>NC_087347.1:117384252-118682252 GCF_030014295.1 Loxodonta africana
CAAATTCCCTTTATTGTGTTGAAGAATTTCCCTTCTATTCCTTGCACGTTGAGTGTTTTTATCATGAAAGGGTGTCAAATGCCTTCTCTGTATAGATTGAGATGATCAAGTGGTTATTTTCCTTTGTTCTGCTGATTATGTGGTATATTACATTGGTTGATTTTATAAGGTTGAACCACCCTTGCGTGCCTGGAATAAATGCTACTTGATTATGATATACAATCCTTTTAATATGCTTTTGGATTCGGTGTGCTAGTTATTTTGTTGATGATTTTTGCATCTATATTCGCATGGGTTATTAGTCTGTAGTGTTCTTGTGGTGTCTTTGGTTTTGGTATCATAGCATGAGTTAGGAAATATTCCCTCTTCTATTTTTTCGAAAAGTTTAAGAAGAATTGGAGCCACTTCTTCTATAAATGTTTGGTAGAATTCCCCAATGAAGCCATCTGTTCCAGGACTTCTTTTTTGGAAGGTTTTTAATTACTGATTCAATTGTTCTTCACATACTATGGGTCTATTGAGATCTTTTATTTCCTCTTGAATAAATGTAGGAAGTTCATGTGTTTCTAGGAATTTGTCTACTCCCTCTAAGCTATCTAATTGTTGGTATAAAATTGATCATAGCATTTTTTTAAGATTCTTTGTGTTTATATAGAGTCAATAGTAATGTCTTCACTTTCATTTTTAATTTTAGATATTTGCATTTTCTTTTTTTTCCTTTGTCAATCCAGGTAAAGGTGTGAATTTAATTGATCTTTTAAAAAAAAAAAAAAAAACTTCTGGTATTGTTGATTCTCTATACTTTTCTGTTCTCTATGTCATTTGTCTTTGATTTTTATTATTTCCTTCCTTCTGGCAGATTTGGGCTTGGTTCTTCTTTTTCTAGTTCTTCAAGTTGTAAAATTAGGTTATTGATTTGAGATCTCCCTTTTTAATGTAGATATTCACTGCTGTAAATTTCTTTCTGAAGACCATTAAGTTTTGGTATTTTGTGCTTTCATTTTCATTCAACTCTAAATATTTTCTGATTTCCCTTGATTTCTTCCTTGACTCATTGGTTGTTTGATAGTATGTTGTTTAATTTCCCCATGTTTGTATACTTTCTACTTTGATCTTCTGTTATTAATTTGTAGATTAATTCCCTTGTGGTCAGAGAAGTTACTTTCTATGAGTTCGGTCCTTTTAAATTTTTATTGAGACTTGCTTTGTGACCTAACATACGTTCTATTTTAGAAAATGATCCATGTTTTCTAAATAATAAGTATTATACTATTGTTGGGTGGAGTTTTCTATAAATGTCTGTTAGGTCTAGTTGGTTTGTGTTGTTGTTCATGTCATCTGTTTCTTTCTTGATCTTCTTTGTAGATATTCTGTCCATTATTGAAAGTGGTGTGTTGAAGTCTTCCACTGTATTATAGAACTGTATTTCTCCCTTCAGTTCTGTCAATGTTTGTTTCAAATATTTTGAGGCTATCATGTTAAGTGCATATATAATTGTTACATCCTTTTGATAAGTTCGGAAACCCTGGTGGCGTAGTGGTTAAGTGCTATGGCTGCTAACCAAAAGGTCGGCAGTTCGGATCTGCCAGGCACTCCTTGGAAACTCTATGGGGCAGTTCTACTCTGTCCTATAGGGTTGCTATGAGTCGTAAACGACTCGACGGCAGTGGGTTTTGTGGGTTTAGGTTTGATAAATTCATCCTTTTATCATTATATATGTCCTTCACTTATAAAAATTTTTGACTTAAGGTGTATTTTGTCCAATATTAAAATAGCTACCCCAGCTCTCTTTTTGTACTGTATGCATGGAATACTTTTGTCCATCCTTTCATTTCCACCATGGTCTTTGAGCCTAAGATGTATCTCCTGTAGACAGCATATTGTTGGATAATACCCTTTTTTAAAAAATCTGTTCTGACACTCTGACTTTTGATTGACATATTCAATCCATTTATATTTACAGTAATTACCAACAAGGAAGGACTGCTGCCATTTCATTATTTGTTTTTATGTGTGTGTGTCTTCTACCTTTTTTGTTCCATGTTTCTGGTAATTTTGTCATTATTTGTCTTCAGTTGCTTTTTTGTGTTGAGTCATTTTGATTTCCCCCTTCTTACCTTCTATGTATATTTTTTAGATATTTTCTTTGTGGTTACCATGAGGGTTAAATTTAACATCTTACATTTATAACAACCTGACTTAAACTGATACCAGTTTAGGTGTAAATAGATACCAACTTAACTTCAGTGGCATACAAAAACTCTGTACTCTAGCCCTCACACAGCCATGCCCTTTTGTTTACATATTGTGTACAGCTGCTTGCACGACACAGTGTCAGAGTTGAGAAGCTGTGACAAAGTCTGTCTGACTGAAATATTTACTATCCCTTCACAGAAAACATGTGCTGACCCCCTAAAATAAAAAGTTACCACACGCCATGCAGGTCTGGGACAGGAAAAGCAACCGCAGTGAGATACTAAAGGGCAAAATGGAGGAAACTATCCGTGTGGCAGTGCCCAGACTAACACTTGTCTGATGACCTCCAGAAGTGTCCTGGATTTCTAACCTGGTCACCTCACACATGAGATGAGTGCTTTACAGTGAACCTTCATGCCCTCAACAGTAGAATTCCTTGGAGGACAACACATGGTGAGATCCTGTCCTATAACGAGGCAGACTGGACTAATCAGTCAGAAAAATGGGCTGGTTGGGAGGGGAACGCAGTAAGGAAGAAACTGGCTAGTCTCTCACTCTCCATGGCGAAGTGTCATCAGGGATGCCTGAGCCTTCCCAGTCCCAGGTTGCAATGTGTAAGGAAATCTTTGCAGTTAATGAAAAGCCTTCTCTTTAGGGTAGAAAAATGCATTCATAGTCTGCACGTGCTCTCTCCCTTTCCCGAGAAGTAACTTGGAGGTTTAGACCATCTATGTCAGAATCACCTGGGCTGGCTCAGGGACTCTGTATTTTTCATGAATGGCCAGGCAATTCTTCTGTACACTAGTGTCTGAGAACCGCTGCTTGAACAGTTCTCACCTAGAGGAGTTCTAACATTGTTCCTACCTGGGGAGTGGGGCACACCTTAGGAACAGCCCCTTAGTGAAGTGCATGGGAGAGAGCCTGGGTGAAGGATGGTTTTGCCCAAAGGGTTAGCACCCCACTGGGGATTCAGTACATTAGGGAGTTTTTGTTATCTGTCTGCTGAAGCAAGGTCAACCATCAGGCTTCTGGGCCAGATCGCCAGCCATGGAGTTGTGCTCTAACCCTCGGTAATGTGGAATTCCAAAGCTGAGATCAGTGCTGGGCTGGATGGACTTCGAGTAGGCTTGTTCCACATGCATTTTCTGCCTGCTCAGTCTTTGGTGGCGCAGCTATGTTAGGAACAGGCAAAAAGAGCTAGACTCAAAGAGAAAACACCATCTTTCTTCTTCCCTCCATGTAATCAATAATTCAGCCTCATGCCTGATGGAGTGCTTGCCACAAAGAAGCAGACAGGGGCTATCCAGCATTCACATCAGCTTCTAAAACTTCTGTCTTTCTCCCTTCTTCTGCCTATCTCCTAGCTTGCCTTTGCTCTCCCTCCATCTGAATGCAGAACCAACGCATCTTTTAAACTGTAGCCCAAAGAAAAGATGCCAGAGTCCAGGAGGAACTGGGACAGACTGTGGAAAGCTATTAGGGAAAAGAGAAGTTGATAATTTTAAATGTCAGAGCAAATCGAGCAATTATCATTGAAGCGCCATATTGTATGTAAATTCAAGTAGCTACTTGTATGAATTAAGGACATGAACAAGAAAATGCCCCATGGACGTAATAATAACAATGGCAATGACATCAACAACAAAGTCCTATTTAGCACCTACTTTGTGCCAGGTACTTTTTGGAGTGCTTTACACATATTCATGTAACATGAAAAGATTATTTCTAGTGTCTGTAAAATAGAATACACAGTGATGCCAAAATGTTTTTGTACCATCTATTTGGATGCATTTCAACCCAGATATATATTTAATTCCAGTGCATAGGGGACAGAGGCTCCAGTGCTATTTCCTTTTTCCTTATTCCCACGATCTCTTTGCAGCATAACTCTTGCTAACATGGAAACCCTGGTGGGGCAGTGGTTAAGTGCTACGGCTGCTGACCAAAAAAGGTCTGCAGTTCCAATCCACCAGGCACTCCTTGGAAACTCTATGGGGCTGTTCTACCCTGTCCTATAGGGTCGCTATGAGTCAGAACTGACTCAGTGGCAATGGGTTTGGTTTTGGTTTTTTCATTTCTTCCTAACATAATTTCCTTCATAGTCTAATTTCACAGGTCCCAGGGAACAGGTACAGTTGTCACAGTGGAATGAACTCCTCAGGAAGTAACCTCAGTATTTTATTTACTCTATTTCATTCCTTTGGCATACCCATCATTCACATCCTAAATAAGGCAGATTAATACGCGCAACTACCTCAGGGAGTACAATTTGTGGTATTTTTAAAGCAAACATAGATACCCATCTAAATCCAAGAGCCCCCAGGAGGCCCTCACCTTTCTAAAGAATTAAAGGGGATGAAAATTTTTGTTTTGTTTTTTACTTTGGTTACCAACCCCATGACATGTCAGCACTCTCCCTTCTCAACCTTAAAATAACCCACTACGACTGAGTCGATTCCAACTCAAAGCAACCCCATAGGACAGGGTAGAACTGCCCCATAGAGTTTCCAAGGAGCGCCTGGTGGATTTGAACTACCAACCTTTTGGTTAGCAGGTGTAGCTTTTAACCACTATGCCACCAGGGTTTCCTTCTCAACCTTAGGTTCCCTATTACCAGCTTTCCTGTCCCCTCCTGCCTTCTAGTCCTTGTCCCTGGGCTGGTGTGCTCCTTTAATAAAGAGAATGAAAGTCTTAAATGCTGGGTGTCTTGATTAATTTGGTGATTGGGGGTGGTGTGTTCCACAGGCACACTTCTGGTCTGCAGCTTAGAGCTGTGAGAAACGACACGGCATGGGCAGGACACCTCTCTGTGCCCCTGGAGGGTGGAGTGGCCTGGGTGCTGGTCAAGGCTGGGATTAGCCAGCAGGTTTGATAGATAGCCCTTCATCAACTGCCCAAGCCTGCTTGCTTTGGATCTCTCAGAATCTCTCGGAGCCCTGCCCTGTGTCAACCAAAAGCCTGGAGGTTTGTATTAGCTGTATGTAACCTCGTTAACCCAGGCTCAGTGGCCTAGGAAACAAATTTGGGTTGCAACTAGTCAGAAAAGCAGA
The DNA here is from genome assembly GCF_030014295.1 of Loxodonta africana. NCBI lineage: Eukaryota > Metazoa > Chordata > Mammalia > Proboscidea > Elephantidae > Loxodonta > Loxodonta africana. The sequence continues at coordinate 117,389,499 of NC_087347.1, forward strand.
TACTACCATAGAACCTCCCAACCCCCTTCAAATTATCCTCCTTTTCTGTCTATTTTTCCTTGCTCCCTTCATTCAGTCTTTTATTCATTCATTTGCTCATTCACTCATTTATTCATTCAGTATTTACTGAGCCCTTATTATGTGCTAGATACTGTCCTAAGTGCTGGGGCTTACCCTCTAGAAATAAAGATGTATTAGTAAAGTACATAGTATATTAAACATGATTAGGAGAAAAGTCATGTAGGAAGGGGGATAGGAAGCAGATATTTGGGAAGTCTCCAAGGGGTGTGTCACTAATGCTCTTGGACACTGTCTTCTCCTGTGCTGACCCAGCATTGGGGGCTGCTGTGGCCACCAGGACAGCATAAAGATACAGGGAAACCAAGCCCATGGCTGGGTTCAGTCCAGCAACCATCTCCTATCCATGGTGCTGCTGAAGTCAGGCCAAGCCCTCGCACCCTTCACTGAAGCCTGTCGAAGGCTCCAGGGGAGACCCCAGATGCCGTGAGGCTGGGCTGCATTCTGCCACCTGGTGCCACATGCTGCTGGGTCTGAGAGATTTCTATGAAATGCCTCCCTTAGTTTATATTTTTTAATTCTATTAATTTGTAATTACAGATGCAATCCATGAGTGTAGTTCCATTGTAAAACATACAAGTATCACAAATAAACAAAAACTGCTTCCTGACTATGGCCTATCCCTAAAGAGACTCGCCTGTCTCAGTGGGACCACTCTATTAGATTTCACTTAGAGATACAACAGTACACACTTAGATTATGTACACACACATCCCTACAGACTCACTTTGAGTACATACTGTATTGCCTTGTGTTTTTCTTACATAAACTGTTGTTCACTGCCATCACATCTGCCCCCGACTCATGGTGACCCCATGCACAACAGAATAAAACGCTGCCAGTCCCATACCATGCCCATGATCGGTTGCTGATCAGACCGTTGTGATCCATAGGTTTTTATTTGCTTATTTTTGAAAGTAGATCTCCAGTCCTTTCTTCCTAGTCCACCTTAGTCTGGAAACTCCACTGAAACCTGTTCAGTATCATAACTTGCAAACCCCCACTGACAGATGGGTGGTGGTTGCATATAAGGTAATTGGCCAGGAATCGAACCCTGGTCTCCCACATGGAACCGCCATAAATGAAATACTTAAACATCATTCTGGAACTTCATCTTTTCACTCATTGGGAAGGAATCTTCCAGAACTCTGCGCTTCCCTTTTAACGCTTCTTAACATCTCATAGTTTAAAGGTAACTTTTTCCTATAAAGAAGTGTGTTTTGTTTTGAGGAGTAAATGTGGAGATACAGAACTGTTGGATTTGTACATTTTTAATTTTTATAGCTCCATCCAAGTTGCTCTTATGCCAATTTGTGCTCCCCCTCAGCAGTCTGTGAGAGGGCTTGCTCTGGTTTTCTCACAGCCTCTTCTCCCGCAGGCTCACCTGAGCTTGTGGCGGCTGGGTTTAAGGAAAAGTAGAGAGACAAAAGTATCCCTTCCCTGTGACCCTGACTCGTGGGCTTTGGAGCAGCCCTTTCTAGCTGGCTCTCTTCCTGAGGGTGTGTTCATTCCCAGGCCCCCTCTGGTGGAAACAGCTAGAAGGACTTGTGGTACACTTGGAAAGAGAAGCCGTTTGATAAAAGGTTCTTTGGGGGCAATGTTTCTTTCAGAAGGTTAAAAGCGGGGAGGGGAGTGCTTTAGTCTCATGGTTCTAATTTCAAATGAAAAAAAGGGGGCTGTAGTTTTTTTATCGACTCCACAGCAATTGGTTTTTGTCCTGTGCTCCCACCCTGTACCCTTCCCTAGAGATAACCACTGTGATTTCTTTCTTGTGTACTCTTCCAGATATATTTTATGAGTATGTATAAAAAAATTTTTTTTAATTTTTATTTTTTTTATACAAAATACATGTGTGTGGGGGGGTGGGTTACAATTAAGTTTACTCAAAAAATTTTTTGTCTTTGGTTCCTGGGAGATAACCTCTAAAACCTTGGAATTTTCTCAGCGACTGAAGTGCCCTGGATGAGGGCTATAGGGTCACTATGAATCAAAATCAACTCGACAGCAATGGATTTGGTTTTGGTTTTGGTTTTTTTCATATAGTACCCTTACTGTACAACCTAGCAATTGCCTTGCTAGGCATTTGGACTGGGGGGAGGGAGGGCAGACCACACCTGACCTAACACGTTATGCTCAGGTAGAGGCTGGCCAGGCCAGAAAGACCCACCATGTGATATCGCCTGAACTCAGGGAAGGGGGCATAATTCGATCAATCTTGCCAACTTAAAAGAATTTTTAAAAAACCAAACCCATTGCTGTCAAGTCAATTACAACTTATAGTGACCCTATAGGACAGAGTAGAACTGCTCCATAGGGTTTCCGAGGAGCGGCTGGTGGATTTGAATTGCCAACCTTTTGATTAGCGTAACAAGCCATAACTGTTAACCACTGCACCACCATAGCCCCAACTAAAGCAGCTCCAATAAAGGCTCTAGACTCGGAAGCTCCATGGGCTTCCTGGTTGGTGGTAGACATCGATGCAGGTGGGAAGGTAGTGTGCCCCTGTTTGGATGTGGCAGCTCTGCATGGGCAACCCTCCCAGGCCTCACCATATGCATCTCTTCGCCTGTATACTTTTTGCTATATAAGCCTCTAATCAGAAGTACAGTGCTTTCTGTGAGTTTTGTGAGCCATTCTAGTGAGTTCTCAAACCCAAGGGCATAGTAGGAGCCAGCAGGTCAGAAATGAGGGGGCCCTGGCATCTGAAGTCGTAGGGAGACTTGGCAGTCTGGAGGACTGTGTGACCTAGATCTGGTGACAGGGTCAGGGGAGGAAGTGCTGCCTGGACAGCTGCTGCGAGTTGAATTAGAATAGATTGCACTGACCTGAGACTGATTTGATTATTATATTTGGTGTCAGTGGAGTAGGATTTGATTTTCCGCACAGCGTGTATAACCTTCCCTTTTTCCCACATGGAAGCACGTTAAACCATGCTATGCAGTGTCACAAGAGTGGTTAAGGGCATAAATTCTAATGCCAGCCTTCCTGGGTTCAAATCCCAGCTGTACCACATATTACCTGTGTGACCCCTAAGCAAATTAGTTAACCTCTCCCTGCCTCAGTTTCTCCACTTGCAAAATGCACATTACCCCGAGAGCTATTATGATGATTAAATAAGTTAATATTTGTAAAGGTCTTAGAACAGCGTTTGGAAAACTATAAGAGGCCAAGGAGTCAAGGGAGGGAGGGAGAGTCTACCTGTACATTGTTTTTAACAAAATATCCTGGAGCTTGTTGCTCACTGATTTGCAGCTGCAGAGCGTCCACTGTGTGGATGAGCCACCGAGCATTTAGCCAGTCCCCTCCTGCTGGAGAGTGCGATTGTCCATTCTTCTGCTACTACAAACTGCTCTGCGATGAATAGCCTTGAATATAGTCATTTCGCACGTGTATAATTCATAGAGGTGGAATTGCTGGGTCAAAGAGTGTGTGCATTTGTAATGTCGATAGCTATCATCACATTGCCTTCTAGAATTTATACTGCTTTATACTCTTAACTGACAATGTGTGAGAGGGCCTGTTTCCTAAGAGTTAAGAACGTTTAGGTGCTAATAAACTTTTCATAGTCTTTTTTTTTTTTAACTTCAAAGGATCTAACTTTATTTTTTTTTTTAATTTTATTGTGCTTTAGGTGAAAGTTCACAGCTCAAGTTAATTTCTCATTCAAAAACTTAAACACATATTGTTTTGTGACATTGGTTGCAATCCCTGCAATGTGACAGCACTCTCCCCCTTTCCATCCCGGGTTCCCTGTGTCCATTCGTCCAGTTTCTGTCCCTTCCTGCCTTCTTGCCTTGCTTTTGTACAGGAGTTGCCCGTTTGGTCTCATATATTTGATGGAACTAAGAAGCATGTTCTTCATGCATGTTATTTTTTGTTTTATAGGCCTGACTAATCTTTATCTGAAAACTGGGCTTCGGGAGTGGTTTCAGTTTTGGGTTAGCAGAGTGTCTGGGGGCCATAGTCTTGGGAATTCCTCCAGTCTCTGTCAGACTACTAGGTCTGGACTTTATCTGTGAGTTTGCATTTTGTTCTACATTTTTCTCCGGCATTGTCTGGGACCTTCTGTTGTGATCCCTGTCGGAGCAGTTGGTGGTGGTAGCCTGGCATCATCTAGTTCTTGGCCCAGCTGGTGGAGTCTCTGGTTCATGTGGTCCTTTAGTCCTTTGGGCTAATATTTTCCTTATGTCTTTGTTTTTTTTTCTTTCTCCTTTGCTTCACATGGGATGGTATGAAAAGATGTATCTTAGATGGATGCTCACAAACTTTTAAGAACCCAGATGCTGCTCACCAAGTGGGATGTAGAACATTTTCTTTATGAACTATGTTATGCCAATTGACTTAGATGTCCTTTGAGACTATAGTCTCCAGCCCCCAACCCCAGCAACTTGGTCCCTCAAGGTGTTTGGGTGTGTCTAGGAAACTTCCATGCCTTTGCTTTGGTCAAGTTGTGCTGACTTTCCCTATATTGTGTGTCAACTTTACCTTGACCAAAGTTGACACTTGTCTACTATCTAGTTAGTGATTTCCTTTCCCCCTCCCTCCCTAACTATCAAAAGGTTTTTTTTTTTTTTTTTTTTTCCTGTGTGTAAACCTTTTCTTGAGTTCTTATAATAGCGGTCTCATGCAATATTTGTCCTTTTGTGACTTATTTCACTCAGCATAATGCCTTCCAGATTCATTCATGTTGTGAGATATTTTGCAGATTCATGATGATGAGCATTTAGGATTTTCCATCTTTTTGCTATTGTGAATAGGGCTGCAATGAATAAACCTGTTGCCGTCTAGTCAATTTTGACTCATAGCAACCCTACAGGACAGAGTAGAACTGCCCCCCGTAGGGTTTCCAAGGAGCACCTGGTGGATAGCAGCTGTAGCTCTTAACAACTATGCCACCAGGATTTCCAGCTGCGGTGAATATGGGTGTGCATATGTTTATTCATGAGATGGTTCTTATTTCTCTATAGTATATTCCTAGAAGTGGGATTGCCAGATGGTATGGTATTTCTATTTCTAGATTTTTAAGGAAGTGCCATGTTCGTTTTTCAAAGTGGTATAAACATTTTGCACTGCTACCAGCAGTGCATAAGGGTTCCATTTTCTCCACAGCCTCTCCAGCATTTGTTATTTTCTGTTGTTGTGATTCGTGTCAGTAATGTCGAGGTGAGATGGTATCTCATTTTTCTGATTTGCAGTTCTCTAATGGAAACCCTACGGGACAGTTCTACTCTCCTATAGGGTCACTATGAGTTGGAGAGGACTTGACGGCAGTCTATTTGGTTTTGGTTTTTTGAACGGCTAATGACCACGAGCATTTCATCACGTATCTTTTAGCCACCTGAATGTCTTCTTGGGTGAAGTGTCTGTTCATATCTTTTGCCCATTTTAATTGGCTATTTGTTCTTGAGGTGTTGAAGTATTTCATAGACTTTAGAGATTAGACCCTTGTTAGAAATTTTTTTCCCAGTGTGTAGTTTCTCTTTTTACTCTTTTGCTGAATTCTTTTGATGAACATTAAGTGTTTTAATTTTTAGGAGCTCCCAGTTGTCTAGTTTCTCTTCTGGTCTTTGTGCATTGTTAGTTATGGTTTTTATACTATTTATGCCATGTATTAGGGCCCCTGGCATTGTCCCTATTTTTTCTTCCATGATCTTTATCATTTTAGATTTTGTATTTAGGTTTTTTTGAGTTAGTTTTTTTGTATAGTGTGAGGTATGGATCTTGATTCATTTTTTTTTACAGATGGACATCCAGTTATGCCAGTACCATTTGTTAAAGAGACTGTCTTTTCCCATTTAACAGACTTTGACCCTTTTTCAAATATCTGGGTTCTCAATTCTGTTCCATTGGTCTATGCATCTGCTATACCAATACCATGATGTTTTGACTACGGTGGCTGTGTAATAATGTTCTAAGATCAGGTAGTGTGACGCCTCCCACTTTTCTTCTTCTTCTTCAGTCATGCTTTACTTTTCCAGGGCCTCTTCCCTTTCCATATAAACTTTGCGATTTTTTTTCTCCCTCTTGTTAAAGAACGTTGTTGAAATTTGGATGGGGATTGCATTTTGTATCTGTAGATCGCTTTGGGTGGTATTGACATTTTCACAATGTTGAGTCTTATCCATAAACATGGTATGTTTTTCACTTACATAGGTTTCTTTTAGTTCCTTGCAGTAATGTTTTGTAGTTTTCTTTGTATAGGTCCTTTACGTCCCTGTTTAGATTTATTGCTAAATATTTTTTCTTCTTGGGGGCTATTGTAGAGGAATCCAACTGATTTTTGTATGTTAATCTTGTGTTCTGCTACTTTGCTGAAATATTCTTATTAGTTCCAGTAGCTTTCTTGTGGATTCTTTGGGGTTTTCCATCTATAAGGCATATCATCTGCAAATAGGGATAGTTTTACCTTTTCCTTACCAGCTAGGATGCCCTTTACTTCTTGCCATAATGTTCTAGCTGGGACATCCAGCAAGATGTTGAATAAGAGGGGTGATAAAGAAAATCCTTGTCTGGGTCCCGTTATCACAAGGAATGGTTTCAGTATCTCTCTGTTGAGAATGATGTTGGCTGTTGTTTTTATATAAATGCCCTTTATTATGTCAAAGAATTTCCTTCTATTCCTATTTTGCTTAGAGTTTTTGTCAGGAATAGGTGTGGGACTTTGTCAAATGCCTTTTCTGCATCAATTGATATGATCATGTGATTCTTCTGTTTATGTGGTGGATTACATTGATTGATTTTCTAATGTTGGATCATCCCTGCATACCTGGTATGAATCCCACTTGGTCATGATGTATTATTATTATTATTTTGATATGCTGTTGAATTCTGTTGGCTAGAGTTTTTTGCATTTATGTTAATGAGAGATATTGGTCTATAGTTTTCTTTTTTTGTGATGTTTTTGCCTGGCTTTGGTATCAGGGTTATGCTGGCTTCATAGAATGAATTCGAGAGTATTCCTTCTTTTCCATGCACTGAAATAGTTTGAGTAGTATTGTTGTGAGCTCTTCTCTGAATGTTTGGTAGAATTTTCCAGTGAAGCCATCCAGGCCAGGGCTTTCTTTGTTGTTGGGAGTTTTTTTCTTTTTTTTTAATTACCTCTTCAATATCTTCTTTTGTTATGGGTCTGTTTTCATTTTTCTACCTCAGTTTGTATTAGTTTAGGTAGGTAGGTAAAAAAAAAGAAATTAAATTTGTCCATTTCCTCTAGGTCCTCAAGTTTACTGGAGTACAGTTTTTCATAGTATTCTGTTATGATCCTTTTCAGTTGGGTCTGTTGTGATATCACCTGTCTCATTTCTTATTCGGATTATTTGCTTCCTCTCTGGTTTTTCTTTTGTCAGTTTGGCCAGTGGTTTGTCGATTTTGTTGATCTTTCCACAGAACCAAGTTTTGGTCTTGTTAATTCTTTCTATTGTTTATCTATTCTCTATTTATTTCTGCCCTGATCTTAATTATTTCCTTTATTCTGGTAACTGAGGGCTTCTTTTGCTGTACTCTTTCTATTTGTTTGAGTTGTATGGTCAGTGTTTTGATTTTGGCCTTTTTCTTTCTTTCTTTCTTTTTTGATGTGTACATTTATTGGTATAAACTGACCTCTAAACACTGCTTTTGCTGTGTCCCAAAGGTTTTGATAAGATGTGTTTTCAGTTTCATTTGAGTCTATGAATTTTTTTTATTCCATCCTTGATTTCTTCTATTACCCAGAAGTTTTTAAGAAAAGGTGCTGTTCAGTTTCCATGTGTTTGACTTTTTTCTTACAGTTTCTGTTTTGATTTCTACCTTTATTGCATTATGATCAGCGAAGATGCCTTGTATTGTTTCCATGCTTTGGGTTTTGTAAGGCTTACATTGTGGCCTATAATGTGGCCTATTCCAGAGAGTGATCCACGTGCACTGGAAAAGAATGTATATTTTGCTGCTTTTGGGTGGAGTGTGTTCTGTATATGTCTGTGAGATTTAGTTGTTTGTTTGTGGTATTTAGATCTTCTGTATCTTTACTGAGTTTCTTTCTAGATGTTCTGTCCTTCACTAAAAGTGTGTTGAAGCCTACTACTATTATTGTGGAACTATTTCTCTTTTCAGTGCTGTTAGAGTTTATGTATTTTGGAGCCCTGCCATTGGATGCATATGTATTTATTATGGTTATGTCCTCCTGGCGTAGTGACCCTTGAATCCTTATATAGTGTTTTTCCTTATCCTTTATGGTGGATTTTGCTTTAAACTCTATTTTATCCAAGATTAATATTGCCATGCCTGCTCTTTTGTTTAATGTTTGCTTGATATATATTTTTCCATCCTTTGAGTTTTAGTTTGTCTTTCTGTCTAAGGTACATCTCTTGTAGGCAGCATATAGATGGATAGTGTTTTTTTCTCCATTCTGCCACTCTCTGTACTGGTACATTTAGGCCATTTACGTTCAGTATAATTATTGATAAGGTATGAGTTTCCTGTTGTTTTGTTGTTGTGTGTGTGTATATATATATATATATATATAGTGTGTGTGTGTGTGTGATGTTGATGGTTTCTTTGAGCTGTTTAATTTTATGTGCTGAGTTCTTTTTGTTTATGGATTTTCTTTTTCTTTCATTATTGTTGATTTTGTGTTCACTGAGACTTTTTTATTTTTGTGGGTAGGTTTGTTAGCTTTCTTTGTGGTTACCTGGAAATTTACCTTTATTTTTCTAAGTTTAAAATAGTCTGTTATTACTTAATATCATCTTGACTTCCTCTGCATATGGAAGTTCTTTGACTACAGTGTTTATTCCCTCCTTTTGTTTTGACTTTTTCATCGTTTGTGTATTGACATCTCTGGTTCCCTATTTTCAGCCTTTTATCTTTGTTTTATTTTTGTGAATTCCTTATCCGGGTTGGTGTCTGGTTGATCTGTCCTGTGTCCTAGTCTTGGATTGTTGTCTAATGTTGTTGGCTCTCTAACCAGAGGACTCACTTCAATATTTCTTGTAATTTTGGTTTGGTTTTTACATATTCCCTTAATTTCTGTTTATCTGGAAATGACCTAATTTTGCCATCATATTTGAGAGACAATTTTGCTGGATATATAATTCCTGACTGGCAATATTTTTCCTTCAAGACTTTATATATATCACCCCATTACCTTCTTGCCTGCATGGTTTCTGCTGAGTAATCAGAGCTTAGTCTTATTGGTTCTCCATTGTCGGTGACTTTTCATTTTATCCTAGCTGCTCTCAGATCTCTTTTTTTGTCTTTGGTTTTGGCAAGTTTTATTATGATATGTCTTGGTGACTTTCTTTTCGGGTCTGTCTTATATGGGGTTTGTTGAACTTCTTGGATAGATAGCTTCTCACCTTTCACGATATTAAGGAAGTTTTCTGCCAGCAAATCTTCAACAACTCTGTGTTTTCAGTTTTCCCCTCTTCCCACCCCATTCTGGAACTCCAATCACTTGTGGGTTTTTCCTCTTGATAGTATCCCACATAATTCTTAGGCTTTCTTCATTCTTTTTTCTGATTTTCCTCAAACAAATTGCTGCCAAGGTATTTATCTTCCATCTAATTCTGACTTCCATTATCTCATGCTCCTATGACCTTCTATTGAATTGTCTCATTCTAAAATTTTACTGTTAATTTTTTGGATTTCTTGTTGCTGTTTCTGTGTGGTTTCTAGTAGCCTATTTATTCTGTTGTTTTGTTCTTGTACTGTTTTCCTGAATTCTTGTATAGCTTTGCCTGTGTGTTCCTCATTTGGTCTGTTTTCGTTAATCTCCTTCTTGATCTCCGATACCTCTGTATATTAGTCTTTTGACTTCTTTATCAGGTAGTCCCATTGCCTTATTTTCCTCTGGAAGGTTTCCTTGTTCTTTATTTTGGTTGCTTGCTGGAGCCATCTTGTTCCGCTTCTTAATGTGATTTCATATTGACTGTTGTCTCTGAGGCATCAAGAAGTTAACGTGTTTATCTATTGTATGTTTGTTTACTGCATCCTGATTTTTTGTTGTTTTGTTTTAATATATCCAAGTAGGCTTGGGATGTGTGCTACTGGAGTTATTAATCTGGCCATGTTGAAGCTCTCACCTTCTGTCTCTACATTGGTGGAGCAGCTACTCAGTATGTGTGCCCAGGAGTCTGTTCAGTGTTTTTGTGGGGCTGCTGAGGATGTAGGTGGAGTTTTTGGTGAGGTGATGAATGTGTCCTGCTGGTCATGTGGCCGTGGGTGCAAGGGGTGTTCTCCCTGGTCATTGGTTTGGATGTTATATATGTGTTCCACCACTTGGCGGTTGGTCAAGGTGTAGGTGCCTTGGTCGTTGGTCACCAAGTGTGTGGTGCAGAGATTCTCACCTACAGTCCTGGGTAGGCAGGGCTGCATGGGGGTGTTTGGAGCAGTCACAGGTCTCTGGTTGCAGTAGGGGGCAATGTGGGGGGGCAATATATGGGGCTGTCAGCTTCGCAGATGTAAGGTATGCCCCTGTCCACTAGAACACATAGTTGAGGGGAGAGGTGAATGCAGCTGGTCCTTGAGTACCCGGTGCTGTTGACTAGAGAGATTGGGGGGCACCACTGGTTCCCAGCCTCCTGCTGTGAGTGGCTGGCTGGAGTGGGTTGACTCAAATGCTACAGATCTTCAGCTCCCGCTTGGCTACTTCAGATTCAAATGGACTTCAGCTGGGAGCCCTGCCCACTTTCTCCTAATGAGAGCATGCTTTGCTGGTTTGACCAGCAAGGCACTGGTGTGGGTGATCAGCACTGGAAGCCTATACACCCCTTATGCCAGGGGCTGACTAACGGGCAAGCACCTCAGGCTGGGCCAAGAGCTGCAGGCTTAGAGGGCAGTGTTGACTGGCATGCTTGGCTGCTTCCAGTGAAAATGGGAACGCTACTCATCTTATGCCAATGTGTAGGTGCTGTGCTGAGTGAGCCAGCAAGACACCAGTGCAGGTGACTGGAGGGGGTGGAGGTTGCTGCAGGCCCATGGACCCCCATGCCCATGGCTGGGTGGAGGGGTGTGTGCCTCTGAACCAGGGTCACAAGTTCCTGGCTTAGAGGACGTGGCTGGGTAGATGCTGCCAGACTGTTGTCAGAGCGGGGAGGGGGATGGATGAGGTGGAGAGAGTGCTCCTTGGCCTGGGGAGCTCTGCTGGGGTTAGGGCTTTGTTATGCACAGTGGGTTGGGAGTGTACACTCAACTTTCATATATCTGGTGTCACTCCTGTTTGGTTCTGGAGATACATGCAGAGTCACTCCTGCTTAGCTGCACCAGATGGTGTGGATTTCAACTTGGGATGCTGCTGCTTCCCTCAGTATGTCCATGCTGTGCAGATTCATCTAGCAGGACACCAGTGACCTGTAATTCCCCATTTCCACTGCTTTTTTTTTTTTTTTAATTTTTATTGTGCTTTAAGCGAAAGTTTACAAATCAGGTCAGTCTCTCACACAAAAACTTATATACACCTTGCTACGTGTTCCCAATTGCTCTCCCCCTAATGAGAGTGCCCGCTTCCTCCCTCCAATCTCTCTTTTCATGCCCATTTTGCCAACTTCTAACCCCCTCTACCCTCTCATTTCCCCTCCAGGCAGGAGATGCCAACATAGTCTCAACTGTCCACCTGATCCAAGAAGCTCATTGCTCATTAACATCCTTCTCCAACCCATTGTCCAGTCCAATCCATCTGAAGAGTTGGCTTTGGGAATGGTTCCTGTCCTGGGCCAACAGAAGGTCTGGGGGCCATGACCACCAGGGTTCTTCTAGCCTCAGTCAGACCATAAAGTCTGGTCTTTTTACGAGAATTTGGGGTCTGCATCCCACTGCTCTCCTGCTTCCTCAGGGCTTCTCTGTTGTATTCCCTGTGAGGGCAGTCATCAGTTGTAGCCAGGCACTATCTAGTTCATTTCCACTGTTTTTCAATTGTCTCCCCTCTTAGTCCGGTTCTTCAGCTTTGTCCTTTGATGCTTAGGGTTTCTAGATTGTCATATATATCCGATATTGTTTTTTCGGGTCTTTACTATAGGGTCGCTACGAGTCAGAATTGACTCAATGGCACTGGGTTTTGGGGGTTGTTGTGAAAGAGACAACACAAAGTGTCTGACTACTCCTCTCTCTCAAGGTAGTTTTAATTTGCATTTCTCTTTATTACGATGGAGGGTGAGCATCTTTTCATGTACTTCAAAGCCCTTTATATTTCCTTTTCTGTAAATTGTCTTGATCATTTGCTGTCCCCATTTTTCTAATGAGTTATGATTCTTCCTGATTTATAGGACAATTTTACCTATTAAGGACATTTGCTCTTTGTGATTTCAGTTGCAAACATTTTTCCCAATATTTCATTTTTGTGATTTTTATCAGAGATTTGTGTTTTTATTTCTGCATAATTTAATTCATCAATCTTTCCTTTAATGGCTTTTGGGTATTATTGAAAACCGTTCACTAATCTTAAATTATAAATCTCCTAAGGTTCCAAAATTTCTTTTAGTACTTCTTTGGTTTTTAGTTTAACATTTAAATCCGAGATCTACTTGGAGTTAATCCTCGTATGCATGTAACTGATGGTAAATACTCCTGAGTCCCCATTTTATTTCCTTTCAGTCTTATTCTGCACATGTCTGGCTCTTGGGTCCTTCATGTTCTCTTCTATGGCTTCTTAAGCAGTTCTAGTTCACAGGCTACTGTGACTTCCTTGTGCTTAAACTCATGGGCATGTGAGATATTCAGTCATGTCCTCCTTTCAGAGAAATTCTCTATTTCCCAAGACCACTTCCTGGTTCTCCCTGGACTTCCTCCCCATCCTACCTGGTTAGGAGTCCAGAAAAATGTTCCAGAATATTGTTCTTTACGTGAGGCCCTGGGAGAGGTGGTTTGTCTCCATATCTTTGCAGACTCTAAATGGTCAGCCTTTCTGCCCAGCCTTACCCCCCGACCCCCCAGCCCCACCCCATGTCTCTGTAAGGCAGTTTTACCTGGGTTATCACCACCAGTTTAAATTCAGTCAAAAGAACGAGTAAAACGTCTTTCTCTTCTCTCAAAGCCTTTTATAATCTTGAATTTCCAATGGCACCCTAGTGGCAAAGTGGTGAAGAACGCAGCTGTTAACCAAAAGGTCAGCAGTTCAAATTCACCAGATGCTTCTTAGAAACCCTATGGGGCAGTTCTACTTTGTTCTATAGGGTCATTATGAGTCAGAATCAACTCAACAGCAACGGGCTTTTTTTTTTTTTAAATGAGAAATCTATATAACTGGACGACACCCTATATCATGTTGTTAGGTGCCATCAAGTCAGTTCTCACTCATAATGACCCTAAGTACAACAGAACGAAACACTGCCCAGTCCTGCATCATCCTCACAATTGTTATTATCCTTGAGACCATTGTTGTAGCCACTGTATCAATCCATCTCACTGAGCATCTTTCTTTTTTGCTGACCCTCTACTTTATCAAGCAGGGTGTCCTTCTCCAGGGACCAGTCCCTCCTGATGACATGTCCAAAGTATGTAAGACAAAGTCTTGCCATCCTTGCTGCTAAGGAGCATTCTGGCTGTACTTCTTCCAAGACAGATTTGTTCATTCTTCAGAAAGTCCATGGTATATTCAGTATTCTTCACCAACACCATAATTCAAAGGCATCAATTCTTCTTTAGTCTTCCTTCCTCACTGTCCAGCTTTCACATGCATACGAGGTGACTGAAAATACCATGGCTTGGGTCAGGAGCACCTTACTCCTGAAAGTGATATCTTTGCTTTTCAACATTTTAAAGAGGTCTTTTGCAGCAGATTTACCCAATGCAATGCATCTTTTGATTTCTTGGCTGCTGTTTCCATGGGCATTGATTGATTGTGAATCCAAGTAAAATGAAATCCTTGACAACATCAATCATTTCTCCGTTTACCATGATGTTGCTTATTGGTCCAGTAGTGAGGATTCTTGTTTTCTTTATGTTGAGATGTAATCCATACTGAAGGCTGTGGTCTTTGATCTTCATCAGCAAGTGCTTCAAGTCCTCCTTCAGCATGCAAGGTTGTGTCATCTGCATATTGCAGAATGTTAATGAGTCTCCCTCCAATCGTGATGTCTCCTTCTTCATATAGCCCAGCTTCTTGGATTATTTGCTCCACATACACATTGAATAAGTATGAGGAAAGGATACAACCCTGACACACACCTTTCCTGATTTTAAACCATGCATATGCCCTTGTCCTGTACTAATGACTACCTCTTGGTCTATGTGCAGGTTCTGCTTGAGCCCAAGTAAGTGTTCTGGCAATTCCCATTCTTCGCAATGTTATCCATAATTTATTATGATCTACATAGCTGAATGCCTTTGCACAGTCAATAAAACACAGGTAACCACCGTTCTGGTATTCTGTGTTTTCAGCCAGGATACATGTGACATCAGCAATGACAGCCCTCATTCATTCCATGTCCTCTTCTGAATCCAGCTTGAATTTCTGGCCGTTCCCTGTTGATGTACTGCTGCAACCACTGTTTAATGATCTTGAGCAAAATTTTACTTGCATGTGATATTGTTTGATAATTTCCTTATTCAGTTGGATCACCTTTCTTTGGAATGGGCACAACTATGAATCTCTCCCAGTTGGTCAAGTAGCTGTCTTCCAGATTTTTTGGCATAGGTTAGTGCTTTCAGTGCTGCAGCCATTTGCCGGAACATCTCTATTGGTATTCTGTCAGTTCCTGGAGCCTAGTTTTTCACCCAATGCCTTCAGTGTAGCTGGGACTTCTTCCTTCAGTACCTTCAGTTCTTGATCATATGTTACCTCTTGAAATTGTTGAATGTCAACCAGTTATTTTTGGTACAGCGACTCTGTTTATCCCTTCCATATTCTTTTGCTATTTCCTGTACTGTTTAATATTTCCCCCATAGAAACCTTTCAATATTGCAACTTGAGGCTTGAATTTTCTCTTTAGTTCTTTCCACTTGAGAAATGTCAAGCGTGTTCTTCCCTTTTGGTTTCCCAACTCTAGGTGTTTGCACATTATAATACTTTGTCTTCTCAAGCCCCCCTTTGAAATCTTTTGCTCACCTCTTTTACTTCATCATTTCTTCCTTTCACTTTAGCTACTCTACATTCAAGAGGAAGTTTCAGAGACTCTTCAGTCACCTATTTTGGTCTTTTCTTTCCTGTCTTTTTAATGACCTTTTTGCCTTTTTTATGCATGATGTCCTTGATGTCACTCCACAACTTTGGTCGTCAGTCATCACTGTTTAATAAGTCAAATTTATTCTTGAGATGGTCTCTAAATGCAGATGGACTATACTCAAGGTCATACATTGGCTCTTGTGGACTTGTTTTAATTTTCTTCAACTTGAGCTTGCATATGAGCAATCAGTGGTCTTCTCCACAGTTGGCTCCTGGCCTTGTTCTAATGATATTGAGCTTTTCCATTGTCTCTTTCCACAGATGTAGTCAGTTTGATTCCTGTGTATTCCATCTTGCAAAGTTCACGTGTATAGTCAGCATTTATGTTGGTGAAAAAAGGGCATTTGCAGTGAAGAAGCCATTGGTCTTACAAAATTCTATCATGCAACCTCTGGCATCATTTCTATCACCAAGGCTGTATTTTCCAACTACTGTTCCTTCTTATTCCCACTTTCACATTCCAATCTCCTGTAATTATCAATGCATCTTGATTGCATGTTTGATCAATTTCAGACTGCAGAAGGTGGTAACAATCTTCAGTTTTCTCATCTTTGGCATTAGTGGTTGGTGCGCAAGAGTAATATTAACTGGTCTTTGTAGGCATATGGATATTACCCCGTCACTGACAGCATTGTGCTTCAGGATAGATCTTGAAATGTTCTTTTTGATGATGAATGCAACACCATTCCTCTTCAATTTGTCATTCCCGGCATACTACCATATGATTGTTTGATTCACAAGGGCTAATACGAGTTCATTTCAGCTCACTAACACCTAGGCTATCTATGTTTATGCACTCCATTTCATTTCTGATGACTTCCAATTTTCCTAGATTCCTACTTCGTACCTTCCAATCGTATTATTAACGGATGTTTGCAGATGTTCTCATTTTGAACATAGTCCTTAGAAATCAAACAATGTCCCCTTCCCCTCTAGACTTGGGCTTTATCTTCCAGACAAGTCACCTTTCAGGACTTTCTAACAGTGTTAGAAAATCCATCCTTCCAAAGTTGCAGTTATAGAAAAGAATGACATGAAATTGCATGTTTTAATGTAAATCTAAAGTGCTTACCACCTCCCACTTGAAGTTTTAGGCAGTTCAATTCTTTACTTTTCCACAGTACCCAAAGCAGCAATTCTCAAAGGAGAGGAGCGGCCCAAACCAAAGGATATCCGCCTACACGCACCTGCCGGGAATCAAGAGTCTAAGGAGCCCTGGCTGGTGGAATGTATTAGATCCCTCAGTTGTGCTGGGCAGAAACCAGGCTGAAACCATTCACGTCTATGTCTGAGTTTTAATGTTAAATATTGCTATTTGTCAAAAAAAAAAAATTTATTGATACAAAATAAAACAGCTCCCCATGACACACATCAAAAGCTATCTTTGATGATGCAGCATGAAGCCAAAAAAAAATTGTTGCAGTTGGCTCTTTGCCATACAGTAATACAGAATTGACAGCATGAAGCCCAGGTGTTGGGATCAAATTCCAACTCCCCCACTTTCTAGTTGTGTGACCTTGGGCAAATTATTGAACCTCTCTGGCTGGCTCTCAGGCTCCCCATCTGTAAAATGGGATGACCAGGTGACTTCCTTGTAGAGTTGTTGTAGATGGTAAATAGCTAGTACACACTGCGGCCCTTAGAATAGTGCCTGGCATATAGGAAAGCACTCAGTATGCTTGTGGTGAGCTTCCGTCAAGTTGGTTCTGACCTTACGTATAACAGAACAAAACGTTCCCCTTAATATGCCATCTTCTTGATTGTTGGTATGAGTCCATTATTGCAGCTGTTTAAGTAAGCTTAGCTATTATTTGAATTGAGTATCAAACTTCCAGCTATAAGAAGACAAATGGCAATCTGACAATCTGAGACACCTTAATTTGGTGACAGGGAGTCCCTGGGTGGCACAAATAGTTAAGCACTTGACTACTAACCAAAAAAGTTGGTAGCCTGAATCCACCCAGAGGTGTCTTGGAAGAAAGGCCTGGTGATCTGCTTACAAAATTTCACAGCCTTGAAAACTGTGTGGCACAGTTCTACTCTGCAGCACATGGTAACCATGAGTGAGAATCGACTTGACAGTAAGTGGTTTGGTTTAGATGACTTTAAAACAGTCCTACAGTCTTGCAGAGTGGCTTCCTTCTGTGGCCAAACAGTGCATGGTATTGAATGCCAGCTTTGTGGTGACCACTTTCTAAGCACAAAACTTCCGTGACAAAAAAAACTGAACTGGGTACTCTGCCAACCAGGCCTCCTTCACCCAAACTCAGTGGGCCCTTCAAACCTGGGAAAGATCAGGGCTACTTCAGAAGGGAATTTGGTCTTTCAGAATATTCCTCGATTTGATATACATGTATTTGAGACCCACAGCTCTGTCATCACTTACATATTAATAATAGAGATACAATCTAGAAACTCAGTTGTGGTCCTCCCTGGCATTACAGAGTCTGAACCAAAAT
Organism: Loxodonta africana; assembly: GCF_030014295.1. NCBI lineage: Eukaryota > Metazoa > Chordata > Mammalia > Proboscidea > Elephantidae > Loxodonta > Loxodonta africana. Next base: position 117,407,166 of record NC_087347.1, read on the forward strand.
ATATATATATATGTATGTGTGTGTGTATACACACACTAATAACTGGAAAGGTCTGTGGTAGTGCACGGTGTGAACTCTGGCTTAAAAAACTAGACTTTGATTTTAACAGCTGTTTATTCTTTGGTACAGTAGCTGATACTGGCACCCAGAATAGCTTGGGGAACAACTTTGGTGAAATGATGACTGTCTCCTTCACTACGTGTATATATATATAATATATATATATACATATATATATATATATATACTGTTTCTTGTGCTTTTCGGGGGGCTCCACAAAATACCCCAGAGCACCTCCCTGGCTTGTAGGAGGAGTGAGGAAACACTGTGAATTTGGGCTCAGAGAGACAGCTGACTTTGACCAGCGCATGCTAACCCAGCTCTTTTGGGTCTGTGTTGCAGGAATCATGTACCGCAAGTCATGTGCGTCGTCCGCGGCCTGCCTCATCGCCTCCGCCGGGTACCAGTCCTTCTGCTCCCCGGGGAAACTGAACTCAGTGTGCATCAGTTGCTGCAATACCCCACTCTGCAACGGGCCCCGGCCCAAGAAAAGGGGCAGTTCTGCCACGGCCCTGAGGCCAGAGCTCCCCACCACCATCCTGCTCCTCAAACTAGCCCACTCCTTGGTGCACTGCTGAAGCCGACGGAGACCCCCAGCCAGCCGCTCCTGCGTTGTTCTCCTGGCCCTCGCGCGCCCCCTCTGGCCATCCCTGTATTCTGGGGTAGGGAGGAGTCTGTGTCCTCTTTCTTTTTTGTTTCTTTGAGAATAATGAAAGAGCTCAGTGTCAAACATTTTTGTAAGCTCTGAATAAATTCAGTCTGACTGAGTTTTCAGTGTGTACATGAAGAAACAGGGTGGAGCAGAAGTTCACCCTCGACAGTGTAATCAAAGTCAAGGTCAGTCTGCCGGAATCTGCTCTCAGAAGACAGTAAGGTAGACACCACCTGCCTTTTCCAAGTCCCCCAGCTTCCATTCCCGTCCCTGATGGGGGTCCGGTTCATTCTGTCACTGCTGCGTGCGGGTGCTTTTGCCTGTGAGCGGGGGAGGGCTGGTTACCACGCAGGGCTTCCTCACTTGACATTCACACTTCATGCTCCTGGAGACCATTCTCTGCAGTAGAATTGGCTTCTGCAGCGGCCTCCGCTGGTTGTGTCTCGGAGCTGGGCTCTAGCGAATTGAGACTCAACTGCGGGGGCTTAGGGTCAGCCTTAGCCTCACTCTGGAAAGTGGTTAAGAAAACCTTATTAGTTCTCCTAGCAGATGAGTGGCGCCACGAGGACGTGAAGATCAGCGGGCGGGCGGAGCGGGCGCTGTCGGCGGGGGCGCGCAGCCGCCTCTCGTGGTTGGCGTGCTGCAGTGTCAGGTGACAGCGCAGCACCTGGACGAAGACGCTGCGGAACTGCTGCGAGGACACGTTGTACAGCAGCGGGTTGACCACCGAGCTGAGGTAGAAGAAGGTGTCTGCAAAGGGCAGCAGGATCATGTACGCCCGGAAGTAGGCCTTGGTCCAGTCCTGCTTGGGTTTGGCCGCAGCCAGGATCCTGCGAATCTGGTTTGGCATCCAGCACACGGCTAACGTCACCACGATCAGCCCTGAGCAGGGAAGAGGGAGAGAGAGAGGAATGGCATGAGAACCAAAAGAGAAAGGAAAAAAAAAAAAAAAAAATTTAGTCCCTCGGTTCTGTGCTTACTGGCCAGGAAATAGTACCAATTTCTCAATGTTGTGCTTGACTGCTTCTTTTGCCACTAGCAAAAAAAAAAAGAAATTTAACACTATTTCTAGACCCGGGCAGTTGCCTGTGTTAAAGACCATTAAATGCTTTAGACAGTTTATTTATACCTGTTGATGCCTGTTAATTTCAAGAATGTTCTCACTGATGTTTGTGTATCCACCAAGCATTTTATTGGTCCATAAATCTGGTTTTATCTTTTTGTCTTAAAGAAATATATACAGGCTAGCCATATTAAACAGTATTTGTAGAATGTCTGCATAAAGAAGGCCTGATGCTATTTTCGAGTCAAAGGGAAGTACTGCCCTTTGGTGACAACGAGGTGCGTTTAATTGCACTGATGCTTCGTTGAGTTTCAGGGGAAGCAAGATCAGGAATAGCCTGTCACAGAGAATGCTTTTTGGACACACATGTGCTGGGCGGGTCCACCTGTATTTATGATGTGTGTATCTGCAATGGCACCTGCTTCTTTTCACATGCTTTTAGATAGACCATCTCTTCCACCCTTGTGGGGAAAAAAAAATTATCCAAAAGCAATTTGGAAAATATAAAACTTCCTTCAACTTGGTCTTAGGTTTCAGTCAGTAATGTGTTTACTCCCTTCCCAGCACAGAGCCACAGGGTCAGCAGCCCAGAAAAACAGCAGACCCTAGACAAGAGAGTACAGCCGAAATGCTCCTTACAACTGAGGATGGTGAGACTTCGCCTTGCTTACTTTGGACACGTCATCAGGAAAGACCAACGGCTAGAAAAAGACATGGTGTTTGGTAATGTAGAGGGTGAGTGAGAATGAGGGAAACCCTCCAGGAGATGGATTGACATGGTGGCTGCAACAATGAGCTCAGCCATTTGTGAGGATGCTGCAAGACTGAGCAACGTTTTGTTCTGTTATACAGTGAAAGCCAGAACCTGTGTAAGATGGAAACCTGTCAGAGAAGGAAAATTTAAATATTTTTCACCAAAATGAATGGTAGAAAAGTGTTAAAACTATACACTCAAAGACAGGAAACTTGCACGACTCAGAAAACCAAGACAGTCCCCTCAAGTTCCAGCTTTCACAGGCTTCACTTTATACATGAAGTTGCCATGAATTGGAGCCGACTCAGTAGCACCTAACGACGAAGAGAGGAGAAACCCTTCTGTAGCCTCCCTCTGCACAGCAAATTTGACTGCATGTACATTCGTTCGCATTCCAGCTTACACGATCGTCACTTTTTTGATGAACTTCTGACAGAGAAAAAGATGTTACGAAGGCCACAGCAACAACTGATCCCTCAGGGGCCCTGACTACAGTAACAGAACAGCAAGGAGGGAAGATGAGGGACCTGCTGAGCATTTGCTCCCGCCCTGTGGGGAGCCAAAATGTAAGCTCCCCTTTGGAAAATTTAGAAAGGGTCCCTCTGCCCCCATCAACCTTGCATAATACAACATTCACGTTTTCAAACCTGATTTTCTCAGAAGCCACAGGGAAGCAATTGTTGGCAATGATCCCTTCCTGCCTCTAATCGATGGTAAATATTTCATTGATAAATGCTCCAGGGGAAACAGCCATGTTTAGGCGTCCAGGGTTGGCACTCCAGCACCCACTCGCCTGCGCATCCCTGGACCAGGGTGGAGGGGCCCTGGGCATGTGCTCTGGCACCAAAAGAGCCCAGCTCCTCCAACAACAAATCCTTAACAAATCCTAGCCGTCAGCAAGAAGGGCCTCAGAAATGCACCTCAGGCCAAGCTTGAAGTTCAAACCAATGCGCTTATTCCTCTGCTTTGAATTTGCTGCCCTGAGAACCTTTAGTAAATCTAAAAATAAAATCGGCCATGTAACATATTGATCTGATGAAAAGGTAAAAAATCACTTTAAGTCAAGAGTGTATTCTGAATCACCTAGTTATAGCTGCTGGATGGGAACATAAATCAACCTTTTACTGCCTTTTTTTTTTAAATAAAAGCTTGCATAGGAAATAGGGATTTTTTTTTTTCCACTGTTTTGAGCAGAGCTGGTGCTTCCAGGCACCTGTGCTATTCCAAGTTTGTCCTTAAATTACTGCTCCTCATTTCCATCCCGTGCAGCTCTGACTGAGAGGTTCATCTCATTAATTGTGAAGGAGCTGGGACACTTAACCATACTGAGGGAAGCCACTCATCTTCACAAGGTTGCAGAGAACAAGTACAGCCATCCTCATCTGATGACTTATTTCTCAGAATATGGAAAGGGAACACGCAGCTTTAGATATGTGCTGTGATACGCTGTGGGAGACTGTACTTCAGGCAGTGAAAACCTAGAGAGGTGATGAGAACTGGCTTGTACTTGCCACAGGCTGAACACAGCACAGCCATTAAGGCCGGGGGAGGCAAGGCAATGAGAAAAGAAGGCTGAGTTGTGGGGCAAGGGGAGAGAATTGATCAAATTGCTTTTTTTTCCTGTCTTGTTTTTGCTTCTAGTTCTCTTGTTTACCCAACCGTTGTCCCTGGGTGGCCCAAAAGGTTTGCACTTGACTGCTACTCTAAAGGTTGGTAGTTTGAACCCACCCAGTAGCACTGTGGAAGAAAGGTGCTTCTTCTAATGCCTCCAGAAAGATCACAGCCAAGAAAACCTTCTGGAGCAATTTTATTCTGTAACACATGGGGTTGCCATGAGTCAGAATTGATGCAATGGCAGTGGTTTGGGTTATCGTTCTCTGTTAACCTCGCCCCCTTTGCCAGTCACCAGTTGTCCCTAACCAATCATTCCATCAAAAGAAGTGGTGTTCAGTAAAAGTTAAGATCCAGCATCCCGGTAGGAGGCAAGGCATGGGTGCAGACAAAGAGTTGAAGACTGTTTTGTACTTTGGGCCAGGATAGAATTCTTCCTGGAAGATTGAAATGAGCTAAAGTAAGTAAACGGGAGGTCGTTCAAGCCTGAACACATAGCAGAAGATGGGGAACCGGACCAGAGATGCTTCAAGGGTGAGGGAAAACAGAAAGCTCAACATGCTGGGTGTAGAAGTAGGTAGATAAGATAGCAGATACAAACAGAGAACAAAGTAGACAAGGACCTTGGTTAGAAATGGGCAGGGGTTAAAAAAAAAAAAACAAATGCATCTGACAGGTCTTGAGATACAACCAAGAAAAAATGCAGAATATCGATTGAGTTTTCCCTATGCCACTTTCTGTGCTAAGCACCCTCTGTTAATTTCTCATGCATTTTTCACTCCTGACAGCAACCTGGTGAGATTGGAACCACTACTGACTCATTTTACAGATGAGGAAGTTGAGGCTCAGAGAAGGTTAGTTGTCCAAATGGAAGAGCTAGCATACATGCTTGCTTGACTCCAAAATCCATGATCTGTATTTTTCCCCCCAAAGACCCAATATTTTCTATTTCTCCTCTTTTTCACTTTGAGAAATAGAAAATGCGAACAAGAAAGTAACCATTAACCATAACTCCACCACTTAAAAAGGGCGGAAAGCAGTGGTGCTCAATAGAAATAAAATGTAAGCCACATCCGTAATTTTGAGTAGCCACGTTAAAAAGGTAAAAAGAAACACTCAAACTATCCTCATTTCAACATGCAATCAATATAAAAATCGTTGGGATGTTTTACCTGTTTTTCATACCAAGTGTGTCTTTTACCCTTAGAGCATACCTCAGTTGGGACCTTTGGCCAGAGGCTACTGTATTGGACAGGAAAGACTGAAGTAATCATAGTCCTTCATCAAAGTAGCAAGCCCCCCTTTTTCCTCTCCTTGCCGCTCCCTAGACTGCCCCCTTTCAAGCCATGTGCCCAGAAAGCCATGTCAAAGCCACAAAGCTCCCACGTAGCCTGTATTTATCATCCTGTGATTTTGACAATCCAACCAAGGCTGATCCTGACCGCATTTCTGCGTATGGAGAGCGGGTTTATCTAGTCTTTTTGTATAAAGCCTTCCGTATAAGGCAGCTCCAAATTACTTAAAACTTAAATAATTCTAAAAGCATAAGGATACCTCTCTCATTCTAAACCTTGCCTAGCCATTTGGGAAATCCGCAGATTGGGCAAACTCTCTGGTTGTTTAGAAAATACTTCCTTCACCTCAACTGAAGGTGGAAAAAATGGTTGCTGACTTTCTACCTGTGCTTTGTCTTAGAAAAATGGCGAGGTGTGTGCCCAAGAGCAATCTAACAGAGGTTATCGTCTCAGGGGAGTAAAACTAGACCCCTTGTAAAATTTGTCATTTTATAATGACAAGAAATTGCTCATTTCTGCATTGAAAAAAAACTGTTCTTTATTTTAGATGTTGTTGCAGTGAATAAGGAAACCCTGGTGGCATAGTGGTTAAAGGCTATGGCTGCTAGCCAAAAGGTCTGCCGTTCAAATCCACCAGGCACTCCTTGGAAACCCTACGGGGCAGTTCTACTCTGTCCTATAGGGTCGCTGTGAGAGTCGGGATCACCCCAACAGCAGTGGGTGGGTGCTAAATAAGGAGTCTTTGGGTGGTGCGAATGGTTAATGCACTCAGCTGCTAGCGGAAAGGTTGTAGATTCAAGCCCACCCAGAGGCACCTCAAAAGAAAGGCCTGAGGATCTACTTCCAAAAAATCAGCCACTGAAAACCCTGTGGAGCACAGTTTGCTCTGACACGAGTGGGGTCGCCACGAGTCAGAGTCAACTCTATAGAAACAGGTTTGGATTGAGAATAAATCCCATGTCCAAAGGCAACTTTTTATTCTGGCGGCTTACAATTGGTTCAGCTCTCGATTCAGCTACCCTGTAGCTGAGACAAAGCTTTAAAGTCTTATTCACGCCTTAATAGAGTGCATTAAAGATTTGACTGAATTTATGTTTGGCTGCAATCAATCTGGGCTTGTATATTACATTTGGAAAAATCTATAATGCTTTGGTCTGTGTGGTGTAATGCGCAACCCGCAGTAAAATAACTTTAGTGTGAACTTGAATGAAGATCAGTGAACTGAACCCACTCACGTAAAGCAAGTAAACTGTTTTAACTGATTCATTGATAGATCTGTATTATACTCAAGACAGTCTTGCACACTGGGTTACAAAATACCTTCATATCTGTTTTTCTACATAAAGCACTTTCATTTTTCCTCCTTGAATGCCACACTAAAATGACAAGAGCCATTAGACGGTGACAAAGATTTATTCTCAGCAGAGCACTGTTGTTGGAAAAACAGAAGTGATACAGATGTCCAACAACACCCCACACTGAAGCTTGAAACTTCAACAGCCTTCGAGCCAGCCTGCGTGGTTTAATCTTCAGAAGTGCAAAGGCTGTGCAGCCCGAGACGGGGCTGCCATGACATATCTGACACTGCGCTTCTGTTTTCTCCTCTCTAACCTTTAAAGTGAGGGTAACTGTGTGTTCCCCAGAATTCATCTTAGAGTCATCATAGGATGTGCAAGCAGGAAGAGACCCTCAGAGACCAGCCACATATCCCTTGTCTTACCAGTAAGCAATTGTTTAGCTATCTAGTACTGCTGTAACAGAAATACCACACGTGGATGGCTTTAATAAATTTACTCTCTCACAGTCTAGGAGGCTAGAAGTGCAAATTCAGAGCATCAGTTCCAGGGGAAGGCTTTTGCTCTCTGTCAGCTCTAGAGGAAGGTTCTTGTTGTCAATCTTCCCCAGTCAAGGAAGGAGCTTCTCAGTGCAGGGATCCTGGGTCCAAAGGACGCTCTATTCTTCTGGCTCTTGTTTCTTGGTGGTATGAGGTCCCCATGTCTCCCTGCTTGCTTTTCTCTTTTTTATCTCAAAAGAGATCAATTTAAGACACAACCTAATGTTGTAGATTGAATCCTGCCTCATTAACATAATTGCCTCAAATCCTGCCTCGTTAACATCATAGAGGTGGGACTGACAACACAGGAAAATCACATCAGCTGACAAACTGCTGGACAATCACACAATACTGGGAATCATGGCCTAGCTAAGTTGACACATATTTTGGGGGGACACAACTCAATCCATAACAGTGATGAAACTGAGGTTAAGTGATTTGCCCAAGATCTTGTGGCGTCAAATCACAAGACTCCTACCATGCCATGCTCTCTGGAACGCTAGATCCTATTCTAGGTTGGCAAGTAAGACTTTTTTTTCTTTCCCGGCACTAACCATTCGTAGCATGGAATACAATGAGAGGCAAGTCTTCAGGCTTCCACAGCACAACCTTCTGATACACTGCTTCCATTCAGTTTCAGAAGTAGGTCCCTCAAGAACAAGCATTAGACAAAACCCTGGAGCACATATTTTCCTCACAAAGGAAAAGTGAAGTATCAGCCCAAGAGAGCTGAAGAATTTTAGAAAATAAAACACAACTCCAGGTCATGACCTAGTGATCTAGCCCTACAAGTACACCCATCTATTTATCTATCATCCATCTATGTATCTACCCATCGCCTATCTATCGTCTACCTATCATCTATCTGTACATCTGTCAGTCAACCATCTATTTGTCTACCTACCTACCTACCTTTCATCTTATCGTTCTCTTACATAAGCACCTGCTACAAAAGGATACTTAAAAAAAAAAATTAGCTAGCAATAAATAGAAAAGATCTGGAATCTTGATTTCTCCCCAAGCGCAGGTATTTTGTGTGATTAAAGAAATCCCAAAGTTTTGCTTTTCTGCCTTGTGCTGAAGCCCTATTTTACTGAATCATTGAAGCTTTGGGTGGAAGGGGATATTGAGGAGAATTCAGGATTTAAATGATAATTGCTCCTCTGTTCTCTTCCTGCTTCTCCTTTAACTCAATTTCCCAACTTCTCTCTAACTCTGACTACAGTAGTTAGTCCCCTCCTGCCACTCCCATTTAAATTTCTGGACTTCATTTATGCACTCAAGAAACCTCTCTTGATTGGCTGAGGTCTGTTATAGACCCCTATGCTGGGGAACCAGCAACACAAAGCAGAAGACAGGGCAGCCACAGCCTCGTGGTCACTTGCTCAGGACCACAAGAGCAATCTGAGCAGAGCATTGTGGCAGCAACAAGAAGGGCAGGCTGACCTTGTCAGAGGCAGGCACACTCAGAAAATGAAAGAAGAGTGAGCCTGGAAAACGGCATCCCAGGCAAAGACACAGCATAAACAGGGCTAAAGGAGTGAAATAGCAGCTCACCTTCTGAGAGCTACAAGAGAACCAGTGTGGCTGGAACAAAGCAGTGGGTTGGAGACAGTGGGAAAAGGGGATGGTTAGAGAACACTCCATCAGGTTTTGGAGGCAATAAATTAAATTGCATATTGTAGGGTAAAGAACATCTGCTTGTCAACTGACATTGAAACAGCAATTGCCAATGGAAAGTAAACATATGGTTGGTTGAATAAAGAGCCAGGAAAAGACAAATACATCCAATAAAAGATTTTAGCACTTTCTCAATTTATATTTTTGTGTTTGCCAATCTGCTTCTGCAAGCCAGTTGAGATGGTTGATCTCACTCCCTGACCTTGGCTGACCTGAGGTCAACCTTGGTCTAGTCTCTAACCTCTACAACAGTGGGTCTCAAAGTGGGGTCCCTGGACCAGCAGCATCAGCATCGCCTGGGAACTTGATGGAAAGAGAAATTCTTTGGCTCCACACCAGACCTGTTGTCTTGAGCCACTGAGTCAATTCTGACTCATGGTGACCCCATGGGTGACAGAGTGGAACAGCTCTGCAGAGTTTTCTTGGCTGTAATCTTTATGGATGATTGCCAGGGCTTTTCTTCCCCGGTGGTGCTGGATGGGTTCGAACTGCCAACCTTTTGGTTACCAGCCAAGCGCAAACCATTTGCACCACACAGAGATCTACACCTCAGACCTACTGAATCAGAAACTCTGGGGACTGGGGCCCAGTAATCTGCTCTTTAACAAGCTTTCCAGGAGATTCTGATGCATGCTAGTGTTTGAGAACGCTATGCTAAGAGAAGAACAAATTGATGAGAAGTCCAGCCAGTGGCCATCTGCCAGGGCCCCATCACTGTCCATGCATGCCTTTCAGCTGTCATGTTTCAATAATTATCTGCCATCTGAGCTAATGGTAACTGAGAACAACCACCCTGCCGCCTCTCATTTCTGAAACACAGTCTTCCTCCTTGGTTTTTTTTCTTATTTTGTTCCTCCTCTCCTTTCTCCCTCTCCCTTTCCTTCTTTCCCTTTCCCTTTCCCTCTTTTCCTTTTTCACTGCAGTGTCTTCTCTTTTTTTACATGCTCCCCCAGCATCTCTCCCTTCTCTTCTGTCTTACTCCCTCTCTTTCCAAGAGAACCACAATCACACCATGAGCAACACTTGTCTATGTTGCCAGCACACACCCGCTCCCTTTCCCATTATTTTCTTGGATGGCTTTTTGAAGTGGACTGAGTTGGCTGCAGGCAAGTTCCTTAATTGCTAACAGGTGCTGCCTTAGAGGGTAGTCACCGCTTATTGCTAAGTTTGCCAAAGGAAAGTTCTGGAAGCAACACAGATGGGGGATAGGGACACATGGATGTCCAACATGCACTGGACACAGCCCCACTGAGAGCCAGCTCCGTGTCTCATACCCTGTGATCCTCTGAGGGCTTGTCTGGACACTTTGTGGTCACTTTTCCAGCGACCCATTAGCTTGGTGACCTTTGTTTAAACAGATCTACCTTTTTGTCCTTTCCTCTTGAGAAGTAATCTTTAGGAGAAGACAGAAGAGCTGTTGAGATTTGGTTTCCAGAGAAGAGCACAGGCGACAATTTTCAAATGATGTGAATGCCACAGATGGCTACTTCTGTCCATGAAGGCAAATGGCTGATGTCCTGCCCTTGACCAGCTATCTGATGGCACTCAGGAAAGGATTTTCCAACAGTGGGGCTCTATCCACCATGTTGAAGTCAGAGACCCTGATCCATGGCAGAGAAGCCAAATTCCACATGACCTACAATTTGCTTAGCATTACATCTATCTCATTGTGCTGTACAAGCTTCAGTGCAAGAAAAAAACCTATCAATCACTACAAAAGCAAATATATCTTTCTAAAAGAAGCCCTTCTGTCTGAGAGCTGGAGGACAGCCACATGTACCAACGGAAGCAGCATCTAGGGTCATCATTGTGGTTTAACACCTCCTGTTCTGTCATGAATGCATGGTAAATGACCAACTGGAATCCCTGGAATAAATATTTCTCTATGTAGATCTCAATTGTATATAGCTGTGTGGCTTTCTATGCAAATAGTCTGTTGTAAATCCACTGATATTAAAGTCCTCAAGTGCGGTGTAGCTACGAAAGCCTACAGCTGTTTCTCAGTCTGACAGGTGACACCAAATGCTTCCTTCCTAGTAACACACATTACAGGAGTGGGTGGTGGCAATGAGGAGCAGGACACCCTCCAATCGCTGGGGAAACTAACAGGTGTCACCTTGGAGGATGGTCACCATTCATTGTTGGCATCAACTACAGTGGATTGACCATACCACCCCAGCACTATCTCTTCCACTTAAAAATGCTGACCAATGACTAAGAGATGGCCGCTTCTCATAGAATTCAGTGCCCTATAAATGGGAAAGAGGAGTCCCTGGGTGGTGCAGTTAACACACTCTGCAGCTAACTGAAAAGATGGAAGTTCAAGTCCACCTGCCCTGGTTTAGAAGTGCCTCGGAAGAAAGGCCTGATGATCTACTTCTGAAAAGTCAGCATTGAAAACCCTATGGAGTACAGTTCTACTCTGACACACATGGGGTCATCATGAGTCAGAATCAACTCAGTGGCAACTGGTAAATGGTAGAGAATTAAAATTCTAGAACACAGGTATGGCAAAGGCCTTAGAGTCTGCCAGCGAGCCAGCAGAGCCCCCAGAGCAGTGGGGTGAGATGCTCAGATTCTCACAGCCTACAAGTCCACATGAACGGCCATCTAGGCTGCTGGTGTTGGCACTGGCTGCCACCTCCCCTCAGAGCCCGATGAAATCACACAGCCCTGAGCTAAAGCACCCCTTAGCCAAGCCCTCAACCTACAGAGGCAACCCTGGCATATCAGGAGTTTGGAGGCAAGTAAAGATGCCTACAGATCCTATTCCCTTCATCTACCCTTTCCTAGGTTCACTGTGTGGGCTACCTCCCTGCCATGGAGCCCAAGACCCTGGTAGAGCCAGCACGGAGTATCTGTGGCTGAGCAGAGGAGCCAGGGCATGCCCTTCCTTCCCAGAGAGCAGAGGCCCAGCCTGGGGACAGCGCAGAGCCAAGTGCTTCCTTCCTGGGTGCCGGCTTCTACGGCTGCAATTGGCCTGAAAGAGAGAATCAGCCCCACAAAGGCTCTGTGCTAGCAAGTACCGTCAACCTATATTGCCTAAAAGGTAAAGCCACTTACCTTACTGGTATTGCTCTAGAATTGGCAATTGGGATTAAAGGCAGGAAAGTGGTTTCCTCCCACCTGGTCTACTTATGGGGTACCACAGCCCACTGGCTTCCATGCACCACTGCCTATGGCCTTCTAGCCCCCCTAATCTGTTCTTCCTGGTCTCCAGGTCTTCACCCATTCTGATCCCTCTGCCTGGTACCACCTTCATCCTCATCATCTACTCTCCCTGCTTCTTTCCCTTACTCCCACTCTCAGCTGCTCATGTGTTGTCCAGCTCTTGTTCTGCAAGTTTCTGCTTAGTGTCACTGTCTCCAGGAAGCCTTTGTTAACTCCACACATCTATATCAAATACCATACTATGAGTCCCATCAGCACCGTTTATTCCCTGCCCCATCATCATAACACTATCGTGTAAAGGAGACCACGAACTCCACGAGGGAAGGATACTCCATCTTCACAAAATACCTTTACATAGTAGACGCCCACTAAATGTGGACAGGAGGGAGGGTGGGTGTTAGAGGACCGGGGAAAGTTGGGGTAGGAGGCCATTTAACACGCGTTTATCTAATGTGTATGGAATCCATTTGAGGCTGGCTTCCCTGTTGAGAGGGGTCAGTACAACCCTCCTGCCTTGGGCCTACTGCCTGGCTCATTTCCATTCTGAGGGGAAGAAGAGGGGAAGGGGGGAATTGAAACAAGGGGTCAGTGTCTCATTCAAGCAAGAGCAGGATTCTCCAGGCCCTAGGAGGAGGTCTAGACAGAGGTTCAGGTGTCTTGTGTTCTAGCAAGTACCTGAGATGCCAGCAGCTTTAGTCTCCAACCCCCTCTGCTACTGACTGAGCATTTCTTTTCTTGTTTTTTTGTCCAAGTTGGCCCCTTGGGGTACAAACAGAGTACCGGTGAGTATAGAAAAACCACATATCCAAGGGACAAATTGGAGGACATTCACTTGTCCCCAAATAATTCTGCTCAGGGGCCCTTTAAATCACAGTCCCCCATGATGATGCTACAAGTCTTTGTCAGAAAAGCTGCAGGCCAAGACTCAGAGCACAAGGTTGGGAGCCACTGCCAAAGGGGAAAACTCATAGAAAAATACTGACTTAGAAGAACATCTGGTAAATGTGGCAGGTGACCATTTCTATACTATATGCTGGATGGCCTCAGGAGAATTAAATCTATAACCCAAAGTGCCCATTGGTCCACAACTTGGTTACAGGGGGAGAGGGTTTGGGGCAAGCAGAACATGAAGATGGTCAGATTGATTCTCCTCCTACCCCACGCCGATCTCAAATTTTCCAATAGCATATTCCCTGGTGAACCTCCAGCTTTGCCTCCACCTGATCTAGGTAATTCACTTACCAAGGAGATACTCAGCCTTGCTCTGGAAAGCTAGGGCTTTTCACCTGCACAATGGAGATAACAACAGCTGAAGGGATTGAAGGACAGATAATGAATGCAAATTGCCAAGTACAGTGCCTGCTGCCCAAGAAGGGCTCCTTGACAGGTGTGACCACCATCACCTCCAGCATCAGAGTGTTTCCATCACCATCACTGGAACAGGCTGCTCAGCCATATCTTGAACAGTACTTGTGCCATTTTTTTTTTTCCCTTCCCTAGCCTGTCTGCCTCCAAGTACGATTTTGCTGTTAGCTCCTCTAAAAGTCAAAAGTTAACCAATGTTTCCCCTAGGACCATGGAAAAAGAAGTGGTATCGATTTAAGCCTGTCAAACAGGATGATGCGCACCAGGATAGCACCAGTCATCCCCTGGGCTGATGGAATCATGGCAGGAAAAGATCAAAATGTTGGAGATGTGACCACCGAAACCACACAGAAAGAGAATGGACAATTCCACAAGTTCCTAAAACCCATGTCCCCTTTTCCCTATAAAACCCCAGCTGGCCTCCAGTTTCTTGAGACAGACAGGTTTAAGAGGAGATCATTCCCCTCTGTCTCCATATATCGATATATAATAAAGCTCTTGCTAGCCACCTCCCTGTCTCAAGAATTGGCTGTTTGTAGCAGGTGGCTCTAACTCACAAAATTGCAGTAATACCATCTCCACCAACACTGTCTTACTCCATCATCATTTTTATCACTACTGCCTCTACCACCTCCACCACCACTGACATCACCTCACCCACCACCTACATCACCATCTCCACGATCACTTCCAACTCTACCACCACCCCCCCACCATTATCACCACCTCTACCACCAATACCACCTCTACCACCACCGCCTCCATCATCACCACCACCTCCACCAACACTACTTCTCACTCCACCATCTTTATCACTCCCACCTCTCCCACTTCCAGCACCACCACCTCCGACACACTACCTCTACCACAACCTCCACTACCCTCACCATCTCTATCGCTTCCACCACCACCTACATCACCATCTCCACTATCACCTCTAATACTACCCCTACTACTATCCCCACCATTATCATGTTTATCACCATCTCTACCACCAACACCACCACCACCACCATTATCACCGGCTCCACTACCACCTCCACCACCACTGAGATAGCTATCAGAGGTCAGAGATCTAGGGGAAGGCTAACTAGAACCACAACATGTCAGACATCTTCCAGGCCCAAACATAGATAAATCCCAGAAAGTTTCAGCAGCTTGCCTAGGGTTATCCTGCTAATTGATAGCAGACAGAAGACCAGAACTTAGGTCTCCTGATTGCCCACCCAAAGCTCTTCTCACTACCTAGAAGTGGACTTACACCATTCAGCCCTAAGGCCCTGGCCCATGGACCCCACACACATGCTCACACTTATTGGCTACTTGGCATTCAAAGGAGCTGGAGAAACAAGGGGTGGGGGGAGGGCGGAGTAATCAAGGAGGAGTATGATAGTAGGTAGGATAGTAGGAAGGAGAAAATTCTAAGTCTTAGAAGACTAGAGCCCTAAGCCCTCCCCTTGTTCCCTATCGCCTCACAATTCCTCTCCAGGAGGAATCATAGGGGGCAGGGATGTTCCGTAATAGACTGGTCATATGGTTAATTCAGGTCAGTAAGGCCTCCACCCCAAATAACCCCAATCCTTGCATCTTTGCTCCATCTGTATACCTCAACACAAACCCATACCCACATCCATAGAGTGCCTGTGGCCATAGAAGTTCAGAGCTGTGTGACACAGTGAAGCAGCTGAGAACTAGGATTTGGAGTCAGACAGACCTGGGTTTGAATTAGAGCCTCGATATTTACTAGCTGTGTGACCACGGACTTACATCTCTGTTTGCCTGTGTGAAATGAATAAAATAATAATATCTACCCCATGGCATTACCATAAGAAGAATTAAAGGATATAATGCATGCAAGCACTGAGCGTCATAACGGCCGATGAATGACAGCTCGCACTACTTATTACACAATCAGCCCCAGGGTGGCAGTAATATCAGCTAAAATTAAGTGCATCTTATTAGTCCAGAGGACTAATGGACCACAACTACCACAGCCTCCACCAGACCGAATCCAGCACAACTAGATGGTACCCAGCTACCACCATCAACTGCTCTGACAGGGATAACAATACACGGTCTCAGACAGAGCTGGAGGAAAATGTAGAACAAAATTCTAACTCACAAAAAAAGACCAGAACTACTGGTCTGACAGAAACTGGAGAAACCCCGAGAGTATGGCCCCCAGACACCATTTTAACTCAGTACTGAAGTCACTCCTGAGGTTCACACTTCAGCCAAAGATTAGACAGGCCCATAATATAAAACAAGACTAAATTGGCACACCAGTCCAGGGGCAAGGACAAGAAGGCAGGAAGGGACAGGAAAGCTGGTAATGGGGAACCCAAGGTCCAGAAAGGGAGAGTGTTGACATGTTACAGGATTGGCAACCAATGTCACAAAACAATATGTGTATCAATTGTTCAATGAGAAACTAATTTTCTCTGTACACCTTCATCCAAAGTACAATTAAAAAAAAAAAAAAGATGGAACTATAAAATTAAGTGTCCCCATAGGGTTTCCAAGGCTGTAGATCTTTACGGATGCAGACTGCCACAAACATCTTTCTCCCGTGGAGCCGCCAACCTTTTGGTTAGCAGTAGATTGCTTTACCCGCTGCGCCACCAAGGCTCCATATTTCATGCACTCAGCTTCTAACCAAAAGGTTGGTGGTTTGAACCTACCAGCAGTTCCTTGAAAGAAAGATGTGGCAGTCTGCTTCTGTAAAGATTTATAACCTTGGAAACTCTATGGGGCAGTTCTACTCTGTCCTATTGGGTAACTATGAGTCAGAACTGACGTGACAGCAGTGGATTTTTGTTTATATTTCATGCACTGTTCTAAGCACTTAACTTATACTTGCTTATTTAAACCTTAAAATAAGCTCCCTAGGATGGCCACTACTTAATTTCATTCCTATTGTACAGATAAGAAAACTGAGGTACAGATAGGTTAAATGACCTGCTCAAACTCACAAATGTAGTGGATGGCAGAGCCAGAAGTCAAGCACAGGCAGCCTGGCCCAGACCCTCTGCTCTTAAGCACCCTGCCCCAGCTGGCCTGCCCTCAGCGAGGACACTTGAGGGGGAAGAGAGGAGAACAAATCCTTTCGGAGTCGCAAATCCAAATTAAGGTAATTCAAAATTTTTAATTCAAATGACCAAACATTCAGAAATGCATTTCTTCCTGTGGATGTCGTGGTAAAGAGCAAAATCTCAGCTATCAAGAAATAAAGATCCCTGGAACGCATCTCCATGACAAGGAAAAGTATCATCTTGAAAGAACCTTTTTTTCTATTTAAGGCGAACACAATAAATGCCCTGTTACTAAGAGAAAAGCTTGATAGACTTCAAAGATGCAAACTAGCTGTTTGAATGGGAGTCTGGCAGGGCAGGCGCCTGCAGAAAGGCTGATTCTGATGGGATTTATTTCATAGGGAGCAAGAACCTCCGCCCCATCCCCCACTCCCATGAGCACAAGCAGTTCCAGGGAAGGATACTTTCCTGTACAAATTCATTTCCATTCAGAGCTGAAGACTTTTCTCACCCATCACAAGCTGACTTTTCCCTATAAATACAATCTGGACTTCAGGTTCAAAGCAAATTAGAAAATGAGTTTAGTTCCCCCTTGTCTGCTCATCTCATGTAGGTCAGCAATGAAATTCCTGAACAATCTGTAGCCAAATGCCATGACAGCAGGCAAAAAATAAAATCAGCTGATGGGAGAGATACCAAAAGAGGTTCACAGAGGAGCTGAGCTGGTACCCGGTTTTATTTAGAGCTGAGGTTCCCAGCTGGGCTCAGTAAATCTCTCAGGAAGGTTGAGGAGATAGTATCGGACTCAGAAGATAGAGTTTTATATCAAGAACGATCAGATCAGGATGCCTTCCTGTTAATGATTTGGAAATGAAATTACTGGTGCATGAAACAGTTATAGGAATAAATCCCTCCTGGTGGGATTGTTTTTTAATCAGGGCAAAAAGACCGCTGAAGAAATAGTCTGGCAGATTTGGGAAAATTAAGTACAATCTCTTCCAACCAAGAGCAGAAGTAACTGTTAGGGGTGTGTGTCATTATACACAGCCAGCACGGTACAGCATAACAATAACTGCATCCTGCTTAGGCTTTTAAAGCTATTTCCCATCTCTTAGCTCACTGGCTTTGTCCCCCTCCACCTGTTAGCTCACTGGCTTTGTCCCCCTCCACCTGTTAGCTCACTGGCTTTGTCCCCCTCCACCTGTTAGCTCACTGGCTTTGTCCCCCTCCACCTGTTAGCTCACTGGCTTTGTCCCCCTCCACCTGTTAGGTCACTGGCTTTGTCCCCCTCCACCTGTTAGCTCACTGGCTTTGTCCCCCTCCACCTGTTCACCAAATGGCAGAGCACCTCAGGATGCTATCTTTTCAATCTCTACTTCTCTTTCCATTCCTTCTCCCTGGGCAGCTCCTCCATTCCTCTGGCTTTAAATCCATTGCCATTGAGTCAATTCCAACTTACAATGACCCTATAGAAGAAAGCAGAACTGCCCCATAGGGTTTCCAAGGCTGTAATCTTTACAGAAGCAGGCTGCCTCATTTTTCTCCCATAGAGCACCTGGCAGGTTCAAACTGCCGACCTTTTGGTTAGCATTGAGCACTTAACCACTCACTGTGCCATCAGGGCTCCTTCCTGGTTTTAAATACCATCTCTCAGCCAGTTGCCATCGAGTTGACTCTGACTCACAGTGGCCCCATGCACAAGGGAACAAAATGCTACCTGGTCCTGCGAAGGCAGGACGATGATGGTTGTAGAATGGATCGTTGTGATCCATAGGGTTTTCACTGGCTGATTTTTTAAGTAGATAGCCAGGATTTTCCTCCTAGCCCATCTTAATTAGAAGCGCCACCAAAACCTGTTCAGCGTCACAGCGACACACAAGTGTCCACTGACAGGTGGTGGCTGAGCATGAGGTGCATCACCTGGAAATCGAACTTGGGTCTCCCCCATCGAAGGTGAAAACTGTACCACCAAACTATCACTGCCCCAAGTATTAGGGATATACAATTGCCAAATCAAGGTCTCCAGCCTGGCTAGACACACACGACCAGACCCCTACATAGCCAACTGCTCAATCAACATCATGACTTGGATGGTTCATCGGCACTTTAAATAGAACTTGTCCAAAGCTGAATTAAGGACTAGTCACCTACCCAAGCCTGTTGTCCTTCCATAGGTCCCACACCTAATAAACTCTACCATCACTCACTGAGTTTTTCTGGCTAGAAAACTGTGAGCTGTCCTGTTGTCCTTCCTCCCCTTCACTCCCACATCCAATCAATCACTAAGTTTGTCAATTAACCTTCAAAATTTGTCCCCTTGTCTTAGTCATCTAGTGCTGCTATAACAGAAATACCACAAGTGGATGGCTTTACCAAGGAGAAATTTATTCTCTCACTGTCTAGTAGGCTACAAGTCCAAATTCAGGGTGTCACTTCCAGGGGAAGGCTTTCTCTCTCTGTCGGCTCTGTAGGAAGGTCCTCGTCATCAGTCTTCCCTTGGTCTGGGAGCATCTCAGCGCAGGAACCTCAGTGCTCCTGGCACTGCTTTCTTGGTGGTATGAGGTCCCCTCTGTCTGCGAGCTTCCCTTTCCTTTTATCTCTTGAGACATAAAAGGTGGTGCAGGCCACACCCTAGGGAAACTCCCTTTATATTGGATCAGGGGTGTGACCTGGTAAGGGTGTTACAACACCACTCTAATCCTCTTTAACATAAAATTACAATCACAAATTGGAGGACAACCAAAGAATACTGGCAATCATGGCCTAACAAAGTTGATACACACATTTTTGGGGTGACATAATTCAATCCATGACACCTTCTGTCTATATGCCCACTGCCACCATCCTAACTGGGGCCACCATTATCTCTTCCTTGGACCAGGGAGAAGCCTGTTATGGGTTGAATTGTGTCCCTGCAAAATCTGTGTTTAAATCCTAAACCCCGGTACCAGTAAATGTGACTTTGTTCGGAAATGAGGCCTTTGAAGATGTTATCAGTTAACATGAGGTCACACTTGAGTAGAGTAGAGCCTAAATCCAGTCTGAGTGATGTTCTATAAAAGAAGGGAGGAAACACAGGGACACAGACAGAGGAGAAATGGCCGCTTGACCAAGGAGTTATGCGGTAGCTGAAAGCCATGAAATGCTTGGGGCTACCAGAAGCCTGGAGAAACAAAAAAGGATCTTCCCTTAGTGCCTTTGGAGAGAACATGGTCCTGCTGCCAACATCCTGAATTCAGACTTCTAGCCTCCAGAACTGTGAGATAATAGATTTCTATTCTTAGAAACCACCCAGTTTGTGGTATTTTGTTATGACAGCCATAGGAAATTAATGCACCCCCAACTGGTTTTGTTCACAATCACTCTTGCCCAACCCATTCCCCACATGATCCAGAATCATCTCATTAAACCACAAATCAGTTTATGTCGCCTTTTTGCTGAAAATCTTTCAATGGCTTATCACTGATCTTAGAATAAGGTCCCAACATCCTTAACAAGCCCTATAAGATCTGGCCCAGCTAACTCCTCCCAGTCTTTGTCCCACTTTCTACATCTGCTCCAGGCACCTAACCCAATCCTCAGTTCCTGGAGCCAGCCAATTCCCTCCTGTCTCAGGCTCTTACCCACCCAGTTTCCCTTCTCCCTACCTTGATAATTCTTGCTCATTTTTCACTTCTCTGCTAAAAGACCACTTCCTCCAGGACCTCATGGTTATAAACTACCATAGTACCAGTACTTCTTGACTGCACTCTGTACACTTGGACTTATTTAACTTGGAATGTGTGCCTTTAATGTCTGTCCTTTCAGCCATATGAGCTCCATGGGGTAGGGGGCTGAGTCTTCCCTGTCCTATATCTTCAGTGCCTGGCACAGTATCTGCCACATAGTAGGTATACCATATACTTGGGAAGACCTTCCAATTTTGATTCTCCCATCTGTGAGGTAAGAGATGGGGTGGGAACTGTCACCTCTATTTTTACTGATGAAAAGGTGAGATGCACTACATTTAACCAATTTGGTTTCGGTTACTAGGAAAATGAGTGGGAGAGTGAAAGCCTAAAAACTAGGATTGCCCAACACCCAAGTTGGTGCATTTTTCACCTCAGCAAATTCTGTCAGTTGCATAAAGGACGATGGTGTCTTTATTAATGTCCCTGAGTGGTGCAAACAATTTGTGCTCAGCTATTAGTATAAAGGTTGGTGGTTTGAATCCATCCCTTGGCACCACAGGTTAAAGGTCTGGTGATATGCTCCCATAAAGGTTACTGTCAGGAAAACCCTATGGAGCACAGTTCTACTCTATAAGACATGGGGTCGCCATAAGTTGAAATTGACTCAACTTCAATAGGTTTGGGTTTGGGGCGTGTCTTTATCCAGAATGCTACAGAAAGATACAGCAGCTCCCAGGGCCACGTCCCCAGGTTAACAACCCTCTTTTCAACGATCCAATGACATGCCCTCTCCCAGAGCTTAGCCAAGAGAAGGAAGCAAGTCTGGGACCTTTGGTAAGACAGACTGACACCTTTCATCCAAGCTTTGTCTTTAAGGACCTTGTAACCATGAGTGATACATTCAAATCGCAGAAACTCAGGCTTTCAGACTAGAAGAACTTTGAAGACGGCAGATGCGTTTCCTTGCCTGTAAAGTGAGGGATTGTCTTAGATTTATGAGGCCCTTTCCAGCTCTATGCCTCCAAGATAAAAGATTACATAACTTCCCTGTACGGCAAGATCTTCATCTAAAAATTATGGATGATATGAATCACATTTCACATGGATATCGTAAGAATTAAATTAGAAAGTATACTTACACTTTTCATTATTTTCAGGTAACAAATTCATGGGCTTATCAACTATTCCCTTGCATAAGACCTAGTGATGCCTAATTGCCTTCACTCTTGCTACTCAGAGTGTGGTCCACAGCATCCCTAGAGCTTGTTAGAAATGCAGAATCTCAGGCCCCACCCCAGACCTACTGATCAGAATCAGCACTTTAACAAGACACCCAGGTGGCCTACAGCCTACACTACAGAGTCCAAGCTTCTTAATATCATACCCAAGCCCTTCACAACCAACCTGTTACCCTTCTTCTGAGCCTTATTTCTTACCACTCCCATCCTGAGCCCAATGCTCCAGCTTTTCCAAATGGCTTACAATTCTAGGACATTCCATGCTGTTTCACCTCTGTGTCTCTGCCCAAGACGTACTCCAGGGAAATGCCTATCAGCTCAAGTATCCTCTTCTTTTGAAGGGCTCCCTGACTTTTCAAAGAAAATAACCACTGTCTCTTTTAAACTTCTTCAGACCTCATCCTTGCTTCTAAGAGAGCTTCAACCATACCATTTTAATGACGAATTCCCATGCAGTTCAAATCCACCAGCTGTTCCTTGGAAACTCTATGGGGCAGTTCTACTCTGTCCTCTTGGGTTGCTATGAGTCAGAATCAACTCGATGGCAATGGATTTGGGTTTTTTTTGGTTTGGGGTTCACTGTGAGTACCTTGAGAGCAAGGCCCATGTCCCAGCCATTGCCTCATGCCTAGTATACACAGCAGGGCATCAGTACATGTTTGTTGAAAGCATGAAAAATACTTAAATCTTTTAAAACACATGCCAAGGTCCCATAAATTTGTATCAAACTGGAACCCTACTACACTGAGATGTTATCTCCACCCACCCACCCCTCCACCCCTCCATCCACCCACCCGCCCACCCACTCACCTATCCATCTACCCATCTATCTTACTTCAGTACTTAGGATATTGGTACTTAGAAAAATTATTTTGTACTTATAGGAGAAAAATCAGATACCACACCAGGAATTCCACACCAGGAAGATGTGCTAGAGTAGACTGGACTTAAGTTGTTCTAGAACCTTGATAGAGATGGGCAGGGGGCAAAAGACCAGCTCAGTCCTTCCCCAGGGTGACCACCTTTTGGCCTTAGATGGATGATGAGCAGGACACCTCCTCTCCCCTGCCAGGCCCCTGCCTGATGACATGCTAAAATTTGTAGCTCTCTCAGGTTTCAAGTAATAGCAGGTCTGTAGGCCTTCTGAGCTGGTTGAATCTGGGGAAGAATGGGGGAAGATGCAGAGGACCAAATATCACTTCAAGCAAATCAACCCAAGAAACACTCAGTTGGCTTGGAGGGTTGTAGAAAGCTCTGGGCTTTAGTCTCCAGAAACTCTGGAACTCATTGTTAGGTTCTGTTGAATCTGTTCCAACTCATGGCAACCCTATGAACAAAAGAACAAAACACTGCCTGGTCCTCGCCATCATCACAATCGTTGTTCTGCTTGAGCTCATTGTTGCAGCCACTGTGTCAATCCACCTTGTTGAGGGTCTTCCTCTTTTCCACTGACCCTGTACTTTGTCAAGCATGATGTCCCTCTCCAGGGACTGATCCCTCCTGACAACATGTCCAAAGTATGTAAGACGCAGTCTCGCCATCCTTGCTTCTAAGGAGCATTCTGGTGTACTTCTCCCAAGACAGATTTGTTCATTCTTTTGGCAGTCTGTGGTGTATTTAATATTCTTCCCCAACACCACAATTCAAAAGTGTCAATTCTTCTTCGGTTTTCCTTATTCATTGTCCAGCTTTCACGTGTATATGATGCGATTGAAGATATACCATGGCTTGGGTCAGGCACACCTTAGTCTTCAAGGTGACATCTTTGCTCTTCAACACTTTCGAGAGGTCCTTTGCAGCAGATTTGCCCAATGCAATGTATCATTTGATTTCTTGACTGCTGCTTCCATGGCTGTTAATTGTGGATACAAGTCAAATGAAATCCTTGACAACTTCAATCTTTTCTCCATTTATCATGATGTGGCTCATCAGACCAGTTGTGAGGATATTTGTTTTCTTTATGTTGAGGTGCAATCCATACTGAAGGCTATGGTCTTTGATCTTCATTAGTAAGTGCTTCAAGTCCTTTTCACTTTCAGCAATCAAGGTTGTGTCATCTGCATAATGCAGGTTGTTAATAAGTCTTCCTCCAATCCCGATGCCCCATTCTTCTTCATATACTCCAGGTTCTCGTATTATTTGCTCAGCATACAGATTGAATAGGTATGGTGAAAGAATACAACCCTGACGCACACCTTTCCTGACTCTGGAACTCAGCTGGGAATAAGTGTTCCCCAGGACAAGGCTCTACTTGAAGGTGGCCACTGGCAGAAGTCAACATGGTGTTGGGGGTGAGGGGGGAGGTCCATGCTCCAAGATGAATCTGAGACAGGAAAGGAGGAAAGAAACAAAGCACCTGGAGAAGATAGTAGACATGGGGACCCAGCTTTGCCTGCTGCATATTGACACTGACCATGGTCCAAAGCTGAAGTTTAACTCCAGAGGTGCCTTAGGATGCATCTGCCTGGGTCAGAAGAAGAGCCGTCAGAGCTGGCACACCCAGATACTCTTCCTCACCTGATCACAGACTGGCTGCACTTGGCCTTGGAGTCCCTCACAGGTTTGCCTAGCCAACCATACCAAAGATAAGGAAAGGGAGGTCCAGAACAGGCAAGAGAGTCACCCAAGGTCAACTAGGGAAGGGGCAGGATCCAAGCCAGACTTCTTTCTCCTCCTTCATACCCAGGCTCCTTTCTTCAACTCTGATTTTTGCAAGCCCATACCACTCTACACAGTGAAGCCACAATTTAGAAGGCAACACTGGACAGTGAGGGTGGCTTTAGAATTAGGACCTCTTGATTTGAACTGGGCTCCTTCATTGTCTAGATGTGCAACCCTTAGGAGCAAGTTACTTAACCCTCTTGTCCTCATTTTCTTTGATGACCAAAAAAAAGCCATTGCTGCCGAGTCAATTCCAACTCATAGTGATCCTATAGGACACAGTAGAACTGCCCCAAAGGGTTTCCAAGGAACAGCTAGTGGATTCGAACTGCCAACATTTTGGTTAGCAGCCAAGTTCTTAACTGTTGCACCACCAGGGCTCCTGACTGCAAAAGTGGTGAATCAATACCTTCCTTACAGGGCAATTGGAATATAAAATGAAGAGTGTGGATGAAAAATACTTGGCACTTTGACACTCATATATTATTTCCTTCCCACTTTGTTTCTAGAATCCTGGGTTTGAGGGAAAGACATGGCAGTATCTTTGCCACCATCCTGCCTCAAACATGGCTTCTGTTACTGTTGCACATGGGTAGTAAAGTAGATATTAGTTTTCGTGCCTGCTTAGAATTAATCCTTCCTCCTGCTAGTAAGACCACCTGATGTTCCCCTGGGGAATCACTGTCCCTGAATCAATCCCTGAAGGTCAAGTAAGGGGTTGACCACATCCTCCATTCCCACAGATTGGGAGATAGTGAAGGAGTAGCCAGTCAGAGTCACAGTCATTGGTTCAATGATGGGCATGAGGCCCAGATCAGGCCAACCATAGCCAGCCTTGGGACATTTCTCGGAACCGCTACGACAGAAGTACTCTCTGCTGGAGTTGCTACCCTGGGAACATGTAAGTCTGCAGTCATGAATGCCCAGCATGGGAGAGACTTCTCCAAGACTAATGGCAACACAAAGAGAAGCAGAGCCAAGAGATAGCAAGCAACAGGAGACTGGCTCCTAACACTATCTGAGCCTAGATCCTGTCCAGCCCCAAATTAGTGATCGACCTAGATTTTTCCACTGCATGACTTAAAACCTTTTTTTTTTTTTTTTTTTCGCTTAAGCCAATTTCAATAGGGTTTTTTCTTACTTGTAACTGTAACAGTCTCAATTATACCAAAACCAAACCACTTGCTGTTGAGTCAATTCTAACTCATGGCAACTCCACGTGTTTTAGAGTAGAACTGTGCTCAGTAAGGCTTTTAATGGCTATGATGTTTTAGAAGAATAGCCCCCAGACCTTTCTTCCCAGATGCCTCTGGGTGGATTCAAACCACCAACCTTTTAGTTAGTAGCTGAGCACTTAGCCATTTGCACCACCCAGGGACTCCTCCGATTATACATGTCTTTAATTTAGTAACCTGCAGAGGAGCTTCTTCAGCCTCCTAAGCTAACATCAATCAGACCCTCAGGTAGAACCCAAATCCTGCCATCTGCAGATAACCATTTCTGTTTGTCCACTGGGAGAAAGCCGGGGGAGGGGGGGAGAGCGGCGGCAGGGGACAGGGGTCACCACTCTTCGCCTCTCATACCACTGGAATCTTTATTTAGTTGGAGCCTGATTTCTCTCCTTTCTCTTTATTGTTGAAAGAAACCCAGTCCTTTCCTTTCATTGGAAATATATACTTATTTACTCGTTTCCTGTTGCAAAAAAAAAAAAAAAAACCCTACAATTTCTTTTCCCTCACATAAGATATTTTTGGAAACCCTGGTGGCATAGTGGGTAAGTGCTATGGCTGCTAACCAAAAGGTTGGCGGTTCAAATCCACCAGGTGCTCCTTGGAAACTCTATGGGGGAGTTCTACTCTCTCCTATAGGGTCACTATGAGTCGAAATCGACTTGATGGCAATGGGTTCGGTTTGGTTTGGTAAGATATTTTTGGATGTAGAACCAAGAGTTGGAAGGGATGTCAGAGGACCTGCCAATTGAACCTTATTATGTTACCAATGAGAAGACAGAGGGTAGAGCACTGAGCCCAACACCATCAGCAGCTGAGTCCTCTGACTTCCACGCCAGTGTCTTCCTTCCAACTCCCAATATTTCAACACATAAGCAGTGCCTTGCACGTGAGCAAAGGTACTTATGAGTCAATTTAAATACTGAATCATTATACTAACTCAAAAACACAGACCAGACTTGCTGGCTTGACAGAGACTGGGGAAACCCTGAGAGTGTGGCCCCCGGACATCCTTTCAGCTCAGTAATGAAGACGCTCCTGAGTTTCACCCTTCAGCCAAAGACTGGACAGGCCCATAAAACAAAACAAGACTAAAGGGGCATACCAGCCCAGGGGCAAGGACAGGAAGGCAGGAGGGGACAGGGAAGCCGGTAATAGGGAACCCAAAGTTTATAAGGCAAAGTGTTGACATGCTGTGGGGTTGTTAATCAATGTCATCAGACCAGAGAAACTGGTTTGTTCCATAAATCTTCATCTAAAGTAAAATAAAAAATAAATAAATATTGAATAATCATAAAGGTGCCTATGGAGAAAGCACTGTAGACTTGGGTTTTAGTCCCAGCTCAGTACTTACTACTGGTGTGACCTTGGGGATGTCACTTAATCACTATAGGCTTATTTCTTCATTAATCTAATTAGGAAGTTGGGTTAAGAGGACCATAAAATGTCAGAAATGTAGTGAACCTAAGGCAGATCATGGATAGATAGAAAGCTGAGGGATGAATCAGCACCACCACGTAGGAATAAAAGTTCCTCCCAGTAGTGGACCCAGTGAAGGTGACCATCTTCTGAAGGACACAGGACAAATGAGAACTGGGAGCCCTGCTATGCTGTGTATTGCAAACATGGCTCTTTTTTTCCTTTTTTCCCTTACGTGGGCACCGGGTGCCTTCCTCATCTGCCTTCTGTAATCTTCCTAAAACAGAAACGCACTGTGTTTTAATCATTCACATTTGCCCAGCTTGCCTAGAATGGTCCCGGTTTGCAACTGCTGTCCCAACTTATTCACCATGGTTGTTGTTATTGTTAGTTGCCATTGAGTTTGGCTCCAACTCATGGCATCCCTATGTACAACAAAATAAACATTGCCCAGTTCCACACCATCTTCACGATTATTGGTATACTTGAGTCCATTGTTGCAGCCACTGTGTATAGTGAGTGCCTTCCAACCTAGGGGCTCCACCTCCAGCATCATATCAGACGATATTCTGTTGTGAGCCATAGAGTTTTTATTGGCTAATTTTCAGACACAGATTACCTGGCCTTTTCTTCCTAGTCTGTCTTAGTTTGGAAGCTCTACTGAAACCTGTCCACCATGGGTCACATTGCTGGTATTCGAAATACTGGTGGCATAGCTTCCAGTATTATAGCAACACGCAAGCCACCACAGTACAACAAACTGACAGACAGGTGGTGGTATGAGCTGGAACTGACTTGATGGCACACAGTGATGACAACAACAACAACCCTCTATTACTCTCAAAATTGTTTCAGCATCAGCAGAGGGCAATCATAGAGAATACATAAGCAAATCAATAAAAAAAAAAAAATACCAACAAGTAGGAAAAACAATGGGCAAAAGACTTGAACAGAATCTTAACAAAAGAGGCTGTCCAAATGGCAATGGGGCTCAACATCACTTTGGAAAACCATTTGTCATGCTCTATTGAAGCTGCATAAACACACACCCTAGGACTCAACAACTCTGCTCCTAGGTGTATACCAACGTAAATGCGTAAGATAGGTCCACCTAAGATGTGTACAGGAACTTGTACAGCAACCTGTCTATCACAGTCCCAAACCAGAAACTACGTAAATGCTCGTCAGCAGTAGAATGTACAGACAAGCTGTGGAATGGTCACACGATGCAATGTTCTAAGTTATAAACAGCATCAAGGATCAGCAGACTACAACTGCAGCCTACAACATGGCTGAATCTCATAAACATAACGTTGAGCGAGAGAGAGCTGAAATAAAAGATTATATGTTTTATGATTCTGTGTACACAAAGTATAAAAACAGGAAAAACTCATGTATGATGATAGAAGTCAGGGTAATAAAGCCGGGGCATCAGTTTCCAGGCTACCTCTGGCTTTTCCGTCAGTCCGGAGCCTTCTCTGATGGAAGGAAAAAGGAGTGAACCCACTTCCCAAGGCAGTTTCGCTGCTTTCTCCATCTCAAAGCAATCACAACAGCTAGGGCTCCAGAATTTTTGCTTGAATTATCACAGAATGTTTTAGAGCTAAAAGGGGCAGCAGAGAACATCTCATCCAACCTTCTCATTTTGTAAATGAGGAAAGAAAGGTCCAGAAGGTTAAAGACTTCTCTCACCCATCCAACGAGCACCTGCCGCCTCTTTGGGTAGCTGGGCACCCCTCTCAAAGGGTTCTTCCCAGCTAGGCATCTTCCTTCTTGCTCCCCACCCCCAGAAGGACTGGTGGAGCATGGGGGGAGCATAACACTTTCATCTCCAGCCTGAGCTCTGTGACAACATTCCTCTAACACCCAGCATCCCAGCACCCCATGGAAGGAGCTGGAAATAAACAAGAAGTCTTCTTATTTAGGATGAATGAATCAAGAGGCTACGATGGATTGACTTACCCAAGGCCCAGCTTGGGGCTTTGTAAATTCAATCCTCATAATAATCTTGGAAGGTGGGCATCATTCAATCCACCTAACAGATAAAAAAAAGGAATCCCTGGGTAATATAAACAGTTAAGCGCTTGCCCACTAGCCAAAAGGTTGACAGCTCAAACCCACCCAGAGGTGACTCAAATGATAGGCCTGACGATCTGCTTCTGAAAGGTCACAGCCTTGAAAACCCTATGGAGTTCTACTCTGCACATGAGTTGGAATCAACTTGACTGGCCACTAACAACAACAGATAAAAAACTGAGAGTCAAAGGATTTGTCCAAGGAGAGAAGTGCTGGAGCCAGGATTTGATCCTAGGTCTCTCTGCCTCCCCCATACCTGCCCCTCCTAGTACACGACACCTGCCTCTTCTCACACCTCAAAACAACAATCCGGCAAGTATGAGTGTAGATGGGTCAGGTGCCCAGGCCGCCCAGATGCACCCTGTCCGACAAAGAGCAGACAGAGCCAAAGGCAGGCGAGACTCTTCCCTCAAAAGAAACAATTATAAAACAAAATTAAGCAGTATTTATCAAAATTCAAAATGTGCAGTTGACACTCTCTGCGTGGTCGACTCAGACCTTGGGTCCCGGCAGCTCCAGTCATGGAGCACAGGGAGCTATAAGCTTTGGGTCACGGCATCTGCAGCAACGGCAGTGACACTTTTACTTCTCTGTTTAACCTGCTCTTTGAGAGACACTTCAGTAATGAGCTCAGGGAATTCACCTGAGCTCAGGGACCAGCTTTCCACACGGCCACTTCTGACACGAGGTGAGAACTTGGAAATCTTCTAGTCGTTGCTGGGAAAGGGGCTCCCGGGGGTGTAGCCCGAGGCCAGACAAGCAGCTGCAGCCAGTGGAAAGCCACCCACACAGAAGAAACGCACATCAGGCCTTTCCAGATCTCTCTGGAAAGTGGACACATCAGTAATGTGATGCCTGTGGTTTAATGAGCAACTGGTGAAGGAGAAAGATGAAAAGAGAAGGGTGAAAGGAAGCGTCTGTGAATGGGCAAAGAAAAGAAAACTTGGCCCCAGGAGATACTGGAGAGGGCAAAGACAACTTCCTGCAGAAGGAGGAATTCTCATTCCAGGCCTCCCCTGTCTAACAATGTCTCAAGAAGCCCTGCTGGTGCAGTGGTTAACCAATTGACTGCTAACTGAAAGGTCGGCGATTCAAAACCACCAGCAGCTCCTTGGAGGAAAGATGTAGACGATTTACAGCCTCAGAAAACCTGTGGGGTCGCTATGAGTTGGAATGTATGTACTCTATGGCAGTGGGTTGGGTTCCAGGGCAAAAGGGAGGGATTCTGAGCTACTAAGTCCCCGCAAGAGGTGAGGTTTGGGCACTGCAGTGCAGTGTGCACCCAGCCTTGGGATAGAGTGGCCTCTTAGCTTCGTAGTCCCAGGAGGTCAAGATGCAGAGAGAGGGGAAGCAAGGAAGGTGGGAGGGGATAGTTGAGTGGGTAGTTGGAAACCACCCTCCCCAAAATGTGCCTTGCATGTTATGTCACAGACCAAACGGTGTTGAGAAATCCTGACACAGAGTGTCATCCGCCCTCCAGGGAAGACCTCCAGCACCACAAGCCTGACTCATCCGAGGCCCCATGCTTCTCATCTTGGAACAAACTGTGCAGGGAGCTGGGACCTCCTGTCTCAGGATGGAACTGTGTTAAGGGGATGACTTTGGAGGGGGGCTATGGCACAGGACAGCAGGCCAGTTTTTCCCCAGCATCTGGGTAACCTCTTTGTTGGGAAATGCCCAGGTGGGCCACTGGTCTGAAGAGCAATAGTTCCTCAGGGCCCAGGATGCAGGTTGTGGCAGCCTCAGAAGACCCCAAGTTCAGAGCCGCAGGCACAGGGCTCCCGATATCTTCTCCAGACAGGCAGTAGCACTGGTATGGCAGAGTCTAGAGTAAGCAGAACTTGTCCCTGTCCTAAAAGAATATGGAAACTCAAGTAGACAACAGGACACAGTTGGGCTGATGACAGGGATGAAGCTCCATCAGGCCTGAGCAAGGGTGGAAATGACAAGGCATGATCATGTCATTCACTCATTTACTGCCTGCTCCATTCCCCAAGCCACCCAGGGCCAAGGACTCTGGCTCCACAGCCCTGCTGAGGTTGGGAGGGGGAGCGGGGTATCTTATGGAGGGGTCAAAAGGCAAGAATGCAAAGTACCCCTGGAGGTAGCACTCCTGGTGGAAAGGGATGTTTGCTCCTCCCCACCACCAGGAAAGTATTCATAGGAGCTCCTTGTCTCACTTGGGTAAGGGGTGAGGAAGAAAGGCTACTGGGGTCTGAAGCAGGACAGCTCAACACCACGGAGGCTGGACAGCAGGGCACCTGAAGTGGCAGAGCCCACAACAAGCTCTTCTCTCTTTTCTCAATGCCGTCACGAAAGAAGAGTCCTGGACCTCACCACTCAGTCCCTCAATGTCCTCCTCTACAAGATGGACATCACACCACCCATCCATCAACTTCACATGACTGAATGGATCAAAGGGAACACATCTGAATGTTAAGAGTGGTTTTTGTCCTCTTTAATGTCAATAAAAATGTCCAGGGGTGTTTATTGCTGTTGTTGATAGCTGCCCTCCAGTCAGCCCCTGACTTCACGAGGACCCCATGTGTGCAGTGTAAAACTATGCTCCATAGGGTTTTCAATGGCTCTGACCTTTTGGAAACAGGGTGCCAGGCTTCTTAGCCAAGGTGCCCTCTGGGCAGATTCTAACTGCCAACCTTTCAGTTAATAGCCAAGCATTGAACCGTCTGGTCTGGGCCACCCAGGGACTCCTCCCCACCTACCCAGCTCAGTGCAAAAGAAGGTAGGTCCAATCTGTTCCAGCCTGTGCCCACCTTCCCACCCAGGAAGCTACACCACTAAGCCTGTTACAGGGGACGCAGGCCTCTAAATGACAACCCCATACACAATAGGGAGAAGAGTGCAGCCCGGTTTGAACCTACGCTCCTTCTGGCTGATCTCTTGGCTTCTTTGCCCCACAGCTGTGAAGAGGACTAAGGGTGCCTGACACATGGGTTCCACCCTTGGTGGTTCCTGCTGAGAAGGGTTCCCTCTTCCATGCCAGACCACCCAGGGGTGCCTTGGCCTGGAGGACAGACAGCCCCATTGCACACCAGTCAAGCAGATAACAAGCCTGCTGCTGGGCCATTACCCTCTCTTGCCAGGTTTTCCGCTGGGGTCCTCAGCCATCCTCTCCAGTGCCTGAAAAGGCTGCGACCACAGTTGGCTGCAGAACACACACCTGGCCCCATCCCACCACCAGGTTAGTCCCGGCCCCCACACACGGGAGGGTTCACACGGGCCCCCGCAGTGATCGCCCCCCGCCGATTTCTCCTGCAATCCAGGAAACGCACTTGGCTGCAGAACCCTTATCAGAAAACTCCGCACATTGGAAAAGTGCGTAATGGGGGCGCAGCAACCAGTCACTCAGCAGAGGTGGGGTATGCGTGTGCTGCGAGCAAGCTGGGAACCCATTTCCCTAGCCAGACCACCGAGGCTGTGGCAGAGGGCCATGAAGGCCCTCGGGCTGATGAGCTTTGCAGCAGTACTTCCCGGGGTGCGCCCCACCCATGGAAACACCTGCCCAGCTCCACAGTGACCGCCTACACTGCTACCTTTCCAGATTCCTCTCAAACCTAGAGATGCTCAAGAGCAAGAACCCCCCACCCCCATGCCCAAATACCGGCACCAGGGGCTACCCAGGCCCTCCGCCTCAGTCCCAGCTTCCAAAGGCCCCCACGGCTCCTAGGGCCCTCCATGGCCTCAGGCCAGCAGACTGGCAGTAAATCACGTTGATGATTAAAAGAGTTGCGATGCTCAGCTAGGGGGACACCAAAGACAGAGGGGGGTGGGTGAAAAACGATGAGAAACCCCAGACGGGGCCCACAGAGTTTGCGGCTTTAATACCTCCAGCGTGCCGGTTCCAGCAGCCTCCATTTCCCTGGCCTCCTGGGCGCCCACACAAGAAGTGGTTGTGTGCTTAACACTTCTTTACTCTTTGCCCCATTTAGTCATAACAGAAGCTGTGTTCTCAATCTATTGTCACATTTATGATCGAGAAGGCCATAATTTCCTGCAATAATCTTAAGTAAAAATTCAGGACTAAATGTACTTTAATGTTTTGAAATGCTTCTGAAGCAACATCTCAAAATTATAATACAGCCCTTGAAATTACTAGTCTGAGTGAAAGAGGGAATGAACAACTTGAAAGAGAAAATGAAAATCTAGCAAATTGATCTAAGGCTGAAATGACGTGGTTCAGCAAGTCTCCGCCATGTAAGTGAATGAACGCTGGGGTGACCTTTGCCAGGTGGCAGAGTGGCCTGGCTGGAGACTGTATTTATCTTCTAACTCAGGCAATGGCTTCATTTTTCATCTCCCCTGTTAATCAGAGAAGAAAACCCAGTTGCCCTCAAGCCGACTCCAACTCATGGTGAGCCCACATGTGTAAGAGTAGAACTGTGCTCCACAGGGTTTTCAATGGCCGATTTTTCAGAAGTAGATTGCCAGGCCTTTCTTCCAAGGCAACCCTCCAACCTTTGGGTTAGAAGCCGAGCATTTAACCATTTGCACTATCCCAGAATCTTCTTACCAGTGTTTCGGAAGGATAGGGAAAAGGAGGGGACACATTTAGAGGGAATCAACCCAATAGACCAGGAGGTGAGTTTTAGAGAAGGACTTCAGTAAGAGGAATACGGGGTGAGTGTAGCAGCATTGGGCCATTCCATTCATTTTTGCCAGTGTCTGCTTTTTGCCATTGTCTCATTTATTCCCCGCATTACTCCTAGGTGACAGATGAGGACACTGAGGCTCAGAGAGGTTAAGAGACTTATGCAAGGGCACAAAGTAAGCTGTGTGGCTTGTATTTGACTCCAGGCTAAATTCAAAGTTTATGCCCCTACTTTATAGTTCAGAAAATATGAATTTTTAAAAAGTATTTAAATATAAAAAAGATTTCTTTAAAAAAAAAGAATGAAAAGATAAACTGGGGAAATCATTTCCTGCATATATATATGACAACCAAATGCCTATTTACCCAATATTAAAAAGAGCTCTTAGATGGCTAATTGCGTCCATGAACAACTGCCTCCTTTGTTACGACACCAGAAGAACTGGATGGTGCCCAGCTACCATTACTGACCATTTTGATTAAAGATTCTATAGAAGAATCCTGATCAAAGGGGGGAAAGTAGAGAACAGAATTTCAAATTTTCATGGACTCCAGACTTTCTGAAGCCGTGGAGACTCAATGAACCCCTGAAACTATTGCCCTGAGATAATCTTTAAACCTTAAACCAAAAAGATCTCCTTAAGACCTCTTAAGATCAAATAAATAATGGTTAAGCTTAACTAATAAAGAATGTCTGCCTTCAGCAGATGCTTGTTTAAGATCTATCTGTATGGGATCAAATTGACCACAGCAACTCAAAAGATTAGGTGGAAACCTTAGGGGGCAACGAGTGTATATTAATGGGGGAGCAACAACTCAGAAAAGGAGGGTAAGAATGGTTGCACAATTCAAGAAGTAAAATCGCTGTCACTGAAATGCAGATGCAGAAACTTGAATGGGTGTATGCTTTTGCTGTACATATTATCAACAACAACAAAAAACTTTTAAAAAAGAGTTCTTATAAATCAATGGGAAAAGACTAATAGTCCAAAAGAAAAATAGACAAAAGACATAAACAGGTAACGCTAATGACAATAAATACATGAAAAAAAATAACCCTACTAATATTGAAGGCGAAACCCTGGTGGCATAGTGGTTAAGTGCTACAGCTGTTAACCAAAAGTTCGACAGTTCAAATTCACCAGGCGCTCCTTGGAAACTCCATGGGACAGTTCTACTTTGTCGTATAGGGTCGCTATGAGTCGGAATTGACTCAATGGCAGTGGGTTTGGTTTTGATTTTGAAAACTAAAGGCGGAAACCCTGGTGGTGTAGTGGTTAACTGCTACAGCTGCTAACCAAAAAGTCAGTTCAAATCCACCAGGCGCTCCTTGGAAACTCTGTGGGGCAGTTCTACTCTGTCCTACAGGGTCGCTATGAGTCAGAATTGACTCTACGGCAACAGGAGGCAAAATTTTTAAAGACTGATAAAATGCAGTGTTAGTGAGGCAGGGGGAGAAACATTTTTCACCATTTAATGAGAAAAGCTGTGCAGGCCCCTGGGAGGCAACTTACAACATCCTCCAAGTCCAAAGATGCTCCAAGAACTCCATCTCTGGGACTACGAGCCATAAAAATATCTACTTAAATGTGCAATTATTTCAGTACAAGGAAGTACACTGCCAGAAAATATTAGTACAACCCAAATATCCATCAGCAGAGGATATTTAATAACTATGTTGCAGCTGGGGTCCTGGTGGTGCAGTGGTTAAGAGCTACAGCTGCTAACCAAAGGTTGGCAGTTCGAATCCACCAGCTGCTCCTTGGAAACTCTATAGAGCAGTTCTACTCTGTCTGATAGGGTTGCTACGAGTTGGAATTGACTTGATGGCAACGGGTTTGGTTTTTTGGTTATGGCCGTTACGAAATGAGACAATCCTGTGTGCATGGAAATGAACCCAAGGCCACAGTGGACTGTTATGGAAAAAAGGAATCCACAAAACACAGGTGAGCATGCTTTTGGGAAAACCAAAGATATGAGTCTATACGGACGTGTGTACGTGCATTTGTTTGCACACAGAAACCTCAGGAAGAAGAGGCACCAGATGCAACAGTGGATACCACTGGGCAGTAGAACTGGGAGAAAACAAGAGAGTTTCCATTTCTACTTATATGTGCTTTGACTTTTTTCAAAACATGTTTATTGAGAAAAACCTGAACATCCTCTTTAAATAGGAACGTGGTAAGAGAAATCCTGGATTTATGCACATGGTACCATTGGAACAGTACAGAAAACTTTAAAACAAGCTGGTTCAAGAAGATTCCAAAGCCTGAGGTTTTAGCCACTGTGCACTGCAGCCTCAGCCCTGTTTCTTTTCACAAGGGTTCAATATTAGATCCAAGAATGGCCTGTGCACAATGACCAACCGTACACACACTGAGAGACTGTATAAAACCAGAAATAAAGACCCATAGTGGCCAAGAGAGAACCACTTCATCCTGCAGAAGGTGAGGAGAAAAGAGAGAGGTTCAAGGGAGATTTTATAAAGGGGGTATGTGCAATGGGCCTTGAGCAAAAAGTAGGATTTTGCGGGTGGAAAAGGGTGCCTAGGAGGAGAGGATGTGAACAAGACATTAAGGAGACACCTCACTGATCACAACAAAAAAAGCCTGTGTGTTCTCTGTTCCAGGCTACAAATACTGGGGGTATAGACAATACCTAACCTCAAGCAGCCCTGGTGCAGGGTAGACACCTGGGGGTGGGGCAGAGAGAAGGCCACCTCCTTCCAAAGGAATCCCTGGAGGCCCAGCTTGGCCTAGCGCCATTTCTCTGGCCCATACTTAGAACCAGGGTGGATCTTAAAACTCAGTTGCCAACAGGGCAGCTCAGAAAGTGGGTCTCCTCTTACCTTCCCTTCACATTATCTCCAGAATCTCCTCTCTACACGTCTTTTCTGGGCCCCTTGGTGCTCAGACACCTCTCACCTTTTCCATCCTCTCCACTCAAATCTCTGTCATTGAACAACACCGATGGCTTTATTCTGTGTGGTGACAGATGAGTACAGAATGCTATGGAGTCAGACAGAACTAGGCAAATCCCGTCTCTGTCTCTTCTGGTCAGGCAAAAGACAACCTCTCCTGGGCCCATATTTCTCATTTTTCATTTCTGAAAATTGGAATAACATCACCTACCCCATTATTATTATCTTTTTTTTTACACCATGGGCTCATTGGTGATGAGCAATAAAAGACCTAGCTCAGAAACTGGCATATACCAATAAATGCATGTAGTTGCTATGGAATTGACTCTGACTTATGATAACCTCATGTGTGTCTGAGTAGAACTATACTCCACAGAGTTTTCAATGGCTGATTTTTTGGAAGTAGACCTTTCTTCCAAGGTCTCTGGGTGGACTCGAACTTCCAACTTTTTGGTTAGCAGCTGAGCACTTCAACTGTTTGCACCACTCAGGGACTCCTCTCGATAAATAGTAAAAATTTTTAGTTATATACAGAAGTGGAGTGGAGGGGTGTAGGGACTGACAAAACAATGGTGAGATTTCAGTAGAAGGATAATGGAGAAGATTTTGGAGGGGAGGTACTTTCTGCATCCTGCGAATCTTGCTATGATAAATTAATGTGGGTTGAAGAATCACCTACTTAAAACACTTGGGCCAAAACCAGGGCTGAGACTAAAACAAAACCAGGGCTGAGACTAGGGAGAGAAAAGTGAGCTGTCCAGGGTGCAAAATTTAAGGAGGCACTTGA
Source organism: Loxodonta africana (assembly GCF_030014295.1). Classification (NCBI taxonomy): domain Eukaryota; kingdom Metazoa; phylum Chordata; class Mammalia; order Proboscidea; family Elephantidae; genus Loxodonta; species Loxodonta africana. Next base: position 117,444,293 of record NC_087347.1, read on the forward strand.
TCTAAGGGTCATGCAAAGTGCATGGCCAGCATCTGAGAGTGATGCGCCTCCTTAAATTTTGCACCCTAGGTGCCTTGCTTGCCTTACCCTAATCCTGGTCCAGATCAAAACAGTGTGAAAATAGGATCAGAACCCTACTGAGAAGGCTTAGAAGTGGAACTGTATGAAGCAGGATTTGAATTAAATAAAGCCACTGGTCCAGGGAGCAGCAAGCCCCAGGTCTCCCTGGCTGGACAGATGTGTTTATTTGAAGGTGGCAGGAGAAGGGGTAAATGCAGCTACAATTAGTGACTTAACAGCCTTGCAGCCAGAGCTTGCATTTAGGAGGACCTGATCTCACCAGTTAATTGGCCCTATACCCTCCCTACCATTCTCAAGTCAGCTGGCATTAATACACCCCAGGCCTGCTCTCCAACAAAGCCCAGCCACTGTCAGGAGCTGCCCTGCTGCCGGGCCCATTTCAGCAGGATGGAACTGGGTAGGCGATGTGCAGTGATGCTTGTGAGACAGCCAAGCAAGTTGAAGATAACACCAACGAGGGAGCAGCCTCCAGGTGAGGAAAGAGTCACCTGCCTGCTGGAGGTGGGGGATTCTGGAGAAGCACCCTGCAGAGCTTCATTTGTTCTCAGATGTGTTCATTGCAGGTCTCTCTGAGCTCGTGGCTGACTTATCACAGCTCCTGATGACAAATCACATAAAACAGGTCTTTCTTAAGCAGATCCCTGCAGATGTAGATAAATCCATGATGCTTAAAGACTTAAAAATGTATCTCTCACATTCCAAAACAGCAAAGCAACTATGACTGGATGGGGGAGAAACCAAAAAAAAAAAAAAAGACCCCAATCCTGTTGCTGTTGAGTCTATTCCAACTCATAGCAACCCTTTAAGGACGGAGTAGAATTGCCCCACAGGGTTTCCAAGGAGCAGCTGGTGGATTCGAACTGCCGACCTTTTGGTTAGCAGCCAAGTTTTTAACCACTGCACCACTAGGGCCCCTGAGGAGGATGGCAAATGAGCAGAATCAGGAAGGGCAGAGAGCCATGGATCTAGGGAGAGTTTCCAAGATGGAAAGCAAACTTTAATGTGATTCTGGAGAAAGTTAAAAAAAAAAAAAATTAAGATGACGTGGCCTTGAGCCCTGGAGCAAGAAAATTATCTAGCTTGGGTTTTCTGGATCTCCTGGAGCTTAACATGACAATTTAGGAAAAGCCAACCAGAACACTGGTATTCTGGATGGAAAGAGACACTAGAAGAATTGACAAGAGGAGCTTCTGGGCAAAGGGAAATTCACACTAAGAGATTCGTTTGACTTTAAGCTTGTAATTCTACAGTACAAGGATGTGTAAGTTACTCTCAAGTCATTCTGTACAGGCTTCAGTTTCTCATAGGAAAGGTCAGTCAACTGTCCATTTATTCTTTCACTCATTCATTTTCTCATTTCTTTATTAAGTCTCTGTTATGAGGAATACATTCTGTTAAACACTGGGGATGGGAGCGTGAAAGATGTTTGTCCTTGAGCACATCATAGTCTAGTGGAAAAGACAGATAACTAAACAACCTCAATTGACCCTGATACTAACAAGGGCCATACCACAATATCTAGATGAGAGGAGGATGAGGACAATAATTGTTAACAGTTATCGAGTACTTATGATGCGCCATACATTGCGCTAGTGAAGGTGATAGAGCAATGAGGATTGCAGTCTCTACTTTTAAAGGACTTACAGCCTACTAGGGGAGACAAACTCATAAATAAACAATTTCAGCTCAATTATCTAAGGGCTCTGACTTCAGATGAGAAGGAATCCCCAGTCTTGGAGGAATCAGGGCAGTCAGAAGGAGGAGATAAGCTGAGACCTAAAGAAAACCTAAGTTTTGCTGAGCAACTTGAAGGTTGGGATGGTGTTATGGGCACTTGCTCTGTCACTTGAAAATAGAAAATCTTACAAAATAGGGGAGTTTTTGTTGTTCTTTAAGGTTTATGAACATATTTGCTATTCTTGAACAAGTGCCAGGCTATTAGGAGTATGACAGAACTAGAACAGGTAGCCAGTGTAATAAGACAAGGAAAAGGAATAGGATTGAATAGGAAGAAAATAAAACTTTCATGATCTACAGATTACATGATTTCATTATCTACAGAATCCAAAAGTATCTACAAAGAAACTATTAAAATAAGTGATATTATAAAAATCCTTGAATACAAAGTTAATTTTAAAAATTACACAAATTACAGTAGCAGTAAGAAATATATAAAATATTTGGGGATAAATCTAAAAATATCAGCAAGACCTCTACCCTGAAAACTAGAACCTCTCACTGAAATAAAGATGACCTAAATAAAAAGGGATATACCATGTTCACGGATTAGAAGACTCAACATTATAAAGATGTAAATTCTCCTCTAAATTGATTATAGATTCAACACAATCTCAATCAAAATTTGCACACTGATTCAAAAATTTATACAGAAATTCAAAGGTGAACACCAGCAATGTCAATCTTGAAAATGAGAAAGAAAGGTAAAGGACTTATAATACCAGATATCAAGACCTATTATAAAGTAATACTAATTAATACTGTGTGGCAGTGGCACAAAAATAGACAAACTGACTAACATAACAGAAAAATCCAGAAATATACCCACACATATATGGTCAACTGATTTATGACAAAGTGACACTTCAGAGCAGTAGGTAAAGAATGGACTTTTCAGTACATAGTGCTTGATCAATTGGATCTCCTAATGGTAAAAATAAATCTTGTCACCTAACCTGAAGACCATACATAAAATCAATCCCAGAAAGATGGCATATCTAAACGAGAAAGACAGCTTTTAGAAGGAAACATAGAAAAGCACATTTATGCCTTGGACTAAGCAAAGATTTCTTTGCAGGCACTGATTAAAACAGGACCTAGTCAAAACCAGAGAGTCAGAATATTAAAAATGAACCTCTCATGTCACAAAAGAAATAATCAACCAAGACTAGGGGAGTCAAAGGAGCAGAAGCCAGAGAGGGAACTGATGCAGGGGTTCAGGGAAAGTTCCTGTGATGGAGGAAAAAAAACTTTGATTCTTGAAAGAAATGAAAGCTAGGGAAAGTGAAAAGGATTAAGACGTTCAGGGGCTGGTTCTTGGAGCAGAAATTACCTGACCTGATGCTCCTGGAGCTTAGCAAGGTGATCTAGGAAAATCAGTACAGGGTAGCACAACACTGAATGGAGGAGGAAAGGGACTAAGAACCGCCTTGAGCATCAGGAGCTTCAGGTCAAAGGGAAACCACAGGCAAAACTCAGGCATTTGTTTGCCTCTAGGCTTATAATTCTGCTATATATGTACTTGCATAAATAAGAAACTCAGTCTTGGTCCCGGGGGCATTAAATTTGCTGGCATGATAAAGGCTAATGCCTCAAATTAAACACTTCACTAACTGCCCTTGAGGAAGGCAAACATAAGATGCTTACTATGTGTAAATACCCACTGAAGGGAACGAACGCAAGGCAATCTGAATAACGTATACTGTATAATGTGGTCTGAATGCTGAGGAGGCAGGAAGTCTGGGCTTTCTCAGAGTCGAGGGGCATCTCAGATAAAGTGTTTTGGAAGAGGGATGCTTTGAGCCTTGTCTTGGAGGAAGCTTCTGTTTTGCTACGTTTTCAAAGCAGCCTTTGGAGCAATTTCCTAAAAGAAAATTGGCGATAGACACCACAAGAGATAGATGGAGAAGCTTAATTGAGCCAAACTGAGATGTGCAAATGGCTTACTCTCTCCCCAGTGTTCTGAGGTTTACTGATTCCTCACCCAAACCTGCACTTGCTTTGTCACTTGAAAATAAAAACTAAATCAAGTGATAGACTGCTTCCAGAGAACTGCGATGGGAAAGAGTGCTTTACCTGAGTTACTCGCAATATGCCAACTTGGCCACTCATCTTCACCACCTAGCAAGGTTAGGAATCACTGACAGCCAAGGAAAAGAAATTGAATCAATCTAGCTGCCAGTCCTTCTGCAGTCCTTAAGATTGCACTACCAAAACATGGGATGTAGGCATTAATGGGGCCAGCAGGTAGTGACAGATCCCATAGGGATAAAGGGGCACTTTATCCTGACTCAAAATGCCAGGAAGTTGGTGCTTCAAAATCCTGCATACCGTGCCACAGTGAGGTGAACAGTATGGCACATGCTGGCTAATTGTTGACCAAACCCGTTTCCTCCTCTGTTGGCCCATCAGAAAAAAAAACAAACCCGTTGCCATCAAGTTGATTCCAACTCATGGCAACTCCATGTGTTACTGAGTAGAATTTCTCCATAGGCCTTTCATGAACGTAATCTTTACAGGAGCAGATCACTGGGCCTTTCTTCCATGGTGCTGCTGGGTATGTTACAGCCGCCAACCTTTAGATTAGCAGTCAAGCACAAACCATTTATACCACCTGTAAGCACACAGACAAAGTACATTTCTCAGCCTTTCTGGAGCTCAGGTGTAGCCATATGACTGACTTCTAGTCAATGAGAATAGGCAGAAGTGATTGCACTTCCTCTAGTCCTGGCCCTGGAAATTGCCCTCGTCTATTACTCCATGATCTTTCACCTTTCGATGTCCTCATGCAGACAAACTCAGTGACTCTGGAAACCATGTGTTGACTACAGAAGAGCCACAAGATGGAAGAGTCTTGGATTTCTGAATTATCACTTGGGGAGGCTACCTGCCAATCAGGAACACCGACTTTGGATTTTACAAGAGTGAAAAATAAACTTTTATCAAGCTGTCACATAGGATATATTCCTGGGGCTGTTTGTTACAGAATTCATACAGAATATTTCTGCCTGATAACTAGGCCAGGAAACATGGGTTACTGAACAGCTGTGATACTGAAGCTGAGGTCATTATGGACCAGTTAGCACTGACCAAAAGAAAAGAACAAATGATGGGCGGAGCCAAGATGGCGGACTAGGCAGACGCTACCTAGGATCCCTCTTACAACAAAGACACGGAAAAACAAGTGAATCGATCACATACATAACAATCTACGAACCCTGAACAACAAACACAGATTTAGAGACGGAGAACGAACTAATACGGGGAAGCAGCGATTGTTTCCAGAGCCTGGAGCCAGCGTACCAGTCAGGTACGGCACAAGCACAGAGACCTGCTCCACCCTCCTGAACTAACCCCGGGAGGGGGACCAGCCGGTTCCACGGGCGGCGTGGGACGCAGCCGGTAGGAGAAGTCCCTGGGAGGCAGTGACTGGTCTTGGAGCAGAAAGAGCAGCATCCGAGCCGGGGAACCGTCCCGCAGGGATTTGGACTGGACGCAGAGGATTTTCTGGAAAAACTAGTTTCCCAGTGATGGCTCGGAGACAACAATCCATATCAAACCACTTAAAGAAGCAGACCGTGACAGCTTCTCCAACCCCCCAAACAAAAGAATCAAAACATTTCCCAAATGAAGATACAATCTTGGAATTATCAGATACAGAATATAAAAAACTAATTTACAGAATGCTTAATGATATCACAAATGAAATTAGGATAACTGCAGAAAAAGCCAAGGAACACACTGACAAAACTGTTGAAGAACTCAAAAAGATTATTCAAGAACATACTGGAAAAATTAATAAGTTGCAAGAATCCATAGAGAGACAACATGTAGAAATCCAAAAGATTAACAATAAAATAACAGAATTAGACAACGCACTAGGAACTCAGAGGAGCAGACTCGAGCAATTAGAATGCAGACTGGGACATCTGGAGGACCAGGGAATCAACACCAACATAGCTGAAAAAAAATCGGATAAAAGAATTAAAAAAAATGAAGAAACCCTAAGAATTATGTGGGACTCTATCAAGAAGGATAACCTGCGGGTGATTGGAGTCCCAGAACAGGGAGGGGGGACAGAAAACGCAGAGAAAATAGTTGAAGAACTCCTGACAGAAAACTTCCCTGACATCATGAAAGACGAAAGGATAGCTATCCAAGATGCTCATCGAACCCCATTTAAGATTGATCCAAAAAGAAAAACACCAAGACATATTATCATCAAACTCACCAAAACCAAAAATGAAGAGAAAATTTTAAAAGCAGCCAGGGAGAAAAGAAAGGTTTCCTTCAAGAAAGAATCAATAAGAATATGTTCTGACTACTCAGCAGAAACCATGCAGGCAAGAAGGGAATGGGACGTCATATACAGAACACTGAAGGAGAAAAACTGCCAGCCAAGGATCATATATCCAGCAAAACTCTCTCTCAAATATGAAGGCGAAATTAAGATATTTACAGACAAACACAAGTTTAGAGAATTTGCAAAAACCAAACCAAAGCTATAAGAAATACTAAAGGATATTGTTTGGTCAGAGAACCAATAATATCAGATATCAGCACAACACAAGGTCACAAAACAGAACATCCTGATATCAACTCAAATAGGGAAATCACAAAAACAAACAAATTAAGATTAATTAAAAAAAATAAATAAAAATACACATAACAGGGAATCATGGAAGTCAATAGGTAAAAGATCACAATAATCAAAAAGAGGGACTAAATACAGGAGGCATTGAACTGCCATATGGAGAGTGATACAAGGCAATATAGAACAATACAAGTTAGGTTTTTACTTAGAAAAATAGGGGTAAATAATAAGGTAACTACAAAAAGGTATAACAACTCTATAACTCAAGACAAAAACCAAGAAAAACGTAACGACTCAACTAACATAAAGTTAAGCACTATGAAAATGAGGATCTCACAATTTACTAAGAAAAACGTCTCAGCACAAAAAAGTATGTGGAAAAATGAAATTGTCAACAACACACATAAAAAGGCATCAAAATGACAGCACTAAAAACTTATTTATCTATAATTACCCTGAATGTAAATGGACTAAATGCACCAATAAAGAGACAGAGAGTCACAGACTGGATAAAGAAACACGATCCATCTATATGCTGCCTACAAGAGACACACCTTAGACTTAGAGACACAAACAAACTAAAACTCAAAGGATGGAAAAAAGTATATCAAGCAAACAATAAGCAAAAAAGAAGAGGAGTAGCAATATTAATTTCTGACAAAATAGACTTTAGACTTAAATCCACCACAAAGGATAAAGAAGGACACTATATAATGATAAAAGGGACAATTGATCAGGAAGACATAACCATATTAAATATTTACGCACCCAATGACAGGGCTGCAAGATACATAAATCAAATTTTAACAGAATTGAAAAGCGAGATAGATACCTCCACAATTATAGTAGGAGACTTCAACACACCACTTTTGGAGAAGGACAGGACATCCAGTAAGAAGCTCAACAGAGACACGAAAGATCTAATTACAACAATCAACCAACTTGACCTCATTGACTTATACAGAACTCTCCACCCAACTGCTGCAAAATATACTTTTTTTTCTTGCGCACATGGAACATTCTCTAGAATAGACCACATATTAGGTCATAAAACAAACCTTTGCAGAGTCCAAAACATCGAAATATTACAAAGCATCTTCTCAGACCACAAGGCAATAAAACTAGAGATCAATAACAGAAAAACTAGGGAAAAGAAATCAAATACTTGGAAAACGAACAATACCCTCCTGAAAAAAGACTGGGTTATAGAAGACATCAAGGAGGGAATAAGGAAATTCATAGAAAGCAACGAAATGAAAATACTTCCTATCAAAACCTCTGGGACACAGCAAAAGCAGTGCTCAGAGGCCAATTTATATCAATACATGCACACATACAAAAAGAAGAAAGAGCCAAAAGCAGAGAACTGTCCCTACAACTTGAACAAATAGAAAGTGAGCAACAAAAGAATCCATCAGGCACCAGAAGAAAACAAATAATAAAAATTAGAGCTGAACTAAATGAATTAGAGAACAGAAAAACAATTGAAAGAATTAACAAAGCCAAAAGCTGGTTCTTTGAAAAAATTAACAAAATTGATAAACCATTGGCTAGACTGACTAAAGAAATACAGGAAAGGAAACAAATAACCCGAATAAGAAATGAGAAGGACCACATCACAACAGAACCAAATGAAATTAAAACAATCATTTCAGATTATTATGAAAAATTGTACTCTAACAAATTTGAAAACCTAGAAGAAATGGATGAATTCCTGGAAAAACACTACCTACCTAAACTAACACATTCAGAAGTAGAACAACTAAATAGACCCATAACAAAAAAAGAGATTGAAACGGTAATCAAAAAACTCCCAACAAAAAAAAGCCCTGGCCCGGACGGCTTCACTGCAGAGTTCTACCAAACTTTCAGAGAAGAGTTAACACCACTACTACTAAAGGTATTCCAAAGCATAGAAAATGACGGAATACTACCCAACTCATTCTATGAAGCCACCATCTCCCTGATACCAAAACCAGGTAAAGACATTACAAAAAAAGAAAATTATAGACCTATATCCCTCATGAACATTGATGCAAAAATCCTCAACAAAATTCTAGCCAATAGAATCCAACAACACATCAAAAAAATAATTCACCCTGATCAAGTGGGCTTTATACCAGGTATGCAAGGCTGGTTTAATATCAGAAAAACCACTAATGTAATCCATCACATAAATAAAACAAAAGACAAAAACAACATGATCTTATCAATTGATGCAGAAAAGGCATTTGACAAAGTCCAACACCCATTCATGATAAAAACTCTTACCAAAATAGGAATTGAAGGAAAATTCCTCAACATAATAAAGGGCATCTATGCAAAGCCAACAGCCAATATCACTCTAAATGGAGAGAACCTGAAAGCATTTCCCTTGAGAACGGGAACCAGACAAGGATGCCCTTTATCACCACTCTTATTCAACATCGTGTTGGAAGTCTTAGCCAGGGCAATTAGGCTAGACAAAGAAATAAAAGGTATCCGGATTGGCAAGGAAGAAGTAAAGTTATCACTATTTGCAGATGACATGATTATATACACAGAAAACCCTAAGGAATCCTCCAGAAAACTACTGAAACTAATAGAAGAGTTTGGCAGAGTCTCAGGTTATAAAATAAACATACAAAAATCACTTGGATTCCTCTACATCAACAAAAAGAACACCGAAGAGGAAATAACCAAATCAATACCATTCACAGTAGCCCCCAAGAAGATAAGATACTTAGGAATAAATCTTACCAAAGATGTAAAAGACCTATACAAAGAAAACTACAAAGCTCTACTAGAAGAAATTCAAAAGGACCTACTTAAGTGGAAAAACATACCTTGCTCATGGATAGGAAGACTTAACATAGTAAAAATGTCTATTCTACCAAAAGCCATCTATACATTTAACGCACTTTCGATCCAAATTCCAATGTCATATTTTAAGGGGATAGAGAAACAAATCACCAATTTCATATGGAAGGGAAAGAAGCCCCGGATAAGCAAAGCACTACTGAAAAAGAAGAAGAAAGTGGGAGGCCTCACCTTACCTGACTTCAGAACCTACTATACAGCCACAGTAGTCAAAACAGCCTGGTATTGGTACAACAACAGACACATAGACCAATGGAACAGAATTGAGAACCCAGACATAGATCCATCCACGTATGAGCAGCTGATATTTGACAAAGGACCAGTGTCAATTAACTGGGGAAAAGATAGCCTTTTTAACAAATGGTGCTGGCATAACTGGATATCCATTTGCAAAAAAATGAAACAGGACCCATACCTCACACCATGTACAAAAACTAACTCCAAGTGGATCAAAGACCTAAACATAAAGACTAAAACGATAAAGATCATGGAAGAAAAAATTGGGACAACCCTAGGAGCCCTAATACAAGGTATAAACAGAATACAAAACATTACCAAAAATGATGAAGAAAAACCCGATAACTGGGAGCTCCTAAAAATCAAACACCTATGCTCATCTAAAGACTTCACCAAAAGAGTAAAAAGACCACCTACAGATTGGGAAAGAATTTTCAGCTATGACATCTCCGACCAGCGCCTGATCTCTAAAATCTACATGATTCTGTCAAAACTCAACCACAAAAAGACAAACAACCCAATCAAGAAGTGGGCAAAGGATATGAACACACATTTCACTAAAGAAGATATTCAGGCAGCCAACAGATACATGAGAAAATGCTCTCGATCATTAGCCATTAGAGAAATGCAAATTAAAACTACGATGAGATTCCATCTCACACCAACTAGACTGGCATTAATCCAAAAAACACAAAATAATAAATGTTGGAGAGGCTGCGGAGAGATTGGAACTCTCATACACTGCTGGTGGGAATGTAAAATGGTACAACCACTTTGGAACTTTGAGAACGAGAACCAGACAAGGATGGCGTTATCTTAAACAGTTAGAAATAGAACTACCATACAACCCAGAAATCCCACTCCTAGGAATATACCCTAGAGATACAAGAGCCTTCATACAAACAGATATATGCACACCCATGTTTATTGCAGCTCTGTTTACAATAGCAAAAAGTTGGAAGCAACCAAGGTGTCCATCAACGGATGAATGGGTAAATAAATTGTGGTATATTCACACAATGGAATACTACGCATCGATAAAGAACAGTGACGAATCTCTGAAACATTTCGTAACATGGAGGAACCTGGAAGGCATTATGCTGAGCGAAATTAGTCAGAGGCAAAAGGACAAATATTGTATAAGACCACTATTATAAGATCTTGAGAAACAGTAAACCTGAGAAGAACACATACTTTTGTGGTTACGAGAGGGGGAGGGAGGGAGGGAGGGTGGGAGAGGGTTTTTTATTGATTAATCAGTAGATAAGAACTGCTTTAGGTGAAGGGAAAGACAACACTCAATACATGGAAGGTCAGCTCAATTGGACTGGACCAAAAGCAAAGAAGTTTCCGGGATAAAATGAACGCTTCAAAGGTCAGCGGAGCAAGCGCGGGGGTCTGGGGAACATGGTTTGCGGGGACTTCTAAGTCAATTGGCAAAATAATTCTATTATGAAATCATTCTGCATCCCACTTTGAAATGTGGTGTCTGGGGTCTTAAATGCTAACAAGCGGCCATCTAAGATGCAGCAATTGGTCTCAACCCACCTGGAACAAAGGAAAATGAAGAACACCAAGGCCACACGACAACTAAGAGCCCAAGAGACAGAAAGGGCCACATGAACCAGAGACCTACATCATCCTGAGACCAGAAGAACTAGGTGGTGCCCGGCCACAATCGATGACTGCCCTGACAGGGAGCACAGCAGAGGACCCCTGAGGGAGCAGGAGATCAGTGGGATGCAGACCCCAAATTCTCATAAAAAGACCAAACTTAATGGTCTGACTGAGACTAGAGGAATCCCGGAGGCCATGCTCCCCAGACCTTCTGTTGACACAGGACAGGAACCATCCCTGAAGACAACTCATCAGACATGAAAGGGACTGGTCAGCAGGTGGGAGAGAGATGCTGATGAAGAGTGAGCTAATTATATCAGGTGGACACTTGAGATTGTGTTGGCAACTCTTGTCTGGAGGGGGGATGGGAGGATAGAGAGAGAGGGAAGCAGGCAAAATTGTCAAGAAAGGAGAGACTGAAAGGGCTGACTCAAGAGGGGGAGAGTAAGTGGGAGTAGGGAGTGAGATGTATGTAAACTTATATGTGACAGACTGATTGGATTTGTAAACGTTCACTTGAAGTTTAATAAAAGTTATTAAAAAAAAGAACAAATGATGGAGAGTGAATAAGTACTTACACTGTCTTTATGGCCCTGACAGATGGGCAGTGACCAAAAGGGTATGGTATTCTCATTCATTCAACAGTTGGGGGGATGAAGCAGACAGAAAACAGATGGTTACCATGCATGCAGGACAAGGTATCATAGATTCACTAACAGAGTCTTCCAAAACTTAGGAAAAGCTTTCCAGGCAAGAGATGTTTAAACTTTTGAAATCTGTTAAAAGTCTTGAAGGAAGCAGAGGCAGGTAGTGTGTAGAGATGAGGATAGAGTGGGAAGGAAAGAGCATCCTAGAACAAGGAAACGTTGTTGTTAGGTGCCGTTGAGTTGGTTCCAACTCATAGTGACCCTATGCACAACAGAACGAAACACTGCCCCGTCCTGAGCCATCCTTACAATTGTTGTTATGCCCGAGCTCATTGCGGTAGCCACCGTGTCAATCCACTTCATTGAGGGTCTTCCTCTTTTCCACTGACCCTGTACTCTGTCAAGCATGATGTCCTTCTCCAGGGACTGATCCCTCCTGACAACATGTCCAAAGTACATAAGATGTAGACTCGCCATCCTTGCTTCTAAGGAGCATTCTGGTTGTACTTCTTCTAAGACAGATTTGTTTGTTCTTTTGGCAGTCCATGGTATATTCAATATTCTTTGCCAACACCACAATTCAAAGGTGTCAGTTCTTCTTTGGTCTTCCTTACTTCATTGTCCAGATTTCACATGCAAATGATGCAATTGAAAATACCATGGCTTGGGTCAGGCACACCTTAGTTTTCAGGGTGACATCTTTGCTCTTCAACACTTTCAAGAGGTCCTTTGCAGCAGATTTACCCAGTGCAATGCATCTTTTGATTTCTTGACTGCTGCTTCCATGGGTATTGATTGTGGATCCAAGTAAAACAAATTTCTTGACAACTTCAATCTTTTCTCCATTTATCATGGGGTGGCTCATTGGTCCAGTTGTGAGGATTTTTGTTTTCTTTATGTTGAGGTGCAATCCATACTGAAGGCTGTGGTCTTTGATCTTCATTAGTAAGTGCTTCAAGTCCTCTTCACTTTCAGCAAGCAAGGTTGTGTCATCTGCATAACGCAGGTTGTTAATGAGTCTTCCTCCAATCCTGATGCCCTGTTCTTCTTCATATAGTCCAGGTTCTCGTATTATTTGCTCAGCATACAGATTGAATAGGTATGGTGAAAGAATACAACCCTGACGCACACCTTTCCTGACTTTAAACCAATCAGTATCCCCTTGTTCTGTCTGAACAACTGCCTCTTGATCTATGTAAAGGTTCCTCACGAGTTCTGGAATTTCCATTCTTTGCAATGTTATCCATAATTTGTTATGATCCACACAGTCGAATGCCTTTGCAGAGTCAATAAAACACAGGTAAACATCCTTCTGGTATTCTCTGCTTTCAGCCAGGATCTATCTGACATCAACAATGACATCCCTGGTTCCACGTCCTCTTCTGAAACTGGCCTGAATTTCTGGCAGTTCCCTGTCGATATACTGCTGCAGCCATTTTTGAATGGTCTTCAGCAAAATTTTGCTTGTGTGTGATATTGATGATATTGTTATATAATATATAATTCCACATTTGGTTGGATCACCTTTCTTGGGAATAGGCATAAATATGGATCTCTTCCAGTCAGTTGGCCAGGAAGCTGTCTGCCATGTTTCTTGGTATAGACGAGTGAGCACCTCCAGCGCTGCATCTGTTTGTTGAAACATCTCAATTGATATTCCTTCAATTCCTGGAGCCTTGTTTTTCGCCTTCAGAGCAGCTTGGACTTCTTCCTTCAGTACCATCAGTTCCTGATCATATGCCACCTTTTGAAATGGTTGAACATCAACTACTTCTTTTTGGTATAATGACTCTGTGTATTCTTTCCATCTTCTTTTGATGCTTCCTGTGTCGTTTAATATTTTCCCCATAGAATCCTTCACTATTACAACTCGAGGCTTGAATTTTTTCTCCAGTTCTTTCAGCTTGAGAAATGCCAAGCATGTTCTTCCCTTTTGGTTTTCCATCTCCCAGCTCTTTGCACATGTCATTATAATACTTTACTTTGTCTTCTCAAGACGCCCTTTGAAATGTTCTGTTCAGTTCTTTTACTTCATCAATTCTTCCTTTTGCTTTAGCTGGTTGACGTTCGAGAGCAAGTTTCAGTCTCCTCTGGCATCCATCATGGTCTTTTCTTTCTTTCCTGTCTTTTCAATGATGTCTTGCTTTCTTCATGTATGAAGTCCTTGATGTCGTTCCGCAACTCGCCTGGTCTTCGGCCACTAGTGTTCAATGCGTCAAATCTGTTCTTCAGATGGTCTCTAAATTCAGGTAGGATATACTCAAGGTCATATTTTGGCTCTTGTGGACTTGCTCTGATTTTCTTCAGTTTCAGGTTGAACTTGCATATGAGCATTCGATGGTCTCTTCCACAGTCGGCCCCTGGCCTTGTTCTGACTGATGATATTGAGCTTCTCTATAGTCTCTTTCCACAGATGTAGTCAACTTGATTTCTGTGTGTTCCATCTTCTGAGGTCCATGTGTAGAGTCGCCGTTTATCTTGGGGAAAGAAGGTATTTGCAATGAAGAAGTCGTTGGTCTTGCAAAATTCTATCATTCAGTCTCTGGCATTGTTTCTATCACCAAGGCCATATTTTCCAACTACTGATCCTTCTTCTTTGTTTCCAACTTTTGCATTCCAATCACCAGTAATTATCAATGCATCTTGGCTGCATGTTAGATCAATTTCAGACTGCAGCAGCTGATAAAAAATCTTCTATTTCTTCATCTTTGGCCCTAGTGGTTGGTGCGTAAATTTGAATAATAGTTGTATTAACTGGTCTTCCTCGTAAGCATACGGATATTATCCTATCACTGACAGCATTGTACTTCAAGATAGATCTTGAAACTTCCTTTTTGATGATGAGAGCAACACCGTTCCTCTTCAAGTTCTTGTTCCCAGCATAACATGATTATCCAATTCAAAATAGCCAGTACCAGTCCATTTCAGCCCGCTAATGCCTAGTATATCGATGTTTATGCATTCCATTTCATTTTTGATGATTTCCAATTTTCCTAGGTCCATACTTCGTACATTCCAGGTTCTGATTATTAATGGATGTTTGCAGCTGTTTCTTCTCATTTTGAGTTGTGCCACATCAGTAAATGAAGGTCCCAAAAACTTTACTCCATCCATGTCATTAAGGTCAACTCTACTTTGAAGAGGCAGCTTTTCCCCAGTCATCTTTTAAGTGCCTTCCAACCTAGGGGGCTCATCTTCCAGCACTATATCAGACAATGCTCCACAGCTATTCATAAGGTTTTCACTGGCTAATGCTTTTCAGAAATAGACTGCCAGGTCCTCCTTCCTAGTCTGTCTTAGTCTGGAAGTTCAGCTGAAACCTGTCCTCCATGGGTGACCCTGCTGGTATCTGAATACTGGTGGCATAGCTACCAGCATCACAGCAACACGCAAGCCCCCACAGTACGACAAACTGACAGACATGTGGGTGCAGGAAAACAAAACCTGCACTAATTTGTAGTTGTTGTTGTTAGGTGCTGTCGAACTGGTTTGGACCCATAGGGACCCTATGTAAAACAAAACGAAACACTGCCCAGCCCTGCGCCATCCTCACAATCATTGTTATGCTCGAGCTCATTGTTGCAGCCACTGCGTCAATCCATTTCATTGAGGGTCTTCCTCTCTTTTGCTTACCCTCCACTTCACCAATCATGATGCCCTTCTCCAGGGGCTGGTCCCTCCTGATCACATGTTCAAAGTATGCAAGATGAAGTCTCGCCATCCTCGCTTCCAAGGAGCATTCTAGCTGTACTTCTTTCAGGACAGATTGATTCATTCTTCTGGCAGTCCATGGTGTATTTAATATTCTTTGCCAACACCATAATTCAGAGAAGTCAATTCTTCTTTCGACTTCCTTATTCACTGTCCAGCTTTCACACGCATATGAGCTGATTGAAAACACCATGGCTTGGGTCAGGCACACCTTAGTCCTGAAAGTGACATCTTTGTTTTTTAACACTTTAAAGGGGTCTTTGGCAGCAGATTTGCTCAATGTAATATGTCCTTTGATTTCTCAACTGCTGCTTCCATGGCTGTTGATTGCGGATCCAAGTAAAATGAAATCCTTGACAACTTCAATCTTTTGTCCACTTATCATGATGTTGCCTATTGGTCCAGTTGTGAGGATTTCTGTTTTCTTTATGTTGAGGTGCAATCCATACTGAAGGCTGTGGTTTCTGACCTTCATCAGTAAGTGCTTCAAGTCCTCTTCACTTTCAGCAAGCAAGGTTGTGCTGTCTGCACATTGCAGGTTGTTATTGAGTCTTCCTTCAGTCCTGAAGCCACGTTCTTCATCATATAGTCTAGTTTCTTGGATTATTTGCTCAGCATACAGATTAAGTATAGTGAAAGGATACAACCCTGACACACACCTTTCTCAAGTTTAAACCACACAGTATCCCCTTGCTCTGTTTGAATGACTGCTTCTTGGTCTATGTACAGGTTCCTCATGAGTACACATTAAGTGTTCCGAATTCCCATTCTTCGAAGTGTTACCCATTATTCGTTATGATCCACACAGTTGAATGCCTTTGCATAGTCAATAAAACACAGGTAAATATCTTGCTGGTATTCTCTGCTTCAGCCAAGATCCATCTGACATCAGCAATGACGTCCCTCATTCTACATCCTCTTCTGAGTCCTGCTTGAATTTCTGGCAGTTTCCTGTCGATGTACTTTGTGCTAAATTACAAAGCTGAAAAAGAGCATGAAGTAAGTGTTCAGGGAAATAGCTGGGAGGTCAGCCTGGCTGGAGTGTAAGGGGGTCGAGCCAGAGGTGATGCTGGTACAGGACACTAGGGCAAGAACACAAACCAAATGCCTCACAGGCCCGGGCTGTAGGGGTGGGAACAGGGCAGGGAACATAGAAAACTGGAATGCCTAACTGGACTTGTGTTGAAAAAGAGCATGTCAGCGGAAGAGCAGAGGACAGAGGGTACACTTGTGGAGAGTAGTGACAGGGCTTCAGCTAGGAGGGGGCTGCAGTGACTTTCAGCCTAGAAGAAAAGGGGTAATATGAGAAGCCTTCAGTCTGCTGATGTTAAATGTACCAGAAGCTCCCCCTGATGGAGGGGGGAAAGCTGTGAGTGGCAAGCTTCATCCCTGCCTGAGAAGCTGTCTAGAACAGTGATTAAGAACACATATTTAGGAATTAAACTATACCTGGGTTGCAAACCCAGCTCCAATCCTTGGTTTCTAACCTTGTGACTTTGTACAAGTGACTTCACGTGTCTGAGCCTCAAGTTAGTGCGTCCATAACAAATGGGCTAATACTGTTCTCAAAGTATGCCACTGTGAGCTAACCTAGTGCTTTACACACAGTTAATAAAAAGTAGTAGCACCTAGTACCCTTACCAGGGAAAGTGGCTGGCCTGGCTGGAGTCACAGTTGGTGCAGCTGACAATAACGAGGAAACAAACCCACCTTTCTCTCCCACCCCTCTTCTTAGCATCTGAGCTCTCTAAGGGCCCACTGGCTGCATATCTCAAATCCATTATCTGCTGCCATGTGCCTTCCCATGGCTAAGTCTCAAAGCATCCCAGGCATTGTTGAATGATGTTGCAGACAGGAAAACACGGTCTCTCACCTCTCTCCAGACAACAGGACCTCTCCACTGTATTTACTTCTCTGTTTACCCATCTATTTATTTATTTTTAAGGTTCATTTGGCCCTGTGCTGCTGGTGGGTCTGCTGAAATACCACTGAGTGATCAATCATGAAAACCCAGCTCTGCACCAAGGCCCTCAGTAATGAGCTACCTCATGCCAGGAAAATGCCATCTCAAGTATTCATCGAATCTGCCACTCCCCTCCCATAGGCCCACCAGGGCTTGTGATGACTGCGACATTCCCTGCCCACCCGGCTTGGAAGGGGGCTAGCTAATGGCTGCTTTAAAGGTGACCTGAGCCCGGATGCTCTTGGTGCCGCTGCAGGGGCCTGGGGCACTGAGAGTGCGTGCGAAATTAGCAAACACAATGTTTGGGGCCATTCTGCGCACACACAGGGCTGGTTTCCGTTTGCCAGGTTCCGAGACACAGCGCTGCCATTGGGACCTGCTTCACTGTGGCCGGCCCAGCAGAATGCCAGCCTACCACAGGCCCACTCAGCAGGCAGGCGTTTGAACTGTAAACAACCATTTGGCAGATGACAGGATTTTCTAGAACTGAGTCAAAAAGGAAACAGTGGGACTGAGATCTACAGAGGAGAGATCCTGACAGCAAGGAGCTGACAAAATTGGCCCTGAAAATGACAGGGAGCCGGGGGGATTGTGTGTTCAGAAGACATGTGCAAGGTCTCGCTTTGTGACAGCTGGGATTTGTGCAGCTCATGGTGTGAATTTGTTCAACAATTTAACTGTTCTGAGTGGTGCCTCCAACATGCCCAATCCTGCTGCCCTCTGAGAAATGGATATCAAGGAGGAGGTGCCTTATTCTTGCCATTATTACTATTTTCACTGTAATTACAACTTAAGCATCCCAAATCCAACTGAACAAATGCATCATCGTCAGCAAAGAAGTTTTACTTTTTCAAGTGATGGCCCTTTTTGGTTTTTTTCCTTTTGTCCCTTAAATCACTGATCTTCTGGTGGGGGAAAAAGTTGGGAAGTTTAATTGCATGAAACTGCATGTCATATTTCCCCTCTCTGGGGGTTTCATTATAGGCCAGAAACCAGAGAACTGCTTACCACCTCTTCCCTTTTCTTGCAGCTATTTCTGGATTTTAATAATTATTCATCAATTGCCCACTATGATAAGATCCTCACTGTTTTGAAACATTCTCCCTCTGGTCTCTGTACTATTAAAGACCCTGATTGCCTGCCAAGAGCGTAAAATTAAAAATCAAAGTGCTACCTCTGAAAGGTTTAAAACGTGCCATATTGAGAGAACGTTTTTGCAGCTTGCAGCCATTTTATGGCATCTGCAGCCCAAGGGGAAGTACAGCTCCATGTTGAAATTGTTCTCCTTTGAAGCATAAGTCAACAGGCCCAGTGCTGGGGGATTTTCTCACTTCCGGTGTCTCCTTTCGAGGTGCTGCTTATTCCCCCCAGATAAGACTTGCCTATTGCTGATATCAGACCTCAAGAAGAACTTTAGCTTACAGGAGGGAACCTCTCTCAAGGTTCTCTAGATTACAGACCAACATCATTTTAAAGGGCAAATCCCACTCAGATTAGCCCCTGAGGCCATTAGAAATCAATTCCCAGACATTTTCCTGCAAAGCCTAGAGCTACCGCCACCTACTCCCCACCCTCTAACTCTGGATTTCATATTCCTTAAAGGCAGGGCAAAAGACTGCCTTTATGACCAAACCAATAAATTTTACACAGGGATCAGCCATATAGGGTAAATGAATGAGAGAACAAATGAGCATAGAAATTTGACAAAGGACAGGAAAAAGACATGCTAGAATTTCTTTAAAAAAAAAAAAAAAAAAAAAACTTACAAAATTAGCAATTACCGTCAACTGCTGAAAATCTACAGCCCCAAGCAAGCTAACACTTGATATACAAAATGGTACCCAAGCCACATTTTCACGTGGGTATTCTCCACTTCCCTTTCACCCTCACCATGGAAGCAATCTGATCCAGCCTTCCAAGTAGGTTTCTTTCTCAGATTAAGAAGATAGTGGGTATCTTAGTTATCCAGTGCTGCCATAACAGAAATACCACAAGTGGAGGGCTTTAACAAAGAGAAACTTATTTTCTCACAATCTAGTAGGTTACAAGTCCAAATTCAGGGCCTTGGCTCCAGGGGAAGGCTTTCTCTCTCTGTCAGTTCTGGAGGAAAGTCCTTGTCCTCAATCTTCCCCTGGTCGAGGAGCTTCTCAGGCGCAGGGACCCCATGTCCAAAAGATGCGCTCTGCTGCTGGTGCTGCTTTCTTGGTGGTATGAGGTCCCCAACTCTCTGCTTGCTACCCTTTCCTTTCATCTTTTGAGAGATAAAAGGTGGTGCAGGCCAAATCTCAGGGAAACTCCCTTTACCTTGGGTCAGGGAGGTGACCTGAGTAAGGGTGGTGTTACAATCCCACCCTAATCCTCTCAACATAAAATTATATTCACAAAATGGAGGACAACCACACAATATGGGGAATCAGGGCCTAACCAAGTTGATACACACATTTTGGGGGGGACATAATCCAATCCATGACAGTGAGGAAGGTATACATCAAGACCAGAGCTAAGTACCACCGAACCGTCTGCCCCTGGTGGTAGCAAACCATTGCCTTGGGAAGGGAGCTGTAGCATCCTCTGCTCTTGGGCTCACCCCTGCATTAATTTCTCCTTGATCAGAAGGAGATTCTGGGGTTCCAGAAGGAACGTTGTGCTCCAGGATCCCAGGAATAACTTAAGGGTTAAACATTATCATTGTGGCTGGTTAGAGAAGAGACAGAATGATAGAATAACCCAGATCATAAGAACAGAAATGGAGAGCAAAGAAATTGGACATTCACAGGATTTTTTAATAAAATTTGTATTGTTCAAAATTTTCCATTGTTAAAAGAGTTCGGTGGTTGCTCAAAAAGTTGAACATACATGACCCAGCAATTTCCCTCCTAGGTTTGTACCAAAAGAGACTTGAAAGCAGCGACACAGACACACGTACACCAATGTTCAGTGTAGCACTGTTGACAATAGGCAAAAGGTAGAAACAACCTAAATGTCCATCGAGAGATAAATGGATAAACAAAATGTAGCACATACATACAATGGAGCCTTACTCAGCCATAAAGAGAAATGAAATCCTGATACAAGCTATAACTTGGATGAACCCTGAAAACATTATGCTGAATGAAATAAGTCAAAAGGAAAAAAGGGACAAATATTGTATGATCTTACTTATATGAGACAGGCAAACGTATGAAGACCAAAGTTTATTATTGGTTACCAGGGGCAGGAGAGAGAGGAAAAGACTGAGGCATTGTTTAAGAAGCCCTGAGTATCTGTTTATGGTGACAAAAAACCTGGCAATGGCTACTGGTGATGCTGGCACAAGCTTGATGGCACTGGGGTCACTGAATTGTACATGCGAAAGGTGTTGAATTGGCAAATGTCATGTTACATATATTTTTTACAACATGATACAAAAAAAAAAAAAAAATAGTTCGTTGTCCCTGCAGATAGGAAAAACTCCAAACTCTGGACACCTATGCCTCCTAAGCTCTGGTCTCACACAAACTCTCCACTGGCCATCACAAATCCTCTGTTTTGTTCACTGAACTCTGAACAAGCTTGGCCTGGTCCTATTTCTGTGACATTGCTCACACCCCTTCTTCCACTATGAATGCCCTCCCTACTTTCCCAATTTGTCC
Source organism: Loxodonta africana (assembly GCF_030014295.1). Taxonomy (NCBI): domain Eukaryota; kingdom Metazoa; phylum Chordata; class Mammalia; order Proboscidea; family Elephantidae; genus Loxodonta; species Loxodonta africana. Next base: position 117,465,371 of record NC_087347.1, read on the forward strand.
CAATTTTTCCCTTGCTTCAAAGTCAGCCTCAAGTCTTATCTCCCCTAAGAGCCTTTCCCAATGAAGGCCAATGTGCCAGCCCCCTCACTGAGCCTCAACCACACTTTCTGCCTGGACTTCCTATTTTGTGCCTATCTCACATGGCTGTAAAAATTTCGCCAAAGAGACAGGTGGTTAGGTACCCTAAAGATAAAGTCCATGTCTTGAGAGTGCCCAAGGCCCCTCATGGTGAACAACATGGCAGCTGAACTCAAGGAGTATCTGCCAACTAATAGTCCACCTTGAATCCTGTCATTACATCTTTGTTTTGAAAGTCTTGAGTGACGGGCACACTCTGTTGGCATACGATACGTGTTGAAAACCCATGAAAGGTAAAATCCAAATGGGTATAGACACCTTGGAGACCAATTTGGCTGTATATGTTAAAACTAAAAATGCTCTGTTTCAATTACCTATTGCTGCATCAGAAACCATTCCAAAACTTAGTGGCGTAAAACCAAAACCATGTTAATACAGCTCACAATTCTATGGACGTACTGGGCTCAGCTGGGTGGCTCTTCTGCTTCATGTGATAGCAGCTGGAGCTGCAACCATATGGGGACTCAAATGGGCTGGAATGCCCAAAACGGCTAACTCTCAGGAATCACATCTTAGTAGGAATGGCTAGAAGACTGAGCTCAGTTGGGGTGCTGGGTTGGCCAAACAATCTCTCTTTCTCTCTATGTAGTACCAGTCTCTCCCTCTCTCTCTAGTCTGGCCACAGTCTCTCCATGTGGTCTGTCCTACAAGTATAGCCAGACTTCTAGATTTAGGTTTCTCAGAGATCCCACAAATCACAAAAGCAGAATCTGCTAGAACTTTCCTAAGGCTTAAATCTAAAACAGACACAGCATCATTTCTATTCATTCTACTGGTGAGAACATATCACTGACCCAGTCCAGATTTTCAGGAAAGGGACTGTCTAGGGACATGAAAACTGGGAGGGATGCCAGCACTGTAATATGAAAATACTTGTGATTTCTCTTGGTGACGGAGTGGCAGGTATGGTAATACAACTGTGGTTTCTTGCCTATATGCATAAGTGAGGGAAATATTAAATTTCAATTAGAAGTTAAGAAGAAAACAATGAGTTGATTTTTTATTCCATCCAAGTTCATGAACTCCCTAAACTCTATCCCATGGCCCTTGCATTCGGAGGACTCCAGATTAAGAAACCCTGAGTTAAGAGCTGAGGACACTCTTAGTAAGGCATTAGGAGATCAGCAGAGCACAAAGGGACCTTAAAGATCACCTAGTGAGCTAGTGAGGAGTCACAAACTCAAGTGCCTTTGGAGGCTGGGCACCTGGGGAAGGCAAGGAGTCAGGCAATAGGGAGAGGTGTGGTCTGAGGGTAAACTAGACAGGAAGTGCTGCCTTCATCTTGAGGCATGCACATTCAATTTTACACAACACTGCTGCTCTGAGTCACCAGTGTGAGGGCTAAGCTGGCTTCTGAATTATGCAGCGAGGAAAACAGGCCCAGAGAATAGAGGTACTTGTCTGAGGTCCCCAAGTCTAGAAAAGCCCAGCCTTGGGTTTTCCTAGCTGTGCTGCGACTCAGGAAGTGAGCACCAGGATCTCGTTCTGCCCGCTGTCCTTTTCACTGTGGGATTGTTCCAGTCATCCCTTATGCACTGTCTCCATTAACAGCCCTCCTTTGAAAGGAAAGAAGGTCTTACTACTAAAACCGACCGAGAGAGCGTTTCTGCCCGCTTCCCCCTCACCTATACCCCAGACCATTCCCAAAGCAAACAGGCCATCATGAGTCTTTCCCTGAGGGCCTTTTCTCAAGGTCTAGAATCATACCTCAGCTCATCAAACCCTCAATGCCATTTGCTACAGAAAAACTCACAAACCCACAGAGGGAACCCCAACAGCCCTTGTTCCCACCCACCCTTCCTAACCTGGCAACTCCCACCATTTGATGCTACTACCCAAAGCCTTGTCTCCACAGAATTATAAAGTTTGTCTCACCCTCCTCATCTGCGACAACCTCCCCTCTTCATAATGCCTGCCACATCCTGCCAGTCTACCTTAGCATTCCCCTACCTCATCCCTACTGCAATTCGCACCTATCTCCCTCCTAAAAAAAGCAGATGTTAATTTAAAAAGAAGGCTCAAAGAGGCAATATCTAAGCATGTGGAAGGTACTCCGAATGACGAAACTTCAGAAATGGTGGCACGTAGGAATCCGTGGATGATGTAAACGGTTGATGTACTCGGTGCTAACAGAAAGGTTGGAGGTCCTAAGCACCTCAGAAGAAAGGCCTGGCAATCTATTTTCGAAAGATCACAGCCATTGAAATCCATACAGAGCACAGTTCTACTCTGACGCACATGGGTCATCATATACATGGAACGTATCAGGCCCAATTTTTAAAATTTACATTTATCGAAGACTTCTTTACTGCCTGACATGCACGAAATTAAGCACTTGACATGTTTTATTTCAGTTAGCCCTCACCATAAGCCTCAAGAATGGCACTATTTTTAAGCCCATTTTATAAGTGAGGAAACTGAGGCACAGAGAGGTTCAGTAACTCACTTATGGTTACAGAGCTATCGAGTGGGCTTAGCCAGGACTTCACCCTTCATCTGTGTGACTAGAACATGTGCTATTCTGCATCATGTTATCATCTTTATTTTGCAGCCCCCCTATTTTATTTTATTTTTTTTGTTCTTTGGCCAGGTTGGGGAGGGGGGAGAAGCTGCTAGGGGAAACAACAGGTTGCAGACAAGACCTTTCTTCTAACTTGTTCCTCCTCAGATTCTCTGTCCCGGCCCTGGCCTCCACCCCGCTGACCTTGGGCTCCCAGCTCCTGGGGGTGAAGCACTGCATTCTCAGGCAGGAGAGGCCGTGGGTCGGCCAGCCTGCCACAGCTTCAGATGACAAGTCTGTTAAATGGAAGTGACAGCCAAGCCCGTGAATATGTTTGTAAAAAGACAACTCAGCACCTCAATTTAACTCCAGCAAAATTCAATTTCACTTTGGGAACGATCTCCGTTTGGTCCCTGCTACCCTGTCCTGATGTCTCTCTTATTTTAATGTGTGCAGTTGGAACCTTCTGCTGCTCAGCCGGCTGAACATCCCTCAGGGATTCACAACGGGGAGCAAGGCACTGCTGGATTCATTAAATCCCACTGCCAAATAGCGACAGTCCTCACCCAGGAACGCTTGGTAGAAGATGCATTTTAAAAACCACACATAACAGAGGGGAAGACTTGCCTATGGCTTTCCTCTTCCTTTGTCTGCCCCACTGCAGCTTCCCAGGCCAGTGAGAGGAAGGCAAACACCCAGAGAGAAGTTGAGCTGCCATGAGCTTCCCGGACCTTTATAGAGAACAGAGAGGCTGCTGGGACTTCAATGGCACATTCATTTGGGCTGTGCCAAGAAGAACTAGGCCACTGGCCAGACCACTGGGCCAAGTCACCGTCCCCAGATCAAACTCATTCCTACACCTATGGCTTTATGGTAGCATTCCTGCTTGCCTGGGATATCCGTCTACCTCCTCCTACCCTGCCTCCAGTCAACTCCTCTTCATTTAGGGTAGGCCTGCCCTTTCTGAAAGAGTTCCTGGGTGGTGCAAATGTTTACATGTTCAACTATTAACCGAAAGGTTGGCGGTCTGAACTCACTCTGAGGCACCTTGGAAGAAAGGCCTGGCAATCTGCTTCTGAAAGGTCAGCCTTGAAAACCCTATGGAGTGCAGCTCTACCCTGATACACATTGGGTTGGGTTGCCATGAGTCGGAATCAACTTGAAAGCAACTGGTTTTTACCCTTTCTGATGCCTTCTTCTCCTGAAGCCATGTCTACCTAGACCTGTCCATCGAGGACTCTAAGCACACCATCAGCACTCACACACTAAACGCATAATGGTTAAGGGCACAGGACCTACTGTCAGACTACATGGCGTCATGTCCCAGGCTCCAACCATGTACTCATTGTGTGAACTTGGGCAAGGTTCTTTCCTAAGTTCCGTAAGTACTTATTTCCTATACCTCAGTTTCCCCAACAGTAAAGTGAAGCACGTTAGAAAGATTAAGCAAAATAACATGTAAAGCGCTTACCACAATGGTAAGCACTAAATAAACTTTATTATTATAAATTGCAACTCCTGCCCTCTGCGCTCTATCGACCATGTATCTTCTGCTTCAGCCACGTTAGGCTGCTCACCACTTTCCAAAATACCATGTATATTTTATATCTCTTTAGCTCTTCGGTAGTTCCCTCTGTCTAAAATGTTCTTCCTCCGTTTCTGTGTAGCAAATCCCTATTCATCCTGCAAAGGCCAGTTCAAACATCCCTTCCTCTGGGAGGCCATCTTTAAGCAGCCCACATGGAATGACTTGGCCCCTTCTCTATGCACTCATAAAACTTTATACATAACCTTGTATGAAAAAGGACTTATCTTTCTGCCTTTATGGTTAGTATTTAAAAGCCCGTCCCCACCATCGAATTGCAGACCCCTCAAGAGATGAGCTGTATTCATCTTTATGTCCCCAGAACCAAGCTGAGAGCTGTGTGCTGGGTTTAATTGGATCCTTCTGTGTATAAGTTGTGTTTCCTCCCCAGGACTGTTGGCTCAGCTGCTTGTGATACCAAGGCCAGTGTCTTTTATGCTTCTATAGCTTAGAACTCAAAGGTTCTGTAGGTGATAACGAACACTATGAACAACCATTGCTTCTGATAGGCAGTTCTGAGAGTTACAGTGCTTCAGATGAAGGGCTCAGTTTTCTTTCCTTTTAATCATTCTGGGAAGGGCTGATATGCCATCTATCATGTGCCTGGATATGCGCCGCCTGCCGTGAGAAGGGAGAAGGAGGGCGTGCAATGAACATCGAGAGCAGACACTTGGTCCAGTGTGTGGAATGTGCAGTCCAGAGGACAATGCCTTGACCTGATCCTCCCACGTGTCTCACACACACACGGAGCAGCCTGGGACTCTGAGTCAAAGACAAATCACTCATGCTACATAGTCTGCATGGTGCGGAGAGGGCGAATGTAGACTCAGAGTATGCTTGGTCCCAGGGAAGGTTCTGAAAGGTGGCAACTCCTAGGATGAGTGTTATAGTAGATCTATTCAAACCTACATACTCTCCACAGCCACTCACTTAAACGCGCACACACACAAGTGGGCACTTATCATTCTGTTTCTCTCACGCCCTCTGCCCAAAATTCTGCCACCACGATAACGTGTTGCTTAAAAATCAGCCCTAAATACCACAGTGTCTCTTCTGTTCTTAGCCTGAGTCAGTGGCATTGGCTCCTTGGAAGGCTGGAGGCATAAAAATGGCTTACAGGAAAGAATGTCAGCATCTGCAGCTGTGGATGAATAGCTCATGACTTGGGTGGATTTCAACACCCCTTTTGCACACACACGTGCCCACATGCACATGCTTTGTGACCCACTGATGAGAGGGCTTCTGCTTACTTAGCTGCTAACTTGGCTGCTAACTGAAAGGCTAGAGGTTCGAGTCCATCCAAAGGCACCTCAGAAGAAAGGCCTGGTGTTCTACTTCCAAAAAATCAGCCATTGAAAACCCTACATAGCACAGTTCTACTCTGACACACATGGGGTCACCATGAGTCAGAGTCAGCTGGTTTTCCGCTTAGCTAAGACACCAGGAGTCTCCAAAAGGTAGGCAGGTAGGAAATGGACAGGCAGCGTGGATGGGCAGCATTTGTGGACAGACACACTCAGCATCTAAGAAAGATCCTTTACCCCACACCTCAGATATGAACAGAGGTCTTTGTCTGTTTGTTTTTAATTTTTATTTCTAAGGTCTCATGGGGAAAAAAAAAAAAAACCCCATAACCTCCACTGGAAGCCTATTACAAACACAGTACGCAGAACTTCCATATCCCGTCCCACGGGAACCTCTTCCTCTGCTCCCATTACAATTAGACTCTAGAGAGCTCTTGGTGGAAATGGAGAACTCATTGTCCTCCTCATAAATGGTCTTGCACATTCATGAAAATGGTTGGGAGCTCGCCTCTCAGTCTTCCTGTCTCCCCGTTAACTGGCTTTCACGTGTTTTGCACTTTCCACCCACCATCATTTTCTAGCTGCCCTTTTCTTGCTTCCTCGTCCCAGATGCTCTCCACGTTCCCCGCCCGTACCAATTACAGTGTCAGTTATGAGGACAGGGACCTTCTTTAATGTCCTCTGGATCCCTCACACAAGCATGGTCCTGCTTATGATCACAGGACCTAGACTTTGCAGGCTCAAAGTCATGTCAGGAATTGCCTACCCAAACCAAAGGAAAAAAATTAAAAAAAACGAACAGCTACCTGTGGTTGCTATCGAATCAATTCACATATGGAGACCTCATGTACTACAGAGTACAACTGAGTTCCACAGGATTTTCTTGGCTATCATCTTCATGGAAGCAGCTCGCCAGGCCTTTCTTCCTTGATGCTGCTGGGTTAATAGTCAAACTCAAGCTGTTTGCACTATCCAAGGGCCTGTTGCATATCCAGGGCTCTCGAATGCTATCATGGATCAACATCACCTATGGAACCTGTATGCCCTCTCCTTCCTCTGGAAAGGCCATCTTAGTCTACCTAGTGCTGGATTCTAAGCTTCTGCATAAGTTCCAGGCTCCACAGAACATTCTGATGCCCACCAAAGTTTTCTATCTAGCCTGCCCCTCGCTTTACAAAGGAGCAATCTGATCTTTCACAACTCCACATCTGTTATTGCTGTTGTCGTTGCTGTGGCCATCAAGTTGATTCTGACTCACAGCGACCCTACATGACAGAGTAGAACCACCCCAGAGGGCTTATGCAGTGGGCGGCAAAGCAGTTGTCCTGGTGTCCTCTCCACATGTTTTCCACCATCTCAGTGTCTTCAACCCTGATTCACTATTAGAAATAACCAATAGCTTTTGAGTCAGCCCCATGTGTGTTAGTATAGACCTGTGGTCCGTAGGGCTTTCACTGGCTGAGTTTTTGGAAGTAGACTGCCAGACTTTTCTTCTGAGTCACCTCTGGGTGGACTTGAGCCTCCAGCCTTTCAGCTGGCAGCTGAGCGTGTTAACAGTTTGCACCACCCAGGGACTCCCTACCTGACAAAGGCAAGTGATTTCAGAATCTTCTTAGCAAACGCTGAGTTTCTTCTGGCATACTCTCTATACTTGTTCACCTGTTGCTATCGAGTCAATTCTGACTCGTAGTGACCCTACAGGACAGAGTAGAACTGCCCCATAGGGCTTCCAAGGAGCAGCTGGTGGATTCGAACTGCCAACCTTTCGGTTAGCAGCCTGAACTCTTAACGATTGTGCCACCAGGGCTCCGGGATATCCTCTGAGTGGAGCAAGTGCCTTTCATCTCCACTGTTTGAGGAGACCCTGGTGGCCCCTCTTATCCTGCTGATGGGGACGAGATGCTGATAAAACCCAGAGCCAATGAGTACAGCCTGGGAGATGCCCTGAAGAAAGAAAGAGTCCACAGAAAGGCAGATGTGTAGGTATAGGAGCTGGACCTGTTCTTGGTATGCCAAACTGGACAGCTGATGTTCTGGAAGAGACTGTAAGCAGAGCTGTCTACCTCTGGGCATTTCTCCTCTTCCATGCATCCTGATCCCAACCCAAGTGCCTTCCATTCAACAGTGACTTTCCACTGAGATGTCCAGAAAGTAGAGACTCTGTGCCTTCACCGTCTGTCTGCGTTTAGGCATAGCAGGAAGTCCCATGGTATTAGAGAAGGCCAAGAGTGCAGAGTCTCTCCAGCTCTGTTCCAGACCTCTGTACCATTCCGGTCCTCACCAAAGGCTGGCCCCACCTCTCCTTCAAGTTTAATCTGGGCTGTTATGACCTTGAAGGAAGGGTAAAGGCAGCAGGACCCACACTGAGAACTGGTACAAGGAAATGTGTTCCACCAAGTGGGCAAGGTTGGAAGGTATCAATTAAACCTCCTTGATGCGTTGTTAACAAGGCACAATGATATAAAGCTTGCTTGACACAACAAACATGTTCCAATCAGAAGGTAAGGCAATGGTTCTCAACCTGGGCTACACATGGGAAACAAGCAGGTAGCTTTTAAAAAATCCTGGTGGCTGAGTTCTACTCTCAGAGACCCTGATTTAATTAGTCCAGAGCGCAGCGTGGCCACTGGAATTCCCAGGTGGTGCAAATGGCTAAGCGCCTAGCTACTAACCAAAAGGTTGGTTGTTCGAATCCAACTATAGGCATCTTGGAAGAAAGGGCTGGAGATCTACTTCCAAAAGATCAGGCGTTGAAAACCCTGGGGAGCACACTTCTATTCTGACACACACGGGGTTGCCAGGAGTCGAAACCAACTCGACAGCAATTTTTTTTTTTTTTTGGTGGGAGGGAGGTGTATGCAGCCTAGACATTAGGATTTATTTCTGTTAAGCTTCTCAGATGATTATAATGTTCCAAGCCAAGGTTGAGAAATAATGAGGCAAAGGGACATTGGAAACACCTAGAGACCACAAGGGGGCAAAGAAGACAAATACAGAGGTGAGGGAAGAGACAGAGAGAAGGAGATAGATAGAGGGGAGGAGATGGAGCACAAGACTGCATAAGATTGAGTGAGGTGACAGGAAGAAGCTGGAGGAAGAGATATACAGGACAGGAAGGAGAAAGGGGACTGGAGAAAAGGAATCAGACTAATGGAGAGAACACAGATGGCTGGAGGGGAGAGAGAGCGGGGGAGAAGGATATGAGAACAAAAAGAAAACAAACTAAGAGCAGAGCCAGATGGCAGAGAAAGGAAAAAAATAAATGCTGTTTATTGAGAGCTTACCCTGCGCTCAGCCCACTGTGTGGGGGGCTTTACAAAACAGAGAGGGGGACAGAGGAAAGGAGAAGAGAAAGAGTAAGGAGAACAAAGCCCTTGCACACAGACAACAGAGGCAAGGAAAAAGGAAAGGAATTGTCTTAGCAAAACCCCAGAAAATTGTCCAAACACAGGCAACCTACCCAAAGACCCCAGACAGTGGCACTTTGAAACCAATTTAAATAAAGTCTCAGTGGGGGCAATAAACCCAGGTTTTTCATTAAGTTCAACTTGGTCTTTTTCCTTCCCAGGTGCAATTAGTCTGCAGCACCCTAATGATGATCTTCCTTACTCTGTACGGGTGAGCAGGCCAGCTTGGAGAGCAAGACCTGGGAGGGGGCAGGAAGACCTGGCTGCTTTGAAAAGCCCAAGTTCAGTGAGGCTCCCTAAAATGAACCCTTAAGAGCAGCTCAATTTTTTTTTTTTTCTTCTCTGAAAACAATAAAAAAAAAAAAAAGAAGAAGAAGATGCCAAGGGAGCCCAAGAGCATGGTTATAATTAAGGTTTCCTTAGCATTCTCATTAGAAAGCTGCTTTGGAGGTTTGTACCTCGGCAGTAAGACCAGAGCTGCTGCGCGTGTTCTCCCAGCGTAGAGTCTCTGTAGGAGACAGAAACTCACTTCGATAACAATCAGAAATTGCACCTTGGGGTGACTGGTTCATAAGGAGGGGTAAATGCTTTCAGATGCTGAGTTGGTTCCTCATTCTCCCCAAACAAACAGAATTATTCAAAATGCAATGAGCCACCCTTTGTGCCTAAAGAAACTGATTTGAACTCATTATACTCACAATTAGGTCCCTGGGTGGTTCGAACAGTTCTCACAAGCTGACTACTAACTTAAAAGCTGGTGGTTCGAATCCACTCAGCAGCAGCTGGTGCCCTACTTCCATAAGATCACAGCCATTGAAAATCCTGTGGAGCAAAGCTCTACTCTAAAACCCGTGGGGTTACCATGAATCAGAATTAACTCCACAGCAACAGGTTTAGTTTATACCCACAATTATGAAGCAGTGATGGTTCAGTGGTAGAATTCTTACCTTTCATGTGGGAGGCCCAGGTTCGATTCCCGGCCAACATACCTCAAGCACAGCCATCACCCACCTACCAATGTAAGCTTCAAGGCTATGATGCTGAACAGGTTTTAGCAGAACTTCCAGACTAAGATGGACTAGGAAGAAAGGTAAAGGAAGCGTCAGGGGCTGACTTGATGGCAGCCAACAACCACATGCCCGCAATTAGCAGGAGATACACCTTGAGTAACGTGATGGTTAATTTTATGTGTCAGTTTGACTAGACTATAGTTCCTAGGGGTTTGGCCAAATACTAGGCTAGCTGCTGTTCCATAATGTAATCTAATGAAATGTAATTAAACAATCAGTTGAAAAGGGGGTTTCCTTATGGTGTATGCTGCCTCCAGACTATAACTAGATATTTTTGGCAGAACTTGCTGTCTTTAGTCCACACTCTTCCCATTGCCTGGTCTATGGATCTTGGGATGCAAGTCTGCAGGTCTTCAGCCTCCCACCTGACCTACAGAGTTTGGACTTGCCAGTTCCCACAACTGCATGAGCCAGTCAACCTCTCAATCTCTCTATGACTCTCTCTCTTTCTTTCTTGCTGGTTCTGTTTCTCTTGAGAACCCTAACTAAGACAAGTAATTTTCGTGGTGTGGGGAGGGGAGTGTTGGTGGTGGCGGTCTGTTCCTTGGAGTCTCCAGTGCGCCTTCACCTAGGTCTCCAGATGATTCAAGGCAGGTACCTACAGGCTACAGGTTCAAAGAACCAGAAAGTCAACTCATCTCCCACTTCAAAGAACCAAATTTGGGCCCTTGACAACCTTAGTATAAGGCGCTAATGTATGTGGTACCTGCTACAGGTGTTACTGCCCATGGGCCAGTCCTGACACCATTCAGACGCAAAAGAAAAAAGGTAATTCACCTCTTAATAACCATGACTACCACCACCACTTATACAGCCTTCTATATGGGCCATGTATTCCAAGTGCTTTACAAACATTAACTAATCTAATCCTCAAGTCAGCCTCATGAAGTTAAGTACTATTATTACATCCGTTTTACAAATGGGGCAACCAAAGTACAGAGTGGTGAAGTAACTCTCCCAATATTAATCAGTTAGCTAGTGGTAGATTTGGAATAAAATCCAGCCAGACACTCTGGCTCTAGGACTCACCTTTCTATCCTGCTTTTCAAAGATGCTCTCTATGTATATACAGAGTAAAGGTGAAAAATGATAGAGTATTCAGACTATGAACCCAGGACTGAGGGTGTTTAGTTTGTTTTGGAGTGAGGCATGGCAAGGATTAAATGACCTGATCTGAATTGCTGTTTCAATTCACTATGATTAAATATTTACTAAGCATTTACTCGGTGCCAATTTCTATGCCTAGCCTTGTGATGGATGGGAAAAAAATTCTAGATGGGACTGAGTAAAGTAAGGTCTGTTCTGCTCTAGAGTCCCTTAATGTATCTATTCATAAAACTTTTACTATCTACTTGGGAAGCAAGACACAAATGTGCAGATATACTCACACACATACACATAAAACCAATAGCAACACAAGGCTTTATATAGACTTGAGATCATCCTAGCCAAAGGGGATCTGAGAAACCATGAAATCTAATATTCCTATTTTACAAATTGGGTCAAACAGCCCCAGAGGGCTGAATGACTTGCCAGGGTCACCTGACCCGCCCTGTCCCTGGTGATGAACAGTTTGAAGTCAGCACAGGGTAAGAATTAAGTATCCCCCATGTGATATGGCAGAAAATGGCAGACGGTTATCCTCCCAGGGCTAAACCAGTAAGATTCCCCAGGCTAGATGTAATTCGCCATCCTGTGAGAATCAACCCAGAGATTACCTGTAAAGATGTGATTGAGGTGTTTGAGAACACTCAGACTTCCAACTGAGGGTGACTACAAGGGAATGGTTGAACTGGGGAACAGAAATGGGCTGTCCAAAGAGCCAGGCAAAGAGAACATTCAACCTCCAATGTCACAAAATAAATGAACGCAAAGCCTCAAGTATAGCCCTACTCTGGATCCCAGTTGCTTCCTGTGATTCTAGTTGTCCAATTTGGACTTGTCTCTGAACAACAGACCTATTACCCAATGGCCTGCCTGCATCTCCACCTATTGTAGTTCTTAGCTGCCACTGAGGCAGTCCCCAATTCATGGTAACCCCATGCACAACAGAATGAAATGCTGCCAGATCCTATGCCATCCGCATCATAGGTTATGGATTAGACCGTTGTGATCCATAGGGTTGTCACTGGCTAATTTTCAGCAGCAGGTCTCCAGGCCTTTCTTCCTAATCCATCTTAGTCTAGAAGCTCTGCTGAAACCTGTTCAGCATCATAGCAACATGCAAGCGTCCACTGACAGACAGGTGGTGGCTGTGTATGAGGTACACTGGCCAGGAATCGAACCCAGGTTTGGGCATGGACAGCAAGAATTCTACCACTGCACCACCACTGCACTCTGCATCTCCACTTAGATGACTAAAAATCATCTCAAATTTAACATGCCCAAGTCCAGCTCCTGGGATCCCCACTCCCATGCCTACTCTTCTTTCCCCATCTCAGTTAATGCCAACTCCATCCTCCCCCTTGTTCAGGTAAAAAAACCTGGAGTTATTTTTGATACTTATATTTTTCTCACATTTCACATCCCATCAACCAAGAAATCCTGTTGGTTCCAATTTCAAAATATATACAGAATCTAATCACTTCTTACCACCTCCATTGCTGTCACCTTGGCCCAAGCCACAAAGTCTCTCACTTAGGTTATTTCAGTAGCTTTCTAACTGGTCTTGCTTCCATTCTTGTGCCTTATTCTCTGCTATTCTCCACACAGCATCCACAGTGATCCTTTTAAATCCTTAAGTTGGACCATTTCACTCCTCTGTTCAAAGCCTCCAATGGCTCCCCGCCCAATGCCAACTAAGCTACGGAGCCTTTACAGTGGCCTTCCAGAAAGTGGTCTTTCCACTACCACTTTTCTCTTTAACCTTGTGTCCTACTACCCCCTCCTCCCTGACTCTGCCCCAACCATACTAGCCTCCTGTGATGGTTAACGTTGTGTATCAACTGGCTGGGCCGTAATTCTCAGCAGTTTGACAGTTATGATGTAGTTTGGCAGCTGTGTAATGATGTAATCACCTCCACGATGAGATCTGATATAATGTAATCACCTCCATGATGAGATCTGATATAATGTAATCACCTCCATGATGAGATCTGATATAATGTAATCACCTCCATGATGAGAGCTACTATGAGCAGCCAATCAGTTGAAAATGAGTTTTCTCGGGGGTATGGTCTATATCTAATATATATGGACTTTCAGGCAAACCTTGCTGGTTTTTGTTCTGCTCTGGATGCTGCATTTGGCTCATCATCATGTGACCTCCAGTTCTTGGAACTTTAGCCAGCAGCCTGCCACCTTATCTGCCAATCTTGGGTTCCTCAGCCCTTGCAGCTATGTGAGACAGGAGAAGCCTCCAGCCTGATGCCTGACCCACAAGCTTAGGACTTGCTGGCCTCCACAACTGTGTGAGCCATTTCCTTGACATAAATATCTCTCTATATATATCTCTATATCTCTACAGCTAGATAGATGAAAATTTATATCAATGAAATGGTTATTTTATATATATCTATACACACGTGGAAACCCTGGTGGCATAGTGCCTAAGTGCTACGGCTGCTAACCAAAGGGTCAGCAGTTCAAATGTGCCAAGCGCTCCCTGGAAACTCTATGGGGCAGTTCTACTCTGTCCTATAGGGTCACTGTGAGTCAGAATCGACTCAACGGCAATGGGCTTCTTTTTTTGGTTCTATACACACACACATACATACATACACATACATACATGCTTCACTGGACTTGCTTCTCTAGAGAACTCAGCTGAAAACATCAGGTATTCGCACCCTTCGTATTTACACTCCTGTGCCCTTTACCTGGACCTGGGTGGTACAAATCGTTTATGTGGTCAGTTGATAATTGAAAGGTTGGATGTTCAAGTCCACCCAGAAGCACCTCAGGAGAAAGGCCTGGTGATCTACGTCCAAGAAAAATCATCCACTGAAAACTCTAAGGGGTGCAGTTCTACTCTGACACACACGAAGTCACCACGAATCAGAGGCAGCTGGTGCCCTCTACCTGGAATGCTCATTCCCTAGATATCCACATGGCTCACCTCCTTCAGGTCTGCTCAAACGACACTTAGTGAACCCCTGTTGACCACCCTATTTATAAATATATTTCCATGCTTTACTGTTCTCTTTAGCACTGATTACCATTGCACATGCTATATGCGATAACATTTATTTTATTACTCCTTCCCACTAGACAATAAACTCCACAATGACAGGGATTTTTGTCTATTTTGCTCTCAATATCTAGAATAGCACTTAGCATTTAGTGAACCCTCAACAAGTATTTATTGAACAAATGAATGCATTTCCAGTCACCAAATAAATTTATGAGTACAGTTTAGACTCTGATCCATTGCTGGTAGGAATACAAAATGGCACAGCTACTTTGGAAAGCAGTTTGGCAGTTCAACAAGCCACACATTGGCCATACACCTACCGTACAACCCAGCAATCCTTCTCCTAGCTATCTACCCTAATAAAATAAAAACTTATGCTGCCACAAAAATTTGTACGTGAGTGTTTATAGCAGTTTTATTCATAATGTCCCTGCAGTGCAGTGGGTTTCTCTTATATATGGCCTTTTTGGCCTTCATTTTATAATTCTGCCAAAGATGATTGGCTGGGCCACAATCTTGCAAGGGATTGGTTAGTCTACTATGCAAATAGAGTGCCTAAAACTATCCAATAGTTTTAAGTGACCTTGTAAGAATTGGTCAATCACTGTGCAAATGAAGTGATTGCGGTCTACCAAAGAGATTCTTGCACTGAAATTGACAATGAGTAGGCTTACATTAAGGGCCAATCCCACAGAGGGTGAGGGGGACCTCACTGCCATCAAGAAGAGCCTGGGGTGGAGCGTGTCCTTTGGACCCAGGGTTGCTGCACTGAGAACCTACTAGATCCAGGAGAGACAGCTATAACACTGATGATAGTGCAAGATGGCATTAAACGGTGGCAACCACAGCAGATCCCGGGGCAGACAATGGCAAAAGCAGTACACATGACAAGTGGCAGGAACCAGGAACTTGAGGTGGCTCCAACGGGACTGCTGACCCCACAGAGTGAGACAGAGCTGAGCGCCTTAAGGCAGGAGACTTGCTGGTGGAGTGGGATACCACTAGGAACTTGTCAGCAGAGCTAAAGAGTTGTAACACTTACCTGAGCAGGACATGACCAAGAGAAGTCCTGGTGGCAGGCACAGCAAAGAGAAGCCCTGCCTGTGGGCACAGTGGAAAGAAGGGCTGTCTGCATGTGGGCACCACCAAGAAGAAGCTGAAAGCTGTCTTGGTTAGAAGCTGACCTGACTGAAGAATCGTATCCTGTCTCCTGAGTTGTATCCTGTTACCTCCAAGTTGATCCTGACCCTGAGTTATAGCCTGTTATTTCCCTAATAAACCACATAGCCGTGAGTATGATCTGTGAGTTTTGTGTGGTCACTGCAATGAATTATTGTACCCAGCAGAGAAGTAGAGTGTGCAATGGGAGGGAGGGGTGGCTCGTGTCAGAAATGGTGAAAAGGTTGGAGAGTGGAGGTATGTCTGACCTCCACCTCATAGGAAGCAGCTTTGGGCTGATCCTGATTCTCATCTCTCCTCAAGGACCTAGATGAGGTATGACGCTAGTGGAAAACAGCCTCAAATTGGGAGCAACCAAAATATCCTTCAGCAGGTAAATGGATGAGTACAACTTAGCCTTTCCTGAGGCATGCTTAGCTACTGTGTACATGTTGACCTTTGGACACAAACATGGGGGTCTACGTAACAGCTGGTTCCTATTCTAAATTTCCATTTTAAATTACCAAACTGGCATTTGAGTTTTTAACACATCAGTTTCTCCAGATGGTTGGTTTTGAGTCCATCCCTGAGAGACAGACCCACTCTGATTACGCTGACAGTAAAGAGGGGGGACAGTCCTTGGACTTGGATGCCAGCGCCAAAGCAAGCTTCACTTTCTGTAGTCTTTTGACCTTCTCTAACGAGTCCCTAACCAAGGGTCTGCCCTTGCATTCCCAGTACAGTACCTGCTCATATGGTTTAGGATCAAAGATTGGTAAACCTCAAAAGGCCCATAGGTCTGGTCTGGTTTATTCCTCATTCCACTAATGTAAGAACAGAAGCTGCATGCTTATTTAAGGTCATGCTGCTAAGCAGTGACAGTCTGGGCTTGAATCCCGGGGCTGGCCCTCTGAGGACCTGGTCATCATCCGTGTGTGTGTGTGTGTGTGTGTGTGTATTTGTATGTGAGGGTGTGTGTGGTATGTGTATCCTCAACCTCATTCATTGTTTTCTCCTTCTTCCTAAGTCTTTTCATTCCTACTCCTAGATTTCTCTTCTTGATCTGACAGAAATAAATTTGCTACCTAGAAAATGCTAGAAATGAAACCCGAAGTTTGGACAATGTGTGGTGCCGTTTGTGTTTCAACACTACCTTGCAGGATTTTTACATTTGACTTTCTGTTTCTCAATGGCTTCAAATTTGGGGTTGTTATTCCAAACTCGGAAACCTTGGTGGTGTAGTGGTTAAGTGCTACAGCTGCTAACCAAGAGGCTGGCAGTTCAAATCCACCAGGCGCTCCTTGGAAACTCTATGGAGCAGTTCTACTCTGTCCTATAGGGTTGCTATGCGTCGGAATCAACTCAACGGCAGTGGGTTTGGTTTTTGGTTTTTGGTTATTCCAGACTCAGTGCCATGTCAGAGAATAAATGATAAAATCAGTTTGTAGTTTAGCTCTACTATAAGAAAAAAAAAAAAAAAATGATGGCAGCAAAATTTTTATTAAGGCATTATTTGTGGTTCAAATGAATTCCAGCACACCCATAGGGGCTGCTGAGAAATGAAATTAAGGTACATCAGTCCTTTTCCCCCCACATATTAAATTGCACTGCCTTCCCCACCTTCCTGCTTCCACTAATAAAACAAAAACCCAAACTCTTCACCAAGATAGAGCTGAACCATGTCCTACAATAAGCAGGGAGAAGACACTTCCCTGCCTCCTTGAAGTTAATCGTACACCTACTCCTCACTTATCAACTGTCATTATCCAACATTTTGCATTTACAACAATAGCAAAAAATCTACTATCTGACTATTCTGTGCATTAACGGCACACATACGGCATCAACCCTTTCACGACAAGTTTAAGACATACAGTGCTTACCTACATTTTCTGCCTCTCAGGTCCAGAGGAACATATATGTCCCACATAATATTTTGTGATCTGATGTGGTCATCCTCCATTTTTACATAATGCCTATTTTTGCATATAACAACCTGGTCTTTGGAACCCAACCATGTCGATAAATCAGGAGAGGGTGTAATTTTAATCTTTCTGTGTCTGACACACAAAGCAACATGGTAGCTTTTGTTTGGGGAAGTATTGCTAGCTTTAGCTGAAAAATAATAAAACCAAATAGGCTTTCAGTAAGGTTTTTCAAGAAAAACAAAATGAAAAGCCCACAAACCAGCTCCGTCCAGGAGTAGGGGCCACTTCTGCACATGCAGCCCTGGTGCTCTTTGATGTGTCAGAGTATACAGATCTCCCTTGGGATAAGACAGCTGAGCTAGAGCTCCAAGAGGAGCCTGGTGCCTATTTGTTCAAATGAAATTAGCTTAAAGGATATGAAAATTTTATCAGATAAGCAAAATTAATTGAAATTACATCTCTGCCTAGAAGATACTCACACAGAAAAAAAGATCAGATACAACATGACAATTAAAATCTCATTACATATCCAATCCCCAGTGATCCATGGGCGACTTGAGAGCTGGTGGAGGAGAGGCTGAGCCTCCTGGCTCAACAACTGATGTAGAGGGAACATGGTTGCCAGGTAACCATTTAATAACCAAGTGAACACTTGCAAGAAAGGCGTTCTCCAAGCTTTTGTTGCAGACAGAGTTCCTGTGATCTCCTACCTGGACCTACCAAACACAGCCATTGGAAGGGTGAAAAACTCTTGGTTAGTCTATTTGTCTTTGGCATAAAAAAAAAAAAAAAAACAGAGTCCCAAATGGCAATTTTGATGAATTTTGTAAAAATTTAATCAACTTTTCCAATCAGTTACTTAGGCAATGCACAGAGTCTAAATAAGACCTGTTCTATGGTTTTGTTTTGTTTTGTTTTTAACCAGGTTTGCCCTTGGTCTCTTCTGCTTGCTTCCTCTAGCTCTCTACCTGTGGTAGATTGTGTTTTCCGAAGGTTGCTGCAACGGTATTTCCCATCCCACATATTCTACAGTGTGACTGGCACACTCCCATCCAGAGATGGAGTTCAATCCCTCTCTCCTTCAGCCCAGATGAGCTTGGGACTGCTTCTACCAACAGGGCATGTCAGGTGTGACACTGTGGTCTCCAAGGCCAGGTTATAGAAGATAAGGCAGCTTTTGCCTTATTCACTGGAATATTCTAGCTTGGAGCCATGACACTCAGTGTAAGAAGTCTTTTAGGTCTGACTCCTCTGAGGCCTCCATGCTCTGAGGAAACTTTGCCACAAGTGGGCTTAGTCCTCCTCTTCCAGGCACCCCAGCCCAGGCCCCAAACATGTGAGTTAAGGCATCTACAGAGAATTCCAACCCTCAGCCACCAAGTTACCCCCTATTCTCCACATTTTCCTATCTCAGGTGCCAGACATCAGGGAACAGAGACAAGAGATTCCCACTGTGTTCTGTCCTGACTCACAGAAACTGTGAGCATAATAAATTGGCATCGTTTTGGCATAGTTTACCTACAGCAATAGTAGCTGGAATATGATATTTGGCCACTCTTCCCTTCCATCCAGTGGTACAGAACTCTCACTGCTGCTGAAGAGGGACAAAGGGTGAGTGGGAAGGGAACCAGCCCACTCACAAAGGAGTTCAGACAGGAGCCAGGTCAGTCCCCACAGGCCTTTCATTTATAGATTGCTATCCATTTTTTTTTTTTTTTTTTATCCATTCCCTGCCTTTTTGAACTCCACCACCTCCACCATTGCATTCACCAACACCTCTTCTCCTTTCTCTCTGTTCTCTTAGGCTAAACCTGGAAGCCTGCAATAGCATCCCAAGGTCCCGTACTTTACGAGCTACACTCGGTTAAAGCCCTGGGTCAGAGAGCTTGGCATCACTGTAATGAAACTCATGGACCTTAAGAGAGCTGGTTTTCATTTATTACTCTTTCCATAACTTTTTATGCTTGTAATAACCTGCCCTCTATTCTCCATCACCAGGAAATGAACAGCCAGGGAAAAATAACTTATTTTAACAGTTGTTAAAGCCAAACCTAAAGAGAAAAGCAAAAATGCTCATTTTCAAGTATTTTAACTACAGTTCCAAGCCAAAGGATACAAAAGGTTTAGATGTCTATGAAGGACCTTAACCCTAACACTGGCCCAGCTATGCGAGGCAGCTACTTGATAGCAGTATCCTGGTTCTTGGCCAATAATGATACAGAATTTGTTAAAATAACAGGAGAAATGGCAGAAGAGCTACAAACCTCTTAACATGCTATAGAAGCTTGATTTCTATTCTTTTGTTTGCTTGGAGATACTTTTTTTAAAGACAGTACAGCTTCACTGAAACAGTTGACAACTTCCTCTTGGAGCAGGTATACCAGTATCAGTCGCCATAGAGTCGGTTCTGATGCACAGTGATCCCATGTGTGTCAGAGGAGAAGTGCGCTCCACAGGTTATCAATGGCTGGGTTTTTTGGCAGTAGATTACTAGGCCTTTCTTCCAGGCCACCTCTGGATAGATTCAAGCATCTAAGCTTTCAGTAGCAGCCAAGCACATTAACTGTTTGTGCCACCCAAGGGCCCTGGCAGGTATATAAAAAAAAAAAAGCAGGTATAGTGCTGGCAAAATGCCCATATAGATTAGAATCACTTTGGATCATCATAATCCCTCCTGAATCAAAGCTTTCAAATGCAGTTGCCACTGGAGGGCTTTTATTTTATTTTTTTTTAATTGTGGGAACATACATTCAGTCTTTTAATGCTGCCAGCCAGAAAACCAGATTCAATACAGCCTTTCTCTTAACACAATTTGAGAGACGCCTACATTTTAAAACTCAACTTTGTATTGCAACAAGTTAATCAAGTAGGACATACTTTCTATCTTCTAAAAGGGTATCAACTTGAAAGAAAGTCTAAAAGGCCAAACTAGCCACTATTGCCTGAAGAAATTGAAAATACTGCTGAAAGTCATTTGAAGCCAAAGAGGAGAGGAAACAAGTCAGGAATCCCATACAGTGGGCACAAATCTATACCATATTCATTTGAAGGCCCAGCCTTCTGTGCACCATGCAATAAATGTCTGAATTAATTTCCCCTTAATACCTCTAATTACAGCCTCTCCTCACTTATCAACATGGTTAGGTCCCAAAGACCAAGTTGTTATACAAAATCAGTGTTATGTGAAAATGGAGGATGACCACATCGGATCACAAAATGGAAGATGACTACATCATTACCTAACTGCCAAACCACTGAGAATCATGGCCCAGCCAAGTTGACACATAACCTTGGCCATCAAAGCCAGTTTTACTCTCGCCTTACACCTCCAAGTTCATTACTGACCAACGTATGTCCTTAAGACACAAAATAGTAAGTAGTTTTTCTACTACTGCCATAAACATGAAATGTCAAATAATGAGATAGCCGATAAGTAAAGAGGTGTATAATCCTGAAGACTATCACCCTTTGGTTTACCTATGGAACGCTATATGCTTGTCAGTCTTCCTTCAGCAGCTTTTCTGTGGAAACAATCTGTCTGATCTCCATCCAGGAAGGCAGAAGTTGAAGCTGCTAAATTGTCAGATGCCACATAAGATTTCCAGGGAGTCCCTAAAGATGCCTCAGCTGGGTGAAGCTTCAGTGGCACCAGTAGGCAGCAGATGGTACATCAAGTTCCTGCTGAGGAGACAGCAGGACAAGAGGAACCATTAGGTCAGCCAACATGCCCTTCCAAATTTAGAAGTCAGAGTCTGCCTCTTCATCAGACCATTCTATGATGGGGGCCTCTGGAGAATGCTGGGCACAGGATATACATGCTGGCATAGTGTCCTCAGAGTCACCAACATACTACTGTCAACTATAAACAAAAATAAAAACCAAACCCATTGCCACTGAGTTAACTTTGACTCACAGGGACCTTACAGGGCAGAGCAGAACTGCTCCATAGCGTTTCCAAGGCTGTAATCTTCAGAGAAGCAGACTGCCACATCCTTCTCCTGGAGCGGCTGGTGGGTTCCAATTGCAGATCTTCCCGTTAGCAGCCCAGTGCTTAACCACTGCACCAGCCAGGCTCTCTCATCTATGAATACTGACTATAAAATGTTGCAAGCAGCCGGTTTTGTTGTCAGTGTCTTCTCTTAACTTTTTTTTTTTTTTTTAATGTTGGAGGAGACAGCACGGACACTTTACGGTCTTTGAGGAACACCAAATGCTACAGCATTAGTGTTATTAACATAAGCATTAGCTGTGGCTCCCGGTTTCCTCAGGCGGCACCAGCCATCAGTCAGCTAGCATTGATGGGTGTGTTAATGAAGCTTCTGCAGTGGAATTGGTGGCTCCGAGAGGGGCATTAAAAACCCCACGGAGGAGCCACAATCCCTCTGGGTTCATGTCTCTCTCTACGGCCCCCTCCCACACCCCAAAATAAAACAAACTGAAGCCCAATCCAACAGACCTCGCCTTTTGGTCGCTGGAGTCGAGAGCTAGGGGTGATCCCGCCTGAAATGCGCTTCCATTTCGGAAGCGACAGGAGTTAATTACAAAGCCGTCAGGCTGGTCGGGCTCCAGCCACCAGTGCCTGGTCTCGGCCTCCTGACCAGGGGAACCCTGGCCGCCCCGCTCCAGGCGCGATCACAGGCCGTGACCCACACCCCTGCGCCGCAGAAATCGAGGCCCTGGGGAGCACAGCGCGCTTCTCCCGGACCCTGAGAGCCACCAAGCGCTGGCCTTTCTCAGTGGGAGGAGGAGGGCTGGGGAAAATCGAGCCCCCGCGAAAGCCAGTAGAGCTGCTCAGGGCACCGGGAAAACCAACGCCGCTGGTAGGCCGCTCCCAGAGCCGGGCTGCTGCCGCGGGATCAGGCACCGCAGCCCCGGCTGCTGTTTGATGACTTTCCGAAATGCGTGCGAGTGGCAACTCGCATCGATCATACGGAGGCTGGGAGGGAAATACATCCCGGCGTTTGGATAAACGATCTGCCTCAGCCAGATAGAGGCTGCTGCTGGGGGACAGGAACCTTCTGCGAGTGATGAGAATGACTCCCCTCCAGGGGCCTGAGGAGAGCCGACACACTCTTGGGGGAAAGCCGTGGGGGTGGGAATCTTTACGCTAGATTGGTGCAATCTCTCTCGAGGGTCGAGAGAGCACGCGGGCTTATGATTTATGTAGGCGCTCCTGGTACGTTAAAGAGTGCCGGAATTCCAAAGTAGTGCAAAAACAGTGGTATATTTTTGTGTTGAATCCTCTTCGTGAGCTTATGAATGGCCTGCTAGCCTACTGCCCTGGTCCTGATGACGGGGGACGGCCTTGTCGATGGCCACCCTCTTTACCCCAAGTCCATGTTGTTGACGAGATTCTCGAGATGTATGGAAATGATAGTCTCTGGGAATTCTCTCTCCTACTGTTAAAAGTCCATAAACATGATTTTGCAGATTATCTAAATGAATGTAGTCAGATTAAGAAGATTATTCCAGTTTGGGGATGAACACTTTGATAATCATGTAATAGGCATCCCATTTCCTACCAAATTGCCTCTGAAAGCCTCATTTGCATTGGAGCCTGTCTGCTTTTCAAAACACCCTGTTCTTCCTCAGAAGCCTCTGGAAGTAGATGAGTCCTCCCCCCACCCCTTTTTATCTTCCCTTTTGAAATGTAACCAATTTTTCTTCTCAAAGAACTGGAGACCTAGCCAACCCTCTCCTCCTGGCAGAAAACAAGCCCACACTGACTGCTCTGAGAATAGGGCAGAGCATCAAAGGGGGAACGTTCCTCCCCTCTCCGCTCCACCTTCCCTCTCTTCCCAGTCTCCAGGCATTTCTGGGAGGGAACTAAAGGCCTAGTAGCATCTATGCTGCCTCTTGCTTCAGCAATGTCCTCTTTGTACTGAATATTCAGTCAGCCCGCACGGGGTAGCCTTCCACAGTGGGTGTTCTTCACTAGTTTGTCTAATAATTAGCTAAATGCTTTCTGACAGTCTGTTTGCCTTAGAGAGTAAAGCTCAAGATATCTCTAACATTTCAAAAATAAATTATTCTCAGGACTGATCCCAGCTCTCTGCCCCCAGGGCCTCTGTAATAGTAATCACTTCCCTTTCCTTCTGCTGGAGAGGACAAGCATCCTATGGTCTCTGCCTGATGGGTATTGTCCCACCTTCAAGTCTAGCCTTTCCTTCAAAGGCCACTAAAATTTATCCTCCTCTCTTCTCCCCAAAAAATCTCTTAACTGCCAGTGGCAACTGTAAACCTTTTCCACTAATTCTTTGGCATTTGTGGCATGGAAAGGTGTGGTTTCTGTCATTTCCCTCAGTGACTTGCTCGTAACCACTACATTGCTACAGAAGTGATTTCTGAGGCTAGGTCAGAAAAGGCCACGTTTCTGTTTGTCTTTGAACAATTGTTTTGGTAGCCCTGGTGGCACAGTGGTTAAGAGTTTGGCTGCTAACCAAAAGGTCGGCAGTTTGAATCCACCAACTGCTTCTTAAAAACACTATGGGGCAGTTCTACTCTGTCTTCTAGGGTCACTATGAGTTGGAATCAACTCGATGGCAACGGGTTTGTTTGGTTTTTGGGGTGCTGTGTAAGAAGTCGTCAGCCTACCCTGATGTCACCATGTGTGATGAAGCTGAAGCCACTTGGAGAGGCCATGTGTAGTAGCCTGGCTAACGGCTGAAGTTTCGACCCAGATAGAGTATATTAAGTGCTAAGACAAGTGAGTGAAGGCACCTACAGAAGATTTCAGCCCCCAGGGGCCTGTCACCTCAAGCCATCAAGCCTTCTCTACTTAGCCTTAGATATCAGATTGCTTTCCCTGCTCTGCCCTGTCTAATTTTTTTTTTTTAACCATGTAATTCATGAGCGTTATAAAATGGGCTCATACTTAATTAGCTACTCAGTTTTTAGGTGGTTTGTTATGCATTAATAATAACTGAGGTGTCCCTCATGCATCATTCTCTTCCTTAGAAGCATTCAACACTTCTGTATTCAGAGAGCGCCAGAAAGACATCAACTATAATTAGCAGGGTCCTTTGTGTTCTTACAACAGTCCTTTAGCCCCTTTGTTCTAAGTTAGATTAAAATGTGCCTAACTTTGGAGGTTTGGGGGGGCTGTCAGCACTTCTTTTTGAGGTGTCTATGTGTGTGCGTGTGTTGGTGTGTATATGGGATTGGTGGAGGGGGGTGCTGCTAGTAGAAAAGTCCAGTAGCTTTAAAACTTTTTGACCCATAGTAAGGGACACATTTCATATTCTTACCCAGTAAACCAACATATGCATACCCAGAATACATTTCGTAAAACAATCTGTACTACTTGTGATGAATTTTAATTCTTTATTAAATTTCATTTTTTGCAAAGCTTGCTGTGAACACTAAATCACAACTCACTAACAGGTTACAACCCACATTTTGAAAAGCACTGTTTCAAGTACCAAGGTAAGGAGGAAGAAGATAAGAGTGGTGTGGGAATAAGAAAAGAATGGTCCAGGGGCCTAGCACAGCTAGGTACAGTCAGGAGGCTCAGTCCGCCACCCATGCGCTTCCTCTTCTGAGAGTTCCAGCCAACTGGACTCCCAAGCATCAAAGATGCTCAGTCAACTTGACCTTAACCACTGCTGATAATCCCCTTGGTTCTGTGAGGTGCTAAGAGGTGGGCTGGCCAGTCCTGCCACATGATCTACTTTGCTTACCCCAGCCCTAGCCTAAGCTGGAGAACACAACCAGCAAACACTCACCTGGCTTCTCGGGAGCGGCTATACAAGGCAGCTTCCTGGGGAATTGAAATAAGGCCTGCTTGATGGGGGAGTTGCAAATCACTGAATTATGTTGTCCAGGATCTTCCCCATATAATCATGAATTGAAAGATAGTAGCTTACTAGGAACTTTAACACTGAACTCCCTGTTTCTCAGGCAGAAATACAGTTTTATTCAAAATTTATAGCACAGCCTCTTTCCAACAAGTTCCCTCCCCCAAGCAGTACTCTGCCCACAGGACTGATCGTCAGGAGCCAAACAAACTTCCTTCTCTTCACTTATCACCTGTTGCTCTGATTCAGAAGCCATCCTTGGCCACCTGCAGATGGTATGTAAGAGGCTCTAGGAAAGCTGGCTGGCCTGTCCCTAGCATACCTGTCACTTAATCGGCCCATTCAGATGTCTGCCAGGTGACTCCAGCAGCAGCAGAAGAGCAGGCAGCAGTTTGTCTCCTAACCACTGTGTCACCTGCCTTAGCTAAGCCGAATCCTTTTTGTTTTGTGATTGAAGCACCTGCAGTAAATAACTCCGCAGTCCTATAAAAACTCAGTAAAACTGGAGTGCAGGCCGCAAACATTCTTATTTAGATAACTAGTTAGAAATGAATCATTTTCACGGGAGGACAGGCCCTGGGAGCACCATACTTCATTAGCCGCTTAATAAAAGCTTCTGGAGGGTGATCATTCCCTCCCTGAACAGGGCAGCTGTGAAAGACAGTTCGGTTTCTCTAAGTATTTTTGTCTCTCTCCAGTTTGTCTGAGAATCAGTCTATCCTGCTATGGCCTAAGGGCCTCACTCCCTAGTGACTCAAACTGCATTTCCCCCGGTATATAGGGAGTCAGGAAACCCTGGTGGGGTAGTGGTGAAGTGCTATGGCTGCTAACCAAAGGGTTGGCAGTTTCAATGTGCCAGGTGCTCCTTGGAAACTCGGTGGGGCAATTCTACTCTGTCCTATAGGGTCACTATGAGTCAGAATCGACTTGACAGCACTGAGTATAGGGAGTCAAGCTCGGGGCGCCATGAGGTCAGTGTCTGCCTCGGACATTTGATTCTAGTTTCTTGGTCTTTGATGGGACAGGAGTAGAGAGATGTAGGGAAAGAGCCACAAAAAAAAAAAAAAAAAGATAATAAGGCCACCAGACAAATGGAATATTTTTGTGACAAAGTAATCTTTAAAAACATTGGTAAGGTCCAACTGCCTCCTTTGCCATGAGACCTGAAGAATTGGATGGTGCCCAGCTACCCTTATTGAACATTTTGATCAAAGATTCTACAGAAGAATCCTGATCAAAAGGAGGGAAATGCATAATAGAATTTCAAAGTCCCATGGAATCCAGAATTTCTGGAGCCATAGATGCTAGATGAACACCTGAAAACACTGCCCTGAGATAATCTTTAAACCTTAAACCAAAAATATCCTGTGAAGTCTTCTTAAAGTCAAACAAAGATTAACTAGTAAAGAATGTCGGCATTGAGCATTATGCTCTTTAAAGGTCTATCTGTATGAGATCAAACTGACAACAGCACCTAGACAGATTAGATAAGAAACTTAGGGGGCAGTGAGTTTATGTTATGGGCAAGGAACAAGTCAGAAAATGAGGGTGAGAATGGTTTCACAACTCAAAGAATGTAATCAATGTCACTGACCTGTACATGTGGAAGCTGTTGAATTGGTCTATTATGTTCTGCTGTGTGTATTCTCCAGAATAAGAAAAATAGATAGATTATATTTTAAAAAATTGGTAAGGCTTTGCAAAGTTTTCCAAGACTTCTGGGGCCCCTGGACCTATTAGATGTTTTGCTAAATTTAACCAGGATCAGTCTCCTCCTAAAAAAAAAAAAAAAAAGTCACCCTTTTTCTGATAACCCTATGAAGACTCCCACAGAGTATTGTGTCAAATAGAAATAAATTCCTAATAGAGACTTTTAAATGTTTCCTGCCAACTGGCCTTTCTTGCCCCCATCTCCGGGTAACTCAAAATGATTTAACAAAACGAAACCCACAGAGAACAGTCATTGCAAAACCAAGACACTCGGCGAGTCTCCATGAAACTACTCTGTCTCAGAGATCTTTCAACCATGGTCACCCTTTTTGTCACTTTTCTACCAGTGATGCAGTAATGGTGTGTTCTTATTTTTAATCTTCATTCTACTTTAGGAGCCCCTGGGTGGCACCAACGGTCAAGTGCTCGACTACTAACCAAGAGGTTGGCAATTCGAACCACCCGGAGGTGCATCGGAAAACAGCCCTGGCAATCTGCTTCTGAAAGGTCATAGCCAGGAAAAACCTATAAAGCAGCTCTACTCTGCCCACACGGGGTCACCATGAGTTAGAATCAACTGGACAGCGACGAACAACAACGCTACTACTACTTTAAAGGAGAAGTCAGTCTTACTGTTAATTTTCACCTTATCTGATCAGAGAGAACAATCACAAAGCTGGATGTGGATACTATACACTGCCTTTGGTTCTCTCTGACTAGTGCCTGGCTTAGGACATGGCTGGCCCTCTTAGTGACCAAAATGTATCGAACAAAATATGCAGATTCTTTGCACCACAGCCAGGAAGTGTGATTAAGTATATGAGAAAGCATATTTTCACTTTCTACAGATCATCAGAAACATGAACTGTTAAAGTCCATGGGCTGCGCCCTGCCACCACGCTTTGCCGCTAAATGCCCCTATGACTGATGGAACACATTTGTGTCAACTGAAGGGAAACAGTTGCTATTACAGGAAAACCTCTCAGGAGAGAAAGTAAAACCAATCTCAAACTCATTAGTGTCATCCTCTCTCTAACTGAGATGATAGAAACAAACATTGAGTGATTGCTAGGCACTACTTTGGGGACACTGGTGGTTCAGTGGTAGAATTCTTGCTTTCAGTGCAGGAGATCTGGGTTCAAATCCCAGCCAATATACCTCATATACAACCAACACCCATCTGTCAGAAGAGACTTGTGTGTTGCTACAATGCTAAGCAGGTTTCAGTGGAGCTTCCAGACTGAAACAGACTAGGAAAAAAGGCCTGGTAATCAATGCCCAAAAAACAGCCAACGAAAACCGTATGTATCACAATGGTCTGATCCACAACTGATCATGGGAATGGCGAAGGACTGGCAGCGTTTTGTTCCATTGTGTGTGGGGCTGTCATGAGTCAGGGAATGACTCAGTGGCAGCTAACAACTACAACAGGCCCTAGGTCACCCACTTGATCCTTAAAACAATCCCGAGAGGTTTAACTCCCATTTATAGATGAGGAAACTAATAGCAACTTCATATAACTCCTATGTTACACAGGTAATAACTGTGACCAGAAACAAAAGCCCAAACTCTGTCTCTAAAGCCTGTGTTTTTAATCATTTTGCAAGTACTGCCTGTAATAAGACTCACAATTTCCAAAAGCTCTCAGTTTTAACAGAGTTTTTTTTTTAAAACCTAAAACAAATGACGCTAACATTTCAGCAGCAGACTGAAACTTTGGGCATTTTATAACCAATTATCCCAATATCACCCAACCCTTAGGTCTCTTCAGAGAGAGCTCGGCCACTTCACTCCCGTCTTAGAACTTTAAGTATAAACATTTAAGAACAATTAAGAACTAAAATGTGCCTCACGCTGAAGAAGCCCTTATTCCCAGATAAATCAGGTGAGAAAAATTATATAATATCTCAATTTATTGTTGTTAGCTGCCGTTGAGTCAGTTCCAACTCATGGTGATCCCATGTGTTTAAGAATAGAACTGAGTTTCATAGGGCTTTCAAGGCTGTGACCTTTCAGAAGCAGGCCTTACTTCTGAGGTGCCTCTGGGTGGGCTTGAACTGCCAACCTTCCAGTTAGTAGTCCAGCGCTTCACCATCTGTGTCACTCAAACCCAAACTTGTTGCTGTTGAGTTGATTCTGACTCACAGCAACCCTATAGCCCAGAGTAGAACTGCCCCTCAGGGTTTCCAAGGTTTATGGAAGCAGCCTTCCACGTCTTTCTCCCACGAAGTGGCTGGTGGGTTTGCGCCACTGACCTTTCAGTTAGCACCTGAGCACTTTAACCACCGTGCCAACAGGTCTCCTTTTGTGCCACCCAGGGACTTCTTAGTATCTCAACAGATTCCAAAAAGTGCTCCCTCAGAAATACAACAATGAAGACTCAATTTTCAGTCAATGAAGTCCAGTCAGTCCCCTCCTAACATGATTAAAATGTCTGCGTAAGATCACGAGCTAACAGCAAAGTATGTGAAGGAAAGGCTGACAGAACTGAAAGGAGAAATAGACAACTCCACAATTATAGCTAAAGATTTCAGTACCTCTCTCGACAACTGATAGAAAAACAACTACATAGAAGAACTCTTGTTGAGAATTTAGTCAACATTTATGGAACACTCTACCCAACACTAGCAGAATACTCAAGACCATCCTCTGGGCCATAAAACAAAACTCAACACATTAAAAAAAAATTGAAATCATACAGAGTGTTTCTCCAACCACAATGAAATCAAACTAGAAGTCAACAATAGAGAGAACAGAAAACTCTTCAAACACTTGGAAACTAAATACATGTCTAAACAATCCATGGATCAAAGAGAAAGTCTCACGAGGAACAAATATACATTGATTGAACTGAATGAAAACGAAAATGCAACATCAAAACATGTGGGACACAGCTAAAGCCAAGAGGGAAATTTATAGTAGACATTAGAAAAGAGAAAACGTCTCAAATTAGTAATCTGAATTCCCACTTTAAAAACCTAAAAAAAGGAGAGCAAAATAATCCTAAAGCAAGCAGAAGGAAGGAAATAATAAAGAGCAGAAATCAATGAAATTGAAATCAGAAAAACAGGAAAAAATTAATTAAACAAAGAGCTGGTTCTTTGAAAAGATCAATAAAATTGACACATCTCTCACCCTGACAGTGAGCTACTGGGCTGATGGCTGGGGACCATGGTCTTGGGGAACATCTAGTTCAATTGGCATAACATAGTCTATAAAGAAAATGTTCTACATCCGATGGCGGTGAGTAGTGACTGGGGCCTTAAAAGCCTGCAAGCAGCCATTAAGGTACATCTGCTCATCCCATTCAGCTGGAGCAAAGGAAAATGAAGACCAAAGGCCCAAGGAAAGATTAGTCCAAAGAACTAATAGACCACAACTACCACAGCCTCCACCAGACTAAGTCCAGAACAACTAGATGGTGCCTGGTTACCACCACCAACTGCTCTGGCAGGGATCACAATAGAGGGCCCTGGACTGAGTGGGAAAAAACGTAAAACAAAATTAAGATCCACATACACAAAAAAAGACCAGGCTTGGTGGTCTGACAGAGACTAGAGAAACCCTAACAGTATGGCCCCCAGGTATGTTTTTAACTCTGTGCTGAGGTTGTTTCCAAGGTTCACTGTCAGCCAAAGATTAGACAGGTTTATAGGGCCAAGAATTATATACATGAAGGATGTGCTTCATAGCTCAATTATGTATAGGCACACCAGCCCAAAAGTAATACATATATATACACATACATATGCATATATCCTGATTACTGGAGGGAAAAAAATGACAAACCTCTAGCAAGACAGACAAAGAAAAAAAGAGCAGACACAAATTGCCTATATCAGGAATGAAATAGGGAATATTACTACAGACCTTGCAGAAATCAAAAGGATAGTAAGGGAATACTACAGACAGCTCTATACAAAGAATTTGACAAACTACGTGAAATGGACCAATTCCTCAAAAAACACAAACTAACACAACTCACCTAATAAATTATTTGAATAATAGCCCTAGAACTATAATAGAGTCACTATGAGTCAGAATCAACTCGATGGCAACAGATTCGGTTTTTGGTTTTGTTATAATTATGAAGGAAATGGAATTCCTAATTTTAAAAACTTCCAAAGAAAAAAAACCTATAGGCCCAGATGGATTTACTGAAGAATTCCAACAAATACTTGAAGAAAAATTAACACCAATCAATGTAATTGTAAATTTAACAGGCTTAAGAAGAAAACTCAAATGATCATATCAATCAATGCAAGGAAAACATTTGACAAAATTCAATACCCATTCATGATTTAACAAAATCTAAAAGAAAAAGGAAGAGAGGGAAACTTCCTCAATTTGATAAAGATCATCTACCAAAAAAAAAAAAAAAAACAGTTGCCATGAATTGGACAAAGTTATATCTTTTACAGAACAAAAATTAAAAATAAAGAGTTAAATATTAGCAACAAATCTAATCAAGGATATCGTAGTACCCTTGATATATGAAGAGCTCCTGTTAACTATTAAGAAAAAAATGTGCAAAGAGCATAAAGATGATTTTCAGAAGCTGAAATACAAATTGCTAATAAACATGCAAAACAATATTTACCTTCACTAGTAATCAAAGACATGCAAATTAAAAAGAAGCAATTTTACTTACCAAATTGGCAACAGATTTTAAAAATAATCTTCAACACTGGCAAGAACGAACAAACCATCTCTATACTGCTGCAGGGGAGTGGGCTGGAACAACTCATGATCACAAGACAGTGTAAGTGACCAAAATGACAAAAGAGAAAAAAATGCTTAAATAGAGTATGGTATATTCTTGTACTGGAATATTATATAGCTATTTATGATGATTTTGAAGGAGGGCATTGGTTTACAATCTTCATGATATAATAAAAACATCGGCATGTAAAACCTAAATATACAAAATTATTCCTGTTAAGATTTTATAGCTCTCTAGCTTTGAATCTTTTAATTGCAGAAAACCAAAAAATAATTAGTACATGGTGCTTAACTTATTTAACCGACTTTTGCCGGGGCTCTGGAGATGTTGAACCTAAGTTCAAGAAGCTTTTCTTACCCTGCCTGATTTTTCTCTCAGATCCTGATCCCTTGCTAAAGGTAGTTCTTTTCTTCCCTGTGCCCTCTATCAGCAGCAGCTCACATTCGTATTCAGTTAGCATCAGAGAATCCCCTTAACACAGCTGAGATTCTTGGATATGGAATCCTCCCCTTTCCCATTGAGCTTGTCAATCAGTCAATCAGATGGGAGGGACCCAGGAGGATGGAACTTGAAGTTCAAAGGAAGAGCAAAAAACAATTCATCATCCAGGAATTGCTCCTACTTTGGCTGCCATGTCTGCCTCAATGGAAAGTGGCAAGTGTTCTCATTACCTTCTTGTCACTCTGACTGCCGGCAACCCTGTCTGCCAGCCTTGCTGGGAGGTTGGCACTCTGTCCTTGTACAAATGTTCTGCTTGAAAATACCTGCTCTCTCTCCTTCCCCCACAACCCCCCATCAATCTGAAACCTTCCTGATTGCTTTTCTTATTTGGGAATCCAAAGTGTCGCTCAACAAAAATGAGAAACAACCAGTGAACTGGGCTATCTCAAAAGCTTCCATGGTCAGCTACTGCCACCAAACCAAAAAAGACCAAACTTGTTGCCATTGAGCTGATTCCAATTCATAGCAACCCTATAGAACAGAGTAGAACTGCCCCATAGGGTTTCCAAGGAGTGCCTAGTGGATTCCAACTGCCAAACTTTTGGTTATCCGCCTCGGCACTTAAGCACTATGCCACCAGGGTTTCCAGCTATTGCCACACAAGAGGAAAAACAAAGGGAGGTGGAAGAAATGGAGGCGTCTGAGGGTCTTCCAAAATCCTTGAGAATCATCTTGTTTTCCAAATTTCCTAGTGTGGTTCATCTCTGTGCCTTAGCTAGACTACTTTCTAGAAACTGCAGGCCCATCCCATAGGATGATGCCTTCATTATGTACTTTCTTGGAATTTAGACACCTCTGGGCATTTCTAGAGGGTAAG
Organism: Loxodonta africana; assembly: GCF_030014295.1. Lineage (NCBI taxonomy): Eukaryota > Metazoa > Chordata > Mammalia > Proboscidea > Elephantidae > Loxodonta > Loxodonta africana. The sequence continues at coordinate 117,498,140 of NC_087347.1, forward strand.
TAAATACAAGAGTTTGAGCAGCCTCGTGTGGGGGAGCGATGGCCCAACACATAGCAGCTGGCATACAGGGGGAGGAGGAGCCCCCACCTGACTTGTATGCCGGATGCCAGTTTTGGTCTGATCAGCATCCCTTCTTCTGGTAACAGAACTCATATCTTCCATTCAGGTAAATGTCACTTCCTGACTCTACCTCTACAGGTGGGCACGGGACGTGGCCCTAGTCAACAGTAATATCTCATTCCTTGGTCAAAATGATTCAGAGTTGGGTGGATGCTCCAAGGCAGATAAATCACAAATTGATGATCTCTTTCCTGGAACTACTGGGAAAGAGGGTGGTAGCTGGGAGAGTGCTAGCCTATTGCTGCTGGTGGTCACTGTTGCTACCACTTGGGGAAAGGGCCACCTAAGAGAATTGTTCCTGATAAAGCACAGCGGCTTCCTACAGACATCTGTGACCCCCTGCATCCAGCCATACATGGACTCCTACACTTCTTGGTTTCTTTATTCCACAGCTGCCTTCCTCCCTTTTTAAAGCTACTTTAGAATGTGTTTTCTATCTCTTCCAGCCCAAGAGTTCTGAGTAGTATAAGCTCTCAGCCACAAAAACGGACCTATGGGGAGATTGCAGTATCCGAGCTTGATCTAGGTAGTTAGGACTGGGGATCAGAAGAGAAGGAAGAGCAGATCAAGCAGCTGCTGGTGATGCTCTGTTGCACTTTCAGCCCTTCAGGGACTTGTCCCAGAGTCCTTATGGAGAAGAGGCTTAAGAGGAGGTTAAAAGCACAATCTAGTAATAGACAAGAACAACATCTAGAGGAAGGGGCAGAAGAGCCCAGAGGTTGGAAGGTCTGAGAAGGTCACCAGGGTAGCCAATACCCGGACACCATGGGAGACAGATCAGAGGAGGAAGATACCTCAGAGTAGCTGGAAGACTGAAGGTAAGAAGCACCTCACCAGGATTTGTGAAATGACTTCTAGAAGCTGACAGAGGCTGGGAAGGTGCTGTATTTGCAGTCATTTCAGTAGGAGGGCCCCAAGCCACAGATTTACTCTTTTGACTCTATCATACCAGCCTGCCTCTACTCACTTGCTATTTTTGCCTGTTCAACCCTGGCTCCCAGGAACTTTGCCCATTCTTCAAGGTTCAGCTCGAATCCTTGAGCCTGCCTATGATTATCTGTAGGCTATTCCAAGACTCTTAGGTCTTCTCATTTGGGCTCTGCTAGCACTGGGCATCTGTACCGTGACTGAGCACGTAAATGACACTGCCTTGCATCGTATGCTCTGCTGTCCATGGGGCTAGTTTAATCTCTGCAATGAGACTGAATATTGTTTGAAAACTAGGCCCCTACTCTCACTGTTCCAGTACTGTCCATACTCTCTCATCCCCTGGGCGATGTGCTCAGTAGGCCTCTAGCAAACCCCTAACTTGCACTGATTAAGACCCACTGGCTGTTTCCCAGCCTGGGCTTACAGTCACTTACTTGCAAGGCCAAGGGTAATGAAGCTTCATTAAAACACCCAGCTGTTTGATTTTAATTGCCCATGCCATCTACCTGCTTACCTTTACAGACTAGTTTTCCTTCCCATGCAAAGATCTTCATTTCAGGACCTGGAGATGCATTGTTTAACTCCTGATTTTCTAGTCTCACGAATTGCAGAGGCAAGCCTGGGTTATAGAGTAGAATCGCCCTGATCACAATCAGAATGACCAGATTTTCACTGTAGAATGACATTAATTTAACCGTCCTGACTGTAGATTCAACATCAAGATGTGACTTTCCTGTGAACAGACACTTCAAAGGCGCCTCTCCTTGCTCAGTCGCAGGAGAGATCCAAATTGCCAGCGCAAGATGTAGACGCAGGGGATGGCTCTAATTTGGATCCTAGGAAAACGATCTTTAATCATTTGTCATTGGAAAAGAAACAGGAACCTGGTGAACGGAGTGGGGTGAATGTGGAAATGGCAACTTAAAATACCTCACCAGTTGCCATCGAGTCCATTTTGACTCATGTGATCCCCGTGCGGGTCAGAGTGGAACTGTGCTCCCTAGGGTTTTCAATAGCTGATTTTTTCAGAAGTAGATCACCAAGCCTTTCTTCTGAGGCATCTCTGGGTGGACCCAAATCTCCAACCTTTGGGTTAGCAGCTGAGTGCATGCACAATTTGTACCACCTAGGGAGTCCTTAAAGTACCTAGTTAGGACTATTTGGGCAAAACTCATCCATTCATTCATTCATCGTTCAGCAAATATTTATTGAGCCCATCTCATTAAGCACACGGCATACACAGAGCAGTGAGTAGTGGGCCTGCCCATGGTTCCCAGTGCAAATGTAGCAGTGGTTATAATTAGGCCCTGGGAGAACGGCCCCTGCCTCTAGGAAGGTCAAGTCTGTTTAGTGAGTTAAGGAACTTAGTCAAGGGCAACCCTCTGCTAAGTGGTGGCCCAGGATTCTGAGGCTGATACTCCAGAACCACACCCTTCCCCACTAGGCTACACTGCCTCAGGAAGGTTCTGGATTTAGCTACCAGGCAGTCACTCGGACTTTGGGGAGGACAGCTCCAGGGAAGCAGTGAGAGGACAAGCCACACTGCAGTGGGCTGAGAAGGGGTGGGAGACAGTGAGTCCGGATGATACTTCCTGTGAGGGACAGAAGAGGTCCATTGAGGGGGCGGGCAAACAACAACTGAGGAAGGGCACCTTTTCCTTTCTTTTTTTTTTTAAGACAGGAGAAACCTGAACATATTTAAAAATCAAAGAAATAAAGTAAGTAGTGAGAAATAGACCGAAGGTATAGGAGAGGAGAGTTGGTTGATAAAGTGACACAGCCAAGTCCCCAGGGAAGGCAGGAGGAGAGAACACTGGGACTAAATACGGACTACAGGTTGAGATATTAGAGGACACAGAGGAACAAACAAGGAGAGAAAAGGTTAAGACGGTGCCGTTGGAGGAGAGGGAGATGGGAATGTGGAGAAAGTGCCGTGGAGCAGAGGCCAAGCCTGAGTGGACAGCAGTAGGCCTGGGCAGCGGAGGTGGGCAGAGGAGGGGTGGGAACACTTCAGAATGATGAGAAACTAGGTGCTCGTGGAAGTGAGAAGATCAAACCCCAACAGGGCCAGAAGTGATGGAAGGGCCAGAAAGCAGGGCAGTCAAGGCTGGGACGAAGGAGGAAAGGAGAATATCCCAGAGCCAGAGCCACATGGGGAGTAGCACAGAGATGCAGGGCTCAGGGACACAGGCACTAAGAAAGGCTGGGCTGGGAGCGGACAAGGACAGTGAGGTTCTGGGGTGTCCTGGAGAAGCCCCTTAGAATCAGCTGGAGACTCTGGTCTGATACCCACATCCCCATCTCTGCTTCAAGGTGGGAAGAGGGGTGACGGCCAGCTCTAGGGGGTTTGTGACACCCATGGTGTGGTCAGCATCCTAAATCTAGATGACACTACACTCCAGCGCTCAGCCTGGAGGACCCCATCCCTGAGAGGTTCCCAGGTCCTCTCCCCACCCCAGCTCGTGCCCAGGTGCGATGCAGGCTCAGTGAATGTGTGATCCCCCCACTCAGACCCAGCCTTTGCAGAGCCAGTAGCAGGCAGTGTGGGCTCCAAGCATTAATCAAGCCTGTCCCCTGGCTGAGCAGAAAATGGAGCTCACTTACACCGGAACCAGCGTCCGTGCTGACTTGGCAAATCATGCTCAAATTATTTTGAAAGATTCCAGGCAGAGTGGAGTACAGGGAAACTTGCTCAGTCCTTCTCAACTATTAAAGCAGTAGCCAGTCCTATAAAAATCAACGATTTCTCTTCTCATTCTTGCCAATTATTTCACCTTTTGCTCATTATAGCAAAAAAAGAGGGACTACATCAAAAATAGTAAAAATTACCAGTTACTAGGAATTTACAACATATCAGGTACTGCACTAAATTCATTAAATGAACTATAGGAACAATCTTTTAAAGTATACAGCCCCATTGAACAGATGATAAAACTGAGGCACACTGAGTTTAACTTACAGACCAATTTAGTTGGTCTGGAATGGGTCCCTGGCATTGGTATGCATTAAAAGCTCCTCTTGTGATTAAAACATATGGCGGCCAGGATTAGGAATTATTAGTAGAGGACAAAGATAATAGTCCCCTTGCCAGTGGTTGATTTAGGATAGGGCAACTGGTTACACAGTAGTTAGTAACCAGAATTCAAGCCCAAATTGGTCTGACTCTAGCAACCTTTCCACTGTCTTCATTAGCCACAAAAAGCACTCAGCAGCCTGCAGTGCCTTTGCTAGTCCTTCTCCAGAAGGTCTGCCCCATAAAGCCACCAATTCTTGGAGAGTTCTCTGTGGTGGGTGGGTGGCTTCATCAGAGTGGGGGGAAGTTTACACCTAGGATGAGGTGCTGTGCATGTCTAGCAGGGCGTGCTCTCTCAGGCCTCTCTGGAAACTTTGAGTCTGGGATCATGGTATGCTTCTGGCCAGGGCCTGCTGTAAACCCAAGTAGACCAGGCGGCCCTGCAAGGCAAGAAGTTGGAAGACAGGGCTTTCCCAGTTTGAGTGACTTAAGTAGTCAATGACATTGTTAATAACCTAAGTGCTTGTTAACTTTGCACTCTGCCATCTTCATCATAGAAACCTAGGTCCTCTTACCCATCATTCACAGTCAAAAGATAGTTACAAAACGGTACATATAGAAACTGGGGAACTGGTGTATGTTTTGTTGTGTATATTCTCAACAACGACAATTTTTTTTTTTTTTTTTTAAGATAGCTGCAGGGGACAGGAAAGCTGGTATTAGGGAACCCAAGGTTGAGAAAGGAGAGAGTTCACATATCATGGGTTTTTAAAAAACCAATGTCTTAACACAATATGTGTACCGTTTAATGAGAAACTAGTTTGTTCTGTAAACCTCCTTCTAAAGTTCAATTTAAAAAAATTAATAAATAAATAAATAAAGTTAGCGGCAGTGGCCCCAAGAATCACATCCTTACCCAACAAGGTCCAAAGACTATGAAGGGGAAAGAAGGAACTGCCCTTCCCAAATATGAGGAAACACTTCCGAAAGCACCCCACCCCTAGAGTTCTCAGTTTCACTGGCCAAAACGGCATCAGGTGCCCTATCCTAAATCAACCACTGGCAAGGGGAATACCATGATTGTCCTAGACCAGTGATTCCCAATCCCGGCTGTATCCTTTAATCACAAGAGGAGCTTTTAATACACACCAATGCCAGGGACCCACGCCAGATCAATTAATTTGGGATTTATGGCAGTGGAGCTTAAGTATCAGTACTTTGTAAAAACTTCCTCTATGTTTCTAATGTGCAGTCGGGACGGAAAGCACATGATTGGACTCACCAAGATTCACCACCTAGTGCTGTACCAGAGGCCTGAAGAAATTCAGAGCTCTGCTCTGAAGGATGACATGGCCAAAGTAAACAAGTCTTTGGATGTGTCATCAGGAAAGACCAACAACTGGAAAAGGACATGACGTTTGGTAGAGTAGGGGGCCAACAAAAATGAAAGAAATCCTCAATGAGATGGATTGATACAATTGCCACAACAATGGACTGAAACATACCAATGATCAGGAAGATGGTGCAGGACTGGGCAACATCAGACCTGACTTGTTGGCAACTAACAACAACAGCTGGGAGGGAAGATGGTGGATGGAGATAGCAACTGGATAGGTCATTGGCTGTGGCTGTTGTAGCCGGTCCCAGCAGCACGGCACTGAGGGAAGGGAACACAGGACAGGAGAACGTTCATTGAAAGGAAAGACAACTGGAGAGAAAAAAACATAGAATTTATGATGGACCACAACTACCACAGCCTCCACCAGGCTGAGTCCAGCACAACTAGATGGTTCCTGGCTACCACCACCAACTGCTCTGACAGGGATCACAATACAGGGTCCCTGAGAGAGCTGGAGAAAAAAGTAGAACAAAACTCTAACTCACACATACACACACACAAAAAAGACCAGCCTTACTAGTCTGACAGAGACTGCAGAAACCCCAAGAGTATGGCCCCTGGACACCCTTTTAACTCAGTACTGAAGTCACTCCTCAGGTTCGCCCTTCAGTCAAAGATTAGATAGGCCCATAAAACAAGCAATAACACACATAGTTCAACCATGTATACAAGACTAAATGGGCACACCAGCCCAGGGGTAAGGACAAGAGAGCAGGAGGGGACAGGAAAGCAGAACAAATGGAAATGGGGAACCCAAGGTTGAGAAGTGGAGAATGTTGACATGTTGCAGGGTTGGCAACCAATGTCACGAAACAATATGTTTTAATTATTTAATGAGAAACTAATTTGCTGTGTAAACTTTCACCTAAAGCACAATAAAAGAAAACAAATATGACCAAGGAATGTGTACCTGAGAGGTAGACTACAGTGTTTGGAACCTGGGATTTGATCCTAAGCTCCTTCAGTACCTCACATGTCACAAGACTTCCACTGTATCATCCATTCCTCCCCAGGTCTACTCTCACCGTAGTACTGAGCTTGGTCTCCTGCATAACCCCCCTTCAAAAAAAAAAACTATCCCATTGCCGTCAAGTCGATTCCAACTCATGACTCCTGCATAAGTGATGTCCAAATGACATTACTGACAAGCTACAACTCACAAAAGGTTTGATGGTCTGTGAGGGGAGTGTAAGCAATGGGACAGTAGCCCCAGGAGAACACTCCTAGAGAGAGGAAAGGAGGCTAGAAATAAACAGTCCTGACTTTGAGATTTCACTGTGGCCTACCCATGCTTCTGGTCTCTTAGAAAACTCACCCAACTGTATGGGCTGATAAAGAATCCAAATGGGACAACTGCCTTGCTGGTTCATAAGAGACAGTCTTAGGAAGACTGTGACTTGAGAGATGCTTCTTAATGGGTGTCCTTCCACCTCTCTCTTCTCAATCCCTTTCAGTGACAAATGCCAGTGTTTGAATTTCAGTATGCTTGGCTGAACCCTGGAATCACCTGGGGAGCTTCTAAATGATCCCAATGCCCAGGCCAATCCCTACACCATTAAATCAAAATCCCTAAGGGCCAGTTGCAGGCATCAATATTTCTTAAGCTCCTTTGGGGACTGCAATGTGTAGCCCAATTGTGAAGTACTGTCTTACGTTCAAGAACCTACTAAAGCCATACATACCTTCATTTTTTAAATTTTCATATAATGAGAATCCTTATCAATGAATCAAAGTTGTTGGAGAGAGAAGAGTCAAGTAAAACCTTAAAATGTCTGGTTTGTAAGCCTGGATGGAAGAATGGTACCACCTGAATGTTTTTGGACAATACTTTTTTCAAGATGGTGCTGGTAGCTATCAGTCTGGCACAAGCTATGGACAGGAAGTTAGGTGGAGGTAGGAATCTGCAGAGGGAGGAGGTTAGAGAAGAGACTGCCCTCTCCTGCCCACCTACCCAGACAGGGCACTCAGCTTTGACATCTGTTCACAGGAAAGTACAAAGAGAAAATTATCTTGAACACAGGATGAAAAGGAGAAGGGAGGGAAATGCCATTAGCAATGACCCAGAAATTTGCAATAATTGAGTCCACTAGTTGTATTCATTTATCATTTGTAATGACATGCTACATGTTTCCAGGTGTGGTTGGCCACCCATTGAGGCAACTGAGCTCACACTGGCAGCTGGAAAACTCAGAGATGCTTGGTTGGGGGCTCAGACAGCAGGACCCTCAGGGTCAAGGGGGGTTTAATCTGTAAACTAAGGCTGCTATGTTCCTACCAACACAGATAACATTTTTCGGGGGGGACTGCTACCTCAGTCACTTCAGGTCACCAGGAGGATAAATATGTTCGAGACAGGTTGGGTTTCTCATGCACTCTGTTGGAGGGTGTGGAAGGATGAGCTATGGCAGTGGTTCCACACTTCGCGGCATGTTAGACTTGCCCAGGGTTTTTACAGATCCTGGTGTTGATGCCAGGCCGCATCCCACACCTATTACAACAGCATCTCTGGACACAGGACCAGACAGCAGTGTGTTTGAAGCTCTCCAGGTGACCCCGATGTGTAGCCAAGTCTGAGAAGCAGGAAGTTAGAGAAGTGAGCCTGTACCCTGGCTACCTGTGAGGATCATCTGGCAAACTTTTAAGGGTCCTGCCCTCAGAGATTCTGGCCTGACCCTGGGATTTTTGAAGGTCCCATAGGTAGAATTCCAGTATGCAGGTGGAGCTAAGAAGCACTGAGCTGGAACATGGCGACTGGTCAGAGAGACGGCCGTCCTATCCTTCACTGTAACCCAGTGCTTCTCAAATCTTGGATGGATTGGATTCTCCTGGGAAACTTGGGAGAACCCAGAGGCTCAGGCCCTGCCCTACTTGGCCGGGTCTGGGCCTCTGCATTCTTCATTAGCTCTTCAGGTGATTCTCATACCCACCAAGGCTTGAAAATCAGTGCTCAAGAAATCCTCACAAGGTGCGGGGGGAGGCATAGCCCATGGGGATCTCATTTTTCTTAGGCATGTGCCCCTGAACACCTTCACATGACCAGAACATTTATAAACTATGCCCTCCTTGTACATGCTCAAGGGAAGCATAAATTTGAAAGAATATTGTGGCAGGTAGATTAAGAAACCGTTTGTAAATATAATCACTACCTCTTAACATTTGCTTTGTTTTAAAGATCTGTGTTCTACCACAGTGGAGCAGCCTGGCTGTGTCAGCTTTTGCATTCCTGTAGCCGAAACTCTTTCTTAAAAAGAGCTCAGCCTTAACCTCATCTCTGGAGTCAGAACGAACACTGGCATTTAATGTAGCGGAACTCATAAACCCTATTATCAGAGGGCACGGCTACCTTCCGCGTGGCAGCAGATACTATCTTGTCAGGCTCTTACAGAATAAACCAAAAAAACGAAACCCAGTGCTGTCGAGTCAGTTCCGACTCATAGTGACCCCACAAGTCTTACGGAACAGTGCTGCTTTTTTAACGCGGAGTATTTTCACCCACGCTATGTTCAGAATTATATAATGATGACAAATGTCCTAACAGCACATAGTTTGGATTTCAGTAAGTATTAGGTCCTATCGACTCAATGAGCTTTCAACTCCATTTTTCTATTTTGCTGCATGAGGTTGTTGTGAGGTTAGGGATGTGGGAATAGATTCACTCATTCATTCCTTCGACACATGTTGAGTGCCTACTGTGTGCTAGGTTTCGGCACTAAGTAGGCAGAAGAGAGTACCTGCTGGCCAGTGGCTCACACTAACGGCAGAGTGAAAGGAAAGGCACTGGAGTGGTGGAAGCATTAGGGGCTGAGAGGCTAGTCTAAGGGTGTTCCAAAAGGCTTTGTAAGTGACGACAGCAGAATAGAATCTTAACAACTAGGTAGAGGAGTTGGCCAAGCATGGGGCTGGTGGACAACTTGCAGTCTGGATAGGAACTGGAGTCTGTGCAAATGCAGTGGGCATGGAGAATGCCTGGGGAGGTGGATCAGAAAGGCCTGGAAAAAGGAGCCTTCGATGCAGCCACACAAAATGAGGCTGGAGTATTAGGCAGGGCCCGTCATGAAAGATCTTGTGTAACACACCAAAAGGCCTGTAAAACACACGAAAGAATGGCAATGGAAAATCATTGAAGGATTTTGAGCAGGAAACCAAACATAATCCAATTTAAGTTTTAAGAAAACACTTCAGTGGAAGTGTGGACAATGGATTTGAAGCAGAAGAGACTAAGGCAGAGGATCTTAACCTTGCCTGCAAATTGGAATCTTCTGGGGAGATTGAAAACAACTGATGCATGGGTCCCGCCCACTGAAATGCTAATGTCATTAGTCTGTGGTGTGGCCTGGGCATCAGGGTAGTTAAAAGCTTTCCCAGTATGGAAAATTCACATTGATTAAGGATAATGGCTGCACAGGCAATTAATGTGATTGATGTTATTAAATTGTACACCTGTAAAAAGCTGAAATGGCAAATGTTGTGTGATACATATTTTTACAAAAAACAACAATAAAAAGAGTAGCTGCTGAGGCTGTTTATGTACCACCAAACACCTCCTAGGATTTGGTTTCTTAATTTGAAGTTTTGGTTCATGGTCTCATGAGACATTCCAGTTTATTGGCCTAATAACATGTTTAGTGCTTCTCTTCTACTTCCTAGTCCGTTTCATAGTGCCTGGGCCATCGTAAACACTCGTAAGTGGCTATCCAAGACAACAATTGGTCTCCATTCACCTGGAGCAACAGAGGAAGAAGGAGAGTCAGGAATAGGAGGAAGATATGGAATGTGTGGCTAATTGCCTCCATGAACTACTGCCTTCCTTGCCTTGAGACCGGAAGAACTGGATGATGCCAGGCTACCACTACTGATAACGTTTTGATCGCATACTCTATAGAAGAATCCTGATTAAAGGGGGGAAAGTTCAGAACAGAATTTCAAATTCTCATTGAATCCAGACTTTCTAGAGCCATCGAGTCCAGATAAAACCAAAAACCTGTTGCCATCGGGTCAACTCCGACTCATAGTGACCCTATAAGACAGAGCAGAATTGCCCCATAGCGTTTTCAAGGAGCAGCCGGTGGATTCAAACTGCCAACCTTTTGGTTAGCAGCCGAGCTCTTAACCACTGTGCCACCGGGGCTCTTAAGGCTGGATGAACTCCTGAAAATATTGCCCTGAGATAATTTTTAAACCTTAAACCAAAAATATTTCCTGAAGTCTTCTTTAAGCCAGACAATAATTTAGCTTAATTAGTAAAGAATGTCTGCCCTGAGCGTTATACTCTTTTAAAAAACTATCCATATGGGATCAAACTGACAACAGCAACAGGAAAGATTAGAGAGGAGGCTTAGCGGGCAATGAGTTTATGTTAATGGTGGATGAATAATTTGGAAAAGGAGGGTGAGAATTGTTGAACAACTCGAAGAATGTAATCAGTGTCACTGAACTGTACACGTAAAAATTGTTGAATTGGTGTATGTTCTGCTGTGTATATTTTCAACAACAAGAAAAAATTTTTTTAAAAAAGCTCTCCCAGTGATTCTAACGTGTGGCAGGATTGCAAGTCACAGGGATTTATTTACAGGGAGGTCACGTGGCAGCAAAGGCAGTAATCTGGGTCATAAAAATGAAGGCATCTCACACACCAAGGCAGGAGTTGATGAGGGCACAGAGGACTGGATTTTTGCTGACGGAAGGTGAGAAAAAGAGGAGTCCACATACCCCACAAGTTTGAGGTTTGTCAGAAGAGGGGGATAAGAGTATGAGTCACTGAAAGTTGGACTCAAGGGGAAGGTAGGTCTAGGAAAGAAGAGGAAGGATCCGGTTTTGAAAATGTGAGGCATCCAGACAGATCTGACCAACAGAAAGCTGAGAGTTTTGGAGCAAGATCGGGGCTGGAGCGCTGGGTTTCTAAGTCAACATGATAGAAAGGGTGGTTTAAGCCCCTGGTATGAGTGATATGCCCAAGTGAGGAAGTTTGGGGCTCAAAGAAGAAAATAGGGCTGAGACCAGAACCCTGGGAAGTGTTACCTGATAAAGACTGGGCAGAGGAAGAGCACCAGGAAAAGAGGCTAAGAAAGAGGGCCAGAGAGAACCCAGGAGACTATCTGGAGAGCCATGGGGAGGTAGGGCTTCAAGGTACAGGTGATAACACTCTAAAGTGCTGTGGAGGATGACTAAGACCAGGACTGTGAAAAACCAGATGAACTGACAATGGCCAGACTATATAACAGCAGAACTCTGATCTGTGGCATTCAGCCCAGGATGTCAAACCACTATTTGTAGCTAGTCCAGGAAGCCAAACAACAATCCCTGCAACAATGGAACCAAAATGGCCAGATGTGATAAATAACCGATGGCTTTCTTAATTTTTGTTTCCACTTCCAACACATGACCAACTGTAGGAAAGCCAAATCCACCCCCCCACCAATCACATAAAGCTTTGTGCTATAAAGCTTTCCCTGTCTCCTGCCTGCCTTTGAGTATCAAACAAAAGTGAAGGTGGCTGACTCCTTCGCTAACAAGCTCTGAATAAATAACAGCTTTTGTATGTTCTTATTTGGGTGTTTTCTGTCTGTTTCCACAACTGAAAGTCCTGACTGGGCAATGGGAAGACAACTGTTAAGCTCAACAAGCCATTAGTGGAGTGCAGAGGCAGAAGTCAAATGGTGGTAGGCTGCAGAGAAGAAATGAGAAGTGGAGAACCAGCAAGCATGGACTTGCTGTTTGAAGAAATCAGGCTATAAAGAAGAGGGGAAGGTCAGAGAGTGGTTAGAGGGGGGTCCGGGATCCAGGTCACTTGCTCCATTGGTGTGGGTGTGAAAACGGAGTGTGCTGAGTATGTTTATGGTAGAGGAAAAAGAGCCGGGGCAAGGGAAGAGGTGGGAGATACTGGAGAAAGAAGGGTGATGAAGAATTGAGGACCACAGGTGGCCAAAGGGAAGTATGGACATCTTCCAAAGCACCCGGAAAGGGTTAGCCTTGGACAGAGGGAAGAACTTCTCTGCCTGGGAATGAAGGAGAGGGGGGACCCAGGGGAAGATGCAGGTGGGCATTCCTGAGAAAACCCCATCTGATAACCTCTCTTTTTCTCTGTGAATCAGGCAGCAAGCCTCACTGCAGAGACAATGATGGTGGGTGGTGAATGGGAGGTTTAAGGAAAGTGGTAAAAATTTGGTATCACCGCTGTTGGGATTGGGAGAGGGAGCTGGCTGAGCATTGCTAGGCATTGAAAGCCCAGTGGAAGCTGGGAGAGGCATGGATGCTATTACCAGTGAGAGACTGAAGGAACAAATGGACATTTTATATGTAACCAGACCATATATCAAATAGAACTCGGATCCACAACCTGCAGTATTCAGCCCAGGCAGCCAAACAGCAATCACTGCAACAATGACCCAAAATCGCCAGGATTTGATTGATAACTAACAGCTTCCTTAATTTTTGAGCCCACTTCCAACTTCGGTCCAAAACGAGAAAGCCAAATACATTCTCCTAACCAATCAATAGGATGCTCTGCTTCTAGCTAGCTCACGTCCAGCTTCCACATAAAACAGCCTCCAGTCAAGGCATACCTGGAAGCCTTCCTTCTTTTTCCCACTCTAAAGCTTTCCCACTCTCCCGCCTATCGTGAATCTTTGCCAAAAGCGACTGATGGTGGCTCACTCTCTTGCTATACCGAGCAGTGAATAAATAGCCTTTGTTTATGCTTACTCCGGAGTTGTCTATTTCCACACCAATATGAAGATGGGGGCAAAAACATACCAGGATCTGTCAACCGGCCCAAGGCTACAGACCCTCACCCTCCACTGTTCATCCCTTCCTCCACCGTACCCCTTCCAGCTCCAACACTCCATGCTTTAGCACCTTTCTATACAAAGTGTGGTCTGAAGCCCAGCAGCCTGGGCATCAACTGGAGCTTGTTAGAATGTCAGATCTCAGGTTTTCCCCCAGACCTCCTGATTCAGAATCTTCACTGTAACGAGATTCCCAGGTGACCGGGACACACATTAACATTTGAGAACCAGTGCTCTAGCCTTTTCCAACTACAGTATTTACTGCCTTCTGAATACACCATGAAACCTGGGTGTTAACACTCCACTTGGAACACTTGCCTCTCGTTCTTTCTACTCTTCCTTTTAAGACTCTGCATCAATGTTACCTCTTCTCTGAATCTCCCACAACCCTGCATAAAAGAACTACCTGCTGTTTTGAATGTGTTCCCATGGACTTCGTCTGGGTGCCGCCATGTTGCTTTCATTTATTCTCAGCACCACTGCGGTGTCTGGCCTAAAGTCAATGCTCTTTAAGTTACTCCTGTGTTTATTGAATGAAACCCACACTTCCTGATTCCTGACTCAGGGTCCTAACTCATGCACTGCAGTCATTTCTACACATGCAAAGTCATGTCAGCTTCCAAAAGCTAGTGCTATAATTTAAGCCCCAAACTTTTCACGTTGCGTTTGCTTGATACTACCCCAAAACTGGGGAAACCATTAGGCTTGCTGTTTTCTATAAAACTTTCAAAAAGCTGTAACTCATTCTTTCAGATTATTTTATTTGCCACATAATGCTCAGGTCTCAGGTGCCATTCTTGGGCAGGCGCTTCTCCCAAATAGCTATAAAGAAATGCAGTATTTCAAAACATCAGAAACTCATCAAGTACTTTGTTTTCTGAGTGTAGAACCTTGTGTCTACTTATTTCTGACAACAAAACCTGTTTTGTGATAGGGCAAGGAGGGGTGACTAAATTACAATTACCTATGACCTTTTTCTTAATCTAATGTATAAATTCCTGGGTATAAAAATTAGGTCTTTTTTTAAAAATCCCTACCGGGGCTTGGCACATAGTTGGTGCTTAATAAATGTGTTTCTGATCAACTGAAGAGGAGCTATTTTTCGACTTTACCTTTCACACCTAAGTTGTACCAAGAAGCACGCATTAACTGTGGAACAACCCACTGAGCCCCCTGCGCAACGTTCATCTCCTCCTTGCAGGTCTGCCTCTATTTTTGGAGTTGATCTTTCCAAGCACGAGATTCATGAGTGATCACTAATGCTGAATATCTGCTCTATTATTAAAATAACACAAGAACCCAGGAGTCTCAAGGAAGAGAAAGAAGGCAGCAAAATCCACCCCCATATGACCTCAAGGAGCCCTGGTGGTACAGTGGTTAAGAGCTAGGCTATTAACCAAAAGGTCAGCAGTTCAAATCCACCAGCCGCTCCTTGGAAATCCTGTGGGGCAGTTCTACTCTGCCTCTGTCCTACAGGGTTGCTATGAGTTAGAATTGACTTCACAGCAATGGATTTGGTTTTTGGTTTTTATGACCTCAAACTCATCACCTTTATCAGGTCAGGCCCAGCAGAAATGGCTTTTTTTTTTTTTTTAAATCTAAACATTTCCATAAATACTAACATTCAAAATGCCTCTCACCTGTTCCCTATCAGCTCATTAAACCCACTAGTCACATCATGTGTCCCTGGGTGGTACAAATAATTAAGCACACGGCTACTAACCAAATGGTTGGTGGTTTGAATCCACCCAGGGGTACTTCAGAAAAAAGGCCTAGTGATCTATTTCTGAAAAATCAGCTACTGAAAACCCTATGGAATACAGTTCTCCTCGGACACACGTGGGGTGCTGTGAGTCAGAGGTGACTTGATAGCAACAGAGTTTTGGTTTTCAGTCACATTGTACAGAAAAGGACCTTCATCTCTGTGTCACTAGCGTTGCCTTAGAAGTTGGCTCCACAGCAAAGGTGTCCTGGAGTGATGGTGCTGTTTGTTGGTGCATCTGGAGCAGTTGTGTGAGGTTCCTTCAACCAGATAAGGTGAGATGGGGAAATTAACACATGTGAGTCTCCACTCCCCACTAGCATCCATTCTAGAACTTTTCATAAACTGTCTCATTTCATTGCAAAAAAAAAAAAAAGTATTGCTAGTTTTATTTTACAGATGAGAAAACTGAGGCTCAGAAAGGCTAAGAAAATTACCCAAATTGTTATAGTTATTAAGGCTGGTGCTCTCATAGGAGTCGTGTTCTTCTTGCCTCAAAAGCTATGCTTTTTTTTTTTTTCTTTCCAAATTGTACCACACTGGTATGAGTCCTATTTTTCTAAGAACACATCCTTTGTATATGACAAAAAAGAAACATTAGGAGATAGCCTGAAAGGTCTTCTTACCAAAACAATTCTTCCACTTATCTCTTATGGTAATTGAAATTCCCACATTACTCGCTGATGTTCTCTATGAGGATGCCAATGTTTTCTGCAGTAGGACAGAATTCCGAATTAAAACTCATTAAATGTTTATTAAGTGTTTACTTTACCCAAGACTCCACAGTAGATGCTGTGGGGAACAAAAGCAACAACAAAATGCCTGTGCCCTCAAGAAACTTACAAGTTAATCAGCAATTTAAGATTTAGACAACCACTCATGGTGGTAAATAGAAGAGATGTCACCAAACCCCCACAGAATGAGCTGCCAATGAATTTTCTCTGTAATTTCTGTAGGGACTCAGTCACATCTCAAAACATGAATTTAACTCATGTAGTTCCTGTCACCCACCCTGAAGAGATGAGACTTGGGCGAGGGGAGTTTTAAGAGAGCGGAAAAGTCAAAAAGGAGTTTGATGAGGAGGATTGTCTGAGGCTAGGCTGGGTTAGAATGGAACAGCTTGAGCTGTCTTTAGAATTGACTGGAAAAGGGTTATGTATGGATGGGGAGAATTTGAAAAGTATTCATTTTGCATTTGCCCAAGCCAGGCAGAGTTGTCTGCACAATCATATCCTCTCTCTTTAGCTACCTCTGAGAATCCCAAATACTCTACCAGTTGCCACAAGACGATTCTGATGAATAGGCAACCCCATGTGTGTCAGAGCAGAACTGTGCTCCATAGGGTTTTCAGTGGCTGATTTTTCAGAAGTAGATCATTAGGCCTTTCTTCCAGAGCACCTCTGGGTGGATTTGAACTGCCAATCTCTCAGTTAGTAGTTGAGTACTTAACCATTTGCAGTATTCAAGGTTTACATCCAAATACTCTAGGTTGGAAGAAAATCAAGACTGGCGCCACATGATCACCTCTGTGGATGCAGAAGAGGCATTTGATAAGATCCAACATCCTTTCTTGATGAA
Organism: Loxodonta africana; assembly: GCF_030014295.1. Classification (NCBI taxonomy): domain Eukaryota; kingdom Metazoa; phylum Chordata; class Mammalia; order Proboscidea; family Elephantidae; genus Loxodonta; species Loxodonta africana. The sequence goes on from NC_087347.1 coordinate 117,514,726, forward strand.
ACCCTCAACAAGATTAGAATATAAAGGAAGTTAACCAATATGATGAAGGCTATATATGAAAAACCAATAGCCAACATTACTTAATGGAGAAAGATTGAGAGCTTTCCCCTTAAAATCAGGAACAAGACAAGGGTGCCTCTCCTCACCACTTCTATTCAATATTGTATTAGACATCCTAGATAGATCAATAAGACAAGAAAAAGAAATAAAACTTATCCAAATTAGAAAAGAAGTAAAATTATCTTTATTCATGGATGACATGATTCTATATACAGAAAATCCCAAAGAATCCACAAGAAAGCTTTTAGAGCTAATAGAATTTTGCAAAGTTGCAGGATACAAGGTCAACAAAGAAAAATCAGTTGAGTTTCTATACACCAGAAATGAGAAACGTGAAAGGGACATTAGAGAAACAATTCCATTTATAATAGCACCTCAGAGAATAAAATACCTACAAATAAATTTAACCAGGAATATGAAAGACTTAAACAATGAAAATTACAAAACACTTCTGAAAAAGATTAACCAACAACCAAAAAACTCGGTGCCATCGAGTCATTTCCAACTAAAGGGGACTTAAATAAATGGAAAGATGTTCCATGGTCATGGATTGGAAGACTGAATATTATTAAGATGTCAATACTACCCAAAGCAATCTATAGATTCAATGCAACCCAAATCAAAATTCCAACAGCCTTCTTTACAGAAATGGAAAAACCAATCATCAACTTTGTATGGAAAGGCAAGAGGCCCCAAATAGCTAAAGCAATGCTGAAAGAGAAGAACAAAGTAAGAGGACTCACACTTCCTGATTTCAAAACATATTATATAGCTACAGTAATCAAAACAGCCTGGTACTGGCACAATAACAGACACACAGACCAGTGGAATAGATTTGAGAGTCCAGAAATACACCCACACATCTACTGTCAACTGATTTTTTGACAGGGTGCTAAGTCTATTCAATGAGGAAAAAAAGAGTCTCTTCAACAAATGGTGTTGGGAAACTGGATTTCCACATGCAGAAAAATGAAACAGGATCCATGCCTCACACCATACACACAAACAAATTAAAAATGGATTAAGGACTTAAATGTGAAAACTAAAACCATAAATTTCTTAGAAGAAAATGCAGATACAAGGCTGTCGTGCCTAGCTTTTAACAATGGATTATGTAATATAATAACAATAGCAAAAAACAAAAAAAATAAATGGAACCTCATAAAAATGAAAAACTTTTGTTCATCAAAAGAATTTTCCAAAAAAGTAAAAAGACAAGCTACCAATTAGGAGAATGTCTTCAGAAATTACATATCCAATAAGAGTCTAATAATCAAAATACATTAAAAACTTCAATAACTTAACAACAGAACAACCCAATCAAAAAATGGGAAAAGAACTTGAATAGACATTTCACCAAAGAAGATATTCAAATGGCCATCAAACACATGAAAAGATGCTGAATGTCATTAGCCATCAGAGAGATGCAAATCAAAACCATAACGATATATCATTTCACTCTCAATAAAAAAAAAAAAAAATTATAAGATACCAAAAAAAAAACCCAACCTCATTGCCACAGAGTTGATTCTGACTCATAGCAACCCTATAGGACAGAGTAGAACTGTCCCATAGAGTTTCCAAGGAGCGCCTGGTGGATTTGAACTGCGGACCTTTTGGTTAGCTGCCGTAGCACTTAACCACTAAGCCACCAGGGTTTCCCCATTAGGATGGTTAAGATAAAAAACAAAACAAATGAGTGGAAAATAATAAATACTGGCGAGGATGTAGGGAAATTGAAACCCTCATCCATCGCGGGTGGTAATGAAAGTGGTACAGTTGTTGCAGAAAACAATGTAGTGGTTCTTAAAAAAAAAAACTAAAAATTGAACTAATATATGACCCACCAATTCCATTGCTAGGAACAGACCCAAGGGACTTGAAAGCAATGACATGAATTGACATGTACACCAATGTTCACTGGAACATTATTCACAATAACCAAAATATGGACACAACTTAAATGCCTATGAATGAATGCATAAACAAAATGTGGTACATACATACAATGGAATACAGCACAGCCAGAAAGAGAAATGAAGTCTTGACACATGTTACAGCATGGATGGAGCTTGAAGACATTATGCTGAGTGAAATAAGTCAATCACAAAATGACATATATTGTATGACCTCACTTCTATAAATAGACAAGAAAAGAACAAATGTATAGAGATTCAAGTTTGTTATTGGTTACCAGAGGCAGAAGAAAGGGAGAAAGGGAGTGATTATTGCTTTTGGAGCACTCAGCTTCTGCTTCAGGTGATGGAAAGTCGCATTCATTAAGGGTAGGGTTGCACAGCTAATTAATGTAATTGATGTCAATAAGTTGTACACCTGCAAAACACTAATTTGGAAAATGCTGTGAGGTAGATACATTTACAACAATAACAACAAATAATGAAGAACTGCTGAGGCTGCTTATGTACAACCGAATACCTTACAGGATTTGGTTTCTTGGTTTCATGGGACATCCCAGTCTAATTGCCCTAATAATATGTTTAGTGCTTCTGTTCTGCCTCCTAGTTCACTGTGTAGTGCCTGGGGTCTTAAAAGCTTGCACACAGCCATCCAAGGTACAACAATTGGTCTGTATTCACTTGAAGCAACATAGGAAAAAGGAGAGTAAGGAACAGGAGGAAGAAATGGAATGCATGGCTAATTACCTCCATGAACAACTGTTTCCTTTGCCATGCGACCAGAACTGGATGGTGCCAGGCTACCACTACTGAACATTTTGTTCACAGATTCTGTAGAAGAATCTGTGATCACAAGGGAGAAAATGTAGAACAGAATTTTAAATTCTTATGGAATCCAGAATTTCTGGAGCCATTGAGGCTAGACGAATCCCTGAAACTACTGCCCAAGATAATCATTAAAAATTAGACCAAAAATATCCCCTGGCCCTTTCAGCTCAGCAATGAAGTCATTCCTGAGGTTCACCCTTCAGCCAAAGATTGGAGAGGCCCATAAAACAAAACGAGACTAAAGGGGCACACCAGCCCAGGGGCAAGGACTAGAAGGCAGGAGGGAATAGGAACGCTGGTAATAGGGAACCCAAGGTTCAGAAGAGGAAGTGTTAACAGGTCATGGAGTTGTTAACCAATGCCATAAAACAGTATGTGTACTGTTTAATGAGAAACTAGTTTGTTCTTCAAAACCTTCATCTAAAGTACAGTTAAAAAAAAAAAAAAAAGTAATAATTCACCAAACCTGTATTCAGCTACCTGGCAGCTTCAACTACCCCGAATACAGAAGAAAACCAAAATGAAAAAAAAAGGAAAAATAAATTCTTAACAGTCAAAATACCCAGGAATTAAACAAAACTCCTGTACTTACAGTAAAAAAAAAAAAAATCCTCTAAATTATTCTTTAAACCAAGCAACAGTTTACCTTAATTAGTAAAGAATGTCTGCCTTGAGCATTGTTCTCTTTTAAGAACTATCTATATGGGATCATACTGACAACAGTAATTTGAAAGATTAGATAAGAAATTTAGGGGGCAGTGAGTTTACGTTAATGGAAGACGAACAATTTGGAAAAGGAGGGTGAGAATTGTTGCACAACTTGAAGAATGTAATCAATGTCACTGAAGTTCACATGTAAAAATTATTGCCTTGGTGTATGTTCTGCTGTGTATATTCATAACAACAACAAAAAAAAAAAAATCAATTATAAAAAAAAAGTCAAGCCTAAATGAAACACCCAGAATGGAAATAGTAAGAATGTTCACGCATTGTGAAGAATGTAACGACTGTCACTGAACAATTTGTGTAGGGATTGTTGAATGGGAACCTAAACTGCTATGTAACCTTCACCAAAAACATTAAGATATTTAAAAAAATAAAAAGGCAAAACAGCAACAATAAAAAAAAAAAGCCTGACATGTGACAGCTTTTGCACAGTGTACAAAAGGCTGGTTATTACAATCACCTGGTGGCACCAGGAGTCCTCCTTGGCCACAGCTTTCTCAGAGTCACTTGTGACAAGGAAAGAACTTTCTGAGAGCCAGCGATCTGCTGGAGCTGGTATGTATCGACAAGGGAGAGACAACTGTGATATAACCAGGAATTTCAAGAGCCAATTGTTAAACTGCCAGTAGCTGGCCATGGTGGGAGTATTTACAGTATAGAAGTTGGCAAAAGTTAGAAATCAAAGCTTTAAATTTTGTTTTGGAGAGCCAGTTTACCAGCACACTCTTGCTTAGAGCTGCCCATATGTTGTGCTTTCTCTGTGTTTCACATTTACATTCGGTATCCTTCAGCCAACACCAAGTTTAAGACTACATGCTTAATGAATTTAACAGCTTTGGCATTCAGCTCTGAGGGGCCCTCGGATGTATTGGCAATGAAGCAGCTTTTCTTAGGAAGCCACTAGCCATCTCTGTATAAACTAGAACAGTTGTTTCGAAGTGGGGCCCTTAACCAGCATCATTGTCATCTGAGAACTTGCTAGAAATGCAAATTCTCCCACCCCACCCCGAATCCACTGAACCAGGAACTGTAGGGGCGGGGCCCAGCAATTTGTCTTAACAAACCCTCTAGGTGATTCTAATCCAAACTAATTTGAGATGCTGAACTGGGGTAACTTCCCTGTCTTAGGCTGGGTTCTCTAGAGAAGAAAAACCAGTAAAGCATATGAATATATAGAGAGAAAGATTTATATCAAGGAAATGGCTCATGAGGTTGTAGAGGCTGGAATGTCCCAAATCAGGATAGAGGCTTCTCCTGATTCATGCAGCTGCAGGGGCTGGCAAACCCAAGATCGGCCAGATTGGAGAACAGGGCTCTTGCTCACAGGCTGTGAAGATGGACAAATCCCAAGATTGGCAGGCAAGACCACAGGTAAATTGTTAGCTCAAGTCCCAAGTACTGGAGGTCAGATGAGCAGGATCCAGCTGCAGGATCCAGAATGAGCAAAAGCCCATAGCCTTGCCAGAGAGTCCACTTATATTCAAAGCATGCCACACACTCAAGGAAACTTCCTTTCAACTGTGGCTACTCATAGCAGATACCATCATGGGGGCGATCACATATCAAATCTCGACAGGGACATGATCACAACACTGTATGACTGCCAAAACACTAAGAATCATGGCCCAGCCAAGGTGACACACAATCTTAACCATCATACCCCCAAAAGAAAAGTAAACTTTTGGCTTTTACATTTATGCATTGCAATGTACATTGTACATACTTATACTCTATAATCAACAAATGATCAGGTATTTACTAAATACCATTGTGTGCTAAGCTGTGTGGTAGCCTTCAAGATGGCTTCCAGTGGTAGCTCCTGGTATTCACATCCTTCTTTAGTCTCCACCCACACTGAATCACAAACTGTATGGACAACAGAGTACTCGGAGTGCTAATGTGCTACTTCTGAAGCCAGGTCATAAAAGGCACTGCGGCCCCCATCTTGGCCTCCTGTCACTTGCTCTGGGAAGACCCGGCCACAATGCTATGAGGACACTCAAGCAGTACTATGGCAACACCAACAGCCAGCACCAACTTGTAAGCCATGAGCCACCTGACAAGTAGATCCTCCAGCCACAGGCAAGCCTTCAGATGACTACAGCCCTGGATGACATTTGGCTGCAACCTCAAAAGAAACCCTGAGCCAGAACCACTCAACCAAACCCTTCCTGAATTCCCGACCCGCAAAACTGTAAGAGTTAAGGCTGAATTTTAGGGTAAGTTGTTACACAGTAATAGATAATACACTGTACTAAAAGTGGTAAAACGTGGAGATAAAAATGCATTCGTATGGGGGGGGTGTTGTTGAATGATTTTTTTTTTATAAATGAGTTTATTCTAATAGTTCATAGATTCTATTGGACTTTTTAATGTACACAATTATAACATCTACAGACAAAAATAATCTTGTTTCTCCCTTTCCCATTTTTACATTTTTTTATTTCTTTTTCTTGCCTTATTCCACTATCTAGGTCTTTCAATAGACAATGGAGGTTGTTAAATAGAAGAACTGGTAACGACTGTCTTTATCTTGACCAGAACTCAAAAGAAAAACAATCACAATTTTACCAGAATTGCATGATCTTAGCTTCAGGATTTTGTTGTTGTTTTCACTTTTTTTTTTTTTTTTAATGATTCTACACCAATGTTCATTACAGTACTATTCACAATAGCCAAAAGGTGGAAACAGCCTGCATGTCCAGCAACAGATTAATGGATAAATAAAATGTGATACATACATATGGGAAACACTGGTGGCATAGCGGTTAAGAGCTATGGCTGCTAACCAAAGAGTTGGCAGTTCAAATCCACCAGGCGCTCCTTGGAAACTCTGTGAGGCAGTTCTACTCTGTCCTATGGGATCACTATGAGTCGGAATCGACACAACAGCACTGGGTTCTGGGTACATACGTATGATGGAATATTACTCAGCCATGAAGAGAAATGAAGTCCTGATACATGCTGCAACACGAATGAACTTTGAAAACATTATGTTAAGTGAAAAAAGTCAGTCACAAGAACGTAAATATTATATGATTTTGCTTATATGAAATATCTAGAATAGGCGCATTTGTGTAGAGACCAAAGTTTATCTGTGGTTACCAGGAGTGACAGGCAGGCGGGAAAGGAGTCATTAAAAAATTGGAAGATAGCGGTGATGACTGCACAACGTGATGAACTTCACCGATGTCACTGAAGCGGACATGGAAAAAAATGTTGAACTGGTTTTGAAAAATGCATGAAACAAGAGTTCTTCTAAAAAGACATCTGTTGATTATGTGGGAGATAAGATACATATGCACTAAAAGTAAAATTTCAAGAAGCATTGAAGAATTACTGTTTCGTTAGGAGATAAAATGAGTCTAAGGGGAAAAAAATGTTCATACAGGTCCATTGAGAAATGAGTTATTCTGCAAAGTCAAGTTTTCCAGCCCCTTTTAAGCCCCAGAACAGCCATTTTAATGTGCCCCTTTCTAAGTATACTGTATACTTCCTCAGCTTATTTGGCAGAGTGAACAGGAAGTGAGTGCTGTTGATGAAAAAGGGTTGTCATTGTAGAAACCAGTTAGGTGGGGGGCTCAGTGTAGGCAGCTAGGGGCCCAGGACTGAATGTCAGTGACTGCTTTCAGCATACCACGGGCTAAAAGACATGACCAACTCCTGCCTTCAGGGGTCTACATAAATCTCATTTATTCCTCACTACAAACCCATGCCCGCCCTACGTTCCCGGTGAGAAAGCTGCAGCTTGGTGAAGATAAGTGCGATCATCTGGCTCTGCAAGTTGTCTGACTCCTAGTGCACGCTGTTTGTCATCTAGCATGTTGTCTTCAAGGAACTCGCTTTCTGCAGAAAAGTCCTTGTTATCAGCTTGTTTGTCCCAATATTTGGGAGGCAAGGCATGCTCACTATACAAAATCCAGAAGGTACAAAATCAGGCTCCCCAGCCAGCCACTAGTTCCTTTCCCTGGAGGCAACCATGGTTACTAGTTTCTCATGTGCCCACCTAGAGATAAATTCTAAGTCAGCTTGCTTTTTGGTCATTAGCCTTTTTCCCAAGGGCCAAGTAAAGCACAGGCAGTTTCATCACCCGAGGCCATGGGAGAAAGGCTGTCCTTCCGCAGCACGGAGAGAGAAACCAACCTGAAGCAGCCTCATCTCCAGAGGTTTCCTCACCCTTCAGAAAATTGCATTCTTGTTTGTGATGGCAATGTGTATCTTCTGCTTCCGTGGCATCGCTCTCCTCACTGGCTAGCTGTAATGCCCGCAGCAAGGTTCCCAGGCCCCCGATGTCACCTGGTGGCCACTGCCGACATGCCTGGTGTTGCTTTTTGTTCTTTTTTTTGTGTAGGGCAGGAATCTTCTCACGGGCTTCCAGAAGGGCCATGCCAAGGCCTGCTGGCTCTTTGTCACCAGAAAAGGATGCAGGAAGATGAGTCAGGTGGGTTTTGGTTCCAGGTCTGTAAACTTAAGCTAAACCAGCCCAGCTCTCTGGGCCTCGTTTCCCTCCCTGAAACATGGGAATGGCAGTAACTGGGAGGCTTCCCCAGAGGGGTGACCAATGCATGAGCAGGGCTGTGCCTGCACCATCTATGTGCTCTACCGCTTCGCATTGTGAAGGTCTATTTCCTTGTTCTTCTCACCCAGCGGCTACCCAAAGGGCAGGGACTTTTTTGCTTACCATCACCTCAGATCTTTATAGACCAACTGACACGTAATAAATGCTTGGTCAAGACTTCTGAATGTCTTTCTACGTGTATTCAAGCATTCTTTCTGAGGCCATGACCACCTTATTTGAAATTGTAACTTGTTGTTGTGAACTGTGGTTGAGTTGGCTCCAACTCATGACAACCCCATGTACCACAGAATGAAACGATGCCTAGCACTGCGCCATCTTTACCGTTGTTGGTATGCTGGAATCCATTGTTGTGGTCACTGTGCATTTTGAGTGCCTTCCAACCTAGGAGGCTCATCTTCTAGCACTATATCCGACAATGTTCTATTATGATCTATTGACTAACTTTCAGAAGTAGATCGCCAGGCTTTTCTTCATAGTCTGTCTCAGTTTGGAAGCTCTGCTGAAACCTGTCCATCATGGGTGACCACGCTGATATTTGAAATAACAGTGGCACAGCTTCCAGCAGCACAGCAACACACAAGCCGCCATAGCTTGACAAACTGATAGAAGGGTGGTAGAAAAAAATTGTAACTCTTCTTGCTCTATTTTTTATAGGCTCTTCACCTTCTAAGCTGACAAACTTTGCTTACTTATTAAAGCCCCACCCCAAAAGTCAACTTCACAGGGAAGGATTTTTTTCATCAATATATCCCAAATGCCTCGAAAAGAGTCCTAGCATATAGTTTTGCTCAAATGTTTGTTGACTGGGTTCTGAAAATTGTCCACTGGCATTGAAACACTACTGTTATTCTTTGACTTAACAGAATTCCAGGCATAAGCAATATTAAAAATTACATTATATTATGAGACTTAAAGACCTGACTAACATTTGCTTTTAGAGAACTTTCATAAAATTTCTCCTTTTGGCTAAGGTTGAAAAGCTGAACTAGAGTACAGGGGAAATGGTAAAAAGGATTCCAGACATTTTTGGTTTCCACAGGTTGAGCTCTATATATGTCTGGCAATGGAATTGCTTTGTTATCCCCAGATAAGCCTTTCATTCTGAAAAAATCTTTCACCAAAGGTATAAAAAATTACAGAATCAAACAGTTCAAAAAAAATGCCTCTGTCCATCCTTGCATCAGCTTGTACTCTAAAATATCACATCTACATGAGGGCCCTTGACAACTCTAGGTGATATGCAGCACTCTTAGCTATTGTCCTTTCTTCCTCAGCTTCAGAGGGCCCTAGTTGTGCGCCCAGCACCAGGTCATAGGTCGTGATTGGTCTGGGCTATTAATGCCATTCTGTTCCCCACTTTTCCAACCTTCCTGCATCATGACCCAATTCTGGCCAGTGAGATCTAAGCAGAAGAACTTCTTGGGGATTTCTGGGAAAGCTTTTTTTTTTTTTTTCCCCTCATCCAATAACAGAGAAGATGGCAGCTGACACCTCCCCTTCTTTTTTTTCTTCCTATGTCAAATGTGGACCCGATGGCTGGAACCGCAGCAGTCATCTTGCAAGTGTGAAGACCAGCCATCAACCCTGACATCACTGAGCTCCTGAACCAATGCAAGAGCTTCCTACTTCCAGACTTCTTGTTATGTCAGGAAAATGAACCCATAACTCTTCAAACAGCTGTTGTTAGGTTTCCAGCAGTTCTCCTCTGTCCTGTAGGGTCACCACAAGTCGGAATTGACTCGAAGGCAATGTATAATCTTTATGGAAGCTGACTGCTACATCCTTCTCCCGCGGAGCGGCTGGTGGTTTCGAACCACTTTCAGTTAGCAGCCGGAGCTTAACCACTGTGCCACCAGGGCTCCTTGGCAACATCAATGCTGGGCAAATTCACCGAAGCAGCTCTGCTTAATCAGCATTAATAAAAAAAACCTTCAGGATGGAAATGCAGTCTGGTATAAAGGAGCAATCGCTGATGTATGAATCCAGAACCCTAAATCCAAGCTCTAACTACCACTTTGTCACATTGTTATCTTGGGCAAGTCACTAGTCTCCTATGGGCCCCATTTTCTCACCTGTGAAATGATGGAGTTAGAACAGGTAATTCCCTGGGGGTCCCCTTTAGCTCCAACAGTCTATGTAATCTATGGCAGAAATAAATTATTTTTACAACTCACAAAATTCTTCTGTAGCCTCATAATTGGCTGTGTGCTTTCCAACTGCTAGAGCTGACATTCCAATGCCTTGTGGAAGTCTGAAAGAACAAAGCCATCTGCATTTGCTCATAAATATGTTCTGTCTTTTCAAGATGAATTGGACCAGAGGTAATGGCAGCTTCGTACCATGGAAACCACAGACGCAACACAAAATCCAAGGGTGTCATCTAAGAGGAAGGTACGACCCTTAACATCCAAAGGCCTGCTGCCTTCTGGAATTGTGGACCAAGGATGGACTGATCCAACACTTCCCCATATTCACCCTTTTCATGTCACCTGGTTATCCATTTCCTCTTTTGGAAATTGGCATGATCTCTTCGTGCTTCCATCCTTGATCTTTTACTAAGGAAGATGAACCACCTGCAATAACTGACTCCCTCAGTGCTCTAACTGTTGGGCTGCGTGCATAGTCATTACTGCCCAGGCTACAGTGTGTTATTACACCATGATTTAGCTTGTTTTATGCTGTGTTGTGAATTCTGAACCAGACAACCGCACTGAATCATCTGGTGGGCTCCCTTTTATCTCCCCCACCAACTCACAGAGACACATACTCAGTCACAAACCTCATCAAAACCACTGCACTGAGATAAGGTGTCCCAGTCATAATGTACATGCTGGATAATCAGGGATAAAAGGTGTTATTCCTGACCTCAGGAATTGTATGGCCAAATGGAGAACAGAGATAAGTGAACTGAATACTGTGCTTCAGGGTTGTAAGTGCAGGAATAGAGAATTGACATGGTACCATACACTCAAAGGAGGGCTACTCACCTGTGTGGGGGCACAGCAGGGAGACAGAAAGGAGTCAGGGGAGCCCATCACCCACCGGGAGATTTCAGATACTCCGGGCTCACGCAGGGAAGATGCTGATTTTTGCATCTCTGCCCCTGGCCAATGTATCTTATGCACGGCCATCGCCCATCTGTCCATGGAAACTTGTGTGTTGCTATGATGCTGAACAGGTTTCAGTGGAGTTTCAGACTCATATGGACTAAGAAGAAAGGCCTGGAGATCTATTAATACTTCCAAAGATCAGCCAATGAAAACCCTAAGAATGACAAAGGTCCAATCTACAAAACGGCACAGGACCAGGCAACGTTCTGTTCCACTGCGTATGAGGTTGCCATGAATCTGGGGCTACAACAACAGCTCAGCTCCATTTCCCTGTCTGCTCTCATTTCTTCAATTCTTCTCAGCTTGTACGGGAGATCTAACATTGTGTGGACATTAGCAGTCCACCAGGCTGCTCTTCTCCCCCACCAGACAGTGGTTTCCAACCACTGACCTTTCAGTTCGCAGCCAGAGCTCAACCACATGCAGCCACTACAGAGATGAACCCCACACCTGGAACCCACTTTGGCCCTCCTCCCAGGTGTTCCAGCTGCTCTTTGAATGGGGCCTGGAAAGTATCATCTTACAGCCAAGAGGGTTTGTATTTGTAAATTTATTTAGTTTCTGGATTGTTATACAACTCTCTGGATTCAGGAAATATGGGGTCCAGACAATTGAGGTCTTGCCACAGATTGCCAATTTCCAAATGAGCCACCAAACCCACTACCGTCGAGTCGATTCCAACTCATATGAGTCCAAATGAGCAGGGATGAAAAAAAGTGGTCTAGGACTTCCTTGGAAGGCCAGAAAGAGCCCTATCATCAGGAGAGGGCAAGTGAGACAGTGGCCAGAAGAGGAATGGAGCCTATGGGAGCCCACCAGGGAACTCATGCCTGGTTCTCAACACTGAGCAGACCCTTCTGGGGTGGTGGGTCCCTCCACAGCTCTGAGGAGACAAGGAAAACTCAGTGGGGCCACAGAGAAGAGCCTTACAAATGATTAAAGGGCTGTGGAATTAGTCCTGGGGAGAAGAGAGGAAAAGGAAAAGAGAAGGATGGGGAGCCAAGTCTTCCTGGTCTGTGGAGGGCTTTCAGAGAGAGGGGCTCCCCCTCTTCACTGTTGGCAGGATAAGACAAAAGGGGCTTCAGAGAGCACCTGGTACCACAGGAAGACGTTCCCGACAGTCAGTGCTGTTAACTTTTGGGTTAATGGATCCCCCTCTGGAGGGCATTAAAAGGAAGATCTATTCTTAGCACGCTGGAGAGTTTATGCTGGACGTGTGATCCAGCTCAGAGGAAAAAGGTGGATTAAATGGACTCTTGGATCCCTTCAAGTCTTTAGATGCTCTATTTCTACCAAGGGGTGTCTACCTGGAAGAAGTCGTATGGTCTGTAGGTTCTGTCATAAAACCAAGGATATAGGACAAATTAAATGGACAAGTTTATTATGAAACTCCAACAACTCTACTACTACTAATTTCCACTTCTCTTTCCTTGTAAACTTAGAAACCAGAGTCCCAATTTATTAAATACAGAGGAAGATAAATCTGGTAGGAAAACTCATTTTTGATCATTCTACATTACACACAGCATCTCAATAGGTAAACCGACCAGCTTGCTAGTATTTTAACCTAAAAAAAAAAAAACTTTTTTTAATGAACATATTTAAAACGTACTAAAAGTAGAGAAAATAGTACAGCAGAAGCCCATATATTCATCATCCTGATTCAACATCAATACGCCTAACAACAGGAGCAGTCGTTCCTTGGGACCAATATCCCCAGGTGTCTAGTTCAGTTGGCTTGTTCAAATCAGGATCCAAACAATGGCCCCATGTTACACTTGGTTGTTAAGTCTTACACCATTGACTAACGCAGTGACCTGTATAGTATAGCTGACATTCTGGATTTGTCCGTTTGTCTCAGACTTCTTCTCTGTTCCTTGTGTTTCCAGTAAATGGAACTTTGCGGCGTCATTAAACTCCAGTTCTATTTGATCTGGGCAAGAATACTTCTTAGGTGGTGCTGAATGCTTTGGATTTCAGAAGGCACGCAATGGCTTCTTTCCACATTTATGCTAACAGTTATGCTGTCATTAATCAATGGATTCAGATGGTGACAGCCTGGCCCTTCCCCGCGGTAAAGTTCCCCAGCAACCGTTAATTAGTGATTTCATCCACTTATGGTCATTGCCAAAATGACCAAAAAATCAAATCCGTTGCGTCAAGTCTGACTCATAGTGACCCTTTAGGGCAGAGTAGAACTACCTTATAGGGTTTCCAAGGAGCAGCTGGTAGATTTGAACTGCCAACCTTTTGGTTGGCAGCTGAGCTTTTAACCACTTTGCCACCAGGGATCCAGGGATTGCAAAATGGGGACTTTTCAAATTCTACCCTTCTTTCTGCATTTATTTCCACCTCCCCTCTTTAGTTATCTAAGCTTCCATGAGGAAGAAATAACATAAAAATGTGCACCCATGGCAGTGATTCCTCATACTGCAGGGATTAAGAAACACTGCCCAGCTGAAACTAAAGACCTTGACTTGGGAAGACAACGGTTGGTTCAAAGGTAGAAATGAGTAAGAGTCCAAGAACTAGAGCCAGGAGGAGGTTCTCAGATAGGGAGCCATGGTTCTTGGGACCAAGCAGGTTTGCACACTCTGGTGTGACCCTTTATCCTGGCTGTAACTGAGCCCAGAGAAGCATCTGGCCTCGTGGGAAGAAAAAAACAAAAAAAAAAAACCCATAGGAACCAAAACAGGGCAAGAAGAAGGAACAACCGGCACATGAGAAAGTACCTGAGTGGGACCCGGAGACACCAGGCATCACCGCCTGGCAAGGTGGCGTCAGAATTCAAACCCACATACCACTGACCGACCCACTGGGTGACAAGCATGCGTGAGACTCTTGGAGGAGAACTGAGTGGTGGCATTGACTCCACTCACTGAGGACAGTGATTGGTCACTGCTGGCATCTGCAAGAAGCCCTCACAAAACTGGAAGGGAAGCCCAGCACCAGCCCACCTGCCATCTCTGGCCCCAGGGAAGCCCCAAGGGCGCTAAAGCTTGGAAAGAGACATGAGGCATCTGTGTAGCTGTTTGGAGCTCTCTGACTGCTCCTGGCCACCACCTTTTCTTCTCCTTCTGGGAAAAAGGCGATCGTCATCATGTGTTTCCCCATTCCCTACACAAGCCCACCTGGAGAGAAAATTAATACCACGTTTGCTTACACAGACATCACCCTTTCAGCAGCTGCTTCTGGAGGACTAGGAAGATTGTGCGGATAAATTGCTCCAGCTGCCACTGTGCAGTAATTAGGATTTCCTGCTGTAAAATGTTATTCTGACCACACTACCATTCTTAAGAGGGGAGGAAGAGGAGGCAGGAAAGGGGCAAAGCCTAAAAGGGACAATGAGGTGGTGCAGGGGCTTCTCTGCTCAGCACAGGCAGAGACCAAAGATGGAAAGAGAGACAAGCAAATCAGGGCAGATTTTTAAAATATGTCAAGATCTGGTAAGACTCATATCCAAATAAAAGCCCAAAATTAACTGAGGCTTTTGAGCACTAAAGACAACAAAAAGTTTTTAAATGACATTTTGAACAAGTAGGACAAAGGCACAGACCCACTGATTGATGAACACACAGTAAAATAATAGGTAACAGAAAGTTTTAAACTCCTGTTTGGCTTTTATCTTCTCTAGCAAAGAAAAGGGTCTTCATATCAGACAGTGCAGAGCCAGTCTACCACCCATCTTCCAGTTTGTTGCAGTGTGGTAGCTTGTGTGTTGATATGACGCTGGAAGCTATGCCACTAGTATTTCAAATGCCAGCAGGGTCACTCATGGTGGACAGGTTTCAGCAGTTTCCAGGCTAGGACAGACTAGGAAGAAAGGTCTGGCAAGCTACTTCTGAAAGTTAGCCAATGAAAACCCTGTAGATCACAACAGGACATTCTCCTACACAGTGCTGGAAGATGAGCCCCCTTAGGTTGGAAGACTCTCCAAATACACACTAGCCACAACAATGGACTGAAGCATACCAACAACCATGAAGATGACACAGGACCAGGCAACTTTTTGTTCTATTGTACATGGGGCTGCCACGAGTCATAGCTAACTTGACAGCAACTAATGACAATAACTGAGCCAGTACCCTAGAAAACAGCAGAAGTCTACATTGAGTGAGGTTGTTGTCGTTGTTACGTGCCATCAAGTCGGTTCCGACTCATGCACAACAGATCGAAGCACTACCCAGTCCTGCACCATCCTCACAATCGTTGTTATGCTTGAGCTCATTGCTGTAGCCACTGTGTCAACCCACCTCGTTCAGGGTCTTCCTCTTTTCTGCCGACCCTGTACTCTGCCAAGCATGATGTCCTTCTCCAGGGACTGATCCCTCCTGACAGCATGTACAAAGTATGTAAGACTCAGTCTTGCCATCCTTGATTCTAAGGAGCATTCCGGTTGTCCTTCTTCCAAGACAGACTTGTTTGTTCTTTTGGCAGGCCATGGTATATTCAATATTCTTCGCCAACACCACAATTCAAAGGCGTCAATTCTCCCTCATTCTTCCTTATTCATTGTCCAGCTTTTATGTGCGTACGATGCGATTGAAAACACCATGGCTTGGATCAAGAGCACCTTAGTCTTCAAGGTGATATCCTTGCTTTTCAACACTTTAAAGAGATCCTTTGCAGCAGATTTACCCAACGCGATGTGTCGTTTGATTTCTTGACTGCTGCTTCCATGGCTGTTGATTGTGGATTCAAGTAAAATGAAATCCTTGACAACTTCAGTCTTTTCTCCATTTATCATGATGTTGCTCATTAGTCCAGTTGTAAGGATTTTTGTTTTCTTTATGTTCAATCCACACTGAAGGCTGTGGTCTTTGATCTTCATAAGTGTTTCAAGTCCTTTTCGCTTTCACCAAGCAAGGTTGTATCATCTGCATAACGCAGGCTGTTAAGGAGTCTCCCTCCAATCCTAATGCCCCATTCTTCTTCATATAGTCCAGCATCTCAAATTATTTGCTCAGCATACAGACTGAATAGGTATAGTGAAAGGATACAACCCTGACACACACCTTTCCTGACTTTAAACCAATCAGTACCCCCTTGTTCTCTCTGAACAATTGCCTCTTGATCTATGTAAAAGTTCGTCACGAGCACAATTAAGTATTCTGGAATTCCTATTCTTCACAATGTTATCCATAATTTGTTATGATCCACACAGTCGAATGCCTTTGCATAGTCAATAAAACACACGTAAACATCCTTCTGGTATTCTCTGCTTTCAGCCAGGATCCATCTGACATCAGCAACGATATCCCTGGTTCCACATCCTCTTCTGAAACCAGCCTGAATTTCTGGCAGTTCCCTGTGGATATACTACTGCAGCCGTTTTTGAATGATCTTCAGTAAAATTTTGCTTGCGTGTGATATTAATGACATTGTTCTATAATTTCCGCATCCGGTTGGATCACCTTTCTTTATTTGAGTGAGGAGATAGTAAGAAATCATTATGTGTGTATGTGTGTGACCATTACAAGAATACACTGATCTCTTGGCATCAATGTTGTTAACTAAAAAAATGTCTGCTCTGGACTGTTTGTTACGCAACATTCTTAAGACAAGTGCCCTAGAAAGTCATTACAAATCTTTTAATTAAAAGGAAATCAAGCACAGGTGAAGCGAGGTGATGAAGTAACCAGGTGGGATTTGTTCTCACTGCTTTTCAGTCCAGTTAACTACTAAAATAGACACCCAAACTCTTACCAAAATCTAGTTCTATGTGTGGAGGGGCCAAACTAGGGCAAGGTACAGCCTTAATCAACAGAACAATCATTTGCCGTCACGCCAACTTTAACTCATGACGACCCCATGTGTGTCCGAGGAGAACTGTGCTCCATAGGGTTTTCAATGATTGGTTTTTTTGGAAGTGGATTGCCAGTCCTTTCTTCTGAGGCTCCTCTGGGTGGACTGGAGCCTCCAACCTCTCAGTTAGCAGTCAAGCACGTTAATGAGCAGCACCACTCAGAGACTCAGCATGCACCAAGCCCTGTGATGTGCTCTGGGCACAAAGATGAATAAGACCTTGTTCTGACTCCAAAAATATCACAGTCTGGCTTCCAACAATGGACACTACAGCTGTCTGTGTGTTTATTTTCCTGTGCAGCCATCTAGGCTCTACATAAAGGCAAAGCCCTGATCCCCGCACCCCCCGCCCCCCGGCCCCAAGAGAAACTCCTAGTCCAGCTTGGTATATGAACGTACACTTGACATGACATTAAGGTGAGAAGAGAGACGAGCTGATTTGAGACGTGAAGGATGGACAGCATTTAGGGAGAAAAGAGCATTTGATTTGGGGCTAGTGACATAGGAAAAAGGCTGAACATGACATGCTCAAGGGGCAGTGAAGAGCCCAGTCGACTACAATGAAGGTTTCAAGTTCATTCATTCATTCATCCATTCAATCTCCTATCGATGGCAGGGCACTACTCTAAGCACTGCCATGAGACAGACTCATTCTCTTTAAGCTCACATTCTAACTGAGGATTTAGATAGAAAACAACGGCACGACCTGTTTTTGTTTTCCTTATTACCTTTGGAAAATGTAATATTGAACACATACAACCATTTCATAAATGTAACATGTAAAGTACATACTGATACCTGGGAACTCACCAGCCAACCAAGACCAGAACACCACCGGTTACTTGCATCTACCTATGTGTTCAACGCATAGTTTAATGCCGTGGGGATGAGCGCTGAGAAGGACATAGATCTACATCTCTAGCTATGGCACTGAATCACAGGGATGTGACCTAGACTAGGAGTCAGGGTAGACTTCTCCGAGTGCTATTTGTTGAGAAATGAGATTGTACAGGCAGGTGGAGACTTTGAAAGATAGCCAAGCAAGGGGATTCAGACCGCATAATGATGGCAGCAGTGGCAATAATAACAACAATGGTATAAGTTGCTGCTATGTCTTTGCTACTTATATGTTCTGCTAAATACGGTATAAAACCCAACCAAACCCCTTGCCGTCGAGTCGATTCCGACTCATAGTGACCCTATAGGTCAGAGTAGAACTGCCCCATAGAGTTTCCGAGGAGCGCCTGTTGGATCTGAACTGCTGACCTTTCGGTTAGCAGCTGTAGCACTTAACCACTACGCCCCACGGTTTCCAACACTGTATACATCTATTCTAATTCTCACAACAAACCTATAAAGCGCATTCGTACTTTCCCTATTGAGCAATGGAGGAAACTGAGACTCAGCAAGGTGGAGCAGTATACTCAAGGTCACAGAGCTGGGAAATGGAGTACCTAACATGTGGCACCCTGGTGGTGCAGTGGTTAAGAGCTACAGCTGCTAACCAAAAGGTTGGCACTTTGAATCTACCAAGCACTCCTTGGAAATCCTATGGGGCAGTTCTACCCTGTCCTACGGGGTTGCTATGAGTCAGAATCAACTAGACAGCAATAGGTTTGGTTTTTGGGTTTTTACCATGTGGCAAGATATGTTAAGAAACGAGAAAAATTACATTTGCTGGCTTAGCAGAGCTAAATTCCTTTCACTTGACTATTTTCTAAATGATGCTCTTATAAATACGTATTTATTCACAAAATCTATCCATGAGGCATCTAATTCAGGGCACTACACTGAGCTCAAAGAAGATGGTCTAATTGAAGTCAGATGGACCTTCAGTTAAATTTATAGCCAATTAGTTCATTTCCTCCTATGGGAAGTTGGGTTAGTTTTCTATCAAAATATTATCTAAGGCAAGACCCCAAGTAGAATGTTCCAGGAGACCTTTAGCAATTGTGCACTGCATGTTATTTAAACTAAAAACAATGCTGTGAAAAACTGCACTTCAGCACCAGCCTCACAGAGCACACCGAATGGACTTGGCCGGCTGAAAAGGAGACACGATGATTGAAATATTTTCCAGACTATTACATCCTTGTAGGGTTTAAATAGTGAGGGGAAAGACAGGGAAGGGGAGGAGGATGATTTAAGATGGTTCATTTAAGAACAAGAAGATTAAATTAACCTTGTGGGGGGACCCTGGGGGAGGGTGGTGGGGAGAAGCACTATGCAAGATGCGAGAAGCTTCCCAAAGGAGAAGTGTGCTGGGCCGCAGAATTTTCCAGCCCAGCAAAGCAGGCAAAGCCATCTATCCTTAAAGTCATTTACAAGCAAACTTGACAAACTGCTGAGAAATAAATTATGGGCCATAGTCCTAAACAATCTTAGGAATGGACAAACTAATAGGTATTTTCTATCCCTAATTCAGGAAAAACCGACTCCTTGAGATTTGTTTTCTTGCATTTTTCAGCCTCCTTTCCTCATCTTCAAAATGGACATCAACATGTAAGTTACCCGCCTTGGTGTGTGGGCGTCGTATCAATTGAGCGCTAATGAAATTTCAACACAGGGAAGGAGACGGATGGCATTTCAATTTTTAAATGTCTATTAACTGAACTACCGTATTAATGAAGCCAACCTCTTAATCCTAGTTTACTTATAATTTTCAGTGCAGTCTGCAGAAATTCTAAATTACACAAAGCTGCAGAAAGATTAAGATTTCCGGAATTAAAACCCAGCCGACCTAAACATTTATTGACTTCTCAGCATATTGAGAAAAATCCAAGGCATGCATGTGGAGGAAAGGGTGGGTATGACAGACACAGCTTTGCCAGCTCTGGAAACCAGCTATAAACCGCCTCAGCCCTCCTGGTTGCTCTGCTCTTTCTCAGCCTTCTCCAGCTTCACAATGCACGTGACCAGAATTAATGTCTGTGCATTGCTG
Organism: Loxodonta africana; assembly: GCF_030014295.1. Classification (NCBI taxonomy): domain Eukaryota; kingdom Metazoa; phylum Chordata; class Mammalia; order Proboscidea; family Elephantidae; genus Loxodonta; species Loxodonta africana. Next base: position 117,534,691 of record NC_087347.1, read on the forward strand.
CCCCCTGCTGGACACACAGAACCCATTTTGTCTAATTTTGTCTAGGGGCCAAGAAAACATCAGTGGAAAATTTCAACTACTTTTCAATTTCCTTTCCTCCCATCCCCTACCCAAGGTAGCACTCTCCCCGACAGACTCTGGGAGCAGACAATTCCATTTGAGCTAATGGGCAAACATCTCTCCTAATGCAATTAGTGGGTTTCCTCATACAGTAACCCCAGTGACCCCCACGGCATTGCTCGCCAGAGGCAGAGGAAAATATGAAACACAGCATTCCCACTGCTCCAAGGACCACTTTATGAAAACACTCCCTTGAATTAACATTAATTCAAGCACTAGTGTCTCTGTCTCTGCCTGTCTGTGTCTGTCTCTGTCTCTGCCTCTGCCTGTCTCTGTGTCTCTGTCTCCGCCTCCGTCTCTGTCTCTGCCTCCACCTCTGTCTCTGCCTCTGCCTCTGTCTCTGCCTGTCTCTGCCTCTGTCTCTGCCTGTCTCTGCCTCTCTGTCTCTGTCTCTCTGTCTCTGCCTCTGTGTTTCTGTCTCTGCCTCTGTCTCTGTTTTTTTTTTTTTTTTTTTTTAGTGGGGTTTCTTCTCAGAGGATCCAGAAGCAGCAAAAATGTCAGCCAGCCCTTCCTTGCCTTTCATCTGATATTTGTTTAAGATGTCTCTTTCTTGCTGAGAGGTTGCTGTACCCTGAAAACGAACCTATCCCAAACACCCCTGGATACAGAGGCCCCACCCAAGCTCCAGAGATCTCTGAGGTGTCCATGAGTCCCCAGGGCGCCAGCACCCACTGAGGCCTCAGGAGATTTGACAGGGTCTTCATTTTAATACCACCACTGTCTGTCTGTCGCACTGTGGTAGACTTTGTGTTGCTGTGACGCTGGAAGCTATACTCCTGTATATGAACAGGTTTCAGCAGAGTTCCCAGACTAAGACAGACTAGGAAGAAAGGCCTGGTGACCTACATTTGAAAATTAGTTAATGAAAATCCTGTTAATCGCAACAGAGTATCGTTTGATAGAATGCTGCGGGATGAGCCCCCTATGTTGGAAGGCACTCAAACAAAATACACAGTGGCCTCAACAATGGACTGGGCAATATTTACTTTGGTTGTACATTGGGTCATAGGAGTCAGAGCTGATTCGGTGAAAACTGACAACAAATCACTTTAATAGCCAGATTGCTAGAATGTGACATGCTTCAGAAAGAACAGAGGGAACAGGGAAAAGTAATTTTGGTTGGGATGATCGCGTCTTCTCTGGGCTGGAAGACAGGAATACAAGGATGGATACCACTGGGGCAGCTCACAACTCCACAGTCAGTTTTTAAGTCTTATTCATATGACATGGACTGTGCCCGGCCAACACTCGGGTCTCAGGACCAGTCCTAAAAAAGCCTGGCATTTCCACTTCCTCCAATAGTACCTTCCAACATATTTCTCTCTTGGGGTTTCTCTGCCTGGCCCCAGCTAGGTTCAGCTCTGAACCCACCACGGTGAGGCTCCCGCCCGGCCTGTGTGCTCCACTAAGCCCCTTGCTACAGACCATTGGTTTTCAAAGTTCACTGGTTATGGAATAGAAATACAAATTCTTGGGCCCAGCCGAGACCTGCTGAAGCAGAAACTCCAGGGTGGGGGCCAGTAATCTGTGTTTTAATAAGCCCTCCAGGGGACTCTGATGCATGTTCAAATTTGAGAACTCCAGCTATACACGTCTCTTTCTGTTTCTCTCCACACACGAACTCCCAGCCAACAATGTCTCAACTATGCTTCATTAGTGCTGATGAAAAAAAGAATTTACTAAGTCTGATAAACTCTTCATGCCAGTTATTTGATGCCAATGACCTAGTCATCCTTGGAGGCCTGGACTGAAAGGGAAAGCTCCTAATCCTCCAGCCTCTGGCCAGGGAAAATCAAACATACCTTCCTTTCTCCTCTGTGGGTCAACTCACTCTGTGGGTATCACGGTAAGAAAACACTTATCACAAAGTCTCTGTCTCTTGTTATTCAAAGTATGGTCTGTGAACCAGCCTCATCTGCAACCCCCCCCACACACACATATCACATACACACACCAAAGACACATTACGCATACACATATCACACACACATATCACATACATCACATATACATACCTACACACACACACGCGCGCCATGGCTTGTTTGAGCCTTTAGGACAGTCTGAGCCTCATTCAATTCTGAGTCTCTGATACCTGGTCCATAGTGGTACACCAACCCAAGTTTATTTACTTTTAGCATTAATAATTGTTTGGTGAATGAATGATAAAAGAATGAATGAGGGACTTCTTTTTTAACTAGAGGTTTTTGAAGACTAGAATGACTAAACCCAGGAATAAAATGCTAATGGTGTGCAGTAGAATCTGTGCGAGTTTATGGATGGCGGCCCTTAATTCACAAGACATTCCTGATTACAAATGGCGTCTGCTGGGTGTTTGTAAAGCAGCTGCCTCGCATAGACTGCCTGGTTGATTTCTCACCCTGCTGGGAAAGGGAGTGAAGAGCTGTCAACTTAACAAGTTACACTGGTGTGGAAAAGCAGAAAGAGCAAAGTTAGGGAGTCAGAGAATGTCGGCTCTGGAGACCAGGTCCACCATTTCACAGAGGAGGGGCAATGATATGGAGAGATGAAATCACCATGGCCCCCAACCCCAAGTCATCCTGGTAGTTTGTGGCAGAGCATGGGTGAGAAACCCGACCTTAGATCATGCTATGCTTTTATTACTAGCATTGTTTCAAAACCATCACGAATTCCTTTTCTCTGCTTTCTGCTCCTATCATTCCTCTATTAATGATGGCATCAAGTTGTCTAAGACCTAACCTAAGACCAAACAGCAGGGACCTAAGCAAAAAAAAAAAAAAAAACAGAAGGTTAATTATTTCTCTCATGAAAAAGTCTGAGTGGGCGGATGACCCAGGGGCTAGAGGGGCTCTGCTCTGTGTGGTCACGCAGGGTTCACTATCCTTGTATCTCAAACGCATGCTAGAAACAGTCTTTATCACCACCCAGGGTCTCCAGCTGTGAGAAGGCAGGGTGATACAGAGGAAGGCAAGCAGCATCTTCTTAAGGATGGGACCCTTAGCTGCACACATCACTTCTGACCACATCCAATTGTCTTACCCACCTGTGATGGCGGCTGGGAAATGCAAACTCTAACTGGGTTGTAGTGTGTGTCAAAGGGAATCCTATTACTAAAAGGAAGGAGGGGAGAATGGACATTGAGCCCATACTTCTGTATTAGGTGAGGCTGGTGAGGCTGCCTGGGAGCTTGGCCCCTCTGATCTTTCTTGATGCTATAACTGAGAGCAAGAGGGGCACAGGATGCAGGGAGAGTAAGACAAGGACTTAGAGAGAGAGAACACCGAACCACCCTGTGTATACAACTCACGACTCCCTGTATGAACAAATACCCAGCCTTGCAGTTCCCGCCCCTCCCTGCCACACGCACACAGAGAACACAACAAATTGGCCTCAGTTGTCCCACTTAGGTGAGGAGACTGCTAGGCTGGGGAAGGTTTAGGGCCTCCTTTGGCTATGACTTAGTTCCATAGCCTACTTACCAGCCCTCTGCAAAGCCAGGCCTCAGTCCCTCTCTGATCACAGAATTCCCATTCTCTAAGCAGAGAAGGAATGCCCACAGCCGCCGCCTCCTCCCTCTGACTGTGGAGACCCAACATTTGGGTCACCTTCACTTGAGGGGCCACTTTACCATCCTTCAGCTCACTCCTTGGGAGTGTTGGAGGAAGGACCAGGGTCCACTGAGGCACAGGCTGCTCAGTGAGGGGGAAGACCACCTGAATCAAGGTCGTTTCTAAAGCATTTTACAACTGCAAGGTTCTCTAGTCACAGATCGTACTTAAAGAACCATTCCAGGCATCCACCCCACCACCTCACACGTCCCCTGCTGAAATCACAGCCGGGCCTGTCCACTGTACACAGCAAAAGGCCTCCTATTCATGAAGAACCCCAGAGATGACACAGGGATCCTACTCAAATGCCCAGCCCACCCCTGCCTTTCACACTTCCCCTCCCACCCCCACCTCTTCCTTTCCCCTTCCACCTCTATGACATGAAGCTCTACTTGGTCTGGCATACTTCGTACAAGGTTCAAAACATTTTCTAGCAGGGGGGGTCTTAGAAACCATCTACTCCAAGCTACTTGTTTTGCAGGAGGGGAAACTGAAGCTTCAGAGGTTAAAGAATTTGCCCAAGGTTGCACTGAGTTTCTGTTACTGGTGGTGGAATAATCTGGAAAAGGATAGTGGTGATGGTTTTACAACATGATGAACATAATCAATGTCACTAAATTGTACATGTAAAAATGTTGAATTGGCAAATGTTTTATATATATATGTATATATTTATACACACACACACCCTCTCCTCACTTATCAACATGGTTAGGTTCCAAAGACCAGGTCATTATGCAAAATCAGTATTATGTGAAAATAAAGGATGACATGACAGGTTTCAAAATGGAGGATGACTACATCATTACATAACTGCCAAACCACAGAGAATCATGGCCCAGCCAAGATGACACACAACCTTAACTATCAGAGCCAACATTACTCTCACCTTGCACCTCAGCATTTATCACTGCCAGACGTTAATGCACAGAATAATTGGATAGTAGATTTTTGGTATTGTCATAAATGCGAAATGTCAGATAATTAGTTGATAAGAATATATATACATGGCACGCACACACATGTGTACATACACATACATACATATATCTCCACAATTAAAAAAAAAATTCTTTCTCAAGGTCACATGATAGTTACTGTTAGATTTGGGACTGGAACCCAACTTGCCCATGCCCGGCACAACAGGTCTTCTTTTCTCCATGCTCCCTCTCTCCTTTCACGTGTCTCTGTTCATTCCTCCATCAAACCGTAGTAATAGTAACAGGGACAACAAACTTTTACCAAGTGTTGCCTATGTTCCAACCTCTGTTCCTGGTACTTTGCATGCACTGTCTTACTGGGTCGTCATATCTGCACTATGAGGAAGATATTATCTTTATTTTGCTTATGAGGACGCCAAGGACCAGGCTGGAAAAGGAATTTGTCCAATCACCTCTGCCTCTTTCACAGACTGCCATGGTAACCGATGAGATAAAAAGTGACCAGTCTCCCACTCATCAAAAAAAACCCAAACCAGTTGCTGGCAAGTCGATTCTGACCCACAACACCCCCGTGTGTGTCAGAGTAGAACTGTGCTCCATAGGGTTTTCAGTGGCTGATTTTTTGGAGGGAGATCACTTAAGCCTTTCTTCCAAGGCATCTCTGGGTGGATTCGAACCACTAATCTTTTGGTAGTTGCCGAGAGCTTAACCATTTGTGCCATGCAGGACTCCTCGAACCACACCTCACCCCGAATCACCCTTGGGTTACCCATAGTCTTTCTTCCTCTGCCCCTTGGGTTTTCATTCCACAGAACTGGCCAACCCACATCAACTTCTTCAGCTTTTCAGTTGGCAATAATGAAAGAGTTAGTGGTGTGGATAACTGAAGCCACGGAATATCCAAATGTGTTTCATTTGCCCTGGGACTTTGAGATACGATTTTATTTCCCAGAAGGTCTATTATCCCAACTCATGCTCGGCCTTGTTATAGAAAAAGCCCATATCTCTTTCGCTGTCCCCACCTGACCAAGGGAAAGAGGAGCCCAGGAGAGGCTGAGACAGGGCAACCTGGGCAGGAAACTCACCCAGAGAAGCCACCAAACAGACAATCCAAGTGGGAAACAGCATTGACTGCCTGTGCGGGAGCACCGCCAGTCAGGCTGATCCTTGATTTTATGGGGATTCTTTTCCTATACGAGAATTGTAGCGTAGAGGAGCCCTGGCAGTGCAGTAGCTAAGCGCTCAGCTGAGAAAGATGTGGCAGTCTGCTTCTGGGAAGATTACAGCCTTGGAAACCCTATGGGGCAGTTCTTCTCTGTCCTACAGCTAGCTATGAGTCAGGATCGACTCGACGGCAGTGGGTTTCCTTTCAAAGGCAGCTCATTTGGAGCAAAGTGTCTGGTTCCAACCCAATTTTGATTTCACACCACGTTCCGGAGCAAAAAGATGTGGGAGCCCCATGTCGGCTGGTCAGCCAGGAAACTGGCAGCTCTCGGCTGGCGTTTCACAGTGGTGCCAGCAAGACTGCCTTTAATAGCACGTTTGCAGCTGATGGTCAGCAACAAGATACAATTACAAACCCACAGGCCCAGGTGGCCAGACAAGGGCTGTTTTAACACGTTGAAAGAAAACGATCCTTAGTAAGGTTTTTTACCCCCACCCGTCATTTTAGCCAAGTTTCTAGAAAGGTGATACAGTGCACCTACTGTATGCTACCTAAGCATCCCCATCTGGGGCTGGGGAAGTGGGGAAGTATCCTGTAATCACACATACATACACGCACACACTTTTGCACAAAAAGGTATGAATTTTCATACTCAGTGGGATAAATGAGTACCACAAATAGCCTCACATCAGGTTGGTAACAGGTTTTGCTACCAAATAAGTTGTGGTGAACTTCCAGATTTCGAGAACTTTTTGGGTCTGGGATCAAAGACCTGTTTTGCTCAGTTTTCCTAGAGAGGCCATTTGTCAAGATGTCATTAAAAAGGTTGTTTCCAAGCAGCTATTCACAGTGACACGGCTGATGACTGCTCTCTCAGAGGCTCCCAGAGAGCACACTTCCTGAGAAACCCCAACAGCTCTCCCCACATGGCTGCTCCTCAGGCAATGAATGAGCAACATGCAGGGACATACGTTTCTTGTCACACACGCCCTATGTCTCCAACTGGCCTCGGGGACAATGTCTGGAGCCTCTGTGCCACCACCACCAGCCAGTACTGTGCCGAGCACACAGTGAGGACTTGTAACCTGTTGTGGTAAAGAGGAACCCCAGCTTCAAGGTCACCTGGGATTCATCCTCCATCTGGCAATAAGATGGGCAGAAACGGTCACGATACTTATAGCCCCGTTCACTCTTCGGTCAGCCAATACTGAGTTCTTATTGTGGGAGAGCACCAAACTAAGACCTGTGGAGCAAACAAGGTAAGTCAGACAGGCAACCCGCTCTGTCCTCAAGCAGCTCAGAAACGTGCACACTTCACAGTAGGACGATGAAAGGCAGGAAGCATTTAGCAGGTGTAAACGACCCCTTAGCTGTGACTTCACACATAAAATCCCCTCCACTGTCCTCCCTTAGTGCTCTCACACCCATTCTCCTCCCTTCTTCCTCTCTCCCTGTCATCTCACACCCCTTTCCTTTCAAAGCCCATTCTCTGCCAGGAAAGCATTATTATCCCCATTTTACTGATGAGAACACTGAGTTTGTCACAGGACCAACACTGAGTCGATGGCTGAGCTGAGCCTTCGACCTCAGGCTGAGTTAATACCAGTTGCCACTGAGCTGACTCTGACTCGTGGCGACCCCACGTGTATCGGAGTAGAACTGTACCACAGAGGGTTTTCCGTGGCTGATTTTTCAGATGTAGATCACCAGGCCTTTCTTCCAAGGCCCCCTGAGTGGATGTGAACCTCTTACGTTTTGGTTACCAGTGGGATGCATTAACCCTTTGTCCACCCAGGACTAAGTTAATACTGTGTTCTCAATACAAGAATTTAGGAATTGGACCCAGTTGAAGGTGATAATAGGGAAAGGTGAGGGCGTTTGAGTGACATGAGGGAAGACAATCCAGAGGGACTCTGTGGAAGGCGAGGCATCTGAACTGGTGCTTGAAGAGCGAGTAGGGTTTGAGCTCCCCTAGACTGGCACAGTCGATGGCTGGGGACGACACTCTAGTCAGGGTCACATGCAGGTAAATGCAGGGAGGCAGGAAAGCACAAGTCCCACTGTGAATTCCCAGGGGTCCAGGCTCCCTCACCTGCAGGCTGTGTGAAGATGACTCGCAGAAGACAGTGCCATAAAGGTGGGTTTAAGGAGTGGAAGGAGGAAAGCTCTAACTTTATTTGTAATAATTTCTTCCCACCACGCAAAAAAAAAAAAAAAAAGATTTTAAAATGTGACAAACTATTGACATGTTTCACTTGAGTACTTGTTAGACTATTCTCTGTGCCTTTTTATGTCTTCAATTTTTTTTTTTTTTTTTAAATCCAGTTGGAGGCCCCTGCATTCCAGGCCAAAGATGCTGAATTTACACTGATGGTGCCTTGTAAAGGGACCATGCTGATTGGGGGCACGCCCAATCAATGCTGTACTTTAGGACAAAGATTCAGACAACATTGTGCAGCCCAGGGCCAGAGCAGAGACAGGAGGAGACCTGCCACACGACCTGCCTACAAGCTCCCATCCAACTGAGGAACCGAGAAGCTAACCAACCAAGCACAGGGTGCAGTTTGTCCCCACTCCTGGCGCTGAGGGAGTCAGAGACAGCTGGCTGAGAGGAAGGGGCTCACTGAATGTCACTGTCACTGCGAGGCTGAAAGTACTGGTGGCCCCAACTGACGACGGGGAATCTACCAGCAACAGGCAGGTGGGTGGCCCATGATTAACACGTCCAGGCAAAGTCCCACTGCAGGAGCGATGGGCTAGAGAAGAAAGTGCACCTGGATAGCTAGCAAGGAAACACAGTGCCTCCCAGTTCCCCTCTGCACAGGGCTGGAGGCTCTGTCAGGACCCAAGCCTGGAGCAGTGCTGCCACCTGATTCTCTGGGAGGGTAATTCTCAGACTTGAGTATGAATCAACATCGCCCGGAGAGCTGGACAAAATACAGATTACTGGGCCCCACCCTCACCGTTTCTGATTCAACAGGCCTGTGGGTCTGGCTGAGAACAAGTTCCCAGGTGTTGCTGATGCCACCTGTTGGGGACCACACTTTGACGACCACTGCTCTAAAGAACTAAAGGTATGTTCCCAACTCCTCCCAGGTACAGGGCACTCAACACACACCTCATCTAGTCCTCACAAAGCCCCTGCAGAGTAGCTACTGTGTCCCCCAATTCATAGAGGAGGAGACCAAAGATGCTAAATGAACCGTCAAGCTCACACGAGTCGCGGGCAGCAGAGGAAGGATTGGGCTCACCTTTTTCCCTGCACTACTTGTTCATTTTCCTTGGATCAACAATCAATGCCCATGGAAGCAGAAGTCATGAAATCAAATGACACATTGCATTGGGCAAATCTGCTGCAAAAGACCTCTTGAAAGTGTTAAAAAGTAAAGATGTCACTTTAAGGACTAAGGTGCACCAATCTATGGTGTTTTCAATTTCCTTATATGCATGTGAAAGTTGAAAGTTGGACAATGAATAAGGAAGACTGAAGAAGAATTGATGCTTTTGGATTGTGGTGTTGGCCACGATTGAACAGACCATGGACTGCCAAAAAAACAAATCTGTTGTGAAAGAAGTGCAGCCAGAATGCTCCTTAGAAGCAAGGATAGCGAGACTTCATCTCACATACTTTGGACATGTTATCAGGAGGGATCAGTTCCTGGAGAAGGATATCATGCCTGGTAAAGCAGAGGGTCAGTGAAAAAGAGGAAGATCTTAAAGAGATGGATTGACACAGACGGGCTCAAACATCACAACAATTGTGAGGATGGGGCCGGACTGGGCAGCGTTTTCTTCTGTTGTATATAAGGTTCTCTACAGGTTGGAACTGACTCAATGGCACCTAATGACAACAACACTCGTTCCCCCAAACTGGCCCTCCTTTATGACTGACAAGATTTCACAGTCTAAGCTAAAATTGAACGAAACACCAACAATGAGTTTTTCATTATGTTAACCATGGAAACCCAATTAAAGGATTATTCATTTTTTCTAAGATAGTCCCAGTTCCACCTATATTTTAGAGAGTTAAATGCTTTTATGAAACGAGAGTGGCAAGAGATGACCTTTTTCTTTTATTTTTTAATATTCTTATTTGGTAACATGAATAGGTAAACCCGGGTGGCACAAATAGCTTGTGTTCTTCTACTAACCTAAAGGTTGGTGGTTAAAACCTACCTAAAGGCACCATGGAAGAAAGGCCTGGCGATCTGACTCTGTAAAGATTACAGCCAAGAACACGTGGGGTCACCATAAGTTGGAATCAACTCAACAGCAACGGAAAAAAAGTTCTATTGCTAGGGGATAGATGGATAACCTGTTGCCATCAAGTCGATTCTGACTCATTCCAACCCTATAGGACAGAGTGCAACTGCCCCATACAGTAGCAAGGCTGTAATCTTTACAGAAGTAGGCTGTCACTTCTTTCTCCCACAGTGAGGCTGGTGGGTTTGAATCGCCAACCTTCTGGTTAGCAACCAAGTGCTTTAAGCACTGTACCTCCACAGCTGGGTGGGCGAGTGGGTGGATAGGTGGGTGGGCGAGTGGGTGGATGGTGAGAGAGAGAGGTGAAGACATAATTTCAGTCTCTTTGTTTAAAAAAATGTATTTTCCATTTCTGGTCTGTGAAATTCCTGGCAACAGAACTTTGCACATTGCCTCCCAGCACCTAGCGGGCATCTACATTTTACAGAGTAAAGGCAGCTCAGAGTGCCTTGACTTGGGTAGGTGGGGACACACCACAATCCCTGCCCCCCAGGCCAATTGTCTACCTAGTGCAGGCCCTTCACTGGACAGCTGATAGCTGCAGGCATAGGTCTAGGGGAAGCTGAGGCACCTTTTTCTCTGCCACATGACCCAGTCTGGAGTCTACCAGCCAGTCCTCGGCCACCAAGGAAGGTCCACATCAGCTTGGCTTTCTGTTCCCTGTACTTACTTCTGTTTTCAGATAGTTGCCGGAGTCAAGGGAGGGAAGAGTGAGCTAGTATCCCCACCCCCCACTTCACAGGAGACCCTGAGTCACAGAGGAAAGCTCTGCTTCCTGGCCAAAATGCCACAAAATAAGTGATGGCTTCCACTCAGATGAGAAGGCAACACAGTGCAGCGTTAGGCAGGTGGGCTCTGGGATCATGCTGCCTGGGGCCAAGCCCTGACCTCCCAGGTATGGGCCCCGTGACTTTAGCGGGCTCCTTAACATCTGTCTCTGGGTTAGTTTTCTCATCCATTAGATCAGGGAAATGGTATCTGCTGTATAGGGTAGTTGTAAAGATTAAATGTGTTAATATATTTAAAGCAACTAGGAACAGTGCCTGTCATACACACTACATTTGGATGTTAGCTTTTATTATTACTCAGCTCTTCACAATCATTCATTAAACGAACGTTTATTGATACCTACCAAGATCTCAAGGGGGCTCCAGGGAGACAGAGATGGATGGAATAAAGTCCCTCCTCGCCAGAACCTCCAGAAGCAAGCAAATGAGCCACCTCATTACAGAGGGAGACGTGTGTGCGAGGCAAAGACTAACATGGGAGCCAGAGGAGGGGCACAGTCAGGGGCTTCCTAGTGGAGGTGACAAATGTATTGACCACATGTATTACACTGTGGGACTGAGCTAAGGCTGAGGATGGGATCAAACCAAACCGGCTGCCATTGAGTCGATTCCAACTCAAGGAGACCCCATGTGTTACATAGTAAAACTGCTCCATAGGGTTTTTTGGGCTGTGATGCAAACAGGTTAAGCCCTCAACTGCTAAAGGAAAGGTTGGTGATTCGAATCCACCCCGAGGCACCTCAGAAGACAGGCCTGGCAATCTACTTCTACTTCCGAAAGGTCATAGCCTTGAAAATCCTACAGAGTAGTTCTATTCTGAACACATGGGTCACCACAAGTCAAAATCAGCTCAACAGCAACCAACAACAACAATTGTCACGGAAGCAGATCCCCAGGCCTTTATTCCGTGGTGTCACTGCATGGATTCAAACCACCAATCTCTCAGTACAAAAAAAAAAAAAAACCATTGCCGTCGAGTCGATTCCAACTCGTGGTGACCCTACAGGTCAAAGCAGAACTGCCCCATAGAGTTTCCAAGGAGTGCGTGGTGGGTTTGAACTGCTGACCTTTTGGTTAGCAGCTGTAGCTCTTAACCACTAGGCCACCAGGGTTTCCTCTCACTTAGTAGTTGAGTGCAAACCATTTGTGCTGCTCCGCGACAAGGACTCCAAATTTCCCAAGGTGCAGGGGCCATGAGAAGGCCCTGAAAGTAGAATCCTACGCCTCATCCTGGATCACATTCACACAAGCGAATATTAACTTGGCACAAAGGGCAGGGGAGGAAAAACCATCCATACTCTCAGCTCCATCTATAAAATGACTGATAATTTAAGTAGCTCTTCAATATTCATAATTTTTTTTGGTGGGTGGAAGAACGGTTTGTTCCATTAAAGACATAGCCAGAAGAGGAAACCCCATAATATGAATGAAGACACAGTACATTAAAAATGTAAATTAAGAATTAAGGGTCAAAACAATGAAATTGTGCCTTTTTTTTTTTTTTTGCTGTACAAATTGCTAATCAGTATCCAGTGTCACATTGGCTAATTTGTTCAACATGAGCAAAAAAGATAAAGATCCTGGAAACAGAGAAGAGGCAACCAACATGGTGACATCAATCGAGTACAAAATGCCAGATGACCTTGACCCTTTGGGACACAATTCCGAATATCCCACAGAGGACTCAGGCTGATGATCTTTATTCTGGATCTAGACGCATGGAGTTGGAGGAGACATACCTCTACGGTGTGAGTCAGAGGCAAAATGGGCAGGACTCAACCTGAACAACAAGACCCCATTTCTCATGCAGCATACACTCTCATGATTGACAGAGTCGACAAATATGTAAACAAGATAATTTCAGAGAGTGTTAAATGCTATGAGGAAAAAAGAGAACTCATAGGAAGACATTGGAAAGTCAGGTTTTTAAGGTCAGTTTCCCACCCAATTTCCATTCTTTCCTGCCTTATTAACAGAGCTCCAATTTTGTTGGGGCAGCATTTCCCAGGCTCCCTTACAGCTCCTGGTACCCATGCGACAATGCCCATGCAATGGTCCCCATATGATGCACCCTGGACAATAAGGTAAAACCAAGGTCTCTGGACGGCAGTCCAAGAAACAAGCTTACCAGCTTGTCCCTTCACCCTTTGCCCTTCACCGTCCCCCTCTTGTTCACGCCTTGAGAGATCCTGTGACCATGAGAACATGCCCATGTGCTGCGCATGCCAGAACAGGGGGATGGACATTGTGATCTGCCGCACCAGCCCTGAATGGCCAATCTCCAGGCTCCTTGTTACACGAGAGAAAAATAAACCCCAATTATCTTTAATCCACTCTTATTTGAATTTTCTTGTATTAATATGTATTGCAGTTTTTAACTGATACAGGTCCCCATCTCGGGTCCCTTCCTCAGCATTGCTCCCCCATCAGAGACTGGCAGAAACATGGCAATGTGTAGGCAGGTGGGACTCAAAGTGCCTTGGTCCACACTGGAACCTACCACTTCCTGCTAAAAATGCTTCAATGGCCCCCATGGCCCTCAGGATGGAGATTCAAATCCCGACCTCTCAAGCATCATCATCCTCAGCTGCCTCCTCATCCTTCCCAAACACTACATTCCTGGTGGGATCCTGAGCAACTGACTGGCCTACAGACCTCATCAAATGGAGCCAAAGCAAAACATTTCCATTGCCATGCACTGTATGTGGCCAGGTCTCTGTGTAAGGAAAGGATCTTAAGGCAGCTGCTGGGCTGAAAACTCAGCTTAATTATCAGTCCTCTCTTGAGGGAGAATGGGTATCTGGGTTGTTCTCCCCTAGAGCTAATTCAGACATCATATCTCATCTGCCAGTAGAAAGGGTGGAGCTTGGGACTCCTGTATCCCCCCAAAGCCTCTGCCTCATGGGACTGGCCCAGCCTATCAGCAAACACCCACTGAGCTCCTACTACATATCAGGTACCGGGTTTGGCTCGAGGGCTACAAGAATAAATAAGACAAGGTCTTATTGAGATGTGCAGGTGGCATACAAACAGGCATTACAATCAACGCATGTAATGATAATTTGCTGGGATTATTACGGCACTGAAGAGCAAAGGCGTGTAACCTGCCAGGAGTGGAGTAGATGGAGCCTTGGAAACGGCCCCCAGGAGAAGCTGGATAAAGGAACCGGACTAAAAGTCTTAGTGGAGAGGCCACCCGGGGAAGACAGAAAAGGGACAGGATTTGGTTAGAGGGACGTGGTGCTGCAGTGTTGTAGGATCATACGTTATAAGTCAGAGGTTGGGGTGAGGGGAGGAGTAGGGAAGGGAAGAGAGAGAAGGGGAAAGAAAGTCAGCAGGCACCAGATCACAGGACAGCCTGTGTGCCACTGCTAAGAAATATGTGGTCTCTAATCTGAGAGAGCAATGGGGAGCCATGCAAGTATTTTCAGTTGTCAGTGATAGCATCCAATTTGCATGTCAGACAGATCCCTCTGATGGCCACGTGGAAGATGAATATGAGAGGGACACCGCTGGATAGAGGGAGGCCAGTCAGGAATCTTGCAGGTACCTACTCAATCTGAGAAGAGGGTAGAAATAGCAATGATGAGGGTGTGCCAGGCTGAAGCCTGTCAGAGCAGCAACACGGGCCTCGTGCGCCAGCTAGCAGCCTGATTCATGGCTGTGAGCAGCCATCGCCATGACTGCCCTGCTTTTCCCCCAGCATCCCATTTCATCAGAAAGTGAGGGTCTCTAAGTGATGAAAACACCAGACCTCCAGGCTCACATTACACGTCTTCCAGTTTGCAGTAATCAAGTTCAGTGACAAATGGAGCCCTTGCATTATGCCTCGAAATCCCTATTAAACTTTTATAACATTAAACAATTAAAATACTCTCCTAGATTTAAGGCTGCACTTTCTTCAGAAACATTGCCAGTGAAATAAAATACTCAGCGGCTCCTTATTCCCCGCATGTATTTGACAATATGCTTCATGCTCTGTTTGATACCAAAGCAATCGTGCCAGAATTGGGCTTCAAAAAAAAAAAAAAAAAAATGTGCATTTTTCATAGTAACAAGCAATAATAATAAAAAAACTTCTTTTTTTATGAGGCTCCAATTGGTGAAGCCCAGCTCTGATAATGAGGAAAGGGGGTATTTATGAGGATCTATTCTCTTTTTATTAGCAGGAAGGTGAATGGTGACAGGAGCTGTAAGCCAATTCATAGAGATTGTAAATTTGCCACTGATTTGCAAGACTAACAGTAAAAATGAAAATGTAGTATCTTCTCCTGCTTGTACGTTTTGCATGTTCTTTATCACCACTGAGCACCCAAAGCCCATGCCTAACACACTCAACCTGCAAACACTAAAGGGAACGTGGAAATCTAGTTACATCCAAAGAAATTTTGTCCAAACTTTCACTATCCGATATGGTAGCCACCAGACACACATGGCTATTGTTCACTTGAAATGGGACTAGTTCAAATTGAGATGTGCCACAAATGTAAATTACACACCAGATTTTAAAAATTTACTACAAAGAAAGAATGTAACCTATCTCAGTAATACTTTCACATTGTTTATGCCAAGGCTTCAAACTGGTTCTGCCTGGTTCAGTCATGGCTGCCAAAGTGAAAACTGAACGGACTCTAATTTTTAAAATGTGGGTAAAGTGGAATGATAAGTGAACAGGAAAAATTACAGGTCGAAGTCCTGCTAGAAACTTAATCTTCCTCTTAAAAAACAAGGGCAGCGTGCATGTTGTATAGCAACTACATCTCTTGGCTAGCAGGACCATAAACAGCAGTGCCCTGCTCAAAGATGGCCACTGACTGCTCTGCTTTGAGTGTGTGTCACTCTCCACAGTTCTGGCAATAATTCAATCTCCCATGTCAGGCTCCTGAAAGGGTCCACTACACCGCTAAGTCTCCCTTTCCAAGGTTGCAACCTGTAATTTTTCCCATTCTGCTTATCGTTCCACTTCACCAATTTTAAAAACTCAGGTTGTTCCAATTTCACTTCGTTGGCGATGACTGAACTGGTTTCAGCCAGTTCAAAACCCTGGTTTATACGCTGAAATAATATTATTGTGGATATAATGAGTTAGATAATACACATGGAAATTAACTGTACTTGTTTATTTTCACAAGGTCCCTGGGTAGTGCAAAGAGTTTGCATTGACTGCTAACCTAAAGGCTGGTGGTTCGAACCCACCCAGTGGCACCCTAGAAGAAAGGCTTGGTAATTACAGATTACAGCCAAGAAGACTCAATGGAGCAACTCTGCTCCGTAACACATGGGGTCGCGATGAGTTGGAATCAACTTGATAGCAATGGGTTTGGTTTTTTGGATTTGGTTCTTTTTCACTTTCTTTAAATGAGGCTACTAGAAAATGTTAAATCACATATGTGGCTCACATTACATTTATATTAGACAGTGACCTAGACCAGAGAATTCATTCAGAAAGAGCCATCAAGAATTGGCCAGCAGGGGAATCCCATCTCTATAGATCTCTAATAACTCATTAGATATTGGTCTACCAGGGGAACAAAGCTATCTTCACGCTTACAGACGGGCGAGTTAGCAACCCTCAAGGTCCCTCACTAGCAGCCCTCAAACACCCATTATCTCAGCAGTGCATCTAGGTTCATCAAGTTGAAGGAAATAAAATTCAATAACAATTTTTATAGCGAGCTGATTTTGCTGTTACTCATTAGGAGCTGTGAGCTAAATTAATTTGAGCTTGATCGTTCCCTAATTGGAGAGGGACATAAATCCAGCTGAATGTGCTATTATGTATGACACCTTGATCCTGCACAATCTCACGCATCTGAATTTACAACACTCCACGCAAGAGGGGAAACCAGCTTCATATTAATTACAACAAAAATTATGATTATTGATCAAGAACATTATAATAGGTGATAATGTGGTAGGTCGTAACACTTTTTCTCAGTAAAGACATCGATCAAGCCTTCTCTGGGATAATACATTAAAGCCTGATCGTTAAGACTAAGGAAAATGCCAATTGTTTTTAAAGTTAAGAAAATTAGCCAATTATTACACCAATGCTTTTTTAGTGCAGTGATCATTTATCATTCCTCCCAAACACAGCAAAAAAAAAAAAGCCCCCAAGGAGAAGTCAATAATCTTCAGATTCACATAACCTATCTGACTTCCTTCATCTAAAGTTTCCCCATAATAAATATTCAACGGATACTTGTTCAAAATAAGAAAGACAGAAAGGAGACACAGAAAGAAAACCATGGAAACAGAAGCTTCGTTCTGACTTGCCATCTTTGCACACTGGTGTGGCAAGTGGCATCAACACCTGAGTATCATCGGTTCTTTTAACAGTCAAAGACATTTATTCTCAAAATTGAATATTTTAAGGCAAGAAACCAAAAACAAACACACAAAGTCAAAAAACCAAACCTACCGCTGTGGAGTCAATTCCAACTCATAGTGACCCTATAGGACAGAACAGAACTGCCTATAGCGTTTCCAAGTCTGTAAATCTTTACAAAAGGACCATCACATTGTTCTTCCATGGAGTGGCTGGTGAGTTCGAACCACCAACCTTTTGGTTAGCAGCCAAGCGCTTTAACTACTGTGCCACCAGGGTTCCTTTTTTTAAGGTAGAACTGCCCATTTGGAAGTCAATAACATGATTTACCCCAACAAGAAATAAAAGGTTATACCAGTATCTAAGCATTTTCTCAAGGAGCCCTGGTGGTGCAGAGGTTAAACACTCGGCTGCTAACCGAAAGGTTGGTGGTTCCGTGGGAGAAAGACGTAGCAGTCTGCTTCTATAAAAGATTACACCCTTTGGAGCCCCAAGAAGCAGTTCTCCCCTGACCTACAGGGTCACTATGAGTCAGAATTGACTTGACAGCAAAAGGGTTTTTTGTTTTCTTTTTTAAGTATTTCCTCCAAGCCAAGCCATTTTCTCTTTCCTCTCTCATAACTAAAAAAAGAGGGCAACAATACAGATGAGATAGATTTAGCTAGAATGAGAAGGATCAGATTCTATAACGAAATCAATTTTGTCCTGATTAAGGAAGAGCCGCCGTCAAATGCTAAGCTGGTCACTTAGATAAAGTGAATTTAACCAGAATGCTCTCCTGACCTGAGGGACTTCAAAAACATTTTTTGAAAGAGTCAGCCATTTTTCAGGTGTAAAAATTTTAAAAAGTGTAAAAATACACAGAGTTTTCCACTTGTCCTCTCTCCTCCCCAGGTTCCAAAAAAGGTAACTACTTTTAATAGAAGGAGCCCTGGTGGCACAGTGGTTAAATGCTTAGCTGCTAACCAAAAGGTCAGCAGTTTAAACCCACTCCTCCAGTGAAAAGACCTGACCATCTGCTCCCGTGAGATTATGCCTAGGAAATCCTATGGGGCAATTCTACTCTGTCCTCTAGGGTCACTACAAGTTGGAATCGACTCAATTGCACACAAAAATAACGACGACGACCCTGGTGATGTAGAGGTTAAGTGCTACGGCTGCTAACCAAAGGGTTGGCAGTTCAAATCCGCCAGGCGCTCCTTGGAAACTCTATGGGGCAGTTCTACTCTGTCCTGTAGGGTAGCTATGAGTCGGAATCGACTCAGGGGCACTGGGTTTGGTTTTGGTTTGGTTTTACGCTTATTTACTTTTTGAACCTTCTAATGTGTTCAGTCTGAGCTGTCATTATTGCCCGACTACAATGGTGCTCTGAATCACGTGGTTTCATCTGGACCACTAGAAGCACGAGCTGTTGTTTTTGTTCCTGATTTACAGTCACTGATTCCCTCACATTTTCTGGTGTTTTAGCTACAATATTGTGGTAATTAGCATTTGTGAATCTATATCATTAATGTTTTTTGAGAACGAAGAAGTAATTAAAGGAAAAGAAGGAAAGATATACAGGAATTACAATTTAAGAGTAACGTTAGTACCAGAAACATTACTAAGGATTCTGTATGGTCTGACACAGAGGTCCGGGAGGAGGGGGTGACATCATGAGTTACTGAACCGGAAGACACCAACCCTAGTGACACCACTACTGCCATTAATCCCTTCCCTCCCTGTGCACACACACTGCACCTCACATCAAAGAGGGGGGATCCTCCTCTTGAGTCTGGGCTGACTTACTTGGTCAATACAGCAGAATGATGCCACCTAACTTCCTTCCGAGACTTGGTCATAAATCTTGCAGCTTCCACCTGGGAGTTTTGGGATGTTCAGTCTTCAGACACTTTTTACACCCCAACCGCCATGCCACATGGAGGCCACAAGGAGGTACAGCCATGGAATTGAGCCATCTCGGACATAACCAGCTCAGCTGAACTCCCAGATTAGCGCAGCCCCAAAGGACTTCATGTATAGCAGGAGAACTGCTCAGCTGAGCCTAGTCAACCTGCAGTATCATGAGGGATGACAAGATGGTGGTTGTTTTAAGCCACTATGTTTTGGAGTGGTTTGTCATGTAGTAATAAATAGTGGAAATATTCATTGACAAGTCTAAATTTCCCAGTCACCCAGAGGGATAAAAAAGATAAAATATCTACATATATTTGTATGTATGCGTGTACGTATGCATATATTAAAGAGACAGGAAGCATTTAAGAGTAGTGGTACAAACAGTTAACAAACTCACTGCTAACCAAAAGGTTGGCGATTTGAGTCCATCCAGAGGCACCTTGGAAGGAAGTCCCAGTGATCTACCTCCAAAAAAATCAGCCATTGAAAACCTTATGGAGCACAGTTCTTACTCAACACACCCTTTACCATGGATTGGAGTCACCGTCGGTCGGAGTAGACTTAAAGGCAGTTGGGTTTTTTTTTTTGTTTTGTTTTCTTTTCTTTGTTTTGTTTTCTTGTCATACAGTGTGACCGCGCTCTGTATATTTACTCTGGGTCAGGCACCAATATGCACCTTATTTTAATAACCTCACTCTATCTTCACAACAAACCTATTAGGTGAAAACTATTGCTCATACTACAGATGAAGTCTCAGAGGCTCAGAGAGGTTCAGTAATTCTCCTAAGGTCACACAGCTAAAAAAGGGCAGAGTAGGGATTCCAACTTCAGGGCCCAGAACCTCTCTACACTGCCTGAGGTGGATCCACAAAGACAAACCCTAACCACCAAGGACAGCCAGAACATGCCTACACGGAGAGAAATGGACATGTGAAGAGCCCACCAGAGAATGCTGGGGGGGGGGGGTCACGCCCCACCCTCATCCTTTTGGGTACCCTCGTCTACTGCATGAATCCTTTCACTCTTCCCCATTGCTGAGCTGGGGCAGTGTCCTGAGCCAGCCCCAGTTAATCTAGGCCTGTTAGCCCAGGAAATGGTTCAATACTTCCCCTAATAATCTGCACACTTTAGATTTACTTACGGCTCAGCAGCTTCTGCAAAGTTTACATGTGCAGAATTGTGGAGGCAAGAATGAAGAAATGTAATTACCCATGAGTCGCACACTTAGCCCTCAGACTGACAGAGCCAAGAGATAGCTTAACTCCCTAGGGGGAGGAAAGGGGGGCAAGAGGCTGACACAGGACCAGCTTCTTACACCTGCAAGGACAAGGTGCTTGATACGGGGCTAGAGGATTGAGGATGAGGGAAAATGACAGCCTACAAGTGACAAATTGACTGTGAGTCCATGTTCTGTGGTAAGCACATAGCACAGTGGTTCAATGTATGGAGTCTGGAGCCAGACAGCCTGGTCAAGTTGCTTAACTTCTCTGTGTCTCAGTTTCCTCATCTGTAAAATAGGAATGACATTAGTAATGAGGCCTACCTCATACAGTGGTTGGGAGGGTGACATAGCTAATATCTAGGAAATACTTGATCAATGCCTGGCATGCTGTTCTAAGTGCTAAAAAAGTGTTTGCCATTATCTGCTGGAAGTCCCTTGGTGGTGCAAACAGTTAAAGTGCTAGGCTGCCAACCGCAAAGTTGGAAGTTCGAGTCAAATCTGGCATGGTGACAACTGTTTTATTATTATTTCCTAAGGCAATGAATGGCCCAGATCCTAACATGGCTACTTAAAATTAAAAAAACCTATTACCATCGAGTTAATTCCGACTCGTAGCGGCCCTACAGGACAGAGCAGAACTGCCTCATAGGGTTTCTAAGGAGCAGGTGGTAGATTCGAACTGTCAACCTTTTGGTTAGCAGCCAAGCTCTTAACTACGGTGCCACCAAGGCTCCACGGCCACTTTAGGAAAAATTAAACCCCCTGCCCTCACATTTAACATCACACTGGTTAGTCAATTCACAATCTTGTCAGAATAGTTCCAGAGCCTTCTCCCAGCTCTACGTTTTTTGACTCGCAAACCCTGGTCACGGTAATAAGTAATCTTACCAACCGTGTCCAGAATTTTAAAAGCCATTTTGTCTTTTTTGTTTAGAATGTCATATGAACTGATTTTAAGATTAAAATTTTCCATTTAGATTCGCATAGTATTAAAGAGTGCATTATAGATCTTGCTTTTAAATTATATTTAATAATACTCATATTATGCAAAGTTTTACTTATTTCCATTTACCAACGGATGCACACAGTTTAGATTAATTATATAAGAAAAGCATGATTTGTTGACAGTAAGTTCCAAAGGGTTATAATAGATCAGGTTTGGTCTGGCGAATATACATTACCACGCATTAAAATGCAGACTGAAATTTAACTATGTGTTGCCACATCACAAAGTTTGCTTTTACACTGTGATTGCAAATCCTTGCAACGTGCGCTTTATAAGCAAACTCAGTAATTTTTATAATTTTTGCGTTTTCCTTCTAAATGATGGGATAAAAGAGGTCGTTTTGTTTTGTTTTTCAAGGTTTTTTATTTTAGCGTGTCTCTGCAAATAATACATTTTGGGTCAAGAAATTCTGTATTCTGAATAAATGAAAAGCCAAATTAGGAATAGTCATCTCCCTGTTTTCCCTTTTGACATTGGCTTTGTGCATTCCAGAACAATCCTGAGGTACCACGTATGCACAGTGATCAAATGAATTCAATGCAAATCAGGTAAAGATCATCCTGAGGCACGTCTGAAGAATTAAAATGTTTATGCTCCCTGTTCATCTCCTATGTTTCAGCATCACTGTTCCTTTTTCATTTTAGCAGATCTATTACAGTAGTAAAACAAGCAAAATAAAACCAAGAACAAAAAAGAATTTAAAACTACAGAGCAGTCAAAACCACCACAGTGGCTAACTTGTAGGGAGTCCAAATTCAAGTGACCTGTCAGGACTATGGGAGTTCCTGGATAGCGTAAAGTTTAAGCACTCGACTACTAACAGAAAGGGTGACAGTTCAAAAACACCCAGAAGTGCCTTGAAAGAAAAGCTTGGCAGTCTGCTTCCGAAAGGTCACAGCCTTGAAAACCCTATGGAACACAGCTCTACTCTATAACACATGGTGTTGACATGAGTCAGAGTTGACTCATGTGATCAGGACCACAAACACAAAGGTAACTGACCATCAACTGACCCGACATGAGCCCATTCATCTGAACCTATACCAACAGCCCCACAGGGCCTCTCCATCACAGATGGGGGATGCACAGGTTGGCAAAAATTAAAGTTTGACTTACTGTTGTTAGTTGCTATTGAGTCAGCTCAAACTCATAAAAAAAAAAAAAAAAAAACTCATGGAGACCCAAAATGTCTCCCTCTACCCCTCCTGTTACCCTCCCTGGACCCAGGACAAACAGGCCCCTGAGAGCCCCTCTTCCACCTGTCACACACAGATCACAACCCCTTACCTCTCCGCTCTAAGCTTTGCTCGAGCGTTTTCTATCCAGGTGCTTCAGAACCATGAGCAGGTGTGCACAGACAGGTAAGCCAGTGCAGGACTGGGGATTAACTGTCAGAACCCAAGAGGGAACTAAGAGCAACCGGATACTGCCGCACTGGTGGTACAGTGCCCATTTACAGGTGAAAAAACTGAGAATCAGATTAGTTACCCGGCTCAAGGTTGCAACTGCCCAAAATTGTTGTTTTCAAAGAATTCTGTGGAATGGAAAAGTAGTTACAATATAATGTAAGTAAAAGTCTTCAAATACTACTTACACGCCTGTCTTGATGACTGAATCTGTTCAGTTCCTGAGTTTAGAGAGGGAGCAATCAGATAGCTCACATATGTGAGTCTGTGTGAGCCTGTGTGCATATATGTGGTGCATGTGAGGTGTGCATGCATATGTTTAAAGTGTAAATGTGTGTGCATGGGTGAGCTGTGTCATGTGTAAGTGTGTGCACAAGTGTGTGGCTATAAATGTATTTGCCAGTATGTGCAACTGAATCAATGTGAAGTGTGAGTGGCGTATGCATGCGTGTGTGTGTGATCATGAGTGGTGTTTGAGTTAAGACTGGCACTGCTTTTAAATGGAAAAATACCAAGTTTATAAGAGGTTATCTTTGAGTTGTAAAATTATCAGTATTTAAGGGCTTTCCCCCTTTTCTGCGTAATGCTCATATATTTCTTTAATAATCAGAAAGCTTTTATTTTGTCTTTGTTTTTAATCCAGGCCACACAGATGAGCTGCTACTTACCCACTCCCCACTCCAGCAGGGCGAGAGATCTTCTGCCTCCGGGGCTCAGCCTGGCTGAGGCCAGAGGCAAAGCGACCCGCAGTTATGCTGAGAAGATAGAGAGACCAGGGAAGATGCAATTCCCTCCAGCTTCCCAGCTCCATGACCTGCCCTGCCTCTTCGATCAGCCTCTGAGAATTAACAGTTTCTGATTCCTACCTCTATCCCATATACCTGGTCACTCTAGATTTCTGTGGGGCCCTTTTCTCTGAGTCGGCCTCCCTTCTCCTTGGAGGCTGGGGATCCCAATGTTTTTAATGAGTAGTCCAAGCACCTAGAACTTACATCCGAGGAGCTCTGGGTTCCATGGCTAAAGCATACTGGCCAGTGGACAATGGGAGCATCAGCCGAAGCAGGCATTTCTTTGTCCCAGATGTTTACAGCCCCATCCTCCTCCACCAAAGATGGTGACAAGGAGCCTTCCCTCAGCTTCCAGTGCACTGATAACCAGTGACAGCTGAGCATATGCTCATCACCTTCGGTGGCAAGTGGCTGCTAACTGCTCTAAACAGTGCTGATTATAAATAAGATTTTTATTGCCTTTATAAGGCAGTGTTCATCAAAGTATGAAAAGGTGTGAGGCAGATTCTCCACTGGGTAAGACCTTACATAAGACAGGGGAGATGGTTGGAAAACTGAGGGCATATGCCCTTAACAAGATACCATACTCGGGCCTCTGCGCAAAGCTCCTTTGGCTTGTGGTCTCCATTTAAAGTATGCGTAGGTTAAGTTTTTTTTTTTTTTTTTTTTAAGTGTAAAATCTACAAAAACAAAATAAATGGAAAAAAAAAATCCACAAATAAAAGGAATTCAGCACAGGAGGGTAAGATGAACAAAGAAAACATCAGCACCACACAAAAGAGCACTACAAAATTACGGTAATAAACTCACACCTATCAATAATTACACTGAACATAAATGGCCTAAATGCACCCATAAAGAGACAGAGAGTGACAGAATGGATAAAAAAAACAAGTTCCATCAATATGCTGTCTACAAAAGACACACCATAGAAACAAAGATATAAATTTATTAAAAATCAAAGGATGGAAAAAAATATACCAAGCAAACAGCTACCAAAGAAGAGCAGGAGTGGCAATACTATCTCTCATAAAATAGGCTTTAAAACCAAACCTCCATAAAAGACAAAGAAACCAAACCCAGTGCCGTCGAGTCAATTCTGACTCATAAAGACAAAGAAGGACATTATAAAATGATTAAAGGGATGATCCATCATGAAGATTTAACCATAATAAACATCTACGTATCCAATGACAGGGCTCTAAGTCACATAAAACAAACTCTAACGACCGACAGTTCCACAGTAACAGCAGGAAACAGTAGAAAATGTCAACAAACCACTCTTGGTAAAGGACAGAACATCTAGTAAGAAACTCAACAAAGATACAGAAGATCTGAAGGCCACAATCAACAAACGACCTCATAGACATATATAGAACACCCAACAGCTGTATACATTCTTTTCCAGTGCACATAGAACATTCTCCAGAATAGACCTCATTTTAGGCCACAAAGCAACCCTCAGCAAAATCTAAAACACTGAGAAAATACCAAGTATCTTCTCTGATCACAATGTCATCAAAGTAGAAATTAACAATGGGAAGAGTAGGGGAAAAACATCAATTACATGGAAACTGAATAACACCCTGCTTAAGGGTAACAGAAGAAATCAAAGATGGGATCAAAGAATTCCTAGAATCAAACAAGAATGAAAACACATCATACCAAAACCTTTGCGACACAGCAAAGGCAATGCTCAGAGGTCAATTTATGGCAATAAATGCACACAGCAAAAAAGAAGGAATGAAATCAAAACATTAGCTACACAGCTCAGACAAATAGAAAGAGAACAGCAAACAAAGCCCACAGCCACTAGAAGAAAGGAAATAATAAAGATCAGAGTAGAAATAAATGAAATATAGAATAGGAAAACAATAGAAAGATCAACAAAACCAAAAGTTGGTTGGTTCTTTGAAAGGATCAACAAAATGGACAAACCACTGGCCAAAGTGACAAAAGGAAAACAGTAAAGGACACAAATAACCCAGATAAGAAATGAAATGAAGGACATTACAACAGACTCAACTGAAATAAAGAGAATTAGAGTGCTATGAAAAACTATGCTCCAACAAATCTGAAAACCTAGAGGAAATGGACAGATTTCTAGAAACACATTATCTACCCAAACTAACACGAAATGATGTTGAAAATCTGAACATACTCATAACAAGAGAAGAGACTGAAAAGGTTAAAAAAAAAAAAAAAAAACCTCCCAACAAAAAAAAAGCCCTGGCCTAGATGGCTTCACTGAAGAATTCTATCAAACATTCAGAAAAGAGCTTATACCAGTACTACCCAAGCTACTTCAGAATGTAGAAAACCAGGCGATACTTCTGAATTCATTCTATGAAGCCACCATAACGCTGATACCAAAACCAGGCAAAGTCACCAAAAAAAGAGAGAGAAAATTACAGACCAATATCTCTCATGAATATAGATGCAAAAATTCTCAGCAAATTGTAGCCAGTAGAATTCAACATCATACCAAGAAAATAATACACCACAACCAAGTGGGATTCATACCAGGTATGCAAGGATGGTTCAACATAAGAAAACCAATCAATGTAATCACCACATCAATAAAATAATCACATGACCATCTCAATCAATGCACATAAGGCATTTCACAAAGTGCAATACCCATTCCTGATAAAAGCTCTCAATAAAATAGGTATAGAAAGGAAATCCCTCAACACAATAAAGGGCACCTATGCAAAACCAACAGCCAACATCATTCTTAATGGAGAGAGGCTGAAAACACTCCCGATGAGAATAGAATCAAGACAAGGATGCTCTTTATCACCACTCCTATTTAACAATTTAACATTGTGCCGGAAGTCCTAGCTAGAGCAATAAGGCAAGAAATATAAATAAAGGTCATCCAAATTGGTAAGGAAGAAGTAAAACTATCCCTATTTGCGGATGATATGATACAATACGTAGAAAACCCCAAAGACTCCATGAGAAAACTACTTACTGGGGCTAGTAGAAAAATTCAGCAGGATACAAGATAAAGAACAAAAATCAGTGGGATTCCTATACACCAATGAAGAGAATGATGAAAAGGAAATCAGGAGAATAATACCATTTATAATAGCCGTTAAAAAAATACTTAGGAATAAATCTAACCAGGGGTATACAAGACCTATACAAAGAAAACTGCAAGACACTACTGCAAGAAACCAAAAGAAATCCGTATAAATGGAAAAACATACCATGTTCATATAGAGATTCAACACAGTAAAATATCAATTCTACCCAAAGAAATCTACAAATACAATGCAATCCCAATCCAAATATCAACAGCATTCTTTAAAGAAATGGAAAAACCTATCATTAACTTTACATGGAAGGGAAAGAGGCCCTGCATAAGTAAAGCATTATTGAAGAAGAAGAATAAAGTGGGAGAACCTGCACTACCTCACCTCAGAGCCTACTATATAGCTATGGTAGTCAAAACAGCCTGGTACTTGTACAACGACAGATACATTGACCAATGGAACAGAAAAGGAGAACCCAGATGTAAACCCATCCACCCTATGGTCACCTGATCTTTGACAAGGGCCCCAGGTCCATCGAATGGGGAAAAGACAGTCTTTTTAACAAACGGTGCTGGCAAAACTGGATGCCCATCTGCAAAAAAATGAAACAGGACCCAGACCTCACACCATACATAAAACTAATTCAAAATGGATCAAAGACCTAAATATAAAACCCAAAACTATAAATATCATAGAAGAAAAAATAGGACCAATGACAGAGGCCCTAATACGTGGTATTAACGGGATGCAAACCATAACGACATACAAACTCTAGCAGATAAACTAGATAACTGGGATTGTCTAAAAATTAAATACTTATACTCATCAAAAGATTTCACCAAAAGAGTAAAAAGAGAACCTACAGACTGGGGAAAAAAAATGTGGCTATTACAAATAGGACAAAGGCCTAATCTCTAAAATCTACAGGAAAATCCAACATCTCCACCAACAAAAAGACAAATAATTCAATTAAAAAATGGGCAAAGGAAATGAACAGACACTTTACCAAAGAACACATTCAAGCAGCTAACAGACACATGAGGAAATGCTAGTGATCACTCGCCATTAGAGAAATGCAAATCAAAACCACAGTGAGATACCATCTCACCCCAACATTATTGGCAGCAGGAATCAAAAAAACAAAAACAAATGTTGGAGAGGCTGCAAGCAGATTCGAACTCTTATGCACTGCTGGTGGGAACACAAAATGATACAGCCATTCTGGAAAATGATATGGTGCTTCCTTAGAAACCTAGCAATAGAAATACCATAAAAAAAAATAAATAAATGCCATATGATCCAGCAATCCTACTCCTAGGAATATATCCTAGAGATGCAAGTGCCATCAGATGAGTAGACATAGGCACACCCATGTTCGTCATAGCATTGTTCACAGTAGCAAAAAGATGGAAACGACCTAGGGGTCCATCAACAGATGAATGGGTAAACTATGGTACCTACACACAATGGAGAACTGTGCAACGATAAAGAACAATGATGAACCTGTGAAGCATCTCATAATAGGGATGAATCTGGAGGGCATTATGCTGAGTGAAATAAGGCAATCACAAAAGGACAAATATCGTATGAGACCACTACTATAAAAGCTCATGAAAAGGTTTACACACAAAAACAATCTTCGATGGTAGGAAGGAGGGGAGGGGTGGGAATGGAAAAACACTAAATAGACAATAGATAAGTGGTAATTTTGGTGAAGTTTAAGACAGTACACAATACTGGGGAAGCCAGCACAACTCGTCCAAGGCGAGGTTGTGGAAGCTCCACAGACAAATCCAAACTCCCTGAGAGACTGAATTACTGGCCTGAGGGGTGTGGGGACCTTCATGGTCTTGGGGAACATGTAGTTCAATTGGCATAACATAGTTTATAAAGAAAATGTTCTACATTCTACTTTGGTGAGTAGCGTCTGGGGTCTTAAAAGCTTGTGAGTGGCCATCTAAGCACTCCACTGGTCTCACCCCATCAGGAACAAGGGAGAATGAAGAAAACCAAAGACACAAGGGGAAGGTTAGTCCAAAGGACTAATAGACCACAACTACCACAGCCTGAGCCCAGCACAACTAGATGGTTCCCAGCTTCCACCACTGACTGCTCTGACAGGGATCACAATACAGGGTCCCAAACAGAGCTGGAGAAAAATGTAGAATAAAATTCCAACTCACAAAACAAAGGCCAGACTTACTGGCCTGCCAGAGACTGGAGAAAACTGAGAATATGGCCCTGGAACACCCTTTTAGCTCAGCAATGGAGTCACTCCTGAGGTTTACCCTTCAGCCAGAGTTTAGACAGGCCCATAATGAGACTAAAGGGGCACACGAGCCCAGTGGCAAGAACTAGAATGCAGGAGGGGACAGGAAAGCTGGTAATTGGGAACCCAAGGTCAAGAAGGGAGAGAATTGACATGTCATGGGGTTGGTAACCAATGTCTCAGAACAATATGTGTACTAACTGCTTAATGAGAAACTAGCTTGTTCTGTAAACCTTCATCTAAAGTACAATTTAAAAAAATAGGGTGAGTAGGTGTTTTCTGTCTAGATAGGTGGCGTCCAGCCTCTACAGGAGAAGTCTACACACTCTCATCAGGACCCAGAGCACTGAGTCTCTGATTCTCAGAGCAGTTACGTTTACCACCTGGGCCGGGCTCAGCCAAGGCTGCAAAAGTGAAGTCCGTAGCCTGTGGAGCGTATTGAAGGCCCCTGGGAGAGGAAGGAGCTCAGAGTGATCAGTGGCGCTGTGGTGAGTCTCTGGAGTTAGACTGCTGGGGTTCAAGCCCTGCCCCTACTACTTTGTAGCTGTGCCATCTGTGGGCGCATGTTCTTATCCTCTTCAGTCCTCAGTCCCTACACCTAATACAATTAAGGAAGAAAATCCATGTAAAATACTTACAGCAGTGCTGAGGTTAGTAAGCACTCTTAAATGTTACCTGCCATTACTGAGACCTACCCCTGCCAGGCAACAAGACAGGAGCTTACCCCCTTAGCTTTCCAATGACCTCCCATCTCGTGCAAGGTCTTACCCAATGGAGAATCTGCCCCACACCTTTTTATACTTTGTGGAGCACTGCCTGATATTACTCCTTAGGTATATGTTCGTATCTCATATCTACATACAAGTAAAATTATTTCCTGCTTACATGCTTATTTATTGGCATACCACATGGAAACAGCTGGACAGATTCTCACCAAATTTGGAGAAGTATTTTGGGGTGATCTGACTCCAAATATTTTCTAGGCAGTGTACACAAAATTCACTTTGGGGGACCCTGGAAACACCTCAATTGTTTTTCTTTCATACCAAGAAAACATTAAACATTTCAACAAATGAATTCAGAAACTATTATATACATACACACAGACACACACACATATATATATAACATATATATATACACACATACATATTTAACTATGCTAAGATTTTATAAGTGTAGCGGGGAGTCACTAAATGTTCATTAATTTTTTTAAGTCATTTCTTGAATTCTATTTTATGTGGAAACGCAAAATATGTCACACAAAATGCTCTTATCAAGAGCTAAACTCAGAAAGGTTGAGAAAGCCCTAAAGTTAGTCTGATAAGAATCTCTATCTGTGGGCCAACTTGGAGGGACACGCTCTTCTGAGGGTGAGTAAGGGATGCCCACAGGAAGAACATTCCAGAGCTAGTTAGGATAGGCACTCTCTTGAGAGCTTCAAGCCCAAGAAGCATTTGTGTACCCAAAAGACAGGCAGTTGCCCAGAGCCATTGGCACTGCTGCTGGAACTCTGCCCCAAGAGACTGAGTGCCCACCCACTGGGAGTGACTTCTTCTTTCTCTCAGAGGTAACAGAAACCTTGAGTGACACTACGCTGCTAGTCAGGGGACAGGTGAAGTGCATATTTAGATGCCAGGGCAAGAGGAAACAAATAATGGCTTTTGGTTCCCAGTTGCTGAAAAATCACACATCAGTTTAATATCTAATATTTGACACTATTGTTGGATCCTGTATTGTCACCTATAATTGAAGGATGAGCCTAAGGTGATGCTGTTCTGATAAAAAAGTCAGGCGAGAGCCTATTACAGGGACCCAGAATCCAGGTCATTTCCCAAGTAACAGCTATGCATTTTGACAGGGAACAGTTTAGAGGAAACTTCATCAATCTATTCCCCAGATACTACTAAGAGCTTCCAACAACCCCCTTCTTTCAGACATGGGTAGAGAGCGTACGTTTCTCAGTGACCACCAGTAAGTCATTACTACAGACACTCCAAGCCCAGGTGTTAAGATTTGTTTGAGCTGCTTCTTACTTGGGCAGCTTCAGGGTGAATAGCAGCAGGAACCTGTTCATATGTACTCCAGACATGATGTAATAAATAGGGTGTTAGTGGGAAATGATTTTCTGACTCTTAATTATGACAATTACATAAAAGTACTATACACAAGTCCAACATTCATCTTTTTACTGTTTACTTAATGACGTATACGGGAGCAAGATGAAGCAGTCTGCTTCTGTCAAGATTACAGCCTTGGAAACCCTATGAGACAGTTCTACTCTGCCCTATAGGGTTGGTATGAGTCAGAATCGACTCTGCCGCAGTGTTTTTCTTTTTTTTTTTTTCCCTAGGTGTAATGACACATGGTCAAGGAAGACAAAAGAATGCATTCCAGAATAGGATCCTTAGTTCTCTCAATCTAGGCTGGTTTAAGAAGAGCTGTGTTTGAAGCTGGTAGTAGAACAGATGAGGTCTTAAAATTCTCTTCCAGTTGCCCACACCTTCTTCCTCTGGCCTTCTCCCTCCTAACCAGAGCCCACTCTTCTTACATTCAGCCTACGAAGACCAGGTCAATGATGAGTAAAAGGGGCAGAGAAAGTCCTCAGAGGAAAGGAGAGGAGGAAGACCCATCACAACATCAAGAAAATCACAGTAAAATTTCAGATTGTTCGAGAATGCCTGTTTTTAGGAGCCGTGTATTAGTTATTCCAACACCCGTCTGTCAGTTTGTCCTACTGTGGTGGCTTGCCTGTTGCTATGATGCTGGAAACTGTGCCACCAGTATTTCAAATTCCAGCAGAATCACTCACGGTGGACAGGTTTCAGTGGAACTTACAGACTAAGACTAGCAAGAAAGGCCTGGAGGTTTACTTCTAAAAATTAGCTAATGAGAACCTATGCATCACCACGGAACACCGTCTGAGGTGCTTACTTTGGACTGGTGAGACAGACTGGCACAATAGCTGCAACAATGGACTAGAACAGCCCAGGGATTGTGAGGATGGCACAGGACAGCATAGTGTTTCGTTGTTGTTTGTCAGTTCACCATGAGTTGGAGTTGACTCAATGGCTACTCTCTCTATATATTGGGTATAGGGATTCATATACAAATGGAATTTTGACCCTTTTGATGATTACCCCCCTTGGTACATATACATACACAGATCCCCATGCATCTAATCACACTCCCATCAAGATGTGTTCCTCTGGAAAACTTCAGCAGCGATCACTGGCTTACAAAACCAGCTTTGAAAGAGATGCATGAAAAAGGGTATCATCAAATAACTGTCCCTGTCAGGACAGCAAATTTCTACCACAGCTGCATAAAAATGAAAGCAAAATTCTAAAACCAAACAGATCTTTTAAAAATCAGTGGACGTCAGCAGCTTTCTCTCCCACTTCTGACATTGCCCTGTGCTACTCCACACCCCACGAGCCCAGCTATTATTCACCAACACTACGGAGCCATCAGATCTCCCCAATCCGATTTATCAAGGCTGCTAATGGCTCCGGGCACCAGGCGAGCAGGCCGTATTGCTGAGATTCCAGGAGGCCAGCAACCCAGCCACCACAAAGGCAGCCCAGCCACGTGGGCCAAGTGGAGTTGACTAGAACTCATAACGAATTTGCATAGATTTGCACAGCACGTCAGAAGTACTTTCACCTCAGACAGACCTGGAGCCCAGAAGTGGAGAGAAAGCAAAAAGGCTCGGTAGAGGGGAGGACTGAGCTCAGCGAAGATCTGCAGCTGCTTCCACAGGTGACATCGACACCTTGGTGTCAGTTGCCTTGCGGGTTGTCACTAACAATTACTACTGGGTTATTTTTCAGGCCACCGCCTATATTTCAAGAGGACTGATTTTTCTGGACTGTGCGTTTCCTGCAGCAGCAAAGGGAGCTCTGATTCACACATGTTCCTGCTGGAGGTAACATGTGTCTTCATATACCTGGGTAGATAGCAAGTAATTACAGATTCCATACAGGAAATTTAGAATACTATGTTCTGAGAGAATGGCAAACATGCTGAGCCAGGCCTTACCCTTGTTTTCTGAAATGACAGGGCATAAAACACTTCAGTGAGGGAAGAAAACAGGCAAGCAGAATAGCTCGGGAATCTGTGGACCATCTGCACATCCATAGAGCACTAATGGGGAATAATTACACTGTTCCCGCGGTCCCAGAGCTGCAAGTCTCTGGAAGGGAGACTGGTTTCCCAGGCCTTCCCAGTGGCTGCTGTCTGGCAGAGGTGAACACTGGAAGTCCGATGCTGAAATGGCTCATTAAAAGAACTTTGAAAAAGAGGGTTGCTCTTTGAATCTTAAAGATGGTAATGAGAAGCTCAGCAGGCTGCACAGAGAAGC
Organism: Loxodonta africana; assembly: GCF_030014295.1. NCBI lineage: Eukaryota > Metazoa > Chordata > Mammalia > Proboscidea > Elephantidae > Loxodonta > Loxodonta africana. The sequence continues at coordinate 117,567,877 of NC_087347.1, forward strand.
ATTACCTTGTCCCTAAATTAAATTTCAGTGGCTAGGGACCAAATAGGAGCAAGGGTTAAAGGTGGAGGGGAGAGGAGGGAAGAGGAGGGGGAGGGAGAGGAGAGAAAATGCATTCTTTGGCCAGATACTGATAAAACTTCTCCAAAACTGCTTCTCCGGAGGACCACTCACCAGCTGCTCCCTGACAGGAAAGTTAAAGCCATCAAGAAGTTCCATTTATTACTGGCTGATGTGTCGGCAAGGAAGGTATGCTCTGTGTACCTTAAGTGGAATTTCAATCCAGCCTGGCCTGTCTGTTGCTGCTGAGGTCGGCACAGAAAACAGATGGGAATAAGCAGGGCTTTGCATCTCATCCAAAAGAGCTGGGCCGGGGAAGGCAGGTCAAGCAGCCATGCAAGAGGACCCAACAGGCCCATTCTGACCTTGGAAGACACCCCATCCTGGCTCCAAACTAAGGTCCAAGAACTGACCTCTACAGGTCAGCAGCCCTAAGTCCAGCAGGTTCCTCATTACCAGCAGAAGTTGACCCAGGTGTCTGGCCAGCTGGCCCACTGGCTACTGCCACTCCCAACTCTTTCTCGACAAGTATGAGGTGCACCGTCTCTGTTTAGATTCTATTGCTTCTTCAACACTGAATTTGTCCCTCCATGAAGTCTTCCAGGACATGCCAACCACATACGATGATCTCTCCTTTCTGATCCCCCTACACATCCCCACCTGAACCATTCACGGTAATACTCTTGTATGGCCTTGCTAAGTTTTTGTTCTCTTCCTAGTGTCTCTGATTTGCCTCCAACGAGGCTGAAATTTCCTGGAACACCCACCAGAGCAGTGTATCACATCCCCCTCCCACACACTCAGGATATCCCCTTTACCTACTGTCATAGATTGAACTGTGTCCCCCCAAAATATGTGTCAACTTGGCTAGGCCATGATTCCCAGTATTGTGTGACTACCTGTCATTTTGTCATCTGATGTGATTTTCCTATGTGCTGTAAATCCTGCCTCTATGATGCTAATGAGGCAGGGTTAGAGGCAGTTATATTAATGAGGCAGGACTCAATCTACAAGATTAGGTTTTGTCTTAAATCAATCTCTTTTAAGATAAAAAAGAGAGAAGCCAGCAGAGAGACAAGGAGGCTTCACACCACCAAGAAACAAGAGCCAGGAGAATAGTGGGTCCTTTGGACCCAGGGTCTCTGCACTGAGAAGCTCCTCGACTGGGAAAGATTGATGACGAGGGCCTTCTGCCAGAGCTGACAGAGAGAAAGCCTTTCCCTGGAGCTGACGCCCTGAATTCAGACTTCTAGTTTCCTAGACTATTAGAGAATAACTTTATTGTTTGTTAAATCCATTTACTTGTGGTATTTCTGTTATAGCAGCAATAGATGACTAAGATACCTATAATCTCAGCCTCTTCCCCTTTTCACTTCTTTTCTATCTCAAAAGCCAGTTCCACACAGCCTTTTCTAGCTACTATCCTATCTTTCCCATTATCGATGTATAACCTCACTTTGTCCCAAAAAATATTCCAAGAAACTTTGGAAAATGTAGACGGCACTGGGTTAGTCAAGATAGGAAAATAAGTATGTGGAAATTGGGGAAATAGAAAATAAGGAGAGGAAAAAATAAGCTGAAGCTAGGTATATACTGAATGAATTCACATAAGCCATATGTCCCAAAGTTCTATCACTGGCTAGAAATAGGATATAAATCTGACTCAGTTTTCTAGTAACCAAAGCAAAGAAAGAAACATCAGCAGAAGGGAACATGAAACAAGACATTGTGTCCAAGGAGTAAAAACAATTCCACTGCTCAGATAAAGGCTGGTCATGCCCAGAACTATGGCCTGAGGCAACGTTCTCCCATGGGTCCCACAGGGAACCCTACGTGAGGACGTCTTGAATAACAGGAATTAAAAACTCGACCCATTGCCATCAAGTCAATTCTGACTCATAGCTATTCTATAGGACACAGCAGAACTGCCCCTTAGTGTTTCCAAGGAGCAAATGGTGGATTCGAACTGCTAACCTTTTGGTTAGCAGCTGAACTGTTAAACCCCTGAGCCAACAGGAATTAATGCTGACTTAACGTCAGCATTACTTTAGTGATGGGGATACAAAGGGGAACAAGACAGGACTATCTCTGCCTTCATGGATCTTAGGTTTTCTTAGAGAAAGGGACAACAAACTTGTGCATGTTATATGGTTTAATGGGAAGAACTGGGAGAGGGGTACCTGAGGTAGGGTGGTCAGGAGAAGGTCTCCCTCTGAAGGATGAGGAGATAGGTATCAGTCAGGTAAAGAGGTGGGCTTTTTGTGTAATGGCCCCTGAACTGGCCAGTAGATCTAAACCTGATCCAGTGGCAACACCTCAATGAGGGACCTGTATCTTGCCCCACCTCTTCGCAGCCAAGTTTCTTGGAAGAGTTGCTTACATGTGCTGTCTCCACTCCCTTCCCTCTCTGCTGCTCCTCAGTCCCCTGCAGCCTGCCTTTTGCTCCCCTCGCTCTAGAGAAACCACCCTATGTACGGGACCAATAAAGCCATACCACTAGAGACATTCTTTAGTCTTTATTCTGTTGGAAGTCTTTGGTGCATTTGTTGCTGTTGGTCATTCCCTTCTTGAAGCCACTTCCCCTTTGGTGTCTGTGATCCCCATTTTGTTCCTGGTTGTCCTGCTGCCCTTCTAGATGCCCTTTCTCCATCAATTCTGTAGACTCATCCTTAATTTGCTTAGTAACTGTCAGCCCTCGACTAAATGTTACCTGGACCCTCTGTGCTTCTCATTTTACATTTTCTCTCAGGTGGAAATGATCCCCAGGTCTGTATCTAGCTACAGCCTATATAGTGGCTCTTAGCTGCTCTCCAGTCGGCCCCCGACCCATGGCAACCCCACACAACAGAACAAATGCTGCCGCCATGATTGGCTACAGATCGGACCATTGTGATCCCTAAGGTTTTCATTGCCTGATTTTCAGAAGTAGATTGCCAGATCTTCCTTCCTAGTCTTTGTCTGGATGCTCTGCTGAAACCTGTTCAGCATGATAGCGACATGCAAGTTTCCACTGGCAGATGGATAGTGGCTGCACAGGAGGTATGCTGGCCAAAAACCAAACCCAGGTCTCCCACATGGAAGGCGAGAATTCTACCACTGAACCACCATTGCCTCAGCTCCAGCCTATACCGGTCCTCTAGTGCCAGACCTATGAGGTCAGCTGCCTACTGGAGAGCTCCACATGGATGCCACACGGGCCTCTCACACACAGCATGTTCAAAATCAAACAATTTTTCCTCTCCCACTCCAACCTATTCCTGTCTCAAATTCCCTATACTCATGCCACCACCATCCACCCCACTGCCCAAACCAGAAAACTCAGTCTCCTTGACTCCTCCTTTTCACTCCTCCTCTCCCATATCCCATCCTGTTGTTTTTGCCTTCTAATTAGATCTTCTATTTATTACCTTCTGTCCAAGCCCACTAGTGAAAATTAATAACTAACATTTGCTGAGTGCTTACCATGTGCCAGGTGCTGTTTAAAGTGCTTTACACTTTGAATCCATCATGTAGACCTCGCAACTACACTCTGACGTTAAGCACTGTTAGCATCCACATTCCACAGAGGAGGAAAATGAGGCCAGAGAAATTGTGTGACTTGCCCCAGGTCACATAGCAAGAACTGTAAGGGTAGGATTTGAACACAGGCAGTTTCTAACTCCAGGGCTCACACACCATCACTGCTTTTTATCCCGTCTCACCTGGATTATCCCGTCTTTTCCCCTTCTCTGCACTGCTGCCCCACACTGTGATTTATCTAGAACTGAAATCTGGTCTGTCCACCTTCAGCTTAGCATTCTTCATGGCTTCCTATGGCTTACAGAATACATTTCAAGCTCTTGGTCATCTCCTGTCACCGCCCCTCCCCCACAGACAACTGCACAGCTATCCTGTGCCAGGAATGGTGCTGAGGTTTTTGACAATACAAACTGTGGCTCCCATTGTCAAGAAAATATGGAGTAAGTAGGCAAACAAACTGTACAAGTGAAAAGTTATACATAAGAATTAAACCCAAGAGTATAATAACAATGAGGTCACAAGGCAGGCAGTTGGGTTTAGTGGTAAGAGGGGAGACTCATGTCAGACAGATATAAGACCCTAAATATAAGGAGAAAGGACATTTAACATATGCAGAACAATCTGCCAAAAATGACTTTTTTCCATTCCAAGCTGGGCACTCACGAATGATCAGTTCCATTCTGGTTTAGTTTGAAAGATACTTTAATATGCCTGTACTGTTCCAGTTCAATACTTTCAGAAAATGAATAGGCTTGGTTCTGGTTCAAACTGGCTTACTAGGTGTTTCTGTTTTGAAAAGTCCTTGGTTCAGTGTTCAGCTCAGTGGGAGGAAAAAAAAAATTTAATTTGAGGCTCAGCTTGGTTCAAGGTTCGCAAATTAGACCAATGCCTTCCAGTTGTCGGTTCACACAAGCTCGCTTCCCAGTAATGGATTCAGCTCGTTTACATGGCCCTGGCCTTCTCTGGGTGGTGCAAATAGTTCACATCCTTGGCTGCTAACTGAAAGTTTGGAGGGTCAAGTCCACCCAGAGGCACCTCAAAAGAAAGGTCCGGCAATCTACTTCTGAAAAAATCAGTCATTGAAAACCTTATGGAGCATTGTTCTACTCTGACACACAAAGGGGTCATCATAAGCTGGAACCAACTCATTGTCAACTGGTTTTTGGCCCTCCACAGAGTGTTTACCAACCCCCTCCGTCCTCCATCCATTTATCTCAGCCAAACTCGACCCTGGGCCAGATGTCTGGGGACTTCCCCGACAGGCTCTCACTTCAAGCACAGCAATACTTCCTGGTGAGCCTGGCTTAGAGTTCTGGAAGCTGGGGGCCTATGTCAGGGCTGAGGAAGGACCGTGTGGGCCTCTGCGGAGTATGAAGCAAACTCACCAACTGTCTCTCTCATAACCATGGCTGCCTCACCTCTTTCGTACCCCTATCCCTTGATCCCTCATACTCCTATCCCTTCTCCTGCCTTATTTTTCTCCATCTCATTTACCAGCAACTGACATGTTTTCAGACACCTTGTTTTCTACCTTTTTAACCTCTGTTGCCCCCTCCAGGCTGTGAGCTCCATGAGGTCAGGAACATTGTCTACCTTGTTGGCTATTACACCCCCACCCTGTAGAACAGTCCCTGGAATATAGTGGAAGCCCAATAAATATATGGTAAATATTGGTAACTGTATTTCTTTACAGGAAGAATAGCACACTCTTAGTGAGCTTTTCCCTGCTAATACCCCCTTCCTCTTTCTTCCTTTCCAACTCCTGTCTGTCCAAACACTGGGCTGAAGGAAGAAAAGTATCTGTGCATTAACGGGCTGCCTCCTTCTCTCCAAGCCTCCATCTCTGCGCGTGTGTCTCTCTGTCTGTCTTCATTCCTTCCTCCCCCAACCCCCCTGCCATCTCTTTCCTCTGTCTCTCTCAGAAGGTGAGTTTCTTTGGCTTTTCTCAGCTGAATGTTCTCTGCACATCCAGTGAGCTGGGCTTTGACAGAACAGAGTGCTTGCTGACTGGGTGGGGCAGGATGAAGAAGAGAGCAGAAACAAGAACCTATAAGTTCCATGCCTAGAGGCCCACCCAGCGAGGCAAATGGTTCACCTCAGCCTCTCAGCTGCCTCACCAGAGCTGACCCTCTGCTCCAAGATCCTTGGTCTGCATCCAAAAGGAATGTGAGTTTGAGCCCCTTCTATCCTATGAAGTAGCTTTTTAGCTGCCACATTACAGATTAAGCTTACATCTGTGATTAAGAATTGATAAAACATATAGCACTCATAACATGCAAAATTTCCCGCATTGTAGTGTGCACATACAAGAAAAGGATGTGAAGAGAAGTCGACTAAGGATTTTATCTGCCCAGTAACATTATAACCATACTCTTATTTACTGTTTATTGATCAAACAAACAAATCTGCCCAACGTTTCCTTCCCCCATCAGCTAATGCACACAGGTGTTTTCTCACCCAGAGAATACAAGCCCCAGTGTGATGGACAGTGTTATGTGTCAACTTGCCTAGGCTATGATTCTCAGTGGTTTGGCAGATGCTATATAACACCTTCCATTTTGTGATCTGACATGAGTAGCCAGTCAGTTGAAAGGGGAGTTTCCTTGGGGGTGTGGCCTGCCTCCAGTGTATAAAAGGATGTTCTGGCCAAGATCGCTCTCTTTCTCGACCCTGCACTCTTCTTGTCACCTGGCCTCAGATTCTTAGAATGTAAGCCTGCAGCAGTCTCTGGCGTGGCACCTGGACCTGCAGATTCTGGATTTGCCAACCCCCACAACCCTATGGGAAACCCTGGTGTTATAGAAGTTAAGTGCTACGGCTGCTAACCAAGAGGGCAGCAGTTCAAATCCACCAGGCGCTCCTTGGACACTCTATGGGGCAGTTCTACTCTGTCCTATGGGGTCACTATGAGTCAGAATCAACTCAATGGCAACGGGTTTGGGTTTTTTTTTTTTTTTTTTTTTTTTTGGTACAACCCTATGAGTCAGCAAAGGCCTCAAGCCTGCCACCTGACCTGCAGATTTTGGGTTCGTCAGCCCCTGCAACCACATGAGCCAGCAGAGGTTTTCAGCCTGTTTGTTGCCTGACCCACAGGTTTGGGCCTTCCTTGCTAGCTCCCAAAATTGCATGAGCCATTTTCCCACAACTATGTGAGCCATATCCTTGAAGTACATTTCTCTATATATTTATATATACTTCGCTGGTTTTGCTTCTCTAGAGAACCTAGGCTAAAACCCAGAAACTGGCTAAAATGAAGTGCACAGAGCTCTCTAAAAGGGACATCAGGTAGTCCTCTGAGATAATTAAGAATATAGTCACAGATTCAAGAAGGTCTAGAAGAAAGGAGCAATCAAACATGTTCACCTACCACTTAATGTTTCTGCTGGCCAATATGAAAATTAAAAAAAGACAAACCTACTGCTGTAGAGTCGATTCTGACTCATAGTGACTCCACAGGACAGAGTAGAACTGCCCCTACAGGGTTTCCAAGGCTGTAAATCTTTATGGACACGGACTGCCACGTCTTTCTCCTGTGGAGCGGCTGATGGGTTCAAACGGCAATCTTTTGGTTAGCAGTTGATTGCTTAACAACTGTGCCACCAGGGCTCCTTTGAAAAGCAAATAGGACCTAAAAATGAACTGACTTTTGAAAGTTATATACATTTTCTTCTCCAGTTAGTTTCATTATATTTGTCTTTGGTATTACAGTTTTGCTAGGATGTGTCTAGGTGTGAACTTTTTTATTTGTCCTTCTTGAGTTTTAATGAGTTTCCTAAATCTATTTAATTTTATCAGTTTTGGAAATGTCACTTATCCCATTCTGAAATTTTTGTTATATATATATACAGAAAGAGAGAGACCTTCTCAATTGATCCTTCATGATTCTTAAACTCTTTTTCATTTTTCCATCTCTTTGTCTCTCTGGACAGTATTATGAATAATTTCTTTCGATCTATTCTAGTTTGCTAATTTTCTCTTCAGCTGCTATTATTGACTGTTAAGTCTGTGGAATAGAATAGTTAAATATCAGCTATTATAATTTCCATTTCTAAAACTTTAATTTGGTTCTTTGTCAAATCTGCCTGATCATGTACAGTTATGTGTTCCTTTCTTATTTTCCAAGTCCCTCTGTTTATGAGCTTTGTTGTTGTTACTGTTAGGTGCCAGGAGTTGGTTCTGACTCGTAGTTACCCTATGTACAACGGAACAAAATACTGCCTGGTCCTGCACTATCCTCACAATTGTTGCTGTGTTTGCTGCATTTGAGCCCACTGTTGCACTCACTGTGTCAGTTTCATCTTGCTAAGGGTCTTCCTCTTGTTCGCTGACCCTCTACTTTACCAAGCATGATGTTGTCCAGGGACTGGGCCCTCCTGACAACGTGTCCAAAGTACGTGAGACGAAGTCTCTCCATCCTCACTTCTAAGGAGCATTCTGGCTGTACTTCTTCCAAGATAGATTTGTTCATTCTTCAGGCAGTTTTAACCTTATCAACTTAACCATACTTTAAACACATTAAATTATTTAATAACCTGTGTCTTATAATGCCAATATCTGAAATCACACAGAGGCGATTCAGCTGTCTTTCGTTTTTTAGGCTCTCACTCTTTGTGCTTTGTTTCCTTATAACGTTTCGTCCTTTTTTTTTTTCAAAGTGTAAGCTAATTTTTCCCCAAAAACTTTACCTATGAGAATTCCTCAAGGCCTGGGTTAAAGGTGAAATCTCTAAAGAGGGTCTGTTTCCTTCTGCCAGGTGCCTGAGACAACCAAACTGGTCTTTAAATTAAACCTCAGTTTTCCACTGTGAGTTCAGGCTACAAACTACTTGAGGGTATACAGGTATGTGTTCTTACTTATGGGAGATTTTTTTTCCCCCATCCATTAAGAATCGAGGGTTGATGATGAATCCGTGAAACATTTCATAACATGGAGGAATCTGGAAGGCATTATGCTGAGTGAAATTAGTTGCAAAAGGACAAATATTGTATAAGACCACTATTATAAGAACTCGAAAAATAGCTTAAACAGAGAAGAAAATATTCTTTGATAGTTACGAAAGGCAGGAGGAAGGAGGGTTTTCACTAATTAGATAGCAGATTAAGAGCTATTTTAGGTGCAGGGAAAGACACAGGAGAGGTCAGCACAACTGGACTAAACCAAAAGCAAAGAAGTTCCCTGAATAAACTGAATGCTTCCAAGGCCAGTGTAGCAGGGGCGGGAGTTTGGGGACCATGGTTTCAGGGGACATCTAAGTCAATTGGCATAATAAATCTATTAAGAAAACATTCTGCATCCCACTTTGAAGAGTGGCGTCTGGGGTCTTAAATGCTAGCAAATGGCCATCTAAGATGCATCGACTGGTCTCAATCCACCTGGAGCAAAGGAGAACAAAGAACACCAAAGACACAGGTAACTATTAGCCCAAGAGACAGAAAGGACCACATAAACCAGAGACTACATCAGCCTGAGACCAGAAGAACTAGATGGTGCCCAGCTACAACAGATGACTGCCCTGACAGGGAACACAAGAGAGAACCCCTGAGGGAGCAGGAGAGCAGTGGGATGCAGACCTCAAATTCTCATAAAAAGATCAGGCATAATGGTCTGACTGAGACTAGAAGGACCCCAGAGGTCATGGTCCCCAGACTTTCTGTTAGCCCAAGACAGGAAGCGTTCCCAAAGCCAACTCTTCAGACAGGGATTGGACTGGACTATGGGAAAGAAAATGATACTGGTGAAGAGTGAGCTTCTTGGCTCAAGTAGACACATGAGACTATGTTGGCATCTCCTGTCTGGAGAGGAGATGAGAGAGCAGAGGGGGTCAGAAGCTGGCTGAATGGACACAAAAAGAGAGAGTGGAGGAAAGGAGTGTGTTGTCTCATTAGGGGAGAGCAACCAGGAGTATATAGCAAGGTGTATATAAGTTTTTGTATGAGAGACTGACTTGATTTGTAAACTTTCACTTAAAGTGCAATAAAAATTTTAAAAAAAAAGAATCGACGGTTGAGGCAGGGAATTTTCCTTGTCATCCCCTGGGGTCAATTCTGAGGATGTAGCTTGTTAGGGGTCCTAACTTAATATGTATAGGGGTAGTGAGAGTCTCTGATGAGATTTCCCATCTTGAACAGATCCTAGGCTTTTTCATCTGCCTCCCATGACTATACAAACCACGGCCAAGTTCACCAGATCTGGCAAAAGCCTATGAGAGCTCACGATCCTTTCTCTGCTCTCCTCTTTCATTTATTCTGTAGCCTCTGAGATTCTTTACTTTCCGCCAACTCATCAATACCTTTTGAAAAATAGTTTTTAATAGTTTAGCCAGAATATATATATACACACACACACACATATTATATATATTTAAAAAACCTGTGTCGTTGAGTCAATTCTGACTCATAACGACCGTGTGTGTGTGTGTGTGTGTGTGTGTATAAAACTTCTTTTAGGTAGAAAAGTTATCAGAGTTTCTAGTCTGCTAAACAGCTGGATAGGGAAGACACAGAAATGTCTTTACTGTGCTGCCCCAGGGACATGACTCCCCGCAATTTGCTATAGATGTGTTCATTGGAACACTGGCCTCTAGAGCTGGCCACATGCCTGTAGCTGGACAACACATCAGTGATCATGAGTGAAGGTGAAACTACACTTAAAAAGTAGACTTTTAGCTCTGGAGAGTTTCCTAAGGGACTAAAGATGGGCCATTAACTGAAACCAAGATCCAGGACTTGCATTATTATTCAGTTTTTTTGGGGTTAAGTTTATGGGGCAGAAGTGAGACATTCCTGACAAGGACAGGAAAACTCTGACACTCTGATCCACCAACTAACAAGAGGGCAGCTGAACATACTATTTGGATTTCAGGGACAGCATACTCCCTGCCACTTCTAAGAGGAGGATTTTATAGCAACCTCTAACCAAAGTACCCAGAAAGGTTATTTTCATCTAGGGCCTGCTCCAGGAAGTAGCCTTTCAGACAGACACTGCAGCCATTCTTGAGCCTTGCACCCAGTGCCTTGGGTAGGGATGCATTGCTAGAATTCTCCATGAGGAATATGGATGTAGTTTGGAGCCTCTGGTGATACCCAATGGGGAAAAAACTAAAGAGCAAATGGGTCCTGGAATAAAACAATGCCAGAAATGGCTAAGGCCTACAGACCTTTTCAAGAGACATATACCAGCCTATTACTGGACTCTGCTGTAACACCAAAAAACTAATACTGGTCATATAACCATGAGACCAGAACTACCAATCATGGCCCGAGTGATAGACTTCTGCTTTTACAATGTGGAAGGGTACAGAAGCCCTCCATGGGTATGTGGAAGTGAAATCAATGTAGAGGGCTGCCCAGACTCCCTGACATTTGTGCAATACACACACCCAGTGCGTTGGATGAGGCAAAAAGGGAAGGAACATAGGTGTGATCCAGACCCCGTGGGATTCCACTGATGAGAAAGCCTGTACCTTGGTTGTTCCAACGGCCCCAGACACATTCTGCCTGAATGCCCGGTGCTGATCATCCTGTGCCATACCCATAATAATCAAAGTTAATAACTGACACAACCCGTCTGCTGCTTATGTGTCTACTGCTCTGAGCACATTTAATATTCATAATGGCTCTATGTGGCAAGTGCTAATATTTTCCTCATCTTACAGATAAAGAAACTGAGTCACAAAGAGATTAATAAACTTATTCAAGCTTACACAGCTAGTGTGTGGCAGAGTTCGTATTCAAACTCCAGGAAGCTGGCTCCAAGTCTGTGCTTTCAGTCCTTACACAGCACTGCCATGCACTTGGTAAGGATAGTATTGCAATACTGAATATTGTGCATAAGATAACTCTGCAGCCAACCAGCTGCCATCAAGTCAACTCTGGCTCACGGTGACCCTATCAGTGTATCAGAGCGGAACTGTGCTCCATACGATTTTTAATGGCTCATTTTTTTCAGAAACCGATTACCAGGCCTTTCTTCTGAGGTACCTCTGGGTAGACTTGAACCACCAAACTTTTGCTTAGTAGCTTAACCATTTGCACTGCCCAACAATTCCTAGGTAATTCTGTAGGTTAGTTTAAATAGTCATTGAGCTCTTATATTATAAGCATTTTGTTCTATAGGACATGTGAACAAGGTTCAATTCTATTAAAGCAGGATAAAGCACTGGAGGAGAAATTAGTATTGTTATAAACTATTATGGTTCCATCTGACTTAAAAGCTATTACCAATACAGAATCTAGGTGAATAAAATCAGAAGGCTTGAAAGTGTATTTTCACTGGCTCCAAAAAGAGGTTAACACTTTGGTATCAAAATCCCAGTGTTTTCAAAGATTTGGGGCACCAGTGTAAATCAATACACAGTGTGGTAGTCTCCAAAGATGGCTGCCATAATTTCTCCCTTCCATGTGTGTGCCTGTGGCCTCTCCAATCCAGACGCAGAGCCTGTTTCCCCTCCCCTTGGGTCCAGGCTGGCCTTCTACTTGCTTTGTGGCAGAAGTGACGCTGTGCCAGGTCCAGATCTCAGCCTTAAAAAGGGCTGACAACTTCTACTTTTGTGTTCTTGGGTGGCAGCCATCATCTAAGAAACCCAGCCAAACTGAGATCAGCATACCGTGAGGAGGGCCCAGCCAGGCACCTGGAGAAGACACATGGCGGCGCTCTGGACCATCAGACACGCAAGTGAGACTCTCGGGCCTCCAGCCTAGCCCAAGGTAGATAAATGCAGCTGAGCAGCATCATACAGGGCAGAAAAATCACGAGCCAGGCTTTGCCCAAATGACAGAATCACGAGAAATAACAAATCATGATTGCTTTAAGCCCTCAAGTTTTAGAGTGGTCTGTAACACAACTACCAATAATAAAAATAAATAGCTCAATGTGACAATCTATACAGTAGCCTGCCAAATCTATTACAAGGGTGTTGTACATGAATAACAGGGGGAAGCTGGGAGCTCAAAAAAAAAAGGAGAATAAAAAGTGAGATGCTCTTGGCTTAGATCCAGATAAGTAAAGACTCAGTGAGGTGATATTTAAATAAAAAATGTAGGACTGAATGAATCCCATGCCCACATGATCCCACCTCATTCTGGAACTAAGCTCTGCTGCTTCTCTGCCCCCAGCAGCTACCATGAACTTGAACAGTCCCAGGCCTACCCCGGGCCTTTTGCTACCTTTCACCAAAGAAAGCCCGGTGGCTTCAATAAATAAATAAAAGGACCCATGATTCTGGATCTCACAGAGGGAAAGGCATGCCAGAGACATCTTGTTAATGACGAGTTTAGGGAAACCAAGCAGAGACATGTTAGGTGTCAAAACCTATGATTACTGGGACAAGGTGAGTAAATAAAAATCCTCGAGTTCATGAGGCAGGAAAAAATCTCATAAAAGAGGAAGGGAACCCACATGATGCCAAGAGAAGGAAATAGGTCAAATACTAAGGTCTGAACCTGATCCCTTAAGATCCAGGCTGCAAATAGAGGCAGATGGACAGAAAGAGGGGCTGAGCACTGACCCGACGTGGGACACTGGCAGAGGTCAATGGGGATTCATTGCTTAGGGGAAACCAACGACACCCAGAGGAGGATCTATGAGTCGCCCATCCAGCCTAGAGAGATTCAGCTTCCCTCCACTGTAGCCCTGGCACTGTGTATCAAACTTTAAATAAGGTAGTAGCCCTTGGTCCAGATTCTGTAATTACAGCTTTAATCTGCAGGGAAGTACTTTGCAACAAGGTCAGGAGGAAGGCCTGGGAGGGCTGGCTGAGGCTGGGGTTTTCTGTCCAAGGTTGAGCAGCGGAGTTAATAGAAATGGATTGGAACTGCCTCCAGAGATAACTTGACTTTGATTTTAGCTCTTTCCTCCAACTTTGCTCCATTTCAGGGTCCCAAGTCAACCATTTTTTATACATCATCACTAAGTGGCTCTTTTTTAACAAAATATTTAACTTGACAGTGACTATAAATAGGGGATAATTTTCCATGGGAGACATTCCATCACAGTGCCATGAAACAAGTAAAAGTTATGTGACTCCTCACATAAATCCATCTCTGCTATCACCAGGTATTTTTAATAGATGTGCCCTGCTTCAAAATATTCAACCTGTTAACTGTGAATCTAATAAATGTTTGCTTGTGATTGTCAAAGTCGTATCTGAATTTTTTCCATTTCGATGACATCTTCTCTGTCTGCTCTACCATTATCTCCTAAAGTTCTGATTCTCAGGAGCAGAAAATCTCAACTTGTTCTCTAACAGGTGAAAAATTGAACTATACCATGATGTCAGCCAATGACCCCAGCACTTTCTTCTCCCGAACCACCTTGCCCCTTTGTTAGACTGTTAAAGAATTAACAACAAACTTGATGTATGCTAGCAATCTATAAGAAAATTCCTATAGGTTGCTAGCATACCCCTTAAAGTGAAGTGGTTTTCCTTCTTCCTAGAGAGAACTATGGACAGCAACTTTCCAGCACAGGAAGGCTGGGACCATGGGCCTCCTTCTCCAACCTCTCCCCTCCATCTTTAACATTTAATGGCATAAAATGAGGAAATACAGAAGACAAGGGAGATTGGAAAACTAAGAGAGGAAACAACCTCAAATGGGAGGAAACTGGGCTTGGAGGGTGGATTCAAATTCCAATTCTACTGCTTACTACCTATATGTCCTTAGACAACTTTTTCAAAACTTCTGAGCCTTAATTGCCCCTGCGATATCTATTTGCAGAGCTGCTTTGAGAATTAAATACTGTCTTGAAAGTGTTCAGCACTCAGTAAATGGTTCTGCCATTATTAGGATAATGATGACTGACATCAAGGCCATGATATACTTGTTTATGACCAAATAGCTGTTTTAAGGGCTATTTTTTTTTTAACCTCTTTGTTCTCTAAGTATCTCCAACAGTTCCTACAATTTCTCCCTTCTTCCCTCCACTCCATGTATACATCCATAATACCTCATAACCCACATTTGCAAAAAGACTGTATTAACAATGTTTATTTTCCAACTTGCTAAAGATCAAAATGACTTTGAACAAAGTCAACACAAAGTACACAGTCATTTAATGGACAGATTACCGGCCAAAGTTAAAGGTTCCTTATAACATTTCTGAAGGGCAATTGGTGATATATATATATCAAAAACCTTTAAACATATACACCATTTGATACAGAAATTAAATTTTTAAGGGATTTATGCTAAGGAATTATTAATAAATATGCACAAAAAATTAAGTTCTAAGACCATTTTCACAGTTTTCTTAATTAGGGCGGCTATACTCATTGTCTAAACCAGGTTATTGGTGTGACAAAAAAGGAAATAGTATTAATCATTAAACCAGAGACACCAGGTATAAACTAATAGCGCAAAGTGTAAACAATCTGAATGTTCAGCAAGGGAGGATTTATAAAATAAAACCAACTATGTAACTTCTAAAAAATGATATTAAAAAATCCAGTCATCTGGAATGGTGTACCCAATATAAAAACCTATTACCATCGAGTTGATTCTGACTCATAGTGACCTGATAGGTAGAACTGCCCCATAGGGTTTCCAAGGAGTGGCATATGAATTAAAAAAAAGCAGGTTGGAAATGAATATGCACATTATGGTCCCATTAAAAATACACGTGTGTATGCACATACACACCCCCAAAAGCCGGAAGAATAAATAACACAATGTTAATAGTGGTTGTTACTGGGTGGTGGGAATCGGACAATTTTTATTCGTCTATATTTTCTAAAACATGTATTACATTTTTAATGTCAAAAACAAGTTATTTACAATTTCTTACAGATTCGAATATTGTTTTTAAAAACTCTTGTCTCACCAAGAACTATTTTAGGTAAAGGGAAAGACAATACACAATACGGGAGAGGTCAGCACAACGGGACTTAACCAAAAGCAAAGTAGTTTCCTGAATAAACCGAATTCTTCAAAGGCCAGCACAGCATGGGCGGGAGTTTGGGGACAGTGGTTTCAGAGGACATCTAGGTCAACTGGCATAACAAACTCTATTAAAAAAAATTTTGCATCCCAATTTGGAGAGTGGCATCTGGGGTCTCAAACGCTAGCAAATGGCCATCTAAGATGCATTAATTGGTCTCAACCCACCTAGAGCACAGGAGAATAAAGAAGACCAAAAACACTAGGTAATTAAGAGTCCAAGAGACAGAAAGGGCCACATAAACCAGAGGCTACATCAGCCCAAGACCAGAAGAACTAGATGGTGCCCAGCTATAACCTATGACTGCCCTGACAGGCAACACAACAGAGAACCCCTGAGGGAGCAGGAGAGCAGTGGGATGCAGACCTCAAATTCTCATAAAAAGACCAGGCGTAATGATCTGACTGAGGCTAGAAGGACCCCAGAGGTCATGGTCCCCAGACCTTCTGTCAGCCCAAGACAGGAACCGTTCCCAGAGCCAACTCTTCATACAGGGATTGGACTGGACTATAGGATAGAAAACGATACTGGTGAGGAGTGAGCTTCTTGGATTAAGTAGACACATAAGACTATGTGGGCAGCTCCTTTCTGGAGGGGAGATGAGAGGGCAGAGGGCAACAGAAGCTGGCTGAATGGACACGGAAACAGAGGGTGGAGAGAAGGAGTGTGCTGTCTCATTAGGGGGACAGCAACTAGGAGTATATTAAAAAAAAAAAAAAATTTTTTTTTTTTTTATAGCAAGGTATATATAAATTTTTGTATGAGAGGCTGACCTGATATGTAAACTTTTACTTAAAGCACAATAAAAACTAAAAAAAGAAAAAAAAAACTCTTATCTCAGAATATAACCTGTTCTCCCAAACCTAAGGTGAATTTTCTAAGGATCTGAGCCTTTTGGGGCTGAAATATTTATGTAATACGTTTAAAAAAAAAAAAAAGCTCAACCTCACTTGTAACCACTCACACACAAATATCAGTACTAAAAATTCTTTCTGATATAAATGACACAATAAAGACCATAAAATTGTATCCCATTACAATCCCAGATGCTGGTCTTTGAAAAGGTCCCCAACTGTTTCTTTTATCTCCTGGTACAGCAAGCATTAAAGAGACATTTTGCAATACTCAAATGGGTGATTTTCCTCCATAGACCAATTCAAGCCAGGGTGAAACCAGGCTATTTCATTGCTCTCTTTTTCCACCCTCAACAGACCTCTCTTGACTGCAAAAACATAGATTTGGCATTACAAATCTACTACTGCCACCACACCGGGAATCTTGAGGTTGTGACCTTATAAAGCAGTGACATGAATACATTTGTAAACCTCTGGTCCTTGCAAAATGCCTAAAAGTAAGGAAATGAGCTCACATTTCTGAGGCTGCTTCCAGTATAGATGAGTGTGATGCTATAGGAAAAAAAAAAAAAAAGGTAAATTATATCCATTTGATAAGCTTGAAAATAAAGTTTCTAAAGAAAAGGGATGGAATTTTTTTTTTTTTTTTTAAGATAAACAAAGATCATTTTCAGTGAAGGAAGCCCAAGAAGCTAAAGGTTGAACACATGGAAAAACTGGAGAAAACATGGGATGGGATGGGACTGGACGGGACGGGACGGGACGGCAAACAGTTTCCAAAGGCTCTTAACACAGTACAATGAGATCAGCTTCAGCACAACCAGCCACAATACTGCAGTCAGAATTAACCCAAAATTCCTTATCTCCCCACATAAGTCACTATTTCTGTGAAGGCTCTATCGTTTTCTCAATCAGCACAAGTTGGGAACCTTCAAGCCATCTCTGACTCCTGCTCCCTCAACCCAGCATCCAAAAAAACCAAAACCAAACCCAGTGCCATAAAGTCAATTCTGACTCATAGCAACCCTAGAGGACAGAGTAGAATTGCCCCATAGAGTTTCCAAGGAGCGCCTGGCGGATTCAAACTGCCGACCCTTTGGTTAGCAGCCGTAGCATTTAACCACTAGGCCACCAGCGTTTCCACCCAGTATCCAGCAGGTGCTAAATCTAGCCCAGTTCTACCTTGATAACTCTTATCCCCTCCTCCTGCCCCTGCCCTGGTTTCTTCTTCCTAGGTCACAGCCTCTAAACTGATTTCCCCACTTCCTCTGTCTTCCAACCCCAATCCAATTTACACCACACTGCTACATTTCTATTCTTTTACTCTCTGGTCAAACTCTTTCCGTGCTTAGAACCGCCCAATGAATAAAATACAAATCCATTCAAGGCCCTCCACAACTGCACCACACTCATTTTATTTCATTCCACACATCTTCCACACCAGACTAATTAAGTACCTCATCGTCCTCCAAACAGGTCGCATGCTTTCTTTCCCTTCTGCAAATATTTATAGCTCAAACACTACCTCACCTAAGAGAAGTCCTTTGTTTTCACAGTCAAAAGTCTAAATTCCTTCAGCATTCATTGCTTGCTTTCAGGGCATAGACCACATTTTCCCTTTTCTACACAGATTTATTCTCAGGTCTCATCTCGCCTATTGAACAGAAAGTTCCTGAATGACATTGACAGTTCTTTTCAACTTCCACAGTGCATGGCACACAGCATGCCTTCAATAAACTATTGCTGAATAAAGGAATCAACATTTTAATATGTGAGATATTTTAAGTCCTTCAAAATATCTAGAATTTCAAACTAACAGTACCGCTTTCCTTTTTGTGTTTGGTCGGGGAACGGGCAACAGAAGTTTTGGGTTTTGTTTTTCAGTCATCCAGACTCATCCTAATTCTTGACCACATTATTTAACCTCCAACTTCAAAAAAGAAAAAAAAAAAAAGATTTTGAATGCTAAGTGGAGCCCACATCCAGTCCAGTAATGAAACAGCCGGCTGTTGCATTTACCCTCACAGTGGCTACAAGCTGACGTTTAAATACAGTCCTCTTCCCTTCCCAAATATTAACCGCGTGCAACTGGTCACTTGGGTTCTGAAACAGCATTTGATGGAGCACATTTCAAATACAATTCTGGAAAAATACTCAATTACTTCAGTTTCATTTTACTCACTAAATGGTAGCTTTCCGCCCAAGTTCAGTTAAACTCACTTGAAATTAGAATTCACAAGAATGCCTTTCATTTAGATTTACTGGAAGATGTCAAACAGAAGTTAATTGGCCTTAAAGCAGCATAGCCATGTAGGTAGATTTTAAATTACTTGGGTGCATTCTACAGAGAGCTTCAGCCTGGGTCTAGCAATGGTCTATGTTCTGTTTCCTGAAACCTCTCATTCGTCTGGACGACTGGATCGTTTTGCCAGATAGCCCAGCTAACATTTACCAAGAACTTACCCTGTGCCAGGCACTATTCTAGCTACTTCATTTACTTAACAAGCCTTCTTAAATTCCGTCTATGTGCCAGGCACTGAACATTCCACATCACACAAGATATGGCTTCTACCTCAAGGAATCTAGGAAATGTTTCAGACTTCTGCTTGGCTTCCTGAGGAAGCACAGTCTCAGTGTTTGACAGTTTGAGGTTTTTAACAGTCACTGCAAAGCTGAGGCCAAAAAAATCTGATTTTCCGATTTGGCGCTTCCTTAAAAAGTTAGAAATAGAACTACCATACGATCCAGCAATCCCACTCCTTGGAATATATCCTAGAGAAATAAGAGCCTTTACACGAACAGATATATGCACACCCATGTTTATTGCTGCACTGTTTACAATAGCAAAAACATGGTAGCAACCAAGGTGCCCATCAACGGATGAATGGATAAATTATGGTATATTCACACAATGGAATACTACGCATCGATAAAGAACAGTGAGGAATCTGTGAAACATTTCATAACATGGAGGAATCTGGAAGGCATTATGCTGAGTGAAATTAGTCAGTTGCAAAAGGACAAATATTGTATAAGACCACCATTATAAGCACTTAAGAGTTTAAACTGAGAAGAAAACATTCTTTCGTGGTTACGAGAGGTGGGAGGGAGGGAGAGGGGTATTCACTAATTAGATAGTAGATAAGAACTACTTTAGGTGAAGGGAAAGACAGTACACAATACAGGGGAGGTCAGCACAATTGAACTAAACCAAAAGCAAAGAAGTTTCCTGAATAAACTGAATGTTTCGAAGGCCAGCGCAGCCGGGGCAGGGGTCCTGGGACCATGGTTTCAGGGGACATCTAAGTCAATTGGCATAATCAAATTTATTAAGAAAACATTCTGCATCCCACTTTGAAGAGTGGCGTCTGGGGTCTTAAACGCTAGCAAGCAGCCATCTAAGATGCATCAATTGGTCTCAACCCACCTGGATCAAAGGAGAATGAAGAACACCAAGGACACAAGGTGATTATGAGCCCAAGAGACAGAAAGGGCCACATGAACCAGAGACTACATCATCCTGAGACCAGAAGAACTAGATGGTGCCCAGCTACAACCGATGACTGTCCTGACAGGGAACACAACAGAGAACCCCTGAGGGAACAGGAGAGCAGTGGGATGCAGACCCCAAATTCTCGTAAGACCAGACTTAATGATCTGACTGATACTGGTAGGACCCTGGTGGTCATGGCCCCCAGACCTTCTGCTGGCACAGGACAGGAACCATTCCCGAAGCCAACACTTCAGATATGGATTGGACTGGACAATGGGTTGGAGAGGGATGCTGGTGAGGAGTGAGCTTCTTGGATCAGATGGACACTTGAGACTATGTTGGCATCTCCTGCCTGGAGGGGAGATGAGAGGGTGGAGGGTGTTAGAAGCTGGTGAAAAGGACACAAAAAGAGAGAGTGGAGGGAGAAAGCAGGCTGTCTCATTAGGGGGAGAGTAATTGGGAGTATGTAGCAAGGTGTATATGGGTTTTGTGTGAGAGACTGACTTGATTTGTAAACTTTCTCTTAAAGCACAATAAAAATTATTTTAAAAAATAACAATAATCTGATTTTCTAAAACTGTCAGGTTCCAAGTAGTTGGTCCTATACCCAGTTATGGGTCAGAAGGTTATTCAATTATTAATATGGTAAGTATAAAGGTGATAGAATAAATTGCCTTTGATTCTCTCTAGGTTATAGTCTTGATTTTAAATTTGTAAACTGCTGGAATTAACTCTGTTTGGCAAATCATGGTATCAAATACCTTTCTAAAGATGAATCGCCAATCAGTATTTAAGTAGCCATTATGTGATGAACACTTTGTGAAACAAAAAGGGATGATGAAGGAGAAAGGCAATTTACATATATTATTAACCTACACTGTATTTATAGTCAGTATTATCTTTTATATCCCCAAAAACCAAACCAGTTCCCATCAAGTCAATTCAGACTCATGGTGATTCCATGTGTTTCAGAGTAGAACTGAACTCCACAGGGTTTTCAAGGCTGTGACCTTTGAGAGCAGATTGCCAGGCCATTCTTCCGTGGTGACTCTGAGTAAGTTCAAACTGCCAACTTTTCCATTTGTTGAGTGCTTGACTGTTTGTACCACCCAGGGACTCCTCTTTTACACTGTTGGTGGTGGTGGTTGCTGTCGATTCCTACTTATGGTGGTCCCACGTGTGCAGAGTACAACTGCTCCATAGGGTTTTCAGGGCTGTGATCTTTTGGAAGCAGATTGCCAGACCTGTCTTCTGAGATGCCTCTGGGTGGGCTCGAACCACCAACCTTTCAGCTAGTAGTCCATTGCTTAACCATTTGTTCCATCCAAGAAGCCTCTCTTTTACATTAGGGGTCTGTAAAGGGCCAGTGAGTTTTTTAGAGCTTCCGGTAGCCTAGGATATGCCAGGAAACCCCCTGTAAAGAAAAAATTGTTGCACCTTGTACATATACTATTACAAAAGCAGCAAGTGCTTGTTGGAATTCTTTGGATTTTTAAGACAGCATATACCTCACTTAGAAAACCTCCTCCAGTTCCTTTATCCGGTGATGTCGAAGGTTACCAGTTTCCGTGGGGCCCAGAGAGGACTCTGCAGCAGGTTCAGGCTGAGGCACGAGCTGCCCTGCCACAGGCACTGTATGCCACAGCGGACCTGATGAGGCAGCATGGAGCTGTGGTGGACGAGGATGCTGGGCAAGCTCCCACATGAGATATGCTTTTCAGACTTGTAGAGCTCTTGAGCAAGACCATGCCCTATGCAGCAAAGGACTACTCTGTTGGAAAAACAGCTCCTGTGTGCTACTGGGTTCCAGTTGAGACTGACCGTGAACACCTAGTGACCATGCGACCTGAGCCGTCCATCATCAGCTAAGTCTTACAGAGTCATAAGGTCAAGTGGGCGAAGTAGCAACCCACTAGATAATTACAGTGCTTCGTTGGGTACCAGACTCATAGCAAATTACATTAAAGGTAAACGCCATGGTCAGGTGACCACTTTGCCCCTTACTTCTAGATCACTAACACCTTTATTCAATTTATAGCCACGGCCTCATGGGGGGATTTCCTAGGACAAGCGAAGGAGAAGAAAGGGACACAGGCCTGGTTCGTAAGTGGGTTGTACGAAATGTTGGCATTGGAAATGAATTACTGCTGCATTATAGACTCACTCAGGAGTGGCCTCCTAGGGGGAAAAGCTACAAGCATACACTCAGTCACCCACTTTTAAGAAGGGGAAGGTGGCCTGTGGCACAGATACAGACTTCTGAGTGTGGTAAATGGCTTGGTCAATAGTCACAGAATGGTAGAAATAAATCCGGAAGGCCAGTGATAAAAATGTCTGGATGGATCTATCTATAGAAGTGTCTCAAAAATATCCCAAATATTTGTGTCTCACATTAATGCCTACAAAAGAAAATCCACTCCAGAGAAATATCTCAACAACCAAGTTAGACAAAATGATGTTAGATCTTAGCAAGCTTCTCTCCTGTCCGGTAAATGTTACCTAACTTCTCTCCTCAGTCCTCTAGTACTTGCCCAAGATGAGGGCTGTGTATGAGGCCAACAACATGGGCTCTCTCTCACCAAGGCTGATCTATCTAGTGTACTGCTGAGTGCCCAATTTATGAGCATACAGACTGATGCTGAGCCCTCAATATGGCACCATTCCTTGGGAAGAGGAGCCAGCTCCTGGTGGCAGGTTGATTTCGTTGAGCCCCCAGACATCAGAGGGACCACCAGCTCATCCTCAGTGAAACAGGTACATACTCCAGATGTGGGTTTGCTTGCCCTGAGAAGCCAAGTGAAGGCATATAACATGCCTAATATACAGATGGTTAGGAGTCCCTGGGTCGTATAAATGGTTAGCATGCTCAGCTGTTAACCAAAAGGTTGAAAGTTCAAATCCACCCAGAGGCACCTCGGAAGAAAGGCCTGGTGATCTATGTCTGAAAAATAACTCATTGAAAACCTTACGGAGCACAGTTCTACTCTGACACACATGGGGTCACCATGAATCAGAGTTGACTCAATGGCAACTGGTACTGGTACCGATGGTTATCCAAACAACATTGTCTCAGACCAAGGAACCCCGTTTGTAGCAAAGGAAGTACACCAATAATCATGGGATTAACTAATCTTTCCCATCACCCAGGGGCAGTCTGCCTGACAAATGACACAACAGTCTGTTGAAAGCTCAGTTAAGGCCCCAATTCATGGGAAACATCTTGTAAATCTTGTAGGGTTAGGTGCCACCTTTCAAGATGTGGTATAGGCATTGAACGGCAACAGATATGTAATGCTGTGTTCCCAACAGCTGGAATAAACTGATCTAGGAGCCAAGCTGTAGAAGTAGGAGGGGCTCTTCTCACCAATACTCCCATAACTCATTTGTAGAATTCGCACTAGTGATCCCTACATACTTGGGCTTAAGCAAGTTCCAAGGCAGGTCACACCCAGAGACACAGTATGGGTTCCACTGAACTTGAAGTGATGATACCACCTGGTACTCTGGGCGCCTCATGCCAGTAGAACAGTAGGCAAAGAAAAACATTCTTGTGGGGTGAGCTTACCACTGAAAAGAGGCAATGGGAAGGTATTAGCAAATAAACTCCTCTCCCTTCCTCCTCTTCCCTGATGGACTACTTATTGCAAGGCACAGAGATTCTGTATGGCTGTCCAGAGATGTCTTATGTGACCAAGACACTAGCTACGTTTCCTTGTAATGCTATGGCCAGCTCAGTAACAGATTCCCTTGTTTCCACTTTGCCTCCTTCCCTGCCTCACTTCCTTTCCCCCTACATTCTCACTGTCCATGGACTGCAGTTCTCATAGTGCATTAGCATGTAAGGAACCCAGTTTAGGTGGACATCTATATGGATAGTAATTTGCCAAGAGACAGTGAATAGGAATTAGATCCAAGTCAAGGTTAATGCCCAAAGAATCAGACATGGATTGAGTCCCACACAAAGAAGTTGGACCAAGACCCCACACAAATCACAGGCAAGCAAGCCCACACTAGCTACCCAAGAATCCAAAGGACAGAAACTGACTCTCTGCTTCTTAGATGACAGGAGCACAAAGGAGGTCAGGTAAGGGCTAGGGAGTCATGAGTTGGCTCATTATTTAAGACCCAAGACAAATGCAGCAACATCTCCCCTCCGGGAAGCCTTTCCTGCCCTCTCTGTCTCCAACTCCTGGGCTAGCATAGCTGCCCCTTCTCTATGCTTGCTTCACATAGTTGGATCAGCGCAGTCAGCCCACGATATTGTAATTGTCTGTTTACATAGCCATCAAATATCACTCTATTACTTTACAACACGCAATGGCTCCCAATTTTACTCAGAGTAAAGGCCAAAGTCCTTACAACAGTACTTTATAATCTGTCCCCAACCCCACCTCTCTGGTCTCCCTTTCTTTCCTACTCTGCTCCTTCCACACTTTCTATTCCTGGAAAACTCAGTCACATTCCTGCTTTAGGAAGTACCAGTACCACTGATGGTACCCTCTGCCTGGAAAAGTCTTCCTCCAGACATCTTCGTCACTAGCTCTTTCACCTCCTCAAGACTTTGTTCCAATGTCACCTTCTCAATGAGGCCTACCCTTACCACCCTATTTAATGAGAAAACTTGTCTACCTTCATCACCTCCACAGCCCCCCCAGCACTGCACTGCCAACCCCCACTGCTAACAAGATGGCAGCCCCAAGCCTCTCCTGTGTGGAAATTCTGTAGCCACCACTGACAGTGAGGATGTTTTGGGGCACAAAACTATTAACAGCCAGTCTCTTAGCCTCAGGAACAAATGCACCCTAGACTAAACAAAAAAACCAAACTAGTTGCCATAGAGTTGCCTCCAACTCATGGCAACCCCATGTGTGTCAGAGTATAACTGTGCTCCATAGGGTTTTCAACGGCTGTGATCTTTTGGAAGAAACGTCTCACCTTTCTTCTGAGGTGCCTCTGGTTGGACTCAACCCCACCTCTCTGGTCTAATCTCTCTAATCTTTTGGTTAGCAGCCAAAAAAGATAACCATTTGTACCACCCAGAGGCTCCTATATCCTAGACTAGAGGTGGCCATATCCACTCGTGGTTACAACTCTCGCCCACATGGAGATCAGTCTGCTGAGGGTTCCAAGAGGCCAGACGGTCTCATTAGTCACTGCTTGTCTTTACCCCACACCATCTCCCAACCCATCACTTTCCAGTACTTACAGACATGCATCCTCTGAATTTTATAGACTTTTGTCAGCTGCTCAGAGGAGTGGGAAACTTTGCCATAAGAATTTCTACCTGTTGGTATTTTCTTCATGCACATGAACTTTGGGAGTTGTGACCCTCTGAAGACGGTGATTAGAAGTTGCATCTGACTGAATTTCTTCTAGTCAGCATTGTAAGTGGGGCTAGTCTCTAGCTGGTGCTCAGAAGAGGTTCCCATTAACAGTAATGGGCCCTCTGGATGTTTAAAAGGCAGAAGCTGCTACTGAGTTCAGATGCTCAGGCTAGAGTAATGGCTGGTGATGTCCCTGCCTAGGGCAGAGAAATCACTCCTTTAGTTATTCAGCTCTACCTCCTCCACCTCTTCTCATAACCAGAGGGTCGTTTATATACACACGTTCATGTCTTATCAAAGGAAAGGAAGCAAAGGCCTGTCTCTCTGCCAGTTTCAAAAATGTGTTATTTGCATTTCAATTTCGCATGGCCTGCAGAGGCAATCAAGGGCAAAGGGAATCACCCTGTAATGTGTTCCAAAAGCACTCCCTGTACCCCCAACCTCTGGAGGATAACAATTTGCCAATATAACTTTTAATTAAATGAACAGAGATCGTGTAGACTCCATGGTGGTGGAAGTCACTAAATAGAGGGGAAATTAAGTATTAGTTGCCCCCAGCCACTCATTTTAGCTTGAATAGGATCTATCAGTAGGAGCTGTGAAGTGCTCTAAGACAAAACATGAAGCTATGCTTTCCTCTGTGTCTGTGGGGCTGTCTGCCAGGCCCCGGAAACAGTCTCTGGTCACACCCACTGGGGCAAGAGGAGGCGCCACCTAGAGGAAGTGCATGAGAAAACCCTAGCAAGTCTGAGAAAGCAGGGTCACTCACAGTCCCAGAGACGCTCCCCAAGAACTTTTGATAAATTGAACAGCCTCTCAGCAAGACAGACTCTTGCCCTCGATTCAGAATCTCTGCCAAGGCAGCAAAACTCATTGTCAGATCTCAAGGGCAGCATTCCCTGGTTGGAAGCCAGCAACATGGTGGGCAGAAGTCATTACAAGTCATTAGGCAATCCTGAAATGACTGCCTAAGCAGCTGTGTATCCTACCTGGGGAAGAGGAAAAACAAGCAAAAGGTCCCCTTGTCCTCTCTCAACCTGCCCCTCCCTTCCAGGTTCATTGCCACTGCCGCATTTGCAGCCTTCATTACCACCTGCAAGGATTACCGCCAGGTAGAGCCCCAACGTGTCCCCCTTGTGCCATCAGCACCTATGCACAACTCCAAAGATTTCCTCCAATCTATTCCACACACATGCTCTGGCCAGAACAACCTGCCTAAAGTTCATCTCCCTTTTCTGCTCAAAATCCTGCTGGCATCTTGCCTGCCCAGAGGAGAGAGCCCAACCTCTCAGACTCACGCTCCAAGCTCCATCCATCATTCCACTCTTAACGGCCATGACATCCATTCACCTCCCCAGCCTCGGCCAAACCTGGACTATAACCTGCACTTGTTGCCTCTTTGTCTTTGTTCACAATGCTCCCTCTGAACGGCATGTGCCACCCCACTCTTGCCCCCACCTGCCATTCCCATCTTTGTAAATTCCATGTGCTCCTTATGGACAAGCCCCAAACCTATCTCTTTCCTGAAGCCTTCCTCCACTGGGATTAATCTCTATTTTCTTTATTATAGCTCCTCTAACATTTCTATCTTGCAATATAATTATTTTTTCTTCCTCTCTCGGAGGTAAACTATTTTTTCTTTTCCCTCAAATGACAGTATAGCTTCTATAACAGGATTTTAATTTGATTTTAAATATCATACCCTAATTTAAAATTTCTCTAGTTTTTGACATTCAGATTGCTTTAAATTTTCTCACTATTTTTAAAAAAAGGGGCTTTGATAAATGTAAATCTTTGAACATAACACTGATTTTAGCCTAGGGAGAATTTGAGCTATATAATTTGTGGGTTAAAGGATTTGAACACATTTAAGGATCTTGATTCTAAGTGGCAAATTGACATCCTGAGAGATCGTACCAACATTCTTATTTGTCATATAAAAATATTTCTATGTCATACCTTTGTCCAAATGGAATTATGTCTACTGTTTTTCTAGTTTTATAACTTTTATCCTATTGTCTGTACCTTCATTTGTTTCTCTTTTTTTTTTAATGACTCCCCATTCTCCCTTCCCCCAGCCCCTGATAACCAATAATCTACTTTTGTCTCAATGTATTAGCCTATTCCAGATATTTCATATAAGTGGGATCATATAATATCCATCCTTTTGTGTCTGTATTATTTCATCCAGCACAATGTTTTCAAGTTCCATCCACGTGACAGCGTGTGAAAACGTCATTTCTCTTTATAACTGAGTAATAGTCCGTTGTATGTGCCATATTGTGTTTATTCATTCATAAAAAATTCATTCTTTAAAAAAAGGGCTGTTTATACCTTTTTGGCTCTTGTAGAGAAAGGAAACTTTTTGAGAGCAGGGAACTATTCACTGCTGACCATCTAGATTATATACACCTAATAAAACCGTAGGTACTGATAAACTGGTTAGGTAGAATTTTGGAGACTGTTTATTTTTGTGGGACTTGCACAAGTAGTGGCTTTATCTAGCAGAGAGAAGAATTTGCCATCATGCCGAGCATTGGGCAGAGCACTGGGTTCAGAACTCCCAAGGAGAGCAGACCAGGAGCCGAGGCTTCTAGAAATGGGAAGCCTACTAGAATACACCTGAGATAGGGTGAGAGCGGGGTGGAATTTAACAGCTGAATTTTATTAACTCACAGCTAGTGGGTAAATAACCTACCTTCTCCTGGGAAATGTTCTGAGGTTTGAGGGAAGTAGACGCAGATAACTCTAATGGGGTAGGAAGAGTTACTCAATAGAGACGCTGCCTGACCCTTAAGATCCCAGTTTCATTCCAGCCTAATTGTCATGGACCACTATGTTCCCTGCCTTTGCTGACACTAGCGCCATACAGCTTAGCATTAAATTATACGTCGCCTTTATTATGCATTCAAGCTTCATGGGCAGTAACCATATCTCATCAACTTGATCATGGAGAGATTATGTCTGAGTCGCCCACAGCAGCCAGCACCCTGCTAGGTACATGGCTGTGCTCAGTCCCTGCCTGTGGACC
The DNA here is from genome assembly GCF_030014295.1 of Loxodonta africana. NCBI lineage: Eukaryota > Metazoa > Chordata > Mammalia > Proboscidea > Elephantidae > Loxodonta > Loxodonta africana. The sequence goes on from NC_087347.1 coordinate 117,596,089, forward strand.
GACTGACTCCTCTTGGGTTTCCCAGAAAGACTGAGCTGAGATGTTATAGGGGCTCCATTGGCTACAAAAGAAGCTGGAGATTTTTCAAATTTCTGGGGACATTTGTTATTGCTTAACATTCCTCCAACTCTGGCTAGGGCACTACTGTCATTTAGCAAGTGTGTATGTTGTTGTTGTTGGCTACCTTCAAGTTGACCCCCTACTCACGGCATCTCCATGCACACCTGAATGAAATGCTGCCTGGTCCTGCGCTGTTCCCAGGACTGGATGCTGATCAGACAGATTGCCAGGCCTGTCTTTCTAGTCTGTCTCAGCCCAAAAGCTTTGCTAAACCTTTCAACAACACAGAAACGCACAAGCCTCCACTGACAGACAGGTGGTGGCTGTCAGATGCATGAGGTGCATTGGCCAGGAGTCAAACCTGGATCTCCTTCACGGAATGCGAAAATTCTACCATGGAACCTCCACCGCCCCTGAGTAAATAAGCACTGTTTTTTGACCAGTACTTTTCAAGACGTTAAAAAATACAGAGCATGAAGGTACTGGGCAGCCTTGCCACGCAGGAGGAGTTAGCTACAGTCTAATGTAGGAGGGAAACCCCAACATGCCTGTAAGTAATTGGAGTGCAATTCAGACTGTGTTAGCCTGACTAAGTTGTGGAGCAGACAAGTGCAGTCTGAGTGCAGACACCGTTCTCTGCCCTGTGGAAAATTTTACATGAAAACAATAGCACTGTAATTCTCTACCGTCCTTCTCAGCCTAAAGTTTGGTAGTTTTGAAGACAACACCAGAGGAGACCCAGCAACTAATTTGCACTCAGTAGGAGTTCTCGCTGGGCTCACCCTGCCTTTGCCTTGAGTCTCCAGAACAGGGCCCAGACCTCTCAGCTAGAGTTACACTGCCCTTTTTGTATTTCCTGCAGGAGAGAAGCTGCCGGAAGCCTGGTGCCCCAGGAGCTTTCTCAGCATAGTCCATAGAACTCAGTCAACCCCAGCCCCACCAATGGTCCTCAAAGCTACAAAGCTTTCTTCCAGCCCTTCCCGACCTTTCCTGCACAGTGCCTTTCATTGCCTGCTGAAAGGGAAACAAAAACTCAATCGCAAGGAAAACAAAGTTGAAAAAAAGGACAGTCTTATAGAAAGAATATGCTTTGTTTTTCTTTTTTAATATCCTGGTAGTCACCTTGCTAAGAGAAAGTGATTCTGAATGAAAAATCAAATTATAATTATTGAAAATATTGGAAAAATATTTGGGTTACCTTGTCTCTGTTGGTGAGAAATAATTCTTTAGTCACTCAGTTAAGAAACAGATCTTTCCAAGCTTCTGTTGATGTCAAGATACAATGATTTCTCAGAAGAGAATCAAGGTCAAGAGCATGTTAACCATGGGTGACCCAGAAAAGGCACAGTTCAAGAATACAGACTGTGAAGCATGGCCAGGAAACGGGCTTTAAGATACAAGTCATGGCAATTAACTTTTTAAAAATTCCTCTTTTTTACCAGAAGAACTAGATGGTGCCCAGCTACCACTACCAACCATTCTGACCAGGAACACAATAGAAGTTCCTGGATAAAATGGGAGAAAAATGTAGAACAAAATTCAAAGTCCTAAAAAAGTCCAGACTTACTGGACTGATAGAGACTAGAGGAATCCCCAAGATTATTGCCCTAAGATATCCTTTGAACTTAGAACTGAAGGTACTCTTGGAGGTTACCTTTCAGCCAAATAATAGATTGGCTTATAAAATAAACCATATCACCCATGGGTGAGGTAAGGTGCTCCCTTAAACAATCAACTATATCAAACCAAATGGTCAACATTTACCCAAAAGCAAGGATGAGAAGGCAAGGAGGGAAAGGGAAGCTAGATCAATGGAATCAGAACAGACAGAATGGAAATAATGAGAACACTGACATATTATGAAATTTGCAACCAATGTCACGGAACAATTTGTATAAAAATTGTTAAATGGAAACCTAATTTGCTATGTAAACTTTCACTTAAAGTACAATAAAACATTTAAAACAAAAAAAAATCCTCTTTTTTGGCTATAAAGGAAATATTTGTTCATTACAGGAAATTTGGCCAATACTGTACTTACAAGTAAAAAGAAAAAAATATCACTTAGATTCCCATCACCTGTTAGAGACTTAAGCTTAAGAAGCATTTACCTTAGGCTACACACCAAGCTGGATGCATTATTTATACTATCTCACTCCACTATGCAACCACTTTATGGGTTTATGATATTAAAGAACTGAGAGATTAATTAATCTACCTGAGGTCACACTGTTATTAAGGGGGAAGATCAGAAAAGGAAACCACCTCTGTTAAATTCCAAATCCTATACCTGTCTTTTTAAACAGTACTCTTCCCATTCTGAAACATTAAGTAGTTCTCTTTCAAAAGCTGTGACTACCCTAGTATGCTGGGTTGACTCCACCCTAAACCTGCCAAGGGAAATTCATATGTCCATCCCCTTCTTGGCCACCAGGTTCTTTGTCACCCAAGGACTCCCATGAAATACCAATGGTTGTGACAAAACACCACGTGGTAGCTGATAGGGCAATACACTCACAGCGACCTCCACTGCCAACACCACCAGTAGCGTGAGCAGGAGAGATGGTTGAGGAGGCAGCGTGAAGGCGGTTCCTTGGCTGACTTTCCCCCTGTGGCAGTTATATTCCCGACAGCCACTGGGCTCCAGAGTGCTAGGTAATAGCTGCCACCAGGTATAGGAACAGAGGAGAGAGACAGGCCCTGTAAGCTGTCCTTACTGATTTGTTCCAGGTGACCAGATCTGGCCTGGTCTAGGCAAAGTGGCATCTTTCATGGGTTTGTTTTTGTTTTAGGGGCGGGGTGGCTCAATCAATGCCTTCTCTAGTGAAAGATGCTGTTGCCAGGCGTTACAGAGAGAGCCAATCACTTTTACATATTCCAAATTATTGTTGTTGCTGTTGTTAGCTGCCATGGAGTCAGTCCCCGATTTCTGGTCACCCCAAGGGTGATGGAATCGGACCATTGTGATCCACAGGGCTTTTACTGAGTGATTTTCAGGGTAGATCGCCAGGCTCTTCTTCCTAGTTTGTCTCAGTCTAGAAGCTCCTCTTAAGCCTGTTCAGCATCACAGCAACACTGAAGCCTCCACTAACAGATGAGCAGTGACTGTGCTTGCAGTGACTGGCTGGGAATCAAACTCTGGTCTCCCGCGTGGAAGGTGAGAATTCTACCACTGAGCCACCACTGCCTCCCATTCCAAATCACTACCTTTGTATTAACAACTAAATTAATTACATTTACAAATCCTACCAATAAGCAGGTCAAATCATTTCATAACACTGACATACAGCCACCAGATCAGCCGGGACCTCCTGGCTTCAGGGAAACAGGATGTCATTTCCTGTCTAGGTATGATTCCCTCAAGGTTATCTTCTGGTGCTGCTGCAGGACACCTGGGCATTGGCCCTGATCTTCTCAGAAGACACAACATATAAGAGAACATGTCTAATGTGTGGGGGATCCTCAAGACCACCTCTACATTCAGAGATTTGCGAGAAAGACTCAGCACATAGTTGGACTCACCACTAAGGTTCGTTACAGCGACGTAGTAAGGATACATGGCCAGATCATAAGAAAAAAGACTCAGGCGGAGTCTGGAGGGGTCCATGTCCAGACTTCCTCATGCTCTCTCCCTCCTAAGGGTGATCACACACAACACACTCTTCTCCCAGCAACAAAATGCAGCAACATCAGTACAATGTTTCTGCTCAGGAAGCCCATTAGAGACTCAGGGCCAAGGGTTTTTATGGGGGGCTTGTCTCAGTTATCTAGTGCTGCTGTAACAGAAATACCACAAGTGGATGGCTTTAACAAAGAAATATTTATTCTCTCACAGTCCAGGAGGCTAGAAGTCCAAATTCAGGGTGTCAGCTCCAGGGGAATGCTTTCTCTCTCTGTTGGCTCTGCGGGAAGGTCCTTGTTATCATCAGTTTTTCCTGGTCAAGGAGCTTCTCAGTGCAGGGATCCCAGGTCCAAAGGATGTGCTATTCTCCTGGCTCTTGTTTCTTGGTGGTATGAGGTCCCCTGTCTCTCTGCTTGCTTCTCTCTTTTATATCTCAAAAGAGGTTGATTTAAAATACAATCTCATCTTGTAGATTGAATCCTGCCTCATTAACATCATGGAGGCAGGATTTACAACACACAGGAAAATCACGTCAGATGACAAAATGGTGGACGGTCGCACAGTATCGGGAAGCATGGCCTAGCCAAGTTGTTAGATATTTTGGGTGGACACAATTCAATCCATAACAGGGCTGGTCACATGGGCACCCTCTGCCTAGCACATACCAAAATTCCACACTCCCAAGACACCAGCCAAGAGCCAACCTTGCAAGCAGTCCTTCCTAAAGAGTAGAACTGCCCCATAGGGTTTCCAAGGCACGCCTGGTGGATTCAAACCAACCTTTTGGTTAGCAGCCATAGCTCTTAACCACTATGCCACCAGGTTTTCTATTTCTACGGATAGCAGCCTTTTTCACAAATAAACACTGAAAGGCTTGTCTATATATACTCAGTCAGTTCCTCTACCCAGGAAAGGAAAATCAGTCCAATGAGCGGTTTGGCACTGAGCAGGCCACTCTTGGTGGATACTCTCCCTAGCACCTATTCTTCAGTATTCTTACCCCAGCTTTAATAACAAGAACCATGTAAATTTTTTCTTCACCTCTGTCTTACCGGCTAGAATCTGGACTGGCCTCGTGACTTCCTTTGGCCAACGGAATATGGCAGAAGTGCCACTGTCAGGGTTCCAGATCCTTTCAGCTTCTGCCTGTACTGTCTTGGAATGCTACCCTGAGATTGCCATATAGGAAGTTGGCGCAGTCTTTTAAAAGTTGAGGAACACCGTGGAGGAGAACCAAGGTGTCCCAGGCTATATACAGCACCAACTGCAAGACATGTAAGGGAGTCCTTTTGAGATCTTCCAGCTCTACCCACCTGCAGCTGAGTGAGTGAGCCCAGACAAAACCAGCAGAAAAACTGACCAGCCACCCACAGGATCGTGAGAAATGAAGTCATTGTTGTTTCAAGCTGCTGTGTTTTGGGGTAGTTTGTTATGCTGCAGTAAATAACTGATCATTAACAGTGGGTCCTGTTTTACTTTATCCTTTCTTTGTTCTTGTGCAAAGCTTTTTATTTTGTAAATCAAGTTTAACTTCCCAAAGTTAGGCCGTTCTCCTCCTCTTCTTACCTCTCTGCTCCTGTCTTTTTCTACCCATTTTCCTGATTCTAGACCAAAGTTGATGCTTGAACTGGATTAACAAGACAAGGCCTTCCTTGGGAGGAAGGAAGGGAGATGACGATAGGGATAAGGGCGATAATCAGAGAAGATAAAGAAAAGATACTCTCTGGAAGACAATAAGTCATACCACTATCACCAAACAAGAGAACAAGCGGAGAATCTCTGGCCCACCAGGGACCTCAGAACTCCTCCATAATGAAAGAGAACCCCTTGCCCTGCCCTCTCCCAGCTGCCCTGCAGAAGGAAACTAAGCCATCCTTTGGCTTGTCCCCTTTCCATTTCCTTCTTTTTCTTTGGAACACTTACTGCCAGCCATAATATCTTTCTGCTTATATATTTATTTATTTCTGCTTCTCCTCTGCCCCACAACAGGTTGTGAGCCTCAGTTTTGAGACATTTGTATCTTGATTTCACATGGATTCCATCACCTAGAGCAGCGTGTGGTACACAGGAAAGGCGCTTACATATTTGGCTAAAAGGATGAACAAATGAGTGAATGAAGGAGCGAATGAACAGAGTACATTTTCTGGAAACGATCCTGTGGTAAGTTAGCCCTGGAGAAAAGGAGCTAGAAGAAAGGTTGATAAAAGCAGATTGTTATTATTATAATCTTAACCCACATCAAGATACTAATGATACTTACATAATATGCATCAGGTACTATTCCAGATGCTTGACGTATATATTAAATATTTAACTCCTCACAACAACCCTATAAGTAGTAGTATTGCCATCATCTCCATCTCACAAATGAGAAAATAAAGGTACAGAGAGGGGAAGTGATTTGCCCAAGTTCACTCAGCTAGTACATAGCCAATCCTGGGCTTGAACCCAGGCCATCTGGCTTCACAGTCTATGTCAATAACCATTACTTTATGTAGCCTCTTAAAGATAAGTCAGCAAAGAGGAAGGTATTAATGAAAAAACACAGGAGGGAAGAGTTAGGGAACAGAGAATGATCGGAAGAGAACAGTTGTCATGAGGATGAATTATGGTAGATGGACCCAGGATAACCTTACTACTTTGGCGCCTTGGCCCCAGCCAACACGAATGCAGTTTGTGCCATCAGGTGGCATGCTAATATAGAAAAAGCTGGAATAAAAGTGCAGGGCTCCAATAACTTTTGTTGGGCTCCCACTAATTTTGTTCCAAAAGTTCCAAATCCCTTGGCAACTCAAGCAACTAGCACTGGGTTGATGGCTGTCAGGAGAGCCTTGGCATAAGGTACTTAGCAGATACTTACTGAATTAATAAAATAAAACACTTTAGTACTATGGTTAGTAAATGCTTAATGATTACGCTCTTTGCAAATACCCTACTGCTATTAAAGCGGTTATGGAGGAAATTACTTACGACAAAAAAACATGTAAAACAGCAAGAAATGGAATTGTACGTGCAATATGGTTTTCCCTAGATTTTTTAAAAACCTAAATGGATGAGGAAAATGACTAGAAGGCCATAGACCAAAATGATTATAGCAATTGTGTTAGCAGGTTGGGATGATTTTAATTTGTCCTCTTTCTTGCTATTTTCTTCATTTTCTGCAAGGTGGTATATCACTTCCAAAATGAAAATATACTCAATAATATTTCAAAATAAGTTCCTCTTAGGCTGGAATTAATGTTGTAACAACCTTTTACATGGTATTACCTCCAGCACAATACTAGGTGTCTGGCAGGTATTTATGGCATCTCTACAGGAAGAGAACACTCTGTTATGTATGTGGAAACAGTTGTGAGCCAAGAGACCAGAGTCTAGGGTTCAAGACCAGGCTTTTTGATAACTACAGGCAAACTACTTCATCAGCATCTCAGTTTCTTCATCTAAAGAGCAATAATGCCTATAAGGGTCCTACAGTATCATTTTAAGGCAAAAATCACCAAAAGAGCCAGATAGTTCTAGAATTTTCTCTCCAGGGGTAGCACCCACACTTTCTCTGTTCCTCATACATCCCAGTTCCCTATTCCAAAACCCATTACAGACCAAGCCTCTCAGATGCCCCATCCCACCTGCAACCCCTCCTCCACTGAATACGTAAAATTCTAGGGCTACCCTACTTGTCCCAATGAGTTCCAGAGTGTCCCTGGCAGTCTGTTCTTGGTTGTGTTGACCCTCTACCTAAAGCTCCAACCTCAACTAAGCCCTACCCAGAACTGGCTGTGCCTTGTAATTATGTATCTCTTTCTCATCTTGGGTGATAGTGGTAGGTGTCTTATGGATACTGAATGAAACTAAAATGACTGGTATTCCATCAACAGAGACGTTAAAGGTAAAAAACAAAACAAAACAGAAGCAAAAGGTCTGTTCCATTGAGTGTCCAACTGGCTAAGGTCAAAGAGGTTGCTCTTGAATTACCATTTTAGCTTCTCTAGACCTTTATCATGTATGACTATCTCGGCTTGAGCACAGGCTCATCGATTGGTGTCAAATGCACATTTTCCATTCTGCTCCATTGGCTCCTTTTTTTTTCTAAGAGTATCTTCTTCCTCCATCACCCTAGCCCAGACACCAAGCCTGACTTGAGCGTGAGCTGCCCTTCAGACACATCAGATTCATCCATCAGAGAAACCATCCATCTGCGGTTTGTGGATTATCATATGAACGGTAAGAGCAGCAAAGCAGGTCAGAAGAACACCCAGGAACTGTGTGACCTTGAACAAGTCCTCCCGTCCCTGTACTTGCTTGCTATCCATCTAATCAATTTCCTTTAGGAGTCTGGTAGCAGGGGTGGCAATGGGAAGATATATTCCTAAGAGGTTATACAAGGATCATATGGAGGTTTTTTGTTTTTCAAACTATCCACCCTCAAACCCCAGGTTTTAAAATGCCTCTTCTTAATTGTGGGAGAGGAGGCTATGAAAATCATTGGCCGAGTGAATTACCTTACTACTGGGTTTAGCCCTGACACACTTCGGAATGTGACTGAAGTTTATAGGAAGTAGTCTACAAGGAATGTGACCATGTGATGACAAAGGCTCTAACTGAGGAACACTGACCTACATAATCTTAGAAACAAAGAAACACTAAAGTTCTTTCTAATGACATTGCTCAACATTATTTAACTTCAAAGTGGGCATTTACCCATAGTTCTTTACTGGGGGCAACATATGTGTTATAAAGTCTTCATGACTGAGTATTATACAAAATTCATGCCAAATACATAGATATCTGATTTACAAAAAGAATGCCCAGAAAGAGAATACACAAACTCAAGAATGATCAGGCAGAGTTGAAGTATTCTAAATATCATAGCAAACCATGAGGGTAAGGGAATAATCCATAATTTTTTTTTTTTTTTTTTTTACACAGCACCTACCAAGTGGGATGATTTGTGCTAGTGTTAGAGAAAACTCAAGAGAGTTCACACCCCAGATGATGCCCCCAAATGCCCTATGATTTAGCTAAATAAGTATATTAAAACAAAACAAATCAAGCCCATTGCCATGGAGTCGATTCCTACTCACAGCAACCCTATAGGACAGAGAAGAACTGCCCTATAGCCTTTCCAAGGCTCAGCTGGTGGATTTGAACTGCAGACCTTTTGGTTAGCAGCTGTATCTCTTAACCACTATGCCATACATATGGGAAATAAGGTGTGAGGCAAGGCAGGAGATGCTACACCCAGCGTGGACTACAAGCACAAAGAAGATTCATAGACGGATGGTCAGGATAAAGGTTTCTGGGGACAAGGAACCTGACCTCACATGGAAACCAGGAGAAGGACAGAGAGAGAGAAGAAAACATCTGCTCCCTGAATACAAAGAAGTGAGGAAAAATAGACTTTATGTTAAAAAAATAATAATAACACTAAAACAAGAAACATAACCACAAATTCTACCTTCGATGAAATCCGGATACGTGAAATAATGAAACACTACGATATAGGTGGGGAAGGCACCAAAACTATTGAAGAGCGGAAGAAGAGAAAGGATACCTGCTAAGGACTAAATCTTGTCTTTCCAAAATACTTGTTTGAATCCTAACACCTATACCTGTTTGGAAATAGGGTTTTCTCTCTTATGTTAATTAGATCACACCCAAATAAGATGGGTATTAAATATAATTCCTTCTGAGTTATAAAAAGAGGAGAATAAGCACAAAGACACAAACAGGGACAAGAGGAAGACAGATGATGGACACAGGTGTATCTACAAGGATTACAAGGATTGCTGACAACTATAAGAAGCTGAAATAGACAAGGAAGGACCCCCCACCCCCAACCCCAGAGCCACATCCTAAATTTGGACTTCTAGCCACATGAATTGTGAGAAAATAAATTTCTGTTCTTTAAAGTCACCACTTGTGGCATCTGCGTTACACAGCACTAGGTAACTGAGATGATGCCCTAGGCTGCCATTCTCAGTAGGAGTCAGAATGGTACAATCTAGGGTGAGGAAAACACCTAGAAGAATAAAAATTGATTCTTTGCAGCCATTTGTAGCCATGGAAATGGCTACAAATGCTGTCAGCTCAAGCCTCCCTGGACCCCATTCTGTCCAAGAAGCTGATGAGGATGAGTCATACAGACATGTCATATGTGCAGAAAGCAATTTTTCAACATGAGAGAGAGGAGAAAGACTTAGCATTGTCAACGGCTCTGTAATTGCATATCGTCACTGGCTGAAGAGAATAAAAGCCAGAAGAATCAAACACCCACTGAAATTAAGGAAAATCCCTCCCTGAATGCAAATGGCTCTGGTTTCTTCCCTATACAAATCCCCTACAAAAAGCTGGTCCAGGAAAAACAATCAACTAATTCAAAACTAAGACATCAAAAAGAAGTCCAGGCTCTACACAAAAATATTACAAGAAAAAAAAAATAAGGAACAGGAAAAGTAATGGCAAATTAAGAATATTCACCAGAAAAATATTACCATTGAACAGATACAAAATATTGACTAAATACTTTGCCATGAATTTTTAAAAACTTACCCACACAAAAGATAATGAATACTGTACCTTCTTCTCCCTTCTCATTTTAACTTTTGTTACATTAGATGTACATTTCAGGGTTTATAACATTTACAGCCTGTTTTTTAATCACAAATCCCAGATTCTATAAACATGTGGTAAGATACAGAAGAATTTGAAACAAGAATTAACAGCAATCTGGAAAGAATACACATTTAAAAAGCAAATAAAGTCATTAAAGAAATAAAGGCAAAATTGAAAGCAGGATAATGAATACAAGACACTGCTGAGAAAATTAAGGAGAGAGAAGATGGTGATAGGAAACATGACGAAAAAATAAACTGTAAATAAGTGAAGAGCTTAAAGGGATTACAGCTGAGAGAAAGTGATTTGTAAGGAATATTGGCAAAGTACATAAAAGCCTATTTAAAGATATAATTTAATAAATCTTCCCATAAGTAAAAAAATAAAAAAAAAAGACTTGAATACAGAGAACACCACAGAATATGCAGAAAAGAACTGACAAACATGATCGGGCAAATTTATGAGACTTCAAAGATAAAGAATCCTTTGGGCAGCCAAGCACCCCTCATTTATGATGGGGGAAAAAACAAGTTGGCCCCAGACTTCACCACTGCATTATACACCATTAGAAGACAGTAGAGTAATACCTTTGTAGCTAGTCCTCAAGGAAACAAAATGGGTCTCAAGAATTCTATACCCAGCAAAGTTATCATTCATTGTAAAGAGTAATGAACCAACATTTTTGAACATACAAGAATTCAGGGCATCATGCTCTCAAGAAGCTATCTTAAAGAAACTACTGGGGAATGAACTTTTCAGCTACACGAGAAATGGATGGAAGACAATGGCAAAGGCCTAGTGGGCAACACTGAAACTACTTAGATGTAGGACTAAAACTAAAACAATTTGGGATTTATTATTAAACAGGCTGTAAATGTTATAAACTCTGACAATGTACATCTAATATAACTAACAAAAGTTAGAATGGGAAAGGGGAAGCAGGTACAGTATTCATTATCTTCTATAGCTAGGAGTCAAAATAAATATTTATTCAATAACACAAAGGTAAACCCTAAAAGAAACAGTACAACCAAAATAGAGTGGAAGATGAGAACATAAGAGAGGAAGAATATGGTTAAAAGGAGGTTAATTTGCCAGCTTTCCTCCCCAGTAATGCCTCCCCCTAGCCAGTTGCTGGCCCAGATACTGAAAGCATTTACCTACCCACCCAGTCATTCATTCGAAAAATATAATTATTGAGCACCTAATATGTGCCAGACACTGTTCAAGGCACTTGGAATAGAGCCGTGAGCAAAACAGACAATGAACCTACCCTTATGGAGCTTACATTTATTAAATGGGGGAGACAGATTACAAATAGCTACTATGCAATATAGTATCAAGCAGTGGTGAATAGAGTTCCTGGATGGTACAAATAGTTAATGTTCTTGGCTGCTAGCTGAAAAGTTGGAGGTTCGAGTCTACCCAGAGGCACATTGGAAAAAAGTCCTGGAGATCTACTTCCAAAAATCAGCCACTGAAAATCTTATGGAGCACAGTTCTACTTTGACACACACGGCGTTGCCACGAGTTGGAATCAACTCAATGACAGCTAGTCAGTTAGTGGTACTGCGAAAAAAAAATAATGTAGGGTGGGGATAAAGAGTAATGTGGGGATGGGGTAAGAGGTTTTGGAGGCCAGAATGAAAAGATAGGGGCCATGTGACTATTTGAGGGCAAAGTATTTCAGTAGATGGAACGTGAAGGGCAAAGGCCCAGAGGCAGGAAAAGAACCTGGCGAAAGCATATGCTAGTCAGGTTTGGGATTCTGGCAGCCCAGTTCCCTCCCCAGATTTAGGGAGTATTTTACCACCTTTGTACATTTGAGCCCTCCCCCCTACATCCACACCCTCCATAGTGACCATGTGTTCCCAGCTTGTGTCCAGTTCACCCCACAACTCCGCTCTCAGGAAGTGTCCTGGTGCCTCCCACCTCTGTTCTTAATGTCTGTTCTAGCCAGTTGGGGCAGGTCATGATCTCACCAACCCCTTTCCCTTGGCCTCTATGTGTAAGCACTGAAAAAAGCTAGAATCACCACTGAGAGTTGGAGAAAAACAAGCATATGTGGCTAATAAAGTCAGGCTCCTAAGGAAAACTTACCCTCCCCTCTCCAAACTGGTTCCAGAGCATTTTATAAAGAAATTAAAAACTCAACCCTGCAGTCTCCTGAAGCCATTTGAAGCCTCGGATTTGGAGATACCAATTAAAAGGAAATGGTTGGCTGTTATTGATCCTATGTTAGCTTAGCTGGCTGGCAGAGGAGAGGGAAGAAGATCAAACACAACACAGAGAGCTTTCTTGTCACTTCTCCAGTGAAGCTCAATTCAGAGTATATTCCCTAGACACCCAGTAGCACCCAGTACCCTGGCTGGGGCTTCAGATGTTGTCTTAGCTATCCAGTGCCACTGTAACAGAAATACTACAAGTGGATGGCTTTAACAAAGAGAAGTTTATTCTCTCACAGGTTAGGAGGCTAAGATCCAAATTCAAGGCATCATCTCCAGGGAAAGGCTTTCTCTCTCATCAGCTCTGGAGGAAGGTCCTTGTCATCAATCTTCCCCTGGTCTAGGAGCTTCTCAGCACAGGGACCCCAGGTCCCAAGGACGCACACACTTCTAGTTCTTCTTGCTTGGTGGCAATGCGGTCCCCTGTTTCTCTGCTCACTTCTCTCTTTTATATCTCAAAAGAGATTAACTTGAAATACAACCTGATCTAGTAGATTGAGTCCTGCCTCATGAACATCATAAAGGTAGGATTTAGAACACATAGAAAAATCACATCAGATGACAAAATGGTGAGAGAATCACAAAATACTGGGAATCATGGCCTAACCAAGTTGACACACACTTCTGGGGGCCACAATTCAATCCATAACAGATGGTATAGGCAAAGGAAGCAGGAAGGGAGGAATAACCAATTATCAAGAAGGTATATTGTGCCCTGCCTTGTGCTAGGGGCTTTACATGTGCCTTCTCACACTTTTTACAAATCCCAGGTGTAGGTAATAACAATAAGGCAGATAAAAGGCAGATCCAACATGGCAGCCCTAGATTGATGAACCAAGCCATCCCTCTGCAGACCTGAAAAACTAAGTAAAATAGATATAAATGTCAATCCTGGAACACTAAGCATCAAATAAAGGGACAAAGAACTAGAACAAACACTGAATAGAAGAAGAAATAGACAGAAAACAGAGGACGACGTGAACTACAGAGTGGAGGACACCTGCCCACTAACATAGCACAGCATCGCCATCTTGGAGTACAGCCAGCAGCAATCCCAGACAGGGAGTACTGGAAGGCAACTTCACAGTGCTCTTAACAGGAGACAGAGCACCCAGTAGCCAGAGAAACATGCTTTCCCACCCCTCACCCTTATGGTGAGTTGAAGCAAGAAACCCTCCAACCCGGCAACCCCCATGCAGCTTTTTTTTTCTCTCTTTATTCCTTTTCTTTCTCACTCCCACCTAGCCCCATACACCACCTCCCCAGCATTCCTACCAGCCTTCACCACACATCATGGCTAGAACATGCCTGGGCCTCAGGCCCTACGCTATATTGGGCCTGCACTGCCCCTCCCTTCCCATTATTCAACAAGTTGCTGAATGGTGAAAAGTGAGCCCATGCCACTCCCCAACTGGCACCCCCACCCATCTAGTGAGGGGCTGTGAATGATCCCACACTACTGCACCAGCATCAGGAGGCAGACGATGCTCACCCAGTCTGCCCTCAGACACCTCACCAAATACTGCACAGTGAAGCAGGCTTATGCTGCCTGCAGCTGCCCTGCTCACTTGAACAAGGTGGTGACGCAATCATGACCACAGACAAGCAAGCAGCAGGAGCATGCCCAGCCTGCCCGCCCTAATGTATCAAAACAAAACAAAGAAGCAGGACAAAACAAATGAACATTCAATCAATCAATAAAAAAATAATACCTTAATATCTCAGAGACAGCAAACAATGTCAAAACACACAAAAAAGCAGGACAAGATGGCTGTAGCCAGTGACCAAAATGAATCAGATAATCTTCCAGTATAAGAAAAGGCAGTGGAACTACCTGATATGAATTCAAAAGACTTATAAATAGGGCTCTCCAAGAGATTAGAAAAGAGATCAAGGAAAACACAGACAAAACTAAAGGAAAAATAGACAAAGTCATGGAAAACACAGACAAAAGAATGAAAACATAGCCAAAACCAAGGAAAACACTTACAAAGCAATAGAAGAGTTCAGAGAAGTTGTACAAGAGCAAAATGCCAAAATAAATAATTAGAAATCATACAAAAATGGCAACTAGAAAGCCAAAAGATAAACAACCAAATTTCAAAAATAGACAACTAAAAAGAAGGTTTTAGGAGCAACTGTGAAACAATGGAAGCCAAAATCAGTGAGATTGAAGACAAACTCATGGATACCACTTTGTCTGAGGAAAAATCAGAGAAAAAATGAAGAAAACCTAAGAATTGTGTGGGACAAAATCACAAGCAAAAATCTGTGCATGATTGGAATTCCAGAACAGGGGGAGAAAAAGGAAAACAAAGAAAAGATTGTTGAAGATTTGCTGGCAGAAAACTTCCCAAATATCATGAAAGATGAAAAGCTGACCATCCAAGAAGCTCAATAAACCTCGTACAGAATAGACCCAAAGGAAGTCATTAAGGCATATCATAATCACTCTTGTCAAAACCAAACACAAAGAAAGAATCCTGGAAGCAATTCGAGAAAAACGAAGAGTCACATACAAAGGGAAAACAAGACTAAGGTCTGATTACTCAGCAAAAACTGTTTAGGAAAGAAGGCAATGGGATGACGTATATAAAACCTTGGGGGGGGGGCGAACTGCCAACTGAGAACAAAATATTCTGCAAAACTCTCACTCAAATATGATGGCAAAATTAGGACATTTTCAGATAAACAGAAATTAAGGGAATTTGTAAAAATTAAACCAAACTTACAAGAAACACTAAAGGGAGTCCTACAGTTAGATAACCAACAGTATCAGACAACAAGCTGCGTCTAGGACACAGGACAACACCAGCCAGATACCAACCTAGGTAAAGAATTCTCAATAATAGAACAAAACTAAAAGACTTAAAATAGGAAAACAGAGACATCAATCTGTAAATGACGACAACATCAAAACAATAAAAGGGGGAATAAACAGTGCAGGTATAGAACTTTCAAATGGAGAGGAAGTCAAGTTAACATCGAGTAATAAAAGACTGGTTCAAACTTAGGAAGATAAGGATAAATTTCAAGGTAACCTCAAAGAAAGTTACCAAACCTACTTAGGAAAATGCAAAAGAAAAAAAAAAAAAGTAAAGATTCAGTAATCGCTATATCTATAAAAACGAAAGAAAAGAAAACCCACAAACAAAACGAATTCAGCACAGGAAAGTAAGAGGAACATAGAAAACATCAGCACCACAAAGTCAAAAAAAAAAAGCACAACAATATAACGGCAATAAACTCAACCTATCAATAATCACACTGAATGTTAATTTTTGGCTTAAACGTACCCGTAAAGAGACAGAGAGTGGCAGAATGCATTAAAAAAAAAAAAAAAAATGACCCATCAATTTGCTGTTTACCAGAGATACACCTTAGACACAAAGATATAAATATATTTAAAAATCAAAGGATGGAAAAGAAAAAAAATCAAGCAAACAGTAACCAAAAAAAGAACAAGAGTGGCAATACTAATCTCAGATAAAATAGACTTTAAGGCAAAATCGACCACAAAAGACAATAAGGGACATTATATAATGATTAAAGGGACAATCCACCAAGAAGACATAACCCTAATAAATAGCTATGCACACAAGGACAGGGCTCCAAAATACATAAACCAAACTCTAAAACCACTGAAAAGAGAAATAGACAGTTGCGCGATAATAGTAGGAGACTTCAACACCACTGTCGGTAAAGGACAAGACATCTAGAAAGAAAAACAACAAAGATACAGAAGATCTAAAGGCCGAAATCAGCCGACTTGACCTCACAAACATATATAGAACACTCCACCCAACAGCTGCAAAGTATAAATTCTTTTCCAATGCACATAGAATATTCTCCAGAATGGACCACATTTTAGGCCACAAAGCAACCCTCATTAAAGTCTGAAACATTGAAATAATACAAAGCATTCTCTCTGATCACAACACCATAAGAGTAGAAACCAATAATAGGAAGAGCAAGAAAAAAAAAATTAAAGATATGGAAACTGAACAACATCTTCCTTAAAAACAACTGGAAAATATAAGAAATCAAAGAGGGAATAAAAAAATTCCTAGAATCAAATGATAATGAAAACACATCCTACCAAAAACTGCAAAGGTAGAGCTCAGAGGTCAATTTATAGCAATAAACAAACATCAAAAAAGAACACGACAAAATCAAAAAGCTCCCTCTAACTACTTGAACAGATAGAAAGAGAACAGCAAAAGAAGCCCACAAGCACCAGAAGAAAGGAAATAAAGATTAGAGCAGAAGTAAATTAAATAGAGAACAGAAAAGCAATAAAAAGAATCAAAAAGACCAAAAGTTCGTTCTTTGAAAACATCAAAAAAATCGACAAACCATTGCCCAAATTGACAAAATTAAAACAGAAGAGGAAGCAAATAACCCAAACAAGAAATTAGTTGGAGGACATTAAAACAGACCCAACTGAAATAAAATGGATCATAACAGAATACTGTGGAAAACGGTACTCCAATAAATTTGAGAAACTAGAGGAAATGGACAAATTTCAAGAAACACACTACCTACCTAAACTAACACAAACTGGGATAGAAAATGTGAACAGACCCATAATAAGAGAAGAAATTGAAGAAGTAATTTAAAAAAAAAAAAACTCCCAACCAAAAAAAAAAAAAAAGCCCCATCTAGATAGCTTCACTAGAGAATCCTACGAACATTCAGAGAAGAGCTCACATTGGTACTACTCAAACTATTTCAGAGCACAAAAAAGGAAGAATACTCCCAAAATCAATTTGTGAAGCCAGCATTAAACTGATATCAAAGTCAGGCAAAGACGCCACAAAAAAAGAACATTACAGACCAATATCTCTCATGAACATAGATGCAAAAATTCTCAACCAAATTCTAGCCAATAGAATTCAGCATCATATAAAAAAAAAATAATAATTCCATGACCAAGTGGGATTTGCACCAAGTATACAAGGATGTTTCAACATCAGAAAAATCCACCTAATCCACCACATAAATACAGCAAAAGAAAAGAATCATACGATCATCTCATCAACACAGAAAAGGCATTTGATAAGTCCAATACCCATTCCTGACAAAAATTCTCAATAAAACAGGAATAGAAGGGAAATTCCTCAAAATAAAGGGCATCTATGCAAAACCAACAGCCAACATCATTTCCAGCCGAGAGAGGCTGAAAGCATTCCCCCTCAGAATGGGAACAATACAAGGATGCCATTACCACCACTTCTATTTAACATTGTGCTCGAAATCCTAGCTAGAGCAGTAAGGCAAGAAAAAGAAACATAGGGCATCCAAATTGGAAAGGAAGAAGTAAACCTATCCCCTATTTTCAGATGATAAGATACTATATATAGACAATCCCAAAAATTCCACATGAAAACTACTGGAACTAATAAAAAGATTCAGCAGAGTAGCACGATACAAGATAAACACAGAAAAATTAGTTGGATTCCTATACACCAACAACAAGAACTTCGTAAAGGAAATCAGGAAAACAAGACAATCTATAATAGCCCCTAAAAAGATAAAAATACTTAGGAATAAATCTAACCAGGGATGTAAAAGACCTATACAAAGAAAATTACAAAACACTACTGCAAGAACTCAAGAAAACTACATAAAATGGAAAAACGCGCATGCTTATTTTTTTTTTTTATGGATAGGAAGACTCAAAATTGTAAAAACGTCAATGCTACCCCAAGCAATCTACAGATATCATGCAATCCTGATTCAAATACCAACAGCATTCTTTAATGAGATGGAAAAACTAATCACCAACTTTATATGGAAAGGAAATAGGCCCCAGATAACCAAAGCGTTAGAGAAAAAAGAACAAAGTAGGAGGCCTCAGACACCTGATCTCAGAACCTACTATGCAGCTACAGTAGTCAAAACAGCCTGGTACTGGTACCACAGACACATAGACCAATGGAACAGAATCACGAACCTAGACAAAAATCCTTCCACCTATGGTCAGCTGATCTTTAACAAAGGACCAAAGTCTGTTAAGTGAGGAAAGACAGTCTTTTTAACAAATGGTGCTGGCAAAACTGGATGTCCATCTGCAAAAAAATGAAACAAGACCTCCTCTACACACAAAAATTAACTCAAAATGGATCAAAGATCTAAATATAAAACCTAAAATGACAAAAATAATGGAAGAAAAAATAGGGACAATGCTAGGGACCCTAATACATGGCATAAATACAATACAAACCACAACTAACAACACACAAACACCAGAAAATAAACTAGGTAACTGGGAGCTCCTAAAAATTAAGCATTTATGCTCATCAAAAACTTCACCAAAATAGTAAAAAAAGAATCTACAGATTGGGAAAAAAAATTTTGGCTACTACATACCCAACAAGGGTCTAATCTCTAAAGTCTATAGAATACTTCAACACCTCAACAACAAAAAGACAGATATTCCAATTAAAAAGTGGGCAAAGGATATGAACGGACACTTCAACAAAGAAGACATTCAGGCAGCTAAGAGACACTTGAGGAAATGCTCACGATCATTAGCCATTAGAGAAATGCAAGTAAAAGCTACAATGAGATACCACCTCACCTCAACATCACTGGCACAAGTCAAAAAAAAAAAAAGAACATAAATGCTGGAGAGATTGTAGGGATACTGGAAATCTTATGCACTGCTGGTGAGAATGTAAAATGGTATAACCACTATGGAAAATGATATGGCACCTCCTTAAAAAACTAGAAATAGAAATACCATACAATCCAGCAATCCTACTCCTAGTAATATATCCTAGAAAAATAAGAGCCGAATAGACATATGCACACCCGTGTTCATTGAAGCATTATTCACAATAGCAAAAAGATGGAAACAACCTAAGTGCCTATCAACAGATGAATGGATAAACAAATTATAGTACATACACTCATTGGAATACTATGCAAAGAACAATGATGAATCTGCCAACTATCTCACAACATGGGTGAATCTGGATGGCATTGTGCTGAGCGAAATAAGTCAATCACAAAAGCACAAATATTATATGAGATCACCACTATTAAAACTCAAAAGGTTTACACACGGGAAAAAAATCTTTGATGATTATGGGGGATGGGATAGTGGGGAGGGGAAGTAATTAGATATTAGACAAGTGTTAACTTTGGTGAAGGGAAAGACAACATACAATATAGGGGAAGTCAGCACAATGTGACCAAGACAAAGTCATACAACCCTCCTAGACACATCCAAACACCTTGAGGGACCAAGTTTCTAGGGCTGAGGGATGGAACTGCAGGCGTTTAGGTCCTACTTTGGTGAGTAGCATCTGGGGTCTTAAAAGTTGGCAAGCAGCCATCTAAGATATATCTATTAGTCCTATCCCAGCAAAGAAAAATGAAGAAAACTAAATACACTAAGTAAAAGATTAGTCCAAAGGAATAATGGACCACATGAACCACAGCCTCCACCAGACTGATCCCAGAAGAATCAGACGGTACCCAGCTACCACCACCGATCGCTCTGACAGGGATGACAATAGAGAGTCCTAGACAGAGCGGGAGAAAAATATAGAACAAATTTCAAATTCACACACACACACAAAAACAGACTTACTGGTCTGGCATAGACTGGATGAACCCCTGAGACTGTGGTCCCCAGACACCCTGCTAACTCAGAACTGAAGCCACTCCCAGAAACCCACCTTTCAGCCAAAAAAAAAAAGATTAGCCAGGCCTATAAAACAAACCTTCTTTCACCAACATAAACAGCGACTATACACATGGACCACGCCAGATGGAACACACAGAAATCAAATTGACTACATCTGTGGGAAGAGATGATGGAAAAGCTCAATATCATCAGTCAGAACAAGGCCAGGGGCCATCTGTGGAACAGACCATCAATTACTCATATACAAGTTCAACCTGAAACTGAAAAAAATCAGAGCAAGTCCACAAGAGCCAAAATATGACCTTGAGTATATGCCACCTGAATTTAGAGACCATCTGAAGAACAGATTTGACGCACTGAACACTAGTGACCGAAGACCAGATGAGTTGTGGAATGACATCAAGGACATCATCCATGAAGAAAGCAAGAAGTCACTGAAAAAACAGGAAAGAAAGAAAAGACCAAGATGGATGTCAGAGGAGGCTCTGAAACTTGCTCTTGAGCATCGAGCAGCTAAAGCAAAACGAAGAATTGATGAAGTAAGGTAACTGAACAGAAAATTTCAAGGGGTAGCTCAAGAAGACAAAGTAAAGTATTATAATGACATCTGCAAATAGCTGAAGATGCAAAACCAAAAGGGAAGAACATGCTTGGCGTTTCTCAACCTGAAAGAACTGAAGAAAAAATTCAGGCCTCGAGTTGCAATAGTAAAGGATTCCACGGAGAAAATATTAAACAACACAAGAAGCATCAAAAGAAGATGGAAGGAATACAGAGTCATTATACTAAAAAGAATTAGTCGATATTCAACTAAGGATGGCGCAGGACCGGGCAGTGTTTCGTTCTGTGTTTTATTGACAATGCTAAGGCATTTGACTGTGTGGATCGTAACTAACTATGGGTTACATTGCAAAGAATGGGAATTCCAGAACACTCAATTGTGCTCATGAGGAACTTTTACATGGATCAAGAGGCAGTTGTTCAGAGAGAACAAGAGGGTACTGATTGGCTTAAAGTCAGGAAAGGTGCGCGTCAGGGTTGTGTTCTTTCACCGTACCTATTCAATCTGTACACTGAACAAATAATACAAGAAGCTGGACTACATGAAGAAGAACGGGGCATCAAGATTGGAGGAAGACTCATTAACAACCTGTGTTATGCAAATGACACAGCATTGCTTGCTCAAAGTGAAGAGGATCTGAAGCACTTACTAATGAAGATCAAAGACCACAGCCTTCAGTATGGACTGCACCTCAACCTAAAGAAAACAAAAACCCTCACAACTGGACCAATGAGCAACATCACGATAAACGGAGAAAAGACTGAAGTTGTCAAGGATTTCATTTTACTTGGATCCACAATCAACAGCCATGGAAACAGCAGTCAAGAAATCAAAAGACGCATTGCATTGGGTAAATCTTGCTGCAAAGGACCTCTTCAATGTGTTGGAGAGCAAAGATGTCACCCTGAAGCCTAAGGTGCACCTGACCCAAGCCATGGTATTTTTAATCGCATCATATGCATATGAAAGCTGGACAAAGAATAAAGAAGACCGAAGAAGAGTTGACACCTATGAACTGTGGTGTTGGCGAAGAATATTGAGTATGCCATGGACTGCCAGAAGAACAAACAAATCTGCCTTGGAAAAAGTGTGGCCAGAATGCTCCTTAGAGGCAAGGATGGCGAGACTGCGTCTTACATACTTTGGACATGTTGTCCCTGGAGAAGGACATCATGCTTGGCAGAGTACAGGGTCGGCAGAAAAGAGGAAGACCCTCAAGGAGGTGGATTGACACAGTGGCTGCAACCATGAGCTCAAGCATAACAACGATCATAAGGATGGCACGGACTGGGCAGTGTTTCGTTCTGTTGTGCATAGGGTTGCTATGAGTCGGAACCGACTCAACAGCACCTAACAACAACATAAAACAAACAATAACACACCAGAGGAATGAGCTTCTTAGCTATACAAAGTATACAAGGCCAAATGGGTAACACCTTCCCAAAAGCAAAGACGAGAAGGCAGGAAGGGACAGGAAAACTGGATGAATGGACACGTGGAACCCGGGGTGTAAAGGAAAAGAGGAAGAGCACTGACATATCGCAGGATATTGCAACCAATGTCACAATATATTTCTGTACACATTTTTGAATGAGAACCGAATTTACGCTATAAACGTTCACCTAAAGCACAATAAAATTAAAAAATCAGCCAAACAAACAACACAGGTAAGAAGATAAAACTTTAGAAGGTTAATAACCTGCCCCAAAGGCACAGCACTGGTGGGGGAGCAACTGTAATGAAATGTCCTTTACAAGGTAGGTGCCAGCAGAAGACAGAGGTCAACCCCAGTCCTTTTGGATTCCGTGAACCACAACCACATGGGGATGATGGCAGAAGGCATGACGTTGGTGTCCATCTGCTGCATCAGTGCTATGCAGACCAGCAATGGAGAACATAGCAGGTATCATTACCACCTAGGCATTGAGGAGCTTCATCCAGACACCTTTCAGGTGGCTTCAGCTGCAGCACACCCATCCAAAACTCAGCCCCAGAAGCTGTCATTTCGAGCCTTCCCTAACCATACTGGGGCCTGGGCCATGACCAGAAGGATGTTGGAACTGACAAAGGGCAACAGGGGCCCTGACAGCTTCAAGCAACAGAACCACCTGCAGCAAGCAGACCAAAATCTTCCATCTCTCTGCCTGGGACACTTCCTTTTTTTATTTCCAAGCTATCCGACTCAGTCTATCCACTTCTACCCTAAAGGTTCTGAAGGGTCTGTATAGGAATATGGGAGTCTTTGGGTGGCACAAACGGCTTAAAATGCTCAGTTGCTAACCAAAACGTTGGAAGTTTGAGTCCACCTAGAGGAAACTCAGAAGAAAAGCCTAGTGATCTACTTCCGAAAAATCAGCCATTGAAAATCCTATGGAGCACACAGTTCTACTCTGATACCCATGGGGTCACCATGAGTCAGAGTCGGCTCAATGGCAAGTGGTAACTACAAGATTATACCAGGGAATTCTAGAGGGTTCAGAGGAGAGAGGTAAGGGATACAGCAAGAAAGAGGTGAGACTACATGAGGCCTCTAGGAGGAGAAACAAAATAATTCCAAGATTCCTTTTATTCTAGGCAGAAAGGAGACAGAAAATGATAATACATGCCACTCACCTAGGCCTGCTGAAAAACACTTAGAAAAAAGAAAAGGATCAGTGCTTCATTAAAAACACACTTGCTCTCAGTTCCACTGAGGAACAAAAATGATGAGAATTGAAGTAGAATGTTTTTGAAAAGTAAAAATAACAAAATGCGCTGATGAGAAGCCCTCAAACCCAAGATAACCCAGTGAAAATTTAAACAGTTCCGTTAAGGAAGTGGGCACCGATCAGGGCCAAGTTTTTTGTTGTTGGAGGGGGAAGGTAATTTGCAGAATCCGTGCTGGGTACTGACGACAGCTCTGGTACAGCAGGTGCTCACCTACAAAAGTACTCAGAAACTCATTCACTTATTTTGACTAGTCTCCAGCGTTCGAACTGGGCAGCAAGTAGACAGAGGGCTTGATGGTATCTGCAACACTGCCGTTTGCAAACTGCCCGCGGGGGTTTGCAGAGAGCTGGCTGGGAGAGGCAACGTTATTTTTTCCTGAAATTTGCATCACCCCACATATCAAGGGGTAACCTCCCATTTTGCTGGGAGAGGGTACCTACAAAATGTCTGTGGCTGCACTGTCTGGACAGAAGGGGAAGAAAAATCAATTTCCGATTCCTTGGGTAAGATACTGCTGCATGACTAAAGAAAGAAATGGTTCCTAACCTATACTTTGAGGTGAGCTGGTGGCAGCCAGCATGAAATGGAAGCTATGTTGCCATTTTCTGACTTAATGAAATACGAAATAAAGTATCCGAGATTATTAGACATTTTCATCTGGTGGGTCTCTGCATTAGTAAACATTCCCTAGGAGGATAAATGTCAAGAGAGAGATGTGACATGGTGACAAGGAAAGATAGATGCTCACCACGTCACTGAATTGCAGCAGGCCTGGGATCAGCTGTGAGTTAGGATGGGGAGTCCCCACTAGCACCTGACAGGCCCCCAGGGGTCAGCACCCAGCTACCTGTCAACAACCTCATCCCATCCACAGAGCATGATGTCACGGACAGAAGAAGGCCTCTGCTTCTGCACGTGCCTGAGCAAAAATCCAGCCTCCGGAACAAAACTAGGGAAAGCTTTGTCGTCTTTTTGTCTTCTATTCCTCCTCAAGATAACCTCCCCTGCCACCAATTACCATGGCTTGGCTGACAAGTAAGAACTGAAGCTATCCACCCTTCATACAGCTTACTGTCTACGTGAGCATGACTTTACCAATTCCACTGTCAGCATCACCGGGACCTTACTACTCCAGGAGGTGGAGGGCAGCGGCAGAATTCTCATCTTCCATGCAGAAGACACAGGTTTGATTCCCAGCGAATGCACCTTGTGCACAGCCACCACCCATCTGCCAGTGGAGGCCTGCATGTTGCTATGATGCTGAACAGGTTTCAGCAGAGCTTCCGGTCTACAATGGACTAGGAAGAAAGGCCTGGAGATTTACTTCTGAAAATCAACCAATGAAAACCCTGTGGATCACAGTGGTCCTATTCCACTGTGCATGGGATCATCATGGGTCAGGAGAGCCACCTCAGTGGCAACTAACAACAACTATTCCAGGACACTCTTGCCCAGGCAATTTTCTTAATTGTTCATTACAGAAACTTCCAAAAACACTAACCAGCTCTTCCAATGAAAGCTTTCCATGATGATGTATGCCATAAAATTCTTGGACTACTTTGCCTCAAAAATCTTTCCCTCGTTGTTCCCACCAATCCTAAACTGTAATATCATGATCCTTACTAATCCTAGTCAAGTCCCCTCAATGAAAAATCTAGACCTGCCTTAAGCCAAATTTTCAATTCTCAACAAACTATGATCTGTCTTCCCCACTCAGGGAGCCTTGGTGGTGCAGTCGTTGAGCTCTAGGCTGCTAACCCAAAGGTAAGCAGTTTCAACTCACCAGCCTCTGTACAGGAGAACAGAGCAGGCAATCTGCTTCCATAAAGATCACAACATAGGAAACTCTATGGGGCAGTTCTACTCTGTCCTACAGTGTCGCTATGAGTTGGAATTGACTTGAAGGCACACGACAACAACTTTCCCCCTCGGACACATCACCAAAGCTGAGGAGGGAATGTACTCCCTCACTGCAGCAAACAATAAACTCAGTTTTGCCTTACCAGCAGGTTGTCTTGGAGATAAGTGAAGAGCCAGCATCTCACAAAAGAAATCAAAGGAGTAAGTAGCTTTATCAAAACGCCAAGCCACACTCAGTTAACTCCAACCTCCTAAGTATTTTTCAATGATTTCTTCTCTATTTACTCAATTCTGTACAAAATATCTTGGCAAGATTAGACCACTATAAGAGTCCCCTGTTCCTCCAGCACCTTGTAACCTATATAGGGTACGAGAGGCACGCACTCAGTTGGGTAGTACAATACATGTCGCTTGAGAAATTTGTGAACCTGGGCTGCTGAAGATCTCTGGAAGCAGGAGAGTGGGAAGCAGGCCCCGCCAAAAATGGTGATCAAGAATGAAGGAAATATCTGAAACACCAATAAAATTAAAGCTAGATGTTGACAAAGAAGTCAGTTTGCGAAGGCTATATAATGTTTGATTTCAAGTATTTGACATTCTGGAAAAGGCAAAACTATAGAGACAATGGTGGCACAATGGTTAAGTGCTTGGCTGCTAACCAAAAGGTCACCAGTTTGAAACCACCAGCTGCTCCACAGGAGAAAGATGTGGCAGTCTGCTTCTGGAAACCCTACGGGGGCAGTTCGACTCTGTCCTACAGGGTCACTATGAGTTGGAATTGACTCCATGGCAACAGGGTTTTATAGAGATAATAAAAAGATCAGTTGTTGCCTGGGGTAGGGACGATGAATATATCGAGCACAGGGAATTTCTAGGGCCGTGAAACTATTCAGTATGATACTATAATGGTAGGCACATGACACTGTATATTTCAAAAGCCACATGCCTGTACAATACAAACAATGAACCCTATGTAAAATACAGAGTTTAGTTAATAACAATAGACCAATACTGGTTCATCAATAGTAACAAATGCGCTGCACCAACGCAAGATCTTAATAGTAGAAACAGCCCTCCTCCTGGCTTGCCGTGCCTCCCCCAGACTTCCCCATTTGACCTTTGCAACTCAATGGATGCCTGTGGCAAGCTGCCCCAGGGACAACCCCCTCTCCTCTGAGGTTTCCCTTGACCCTTTGCCTTCACCTCTCACCAATACAGTAGTCTTCCCCTTGACTTGCACCTGATGTAAATACCAGCAGTGTCTGCTGTTTACCATAATATGTTTCTAGAAGGCAGGTCATCCTGGCGCAGACCTCGTTTTCCCACAGGGTCAGTACTGTATTGAAGAGTTACATTTCAAGGTTGTTCTCTGAGAACAAATTAGTAAAAAAATACATCACAAGTACGATCAATAATTCGTCATAAAAAAAAAGACACAACTATAAATCTCTGTGTACAGTTTAAAGCCTCATAAAACAATGAAAAGAGCTAGAAAACAGGCATAAATGTCCTACATGCATCAGTTACGTGGGGGTTTCACACATCAAGGGTAAGTTTACTATATAAAATTTGACCTAAAATAAATATGCTAACTCTAATATGCGCATTCATCAGTTAAACTCTTAATTACCAAATCATTTGCTTGTCTAGTTGAAATCAGGAGTTTTAAGGGATTGGATATCCCAAAACTAATAAAAACTCAAAGCTATCTAAAGGAGTATAAACTAATACCTTCTTTTGCTCTTAAATTTCCATGTAACAAAAAAAGTCATTTAAAATCGTCTCACTGTATTATGCAGAGAATACAAATGGAAATTACAAAACACAGAACATAGAAAAATATATGATATAACATTTAAAACAAAAAAGCAGAATACAAATGCTATGTACATGCAGATTGGAACAATGGAAACGTGTGGGAATCTGTGTGCATACTTGCATTCAACACACACACGAGTTAGTTAAAACTATTTGTGATTCATCACTATTTTCACTATTAATATGTAATATGTATCAGGTCAGGATGATGAATCACAAGTGATTTTAAATGGATTTTATAATTGAAAAAATTATAATATTGCTGTTCAGTTTTAAAAATGGGAATTGGAAGCAGGGGCAGAAGCCACTCGAAGGACTTATGGGTTGTGCTAAGTTATCTGGATCTCAATAAATGGGTGCCCCTGGAACCCTGGTGGTGCAGGGGTTAAGAGTTTTGGCAAGCTACGGCTGCTAATCAAAAGCTTAGAGTAGAGTCCACCCAAAGGCACCTTGGAAGAGAGACCTGGTGACCTGCTTCCCAAAACTCAGTCACTGAAAACCCTATGGAGCACACTTCTACTTTGACACACATGGGGTCACCACGAATCAGAACTGAATCAACAGCAACTGGTACTGTTACTGGTTAGAATGGAATCTCCTAACACTTAACACGAGTAACTTAGAGGGACTCGGCTATTTGCTAGTGAGACTAGGAACAACTGAATAGTTGAAGTGGTGAGCTCATTGGAAGAGAACAAATGGAGACCCACATAGATATTTTAAAAAGTCACCAATCAAGCTAACAAACGGTTCAATAAAATGTGTTCTATCCTCCTTCATTAAAAAATACATGTTCCTAAAGACAAATTTTTTAAATGTGTGAAGTTATGGTTTTTATATGACAAAGTAACAAGATATCAAAAATCACTGAATCTATTCATCATTGTACATGTCTGAGTATCCTGTTAATATTCCAGCAATGTTTGGATAAGATTTGATATGATAAAAACATTAAAAACACATACATTATTATCTATTTATTTCATAAAGTTTATTTTTCTTGATTTCATTTCAACAAAATCATTAATTATGTTGTTAAAATCAAGAGTTTTAATATTACTTATATCCTATTGACAGTAATTATCTAACCAATTAAAAAATAAAATGTGATTGTATTCCGTATATAAATTTTGAGCATTTTCACAAAAAATATAAATTACAGTAAATATAAAAATTCAAATTAGCTATTAAAATTAAAAGGTAAAATGTACTAATTATATTGAATACGTATCAATAATTTAAACTGCAATTATTTAACTGTAGCAGTAATTTAAGTTACACTTCTTTAAATAAAACTGACTTAGATTTTTTTAATCTAAAATCCTAATTTTCAAAAAAAAAAAAAACTACTCCTAATTGTAGCAGTCAATGCCTTTTAGCTGTTAACTTAAAGACTCAATAGCACCTAAAACTATAGAGTTAAGAGCAATATCAAATTTTTAATCTTGAAAAATGTTCCTTAGTTACCATGTGCAAAAAAATCCATGAGTACCTCTGAAACCACAAATTGGAACAAAAAGAAAAGAAAATGAGCGCTCAGCCCTGCTGGAAACCACACTTACACAAGAATCTATTGCATTCGTGCTACCTGAGAGGAAAATTTGACAAGATAATGAATTTGTTTTTTCCTCTTACCTAAATGCTTCTACCACTCAAATCTCTCTGAATTCCAAAGCAGTGCCTGACTCTCCTTTTACAGTGGCATAACCCAAAAACTTTTATGGAAATCAGTTATACTCACCTTCTGGTTCAAGGACACAGGGCAAGAGATGTGGGGAAACACTTCCCTGGGGCCAGAACAGTGTTTATCACAAAATCAGGAGAGCAGATGTTTATGCTTACGGATTATGAACTAGATTCCAAATGCATGTTCTTATTGTGTGTTTGTGATATGTGCAGCCTTCTAAAGCACAGGGCCAGGGCTGGGGCCCCTCATGCCAAGACATAAGGATAGGACTGCTGGATCTCCATGCCACTCACCTAGCCTAGGAGTGAGTTTGAGATCGGACCTGGGAATCCATGGTTGACTCGATGGCTTGCAGCCACCAACTACCTCTAAGAGACTGAATCAATCATCATTCTCGAGTACAATTTCAGTGTTTAAAAATTCACATTTTTGTATTTCTTAGAGCCAACTACTTTGCCTGGTTTCCATAAAGAATCACATGATGTCTTCCAAAACAAAGGAAAAAATGGTTGAGTTGAAGTTACCAAAGGACAATAAGCTGGTCTCCAATGTGGTGCCTTTCCAAGTAATTTACAAAAGCAATTTTCAAGAGCAATGGCTATACAGACTTTGTGCTTTTACACCAACTTTAGAACCTAGCCTCTAAATAAGAGATGACTCAACCTTAAAGGAGAAACATCCTGGGAGTAGTCAACACGGGAATTGAAGCAAAAAAATCCAGTGGAGCAGATAAAATTCAAGGAGTTGGATCAGAGCACATGGTAAAATGCTCCTCTCTCCTGGAATAGTCTACTTCCAGGGCCAGATCGTGGAAAATCCAAGTCTTAGATCATGAAGACACATAAAATTGCCTTTCAGAAGGTTATTGATCCCCTCCCGCCCCCAACTCAGTCAGTCATGTGTAAGTTCAAATTAGTTTAAATAAGTTCCTTCCTAACATCTAACACAACAGTTGAATTGAAGAAATGGAAGTTTGGGGTTGACTGAGAAGGGGAAGAGAAAGAAAGAAGTAGATCGAATGCATTAATTACTCCATTCATTAGGGCCCTGGCTGGGACCCTCTGATAACCACTTCTGATTTACAGCACCTACCCCAGCATTTCATTGTATTCTCAGTTCCTTCCATGGTAGGCACTCAATAAATATTTGCTATCTGAAAAAATGCAAGCATGCATGTAAAGAAGTAATCTACTGGAAAATAAATCATTTCTAAGCTAAGGGTTCATGAACTAAGTCTTGGAATGCAATGTATTTGTAAACTGGGAGCTGCCTGCCCTGACCACCATACCTCACATGGCATTGCCTTCTAGTTACTTCTATACATGTCTCATTTCCCATACTGGGAGCTCCTGGGGAGCACACAGGGGTAGGAGGGTATTGCCCCTATTTTGGGCTCAAAGCAGTGGTTAGCATATGTAACTAAAGTGTCTAACATATATAATTACAGGCACTAAATATCTGTGGAAAGAATCAAGGAATGAAAAATAGAAATTAGCACTCAAAGCAGCCTTCTTATGAGCTCAGCTATAGGTCAGTCCTGCCTGGGTTTTTTAAACAATAATTTCTGTTGGCTAAGGCCTTCACTCACATAGACAAAAAGCAGGCAACAGAGTGTCCTCCCAGAAGGCAAGGAAGAACAGGCCAGGTAATCATTAGTCTGGAACTCTCTGGTCCCACTAGAGCTGCTCAAAGTCTCGCCCTGCACAGGGTACCTGTGCTCTCATCTCCATGCGGTAGCCAGCTGCAACTAAGCCACTTTGGTCTCTTTTCTTTTTTTAAAATGGCAACCCTGCCATTAATTTTTTTTTAATCCCAGTGTCTGAGAAAGTTTTAAACCAGGCCGTGCTCTAAAGTGCTTTGGCAGTGCTCACCTTTAAATCCTCCATTCTTCACTGTCCGGACATCAGTGGTTGTTGAGCTTTGCTAACTGGTGGATCTCATTCCCATTTCCACCAGCTCATTAATCCAAGCACCCAGGTTGATGTTTAGTTGCCCACTCCTGGAACAAATTAATTCAAGGCCACCTCCAGTTGCTAATCCTCCTTCCTCTATCAATCTATCATCCCACTCAACATTTTCCTCCTCTAGGAAGCTACCAATGTGCCTCTGTTCAGGCCTCTAAAGAAACCCAAACCAAACCCAGTGCAGTCGAGTTGACTCCGACTCATAGTGACCCTATAGGACACAGTAGAACTGCCCCATTGGCTTTCCAAAGCTGTAAATATTTATGGAAGCAGATTACCATGTCTTTCTCCCTTGGAGTAGGCTGGTGGGTTTGAACCACCAACCTTTTATTTAGCAGCTGAGTGCTTAATGACTGCATCACCAGGGCTCCTTCACATCTCTAGGATGGGGCAAAAAGGAGATTGGAAGCCACAGTACAGCTCCATAGTCTATGCTCAACTCAGCTCCGCCTTGCATCAGTCTAGCCAAGAACCACAGCTCAGGCTACCATGCGGCAGGTGGCAGGGGGTTTTTAGACCTTTCTGCCACAGCTGAACTCGTCACAATTAACCAGTGTTAATTCAGAAAACTGTCACTGGCCCTTTGCTTGACATTTCTGCCAGTGGTGGCACCAGTAAGAAAAGGGACTCTGTCCATTGCAGAAGGCTGGGGTTCGTGACCTACCATCAGCACAGTGGGACTCTAGGATGTTTCTTTAGGAGCAAGGCTGAGCTTCAGGTAGCCATCTACTCTCCACAAGCTTTGTGGCAAGTGGTCTAAAGTCACAAGATGACTGAGTAGGGTGGGGATACATAGATGCCATGTTTTGGTACAATCTTCAAACTCTGACCATGCAACTTGAATTCAATTTCCTTTGTATACAAATGTATGAAATAGTCTGGTGCACTAATACATGAAGTGGGGACACCTACTGTAAACTGGAGATGGCATGTGCTGTCTAATGGTATTCAAGTTCTAATAAAAACAATCCAACAAGACAAACAACCCAACTAAAACACTGGCAAAACACTTGAATAAACATTTCTCCAAAGAAGATATACAAATGGTCAACAACACATGAAGGCATGCTCATGCCCTTGGTCACTAGGGAAATGCAAATCAAAACACAACAAGATACCACTTTACCCCTACTAGGATAAAAACAACCTGTTCCTGTCAAGTCAATTCTGACTCATAGCCACCCTATAGGACAGAGTAGAACTGTCCCATAGAGTTTCCAAGGAGCGCCCAATGGATTCAAACTGCCGACCTTTTGGTTAGGAGCTGTAGCTCTTAGCCATTACGCCACCAGGGTTTCCGAGCCAGTAAGATGGCTATGATCAAAAATACAGGAAATAACAAGTGTTGATGAGGTTGCAGAGAAATTGGAGCCCTTGTGTACTGCCAAAGGGAATGCAAAATGGTACAGCCTCTGTGGAAAACAGTTTGGTGGTTCCTCAGAAAGTCAAACATAGAATTACCACATGATCCAGCAATCTACTCATAGGTATATATCAAAAATACGTGATAGCAGGGGCTCAAAGACATGCTTGTATGCCAATGTTCACTGCAGCATTATTCACAATAGCCAAAAGATGGCAACAATCCATGTGTCTATCAACAGATGAATAAGTAAACAAAATATGATCTATGCATACAACGGAATATTATTCAGCCATAAAAAAGAATGAAGTACTGATACATGCTATAGTATTGATGAACCTTGAAAACATTATATTGAGTGAAACATGTAAGCCAGACACAAAAGGTCAAATACTGTATGATCCCAGTTATATCAACCATCTAGAACCATCTAGAACAGGCAAACTCATAGAGACAGAAAAGTAGATTAAAAGTTACCAGAGTTCCAATTACCACCAATGACTGCCCTGACAGGAAACACAGCGGAGAATCCCTGATGGATCAGGAGAGAAGTGGGATATTGCAGACCTCAAATTCTAGTAAAAAGACCAGACTTAACGGTCTGACTGAGACTGGAAGGACCCCAGAGGTCATGGCCTCCAGACTCTCTGTTAGCCCCAGACTAAAACCATTCCCAAAGCCAACTCTTCAGACAAAGATTCGACTGGACTGTAAGACATAAAATGATACTAGTGAGGAGTGTGCTTCTTAGCTCAAGTAGACACAGAAGACTACGTGGGCAGCTCCTGTCTGAAGGGGAGATGAGAAAGGAGCTGGTTGAATGGACACGGAGTATGCTGTCACATTGTAGGGAGAACAACTAGGGTCACATAATAATGTGTGTATAAGTTTTTGTATGAGAAATGGACTTGAACTGTATGCTTTCACTTAAAGCAAAATAAAATGTATACATATGTGTATATATACACGTTTATTTTATACATATACACAGATACATATACATTTATACATATATACATACACATATATACACATACACAATTTATATATATATTTTTATATGTATATATAAAGTGTTAGGGACAAAAAAATTACTGAGACTAGAGAGAGGGGAAAAAGAGGAGTTATTACTTAATGCGTACAGAGTTTCTGTTTAGAGTATGAATGTGTTTTAGAAATGGATGGTGGTGATGGTTATACAACAATTTGACTGTAATTAATGACCACTGAGTTGTATACTTAAAAAGAAATTAAGTGGCAAATTTATGTTATAAATGCTTTATCACAACAAAAACTAAAAAAAAAAAAAAAAAAAGCAAACACTGGGTCAAGCAACCAAAACATACCTTGGCCGCCCCTAGCCCCTAGGGTGCCATTGTGAGACCTGCTTGAGTACTAGGGAAAAGGATAAACACTCTGTTTTGGACACGATTTTAAAGAATCGTCTCTGTCTTCACAGCCATCTGAACTTGTATCAGAATGGAACCACTACAGCACGAACCCAAAGAATCATCCAAACCAAATGAAAGGGTTTCTCCCATAACTACCCTTTTCCTGGAAGGCACTCAATCAGGATGTTCCATCAACTTTCTGTTCTCTTTCTAAGTGGTAGCTTTTTGCTATACAGAAAAGACAAGGACAATCTCCAAGCTATCAAAGGGCGTTTTATTTCCCTGTGAGAAAAGTCCCACCATCCTTAAGCAGAGCCGTGTCTGAGCCGCCTGCCCGGGACAACTCTGTATTCTCAACAGAGCTGTTAAAGTCATCTGTCCTCCTTCACAGCCATTTGCCAACAGCCCCTTGGCATATCATCTCAGTGATGTCTGAAAGGCTGTTTCTACCTGCAAGACCTTGACTTTGGGCTGCACATTAGTCTGTCATCAGGATATCCTCACTGCAAAAAATAAATAAATAAAATGGTAGCCACTCACCTTTGGTTTTCTGTTGATTTTTAAAATAAATGATGGGCTTGACTACATGGTGGTTTTCCAGGTTTAACTGCTTATTTGGATCAAATTTCACCTCGCATACTTATTACAAATGGCCAGGTTGAGCATGAAGACAAATCATGTTTGCAATTTGGCCTCCCAGGATATTTATGTTGGAAAAATGGAAAGCTGCATCACGAGGGAATGTTCTCCTGAACAGTATTACGAATGGCATCATGTCTGTAGCCTAGCGTTTTGGCATTTGGCACTAATCACTGACATGCCACATGTCGGAAGAGCTGAACATGTACATGCTCAGTGCTACATATTACTGTGCTGTCAGAGGAAGACAGGGACATTCCCGATGGCCTTGCAGAAAGGAAGTAAGCAACTGGGTGCTCATCTCTCCCTCTGCTCTGGCCAGTGGGCACCATGTGCCCTGAGGCTGTGACAGAGCCCAGAGAATGAGAAAGGGTGATTCAGAACCAGGTCAGGACTTCTACAGGAAACAAAAAGTGCTCTGACACTGGGGCCTAAGGCACAGGTTGGTGAACTTTTTCTTTAAAGGGCTGTTGTTGTTAGGTGCCGTTGAGTCTGTTCTGACTCGTAGCGACCCTATGCACACCAGAACGAATCACTGCCTGTCTTGTGCCGTCCTTACAATCATTATGCTTGAGATCATTGTTGCAGCCACTGTCTCAATCCACCTTATTGAGGGTCTTCCTCTTTTCCACTGACTCTGTACTCTGCCAAGCGTGATGTCCTTCTCCAGGGACTGATCCCTCCTGACAACATGTCCAAAGTATGTAAGACACAGTTTCGCCATCCTTGCTTCTAAGAAGCATTCTGCTTGTGCTGCTTCTAAGACAGATTTGTTCGTTCTTTTGGCAGTCCATGGTATAGTCAATACTCTTCGCCAACACCATAATTCAAAGGTGTCAACTCTTCTTTGGTCTTCCTTATTCATTGTCCAGCTTTCACATGCATATGACACGATTGAAAATACCATGGCTTCGGTCAGGCACACCTTAGTCTTCAAGGTGACATCTTTGCTCTTCAACACTTTAAAGAGGTCCTTTGCAGCAGATTTACCCAATGCAATGCGTCTTTTGATTTCTTGACTGTGCTTCCATGGCTGTTGATTGTGGATCCAAGTAAAATGAAATCCTTCACAACTTCAGTCTTTTCTCCGTTTATCACGATGTTGCTCATTGGTCCAGTTGTGAGGATTTTTGTTTTCTTTATGTTGAGGTGCAGTCCATACCGAAGGCTGTGGCCTTTGATCTTCATTAGTAAATGCTTCAAGTCCTCTTCACTTTCAGCAAGCAAGGTTGTGCCATCTGCATAACGCAGGTTGTTACTGAGTCTTCCTCCAATCCTGATGCCCCGTTCTTCTTCATATAGTCCAGTTTCTCGGATTATTTACTCAGCATACAGATTGAATAGGCATGGTGAAAGAAGGCAATCCTGACACACACCTTTCCTGACTTTAAACCAATCAGTATCCCCTTGTTCTGTCCAACAACCGCCTCTTGATCTATGTAAAGGTTCCTCATGAGCACAGTTAGGTGTTCTGGAACTCCCATTCTTCGCAGTGTTATCCATAGTTTGTTATGATCCACACAGTCGAATGCCTTTGCACAGTCAATAAAACACAGGTAAATACCCTTCTGGTATTCTCTGCCTTCAGCCAGGATCTATCTGACATTAGCAATGATATCCCTGGTACCACATCCCCCAACGTGTCTGTCAGTTTGTCGTACTGTGGAGGCTTGCGTGTTGCTGTGATGCTGGAAGCTATGCCACCAATATTAAGATACCAGCAGGGTCACCCATGGAGGACAGGTTTCAGCGGAGCTTCCAGACTAAGGCAGATTAGGAAGGAGGACCTGGCAGTCTACTTCTGAAAAGCATTAGCCAGTGAAAACCTTATGAATAGCAGCAGAACATTGTCTTAAAGGGCTAGATAGTAAACGTTTTAAGCTTTATGGGGCCAAGTAGCTGCAGTATTTTTTTTTTTTTTCCTTTTTTCTACAACCCTTTAAACATGTAAAAATCATTCTTCCATGACAGGTCTTGTGGGCTGTACAGAAAACAGGTCTCACCTGTCCCTGGGCGGTACAAACTATTAATGCACTTGGATGCTAACTGAAAGGTTGGAGGTTGGAGTCCACCCAGAGTAGGCCAGAATTGATCTGAAAATCAGCCATTGAAAACCTAAGGAGCACAGCTCTACTCTAAAACACACAGGGTCACCAGGAGTTGGAATGGACTAGACAGCCACTAGTTTGGGTTTGGTTTGACCTTGGGATTAAGTGTCTGCCAGTAACCTCATGCAAACAGAGCATGGAAAACTCATAAAAGAGATTCAGTATCCTCCTATTTGTGTCAGAGCTATAATGTGATTATATATAAGCAAGCATACATTGGTGACCGGAGCTTGCATAACTGTCTTCAACCCTTGAGCACAATCTTGCTCCTTCAGGCCCCGTAAGATCAAGCTCAAATGCCACCTCCTCCAGGAAGTCTTCGGTGACTGCTGCAGTACATCCTCCCTTCACTGAACCCCCTGAAACTCACTGATGCACCAGGCATTCTATAATAAGCTGCTGTCACAAGTAGTACTGCTACTAACATCTTCATAGCTCTTTATGGTAAGGATTCACAAGCATTGTCTTATTTGAGTGGTGGTTCAGTGGTAGAATCCTTACCATTCATGCAAGTGACCCAGGTTTGATTCTGGCCAATGAACCTCAAGCACAGCCATCTGTCTGTCATTGGAGGCTTGCATATTGCAGTGATGCTGAGCAGGTTTCAGCAGAGCTTCCAGACTAAGACGGACTAGGAAGAAAGGCTTGGGGATCTACTTCTGAAAAATCAGCCAGTGAAAAACCCTATGGATCACAACAGTTCGATCCCACTGTATATGGTGTTGCCATGAGTCAGTGGCTGACTCCACAACAGCTAACAAAGACAAGGACATCTTACTTGAGCTTCAGTAACAGCCTCAGAGATAAAGCTCTGAGAGGTCAAGTGTATTGGACGAGGTCACGTTACTAGGATGAGGCAAAACAGGATTTGAACCTAAGGCTCTCTAGCTCCAAAATTTATGCTCCTTATACCAATTGGAAACGCTGGTGGCATAGTGGTTAAGTGCTACGGCTGCTAACCAAGAGGTCAGCGGTTCAAATCCACCAGGCACTCCTTGGAAACGCTATGAGGCAGTTCTACTCTGTCCTATAGGGTCGCTATGAGTCAGAACCAACTCGATAGCAATGGGTTTTTGGGTTTGGGTTATATCAGTTGGCAGCTGCCATCCAGTTGGCTCAGACTTGGCAACGTTATGTATAACAGAACAAGACGTTGCTCAATCCTGCGCTATCTTCATGATTTTTGGTATGTTTTAGTCACCTGTCAATTGCAGTCAGTTGCCTCCCAATTCTCCCTTCATATATCTGTCTTTCTTCCCTGATGCCTTATGCTTCTCTTTAGCTCTCCCAGACAGTTCCTGATACGTATAGAGTCAACGCATATTGGTTGCTCAGTAAATACCTGTGTTTACCTTGGAAGTGAAGCCCAGGCATTCATGCTAAGGAGACACCTGAAGAACGTTGCGATGCAAGACAACCTGTGCCCACCTCACCCATGGGCCCAGGTACACTCATTCAGACATAAACGGCTACCCCAGTTGCTGTGGGAGCAGAGGCAGCAGCTCACACCACTCCCTACATTACTGTTCTGAAGTTTGTCTCCATGAGCAGCCAAGAAGAAATATGGTGGAGCACAAAGCTTTTCAACCTATGGGGCAGTGCAATGCAATGAATCACTTAATATGGCCCTTTCAGCCATGGTCTTTGTGACTCACACACAATGATTGAGTGGGACTATGCAAAGGCATTCAACTGTGTGGATCATAACAAACTATGGATAACACTGCGAAGAATGGGA
Organism: Loxodonta africana; assembly: GCF_030014295.1. NCBI lineage: Eukaryota > Metazoa > Chordata > Mammalia > Proboscidea > Elephantidae > Loxodonta > Loxodonta africana. Next base: position 117,634,104 of record NC_087347.1, read on the forward strand.
ACTCCAGAACACTTAATTGTACTCATGAGGAACCTTTACATAGATCAAGAGGCAGTTGTTCGGACAGAGCAAGGGGACACTGATTGGTTTGAAGTCAGGAAAGGTGTGCATCAGGGTTGTATTCTTTCACCATACCTACTTAATCTCTATGCTGAACAAATAATACAAGAAGCTGGACTATATGAAGAAGAATGGGGCATCAGGATTGGAGGAAGACTCAGTAACAACCTGCGTTACGCAGGTGACACAACCTTGCTTGCTCAAAGTGAAGAGGACTTGAAGCATTTACTAAAGAAGATCAAAGACCACACCCTTCAGTATGGATTATACCTCAACATAAAGAAATCAAAAATCCTTACAACTGGACCAATGAGCAACATCATGATAAACAGAGAAAAGACTGAAGTTGTCAAGGATTTCATTTTACTTGGATCCACAATCAACAGCCATGGAAACAGCAGTCAAGAAATCAAAAGACGCATTGCATTGGGTAAATCTGCTGCAAAGGACCTCTTCAAAGTGTTGAAGAACAAAGATGTCACTCTGAAGACTAAGGTGCGCCTGACCCAAGCCACGGTATTTTTAATTGCATCATATGCATGTGAAAGCTGGACAATGAAAAAGGAAGACCGAAGAAGAGTTGACACCTATGAATTGTGGTATGGCAAAGACTATAGAATATACCATGGGCTGCCAGAAGAACAGACAAATCTGTCTTGGAAGAAGCACGGCCAGAATGTTCCTTAGAGGCAAGGATGGCAAGACTGCATCTCACATATTTTGGACATGTCATCAGGAGGGATCAGTCCCTGGGGAAGGACATCATGCTTGGCAGAGCACAGGGTCAGCGGAAAAGAAGAAGACCCTCAAGGAGGTAGACTGACACAGTGGCTGCAACAATGAGCTCAAGCATAACAACGATTTTGAGGATGGCACAGGACTGGGCAGTGTTTCGTTCTGTTGTGCACAGGGTCGCTATGAGTCAGAACCGACTCGATGGCACCTGACGACAACAACAACAATGCGAATAAGGTATGTGGAACTTGTGATGGCTGGGTTTGTGTGTCAGCTTGACTAGGCCATGATTTCCAGTATAGTGTGGTTGTCCTCCATTTTATGTGCTGTGAATCCTGATCTCTAAACGTTGATGAGGCAGGATTAGTATGAGGTGTGTCTTGGGTCAAAGCCTCACAGGAGGAAGTGACTCAAGCCCCACCCTTAATAAAGTTAGGCCCTTCCCTGAGGTGTGACCTGCATCTAAGATATATGCGTATGTTCTGGCAAGGCTGTCTCTCTGCATCTGGATTCTACATCAGGTTTGTGATCACCTGACCTCCCTCCAGAGGCCTGCTGTCTGACCTGCCGATTCTGGGATTCGCTGGCCTCTACAGCCCCTTGGGCTGGCAGCCAATCATGTGACCTGATTCACCAGCTTCCTCAGCCTCGTGAGCCAGCAGCCTGTGGTTTGAACTGCTGGTTTGGGTTCATCAGCCCCTGCAACCCTGTGGGTGGGTGGGGAAAAGCCTACACCTGACCCACGAATTTGGGACTTGCCAGCCTCCACAACCACATGAGCCATTTCCTTTACACGGTTTGTGAGTTCTGTGAGACATTGCAGCCAATTGAGGAACCCAGAGACCGGAGGGAGAGTACTGAGGGGAGGCGGAATAGTTGATGTTAGAGAAGATGGAGTGGTACAGTAGCCTGGAAGAGTTGGACATTTGGGACATCTTCAATCTCCACCTCACTGGAACTAGCTCTGTGCTGATCCTTATAAGAGAAATGATTCATTTAGGCAGGATGCGTGAGTGAATTATAAAATCAAGTTAGTGGCTCAACACTGGTATTTTTATTAATGAAATGACTACAACAGAAAATATCAAAATGCGTCTCACGTTCTAAGGTGAGGATGGGTGAATATTATGCAGTGAAGCGTGTGTATGTGTTGTGTGTTGTGTGTGTATGTACTGTGTTGCAGTGTCAAAGCTTAAGTAACACTAACAAAGTGGTTCATAGCACAAGCTCTAGAACAAATCCGCCTGGATTCAAATCCCGCCTCTATCATTTAATTGCTGGGCTACCTTAGGGAAGTTCCTTAAACTCTCTGTAGTACAATTTGCTTATCTGTAAAGTAGCATTAATTACCTCACAGGGTTTTTCATGAGAATTAAATGAATTAGTATGCAAAAAGGTCTTAGAACACCTGGCACACAACAAGCCTCAAAGGAAAAAGTTAGCTATTAGGGTTAATACCCCAAATCCTCGATGGCTAAGCAGAAGTGCCAAACCAGGGCCCAGGGTTTCTAGTCTCCTCTCCACCCACAAGGCAGTCCCACCCCACATCACCGAGATGTCTTCCAGCCTGAGAGGCTCTTTACTAAGCTGAATATAATGACAAATATTACCTGCCACCAACATTTCACTGCTACGTGATGAGGATTGATGAGACGCTGTTTGTCAAGTGCTTAGAGGACCTTGCAGATGAGAGCAATATAAATTCGAAATGTCATTTTTACGTTCTCATTATTATTATTAAAATGGGCAAAATGTTGAAAACATAATTTTCAGTGCACATGTTTTCATGGGCATCGGGAATGTGAATTCTGGGAACAATTGGTTACCGCAGCGCCTACATCCCAAATCAACTTGCATGACACCAGTAATGTCTAAGCCATCAACTTTGTTTATTTCACAGTGAAAGTCATCTCTGCCTCCCTGGGGCAGAATGTTTTGTGTTTTTTGGAAATACAGCTCAGCTTGATGACACTCTCCCAAAAAATCATTTCGACTGCTAAGGCCAATAAGGAAACCCTGGTGGCGCAGTGGTTAAGTGCTACAGCTGCTAACCAAAAGTTCAGCAGTTTGAATCCACCAGGCTCTCCTTGGAAACTATGGGGCAGTTCTACTGTGTCCTATAGGGTTGCTATGAGTTAGAATCGACTCTACAGCGATGGGTTTGGGTTTTTTTGTTTGTTTGTTTCTTTGTTTTTTTAATGGCCAATAAGGCCGTTAGAAAACATCAACATGTACATTTATCAAATGCTCCCACCCCAAGTGGGCTGCCATAGACTGCAGCTGCTCTTGATCTTCCACTAACCCTGTTGGTGTAGTGGTTAAGAGCTACGGCTGCTAACCAAAAGGTCGGCAGTTCAAATCCACCAGGCGCTCCTTGGAAACTCTATGGGGCAGTTCTAGTCTGTCCTATAGGAGTCGCTATGAGTCAGAATTAACAGCAGTTGGTTTTTTGTTTTTTTGCTTCTTATAGAACAAAGATCAAAGATAAACAATTTTGGAAATATAGGGACCTCAGGGAGCCCCTAGGCCTATACTTCTCCATCTGGGATAAGTGCACAGCTCGAGCCACCTGGAGGGCAGTGGTGGTTCAGAATTCTCACCTTCTTTTTTTATGCAGGAGACCTGGGTTCAATTCCCAGCCAATGCCCCTCGTGCACAACCACCGCCCTTCTATCAGTGGAGGCCTGCGTGTTACTGTTATGCTGAATAGGTTTCAGCAGAGCTTCTAGACTACAAAGACAAACTAGGAAGAAAGGCCTGGCAATCTACATCTGAAAATCAGCCAATGAAAACCCTACGGATCACGATGAGATTAGACCATAGTGATCCCCATGAGGTCACCCTGAGTTAAGCACCAACTCAAAGGCGGCTAACAACAACAATAACAGCACCTGGGAGCCCTCCAAGGAGTCCTCGAAGCCACAAGCCACCGTGAACCACTGCCCCTGGGCTACCACTTTTCCTCTGTGGAAAGGAATTTAAACCGTTTTTACATTGCATCAGCCAGCGACACATGATGGAATAAAACGCAAATGTCTGTGTAGTTTTACAACGAGGAGGAGACTTCACAGAATTTTTCACTCCATGGAACGCTTAAGACCAGGACCCTGTAGGGAATTTTAAGAGAAACTCCTTAGGTCCACCTCCTTCATGTTTCACACAAGGAAATATGTGGAAATTTGCTCAAAATAATAAAAGTCAGTGGCCCAGCAAGGACTAGACCAAAGTTCTCGAGTCCTCAACCAGAACTCTTTCTGCCCTATCACAAGGTCATTACAGGACACCAGCTTTTACTGAAGGCCTACTGCCTGCCAGGCACTGCACTGGAGACTCCAAGTACATTCCACTGAATGCTCAAACCAACCTCTAAGGTCAATGTTATATTCGAGGTAGAGATGAAGAAACTAAGGTTATGAGCTGCTGAGTAATTTGCCCAAGGTCAGACATACTTGAAAGTGATGGAAATGGGATTTGAACACGTGCCTTTTGTTAGTGAAACTATGTTTACACGGCACATCAAATTTATATATCCTGGTATCCCTTTTTTTTTTAGGTATCCCTTTGGAGCCCAGGTGGTACAGTGGGTAAGTGTTTGGCTGCTAAGCAGAAGGCTGGTGGTTAAAATCCACCAGCCATTCCTTGGAAACCCTACGGGCCAGTTCCACTCTGTCCGATAGGGTCGCCATGAGTCACAACTGACTCAACAGCAGCGGGTTTTTTTGGTATCCCTTTGCCACCTGTAGTAGACTGAAAAAATGCGCCCCTAAAGATATCAGATCCAAATCCTGGAACCATTACATATTACCTTATAAGAAAAAAGGGTCTTTGTGGAGGTGATTAAATTAAGGATCTTGAAATGGAGAGATTACCCTGGATTATTCGAGTGGCCCTAAATGCCATCAAATGTATCATTATAAGTGGAAAGCTTGGTGGGTGGGGGGAGATCTGACATAAATGGAGGAGATGATGTGAGGACAGAGCAGAGAAAGATTTGAAGATGCTGGCCTTGGAGACGGGAATGCTGAAGCCATAAGCCAAGGAATGCCGGCAGCCAGAAGCTGGGAGAGTCAGGGAATGGATTCTTCCCTAGAGCCTCCAGAGATTAACACAGCCCTGCCAACACCTGGACTTTGGCCCAGTGAAACTGATTTCAGACTTCCAGAACTGTGAAAAGACAAATCACTGTTGTTTTATGCCACCAAGTTTGTCACCACAAACCACAGGAAACTAATACACCACCCTTGCCATCATGTACACCATACACCACTTAAGACAAAGGGCCTATATACTTAATGCCCGTCCACTGAATGCAAAGTCCACACCTGTCATGCCCTTTCTACCTAATCTTAATGCCTACACTTTACTGTTTAGATACACAGGGAGGGCTCAGGTGCTGCATTAAAAAGAAAAGAAAAGAAACCAAACCCAGTGTCATCGAGTCGATTCCAACTCATAGCAACCCTATAGGACTGAGTAGAACTGCCCCATAGAGTTTCCAAGGAGCACCTGGCGGATTAGAACTGCTGGCCCTTTGGTTACCAGCTGTAGCACTTAACCACTACGCCACCAGGGTTTCCCAGGTGGTGCATAGCAACTCCCATTTAGGAAACACTACCAAGGAGAAGGAACTCCTTTGGAGAGCAGCCTGCTTGCCTGTCAAAGACATGGGCTCACCGAGAAAGAAAATAGTACAGTCATGTGCTATATAACATCCGTTTGGGCAATGTCCGACTGCATATATGTCCGTAGCCCCATAAGGTTACAATAAAAAAAAACCAAACCCGTTGTCGTCGAGTCAATTCCAACTCGTAGTGACCCTACAGAACAGAGTAGAATTGCCCCATAGTTTCCAAGGAGCAGCTGGGTAGATTCCAACTGCCGACCTTTTGATTAGCAGCTAAGCTCTAAACCACTGGGCCACCAGGGCTCCAAGGTTTATAATAGAGTTCAGTAATCCTGATTGGAGAATGGGATGTAACAGACATAGCTGGATGTTGCGAACTCAACAGCTTCCTGCAGGCAACACGTGTATCTCACATCTCTTGTACACAAAGCGATTGTGCTGCCAGGTATATAATGGTACAGTACATATATAACCTGTAACACACATGTCTTGATAGTCATAATAAATCTCTATGTTACTGGCTTATGTATGTACTGTGCTGTACTTTCTATCATTATTTTACTGTCAACATTCCCTAGTTACAAATAAAGTTTACCGTACAAGAATGGATGCTTCGACTCATAGGCAGCAACATCCAGTTCTGTGTATCTCGCATCTCTTGAGTGTTGTAGCGTTCTCCCTGTTTAATTTTCTTCAAAAATATTACTGAGAAGTGCATCATGGCTCCCAAACACAGCAAAATCAGTGCTAGTGATAACAGCAGCAAGAGACAAAGGAGAAGTGTCGATTTGGAAGTGAAACAAAAGGTTATTAAACAACACAAAGATGGAAGAATAGTGAATGCTCTCACTCATGATTTAGACATGTTCACAGAACAACCAAATCATACAACGTCTTATTTCATAGACCTATCATGGACATTGTATGAAAGCAAGGCTCCAGGAATTGCCAGAATATCAATTGAGATGTTTCAACAAATGGATGCAGTGCTGGAAGGGCTCACTAGTCTATGCCAAGAAATCTGGAAGACAGCTACCTGGCCAACCCACTGGAAGAGATCTATATTTATGTCTATCCCCAAGAAAGGCGATCCAACTGGATTCAGAAATTACCGAAAAATGCCATTAATATCACATGCCAGTAAAATTTTCTGGAAGATCATTTAAAAGCAGCCGCAGCAGTATATTAAAAGGGAACTTTTTCAGGCCAGATTCAGGAGACAAAGTGTAAGGAGGGACACCACTGCTGATGTCAGATGGACCCTGGCTGAAAGCAGAGAATACCAGAAGGATGTTTACCTGTGTTTTATTGACTATGCAAAGACATTTGACTGTCTGGATCATAACAAAACTATGGATAGTATGTGAAGAAGGGGAATTCCAGGACACTGAATTGTGCTCTTAAGGAATCTGTACATAGATCAAGAGGCAGTTGTTTGGACAGAACAAGAGGATACTGCATGGTTTAAAGTCAGGAAAGGTGTGTGTCAGAGTTGTATCCTTTCACCATACCTATTCAATCTGTATGCTGAGCAAATAATCTGAGAAGCTGGATGGTATGATGAAGAACGGGGCATCAGGATTGGTGGAAGACTCAATAACAACCTGTTATACAGATGACACAACCTTGCTTGCTGAAAGTGAAAAGGACTGGAAGCACTTACTAATGAAGATCACAGACCACAGCCCTTCAGTATGGATTGCACCTCAACATAAAGAAAACAAAAATCCACACAACTGGACCAGTGAGCAACATCATGATAAATGGAGAAAAGACTGAAATTGTCAAGGATTTCATTTTACTTGGATCCACAATCAACAGCCATGGCAGCAGCAGTCAAGAAATCAAAAGACACGTTGCATTGTGTAAATCGGTTGCAAAAGACCTCTTTAAAGTGTTGAAAAGCAAAGATGTCACCTTGAAGACTAAGGTGTGCCTGGCCAAAGTCATGGTATTTTCAATCACATCATATCATGTGAAAGCTGGACAATGCATATGGAAGACTGAAGAAGAATTGATGCATTTGATTTGTGGTGTTGGCGAAGAATATTGAACATACCACGGACTGCCAAAAGAATGAACAAATCTGTCTTGGAGGAAGTATAACCTTAGAAGCAAGGACAGTGAGACTACGTCTTACATATTTTGGACATATTATCAGGATGGATCAGTTCCTGAAGAAGGACATCATGTTTGGTAAAGTAGAGGGTCAGCGGAAAAAGAGGAAGACCCTTAACGAGATGGATTGACACAGTGGCTGCAACAATGGGATCAAGTATAACAATGATTGTAGGCATGGTGCAGGACCAGGGTAGTGTTTCGTTCTGTTGTACATAGGGTCCCTATGAGCCGGAACTAACTCGACGGCACCTAACAACAACAACTGTGGACCTAACAACAACACCCGTGGATGTTAAGCAATGAGTTCTCCAGTGATAGAGCCTAGTTGAGATAACAACCAAAGGTTAATCAGCATTTCAACACTGTTGAAAGTCATATTAAACCAATAATAGAAATTGATTTTAATTTATGAGTAGGAATTGACTCGATGGCAACGGGTTTGGTTTTTTGGTTTTAATATACCCACTGCCGTAGAGTCAATTCTGAATCATAGCACCCTATAGGACAGAATAGAACTGCCCCCTGGGGTTTCCCAGGCCATGAATGTTTATAGAAGCAGACTTCTCCCACAGGTCAGCTGGTGGGTTCAAACAACCAACCTTTCCATTAGCGTCTGAGAGCTTAACCACTGCATCACAAGAGATTAATTTATTGAACGTATGACTTGCAAATTGGAGTTTAACATTTTGACTAGAGAATCAAAAATGTTCTGAAAATAAGAAGAACCAAACTGCCAAAATTATTATACCAAATCTTATATAATGGCACTGTCATGAAAAAACGGCCAGAAAAGAAGTGATAAACAATCTGTGGTCTGGAAGAATTTCATACAGCATTGCCTTGAAGAACAATTAAAATAGTTACTGATTTACCCTAAAACATAGTTTCCCATCTGACCTTTGGAGTCTGTTTCCTACTGAATTCTTCAAAAGAGCACAATGCCCAAGTCAAAAAAAAAGGTCTTAATTAGTATATGTAGATCACTGTTTGACACAAAAGTGACTTTTTAGAAAGCAGTTTCTTCCAGGCTCAAGGTTCAAAAGGACACACCTAAGGACAAATGGCCTGGCTGGGCCACTCCAACTCCTCGGACCCAGAAACCTGGACTCTATGAGAATTAAAATGGTTTCTCAACATGAAACCAAACCATTTCTCAATAAAGCGTTCAAAAGGAAATAGATTACTTATTTTTCTTTCTTAAATAACTGTTTGGATTTCCTCAAGGCAACAAATACATTGCATTTATTCCCTATTTCCCATGGTAAATATCCTTAGAACTAACAGTGGGGTTTTAGATCTGAAATAATTCTGGCTGAAGGCCAAGCTCATATTAAGACATAATTGGAAAATGCCAGAAGAAGTACAGGGAGCATCTGACCCTGGGGGACCTTTGTTCTTGAGGTCAAGGTTCAAACACAAACTGTTTTTGTGGTGATTACAAGTCACTATCTGATACCTGCTCAGTGACCTGGGCAAATGAGTCAGGCTCCCAGACACAAAATACACCCTTGGATTTGGCGTTAACCAGCTTCCTGACAGTAGCCTCTCAGAACCCAGAGGCTATGCTGTTCACCCTTACCCCCAGCCTCTAAAGCTCAAACACTCACTGAGAAAGGCTGACCCCTGAGAAACAATGCCAGCGGCTGAGCCGGGGGAGGAGTGATACCGAGAAGGAGCCACACAGCATCTCTGCTATCAAGAGGTACCCACAAGGAGAGCAGAGTAGGGTGCTAATCACTGCAAACCAAACTTCACAAAGCCCCTGCGGGCGGCTTCAGTTGTTTCTGCCTCCAGGCACTTGAACAGGCTCTCCTGGTTGAACAGGCTCTCTTGGGGACCAAGGTTCTCATTGCATGCAGCCTTGATAACGTCCTCCACCACACTACTCTAATCTCAGACTCTCTAAGGACATCTAACAAGGCCCTGGACTCCTGGGAATTTGACCCTGAATGGAGTGAGAACAAAGATGAGAAAATGCCTGAATTTGACTTATCCTTGATGGTAGAGCCCAAGCAAATTGTCCATGTGCCCCCTGGGTCTCCGAGCAGCCTGGTTCTTTAGCCTTTCCTTTGTCACTGTGAATTGTCCCTTAGGCATCCAACAAATTCCATTTTTTCTTCGTAAATAATCCAGAATCAGATTTTGTGGCTTGCAATCAAAGAAACTTGAAACAGTCACCAAATTCAAAGTCGTCACAAGCAGGCCCAGCCAGCCTTCCCAACTCTCTCTTCCACCACCCTCACCAGCCCTGGCCGTACATTAGCAATCACCTGGGAAGCTTAAAAACCCCACTCCCAAAGATGTGATGTAAATAGTCTGGAGTTATTTTAATGTGTAGCAGGATTGATGAGCACCCGTTCATGAACCCTCGCAGTCAAACCTGTCCATTCACCATCATTAGAATGCATGGCGCCAACGCCAGCTTTGACATCTTTGCTCCTCACACTGCCTCCACCTGCCTATAGCAAACACCAAGGCTACCTTCGACTTCCTGTACTCCTTCCTGCCACTTCTCGTCTCAAAAGGCTCTCATGGCTCCCCTTGCCTCCAATATGTAGTGCAAATCCTTTAGTCTAGCTGTCAACTGCCTCCATATCTGACCCAATCTATTTTCCAATCTAGATGCATCACTCACTGCTCTCTCCTGGGTCTCCACACTCCAATCCAATTGTTCCAACTTGTTGCCGTCAAGCCAACTGTGACTCATGACGACTCCATGTGTGTCAGAGTAGAACTGCTCTGTAGAGTTTTCAAAGGCCATAATCTTTCAGAAGTAGATCACCAAGGCTCCCCTAAGTGGATCTGAACTGCTAATTTTTCAGGTAGTAACCAAGGGCTTAACCATTTGTACCACCCAGGGATTCCTCTAATTGTTCTAAACTACTAGCTATTTTTTGGACCTACAGAGTTCTTCGTGCAAATAACAAAGCCTATTCCAGTTTAAAGTAGAAACGAGGGTATTAGTTATCACACAGAATCCGAGCATGTAGACAGGAATCATTATCAGATTATCCCACCAGACTGTACCAGTGGGCACCCTATTGCCACCAACGTCAGGTGCAGGCCCTGCAGAGGTACTGCCAACACTCGGCCTTGGAAGCTGCTCTTAGTACTCCTGTTTTTCCTCTCCTGAGAAGCTGAATTCTCAATGCCACTTTGCCACACACACAGGCCCTATCCCCAAGGAGGCCCCGTGTGGCTGCTGCTCCTTCCCAGCACACTCATCTAAATGAAAATCTCATGCCCGTACAGAAGATTAGCACAGCTCAGGTCCCATGATGCACCCTAGCTGCAAAGGATGCCAGGACAGCAAGTTTCTGACCACTACCTTGGGGAAGCAGGACTCAGAAAGAGCTAATTTCCCCTAACATTATAAAAAACCAAAAACCAAACCCAGTGCCGTCAAGTCGATTCCGACTCATAGTGACCCTAACATTATAAAAAAAAAAAAAAAAAGGGTACTCATAAGCTGTTAGGTCACCTAAGTAAAACAAGACAAAAAAGCCCATCAGACTTTCTATTGTTCTCCCTCCCTTCCACCCCTTGTCATTCATAACATGCCCCTCAGCTGGAGCATAGCCTCTTTTTTAGAGTCAGATCCCAGCTCAATTCTAAGCTTTAACATTCAGTGGTCAATGACCTTGGGCAGTTCTGAAAAATGGGGATAATTTTACCCTCACGAGATAGTGTTAGGTCTCTGGGTGGCACAAATATTTGTGCTTGGCTACTAACTGGAAGGTTGGCAGTTCAAATCCACCCAGCAGTGCTGCAAAAGAAAGACCTGGCGATCTACTTCCATAAGACCACAGCCATTGAAAGCCCTATGGAGCTCAGTTCTACTCAGACACACATAGTGTCACTATGAGTCAGAATCGACTCAACAGCAACAAGTTTGGAGGTGATGATATAAGAATGCAGATAACATATGAAGGCTGGCCCTTTGGATGGCTGGTCCCCATGCTCTGGCCAGCCTTGGTCACAGAATCCCAGAGCAGAGGAGCAAAAGGAAGGACAGCAACCACTTTGAATAAAGGACAAAATGCCTCATATTCTGGGTACTTCAGAAGCCCCTTGAATTCTAACACAGCATGAGGAAGGAAAAAGGGCCCCCCAAACTTAATTGAGACTACATTTTTCACCACGTTGTAAATGGGGCTTGGAGCTAGATTTCATTTTCTCTTTTAAAATAAAGCAATATGAAGTTTCTCACACCTAAGTGTCATGGAACAAATTCCCACTTGTCACAACTGCACAGCAAGCTGTTCGAAGTTCTAATTACATATGGTGAGTTTAGTCATTCTCAATCGATTCTTTTGTATCCTTTTTGAGTTACAGAATCCCTTCCAAGTGCTACAGATCACACGTTAATGTGTATAGGAATCACCGGATTTGGTAGAAATGCAGATTCTAATCCAGTAGGAGTGGGGTGTGGCCCCAAGACTGCACTTGTACAATCTCCCCAGTGACACTAACCCTGCTAGTCCACAGACCACACTGGGAATATTAAGATTGTAAATAGCTTCTCTGGAGTGAGTGGGGTCCAATTCACCACTCTACTAACAATTTTGGAGTCCAGAACTAGCTTACTTCACAGACGGCTACCTCCCCACTTCATCACGTGCTATTTTTACAATTTTTTTCTTCCTTCTACCAGGCTCCACCTCTTTATGTTGATGCACCAGCTAGAGATCTTAAGCTCCTTGAAGGTGGGAACCAATTGATACCATGCACATTCTAGGCTTTCACTATGCACACAAAAGCTGAACAATGAAAAAGAAAGAAAAAGAACTGAACCACTCAGACTGTGGTGTTGGTGAGGAATATTAAACATACTGTGGACTCACCAAAAACTATAAAGATCGTAGAAGAAAAATAGGGTAAATGCTAGAGGCCCTAATACACGGCATAAATATGATACAATCCGCAACTAACGATACACAAACACCAGATGATAAGCTAGATAACTGTGATCTTCTAAAAGTTGAACACTTATACTCATCAAAAGACTTCACCAAAAGAGTAAAAAGGGAACCTATAGACTGGAGAAAAAATTTTGGCTATGACAAATCCAACAAAGGTCTTATCCCTAAAATCTACAGGAAAATCCAACGCCTCTACAACCAAAAGACAAATAATCCAATTTAAAGATGGGCAAAGGATACAAACAGACACTTCACCAAAGAAGATATTCAGGTGGCTGACAGACACATGAGGAAAGGCTCACAATCACTAGCCATTAAAGAAATGCAAATCAAAACCACAGTGAGATACCATCTCACCCCATTATTACTGGCACGAATCAAAAAAACAGAAAATAACAAATGTTGGAGAGGCTGCGGGGAGATTGGAACCCTTATGTACTGCTGGTGGGAATGAACAATGATACAACCATTTTGGAAAATGATATGGCACTTCCTTAGAAAGCTAGAAATAGAAATCCCATATGATCCGGCAATCCCACTCCTAGGAATATACCCCTAGAGAAATGAGTCCTCACACAAATAGACATATGCACACCCATGTTCATTGCAGCATTATTCACAATAGCAAAATGATGAAAACAACCTAAGTGCCCATCAACAGATGAATGGATAAACAAACTGTGGTAAATACACACAATGAAGTACTATGCAACGATAAAGAACAATAACTCTGTGAAGCATCTCACAACATGGATGAATCTGGAGGGCATTATGCTGAGTGAAATAAGGCAATCACAAAAGGACAAATATTGTATGAGACCACTACTATAAAAACTCATGGAAATGTTTACACACAAAAAGAAACCATCTCTGATGGTTACGAGGGAGGGGAGGGGTAGAAGGGAAAAACACTAACTAGACAATGGACAAATGCTAACTCTGATGAAGGCTAAGAGTATACCATACTGGGGAAGCCAGCACAACTTGTCCAAGGCAAGGTCATGGATGCGCCATAGGTACATCCAAACTCCCTGAGAGACCAAATTACTGGGCTGAAGGTCGGGGACTATGGTCTCTAGAAACATCTAGCTCAATTGGCATAACAAAGTTTATAAAGAAAATGTTCTACATCCTACTTTGATGGGTAGTGTCTGGGATATTAAAAGCTTGTGAGTGGCCATCTAGGATACTTCACTGGTCCCACCCTACCTGGAGAAAGGAAGAATGAAGAAAACCAAAGACACAATGGAAAGATTAGTCCAAAGAACTAATAGACCACAACTATTACAGCCTTCACCAGACTGAGTCCTGCACAACTAGATGGTGCCCAGCTACCACCACTGAGTGCTCCGACAGGGGTCACAATAGAGGATCTCAGACAGAGCTGGAGAAAAATGTAGAACAAAATTCTAACTCACAAAAAAAGACCAGACTTACTGGTCTGACAGAGATTGAAGAAACCCCAAGAGTATGGCTCCTGGGCACACTTTTAACTGAGCACTAAAGTCACTCCTGAGGCTCACCCCTCAGCCGAAGATTAGACAGACCCATAGACAGACCCATAAAAAAGAACAAGACTAAATGGGCAAACCAGCCCAGGGGCAAGAGGGGATCAGAAAGCTGGTAATAGTAGCCCAAAGTCGAGAAGGAGAGAGTATTGACGTCTCGCTGGGTTAGCAACCAAGGTCACAAAACAAAATGTGTACTAATTGTTTAACAAGAAACTGATTTTCTCTGTAAACCCTCATCTAAAAGCACAATTTTTTTAAAAAAAAAAAGATTGTTTAGGATAAAATACACACACACACACATACATACACATCACGGACTGCCAAAAGAACAAACAAGTCAGTCTTAGGAGAAATACAATCAGAAAGCTCCTTGGAAGCAAGTACGGTGAGACTTCGGTTAGTTCGCTTTGGACACATCATCAGGAAAGACCAACCACTAGAAAAGGACATCATGTTTGGTAAAGCAGAGGGCCAGTGAAAACAAGGGAAACTCTCAATGAAGTGGGTTGGCAAAATAGGCACAACAATGGATTCAGACATAGCAATGATCACAAAGATGATGCAGGACCAGACAGTTTCGGTCTGTTATACATAAAGTTGCCATGAGTCAGAGCCGGCTCAATGGCAAGTAACAACAGGCTTTCACAAACACTTGATTAATGAACCACCAAAAGAAAATGCTAAGACCTCTGGAATGATTAGAGCAGTCAGCCCAGGCAGGCTTCCTGGAAGAAGTTGATTTGCAAGGGATCCAATAATAAGTAAAGCCAGGCCTAGGAAGGAATAGCCTGCTTCTACAGAAGTTGTCTTCATACTCTAGAAAAACCAAGCAAAACCAAACCCCCTGCCATCGAGTGGATTCCAACTCATAGTGACCCTACAGAACAGGGTAGAACTGCCCCATACAGTGTCCAAGGAGCACCTGGTAGATTCAAACTGCCAACCTTTTCCTTAGTAGCTGTAGCTTTTAACCACTATGCCACCAGGGTTTCCAGGATTTCATGCTCTAGAAAGCAACCTTCAATCATCAAGGCAACCCACTTGCCCTCCCTGTCAAGGCAAACGTGCACTTGAAAAATAGTGACAACCCATCTCAGCTGTGGTTTCAACACACGCAATACGCAGCTATCATTTCAACATATTTAATCCTTCAGAATTGCAACATATAGAAAGGAGACCCATATATTTCCCAAAAAACATTCTTTGCCTGCTGATTATATCATGTCTTCCAAAGAATTATAATACATAAAGCCAGCCACCAAACGACTGTGACTCTGTGCAAACTTCGTGTGCGCAGTGCTTCTTTCTAATGCAGGGTGAGGTTTTTACCCTTCGCTAAGCCAAAGGACAGCTCTACAAGCTCACCAAGCCTCATCATTCCAGTTTCATAGCCAGTTAGATATTTAACTACACTCACGACTTGACACTGCAGTCTTGCCTCCTGATCCCTGTCTGTCAGGTGCCGCTAATGCCACAGCTCTCCACCTACCAGCCACCCTTGCGATGTGCAAAGCAGTACAGGGAGATGTCTGGAAAGCCCTCTGCCTGCCAGAACCATTCTTACACACAGTCAACGCAAACAGGAAATTTTGTCAAGTTTCTAAATTGGCAGGAAAACCTAAAGGCAGAAAATGCTGAAGTCTGTTAGCCTGAGACATCTCTTTTTCAGACTTCTTTCAGCACTGGGGTTGGATTGTTTTTTTCCCCCTTCCATTTGAAGCAAAATGATGAAGGATGTAGGCAGTCTCTCATCAGGACAGCTCAGGGGAGCCACAAAGCATCCCATTTACGAATTTATTCACCAAATATTTATGTAGCACCTACTAAGTGCCAAGTGGATTCCCCGGGTGGCAAAACAGTTAAGCAGAAGGCTACTAGCCACTAGGTTGGCAGCTCAAACCCACCCAGAGGCGCCTCGGAAGACAGGCCTTGTAATCATCTTAGAAAGACTACAGCCTTGAAAACCTTACAGAGCAGTTTCACTCTGCACACATGGGGTCACCATGAGTTGGAATCAACTGGACAGCAACTAACAACAAGTGTCTGGTGGGTTCCCTGGTGCTAACTATAAAGTTGGGAAATTTGAGTCAGGGCTTTGAACCAGTTCATTGGGGTTCAAACCCCTGCTGAGAATTCGCATTTCCACCCCAGGTACACTGAAACAGATTCTACATTTTACGGAGACCCCAGGTGATTCTTATGTATAATAAATTTGGAGAACAACTGCTCTCCTAGTGGTTCTCAGAATTGGTCCCTAACCAGCAGCATTTGCATTGCCTGGGAACTTATTAGAAATAAAAGTTCTCAGCAGGGTTTGACCTGGAATAAACCAGTTGGAAGTACTAGTTTGAGCCCACCCAGTGGCACCTGGGAGGAAACGTCCGGTGATCTATACCCAATAATCATCATTGAAAACCCTATAGAACACAGGTCTACTCTGACACACATGGGGTCACCACGAGTCAGCATCGACCTAATGACAAATGGTTTACAACTGTTAAGTGCCAATCTATCAGGAAAAAGAGCTACCAAAAGGATGATAATTAGACGAACAACCCACCACATTTTCTTCTCTGACAATCTGTTGTTAAGTGCCATCGAATCAGTTCTGACTCACAGCAACCCTGTGTACAGCAGAATGAAACACTGTCTGGTCCTGTGCCATTCTCACAATCGTTGCTATGCTTGGGCCCACTGGTGTAGCCACTGTGTCAATCCATCTCATCGAGGGTCTTCCTCTTTTTCACTGGCTCTCTACCAAGCATTATGTCCGTCTCCAGGGACTGATTCCTCCTGGTAACATGTCCAAAGGAGGTGAGACGTAGTCTTGCAATCCTTGCTTCTAAGCAGCATTCTGGCTGTACTTCTTCCAAGGCAGATTTGTTCATTCTTTTGGCAGTCCATGGTATATTCAATTTTCTTCACAAACACCCTAATTTGAAGGCATCAATTCTTATTCAGTCTTCCTTAATCACTGTCCAGCTTTCATATGCATATGAGCTGATTGAAAACATCATGGCTTGGGTCAGGTACACCTTAGTCCTCAAGGTGACATCTTTGCTTTCTACCACTTCAACAAGGTCTTTTGCAGCAGATTTGCCCAATGCATCTTTTGATTTCTTGACTGCTGCTTCCATTCGTGTTGATTGTGGATTCAAGTAAAATGAAATCCTTGACAACTTCAATCTTTTCACTGTTTATTATGATGTTGCTTATTGGTCCAGTTGTGTCTGTCAGTTTGTCCTACTGTGGGGGGTTGCATGTTGCTGTGATGCTGGAAACTATGCCACCGGTATTCGAATACCAGCAGGGTCACCCATGGTGGACAGGTTTCAGCTGAGCTTCCAGACTAAGACAAACTAGGAAGAAGGACCTGGTGGTTTACTTCTGAAAAGAATTAGCCAGTGAAAACCTTATGAATAACAGTGAAACACAGATGAGCCCCTCAGGTTGGAAGGCACTCAAAAGATGACTAGGGAAGAGCTGCCTCCTCAAAGTACAGTCTGACAATCTAGGTATCCTAAAATCAAAAAATCCAACTGGTGGGTCTCAAACCTGCACTTTTTTTTTTTCTTTTTAATTTATTTGTTGTGTTTTAAGTGAAAGCTTACAAGTCAGTCTTTCATACAAAAAGCCATACCCACCCCACCATGCACTCCCAGCTGCTCTCCCCTTAATGAGGCAGCACATTCCTCCTCTCCACCCTGTACTCCCCACGTCCATTCAACCAGCTCCTGTCCCCCTCTTCTTTCTCATCTTCCCACCAGACAGGAGTCGCCCACATAGTCTCATGTGTCTACTTGAGCCACGATGTTCACTCCTGACCAGCATCATGGTCTATCCTACAGTCTAGGCCAACCCCTGTCTGTAGAGTTGGTTTCAGAAATGGTTTCATTCTTGGTTATCAAAGGGTCTGGGGACCAGGACCATCAGGGTCCCTCTGGTCTCAGTCAGACCATTAACTCTGGTCTTTTTACAAGCATTTAAGACCTGCATCCCACTGTTCTCCTGCTCCATCAGGGATTCTGTTGTGTTCACTGTCAGGGCAGTAATCTGCGGTAGCTGGGCACCATCTAGTTCTTCCAGTCTCAGGCTGATGGAGTCTCTGGTTTATGTGGCCCTTTCTGTCTCTTGGGCTCATATTTACCTTGTGTCTTTGGTGTTCTTCATTCTCCTTTGCTCCAGGTGGGTTGAGACCAATTTATGCATCTTGGATGGCCACTTGCTAGAGTTTAAGACCCCAGATGCCTCTCACCAAAGTGGAATGCAGAACGTTTTCTTAATACATTTTGTTATGCCTATTGACCTAGATGTCCCCCGAAACCATCCAAACCTGCATGTTTTAAATGCCCAAACAAGTGTCCAGTGAGCATTCCACAGCGTCTTGGAGCTTGGAAAACTTCCTGATCATTGACTCTTGACAGGTGTTCAATGACTGTTCGGTGCTTCAGTAAAAAAGCAGGGCCAAAAGTGCAGTTCTAAGAAGGTGAGACTTTTCAAAGACAAGTTTCCGGAGGCTGGAAGTCAGGCATGTGTCTAACTTGGAGCCCTCTCATCAGGGTCCAGGGAACGTGTTAGTTTTACATTGCTGCATAACAGCTTACTACAAATTTAGTTGCTTAAAATAATACCTATTAGCTCACAGTTCTGTAGATCAGAAGTCTAGGCTGGGACCTCTGCTCAGCGACTCAAGGTATTAGCCGAACTGTATTTTTGTCTGGAGGCTTTAAGGGAAAATCTGCTTGAAACTCATCCAGGTTCCTGTTTCCTTGCTGGCTCTCAGCTTCTAGATGCTACCTGCATTCCTTCCCATGTTGCCTCATCCATCTTCAAGACCAACAATGGAAAATTTCTCCCTTCTCAAATCCCTCTACATGCTTTGAATCTCTATTTCCCCTGGCTCTGGCCTTTATACCCAGATTTAGAGTGTCATGTGATTAAGCCCACTGAGAAAATATCCCTATTTTAAGGTCAAATGATTTGGGACCTTAATTGTGTCTAGGGGGAAAAAAAAATCCTCACAACTAGACCAATTTAGCAACATCATGATAAATGGAGAAAAGTTTGAAGTTGTCAAGGATCTCATTTTACTTGGATCCGCAATCAACATGAATGGAAGCAGCAGTCAAGGAATCCAACAACACATTGCACTGGGCAAATCTGGTGCAAAATGCCTCCTTAAGGTGTTAAAAAGCAAAGATGTCACCTTGAAGACTAGGGTGCACCTGACCCAAGCCACTGCGTTTTCAATCGCCTTATATGCACGTGAAAGCTGTACAATGAAGAAGGAAGACCAAGGAAGAATTGATGCCTTCAAATTATGGTTTTGGCAAAGAACATTGAACATACCATGGAGTGCCAGAAGAACAAACAAATCTGCCTTGTAAGAAGAATAGCCAGAATGTTCCTTAGAAGCAAGGATGGCAAGACTTCATCTCATGTACTTTGGACATGTTATCAGGGGGGTTCAGTCCCTGGAGAAGGACATCATGCTTGGTACAATAAAAGGTCAGCAAAAAAGAGGAAGATCCTCAGCGAGATGGATTGACACAGGAATTTGGGGGCAATCTAAGAATTCTGCCTACCACAGGCAAGGAAAGGCAGGTAGGGCTGAGGTGACTTCGTGAGGATCGCTGTCTCAGTGGCTTCCCCTAGCCTTTCCATAGCAACAGCTATTGTCAGTGCGTCTAAATCCACCAACCTGTTGATCAGTGGGTAGCCACTGTGTCCCCAGCCTAGCAAGGAAGGTCGAAGTAGGAGCATGCAAGGTCTCTGATCTCAGGGAGTTCCAAGTATATACAGAGAGGTAATACCTGTGCCCTGATTTGAGCAGAGTCTAAGATGGCAGCACACCATTTAGTACAACTGTAGTATGAAGATCAGTGTTGGCTGAAGTGATCTAGGAAAGCTTTAGGGAAGAAGTGAAAACTTGAGCTTGCTGTTGAAAGAATGGGTGTACCATTGCACAGTAGAGAAACCAAGTCAGAGACACTGTGACCTGGTCCAGCTCCTTGGAGCTGCCTCCTATCCAGAGCCCAAGCAATGTTAGAGCAGTTGCGGCCTTCGTGCTGGGAAAGTGTGAGGAGCTGAATGGAAGCAGAGTCTCTCTGGTCATAGAGAATTGTGTAGGCAACAGCAAGACTTGGGAAAACCGAGGGCCAGAGCTCTGGATAATGGCAGGAAGAACTGACTGCTATCAGCTGCTCGTATCCTGATGAAGGGTTATCTCTTTTTCATTCTGGGAACACGGCTAGACCAATATCTTGACCCAAATTATAGTGCAACAAATGCAACCCCCGCCGGAGCAGGCACCACATTAACTGTTCTGCTTTACTTCGTAAAACCCTTAAATGCTTCCCAGGATAAATTTCAAACCCCTTAGCTATGGTCTTGTCTGGAATTGGCTGCATGGTGGCTGATCTAGTCCACCAGGCTGGGCTCATGATACATGAAAGGGAGCACTGCAGAGTTTAGCAATCCTTTTTCACCCTTTCACAAAGCCTGGCTTTCAAGATAATTGCCTAGCTAAAGAAGTCAAGAAATTCAGCTTCTAGACTCAAAACTGATCAACAGCACCTTTGTACCAGGCAATCAGCATCTGCTTTTTCCTTCCCTGGGGTGATAAGCCTCATAGCTTGGCCTTGAGGGAGATGGCTTGAGGTCAATGCAATTTAAGGGAAAAATAAAAAACACATTAATATTTTCAAAATACGATCCCCATCGCATCCTCTTTCCACTACCCTGAGTACCCCCTTGCTAACAAGTGGCGGAATGGCCTAAGAAATAATTTTTAAAGCTGTATCATTGTAGTAACACCTTGTTAAACAGAGTTTAACAAGGACTGTTAAATGCCACCCTAATCACTTTCGTTTCATGGTTATTTCTGTCAGGTACATATGGCTAACACTGATATTCAGGGGCCAATTAACTTACTCAGGGGAGATAGAATCTTAAGTGTCTTCCATGACGGCTTGACTTTTGGGAGACCTCAGAGGGACTGGATCTCTTTCAAAGGGAGCATCTCTAGGTTCTGACTAACCCAAAAATTTCTGAGAAATGATGAACTTCTATATGAACGCGTGCCCAAGGAAAAATAGAACGTTGCTTCCCAACTCTAAGCATAGACTTGTTAATGAATTGACTCAGTCAACAAATATTGATTACGTGTGACATCTGTTATGTGCCAGGCATTATGTTAGGGGATAGAGGTACAGTGCCAAGCAAAATTCGGGATAGCTCCTGCCCTCGAGGAATTAGAAGACAGGCATCAATCAAATGATCACACAATTAGATGGAGAATTACATCAGTAAGTCTTATTTCAAGAGAGGTTTAATCAAGTCAGGGAGTTTGGGCAAGGCTTCCCAGGGTAGATTTGACAGAGGAAGATGTTATCTTGGTGAACAGGGTGAGGGAGCACATGAAGTAAGATAGAAAAGCATTTCAGACAGAGGAAACAACATGGACCAAGGCCAGTGGGTAGCAGAGAGCCTGACCTTGGTCCACTGCAGGAACTGAAGGTAGACTCTAAAGTTAGAGAGGTAGGCTGACCATGGGGGCCTTATGTTAATAATTTTGGTCTTTGACATAAGAGTACTGGACAGCCACTGATGGGCTTTAATTCGATGGGGTTAGAGGATGGGGGGAGGGGAAGTTTCAGAGATCCCTGGGGGCTGCAATGTGAACAGACTGGGCGATGGCAAGAGGAGATGCAGACAATGCCCCAGTGATGATGCCTGAAGTCAAGGATCCTCACCCAGAGAGCAGCTTGCTGGAAACAAAACAGAAAAGGGGGCATTCAGGAGCTTGCAAAGGAAGGTGCCCATAGAGAGCTGGGTTCAGGTGATGTTGAACACCATCTATTCATAAGAACTGACAGCAGCAGCCATGAGGATCAATTGTTCCCCAGCAGTGCTCAGTAAGTAGACAATGGAGATGGAGAGTCAGGTGGGTTGTCCCAGGGTTGCAGACCCAAAGGAGTGGGGAGTGGGCAGAAGGAAAAGGCGGTGTAAGTTGGGAGTGTCATACCAGTGGTGGATCAAGGGGGCTTCTCGACTCCCAGTTCAGTGTTCTTCCTCTGAGCTGTCTCAACTCACAAATGGCTTTTATTCCGAGTGGCTTTAACATTAATAATCTGAACGCTTTGCTCAACTGCAGCCTCTGCTGCCTTATTATACTTTGGCAGCCCCCATGAGGCACGCAACTAAGACAGATGAACAGGCTTGCTAATGAATGGGGACTGGGACTCAAATATTCCCTTCCATGGGAACTATGCATCTCTCCAATAGACAAATGAAATCGTTGAGACAGGCTGATTATTAAAATAAAGCAGTATTATTGTATCTGCCTGCCATGCGTATCACAGGATACTTGCGATTTATGGCAGATATCACAAATAGCAAAATAAACGTGAAAGACCATTTATTACAACCATGTCTACGCTAATACAAAGCAGAGGAGAATAGAGGCAACCATCTGAATATCTGAGGCAAAACCCTTTCCTGAAATACCCAAATATTTGGTTCAAAATAATATCTTACACTAAAAAGTCACTAATTTAATTCTGGTGACATTTCCCTAAGAGACTGCGTTGACATACATCACAGAAAAAGTCTTTGCTAAGAAAATGAATGGCATTAACGTGATTGTAAGACCAAAATTGAAACTAGTCAAGGAAAAGAACTGTTTTAGAATTCTAATGGCACTTGAGAAGCACTTTAAGGACTCTGTTGCCATGCAATCAGTTGATGTACACTAGGGTATAAGGACTGATTTTTAAACTAATTATAGTTTTTGGTTATGACCTGCACACAGTGTGCAGGATTTCACAAAGTCAATGGAAGGGGAGCTGGGGAGATGCATGAATCAAATGCCAAGCCATTGGGAAACAAAGGTCTGGCAGAATTGCACCAGTTCATCACGGCAGAATGGAAAATTGACAAGGATGACGCCAAGACAGGTGCTTCAATGAGGGTGGTTTAAATAGCAAAGAATTAAGAGAAGGCCTTGGGATAGAGCTTCTTTATAATCTGGCAGTGAAAATCAAACACAAAGGCTATCATACGGTTTTGTAAGAAAAATTATGTCCTGAAAAAAGTCACGCGTTTCATTCTGAATAATTATTATAAGAATTAACATACTGTTGCAATTATAACCCACATTTTATAAAAATACAAGAAAATTTATTTTCATTATTTTTAGTTTCATTTTTCACAACAATGTTCCAATCAAACTTCTTTTGGACCCTGTTGTAAGGGAGCTCATTTTAAATGAGGTACTAATTGTCCTTGAATAAGAGGACCCACTTTCGACGTCTTGTCTCTCTCATTGGTTTGGTCCCTAGACCTGGGGTCTAAAAACCCAGAAGGTGTGATTTTGTTCTCCCTCTCTCGTCCCCTCCCTGGTCCACTCCACAAATATCTAGAAGTACATCAACTTGGGAAACCCTGGTCGCGTAGTGGTTAAGCACTGCGGCTGCTAACCAAAAGGTCGGCAGTTCGAATGCACCAGGCGCTCCTTGGAAACTCCATGGGGCACTTCTACTCTGTCCTACAGGGTCGCTACGAGTCGAATCGACTCGACGGCAGTGGGTTTCTTTTGGTTTACCTCAACCTGATTTTTAGAGCGGCCAACTAGAGCTACAATTTCACTTTTTTCCACCCAAATACATATGGTGGATGCTGTCCACAGTCAAGATATTTTCCAGTGAGCAACTCAAATTGACGAGCAATTTCTGCAGCTAGATGTAACTCCTTCTCTTTTACTCCAACTGAGGAAAGCAAATTAGAACGCAAGCGTGGAATTATCACAGAGGCTTTGAATTTTCCATGATGTTTCTTTAATTTTGTAATTTTACGATTATCTGTAAGAAATTAATTTTTCATCATTATAGATGAAAGCCAATCATTGCTCTAAAGCTCTCTAGGGGGTAGCTGTAACTGAATCCCAATCACTTTATGCTCTTGACAGTTACATATTAAAAGTGTACTTCTTTTAAACTGCTCTGTTGTTTCTTAATTCTCTCCTCCGCTTTGAGTGAATGACAGTTGATGGCAGGGCAAGCCACCTGTGCAACAGACATGGCCGTGTGTGTCCACAGACCTGGATGCTACGTGCACTGAGAATAACTCACAGTGAGTGTTCAGGAGGATAAGATGGGAGGTCTGGAAAAGTCTTCTTAAAGGGAATGTTTATTCTGCATATCCTCATCAAATCAAACCAAACCCACTGCCATCGAGTCGTTTCCAACTCATAGCGACCCTATAGGACAGAGTAGAACTGCCCCACAGAGTTTCCAAGGAGCGCCTGGCGGATTCGAACTGCCGACCTCTTGGTTAAGAGCCCTGGCACTTAGCCACTACGCCACCAGGGTTTCTGCATAGCCTCACAGCTGGGGGAACAGGCGGGAATCCAGACCAGGAACCTCTTCTGTTCTGGCATCTGACAAACATGACAATGGCCATAAAAGCCATAATCTTACAACTGAAAGCAAATCTGGTATTGATTTCCCACCAAGCTGACAAGGGGCAAGAAGACACGCTCACTTTTCCAGGAGTATGCACTTTTTACATTATTATAGTTTTCTCCTGCAAATCGCTTGAGAGCTAGGAGGTATCCCGGCATCTCTTTGTCTCCCAGAGTTGCCAATTTGTTTTCACTATTCACCAGTCCAACACCTCAACTAGACTGAGGCGCAACTGCGAAAGAGGCAGGAGGGAAAAATTAACATTTTCTACATGGGCTTCCTCATCCTGGGTAGATTTATGAATTTCATCGCTGTTATGCAGAAGTTAGCATTTTTAACAATGAAGAGGAGAAAATTCTTCATTGTTTTTTATTGCCTCAAGAGCCCCAAAGACATCTTGTACTATGTCGTCATTTACATTTCACACTAAATGCAAAATGTTTGAAACGAGCAAATATTTGTTTTAATTTTATCCATCTGTTAACTGAAACGCTAAAAAGACAGCTAAATCACTATATTAAATTCAATGATTTGTAAACAATTTATATGTTCATTTGTTCTGGGTTAAAAATGCCCCAAAGCAGAAGTTTTATGAAACCCACAAAGTAAATAGCATTGTATTAATCTGATGGATGCAGGCCATGATTTTCTCCTTTTCACTCCATTAATTTATTTCCTAACTTGTTAGTCAGGTTCCTATTTTTAAAAGCTCTTTGAAATTCATTGAAGAAGAGGACATTTGCAAGAGTTGCTTTGAAAACCTACCACAGAGCAGACAGACTAAATACAAATGGTAAATTCCCCTAAGATATTAACTCATATTGTGTACCTGATAGCCATTCAACAATCCATATGCCGGAACACAGTGGGTGATTAATAGTTGTTCAGAGAAAGATCCAAGAGAGTTAGAACAAAAGAGTTAAGGGTAGCAACAGAACAAACTCATCCCGGACAATCACTAACAGGATGAGATGGTCTCCAAGGTCTTTTCCATCTTGAAATCAGGGTCTATGTGGCATTCTGGTTTTATGCTACAAAATAGGGACTGGATTTAACTTGGAGCAATACCCGCTGGGTGGGTGGAGAAGAGACATCTATTCCAAGAAACACACACAAAAAAAAATGTTTGGTCAAATAAAGAACAAAGATAAATCAGTTCCGTTTCCTTTTCGTCAAGGTAGTGGAAGACCACCGCACCCATTCCTAATTCCTTCCGGTTCTTTCTTTACCCCCTAATTCTTACTCTCTCAGACCAGTGTCCTTATCAAAAACAGGCACTCAGGGGAGGAAAAAAATTCATTCACACTAAGTATGGTTTTTTTTTTTTTTTTGAGTATGCATTACTGCTAACGGTTTAAGATAGGCCTCCATTGGGGAAAAAGAGGGCTAGGCTTTAAACAGTTGTTCAAGCTTTAGGCAAAAGCGAAGTCTATTGCTTCCTTTACTATTTTGGACAGTCGATGACAGACTGAGTTGCATTGGATGCCCTTCCCTGGGTCACCTGCCATAGATTCTCTACTCTAACTTCCAGAAAGGCTGGCCCTCAGAGGCAGCAACACCACCAGCCTAAACTAATTAGCACCTTCCTTGTCAAATTCCTGCCTTGTTTCATTACATCTTCACTGCACACCTGTGAGAACCATGGGCAGAAATTCATTTCCCTGTCCTGAGAAACAGGCTTAGAATCTTGGTCCTGCGCTTATGAGTCACTTGTGTGAATTTGAACTAGGTGTTCCCTAAGCCTCAAGTTCCTCCTCTATAAAATGGAAATATAAATCCCCACGCACAGCATCTGACACAGAGTGGACAACCAAAAATTGTGAATGCCCTTATTTTGCAAAGACACAGAGAATTGAAGTCAGCTGCTCACGGACACACCAGAAGCCAATTGCCACGGCTAGAATAAGAACCCATTCTTCCCATCTCTCTTCAGGTGCCTTTAAAAATTTCTCTCATGTCCAACTCCTGGCCCTGGAACCTGTTGCTCAGGTTTCCCACACCAAAACAAACAGCACCAAGATTTATTCATTTTCCTGACGTCCACTGGAAAGGGAGAGAAGAGGAAACATTTGTTTTACCCACCCTTCCTTGACTCAGACACCCACAACACCGTCTTTTTCTTGTGGCTGCTAAAACATATTTGTTAAAACCCTTTGCTCACACACACTTTGTGTCTGTTAAAGCCACGCCTCCCAGAGTGCAGTGACCAGGCCTTTCCTGTGAAGTATTCTGGGAGTACAAACCTTGGGCTCCCTTTCCGATAGAGAATGGCCTCCACTTTAAATACTTGCATCACAACAAAATTTTGGAAAACATCTTTCCCTGCGTGTGAACTTGGTATTTTGGGTCATCAATCAAATCCTAGAATCTCTGCAGCCAGATTTGCTAGGTCGGCCAAACAGGCTGTCTGCCCCTGCCATATTTTTCTATCTCCTAAGGAACAACAGGCGACTACAGGGGAAACCCAAGCACTACCCTGGGGAGAGCATGTCTGGGAATTTCAGCATCTTAAGGCTGGGCTAGGAGATCACTCTGGGGACATAAAATAGCCTGAAGAGTGTGTCCTCCTGGCAGCCTTGCTTCTCCAAAGGAGGAGAGAAACAGCAATACAGTAGAATTGCCTGAGAAAGGTTCTCCAGGGTAAAGAGCCTGGGTAAGAATGCTCCCTCCCTTACACATCACTACAGAACTTGGCCCTTCTCAAAGGACTTTCGCTTCACCTGGATTACCTAATTTAACTTAGTATTTCCCAGCTGCTGTTATTACCCCCATTTTACCCAAAACGTTTTGTGACTTGCTCCAGGTCAGAGTGTTTTGTAAGGTACCCAGGCCTCCTGCCTCATCTATTGCTTTTTTCAGCATAAGCGCCCACAAATCCCCACACCACAGGAAAGAAGCATTCAAAGACTCAGAGCAATCCCCTTCTTCTGCTTTAGGATTCGTTAGCCTAAACGAGCAGAGGAAATACTTAGGTTTTTAGTTTGAGGACCAGAGGGATTTGGGGGCTGCCCTCAACCAGGACTCACTCAGAAAGATGATGGTCTGCCTCCTGGCCGTCCTGCTCTCCTCGCTCTCCGACTTCCTCAGCTGCGGCTGCTGTCCCTTCCCGGCCAGCGTGCCCTGCTTGCTCCTCGTGAGCACCTTCATCATGTTCCAGCACATGAAGGCCACAGAGACCAGGACCACCAGGTAGACGACGAAGGCGCCGAAGATGCTGGACTGGAACACCGTCCAGCGGCTGGAGAGGTTGGTACAGATGGACATGTTGGAGGTCTCGGGCCGCTCATGGGGGCGGGTGAGGGAGCGGTTGCAGGGGAGACCCCTGTGGTTGGGCACGTTCACCAGGGGGTACTCAATACCCATAGCAAAAAGCAAGGGCAATGCCACCAGGGTGGAGGTGACCCAGACGAAGCCAATCAGCAGTTTCACTTGGCAGGGCCCCGACACGGCCTTATACCTGAACGGGTGGCAGATGGCAACGTAGCGCTCGAAGCTCAGCGTCAGGACGTGCAGCAGCGTGGCGTAGCTACAGGCCTCAAAGAGGAACGTGTGAAGCTTACAGGACAGGGAGTAGCTGGGCGTGGTCAGCGGGCTCCAGATGATGCTGTAGAACTCCATGGGCATGCCAATGAGGAAGACCAAGATGTCGGAGCAAGCCAGGCTCACCATGTGATCTGTGACCTCCTTCTGCAAGTAGCCTTTCTTCTGCAGCACCTGGGTGACCCGAATGGTGATGCTGTTCCCCAAGATGCCCGCCACAAAGATGACCAGGTACACCAGGATCAAGGTGATTTTGATCCAGATAGCCACCTCAAACTCTGGGACATGGCTGTGATCAATGACATGGGCGCAGTCACCCCCGTGGCCGCTAGGTGAAGCCATGAGCAAGAGAGCCAAATCTCTAGGTCCAGAGACCTTCTCAGCTTCCCTTCCTCCTCCCAGAGGAGCCCAAAGTTCTTGGCTGCGACTCACCAGAATGGATGCAAGATGCTCTGTCCCTCGATTTCACCTGGAAAAGGGAACTTACTATATTTCAGGTGCTTTCATGGGAACTTCCCGGAGCAGCTCAGTGAGGCGCCTGAGGGTGGAGTTTTGGGGCGTGTGTGAGTGAGTGAGGCGGGCAGAGGGCGGAGGAAGAGAGTTCTAATCTCCCAGGCCCGGAGTGAGAGCCGCAGCCCCGGGTTCCCTCCCAGCCGTCTGGCATTTGCTGCCCCCGCCCACCCTCCGGGAACACCCTCTCCGCCCCTGCGGAAGGCGGCGTGGTCAGTGATTAATGATTAACCACCTCAGGCCCTGCTCTGCGGCCGGCTGCAGACCCAGTCCGGGGGAGGGTTGACTCAGCACAAAGTCATTATCCCCGAAACCAGATTTTGGCTCCAGTTCCCGGGGCTAGGGGTGGCCCACCTCCCCCGTCGCTTATGCGGCCACCGCGGAGCGGGACAAGCATCCCAGGGAAGTGCACCCGGGAAGCCGGAGTGCGCTCCCGGGCTTGGAGCCCAGGGCTGAGGCTGGAGAAAGACAAACTTCCCTCTCGGTTCCCGCAGCTGCCCAGCGGCCCCTTAAAACTGAGACCTCCACCAGTTTGGCAGTTTGGGGACGGCCGGAGCAGGGCGCCAGGGGCCTCCCGCAGGTCAGCCTCCTGTCCTGGAGGAGCCGGCCAGGTGGGCCTCCCTCGGGACTGGCACTTCGGGTGGTTTCCTGCGCTCCTTGGACCTGCTGTCTCAGGAAGCCGGCCCCAAGCAGTCTAATACCCACTGCCTTCCAGTGGATTCCGACTCAAAGCGACCCTATCCGACCGAGTAGAAGGCTGTAAACTTTGCGGAAGCAGATTGCCACATCTTTCTCCTGCAGAGCGGCTGGTGGGTTTGAACTGCGACCTTTTGAGCGCGTAACCGCTGCGCCACCAGGGCTCCTTAAGCAGGCTAATTAGGATTCCCACAAAAGCCCTGCCTTTCCCCCAAAACGTCCCGGTGTCCTACCTATTCTCGCCAGAGGGAGCCGGAAGCGCGGGGTCGGTCTTTCAGTTTCACTCGGTGGAACTTCAGAAAGCCTTTAATTGGGGAAGTGTGTATGGAAGAAGGGGCACAACCTGCCCAAACTGGTGCGCGTGGAGAAGTGCGCCCCCCGTCCCCGCCCGAAGGGCACGAGGTCCCTAAGAGGCCACGGAAGAAAACGGAATTGGGACCGCAACATTTTCTCCCTCCTCAGAGAGAGGAGAGAATCTAATGGGTCCGTTTTCATCTTCTAATTTCAAAATTGGAGGGAATGAAGGAGGACTGACCTGTGCATTGCGGGATGTTTAGCAGCATCTGATCTCCACTGGCAGAAACACACACAGTTGTGGCAACCACAAATGTCTCCAGATAATGGCCAAATATGCCCTGTGAGGGAAAGCCCTCCAGACTGAGAACCACTGGGTGGAAGGAACAAAATATATCCCCAATACTAACAGTGCAGACCTGGTGGCGCAGTGGTTAAGAGTTTGGCTGCTAACCAAAAGGCTGGCAATTCAGCTCCACCAGCTGCTCCTTGGAAACCCTACCAGGCAGTTCTACTCGGTTGTGTAGGGTTGCTATGAGTCAGAATTGACTCAATAGTAAAGGGTTTGGTTTTCAGGTTTAATACTAAGAAGTACATATCATGTGCCAAGTAGTCCCTGGGTAACAAAAAACAGGTGAATAAATGCTCCTTTGAACCCACTCAGAGGTGCCTGGAAAGAAAGGCCTGGAGATCTGCTTCCCCAAAATCAGCCATTGAAAACCCTGTGGACCACAGTTTTACTCTGACACACATGGGGTCACCATGAGTCAGAGTCAACTCCATGGCCGCTTGTTTGGTCTACTACGTACGTGTCAGGCCCTGTGCTCAAAACATCTTTATCACAACGACCCCCTGTGATGTGATCATTTAAAGATAAAGGGCCCA
Source organism: Loxodonta africana (assembly GCF_030014295.1). Lineage (NCBI taxonomy): Eukaryota > Metazoa > Chordata > Mammalia > Proboscidea > Elephantidae > Loxodonta > Loxodonta africana. The sequence goes on from NC_087347.1 coordinate 117,664,465, forward strand.
GAGTGTCTACAGGATGGTTCTTTCCCAAGGCCATAAGAGAGTGAATGAGAGACTTCACAATCAACCCAGATTTGTCCCAGCTCTGAGTCCACACTCCCAAATGTAATGGAATTCTGGGAGCACAGTATGTGCTCGGGAAATGTGTCAAGAATGAATGCACATGGAGATATGGAAGCTGTGTTTTCTGAACCCAGCCTTGGACACATGATCTGACAACCTGAGGGAATATTTGATTTTGACATCATGGGGGTGGGGGGGGGTAAGCCATTGACTCTTTATAATTTGCTCCTTATGTGGTCCTAGTTATATTCTCTATTTGTTCTTTCTGTTATTTTATGAGTTCCCAGAGCTAAGGACTGTATTTTCTCCCTCTCTGATACCTCTACACAAAAGCCTAAAGTAGTATGCTCGCTGGAGGGGGAACCCGCCTCATGTGTGCTATTTGACTCGCCTCCTGGTGGAATGGGAAACTCCTAATCATTTCCTTAAGGATGCACTGTACTAACCAAGGCAGCACTCTATCCGTCCCCCTACACTCAGCTGGGTCAGCATGGACCCTTGGGGCTTTTCATGACTCCAGATGGGAGTCCTGATTTGACTCCCCTGCAAAAGATCCTGGTTCTTTGCTGTCCCTGAGTGGTTGAGAAGAAGAAAGTCTACCCTCCCACCAGCACCATACACACACACCCTTACTCCTGCCAGCTTCTTTCCCGTCAAAGCTGTACACAAGCTGGGAACCTCAGAGGCATTCCTCATCCCGTCATCCTCCACATCATTCTCCAAGCCACTGCTCTGTGCAGGTGCTTTCACAGAATTTGTCTCTCAATCCTTCCAGCCCCGCAATGTCGATATTATTATCTCCGTTTTACAAATGAGGATATTGAATTTGAGGGAGGCGGTTAAGTGACCCTACTCAAAAGGATAAGAGGCAGGATTCAAACTCAGGCAGAGCAAGGCTGTGTGGCAGACGGAACAGCGGCATTCTGGGGAGAAGGGCATTTTCAGTCACCAGCCCCACTGCTGCTCATCTCCCTGGCTGTGGCAGGCCAGCCATTCTGCAATATATTTGATAATTCCAGTTTGTTCTGCTCAGACAAGATTTCCGTTATTGTCCGATTCCTTTCATCAAATTTTTCTTTCCCGAAGTGTGAACAAAGATTATAAATACATAGCCAAATGGTGAGAATCAAGCTAATTAATATTCTCTCCTTACAGCTGAGATGGAAACATGCATTTTGAATTAAGGTCCAAGAGAATTAGATTTTCATTCCATCTTTGCTTTTCTTAAGACCAATTAAAACCTGCTCCAGGTGCTCTCACTTGTTGATAACACAACTGGGATAGCACCTGGCCTAGGTTTAGTGTAAGGTGGATTTTTTTATTAGTATATTTTGTAGAGGGGGAAAAAACGAATAAGAAATGAGAGGAAAGATAGGTTCCCCTTGATTTCATCTCTACTTGGGGTTCACTCTAGGCCTACACAAATTTGTACTTAACGTTCTACACCATCTAGATAACCTTTGGGCTCACCTAGATCAGTGGGCTTTATATTTATTTTAGCATGAAGCCTTCTTTTACAACAAACTCTGATACCAGCATCCAAAGTAAAAGCACACATAAATATACATCGTATTTTTATAAATTTATATTGATTCTATAGGCTCAGATTGATAACATTCACTCTCTTCAAGTCAGCCAACAACCTATACCCTAAAAAGTAAATAATACCTTGTTTATACAAAGGTCCGTGGTAAAACCACAGTGACTACCCCACCCAGGGACCCTTAGATTTTTGGAGCTCTGGTGGCATAGTGGTTAAGAGCTTGGCTGCTAACCAAAAGATTGGCAGTTCAAATCCACCAGCCACTCCTTGGAAACCCTATGGTCAGTTCTGCTCTATCGTATAGGGTCCTTTGAGTCAGAACTGACTCAAGGGCACCTAATAACAACATACATTAAGCTACAAAGAAAGGTTCAATAATTTTTAAAAACTATAAGCCATGTGGATAACATTATTTACAATGCAATGTAATTAAAATTAATTAGAAAGCTGAAACAAAAAACTACTAGCTCAAGAATTTTGAAAATCTCTGAAACAATATTTGTTAAAGAAGAAATCAAAACCAAAATTGCAGACTGTCTAGAGAATAGTGACCACAAAAATGTTGTTCCTGTTGGAAGAGCTTAAGCAGTTCTCAGAGAATTCAAAGCCATAAATATTTATTCTGATAAAAAATAAATGAAAAGAATAACAAAATTAAGGAAGACACTAAGAAGGAATTAATAAAGATAAAAGTAATTATAAAAGAACAAGTTATTAAAACTAATAAATCCAAAAACTGTTTTTTGTTTGCCCTGTTTGTTTAACATAGAACTTCTGCTTCCGGCCACCAGGACTACCTACTATCAAACTGCCCCCTTCCCTCCAGCACAGACTGGGATCCATCAGAGAAGGGAAATGAATCTGGAGAGCCTTATCATTACCCAGCCCTCAGCCTGGAGACACGTACCGGCCCACAGCTCAGGGAGGCAGCCCCAGCAGAGCACTGAATTGAGGATACAGAGACTGGAGTTTGGGATGCTGAGGCTGATGGACTTTATAGGGCAGAGTACTGGAAAGGAGGGAGCTACTCAAAGAAATGGGAGTCCCTGGGAAGCACAAATGGCGAAGCACTCAACTACTAACCCTAAAGATTGGCAGTTTGAACCCACCCAGAGATGCCTTGGGAGACAGACCTGGTGGACTGCTTCTGAAATGTCACATAATTGAAAACCCTACTAATAAATCAGTGAAGTTCTACTCTGCATACATGGGGTCACCATGAGTAGGCGTCAACTAACAACAAACCAACAACAAACCTGCCCTAAGGAAGATATGACATGAATATCTAATGATTGACATCAAGGATTTAATTTTACTTGGATCCACAATCAAACGCCCGTGGGAGCAGCAGTCAGGAATTCAAACAACTTTTACGTTGGGCAAATCTGCTGCAAAAGACCGCTTTAAAGTGTTGAAAAGCAAAGTTGTCACTTCTGAGGACTAAGGTGCACCTGACCCAATCCATAGTATTTTCAATCGCTTCATATGCAAGCAAAAACTGGACAATGAATAAGGATGACCGAAGAATTGACACCTTTGAATTCTGGTGTTGTCGAAGAATGTTGAATATACCATGGACTGCCAAAAGAACAAACAAACCTCTCTTGGAAGAAGCACAGCCAGTATGCTCCTTAGAAGCAAAACAGCGAGACTTCATCTCACATACTTTGGACATGTTATCAGGAGGGCCCAGTCCCTGCAGAAGGACATCATGCCTGGTAAAGTAGAGGGTCAGCGAAAAAGAGGAAGAATCTCAACACTGGGCTCCAGCATAACAACAATTATGAGGATGGTACAGACCTGGGCAGCATTTCGTTCTGTTGTATGTAGGGTCACTATAAGTTGGAACCGATTCAACGGCGCCTAACAACAACAAAAATCTTTTGAGGTAGCCACTAGCCACATGTAACTATTAAACATTTGAAACGTGGCTAGCTCAAACTGAGATGTGCTGTCAGCATAAAATGCACACCAGATTTTGAAGACTTAGTATGAAAAAAAAAAAGAATGTAAACGATATCATTAATAGTTTTTATATCAATTACATTACATGTGGCTTGCATTTGTGGCTCCCATTCTATTTCTCTTAGACTGTGATACTATGACAAATGAATAATGAACCAAAGAGAAATTATAGAAATAAACCCCAATACTTACAGGAATTTAGTGTATGATAATGGTGGCATTTCAAATCAGTAGGGAATGATGAATTCAATAGATGGTGTTGGGACAATAGATTAGCAATCTTAAAAGAGAAAGGGAAAGCTGGATACCTACACGTTTGCTGTAAAAAAAATTAGCATAGAGTGCTGTCTTAGGCTGGGTTCTCTAAAGAAGCAAAACCAGTAAAGAATAAATATATGTATATACAGAGAGACACGTGTCAAGGAAACAGCTCGCTCAATTGTCAAGGCTGGGATGTCCCAAGTCATGGGTCAGCATAGAGGCTTCTCCTGATTCACCTAGCCGCTGGGGCTGGCAAACTGAACATCAGCAGGTTGGAGAGTAGGACTCTTGCTCACAGGCTATGAAGATTGATGAATCCCAAAATCCCAAGCTGCTAGCTCAAGTCCCAAGAACCCGAGGTCAAACAAACAAGAGGCAGCTGCAGGATCCAGAGAGGGCAAAAGCCGGAATGTCCACTTATATTCAGATGGAGACTACACACCCAAGAAAACTCCCTTTCAACTGATTGACACTCACAGCAGGCTCCATCATGGCCCAGCCAAGTTGACACACAATCTTAACCATCACACATGCTTACTTAAATACATGTGGGGAGGGGGAAAGTGCAATTGGCAAAAAAAAAACATAGAACTCACAAGTCATTCCCATGAAAATACAGGCACCTCCATACTTTATAATAATATAAATTCCAAAGACTAAAATGTTTGGATTTTAATCATTAAGGAAACCATAGATGGTAGAATAAAACATTAGAGAATTTTAAAAATTAAATTACGTTTTTAATCTTATGACACAAATCCTAGAAGCTATAAAAGAAAAGGTTGATAAACTTTACCTCATAAAAGTAAAGTTTTGCAAAGCAAAAAACACTGAACAAAGGTAAATTGCAAATGACAGAGAAAATATATGTAATGATATTGCACAGTAATGAATAACTTTCATTACAAACTCATTAAACTGGATTAAAAACAGCATTTCCTCCAAAAATTGCTGTATAGATTCAATGTAATTCCCCAATTAAAATTCCAACAGATTTTTTTTTTTTAATTTGGACTTGATTTTTTTTCTTTTTATTGAGCTTTACAGCTCAAGTTAATTTTTCATACAAAATTTATACGCATAGTGTTTTGTGACATTAGTTGTATTCCCCACAATGTGGCAGCAGACCCCCCCTTTCCACCCTTGGTTCCCTGTGTCCCTGCAACCAGTTCCTGTCCCTTCCTGCCTTCTCATCCTGCCTCTGGACAGGAGCCACCCATTTGGTCTCATGTATCTGACTGAACTAAGAAGCACACTCCTAGTGTGTATTATGTTTTGTTTTATACTTCTGTCTAATCTTTGAAGCATGGCCTTCGGGAATGGTTTCAGTTTTAGATTAATGGTGCACCTGGGGGGCCATAGTTTTGGGGATTCCTCCCATCTCTGTCAGACCATTAAGTCTGGTCTTTTTATGTGAATTTAAATTCTGCTCCACACTTTTCTCCTGCTCCATCAGGGACTCTCTGTTGTGTTCCCTGTCAGGGCGGTCATTGGTGGTAGCCAGGAACCATGTAGTTCTGGCCTCATGCTGGTAGAGTCTCTGGTTCATGTGGTCCTTTAGTCTCTTGGGCTAATGTTTTCCCTGTGTCTTTGGTTTTCTTTCATTCTCCTTTGCTCCAAGTGGGAAGGGACCAATTAATACATCTTAGATGGTCGCTCACAAACTTTTAAGACCCCAGACAGCACTCAACAAAGTGGGATGTAGAACATTTTCTTAATAAACTTTGTTATGCCAATTGACCTAGATGTCACACACGCAAGTGAAATTTTGCTGAAGATCTTTCAAAAGCAGTTGCAGCAGTACATCAACAGGGAACTGCCAGAAATTCAAGCTGGATTCAGAAGAGGATGTGGAATGAGGGATATCATTGCTGAAGTCAGATTTGATTCTTGACTGAAACAGAGAATACCAGAAAGATGTTTACCTGTGTTTTATTGTCTATTCAAGGGCATTCAAGTGGGTGGATCATAACAAATCATGGAAAAAGTTGTGAAGAATGGGAATTCTAGAATTCTTAATTGTGCTCATGTGGAACCTGTACCCAGACTGAGGCAGGTGTTCAAACAGAGCAAGGGGATACTGCATGGTTTAAAATCAAGAAAGATGTGTGTCAGTGTTGCATCCTTTCAGCATACTTATTCAATCTGTATGCTGAGCAAATAATCTGAGAAGCTGGACTATATGAAGAAGAATGTGACAAGAGGGTTGGTGGAAGACTCATTAACAACCTGTGATATGCAGATGACACAATCTTGCTTGAAGAAAGCAAAGGAGACTTGTCAAAACCCTATGGGGCAATTTGGGGATGTGTATATACTTGGATCCACAATCAATGCCCATGGAAATAGCAGTCAAGAAATCAAACGACATATTGCATTAGGCAAATCTGCTGTAAAAGACCTCTTTAAAGGGTTAAAAAGCAGATGTCACAGAAGATCTAAATGCCACAATCAACCAACTTGACCTCATAGACATACACAGAACACTCCACCCAACAGCAACCAACTATACTTTCTTTTCTAGTAGACATGGAACATTCTCTAGAATAGACCACGTATTAGGTCATAAAGCAAGCCTTAGCAGAATCCAAAACACTGAAATATTACAAAGCATCTTCTCTGACCATAAGGCCATAAAAGTGGAAATCAATAACAGGAAAAGCAGGGAAAAGAAATCAAACACTTGGAAACTGAGCAATACCCTGCTCAAAAAAGACTAGATTATAGAAGGCATTAAGGATGGAAGAAATTCAGAGAACACAATGAGAATGAAAACACTTCCTATCAGAACCTTTGGAAACAGCAAAAGCGGTGCTCACAGGCCAATTTATATCAATAAATGCACACATCCAAAAAGAAGAAAGGGCCAAAATCAAAGAATTATCTCTACAACTTGAACAAATAGAAAGAGAGCAACAAAAGAAACCCTCAGGCACCAGAAGAAAACAAATAATAAAAATCAGAGCAGAACTAAATGAAATAGAAAACAGAAAAACAATTGAAAGAATTAACAAGACCAAAAGTTGGTTCTTTGAAAAAATCAACAAAATTGATAAACTACTGGCCAAACTGACAACAGAAAAACAGGAGAGGAAACAAATAACCCGAATAAGAAATGAGATGGGCGATATTACAACAGACCCAACTGAAATTAAAAGAATCATATTAGATTACTATGAAAAACTATACTCAAACAAATTTGAAACCTAGAATAAATGGATGATTCCTAGAAACACACTACCTACCTAAACTAACACAGAGGTTAAACTAACTAGACCCATAACAAAAGAAGAGATTGAAAAGGTAATCCAAAAACTCCCAACAACAACAACAAAAAAAAAAACGGTCTGGATGGCTTCACTGCAGAGTTCTACCAAACTTTCAGAGAAGAGTTAACACCACTACTACTAAAGGTATTTCAGAGCATAGAAAAGGATGGAATACTACCAAACTCATTCTATGAAGCCACCATATCCCTGATACCAAAACCAGGTAAAGACACCACAAGAAAAGAAAATTATAGACCTATATCCCTCATGAATATAGGTGCAAAAATCCTCAACAAAATTCTAGCCGATAGAATTCAACAACGTATCAAAAAAATAATTCATCATGACCAAGTGGGATTCATACCAGGTATCCAGGGATGGTTCAACGTTAGAAAAACAATTAATGTAATCCACCACATAAATAAAACAAAAGAACCACATGATTTTATCAGCTGATGAAGAAAAAGCATTTGACAAAGTTCAACACTCATTCATGATAAAAACTCTTAGCAAAATAGGAATAGAAGGAAAATTCCTCGACATAATAAAGGGCATTTATACAAAGCTAACAGCCAACATCACCCTAAATGGAGAGAGCCAGAAAACATTCCCACTGCAATCGGGAACCAGACAAGGATACCCTTTATCACCACCCTTATTCAACATTGTGCTGGAAGTCCCAGCCAGAGCAATTAGGCTAGATAAAGAAATAAAGGGCATCTAGATCGGCAAGGGAGAAGTAAAAGTATCTCTATTTGCAGATGACATGATCTTATACACAGAAAACCCTAAGGAATCCTCCAGAAAACTACTGAAACTAATAGAAGAGTTCAGCAGAGTATCGGGATACAAGATAAACATACAAAAATCAGTTGGATTCCTCTACACCAACGAAAAGAACATCAAAGAGGAAATCACCAAATCAATGCCATTTATAGTAGCCCCCGAGAAGATGAAATACTTAGGAATAAATCTTACCAGAGATGTAAAAGACTTATACAAAGAAAACTACAGTACACTTCTGCAAGAAACCAAAAGAGACTTACTTAAGTGGAAGAACATACCTTGCTCGTGGATAGGAAGACTTAACATTATAATAATGTCTATTCTGCCAAAACCGATCTATACATTTAATGCAATTCCGATCCAAATCCCAACGATATTCTTTAAAGAGATGGAGAAACAAATCACCAAATTCATATGGAAGGGAAAGAGGCCCCGGATAAATAAGGCATTTCTGAAAAAGAAGAACAAAGTGGGAGGCCTTACTTTACCTGATTTTAGAACCTATTATACCACCACAGTACTCAAAACAGCCTGGTAGTGGTACAACAACAGATACAAGGACCAATGGAACAGAATTGAGAATCCAGACATAAATCCATCCACATGTGAGCAGTTAATATTTGACAAAGGCCCCAGAACAGTTAAATGGGGAAAAGACAGTCTTTTTAACAAATGGTGCTGGCATAACTGGATATCCATCTGCAAAAAAAATGGAACAAGACCCATACCTCACTCCATGCACAAAAACTAACTCAAAATGGATCAAAGACCTAAATATAAAATCTAAAACGGTAAAGATCATGGAAGAAAAAATAGGGACAATGGTAGGAGCCCTAATACATGGCATAAACAGTATACAAAACATTACTAACAATGCAGAAGAAAAACTAGATAACTGGGAGCTCCTAAAAATCAAACACCTATGCTCATCCAAAGAGTTCACCAAAAGAATAAAAAGACTACCTACAGACTGGGAAGAAGTTTTTATCTATGACATTTCTGATCAGCACCTGATCTCTAAAATCTACATGATACTGCAAAAACTCAACTGCAAAAAGACAAATAACCCAATTAAAAAATGGGCAAAAGGTATGAATAAACCACTAAAGAAGACATTCAGGTAGCTAACAGATATATGAGGAAATGTTCACGATCATTAGCCATTAGAGAAATGCAGCTCAAAACTACAATGAGATTTCATCTCATTCCAACAAGGCTGGCATTAATCCAAAAAACACAAAAGAATAAACGTTGGAGAGGCTGTAGACAGATTGGAACACTTATACACTGCTAGTGGGAATGTCAAATGGTACAACCACTTTGGAAATCGATTTGGCACTTCCTTAAATAGCTAGAAATAGAACTACCATATGATCCAGCAATCCCACTCCTTGGAATATATCCTAGAGAAATAAGAGCCTTTACACAAACATATATATACACACCCATGTTTATTGCAGCACTGTTTACAACAGCAAAAAGATGGAAGCAACCAAGGTGCCCATCAATGGATGAATGGATAAAAAAATTACGGTATATTCACACAATGGAATACTACACATCGATAAAGTATAGTGAGGAATCGGTGAAACATGTCATAACATGGAGGAACCTGGAAGGCATTATGCTGAGTGAAATTCGTCAGTTACAAAAGGACAAATACTGTATAAGACCACTATTATAAGAACTTTAGAAATAGTTTAAACTGAGAAGAAAACGTTCTTTGTGGTTACAAGAGGGGGGAGGGAGGGAGGGTGGGAGAGAGGCATTCACTAGTTAGATAGTAGATAAGAACTACTTTTCGTGAATGGAAAGACAGCACACAATACAGGGGAGGTCAGCACAATTGGACTAAACCAAAAGCAAAGAAGTTTCCAGAATAAACTGAATGCTTCAAGGCCAGCGTAGCAGGGGCAGGGGTCCTGGGACCATGGTTTCAGGGGACATCTAAGTCAATTGGTATAATAAAATCTATTAAGAAAACATTGTGCATCCCACCTTGGAGAGAGACATCTGGGGTCTTAAACGCTAGCAAGCGGCCATCTAAGATGCATCAATTGGTCTCAACCCACCTGGATCAAAGGAGAATGAAGAACACCAAGGACACCAAGTGACAGAAAGGGCCACGTAAACCAGAGAGTACATCAACCTGAGATCAGAAGAGCTAGATGGTGCCTGGCTACAACCGATGACTGCCCTGATAGGGAATGCAACGGAGAACCCCTGAGGGAGCAGGAGAGCAGTGGGATACAGAACCCAAATTCTCATAAAAAGACCAGACTTAATAGTCTGAGACTAGAAGGACCCCAGTGGTCATGGCCTCCAGACCTTCTGTTGGCCCAGGACTGGAACCATTCCCAAAGCCAACACTTCAGACAAGGATTGGACTGGACAGTGGGTTGGAAAGGGATGCTGGTGAGGAGTGACCTTCTTGGAACAGGTGGACACTTGAGACTATGTTGGCATCTCCTGCCTGGAGGGGAGATGAGAGGGTAGAGGGGATTAGAAGCTGGCAAAATGGACATGAAAAGAGAGAGTGGAGGGAGAGAGCGGGCTGTCTCATTAAAAAAAAAAAAAATTTTTTTTTTTTTCTCATTGGGGGAGAGAAATTGGGAGTATGTAGCAAGATGTGTATGGGTTTTTGTGTGAGAGACTGACTTGATTTGTAAACTTTCACTTAAAGCACAACAGAAATTAAAAAAAAAATGAAGAGGAAGTAAACCTTCTGACCTTTCTTTTGGGATGACTCTAGGTGGACTCAAACTTCCAACCTTTTGGTTGGTGGCCTGAGCATGTTAAATATTTGCACCACCCGGGACTCCTAACTTATTCCGTATCCTAACCTTTATGAAAAAGCAAATACCCCTGAGCCTTGGTCTCTTATTTTAGAACAGAAACCATCCTCTTTCCCGAGACTATTTTTCAGCCCACTTGAGAAGAAACCATCAGTGTCCCCTAGCCCCATGGATGTTCACGGATACAGTGATTTTCAGCCTTGATGGAAATTTTAGTGGTGTCTTCTTATAAAATAGTCTATGACCCATCTGTTGTTTAAGCCTACATGAATCTATTCAGGATTGGCATTCTACTCATCAGCCAACTCTGACTCTTTGGAGAAGGCGATAACAGGATGATTAAGAGCCTAGACTCTGAAGCCAGACCACTATCACTTACATGGCTTCTTTGCACTTTAGTTTATTCATCTGCAAAATGCAGATAACAATAGTACTTATCTCCCAGGTTTGCTGTGTGGATTAAATGATTTTACATAAAAAGTAACTGGCATATAGTAAATGCCTATATAAGTACTAACTCTTTTCAAAGGAGACATTTAGCAAAGTGAGTAAAAGCGCAGCCCCTGGAGCCAACTGCCTGGGTTTACATCTGCCCCAGCTGTGTGACCTTGGGTATGTTTCATAACCTCTATCTGCCTCAGGTTCCTCAAGCTCGAGGATAATAACAGTACCCACATGGAAGGGTGGTTTGCAGGACCAAGTGGCTTAATATCTCTAAAGCACTTAAAACAATGCTAGGCACAGGGAAAGTGCTAGGCAAGAGTTAGTCATGGCTAATGTCATTTCCGGGGGCAGTGGTCATTAGTTCAGTGATAGAATTCTCACCTTCCACGCAGGAAAGCCCGTCTGATTCCCAACCAAGGCACCTCATGCATAGCTACCACCCATCTGTCAGTGGAGGCTTGCATGTTGCTGTGATGCTGAACAGGTTTCCAGATTAAGACAGACCAGGAAGCAAGGCCTGGTGATGTACTGCCAAAAATCAGTCAATGAAAACCCTGTGGATCACAGCCATCCGATCTGCAACCCATTATGGGGATGGCATAGGACCAGGCAGCATTTCATTCCGTTGTGCATGGGATCACCAGGACCTGGGGACCAACTCCATGGCAGCTAACAGCAACAACAAAATGTCACGTTCACAGTCCATTACTACTGTTCACACTATTAAACCTGGGGCTTTCCAAGACCCTGATGCACATTCTAAACACTCCAGGTATCATTACAGTATAAGCTAGGATTGTTTAAATGCTAAATACATCTTACTGAATTCCACTCAAATCAAATCAACAGATACCAGTTCAGCATATCCTTTATGGAAAGCACCATGGAGATTATAAATTAGACAGTCAAGGCTTTAACGGGATTTATCTGCAAGTCGAGCCAGAAGCACATAAATTGTTCGATATTATAAGGTAGCAATTGCCAAAATAAAGGCAGCAGTGATAAATGTTACAAATACTTAAAGGAAGCACCCGTCCTGGCAGGAGAGGCAAGATTCCTGCTCTCTGAAAACTAAGGAAGAGCTTATGTCTGAGGTTGAACACACAAAGACTCTCTTTAATAGACCACACAGCACAGAGAATTTACTGAACAATAGGGGGTCTATACTCTCCAACTTTATCTTCACCAAAAAATGAGCTTCAAATTGTTTGCTTAGCTGTGGCAGTCAAGTGGCAAAAGGCCAGCTTAAACACACAGCTTATGGCTTTAGGATGCTTATCTTAAGTGCAAAATGAAAAGGTCATCTAAGTGGGGTTACAAGCATAACCTTCGTCACATCGGCAGCCGTCTCCTGCTGGTGAAGTTAAACAGCCTATCTGACGGACTTCAGAAAAAGCAGCCCCATCCATCCCCGCCCCCATCTATAGGTTTTATTATGAAAGCCCCTTAAGTACATACAAGCAAAACTCCAAAAACAAACAAACAAAAATTTCCTAAACTGAAGTCGGCTACTCAAAGCCACATTGCACTAGTTTAAAAAATGCAGGCAGACCCTGTCCTACAAATGACTATACTTAGTACTGGGCACCCCTGTGCTTCCAGCTGTCAGACCCTCATAGGTTTCACCATTACATCTTACAGCTTAGAATGAATTCACTGGTTGGGTTCAAAAGTACAAAAAGGAAAAAAGCTGTAGAAGGCGGGACTAGCTTAAGGAACCTAGCTTCAAGCGCTTAAATTGGGCCAATCTGTGTGCTGGTTGATGTCTACTTTCCTCCCTCAGTTTACATGATGGATGAATGCCCTTTTGTGAGCCAGGCCAGCCACTGTTCTTCTTTGAGATAATGTATTTTGGGTTCCAAACTTTGAACACAGCACTTTTTAAGTTGGAAGCAAAAGGAGGGATTTTGTGTTATTTACAAGGTCTTCTCCTTGTTCCTACAACTATCTTCTCTCCACTGGGGAATGTCTGAGGTTTGGCAAATATGAGAAAGAGCAAACTCTAGCATATTTCCTATCAGTCACTGTCAAAAGGCCATAAACAAATGTTTCACTGCTGCAAAGAGAACAGTCAACAAAGAACGAAAGACAGGAATGGGGATACTAATCCAAATCTCAAGTGACAGCTCCTTTCCACCATATTGAATTGATAAATGTTGTGTTACGTATATATATTTTTACAAAAATTTAAAGAAAAGGAAAAATAAAGCCAGTTATTTCTTCATCTCTTACCCTTCAGACAGGCTAGATGGAGACTCTTCAGAGAGAGACCAAGGCTTTGCATACATGCTGCTGAAGTGAGTACGAGAGATCAAGGCTTTGGACAGAAGCGGCTAGTGGCTTGGAGTCTATCTTAGCCATCTAAAAAAGTGCTGCTATAACAGAAAAACCACAAGTGGGTGGTTTTAACAAAGAGAAGTCTATTCTCTCACAATCTAGTAGGCTACTAGTCCAAATTCAGGGCGTCAGCTCCAGAGAAGGCTTTCTCTGTCAGCTTGGAGGAACGTCCTTGTTGTCAATCTTACCCTGAACTAGGAGCTTCTCCGTGCAGCAACCTCGGGTCCAAAGGATGCACTCTGCTCCTGGCACTGCTTCCTTGGTGGTATGAAATCCCCCTGTCTCTCTGCTCACTTCTCTCTTTTATACCTCAGAAGAGATTGGCTCAAGACACTATGTAATGTTGTAGACCTCATCAATATAACTGCCACTAATCCATCTCATTACATCATAGTGATAGGATTTACAACACATAGGGAAATCACATCAGATGACATAATAGTAGACAATCATACAATACTGGGAATCATGACCTAGCCAAGTCAACAGATATTTTGGGGGGATACAATTCAATCCATGACAGGTCCATGACTACGAAAATTGATTTCAGTCTAGATCAGCCATTCCTTGGCAGATGGAGTTAGCATCAGGTGTTACATACTCTGCAAGGATCAATGTTGTAGATTTGAACTTGCCTTTGAACCAATAGGCAACAAGCCTAAAGTCAATGTAGATGTGCTCTGGCAATTTTGACACTCAGGGTGTCAGAAGTATAACCCATCATGGGCCAAATCATTATCTTCACCTCAAAAAACTACAGCAAATGTGTTAGAACATGGGAGTCTGTGCCATATGAGTGATAGGCAAGAAGCATGTCCAGTCCGGTCTGATTTGCCATCATTGCCCACTTGGGTGGGCAGGCACTGTGTTTCATGTATTGAAGAGCCATGGAATGCAAAGCTCTGATAATTTCTAATGATTAATAAAAAAAAGAGTAATAAGACACAATTGCTTCTGCCTATCAGTCTTACAGGCTTGTATGTGAATCACTCCTGAAGCTGAAGAGGGACAGAATAAACTCTTTAGTATGATATTTGAGATCCACCACAACCTGGCCTCAGCTAACATTCCAACCTTATATCTACCATGTTGCAGATTGTATTTTCCAAAGATGGTCAGCCCAGGATAAATGGATGCATAGATGGATGGTGAGTGGGTAGATTGATGGATGGATAGATAGACAGACATGCAGTAGATAGTTAGATATCCCACATGCTCTTGTTACAATGTGACTGACACTCCTCTCACTGAGAGGTGTGGTCTAGTTTTCCTCTCTTTGAATTTAAGCGGGGGCTTGTGATTGCTTTGACTGATAAAGCATAGTGTAAGTGATGCTAAGTGACTTCCAAGGCTATGACAGCAAAAAGATACAGGCTTCTCCTGGCTCTCTTTTTTTAGGATATGCACCTTGGGAACCCTAAGCTGGTGTATAAGAAATCCAGCTGCTCCAAGATAGCATGCTGGAGAGACCATGCAGAGAATCACAGAATTAGAGAGATTCCCAAGGAGATCCAGCTATTCTAGTCCCCAGATGCATGAGCTTTCC
The DNA here is from genome assembly GCF_030014295.1 of Loxodonta africana. Classification (NCBI taxonomy): domain Eukaryota; kingdom Metazoa; phylum Chordata; class Mammalia; order Proboscidea; family Elephantidae; genus Loxodonta; species Loxodonta africana. The sequence goes on from NC_087347.1 coordinate 117,679,471, forward strand.
CAGCCCAAGTGTCAGAGATAAGTGAGTCAGTCTTCCTGTGATTACAGTTCCCAGACATCAAGCCACCCCAGCTGATGCCAACCAGAGCAGAGACGAACTGACACTACTTAGCCCTGCTTGAATTCCAAGTTCATAATTAAAATAAATGTTATTGATTTAAGGCATTGAGTTTTGGAATGATTTGCCATAGTAATAGAAACACACCCAAAACTGTACTCCAACAAAAATGACTGCTCACTAATCCTATTTATTGATTTTTCATTGGATTCATTCATTTATTAAACAAACACTTGTTAAATGCCTATCATAGAGATATCACAATTGATATGACATATTCTCTGCCTTCAGGGAACACATATTCTAGCCCCAGAATGAGACCCATATAAATTGCTAAAGCGAAAGTCTTGTTTCTGGTCTAGCATGTAAAGAGCTTGGAAGCCTTTGCTCTCATTCTCACAACAAGAAAAAAGTTGAAAAACTGAAAATCAACAGTTTTTAGATCCATCAGAGAATTTAAGTCATGGGCAAACTAATGTTCCCAAAACTTGAAAGACAGACAAATGATATGAAGCAGCTTACCATTAGTGCTAGACCAAGCATCAATTAAAGGATATCCATCAATTAAAGAGTAATTGACTATCGCTGGAGTCTGCTATGGACTAGTTTGAGAGAGAAAAATTCCTGGAGGTCTAGCCTTAGGTGGGTCTCCTACACTTACATGAGTTTTGCCTCAAGGAGCTCCACCAGGTTCTCGCTTAGAATCTTGGGGGAAAAAATCCCCTCATGCTTCTAGTAGGGGCAGAGGAAAGTAGCCATTTTGAAATAATGCTCTGTTCTCCTTAACAATGACCTGCCCCCAAGGGAAACTATAACAGCCTAACCAATGTGGATTTTATCAGAGCCTAATTTTTTTAATCCACATGGGAAGTCCCTGGGTAATGCAAGCAGTTAATGGATCGGCTGCTAACCAAAAGGGTGGAGGTTGGAATCTACCCAAGGTACCTAGAAGAGAGGTCTGATTATATGCTTCTGAAAACCCAGCCTTTGAAAACCTTATGGGGTAAAGTTCTATTCTAACACATATGGGAGCACTATGAGATATAATCAACTCAAAGACAACTGGTTTACAATCCACTTGGAGGAAGGGAAATACCCACCTCCAGCCACTCTAGCCAACTCCACACTTCTCTAGGTATGGTATGGTGAAAGAATTCTTTCACTATACCTATTCAATCTGTGTGCTGAGCAAATAATATGAGGACCTGGACTATATGAAGAAGAACAGGGCACCAGGATTGGAGGAAGACTCATTAACAACCTGTGTTATGCAGATGACACAACCTTGCTTGCTGAAAGTGAAGAGGACTTGAAGCATTTACTAATGAAGATCAAAGACCACAGCCTTCAATATGGATTGCACTGCAACATAAAGAAAACAAAAATCCTCACAACTGGACCAATAAGCAACATCATGATAAACAGAGAAAAGATTGAAGTTGTCAAGGATTTCATTTTACTTGGATCCACAATCAACAGCCATGGAAGCACAGTCAAGAAATCAAAAGACGCATTGCATTGGGTAAATCTGCTGCAAAGGACCTCTTTAAAGTGTTGAAGAGCAAAGATGTCACCTTGAAGACTAAGGTGCGCCTGATCCGAGCCATGGTATTTTCAATTGCATCATACGCATGTGAAAGCTGGACAGTGAATAAGACCAAAGAAGAACTGATGCCTTTGAATTGTGGTGCTGGCGAAAAATGTTGAATATAACAAGGACTGCCAAAAGAACAAACGAATATGCCTTAGAAGAAGTACAACCAGAATGCTCCTTAGAAGCAAGGATGATGAGACTGCATCTTACATACTTTGGACATGTTGTCAGGAGGGATCAGTCCCTGGAGAAGGACGTCATGCTTGGCAGAGTACAGGGTCAGCGGAAAAGAGGAAGACCCTCAATGAGGTGGATTGACACTGTGGCTGCAACAATGAGCTCAAGAGTAACAACGATTTTAAGAATGGCTCAGGACCAGGCAGTGTTTCGTTATGTTGTGCATAGGATCACTATGAGTAGGAACCGACTCGATGGTACCTAACAACAGCACCACACTTCTCTATCCTTCCTTGTTCACCTAAAGGGTGAAAAAAAGATCTGAGCAGTTATGAAGAACACAACCCAAGGGCACACATTCGCTAAAAGACTGAGACCTAATAATAGGATTATAGAAAGCTTCCCCTCTTCCCACACCTTACCACAGCATCAACATTAACAGGGCTTCATAGTGGATAACAACCAAAAGAACCTCAGCTCCTTTTACCCGGTACAAAATTTCTAACTTTCAACAAAAAATTTCAAAGAATTTTAAAAGGCAACAAACAAACCAAAGCTTAAAAAGATACAGGAAGCCTAACAACCAGACGTAGATATAACAGAGATTCTGGAATTATCAGACTGGGCATTTAAAATAACTATGATAAATTTTTTTTTTTATGATAAATATACTAAGGGTTCTAATGGAAAAAGTAGGCAACGTGTAAGAACATATGGGTAACATAAGAACATAAGCGGGGGATAAATTGCTAAACTGAAGTGGATGTTTAGTAATAGAGACAGCATTTAATCTTCCCCATCCTTCACAGCCCATTTCAAGTACTACCTCTTCTAAGAAGTTCTCCCTGGACATCTCGAGTTATACTCCTTTTTCCCTATACTGGTGAGCTAGTCTGCTTAAACCAGCTCAGAAGAGCCAACTGTGCACATCTTATCCTAACTCTTTGCTTAGTGACTTCACATCAGTAGTTTGAAATTCATCATGGTGGGAGTATTTATACCATGGAAATTGGGAAATGGTACAAATCAGGGATTCCCGTCCCTCCCCACCCCCATCTTCTTTTCGGAGAGCTAGTTGTTAAATGTTGGCCAGCACACCACTGGAGATACTTCTCACTAGGTACCTAGAATTGGGTTAATTTTGGGGTGGATGATGATACATCAAGACATGAATCTTCAGATAATAAAGCTTCTTTAGAAAATAATTGGAAGTGTTGGTGGAAAGGCGACAAGGAGTTCCTGAGGCATGTGAAGCACTGTTGGCAGTGAGTTATTTGGCTCCACTGTGGACAGCTTGCTGGTTGCTGGTTATTGACTGCTAGATTTTTTTTTTTTTTTTTTTAATAAGAACATTCAAAAATTTTTGCAAGCCTGCCAGGGAAGTTAATAGATAAGCTTAGGCAATTCTAAGGACTTCAGTAGTCAATGACAGAGGAGAAATCTTTGTGTTGCCTCCTGGACTTTGGTCATGAAAGTAACAGACAAGGAAATCACCCGCACAACTCCTGCTTGCTCAGCTCTCACACCTGGCGCTATTATACCTACAACATGGATGTGATGTTTCATCTTGTAAAGGTTTCCTTAAATAGCAAATTACATATTTTCTGGCATATTTGGCATTTGAATTAGTATTTGTTGTTTTCGTTAGTTGCCATTGAGTGAGTAGATTCCAACACATGGCAACCCCATGTGTGCAGCGTAGAACTGCTCCATAGGGTTTTTTTTTTAATTTTTATTGTGCTTTAAGTGAAAGTTTACAAATCAAGTAAGCCTCTCATACAAAAATTTATACACACCTTGCTATATACTCCTAATTTTTCTCCCCCTAATGAGTGAGACAGTACACTCTTTCCCTCCACCCTCTCTTTTCTAGTCCATTCAGCCAGCTTCTGACCACCTCCGCCCTCCCATCTCCCCTCCAGACAGGAGATGCCAGCATAGTCTCATGTTCATGGTTTTCAAGGCTATAACCTTTTGGAAGCAGATCACCAGGCCTGTCTTCCAAGGCACCTCTGGGTGGGCTCTAACCATCAACCTTTTGGCTAGTAATCAAGTGCTTACTGTTTGCACCATCCAGGGACTCCTGAATTAGTATAGCAAGGTAATATTTTGAAATATTAACGAATGATTTCTGTTGCAGCTTTTCCTTTGATATTTCCATTTCTCTTTTGTCTCTTCCTGCATTTAAGCAGTGAGGCCATTCTAGAGAGGAAAAGGACTATTAAGGGACAAAAAAAAAGTAAAGATTTGGAAGAAAATATGTTGAACTAGAGTGACTTCTTCCCTACCACCCCATCACCACCGACCCCTGTCACCTAGCCTTCGAGTAGATAAAAATCCCCTAGGCTGCTAGTAGAGAGCAGATTTAGAGGTATAGCAATGAAAGAAAAACTTGGGGTGTCCCGGACAGAAGATGCTATGCCCTGCATTCAGCCAAGTCCCAGGGAGGTGGCAAATCCACCCTATATATTTGTGGGATCCAGAGCAAATGGGATCTAGGCCTTATTTCCCAAGCAGATCCTCAATTAAGGGAGTGGGAGGGAACAAGCAATCAGAAAAAAAGTAATTCCCTTATCTATTTAAGGCAGATGGGACCTCAGATAGTCTTACATGTCCTGGAAGTAACACGATGGTTTCATCCACCTGGGAAAGGCATAATAGGAGAGAGCCATACCAGCTAAAAGGCCTTGTGACAGTAAATAAATGATAGCACCCTTTGACGACAACTGACCAACCACCAAGCAATATTATGGATGTCTCAGCAGGTACCCATAAGGATGGATGACCTCAGGCACCAGCTAATCCCCAAAGATGACATTTTGACATTAAAGTTCAGAGTAAATGGTTGGGTGAAAGGTGGAAGTTATAAATCCCAAATTGACTGAAATTAATATACTTCTACTGTGGTAGAATGAAAGCTCAAATAAAAATTAATTTGAGTTATTAAAAGAGAGAATATTATATTTCTTACCTAGAGGAATATGTGGGTTTTTGCCCATTACATTAAAATTTAATGTTACTTTCACAATGTATTTCCTTTTCTTAAGATCCTGGAAAGAAACCCATGGCTATGTCTGATAATAAGATTTCTAACAGTGCAAAGTATTATTAGAATTTATCTGCTTCATTAACTATTGTGGGGGATGGCCTGATGCACCACACCAATCAAGGGTCAGCAAACACTTTCTGTAAAGGGCCAGATAGTAAACATTTTAGCCTTTGCAGGGCTTATGGTCTCTATCGAAACTACTCAACTCTGCCGTTGTACCATGAAAGCAGCCACAGACGATGAGAAAATGCACATGGCTGTGTTCCAATAACACTGTATTTACAAAAAAAACAGGCAATGGGCTGTGTTTGGCCCACAGGTTCTAGTTTGCTAACCTCTGACCCAGATTCCCACCTTTAGTAATGAAGCTCTCCCCTCCATTATCCCCTGCCATGAGAGGATGGTGATTGACAGCTCTCATTTGAGGAACTGTATTCAGATGGAGAGAGTGGTTTCACCAAGGTCACGTCCCCTTCCCAGAGCAGGCTAGATACAGTGACTGCTAGATGGGAGGTGGGGCGGTAGTAAGAGCCCAGACCCATTACCTTAATTGGGGACAATTCTGAATGGCATCCCAGCTCCCCATGAGATTGGCTGAGTCCTTTACTGTGACTGCATCACAGCTCAACTTCTCTCTCTGCCCAACTCTGCTTCCTTTAACGCCACAGGTACTGACCTAAGGGTACTCTTCCAGGAAACCTGTATGCCCCCCACCCCCACAATACTTAGGAGCTTTGGACCCAGTGCCAGTCAGGGGTATTAGCTTTGTGACCTTGGGCAAGTTAATTAATCCATCTCATTTCAGTTTCTTCATCTATCTACCAAGAAGGTTTTATGAGCATTAAATGAGATGATATAAATAAAGTTACCAGTACAGTACTTGGCACAGAATGGGCACTCAAATGGCAGCTATGAGTAAACACTTACTCCATGATTTTGTAAAACCAGTAAAGCCATATTAATTCTAACTCCACAAATTCAGAATGTGTGACCATTCAAAGAGCTACCCTGGTTTGTTTTTATTGTGCCAAAAAAAAGGAGGAGACAGGGCTATTTAAGAAATTACTTAGTTAAATTTGAATATGAGCCAAGATAGTGAAGTAGCAGAGGTTGCTGGGTCTCTCTTCTAATCACAACCAGAAGATAAAACCATTAAACCCACGATCGTCAAGTCAGTTCTGACTCATAGCAACCCTATAAGACAGAGTAGAACTGCCCCATAGGGTTTCCAAGAAGCAGCTAGTGGATTTGAACTGCCAACATTTTGGTTAGCAGCCGAGCTCTTAACAACTTTGCCACCAGGGCTCCACCCAGAAGACACAAAAACTAAAATAAAAACTGGAAGAGACCCTTTGGGATATAGAAGGCAGATCGTTGTGGCAAACATGTGGTAGAAAAATCAGCCCAAGGCCAAGGACAGCTGGGTGGCCTCTTAGGGGTGGGGGTTGGGGATGGAGGTTTGGAGTGAGTGATACTCTCCCCACCCATGGCTGCTACATGGCCTGTAAGATAGAAAAATAGCACCAGCCAAGCCCTGCTCAGGTAAGTAAGGTGGCAGTGGGGGTGGTGCAGGGGTGAGAAACATAACTTTAACAGAAGGGGACCAACCACTATGAATTTCTTCTCCCTAGACCCATGATTGAGGGTTAGGTTATTGCAGTTAATAAAAAAAAGCATTTGGGAAACAAGAGTGACAGGGAGGATGTATATAGGGAGTTCCCTAAAGACCAGGGTTGCCTAGTAAGGGGGTGAGAATGAGGGTAGTCAAGGACAAGGGCTCTCTGTCCATGCCTAACTCACCCCCTCCCCAATCCCTTACATTCACCAGAAGTAGCAAGAGGTAGCACCTGGGCTTTGGGCCCTCTTCCTGGATACACACTGTCAACCAACCTAGTTGATACTCATGGGAGAAAACGGAGCTCACAGGGAAAAATAATCAGATATTTGAGCAATTTGCACAAGCAGCAAAAAGATTTTTGCTACTCAAAGAATGGTCATCAGTTCTGCAACACTGATGTCAACAATGCTTGTTAGAAATGCAGACTCTTAGGCGCCACCTTATGAATCAGAGTCTACATTGTAATAAGAGACCCAGGTGATTTACATAACAGTAAGGGTTGGGAAGTATCTCACAAGATTACACTGTCTATGTAATTAGGCAAATCAAGAATTTAAAACAAAAAATAATGAGAGATGAGTGTATTAGTAATGAAAATTAGGCACAAAAAGTTACAAATAAGGACCCAGTGGAAATATAATGAAACATAATAGTTGAAATAAAAGAAGTTAATAAATGGAATAAAGAACAAAATAGATACCCGTACCCTGTTGCCGTCAAGTTGATTCCAACTCATAGCAACCCTATAGGGCAGAGTAGAACTGCCCCATAGGGTTTCCAAGGAGCACCTGGTAGATTCAAGCTGCTGACCTTTTGGTTAGCAGCCATGGCTCTTACCCACTATACCACCAGGGTTTCCAAAACAGATACAGTAGGGACAAATGGGCTAAAGAAAGAAAAAATACAAGAAAAGCAAAACAGAAATAACACTGTCAAAGTTCAAATAATAGGAGCCCCAGGAGAAGAGGAAAAATAGAGGACAGGAAATAGCTAAAGAAATAATTATAATATCCCAGAATAAAAGGTAGAATAATCCTAGAATGACAGTCAAAAGAATAGCACTCAGGGGGATGAAGAAAACCCACGTAGATACATTAGAGAGAAATTTAAGACAAAGAAGAGCTGATTATCTACAAAGATACAAAAGTCAATTTGACATCATACTTCTCAACACAACCAGAGGAAACAAGACTTCTGAGTTATGTTTTCAAAATATGGAAAGAAAAAACTTAGACCTTATAAGCATATGTGATATTTTGTTTTATCTGTTCTGTGTCATTTTATCACGCGTAGATTCATGTAACACCACTGCTATCAAGTCACTGTTCCATCAGCACAAAGCTCTCCCTCATGGTACCCCTCTTAGAGAGTGACACCCACCCTCTTCACTCTTGCCAACCCTAACCTCTGGCAACCATTAATCTGTTCTCCATCTCTATAATTTTATCACTTTGAGAATGTTATATAAGTGGAATCATACAGTATGTGAACTTTTGAGGTTATTTTTTTCACTCAGCATAATGCCCTTGAGATCCAGCCAGGATGAAGTATGTGTCAATAGTTCATTCCTTTTTATTGCTGAGTAGTATTCCATTCTATAAAGATACCATAGTTTGTTTAACCAGCCAACCATTGAAGGGAATTTTGGTTGGTACAAGCCTTTTTTTTTTTTTTTTTTTTTAACTACAAATAAAGTTACAATGAACATTAATGTACAGGTTTTTGTGTGGACATAAAATTTCATTTGTCTGGAATAAATGCCCAGCAGGGCTATTGCTGGGTTGTATAGTAAGGGTAATATACCAAAAACAACAACAACAACAGAACCAAACTCATTGCCGTCGAATCAATTCCAACTCGCAGCAACCCTATAGGACACAGTAGAATTGCCTCATAGGGTTTCCAAGGAGTGGCTGAAGGATTCAAACAGCTGACCCTTTGGTTAGCAGCCATAGCTCGCTGTAGCTCTTAGCCACTGCACCATCAGGGCTCCATATACAACCCAGCAATTCCCTGCTGGGCATTTATCCCAGAGAAATGAAAATTTGTATCTTAAAGCTTGGCTGCTAACCAAAAGCTCTGCAGTTTGAATCTACCAGCTGCTCCCTGGAGCAGTTCTACTCTGTCAGAATCGGCTCAACCGCAACAGGTTTGGTTTGGTATAGTGACGGTATGTATAGTTTTCTAAGAAACTGCCAAACTGTATTCCCGAGCAGCCGCACCATTTTACATTCCTACCAGCAATGCATGAGAGATGCAGTTTCTCCACGTCCTCACTAACTTTTGCTGCTGTCACCATGTTTTATTTTAACTGTTCTGTAAGTATGTAGTGATATCTCATCATGGTCTTAATTCAAATTTTCTTAAAGGCTAGTTAAGGAACATGGTGGAGCAACATTTAAGTGCTCAGCTGCTAACTGAAAGGTTGGCAATTCAAACCCACTAGCTGCTCCACAGCTCAACGACCTGGCGATCTGCTCCCATAAAGATTACAGCCTAGAAAACCTATGGGGCAGTTCTACTCTGTCACATGTGGTCATTATGAGTTAAAATCGACTCAAAATCACACAAAAACAATGGCTGGTTATGTTTAACGTCATTTCGTGTGTTTATTTGCCATCCATATATCATTTTTGGTGTAATGTCTTTTTATGTCTTTTGCCCATTTCCTAATTGAATTTAGAATTTTATATCTAGTTAAATGCATCATTTATATGAGGACTCAATGAAGATATTTTTAGATATTTAGGGCCTCAATAGATGTACTGTAAAAAGATTATCTTTATAAACTCTTACAGAAGGTATTCCAGCAAAAAGAAAAATAAATTCAGAAATAAGCTACAGATTATATGAAGATGGAGAGTAAATATAATTTAATAAAGTTTATTTTCGAGTAAAACAGTAAAGAGCAAAAAATTAATATATCCTTAGCAATACCTGTTGCTGTCAAGTCAATTCGGACTCATAGCGACCCTATAGGACAGAGTAGAACTGCCCTGTAGGGTTTCCAAGGCTGTAATCTTTATGGAAGCAGACTGCCACATCTTTCCCCCATGGAAGCTGCTGGTGGGTTGAATTGCTGACCTTTCAGCCAGCAGCTGGTCACTTAACCACTGTGCCACCAGGACTCCATCCTTAGCAATATGGAACCTAAATTCTAGATGGTAGCAACATTTCAGAAGCAGTGGTAAGTGGGTGTTGGGGGCTGGGGAACAGCAATGGAAAGATTGTGGACTTGGATGTTGAAGCCCCAGGGACTGGGATTTAGATCCTACTTTCCCCCATTTATTTACCAGCTGTGTGACTTTTCATGTACAGGAAAGTACCTAATACAGTGCCCGGAGCATGGCAATCAACAAACACGGTCCTATTTCAGAAAACAAATGCAATGTTTTCAACATTGCAAATGGTAGAGTAACTAAGTGGACTTTCAATATGTATCTGTGAACATAACAAATTTGCCTTTATTTAAATCCAGTTAAATTATAACCCAGCCACCCTCTCCTTCCTCCCTCCACAGTAAGCAGATAGAAGTGAGGCCTCCCCGAAATGCACAGTTTGCAAAAGCTGGGATTTGGGAAGGGAGGGCATAGAAATCGTCTATTTCAGCTTGCTTAATCAAGGAAGACTTCCTGGAGACACTTAAAGTTATGACTGGCATTGAAGGAACTAACATTAGAGGTGATGCTGGGTGCTCACGTACACACACATATTTCCATTTCCTTCCCAAGAGCCTTCCAGTTTCTACATTATCATCCCCTCTTTACAGAGCATAAGGAGGAATGAAGAAGAGCTAGACAGTAATTAACGGAATTTTCCCGACAGGCCCAACTTTCCTGACTGTGAGGCCATTACAACAAATAGCTTAAAGTTCTGCCTCTATAAAGGCTTAGTTTTCATCTTATAGATGTCGGGGAAGTTTTTGTTTGGTGGCTTCCGATAGCTATAACTGTCTGTTAAATGGTTTTGGACAAACAAGGCAAAGATCTCATGGGGAGTGACCGCCTTGGGCTGTGTAAAGTTAGCCTCTCTTCACTGCTCAGGAGCGGCACCCCACTGCCTGATGATGAGGATATTTTCCAGCCATCTGAAGGGCCAGCTGTCAAAGACCACTTTTCTACAGCAGCCCCAGCACAGCAGGTGAATGCCTCTATCTCCGGTCCTTGAAGCTTCTCTTTATCTTCCCCCCTACCTTAGACTCCTTTATTTTTTAACTGTTTTCTACCTAAAAAGTTCTCTAATTGGAATTTTTCTTCAAAAACTCATTGATGACTAGAGCTGGAATGTCTTGGCCTTGTCCTGAATGTGTCAACAGAGGTGTCCTGGGGTAGTCCTGGAGCAACACCACTCTGCATTTGCAATCCGGCTCTATTCCCTTATTCCAGTTTCATAACCACTGTAAGCCTCAGTTTCCTCATATGAAAAGAGGGGCAATACCTACCTCTGAGAGATGTGGTGAGGATTGATGAGATAAGGCATATAACTGTGATAGTTTATTTTATGTGTCAATTTGGCCAGGCTTGGAAACCCTGGTGGCGTAGTGGTTAAGTGCTACAGCTGCTAACCAAAGGGTCAGCAGTTCAAATCCACCCAGGCGCTCCTTGGAAACTCTGTGGGGCAGTTCTACTCTGTCCTGTAGGGTTGCTATGAGTCAGAATCGACTCAACGGCACTGGGTTTGGTTTGGTTTTGGTTTTATATTGCCTAGTTGTTTGGTCAAACACTAGTCTATCTATTGCTATGAAGCCTGTACACGTGATTAATCAGCTGGCCTTCAGCAAGGCAGATCACCCTCCATAACGTAAGTGGTCCTTATCCAATCATTAAGAGCAAAACCAAAGGTTACCCGAGGGAGAATTCTGCCTCCAGATTATAGATAGATACCCTGCCAGAATTCTTCTTTCTCCTCCACTGCATGAACTACCAATGTGAGATACAAGACTACTGCAGTTTCTAACCTTTCACCTGACCTACAGGTTTTGGACTTGTTAGTCCCCACAATTACATGAGCTAACTCCTCAAAATAAATCTGTCTCTATGTGTATGTGTGTACACCTCTTAGTGCTATTTCTCTAGAGAACTGACTGTGACAATGCAGGGTAGCAGGTACAAAGCATAACACTTACTAAATAACAGTGACAATGACTTCCTAAGAAATGGGAAGGGAATGGGGCCACATTTAGAGGACCCTGAAATAGACACATCAGACATGGTGCCTGCCAGACCGAACATCCCATTATAATTCAACGACCTCAGGAAAGTAGCTTTAGGTGGCTCTTTGTGCATGAACGGGTGGTCATCAAATAGACCGTGTGGGCACCAGATTCATTCCTTGGCTTGGCCAAAGACCCATAAGATTCTCTGTCCAATGGAGCAATAATAGTGAACCAAATCTATGAAATTAGATCCTTTAGAATCTTACCCAGGTCTCTGGAGCAGGGGACCAACTGACCCAGGGGAGAATTAGAGATGCCATGTAAGAGACCACGTGAGCCACAGAGAAAGACTGAAGCTATTGCTGGAGCCACCCTGTTTCTTGACTGGATTCCCAGATCCAGTGGCAGCGTAGGTGTTTCCTAACAATAAGCCCCCTTTCCCTAAGCTGCCTTGAATCCATCCGTTTCTTGGATCCAAAGTATCTGTCACATGTATCCTGTAACACACCTTACTAGCAGGGAGTGGAGTTTGCTTTCCCTTTGAGAGAAATGGGTACATTTTAGACCAAGCAATCACTATCTGCAGCAGTACAGGAGTGAAATGACCTGGGACCACCTAGAACACCACCTGAAGGTAAGCACACCCACACATCAATAGGGCAATAACATGATACACTTGGTACAGAAGCACTGGGTAGTGGATGTTTCTAAGGTTTCTTTCTGATCCAGTAAGTGAACCTCCTTTCTAGTTCTTAGATTCCCGAGCTGTGCAAGTCTTGGCAGTGGGCAGGGCACAGCCAGCCATGACAGAGGGCATTGAGGGTGTGGGCACATAACCTCAGCACAGCTGAGGGATTCTGAATCTCAAATGAGTGACAGATACATAAGAAGATACCAATGCATTCCATATGCAAGTAGCAGCCACCTAAACCAGTGGTGGCCGTGTTGAGTGCAACAGGAAAGGGTACAGTGGGGGCTGGGTTCAGGATCAGTGGAGTGGCGTGGTCTGCCCTGGAATATCGTACACATTTTAATGTCACTTTTTTTTTGTTGATCTGGGGTAGTTATACTACTGGTACACATAATAAAATAGCCACCATTCATTAAATTCTACTATGTATGATAAGAACATTTTTAAATATATTATTTCTTGTACTTTTAATAAGTCTGCATGGTTTTACTATTTCCAACAGTGTGCTGATACACTGACTCAAAAAATTAATAAATAAATGCCCTGATTTGTGGCATTTGCCAGTTTCCGTGGCATAAAAACTCCTGCCATGGCTAATTGCAAACTGCCAATACGACTTCTTTGAAACTACACATGTGATGTCACTGAACGTAGAGCTGGGAAGCCAGGCTAACAATTGGCCACTGTGAGCACCTCCAACACCCCACTGTTTATTTCCCTTTGGCAGATGATGTGTCAGGGGTCTGGAGAGTCTCCTTGAGATACTTTCATTGACAAGGAACATAAAAGCTTGACTCACCTTTCTTTAATAATAAGGAAATATGAATATCTCACATAACAAGAAGTCTAGAAGTAGCTCACTTCCAAGACTGGTTGATGTCACTTCTCACTTTTGTCTTTGAAACCCAGGTTCTTTCTTTCTTTCTACACTGCTATCTCAGAGTGCCACCTTAGCACCCATATGGCCATTTGTGGCTGCCTCTGTTTCAGGTCACGCGGCAAGCATGGCAAATCCAGAAGCAGAAGAAAAGGAATAGTTTCCTCTTATATATCCTTTTCCAGAAAAAACATCTACATTTTCAATGAGATAAAAAAAAAAAAGAAGAAGAATATTTCTGGGTATTTCGCTGGCCTCAGGGGGACACACAAACTGATTCACGTACAGAGAAGTTGAAATTTTCTGCCCAGGGAACGTTATCTGAAGCAATGTCCTCCGACCTTCCAGCAGTACCCTAAACATCCCTGTGTCTCAGGCACACACGATGTGAGGGGAGTGAGGATACCTGTACTTGCCCTGTTTTTAACCTGTGACCAGCCATGTGACTTCTCTCTCATTTGTAGAATGAACAGAGTAGACAAGCTGAGGTATCACGTTTCATGATTTAATATTTCTGTGAATAAATCCACCCTTTGATGTGGTTTTTAGCTGCCATCAAGTCAGCCTGAGACTCATGGTGTCACCATGCAGAGCAGAACCAAACATTATTGGGTCCTGCACCATTCCCACGATTGGCTGTGATTTGGACTGACAAGGTTTTCATTGGCTGATTTTCGGAAGTAGGTCTCCAGGCCTTTCTTCCTAGTCCATCTTAGTCTAGAATCTCCACTGAAGCCTGTTCGGCATAGTAGCAACACACAAGCCTCCACAGACAGACAGGGGTGGCTGCACATGAGGTATATTGTCTGGAAATTGAACCAAGTCTCCCACAGGGAAGGCAAAAATTCTACCGCTGAACTAACACTTCCCCCTAAACATACCTTATTGGTGTTATCTTAAAAACGGAAGCCCAGGTAATGGAAAATAAAATAATAAATACAAAACACCAAGCCCAGTGTCTGAGGTGTACCAGATCTACCTTTCCTTTTTCTTCCCTTTCGCCATTAACCCTCTCACAGTTGGCAGTTGTGAAACTTCTGTGGTAAAAAAAAAAAAAAAAAAAAAATGCATGAGAGTATATCAAAACACAAAATAAAAACTTTCCCAAAAGTGTTTGTAAGCCATTATTAAGGGAATGCTGGGCTCTTGGGGGCTGTGTGGAAGCTAGAGAGACAGCCTCAGGTCACCATAGACACTCTCCACTCCCTTGCCTTTGCTTATCCGATGGTCATAGTTGTTAATAAGGAAGCTGCAGGGCATTTATTTGCTTACTTTGCTGCTAATGATAGAAATAAACCGCTCCACTTTGATGGGCAGGATTGCAAGGCACCACCAGGCACGTTTACCATTCTTGGCACTCCCAGACTCCCGCCAAGGTCTGTGGCGGGAGCAAATCCTCTCTTGTCAGCAAATTCTGCCTTGTCCGATTTTCAGGGTGGCCTGCCTGCTCATCCATCCCCAATCCCCTGGTGGGCCTCATTCCTGGCAGCTGAAAGGGAGATGACACTGACAACTTAATATAAAAATCTCTTTTGAAAACAAGGGCTTCTGGGATTAAGGCAGTACGTCATTGTGGAAAGAATAAGGCATTGACACTCAATGGCCTTGGACTTAGGAAACAACTTTCATTGCCAGGCACTTACTACATACTATCTTTAATACTCTCAACCACCATAAGATGCTCCATTATAGCCATTTAATACTCAGTGATGTTCAATGTTTGCCCAGATTGATCCCACTAACCCAGAACTTGATTCAGAGCTGCTCCATAGTAAAGTCTGTGCTGCTCTCCAAGTTTAACCCTGGGGTGGGACCTTGAGAGTTACGATGAGGTTAGAGAAAGATTTGGTTGTCATCAGTTAAAAGTTAGCTTGTGGACCATAAGAATGCATGCCATAACTCAGGGAGAAGACCCAGAGAAAAAAGCAGAAGCCTGAAGCCTAACAAGGTGGGATGATCAGTCAGGGGAAAAAGGATCCAGAGAACACAGAAGAACCACAAGAGAGATTAGAAAGGCCAGGAGAGAAGAGCTATGGTCAACTTACATTTTTCAAATGTAGGGAGAGGTGGGGAATGACAGTAATTAGGCACCACTCATCATTGAGTCTCAGATAAGTGCTTATTCCATAAGTTTACAATCTCAGATGCCCCCAGAGCCCAGGTAGGGAAAGTAACCAAATGCTGTGGCTAGCAAGAGGCAATAGGGAGAGGTGTGGACTGTAGAGAACCCATATCCATCAAAAAGGGGCAACCAGCACTCGGGTCTCACTGATTGTAGCCAAATGTTAGTTTTTCAGGGAGGATCTGGAAGCCTTAATGTTTCATGTGCTACCAAATGAAACAGGTTGGCAACTTGGAATCAACCTATAGGCTGGGAATTTGCCAACTCAGCCCTAAGGGCAGAACCTTTCTCCCCTTAGGAGATAGACATCCCAGCTCCAAGATTTTCCAGGTTCTTGCGGGTCCCAGAGCCCAATGATAAATCCTTGTTTTTCATCTATACTTTTTAAATTGGGGGTGGGGGGAGGGCGGGGAAGATACCAGTGTCATTTCTGGGATGTGATTTAATAATGCAAAGCAGAACTCTTTGCTGGAAGTAATTAGTGTTAAATCATGACTATACCAGAGAAAATGGCACTAATGAGGAGTGGATGTTATGATGAGTGGCAAAGGTAACATTCCAGTTGCAGGTTGATGCCAAAGCCTGGAAACAGGGCATTTTCAATGACTTTGCAAACGAGGAGTTTGACTGAAAGGATAAAATACGGGCAAGAATCAAAAAGAAGTATAGTCCAGGCAATAAAGGACTTGAATGTTTCCTCTCAACTTTCTCCCTTAATGGATACATAAATTACAACTCCTTGGTCTGTGAACTATCCAAATATTTAAATAAATAAATAGGATTCATCTAAATACAGTCACTACTTAATAAACAACAGACAACTGGCTATCTGAAAGGTTGTCTGAGGCAACTGTCATTGGCGTCTAGTATGTTTATGAACTACCACTAACCGCCATCAGTCAATGGAAGCAAATAAAAGAAATTTAAGAAAGTGAATCTGCTGTATTCCTCTGCGTGTGTGTGTACGTGTGTGTATGTGGGTACGTGTGTTCTTCTGTATGCTCACAGCACAAGTCTGGAGGACAAATAAATCCATTGCATTGTATTAGCTGTATCATTGGTTCACAATGATCAATAGCTCCATCCCCTATGTTAAAAGGGATCATCTGTGTTAAGGTCTTTCTGATGGACAGTTTCTACCTACCTGCCTCCTCAGCTAAGACTACTTGGCTGTTTGACCCCCACCTATAATCCCAGTTTTTCACCATTTTTGCTAGTCTGACCCTCAACCTTTTCCTTTGTCTCTGTTCTCAAACCTTGTGCCTTGAGTTCTGCCTTGTAACCTTCTCAGCACTTCTTTCTGGATCTGAGATTCTGTCTTTGTCGCACCCCACTGGACCAGCAACAGGAGTGGCTTTGAGGGGCAAGGGTCAAAGTCCAAAAAAAGTGGCAGCAAAAGCCAGGCTGATCAGACAAGGCTTTATTAGGGAACCTACGTACAGAGATCAGTGCCAGAAATCACTCAAGAGATAGCAAACTGTCATGAGTCAGCTGTGCATAATGGAGAGGATCGGGGGTTTATATACCCTACCCAGCGTGTAGGGAGAACAATGTGCCTATGTGTGGGTGACTCCAAACAACGGTTAATGGGATTGTTTTGTTAAGGAGCTCTGGTGGCACAGTGGGCTATGCAGTTGGCTGCTAACTGAATGCACCGGCTGCTCTGCGAGAGAAAAGACCTGGTGATCTGCTCCTGTAAAGATTACACCCTAGGAAACCCTATAGGGCAGCTTTACTCCGTCCTACAGTGTCACTATGAATTGGAATGGGCTTGATGGCAATGGGTTTGGGTTGGTTTTTTGTTCTAGTTAATGGATTTCAATTGATGTTACCATGAAGTCAGGTGTTTAGTGTATTTTTTTTCTGGCCCAGGTCACTCCTCAGTCAGGTACTCTGATTCTCCCCCAGAGTCCTTTGTGGTCAAGGTCTATTTTGTACTGTTCAGAGCCCTCTTAGTCTTGTTTGGTGAAGAAGCTCTTTTCTTGTGCCTTACTCATTCATCCCAACCTTGAATCCACTCTATGGACAAGACTGATGACACACTTCCCCCATATTTAATGCCTGCTTGGACTTTCAAGCGCTGCCTCCCGTGGGAGCCTGGGGCAGCCTTCTACTTGCCGGTTGAGATGCCCAGCCACTTTCTGGCACACCCTTTCCTCAGCTTCACCGTTCTTATTGCATGAACTGTACCACTCATTGCCTGTTGCCTGTGTTTTGTCTGCAGGACTATTTTGATTCTCAGCCCTGCACCAGCTCTTATACCTTCTTGTATCTTCCAAGCTTCTGTCCATCCTGATGACTAGTTCAAGTTCCATGTCTGCCTCTTCCTGGCTACTACGTCCCAATACAGTTAACTAGACTGTAACTGGTACTAATTCAAGATACTACAATGGGGAACTGATCTCATAGACAAGAAGGATTCATTAAGTTAGATCTACTCACTTCCTTCTATTTTTCAGTTGCATCTTAAACATTGGAATGAATGTTTGATCTTAAACATTGGAATGAATGTTTGATATAGAATTTTAAAATTCCTATAAGACAGAAGTACTAAAAATTGCTAATGATAATTTAGATCTGATTGCATTGCTTTTGACCAATACACTTTGCCAGACTTACAAAGGAAGAAGTAGGCACAGTGGAAGCCAACAATGATAATAACATCTTTCCTGCAAATGCTATTTATTCATTCTAAACTACTTTCATTTAACTCATTCAACAGACATTTACTAAATGTCTGCTATTAACCTAGATACTGTATAGGCACTGGACTTGTTACTGAGAAAAAAAGGAACAAAACAATAGAACATTAAGATAAACTCCAAGCAGTTTACAGCCTGCCATCATTTATTACAGGGCTGTTTTAACTTTTTTCAGCATCAAAATTAATTTTTCAAATAATAATCATATTTACCACCTCTATCAGTCAGGATCGGCAAGGGTATCCTGCAGTAACAAATAATTCCAACATTTAAGTAGCTTATAATAACAACGGTTTATTTTTCATTAATGCTTTATGTCTATCATGGGTCAGCTAAGGCTCTGCTTCATTCCTCTTTACTTTAGGACGAGGGCTGATAGATCAGCCTCAATCTGGAACATTGTCAGTCTCACAACAAAGGAAAAAAGAGAATATAGCAGTTCATACCCTGCCTCTTATTAAAGCTCTGCCCAGAAAGAATGTACGTCACTTACGCTAACATTTCATTGGCTAGAGCAAGTCACATGGCCACGTCTGGCCTCGCCAAGACAGGGAAATATAATCTTCCCCAGGGAGGGGCAGCAAATATTTTTGAAGAATAATGCACACAGCCCTCAATATAAGAGCAAATACATATGTAACTGCACAGACTGAAGTTACATCCCCTCTTGTGAGAAATCTCTGTGGAACCTTAAGCCTCCATCGAACTCAGTTTAGGAACCACTAACCCATTTTGTAATCGAAAATTCACAAAAATCCAATGATGTAACTAGGAGAGTTATCATTGTCCCCATATAAAAGGTAAGAACACTCTCTGAGGCCCAGGAAGTTTGCAGGAGTAGGACCAGGATGGAGGACTGATGCCCCCTACTCCACAGCTCTTCCCTTGAGACTTTGATGGAGCCACCGGCCTTGAAAACACGAGGTTCTCTGTCATGATACCCATAGAATATCTAGAACCCAAGAAAGCTGCCTCTTTCTATGCTCAATTGGGGCTAAACTGCACTTTATCCTGGATGGTCAGCTGCAGACTGGGCCACATCCTGCAAAATCACTGTAGAAATCTTGCCTTGACCTTTGGAGTGTGCTTACAACTCACTTTACAAAGCAGTGTGTCAGAACTCAAAAAAAGAAGACAGATTGTGCTAACTCCACCAGCAAGCAATTTGTAAAATCAGACCTAAGAAAGGCCTAACACATCAACAGGGAGAGTAAGCCAACCTGAAGGGGACAAAACGAGGTGGGAAACAGGTTCCCCTACCCTGAGATATTTAGTCCAGTATGTTCTTTGAAATAGAAGCCATCTTCCTTCAGCAGAGGTTTATTGTGACCTATTATGTACCCTGGTGGTGTAGTGGTTAAGCGCTATAGCTGTTAACCAAAAGGTCAGCAATTCAAATCCACCAGGCGCTCCTTGGAAACTTCATGAGGCAGTTCTATTTTGTCCTATAGGGTGGCTATGAGTAGGAATCGACTCGAAAGCAATGGGTTTTGTTTTTGTTTTTTTACTATGTACCAGGCAAGGTAATACAAGCCAAGATCAAAAATACCTAAGACACCATTCCTGCCTCCAGAAAACTGAGTAACTGGGAAGGAGTTAGTGATGATGCTGAGTGCGACCACCATGTTGGGAGAGGTTCCCTGGGATACAACCCCAGCAGTAGGAAGGACAGGAGGTAAGGGAGGCCCCCATGAATTCAGAAGCCAGATGCCCAGCTCTTATGGAGTGAGAAACGTTCATTAGCCATGCCAGTGTGTACAAATTGCCACCCACATGTAGGAAAGAGCCTAGAATTGAGCAAGAGGGTTAGGCTCGACTTCAGTCCTGTCATTTACTTTCTGTAAGTTCTTAGGCAAAAGCTCTCAGCATATTAAAACCTCAGTTCCTTGTCTATAAACAAGAAATAATAAAACCTGTCCGAGCTACTTCACAAAACCAAAAAAAAAAAAAGGAAAACCAAACCCGTTGCTGTTGAGTCAATTCCAACTCATAGCGGCCCTATAGGACAGCATAGAACTGCCCCATAGGCCTTCCAAGGAGTGGCTGGCAGATTGAAACTGCCAACATTTGGTTAGCAGCCGAGAAACTTCACGAGGCGGTGGTAAAGGCCTGACGGCACTGTGAATGAGCAAATGCTCTGTAATGTGTGGAGTTGCCTACCTGCACCGTCATTCCTGGGCACTGCCTCAGCACACTTCAGGGTGTCCAATCATGCCGGCCAGCCTGGACTTTTCCTGGTTTTAGCTGTGGAACTTCCCCAGTCCTGGACACATGGGTACCTAATTTGACCAGAGGATCTGTGAGGTCTCTGCTGGCCATACATCATTTGTTTTTATTAATTTTTTTTTTTATTATTAACTTTTATTGAGCTTCAAGTGAATGTTTACAAATCAAGTCAGTCTGTCACATATAAGTTAATATACATCTTACTCCTTACTCCCACTTGCTCTCCCCCTAATGAGTCAGCCCTTCCAGTCTCTCCTTTCGTGAAAACTTTGCCGGCCTCCAACTCTCTCTATCCTCCCATCCCCCCTCCAGACAGGAGATGCCAACACAGTCTCAAGTGTCCACCTGATATAATTAGCTCACTCTTCATAAGCATCTCTCTCCCACCCACTGTCCAGTCCCTTTCATCTCTGATGAATTGTCTTCGGGAATGGCTCCCGTCCTGTGCCAACAGAAGGTCTGGGGACCATGACCTCTGGGATTCCTCTAGTCTCAATCAGACCACTAAGTATGGTCTCTTTGTGAGAATCTGGGGTCTGCATCCCACTGATCTCCTGCTCCCTCAGGGGTCCTCTGTTGTGCTCCCTGTCAGGGCAGTCATCGATTGTGGCTGGGCACCAACTAGTTCTTCTGGTCTCAGGATAATGTGGGTCTCTGGTTCATGTGGCCCTTTCTGTCTCTTGGGCTCTTAGTTGTCGTGTGACCTTGGTGTTCTTCATTCTCCTTTGCTCCAGGTGGGTTGAGACCAGTTGATGCATCTTAGATGGCCGCTTGTTAGCATTTAAGACCCCAGATGCCACATTTCAAAGTGGGATGCAGAATGTTTTCATAATAGAATTGTTTTGCCAATTGACTTAGAAGTCCCCTTAAACCATGGTTTCCAAACCCCCGACCTGTATTCAGTTTATCCCGGAAACTTCTTTGCTTTTGGTCCAGTCCAGTCCAGTTGAGCTGACCTTCCATGTATTGAGTGTTGTCCTTCCCTTGTTTTTATTAATTTTTAAAGTGTACAATTCAGTGGTTTATATTATATTCACAAGGTTGTGCAGCCATCACTAGACTGTTATTTAATTCCAAAAAGTTTTCATCCCCTCAAAAAGAAACTCTAAACCTATTAACAGTCATTTTCCACGCCTTTCTCCCCACAGTCCCAGCAACCATTAATTTACTTTCTGTCTCTATGGATTTCCCTATTCTGGACATTTCATATACATGGAATTACAGATAGTTCCCAACTTATGATGAGATTCCATTCCAAGTCAGCTCTGACTTAAGCCGAATATCTCATTTTTTAAATTTAGTTTTCATTATTATTGCCTTTTACTATCGGTATGAAGCCCTGGTGGTACAGTGGTTAAGAGCTCAACCTTTTGGTTAAGAGCTAACCAAAAGGTCAACAGTTGTAATCCACCAGCCACTCCTTGGAAACCCTATGGGGCAGCTCTACTGTGTCCTATAGGGTCACTATGAGTCGGAATTGACTCGACAGCAATGGGTTTGGTTTTTTGGGGGTGGGAGTTTTTTATCAGTATCTTTGTAACTCCGGTCTTTGTCTTTAGGGGCTGGCATGACAGTGACAACATCAGCAGATTACATACCGCAACACGCATAAACTTTAGTACATATTACTAATGATGAGTCGCGTCTGACTGAGGGCAAACAGCAACAGTGGGGGTGAAGCTTATCTCACCATGGTTTTAATCTGCATTTCCCTAATGGCAACAATGTTGATCATCCTTTCATGTGCTTTTCTGGCTGTAACATTTTAATTCCAAAACAAATTCTCACTGCACTGTCTGGAGGAAATCCTGGTGACATAATGGTTAAGAGCTACAGCTGCTAACCAAAAGGTCAGCAGTTTGAATCCACCAGGCACTCCTTAGAAACCCTAAGGGGTAGTTCTACTCTGTCCTAAGGGTCGCTATGAGTCGGAATCGACTCAATGGCAACGGTTTGTTTGGTTTTGGCACTGTCTGGAATGTCCTTGTTGTGTACCTCCCCCTGGACAGAAAAAGGAGAAGAGCCTTTGTCTGGGTCTCACGCAGGACAAGCGCTCAAATGCTTGTCTATGACTACAAAAGAAAGTCCAAATGCTTTCGTGACATGATTTACTTTTAAATCCTCAACTCCTTTTTCCCTACATGGACACTCCAACAGAGCTGATCTATTTATTGGCCCCCAGAACACATCACTCATGTTTCCTGCTTTAGATCAGTAGCAGATGAAAATCTCAGCTCATAAACTGGAGAGTGTAAGAAATGTCACATCTTCTCATTTCCTATCAATCAGCAATTTCTCTCCCTAACTACTTTCCTGCAAGACTGGTGAGGAAGTCTGTCTCAGTCTTTCTGAGGGCTCTCCCCAACCCTGGAAAGATATCAAGAATTTAGGGGCTTACAGATTGTCAAAACCTGGGGGAGGGAGTTGATGAAGATGACCACCGAGGTAGCCGCTGTCCCTGTTCTTATTGCCCCTTCAGTTCTGATGGTTCTTCCAGGCCATGCCAGAGGCCCTGGAATCTTTACCCAGGTTAGAAACCCATGTATAGGAGTTGTCATCCCTCTGAGCAAGCACTCTCCCCACTCAGACTTCTGCTGTCATGGAACCCAGACTCTCTCCTTGCCTCGTGGAGAACTTCTCTTCCCTCCCATTTCTTCTGCACATTCAGGAAGCCCATGGGAATGTTTCATATCTGAGTCTGGGCAGTCATTGGAGCTACCACAAGGCATCTCCACTTCCTCCTCACCTGCTGCCAGCCTCCTAGGGGCTCCTGATTTCCGGCTGCCTCTCTAGGATAGAGCAGCCTGATATACTACACAGGCGACTATGTGGCTCCTGCTCACATTTCCTCCTGTTGTTGGAGGTCCTTGGCCACTTCATGCCCCAGCCACGCCCAGCCCCCCAGTCAGTGACCTTCACCTGTGAAAAAAAGTCACAGAACAGGGTGCCTTGGGCTCACCATGACTTACAGAGATTGTAGTGATGTGACATTCTGTTTCCTTTTATTTGACATTCTTCTTTCTAGGAATCAGCATGAATCTAAGAGAGATGAGTCACAGGGCAATCTGAGAGGCGTGTACCATGCTCTCCTCAAAATTCTTCCTCCCAGTTACCACATGACCCAGCAACTCTACTCCTAGACATATACCAAGAGAAATGGAAACACATATCCACACAAAATCTTGTATATGAAATGTTCATAAAAGCATTATTCATAATAGCCAAAAAATAGAAATAACCTAAACACCCATCGACTGATGAATGGATAAATAAAATGTGGTATATCCATACAATTAAATGTTATTCAGCCATGAAAAGGAATGACGTACTGATATATATACTACCACATGCATGAGCCTTCAAAATATTATGCTGAGTGAAAGACGCCGGACACAAAAGGTTACGTATTGCTTGTTTCCATTTATGTGAAAAGTCCAGAACAGGAAAATCTATAGACAGAAAGTAGAGTTTGTCTAGGAGGGATAAAGAGATTAGAGGGTGACTGCTAAAGAGGACAAAGTTTCTTTCGGGGGCGATGAAAACCAAAAAAAAAATCTGAACCCGTTGCCGTCAAGTCAATTCTGACTCATAGCAAACCTATAGGACAGAGTAGAACTGCCCCATAGAGTTTCCAAGGACTGACTGGTAGCTGTGGCACTTAACCACTATGCCACCAGGGTTTTCGGGGTGATGAAAGCTTTCTAAAATTTGTTGTGGTGGTCGTTGCATAACTTTGTGACTACACTAAAAGCTATTGGATTGTACACTTTAAATGGGTAAATTGTATGGTACGTGAACTATATCTCAATAAAGCTATTGCAAAAAAAAAAAATTCTTCCTCTTTTTCCTCCTTAACCCATTGTCCTTAGGCTGAGTTTGATTGCTTTTCTTCTCTCTCCCTTAGGATGGCATCCTAGTTATCTAGTGCTGCTATAACAGAAATACCACGAGTGGATGGCTTTAACAAAGAGAAATTTATTTTCTCACAGTCTAGTGGATTACAAGTCCAAATTCAGGGCGTTGCTTCTAGGGGAAGCTTTCTATCTCTGTCAGCTCTGGAGGAAGGTCTTGGTCCTCAATCTTCCCCCGGTCGAGGAGTTTCTCAGGCATAGGGACCCCGTGTCCAAAGGATGTGCTCTGCCCCTGGTGCTGCTTTCTTGGTGGTACAAGGTCCCCTTGTCTTTCTGCTTGCTTCTATCTTTTATATCTCAAGAGACTGCCTCAAGACACAAACCAATCCTGTAGGTTGAGTCCTGACTCACTAACACAACTGCCACCCATCTTCCCTCATTAACATCATAGAGGCAGGATTTACAACATATAGGAAAATCATATAATACCTAGAATCATGGCCCAGCCCAAATGAGACACACATTTTTGGGGGGACATAATTCAATCCATGACAGATGGGTTCCTTCTCAAGAGGCCCTTTAGTCCTTTGTGCAAATGAAATCCTACTGGAGATCTCAAACATAGCCATACATTTCTGAATTGGCCACAGGTATAACACTTAGAGTGACTGCTAGTATCCTTGTTGATATGGATGCTCATAGATATCAACCAGTGTTTGAATTCTTGTCCAAGTTCATAAAGAAATTAGCATCTGAGAGTCTTGAATTCCACTACTTCTTAAGCTCTGAGTTTACTGGTGAGAGTATTTGCTAATGAAGCCTTCTACAAGCATCACCTGTAGTTCACACAGGACTGAAGAGTAACCACAGATGTGTGAAATGCAAGTCTTTCCACCTGCCCTTGTGGAACGGCACCAGAGTTCCTTCTACACTATTGCCTTCTAGGTGCAATTCACAGATCATGGTACTTCATATCTTTGTGTTACTTTCACAACAATGGCCATGAATTGATTGTTAATGAGGGAAGTTTACTATTATTACACGGCAAGTATGGCTGTGCCACAAAATGGAGAAGGAGCATAAAAGATACCCCTTTGATCACCACCATGAGAAACACCGATTGTACAGAAAGAACTGAAGAACATGGAGATTGGGGGACCATCGATCCCAAGTACTCAGGCTAGAAGAAATGAGAAGTGCTGTAACAGAAGCCATTTTCATGAATAACTAAATCATTCAGCCCGTGTTTTTATAAAGAAACAGAAGAAAGTAAAATGGAGTGAACAAAAGCCTTCTGTATAATCAAATTGATAAAGACTGGTGAATTAATGCCTATCATTTGACCAGGTGCTCAGGCCAGGACTAAAAGTCAAGCTGCTTCCCTCCAGAGCACAGTGAATGCCAACACCCCTGCTCCACCTCCTGGGTACATGGGACCTTGACTTAAGTGGCATCAAGTCAAGACTGCAGAAAAAGGAGGAGGTGATGGCGGACTAAAGCTGGGCTCCAGATGTGGACTGGATCAGGCCCCAATATTCTATTTGAGCAACAATTACCTTTCAGTTCTAGAAAGATTTTGGGGAAAGTGAAGAAGTGAGAAAGAAGTTAGAATGTTGAATAATGTAATCCCAAACAGAAAGTAGGTTCTAGTCTACCAGGAAAAATCCAAACCAGAGGTTGGTGAGCTATGGATAAGCATCATAGAGGCACTAAAGAAGAGTGATCCCTGTGGGTCAGCAGGAGCTTAAAACCACCTACAAAGTCTGAAGTTTATCATCTTGAACATCCAAGTCAGATCAGGCAAGCTAAAGGCAGGACACACTGGGGAAAAAAAAGGCTATGGTTGTTAGGTTTTTCTCCAAAACTATGTATGGATCGCCACTGGTGGAAGTAGGGAGCCTAGAGCCAACTCTTTGTCTGTGGAAGCTGCATTGCTCTCAATTCCCCACGGCAGCTGCTGAAGGCACAAGAGATGGCTGCAAAAGCAAGCCAGGCCAACTTCCTAAGTGGGTTTTTAGTCTGATCCTTGAGTATCAATTGCCACATCTCTGAAACCCATGTGAAACTGCTCATTATAGATTAGTAAGTAAACACAAATAAGTTTGTGCTAACCTTGCTTACTGGGTCATCTACCCTGTTGGGGTTTGTAAATTTGGAAGGAGGCTTTGATTCTATAGGAAGGTGCTGG
Source organism: Loxodonta africana (assembly GCF_030014295.1). Classification (NCBI taxonomy): domain Eukaryota; kingdom Metazoa; phylum Chordata; class Mammalia; order Proboscidea; family Elephantidae; genus Loxodonta; species Loxodonta africana. The sequence continues at coordinate 117,705,778 of NC_087347.1, forward strand.
GGGTTGGGAGAGAGACAGATTCCAGCCATATTTAGAAGCAGAGTCTTCAATGTGGTGCAAAAATGTGACATCGTTCACTACATACGATCTGGTCAGCAAGGTAAGCACTGTACTTACCTTGCCTATTGGATAATTTACCCCTGGTTTTAATAACACATCCCAATGGCCTTACATGACAGGAGAGTCACCTACCCCCTACCTCTTAGCCCCTGATGCTGAGAGCTGGGTTAAAGACGATACGTTTACTTGACTTCTGCCTGACTTTCTGTGACCTATCCCCTCTAGCATCTCTCCAAGCCAGAGTTTAATTTCAGCCAAGCAAATTCATCATCTAATGTCCTTTTTATGCCTTGGAGTCCCTCTGTGATACAAATAGTAAGCATACTGCTAACCAAAAGGTTGGAAGTTCCTGTCCACCCTGGGGCAACTCAAATAAAGGCCTGGTGATCTACTTATGAAATCAGCTATTGAAAATCTACAGTGCACAGTTCTACTATCACACACATGGGGTCACCATAAGTCAAAGTCAATTCGATGACATTTCTTTTTTCCTTATGCCTTATTGATGAGGAAATTTTAGAAATGGGGCAGAAGGGTACCTATGGGCTTCTGAGGGTGAGCACATCCGATTTTTAAGTTTATGGGCTTCAGATGCATACTTACAAAAGTATTGGCTGTCAGATAGCGGACTAGAAAGGCATACTGGACAGAGGAGACCTAGGAAGAAAGATGTAGAAAGTTGGAAAAATGACCAGGAAACAAGATACAGGAGATTTGTTTCTGGCAGACAATGTCAATGATAATTGACTTGGACCCTGATACCAGATTTGTTGAGATGGTGACATTTAATTTAGGAAATAGTATTGGAGTCATTATTCCCTGTCCTTGAGCATAGAGAATGTGACCCAGCTGGAGCTGGGCTCACAAGGGCTCACAAGGACCCATCAACTGGGCCCTTTAGGTATAAAGACAAGAGCGAAGATAATCTTGGAAAATATGTGTTAGGGAATCTTTCACATAAGCCAGAACACAAAAGACTTTCGACTCTTTATTAACATTTACTGAATAGAAATTCGTTGGGCCAATGAAGACCCTCCTGACTTTCATTACTGAACCCTGTACCAGTGTTTGTTGAGAGGGACTATTCAAAATGTAGGATCATAGTTTCTAGCCCATCTGTGAAAATGTGAAGTGTTCAATGGTTTTGCCCATTTTGTAATGTTAATATATACTGATGAGTCTGTAATATTTTCTGAACTCAGGCAGACACGGCTGTGGCAGCATGCTTGTCCGTTTTCCCATTCTTGCCTATTCTGTAATGTTTCCTTGGATTTGGGCAGACATTAGCTCTGGCAGCATGTTTGTCCGATTCCCACTTTGGCCTTTTTGAATATATGTCGAATAAAACTTTCTTTTGGCTTTACTAAACTTTGTGATGTCTTTTGCCCTACAACACATTACAGCCTGTTTTTATGCTTGGTCACACCAACCTGCACGGACAGAGGTGACTCTGAGGAGGTGAGCCTTCTGTGGTCTTCACGGGTTCCTTTCTTCTCACGGTTAACAGTATTCACTGTGAAAATTTGTCCAAGTGTCTAACATTTAACCCTCCAATCTCAGCATAAGCCCACTATCTACCATTCTGTTACGAAATGGCTAGGAAGCTAACCAACCAGTTGCGGTGGAGTTGATTCTGACTCATGGCAACTCCATACGTGTCAGAGTAGAACTATGCTACACAGGATTTTCAATGTCTGATTTTTCAGAAGTATATCATCAGGCCTTTCTTCGGAGGTGACTCGAGCCTACAAACTCTAGGTTAGCAGCCAAGCATGCTAACCATTTGTACTACCCAGAGACTCTGGCTAAAGAGCAGTTTTCATCATATTTTTTCTAAAACTTTTTTTGGCGGCTCCTTCAAGAGAGATAGTAAGTTACCCCATAGCATCTTTATTTCCAATTTGAATAATCTCATGACTATCCACACTTCACACAAACTTTCTTCCCCAACCTCTTCACAATGCCTGTCTCTTTTGTCAGAGCATTCGATGGTTTTGCTAATCAATGTGAATGGTACTAAATACCCTGAACATTTCATTTGGAAGTTAAGTGGAAAACCCAATTGTGCATTATGTATCTGAAATTACTTTCATTGGAAAGCCTTGGAATGGAATTATTAAAAATTTCTTTAATTAATTTGGTACAGAAGTTCATTGTGAGGAGCTTCTGGGATAATGCGGCAGCTCTGATAAGAGTATTGAACTGCTGCCGTTGGAGCCCCTGAAAGCCAGGTTTTGCAGCCTGGAGAAGTCACCCCCCTCTCCGATACCCCCTCCCCGTTACCTGGCAACTCACAAATGGGCTCAATTGCAGATGGAAGTCAAAAAGGACAGCCCATTGAAGGCTCCCTGGGTGTGCTCATCAATTGTAAATGAGATCATTATCCGATCAAGTTGAATATGAATGATGGTGGGCTTAGTCAGCCTGCTAAAGAAGTCAGAAATTTCAGGAAAGTAAATGAATACATAAAATCAAAGAGATCCAATAAAGTGAAAGTTTCACTCTTAAGGAAAAAAAAAAAATCTTGGGGCCTAAAAATCCATTTTCTTTTAAAAGTGAATTTTTCTCATTCCTTGGAGCTCTGGTGGTGCAGTGGTTAAGAGCTCGGCTGCTAACCAAAAGGTCAGCAGTTTGAATCTACCAGCCATTTCTCGGAAACCCTATGGGGCAGCTCTACTCTGTCCTATTGAGTCGGAATCCACTGGACCATAACTGAGGTTTTTTGCTTGTGTGTGTGTGTTTTTTACTCTGACAACCCCAATTCAGCTTTCCTGAGCTCAGCCAGCCCTTCCCAGCTCGCAGTGCACAGAAGTGCCCAGCCACAGTGATGGGGTGCATGCCCCACACAGAAACTTCAGTCCAAGGGCACCCACTCTCTTAAAAGCAGCATTGCAGTTTCCAAGATTTTCCATGAAATATGCTTTCTGTTGTAATGAATTTATAAAAATACCTTCAAAGATGGTATTTTAGACAAAACCTTTACTTTTAAAGATTTTTTCCTATTTTTACAAAGTTAATTTTTTTTTCATTTTCCATATGACTCCCAATTTTTTAAACATCAAATTATGAAAAAAGTCTTCACGTGACATTTGACTCTAATTTCCCTATAATTTGAAGTAGCTGGGAGGGAAAGACTCTGGAATGTTTGATATGTAAGGAAATTTAGAAAGCGCCTAGTTTACAGGTTTTTCCCAACCTGTCTTCCTGAGGGCTGATGTGGACAGTCATTATGCAAAGCAGATACAGCCCTCTAGCCAAAGCCTTGGTGGTTCTGATTAAGAGCTACAGCTGCAAACCAAAAGGTCAGCTGTTCGAATTCACCAGCCACTCCTTGGAAACCCTCTGGAGCAGTTCTACTCTGTCCTATAAGGCTACTATGAGTCAGAATCGACTCAATGGCAACTTTTGTTTTCTTGGTAGCCAAAGGTAGAACATTTAATTGTGCTCGTGCAGAACCTGCTCGTAGACCAAGCAGCAGTCTTTCAAACAGAACAAGGGGATACTGTGTGGTTTATAGTCAGTAAAGGTGTGGGTCAGCGTTGTATCCTTTCACCATTCTTATTCAATCTGTATGCTGAGCATATAATCCAGAAAGCTGGACTATATGAGGAAGAAAAGGACATCAGGGTTGGAGCAAGACTCATTAACCACCTGCATTATGCAGATAACACATCCTTGCTCACTGAAAGTAAAAGGGACTTGAAGCACTTACTGATGAAGATCAAAGACCACAGCCTTCAGTATGGATTGTACCTCAACATAAAGAAAACAAAAATCCTCACAACTGGATGAATAAACAACATTATGATAAATGGAGAAAATATTGAAGTTGTAAAAGACTTCATTTTACTTAGATCCACAATCAACACCCATGGAAGCAGCAGTCAAGAAATTAAAAGACACATTGCATTGGATAAATCTGCTGCAAAAGACATCTTTAAAGTATTCAAAAGCAAAGTTGTCACCTTGAAGACTAAGGTGCACCTGACCCAAGCCATGGTATTTTCAATCACATCATATGCATGTGAAAGCTGGACAATGAGTAAAGAAGACCTAAAAAGAATTGACACCTTTGAATTATGGTGTTGGTGAAGAATATTGAATATACCTTGGACTGCCAGAAGAACAAACAAATCTGTTTTGGAAGAAATACAGCCGGAATGCTCCTTGGCAGCAAGGATGGTGAGACTTTGTCTCATGTACTTTGGACATGTTATCAGGAGGGACCAGTCCCTGGAGAAGGACATCATGCTTGGTAAAGTAGAAGGTCAGCAAAAAAGAGGAAGATCCTCAACAAAATGAAATGACACAGCGGCTGCAACAATGGGCTCAAGCATAACAACAATTGTAAGGATGGAGCAGAACTGGGCAGTGTTTCATTCTGTTGCACATAGAGTTGCTATGAGTCGGAACTGACTCAACGGTACCTAATAGCAACAGCCAAAGGTAAAGGAGCCCTGGTAAAAGGTAAAAAAAAAAGGAGTGGTTAATTGCTCACCTGTTTTTGTTTTTTTTTTTAACCAAAAGTTTGGCAGCTCGAACCCACCAGCTGCTCTGTGGCAGCTGTGGCAGTCTGCTTCTGTAAAAATTACAGCCTTAGGAACACTATGGGGCACTTCTACTCTGTCCTCTAGGATTGCCATGAGTCAGGATCGACTCAACGGTAATGGGTAATGGAGCCAAAGGTAAAGGAGCCCTGATTGTGCAACTGTTAAGCACTCGGCTGCTCACTTCAAAGTTGGCAGTTTGAACACACCCAGCCCCTCTGCAGGGGAAAGATCTGACGATCTGCTCCTGTAAAGATTATAGCCTAGAAAACCCTATGGAGCAGCCCTACTCTGTCACATGGTGTTGCTGTGAGTCAAAAATTGACTCAACGGCACCTAACAATCACAAGACCCAAAGGTAAAGTCTGGTGTGGGTGCTGGAGAAGGGACCCCAGAGCTCGACAAGGCCCCCTTACGCTTGCATTGGCCAAAGATAGGGATAGGTTGTGCACCATTAATCCAGTCCAGGGATCAGCAAGCCTTACCATAAAGGGCAGGAAGTAAATATTTTGCACTTTGCAGACCAAGAGGCAGAATTGAGATTATGTAAATCTACATAAAATTATTTAAAATGTAATCATTTACAAATGTAAAATTCATTCTTATCTTGCAGGCAATACAAAAACAGGTGAGGGGCCAGATTTTTGAACTGTAGTGTGCCAAACACTGATTTGTCCAGCTAGGAAACTGAGTCCACATCTAGTTGTTATACTGATAAAGGAACTAGACTCCAGAATGGTAAAAAAACAAACAAAAAAATCATAATAATAATTTAAGTCTGTCCACAAAACAATTAGATAGTTTGTCCCTTCCCTGCTCCACCATAAATCCCTATTCCTCTTCTTGCCTCATCTTCCTTCCTTTCTCCTTCCCTGCAGTCTCATGCTCCTTCACTTTCCCCTCCCTCTGTCCCTGCCCTTTGTCTGAGACCCAGGCTTCTCTGGGCAGGTAGGTGACCCTTCATGCCAAGGAGGATACTGATCCCTGGCTTAGATCAAATGCCCAGTTCAGACATTATTTTATTTTAGGACCCTATACACCACCTTCACATCCTTTCCTTGGTCAGTATTCCAACATGGCACCTTAATATAGACTCCAAAACAAAACCAAACCCGTTGCCGTCAAGTGGATTCTGACTCATACCTACTCTACAGGACAGAGTAGAACTGCCCCACAGGGTTTCCAAGGAATAGCTGGTGGATTCAAACTGCCAACCTTTTGGTTAGTAGCCATAGCTCTTAACCACTATGCCACCAGGGCTCCTGATACAGACCAAGAGAATAAATTACTAAGCGACCGTTTATTGAACGTTTGGTAGGTACTGGGCCCTATTTTAGGCACTTGAAATGCATCGTTTCCAATTCTCCCAGCACTACTTACGAGGCCCTGGAGCAAGCCTAGGCTTTGTAATCCAGATGAATTTGGACCCAAAGCTCAACTCCATTCAATACTTAGTATAGGAATCTGGCAATCTACTTATATTCACCGAGTCTTAATTTCCACTTGAAAAACGGAAATAAGCATATCTTATCAAGAAGGATGAAAATAATAAGTCAAGTACTTGACATGGTGCCTAGCATGGATGGCGAAGAAATAAAAATGCCCTTCTTTTCAAAGTAGGGGAAGATGATGTGAAATGCTGCTTGCGGTGTGTAGAGAACTGAAAGAGGATGCTGACGTGGGAGCAGGAGAGAGTTTGCATGGGAAATAGTGGATGGTAAGTGGAAAGGAAGGTGGGGACAGCTGAAATAGTGGATGACCAGTGGAAAAGAAGGTGGGGACAGTTGAAATAGTGGAAGACCAGTGGAAAGGAAAGTGGGGATAGCTGAAATAGTGGATGACCAGTGGAAAGGAAGGCGGATACAGCTTAAATAGTGGATGACCAGTGGAAAGGAAGGTGGGGAATGCTGAAATAGTGGAAGACCAGTGGAAAGGAAGTCAGGGACTGCTGAAATAGTGGATGACCATTGGAAAAGAAGATGGGGACAGTTGAATAGTGGATGGCCAGTGGAAAAGAAGGTGGGGACTGCTGAAATAGTGGATGACCAGTGGAAAGGAACGTGGAATAGCTGAAATAGTGAATGACTATTGGAAAGGAAGATAGACAGCTGAAATAGTGGATGACGCGTGGGAAGAAAGGTGGAGACAACTCTCACTCCTTTTCTGTGCCATCACAGGCACAGATCTCTGTGAGATCCTGAGCCTCTCCCCAGATCTAGGGGCACAGCTGTACTCTTGGTTCTGATAGTATGAGGTATTAACAAACAAAAAAAAGGGATTTAAGCTGCTATTTAAGACACTGTGACAATTTTCAACAAAAAGTTGGGGATCTTTCAAAGAATTGCAGTACCCTTAAGCATCTGCCTTCTTTGGGAATAAAGACTTAAGAGAGGTGCTCTACAGAGGCAGACAACTGTTTCTCTGTGTTCTGCCAGGAAGTCCAAGCAGGCTTTTTAAATTAAGGATCAACAGTGGGTAGTATCTGCTTTAGCTCAAGGCTGTTCAGGCTTCTGAGGGGAGGGAGCAGGGTATCCCTTTAATCCAGACAGACAGTCTCCTCCAGGACTGCCAGGCCCCTCATAAGACATCAGGTCACTTAGGTTGTCAGGTCCCACAGTGAGGCCGACACAGCCTGGGTGGAGGTATACAGGAGAGGAAGGTGTAACTTGGCTGGGTTGAGCTGAGAATGATATTATTTTCAGAATTGTCTAGGAGTATTATGAGTCAAGAAGGAGTCACAAAAGGCACTGAATCGTATGTTAACCTGAAAGGCTGCAGCTGTAGAGCTGATCGGTGAGAAATCTTTTGGCTGCAAGAAAGGAAACCCCATGTAAACTAGCTAAAGTTGAAATGTTTTGTTTTTAATTAGGATCCACCGTATGTCACAAAACCCAGCAGCAGACAGTCCAGCTGAATCTCACAGGAACCGGAAAACCATTAGCCCATTTGCCTCCAAGTGACCTCCAATTCCTTGAAGCCTCTTATGTGTCAGAGTAGAACTGTGCTCCATAGGGTTTTCTGTGGCTGAGTTTCTGGAAGCAGATCACCAGGCTTTTGTTCGGGGCACCTCTGGGTAGACTTGAACCTCCAACATGCTAGCGGTTAAGCATGTTAACCATTTACACCTGATTCCCCTTTGCCTTGAGGCAGGATAAACTCTGTAATGAAATTTATGCGCCAGAGCTGTGAACCCTTGGGATCAGGCTAAGGCTGGACTTCCCTTGAAATTACCCCTTGTGTGGTTTCTTTCCCTGTCCACTTCCTTCCAGGTTTCTGTGGAGAATACTTTGTCTACAAACAACTTCCACATAAGTCCCTATCTTAGGGTCTACTTTTGGGAAAGCTGATCAAAGACAGGGAGAGGTGAAGAACTGAGCAAGTATCTCATTGCTACAGATGGGATCTAGTTCTCTGTCTCTGGGGTGGTCTTTTTCTCTCCTCTCTGCGTATCTGCTCCATTCTCCGCTCTGCAGATGGGTCTCCTCTGAAATACCCTCTGTTTTTGGTCCCCATTAACTTCGACCTGCATGTGGCTCTGCATTGCCGTGTGTGAAAAACGAGGAAGATCCCGATTTTCTGTCCAGGTTATCATGAACCTCCAAAACCACTTTGTAATGATATTCTGTACCTCTCAGAGAGAAGCTAAGCAAAATATCGAATCTTTACTCAAAAGCTAACAAAAGAAAGGCAAACAGCTAGCTAAAATTATCACGGTAACTAAAATTCTCAAGGACCTGTGAGCTAGAATCTTCTATCAGACTGTTAAGTGCTAGTTTCTGTCTAAAATTTATTTTCTTAAGAAATGGGTCATAATTGTATATTCTGTTTTTCCCCAATAAGTCTTCTGATAATATCTGGTTAGATATCAAAATTCTTTGTTAAAAATCTATATATAAAAACTTGCCTTCGCCCATAGGGTGAGCACCAAAACCATAAAACCAAACCCACTGCCATCAAGCTGATTCTGACTCATAGCGACCCTATAGGACAGAGTAGAACTGCCCCATGGAGTTTCCAAGGAGCGACTGGTGGATTCAAACTGCTAGGGATGCATCCTTGTCTATTGCTTGCACTTTAGCTTAAATCTATCCTCATTAGCTCTTAAAACAGACACTGGAATACCAGAGTCAGACCAGGGCAGGGTGAGTCAATTGCTGATGCTCCTGGACCCCCAGATGAGCTTTGAGAAGCAGGAATCCCCTGGTGGCACAGTTAAGTATGCAGCTACTAACCCAAAGATCGGCAGTTAAAACCCCCCTAGAGGTACCTTGGAAAAAGGCCTAGTGATCTACTTCTGAAAGGTCACAGCCTTGAAAACTCTGTGCAGCAGTTGTACTCTGACACACATGGGGCCGCCATGAGTTGAAATTAACTTGATGCAAGCGGTATAGCTCAAACCCAAAACCAACCTGTTGATGTCGAGTTGAAACCATCTCATTGGGCAATTCCATAGAGTCCCCATACAACTGAGCAGGGTGTATCACGTGAACCGACTGTGGGATTACCCTCCCTCACTATCCTGGCTGGTCCTCCAAGCACACAATTACGAAGGGCTGTGCTCGGCTGCTAGCCAAAATGTCGGCAGTTTGAATGGCCTCGCTGTGAGGGGGCCAGCCTGGGGTGAGGCCAGAACGCTGAGATGGCAAAGCAGGAAGGCTTCGTGCAGCTGCTGAATTAAGCAGCCTGGAGCCACTCTATCTTCGGTCTTTATTGTTTAAACTTGTTGAGTAAGATTTTTCGTTATTTGTAGGTGAAGGCATCTGAGCTGATAGAGCATTCAGTGCAGGCTCGCTATTATTATTTTTATATTAGCTATTATTCTTCTGCCCTGTTCCCACAGGTCTTCTCATTCCTAGCTATTTACTTGAACTTTGGACAAACTTCCATATTTGCGTTTTCTGATCTTATCTGAAGGCCTGGCCTTTGACCTGTGGCCTGTCTTTTACAGAAGAGAGTGGTAGCTCTTGTTTTGCCTCCCCCTTTTTCCAGTGACACCTCCCCCACTTCCCAGCTACAGAGCCCCTTCCACATGGGGCCCCTCTGGTACAAGGGTGGGTCCAGGATTCAGGACTGACTGAAACTATCATAGAGAAGGCACGGTTTTCCCCAAGGTTTCTAGGCCTGGGCATCACATAAGCCAGGAGCTGCTAGTGGCCGCTAGCCCACCCAGGCTCTGACAGTCCCAGTGGCTGCATCCCAGATCCTGCTAACTCCTATCACCCCAGACCTACTCACAGCTTCCCTTGATGATGGCAGCTGCGAACTCCACCCAGCCCAGCGCCTGCCCCAGTAGGAGCTATGCTAGGAGCCCTCATCCAATGGAAGTGAAAGCTGGAAAGGGCTGTGTTGTAGTTTCCTAGAGCTGCTGTAACAGAAATGCCACAGGTGGGTGACTTTAAAGGACAGAAATTTATTTTCTCATAGTTCAGAAGGCTAAAAGTCCAAATTCAGGGTATGGTCCTAGGGGGTCTTCTTCGTCTGCTTTTGCTTCTAACCAAAACCAAACCCGTTGCTACTGAGTCAATTCCGATTTATAGCAACCCTACAGGATAGAGGAGAACTGCCCCATAGGGTTTCCAAGGTGGATTCAAACTGCAGCAGCCAAGCTATTAACTACTTTGCCACTGGGGTTCCTATTTCTGCTTCTAGTAGCTGGCAATCCATGGAGTTTCTGGGTTTGCAGATTCATGCACCTCCCTCATCAGATAGCATCTGTCTTCCGCCTGTGTCTATGCTGCTTTTTTACCTAACTCAGGAGCAATTAGGTTTAGAATCCACCCTACAGTGGTGTGACTTCAACGAATTGATTATGTTACATTAGGTTGCATTATGGAGGGTGATTAGGTTAGATTACATTCACGGGTAAGGGAGTTAGAATTCCAACACATATTTTTGGGGAGACACAATTCAATCCAAAACAAGGCCTTTACTCCGTGTCTGGAGTAAATATGCCTGGAGCAGGTGAGAAGAATGAGAGAAGGGAACTGAGCTCTGGCTTCTGTCATTTCTATCCACTGCGTGAGACCACTTCTCCCAACTAGCCCTTCTGCCCAATTTCCTCAGGCCTGGTGTCCCCCATCAGCCCTCTGGTGGGATGGAGATCTAGCACCAGACCTCAGGCACTTGGCAGGGAGTCCTGATGATTCTGCCTGGTTTCTGTCAATCATTTTCCTCCAGGGTGAACCTACCATCTATTCTCAAGCAGATTCAAGAGAATGACATTGAAGACAGTCAAAGCTGAGGACAGTTCAGTCTGCCCAACTATCCTGTCCCTCAGCCCTTGGTCACAATCCAGGACATGATCAGCCTTGAGACTGCCTCACTCAGCACAACTCCCAGACCTCCCACCTGTAGGGCTCCTACATACTTCAAGGTTTATAGCAACCCCATGCCTTTTAGCACATATCAGTGGAACGAGGATTAATTTTGACTTGAAGCCATGAGCTCAAAGTAAACGTTCCCCAAGGAATTATCAGTCCTGAGTCAAGAATACCTGAGAGCTCGGGGAGAAATTTCACACTTGACTGCAGTTCTTTCATCAATTCCATTAAAATTAGCAGAGCCATTTTCCAACTCTGTTGATTCTGTCTTCAGAGGGTTAAGGAGAGAATAGAAAAGGAAATCTAAAGCAATCCCAAACTGAGATAAAATGCGATCTACCTACTTTTCACAAAGTCTCCATAATGTAAAGATTAAAAGTACTTCCCTTTTAAATCACCTGGCTTTTCTTAATGTCCCCTGTGTCACTTGGGGTTCTGTGAAAAGATATTTATTGGGGGAAATATCTATGAAGGATAAAGGGGAGAGGAAGCTGATATAAGTGGGAGAGCCTTCAGGCTGCAGTGCAGGTCTGACACCTATGAGAGAAGGAGGGAAGGATAGAGTAGGAGGAGCTTCACACTGCAGTGCTGCTGAGAGAAAGCTTCACCTAGGTAGATGCCAAGCCCCAGAACTAAAACTTCCCATCAGGAGGGTCCCGCATTGGGAAGAAATGGCTCTAGTACCACATCATGCTCAGCATTTGTGGGGAGAAGACTGGGGAGCGAGAAGCCTCAGCGTGAATGCAGCATGTTGGCCACCAGCTAGCCTCCTTGCAGCAGATCCTCTTGAAGGGCTATCTGATGGCGTGCCTCCATGGCCCACAGCCCTGCACACACATGGCTCCTCCCTGAATCCTAGAAGCCCTGCTGCTGCCTCTGTCCTTCATGTTTTACCAACCATAGCCTGTCTTGCTCACTTGTTATCTTAGTTTACTATTTCAATAAATTCCGATTGTTATGGATTGAACTCTGTCCCCCAAAAGATAAGCTGAAATCCTAAGCCCTGCACCTGTAAATGTGAGCTTGTTTGGGGAAATAGGGTTTTTCTTTGCAGATCGTATCAGTTAAGTGAGGTCTTCCCATGGTAAACTGAGTCAATCCTAGTCCCTTCTGAGTGTCATCTTATAAAAGAGGAGAGACATGGAAAGCGAGTCTCACAAAAGGAAGACAGATGCCATGGAATGACAAAGGCTTATGCATCTATAAGCAGAGAAGGAATGCCAAGGATTGCCAGCAGCCACCAGAAGCTAAGAAAGAGGCATGGAACAGCTTTTCTCTCTCAAAGTCCCCAAAAGGAATTGACACGGCCAACATCCTGATTTGGGTTTCTAGTCTCCGGAATGGTAAGAAAATACATTTCTGTTCTTTAAAGCCACCCACTTTGTGGTATTTTGTTATGGCAGCCCTAGTAAACTAAGACGCTGATTAGGCAAAGGATGTAAGGGATCCACAAGATGGATTCATTCAGCCTTTATCAAGCACTTATCTACCGTATGAGATAATTAGGTCTATATGTGAAGAAACTCCAAGTCTAGGCTAGGGTCTCTCAGTGTTTGCTGTACATTAGAATCAGCTGGGAAGCTTTAAAACTAGAGTGGGGAGGGAGGAAAGAAAGGGGGTCAGCAAACTATGACCCACAGACCAAATTCAGCTGCTACTTGTTTTCATAGGGCTCTCAAGCTAAGAAAAGATTTTACATTTTTAAATGATTGAAAACAAAAAATCAAAAGAAGGATATTTCACAGCATGTGAAAATTATATGAAATCGAATGTTCAGTGCCCCTAAATAAAGTTTTATTAGAACACAGCTTTGCTCATCCGTTTAGATACTGTCTGTGGCTGCTTTCAAGCAACAATGGCAGAGTAGTTGAGACAGAGGTCATATGACCCACAAAGCCTAAAATATTTACTATCTGGCCCTTTAAAAAAGTGTATGAATCCCTGGGGCAAGCTGCTAAGTGTCCCTGGGGTTGTGCTACTAGAAACTTACTGGGACCTTGGTGAGAGCCCTGAAGGAGGCACCTCAGGGTGGGTGCAGAAACCAGTCTGCATCATGGCCCCCCAGGTTCCTTACTCATCCTGGATCCCTGACAAATACTGAATCTTACTGGCCAAGAAGAAAGGAAATGACAGATTTCCTGGTGATAATTATCTGTGTTGCCTGTACTTTAAGGAATGCCTAGTCTTTTAACTAATTTACAATAAAAACTACTCTGGACCGCCTTTGGAAAAGGTTGTTTATATTACTTACTTCTCCAAGTAAGTACATCCTTCCTCGTTCCTAGATTTGTTGATGTTAGTTGCCGTTAAATCGGCTCCAACTCATGGTGACTCCATGTATAATAGAACAAAATGTTACCTGGTCCTGCATCATCCTCATGATCATCGGTATGTTTGAGTCCATTGTTTTGGCTATTGTCAGTTCATCTCATTAAGGGTTTCCCTCGTTTTCCTTGGACCTCTACTTTAGCAATTATGATGTCCTTTTTTAGCAACTGGTCTTTCCTGAAGATGTGTTCAAAGTAAGCCAGCTGAAGTCCACTTCTAAGGAACATCCTGGTTGTATTTCTTTTAAGACTGATTTGTTTTTTGGGCACTCCACAGTATATTCAATATTCTTTGCCAACAGCACAGTTTGAATACATCAATTCTTCTGTCTTCCTTTTGCATTACCCAATTTTCACATGCACATGAGGTGATTGAAAAGGGGTCTTCAAAGCAGCCTGTAGTACTAACTTCATTTGCTCTACCGATTCCTTCGACATACCTTCCTTTTCCATCTTTCCATCTTACCACCAGTCACGTCTACGTGGAGTATCTTTGCTTCTCGGGTGCTATCTGAAAACATCTCAGAAGAATCTTTGACAATATGAAATGTTGACAGGGCTTAAAAATTCACACTCATAGCTTATCACCTGAACAGCATAAAAGGAAGAGTCTTTTTTCCGGCTCGAACCTTAAGCATATCATCTAGCTGGAGAGGTAGAAATCTGTACATAACAAATGACTGCTCATGCTCCAGAGGCTTAGAATTCACCCTGTAGAAGTCCAGCATTCACACCGAGTTGGGTAAATGGTACTGATGGGGAGAAGGACCTCAAAGCTTCCCCCTGCTTTTCTTTGAGTCCTAACAAAGGACTTCTCAGTTGAGCCTGTTAAAGTTGCTAACATAGAACAGCTCTTAACTGGTCCCTTTTACCATAACTGCCTGCCTTGATTTTCTTTGTTTTCCCCAGCAAACGCTTTGGAATTCTCTCCATGAAGTCTGCATTTTCTCTTAGTGGCAATGTTTATAGTCCTCTTGATAGAGAACTACTTTGTGTTTTCATTTCAAGGATAATCTTAATTTTTTTTTCCTTTACCAGTTATAATAAGAAAACTCTTTAACAGCAATGATCTGCAAGTAAAAGATTTCCATAGAGTAAGATGCTAGTTTTTAGAGGTAGTCTTTCTCAAACCAGGGTCTGAGGATGAATTCTTGGGGAGGCATAAGAAATTTCTTTTCCTTTTATCGCTTATGAGATGTAGTAAAAAAAAAGAACAAAGCTCTGTTTTTGACATATGGCTATGGGAAGTTGGAAGCACTTAAAGAATCTATCAACACCAAGAAGACTAGAATGGTTGGGTTCCTCAAGGACTTTCAATATCTTAATTGTTGGTGGTAAATATAATGCGGTGTTAAGAAGTCTTGAGATGGAAATATGACCCCTGAAAAGCCCAACCTAAGATGCTCTTTGAAGAAAAACCTAGCTGTTCATTGCGGGATGGTGGTTGTTATGGTGATGACAGGAGATTGGAGAAGATGAGGTACAAACGGGCAGCACCCCATCAATAAACTCTCCTCTGAACCAAGCTTGAGACAGGGTACGTCCAGCAGTCATGAGAGATGTCAGCAGACACTATCATGTCAATAAAATCTACAGTTCATGAGCCAGGACATTTTCTGTAGCCTTGGTGGGCTAGCCTGTAAAAAGGGGGACATGGGTTCTTTATTAGAAACAATAATGCCGTTGTCGTTAGTTGCCATGAAGTCCACTCCAACACATGGTGACCCCATGTACAACAGAACAAAACATTGCCTAGTTCTGTGCCATCTTCAGCATCATTGGTATGCTTGAAATCATTTTTGCCACCAATGTATATTTTAACTGCCTTCCAACCTAGGAGTTTTCACTGGCTAATTTTTGGAAGTAGATTGCCAGGCCTTTCTTTCTAGTCTTAGTCTGGAAACTTCACTGAAACCTATCCACCATGGGTGACCCTGCTGGTGTTTGAAATACCAGTGGCATAGTTTCCAGCAAGTCACCACAGTCTGACAAACTGACCAAACCCAAATCCAAACCCATCGAGTCAATTCTGACTTACAGAGACCCAACAGACAGGGAAGAACTGCCCTATAGGGTTTCCAAGAAGTGGCTGGTAGATTCAAACTGCCAACCTTTTGGTTAGTAGCCAAGCTCTGAACCACTGTGCCACGAGGGCTCCAGACAGGTAGAAAATGAGCAGCACCACAGATGAGAAAATAAATAAAAAGAAACATCTGTTGAGTACTTTCTCTGTACCAGACACTGTACGAAGCATTTTGTACATTGATAGTTGTCAACTCCAGGAGGTGGATATTTATTATCTTCATTTCATGATAAAGAAACTGAGACACAGAGAGGCTAAGTAACTTAGTCCATGACCTATAGCTAGCAAGTGCCCAGGCAGTACCCTCAGAGCCCAGATGTTTAACTGTTATAACCACACCACCTCCCACAAGTAAAATGTTGGAGGCACTCAAAGAAAAAGATCTTAATTCTTGCTGGGAAGTCAGGGAAGTCTTTAGGGGTTGAGAATTAGGCAAGATTTCCAGGCTTTGGACAGTCAGGAGTTAGGAGGGAAAAGCATTGATGATGAAGGGACCAGCACAAAAAAGGCAGAGCAGCACCTTTCCTAGGAGGGTTTCCCTTTGTATGTAAACTGGATCCCCCTTCCTTGTGGCCATAACAACTGTGCTCAGATTGGGCACTCAGATGATAGGTGGTAGCATCCGTATATTATGAACAGAAGCAGAGCTGGGAGATACATAGATAATAATAGCCTGGGAGCTCCTGTGCCTGAAGTTAGCACTTACCCTGGTCTTTTGTTTCCTGAGTCAAGTATTTTCCTCTTTTTGTTAAGGTAATTTGAGCCTGAAAATAACCCACTGGGATAGGAAACTTCCACTCCAGAGCCCTTGGCAAGGACTGAATACTCGTTCCCCTCCTACCGGTCCTACCTTCCCTGGAGTTGGTGTCAGACAAAGAAAGTGGCTTTGAGCCTGACCAGGAGAAAATGTCAGGAATTCCCAAGACAGCCCAACCATGGCTGGGAAGAGAATAAGCACACCACTCTTTCCCAAGGCTTCTGGAAGTCATCCTGCTAGTGGGTCTATTTGCCAGCCATGCCACCAAACCGGGCAGCCTAGGGAGGCACATCCTGGGAAGCAGCTGCAAAGTCTGCCATGCAGGTGTTTGATTTGGAGTTCACATGATTTCTTACATAAATGAACGGAAAATATACGTCCTCTGGGAATATTTTCAGATCAATTTAAGAGAATAAGCACTTCATGGGTTTTGTTGAGAAAAGGAATTGGGGTAGAGAACCCACAACCTTTTTCATGCTCTGGCTCTCAAAGTGTGATCCCCAATCACAGCATTATGGAGATTTGAGACTTGTTAGAAATGCAAACTCTCAGGCCCCAGCAATCTTTTAACATGCCCTCCCAGATGATTCTGGTGCCCATTTTCATGAGTTTAAGAACCACGTGAGAAGAATTTCAGGACTGTGGTTCACTCCCCTCCTTTTGTAAAAGCATCATTGCTTTGTGATGCTGTATAATTTAAAGTAACCTAATTCTGCATCCTCCTCCCACCCCCTCAAATGCTACTACATTTTGTAGAAGTGATAAGGCTAATCTGGGGCAAAGGAGTCCAGCAAATATTCACCTTTGAAGCTCCCCCGGTGAACACCAATCTCACTGTCATAGGAAACAGGAGCTATTCCAGGAATATCAACACTGGGGCATAATTTCTAGATATCTATCTTTCTGGTCCAGGCTTAAAAAGCAGGACTATCAACCATTCACGTTTTAGGGTAAATTAGACGCTCCTCTCCCCACACCCATTGCATATCATGGCACAGATGGTCCTGATGGCAGGCACATTGAAAATTCCCAGAGACTATATGGGCAAGGACAAGGAAAAGCATATTGTTCCCACGTTGCACTGTGAAGGAAATGGGATTTGGATGGAAGAGGCAAGGGAAGGAAATGAGGCCCTGGGAGGGACTGTTCGATTTTGACACTCAATTCCTCCCCTTCCTACTTAGCACTTGCTAAACATCAGCACTCAAGCCCTCACGAGAATGAACCTTGGAAGGCAGAGCTAATCCCAGCTGTCCCAGAGATGGGCAAGCTAAACAAAAAGAGGGGCTCTAACTTAGGGTCTTGGAAACTCTGAGTGCAGGAAACGCCAGAATTCCCCAGATCAAAGCGGTGGCTCTTTGACAGGTACACTGGCTCCCTGGCTTTACTGCCTTTGCGCAGCCAGTTTCATGGCCTCTGTCTGTATCTGCTGTCCTGGATGGGGGTACTGGTAGAACTCTCACCTTCCATGTGGGAGACCCAGGTGATCAATTCCTGGCCAATGCACCTCATGTGCAGCCACTACCTGTCTGTGGAGGCTTATGTGTTGCTACGATGTTGAACAGGTTTCAGAGGTGCTTTCAGACTAAGATGAACTAGGAAGAAAGGCCTGGTGATCTTCTTCTAAAAATCAGACAATAAAATCCTTATTGGCCAATGGTCTAATCCACAACCAGTCATGGGGATGGTGCAGGACCAGGCAACATTTTGTGCACTGTGCATGGGGTCCCCATGAATCGGGCCAACTCAACAGCAGCTGACAATAATTGTGAGCTGGAAGATCCTTTTGGAGGGAGCACGGAGGCTCTCCCATGCCCACTCTATTCACCGCCATCCCAGGAGCACTGCCTTGGCTTTGACATGGAGACCAGAAGTAACTCCTCTCGCTTCTGTATCTGTGGATAACAAAGGCAAAGGTTTTGTCACGTGGACTCCCACTCTGTGGTCATATGATTGGCTAACAAACGAGTGAATCCAAGAGAGAAAAGGAAAACAATACATTTGAAATGCCTTCCCAAAAAATAACCTAAATTTAAAGGCTCAAAAGGGGACACATCAAATTCCATTAGATTCCATGACTAAGTATGCCTGGGTTGTCTGTGAACAGAGTTTGTGTTAGTTAGCAAACGGTAATGCCAGACAAACATTCCCTCAGCTGGACTGGCTGGGCCCTGGCACCTTTGAGAATCTTCTTCACCCTTGGCTAGAGGTAAAGGTGACACAAGCGGTCCTAGTTGGGGCCCCAAAGTTTTTGTACAGCCCACAAGGTCCACACAGGAGTGTCATAGAAAGGGAACAAATGTTCCTTCCTCTTTAAAACCAACCACTCACGGTGGAGTTGGTTCTAACCCACCCATGGCAAGCCCCTGCGTGTCAGAGTAGAACTGCGCTCCATAGGGTTTTCAATGGCTGTGATCTTTCAGAAGCAGATCAGCAAGGCTTTCTTCCAAGGCACTTCTGGGTAGATTCAAACTGCCAACCTTTCAGTTACCAGTTGAATGTGTTAATAGTTTGCACCACAATCTCCCCCAAAATCACAGCTGGTCAGCACCCCCACTCGGAGGCTCCGGGTCATGGAGCTCATCACCTCTAGAAGCTTCTCTGAGCATTTACTATGCACAGAGGTGTAGAAATTGACCATTTCTACCTTCCCAGTCCTGCTGCTGGTCTCCCTCCCCAAATGTGCGTGGCCACTGCATTCTCTGCACCACCCACACCCTCTCATCTCCAACTTCCTGTCAAAATGGCTCCGTTGCCCACTAGGGAGTTGGCAGAGCTCCTGAAAGGTTTCCAGGTTTTTCTGCCTTGGCAGGGGAGAGGCATAGACCCCTAAGCAGTGCAGGTGTCTAGTGAAAGCAGCTGACTTCTTAAAGAGAGACTGGGCAGGGCTGGAGTTCAAGGGTGTACACATGTCCTACTCTGTAAGGTCAAGGTGCCCTTGCAGCAGGGAAATAGCCACCCATCCCCAAAACACCATATCACCCAGTGGAGAGGATCCTGGCCTCTCAGCTTCTCACAGCTTTCTTCCCATCTCAGTTCCTGGAGCAAACCTTCAGAGGGCCTTTCTCCACTCTGTCTTTAACGATAGCGAGACACTCAGACTCCAGAGTATGGGCCAAAAAAAAAAAAAAGGAACAAAGAAACAAAAATGAAATAGAGAGGAAGAAAGAACCAACAGATTTCAACCTTTGTTATCACTGAACTGGATACAAATTAAAAAAAAGGCAGTTGCCATGGAGTTGATTCCAACTCATGGTGACCCCGTGTGTGTCAGAGTAGAACTGTGCTCCACAGGGTTTTAATTGCTGATTTTTTGGAAAGAGATCACCAGGCCTTTCTTCTGAGATGCCTCTGGGTGGACTTCAGCTGCCAACCTTTTGGTTAGCAGTTGAGCACCTTAACAGGTTACATCTCCCAGGGATTTGGAGTAAGAATAGAGATAACCGAATTTCCACGCCTTCTGAATTAGGGTCACAACTGTCCTTCTGCCTGGGATGCTCTGGCTCCAGAGTGGCGCTGAGAGAAGAGGAAGAGGGAGATACCAAACCCGGCCTTGGCTCTGCATTTCGCCTGGAGTGGGGGCCATCTCCTGCTGGCTCTGGGCAGGCAGTGAAGTAGGCAGTTGCAGGAAGTCAGCACCAAGAGTCCCCACAACAGCCAGAGGCAGATTCTCAGCTGAGCTGGCCTCTGGGGCCATTCAGCTCCCTATCCCACTGTCATCAATCATGAACTGGGAAAAACTTGCGGTGCTAGAGTTTATTATCAGCTCTTAATGAAAATGTATGAGTTTCACAGAATAGTCTGAAAAGCATGGAGTGTCTGAACTCGAAACGGAAAAATTGTTTGATTAGGTGCTAGGACAAAAGTGATTGCCTGATTACAGCTGGGAGCAGGGTGAAGAGAAAGGCCCTGGCACCATCAGCACGTGGGAGACAATGGCGCCTCTGCGGTTGCAGCCTGTGCTGTGGGTGGGAGAACCCTCCTCAAGGATGGGTCGGGGGTTTGCTGAAATAAAAATAATCAAATAAGCAGCTTGTATATTGAATACTTGCCAGGCTGTGTGAGAAGGGCTCTACAAACCCCATTTCATTCAGTCCTCACATCAATCCTATAACGTTGGAAGCATAATCCTCATTTTGTTATTACCTGCCGTCGAATTGGCCCCAACTCATGGCAACCCCATATAAGATGGAAAGAAATGTTGCAGGTCTGTGTCATCCCCATGATCTGTTGTAGGTCTGACCATTGTGATCCATAGCGTTTTCATTGGTTGGTTTTACTAGATCGCCAGGCCTTTCTTCCTAGTCTGTCTCAGTCTGGAAACCCAAAAAAAAAAAAAAAACCCAAAACTCCTTACCATCAAGTCGATTCCGACTCATAGCTATCCTATAGGACAGAGAAGAACTGCCCCATAGGCTTTCCAAGGAATGGCTGGTGGATTCAAACTGCTGACCTATTGGTTAGCAGCCGTAGCTCTTAACCACTGCGCCACAATCTGTTCAGCATCCTAGCAACACACACAAGCCTCCACTGACTGACAGGTGGTGGCTGGGAATGAATCCTGGGTTTCCCCCACGGAAGGCAAGGATTCTACCACCGAACCACCACTGCCCCCAACCTCATTTTACAGGTGAGGAAACTGAGGCTCAGAGATACTATATAAATTGACTGAGATCTCAGTAAGATTCAAACCCAGGTCTACCTGTCTCTAGAGCTTGGACCCTTAACCAAGAATTGGCAAATTTTTCTGCAAAGGGCCGGACAGTAAATGTTTTATTTTGTGGGCAGCGCATGTACAGCCTATTTGCATGCTCTTCTTTGTTTTTGTGTTTTGAAAATCCTTTAAAAATGTAAAAACCATTCTTAGCTCTCTGGCAGTACAAGGCCTGGCCACAGGTTTGGTTTGGCCCGTGGGCTATAGTTTGCTGATTTCTGTTCTTAACCATGACTCCGTACTTCCATCTAGCTGTGTGACCTTGAACAAGCATTTCTCCTCTATCTGCTACAGGCGTGTCTTTGAAATGGGTTTAGAAAGCAATTGTAAGATAGGAAGTTGAGAAATGGAAGGCTGGCCTTAAGTCAACTTTCTAACTCCCTGGGAATTTTAGTATTTACTATAGTTGCTGTTCTCGTGATTTCTTCGTGATTTTACTTTAGGAAAATCCTTCCAAGCTTCAAGGCCGCAGTATTCAAATAACAAAGTAGCCCAAAGATTTTTTGAAACAAAGTGGGAGTATAATTAAATAAACATAAATGGACAGTACAAAATATCACCTAGCCAATCATAGGAATTAGATGTGAAAAAGACTGACAGCATCATTCGCTAAGTTTACAACTTCTCCCTTCGATGAGTGTAAGGCCAAGACTGACTTTAAACACATGAAGCGCAGGACAAATGATATAAATTAATTGACTGATTACTTACTATTACATCTTATCTTCTTTTTTAAAGATTTTTTTCCAAATTTCATTATTTTGTTGTTGTTGAAAACATATGCCAATTCAACACGTTCTACATGTACAATTTAGTGACACCAATGACATTCTTCGAGTTGTGTAACCACTCACACCCTCCTATTCTGAGTTGTTCCTCCTTCATTAACATAAACTCACTGCCGTCTAAGTTTCCTATCTAATCTTTCAGTTTGATCCCATACAGACAGTTCTTAAAAGAACTTAATACTCAAGGCAGACCTTATTTACAGGTGAAGCTAAACTATTGCTCAGTTTTAAAATGACTGCAGGGGGTATCTTTGGTTTAAGGTTTAAAGATTATCTCAGGGCAATAGTTTCAGGAGTTCATCTAGCCTCCATGGCTCCAGAAAGTCTGGAATCCATGAGAATTTGAAGTTCTGTTCTGCATTTTCTCCCTTTTGATCAGGATTCTTCTATGGGATCTTTTATCAGAATGCTCAGTAATGGTAGACAGGCACCATCCAGTTCTTCTGGCCTCATGGCAAAGGAGGCTGTTGTTCATGGAGGCAATTAGCCACACATTCTTTATCCTCCGCCTTTTCCTGACTCTCTCTTTCTCTGTTGCTCCAGGTGAATAGAGACCCAACTGTTGTACTTTGGATGGCTGCTTGCCAGCTTTTAAGACCCCAGCCACTATGCAATGAAGGTAGGAGGTAGAACAGAAGCATTAAACATGTTATTAGGCCAATTAACTGGGATGTCCCATGAAACCATGACCTGAAATCTCCAAACCAAGAAACCAAATTCCGTGAGGTGTCTGGTTATACATAAGAAGCTTCAGCAACTACTGTTTTTTTTTTAATGTCATTGCTGTAAATATATCTATTACACAACTTTTGTCAATTCAACTTTTTATACGAGTACAACTTATTGAGAAACCTTGGTGGTGTAGTGGTTAAGTGCTATGGCTGCTAACCAAGAGGCCTGGAGTTCGAATCCACCAGGCTCTCCTTGGAAACTCTGTGGGGCAGTTCTACCCTGTCCTATAGGGTCGCTATGAGTCGGAATCGACTCGACGGCAGTGGGTAGTGGGTTACAACTTATTGACAACAATTACAATAATCAGCTGTGCAACCCTACCCTTAATCAATGTGAGTTTTCTTTCACCATTAACCTCCCTCTTCCTCCCCCCTCCAAACCCTGGTAACCACTAATAAACTTTGGTCTCTATATGCTTGCCTTTTCTTATCTTTTTATATAAGTGAGGTCATATAATATTTGTCCTTTTGTGATTGGCTTATTTTGTTCAACATGTCTTCACACTCCATCTATACTGTAGCGTGTATCAAGACTTCTTTTACTGGCTGAGTAGTATTCCACTGCATGTATGTATCATATTTTGTTTATCCATTCATCTGTTGATGGGCTTTTAGATTGTTCCCACCTTTTGGATGCTGTCTTTGGGGTATATACCTAGGGACAGAATGGCTGGGTTACATGGTTTTTCTATTTTTAGTTTTTTGAGGAACTGCCACACTGCACCATTTTGTATTCCCACCAGCAGTGGATAAGGATTCCAATTTCCCCAATCCTCTCCAGTATTTGTTATTTTGTTTTTTTTAATTTTAGTCATCCTAGTGGGAGTGAAATTGTATCTCCTTGTGGTTTTGATTTGCATCTGCCTGATGGCTAATGATGCTGAGCATCTTTTCATTTGTTTGGTGGCCGTTTGAATATCCTCTTTGGTGAAATGTCTATTCAACATGCACCTTAATTAGCCCTCCCACCAACTGAGAGATAGGTATAATCATTCCATATATCCACTAGAATATCTTGAGCTGCGAGTAACAGAAGACCAACCTCGAAGTGGCTCAAGTAATAAAGGAATGGCTCACTTTACAAATAGAAGTTGAAAAGTTAACAGATTTCAGATGATTGGTCCAGTTGCTCGACAGGCTCCTCGAGGACCCATAACCTTCCTGATCCTCAGCTCTGCCACCTATAATATGAGCTGAATTTTTAATTTTAAAGCTGAGTACCCTCATTGTGGCATCCAAGTTATCAATGGGGAATGAGGAGAGGGAGAGAGTCCCTCTTCTGCAACCATCCAACTCTGTCCCTTTACCCTGACTGGATTGTTTAGGAAACCAGATGACGGAGGAATGCTAATTGGCTTAGGCCTAAACCAAAACCTACAGCTGTCAAGTCGATTCCAACTCATAGTGACCCCATAGGGTTTCCAAGTCTGTAAATCTCTGTGGAAGCAGACTACCACATCTTTTCCCCACAGAGTTGCTGGTGGTTTCAAACCACCGACCTTTCAGTTAATAGTCGATCACTTTAACCACTGCACCACAAGGGCAATGATTCATGAATTAGTCCTAGATTCCTGAATTAGTCACTGACAAAGGGGTTGGAATTTCCATGTCCTTCCTCTGAAGCTGGGGTAGTATTAAGATAGGTTAGTTTTGCTGCGGTAAGAAACAGGCCCAACATCTTCGTGCTTCACTCCTGTCCATTATGGTCAGCCAGCTTTGGGAACTAGACAGATGGGGCAACCATTTTTGCAGCATTGTCAATCACTATTGCAAAGGAAAACAGAATTCTGGAAAGTCTAGAGCTGCCAATTTAATTCTCCAGTTTGGAAGTAACACATTTCCATTCACCATACATTAGCCAGGACTGAGCATATTGTCGCAACCAACCACAAGGGGACCAGGTGCCCAGAAGGAGAGAGAACCAGAGATATTTGGCAGCAGCAACAATCATTACCACAGGGGTCAACGTGTGCTACTACCCAAACAAGGTAGGGGACTCAGTCCCAACATGTGCTACATTACCAGTTCAAGATGAGTAAATAGACACTCAGAGAGAAAAGTAGCCTTTCCAAGACCATGTAGCTAAGTGGTTGAGCCAGAATTCATCTCCATTGTTGCTGGGCTTGAAGGTCCCCTGTGCTCACGTTGCACTATGCTGCCACGTGTGCAGGTGCAGTGGGTGGCGCTGTGTGACTGTGGGGTACTTGGAAGGCTCCCCTCAAGAATATCTGATGTCACTAATGCTCACTATGCCTTTAATGAAGTCAAGGCCTCTTTCTATGCCATGAGAAATAAGGTTTAGGGTAAAACACCTAGGAAAAATGACACATTGAGCTAAATTGTCACGAAGTTAAAAGACAAAAAGAAAATCTGCTTTATTTAACATAGTACAGGTGATAAAATGTATTGGGTGCCTCCTATGTGCCAGGCATTGTGATTAGTACTGGGAATATGTTGTTGTTGTTGTTGTTATTAGGTGCTGTTGAGTCGATTCTAACTCATAGCAACCCTATATGACAGAATAGAATTGCCCCATGGCATTTCCTAGGCTGTAATCTTTATGTGAGCGGATCACCACATCTTTCTCCTGAGTAGCAGCTGAGTGGGTTTGAACTGCCAGCCTTTTGGTGAGTAGCCAAGCACTTAACCACTGCACCACCAGGGTTCCTTGCTGAGAGTATAATGATGCGGAAAAGCAGACATCAAATGCTCAATGATTTTATTTAGGTGAGTTATTGGAAAGAGCTCAGGCTTGGGAAGATAAAGACAAGTATATTCATTTCATGGGTTATTGAAGAGATTCAGAGAGAAAATAAATGTAAAACACCAAGCACAGTGCCAGGAATGCAGTAGACACTCAGTAAACATTTGCTCTCATCCTTTTTCACCTCTGTCAGGGATCAAGAACCCAAAATCTGGGGGGGTAAGGACCAATATGTTCAGACCATTGAGGAAGGATATCTTTCACAAACATCACAATTAGAAAAGGCTTGTGTTAAATATGGAAAATCAAACATAACCACTTGACTTGTAGCCATTCCTGAGCCTCATTCAAGTACTAATAACGGATTTTTTAAAGACAGAAACTGATAAGTACAAATAGGATACAAGATAACAATCACCAGATTTTGGAAACTGAAAAAAAAAAAAAAAAAAAAACCCAGTTTATATGCCTTAGAAAACTGAATCCTAAAAGCCAGGGTGGAGAAAATTGAGCACCAACCTAAATTATATCACAGAATCCCCAAAAGACTCAGGAGCTTATAGGAACAAGGACCACAGAAGTGGAAATGAAGTTGAAATCATCGATGCAGCAGTTAATTGAAAGTATATTTACAAAGAAACTAGACCCCAGATTCCTTCCCACACTGCGAGAAGCTGGGTGACTGCCCTCCCAATCTGGCAGAAAATTGGGGGTGTGTTTACTGAGTATGGTTAAGTATAGGGCACAGTGCTGAAAACACAGCAGCGGGTATATCAGGTGCTGAGAACTTTGGCTTTCTACTCAACTCCCAGAATGCTGGCAACTAGCAATATGCTCCCCAGGCAGGAGATTGGAAGATGTCTGTCTGGATCGTGTATACAGCCCAAGAGAAAATGTGCTAAAGACTCTGACACTGAGGCTTCCGTAAAGAAATTACCCAGTAAAAGTCATCCAGTGAAGACCATAAGGGACAAGGCTGATATACCCACACACACACATACACACAAAAAAACCTGGTGTCAGCTTTTTAGGACCCTACTCATAAAAAGAGACAAACAATGATTTGTATGAAATACACAGACACCCCCTCCCCCCAAAAAACAAACAACAACAAATTGGAGAAGAACTCTGCAGAGTGAAAATGCCAAAATAAAGTCCTATAATTAATATCCTCTTTAAGAGATTAAAAAAAAAAATTTTTTAAGAGATATAGAAAATTCTGCATTCATAATACAAGACAAGGATGATATAAAAAGGAATATTCATAGAACACAACAGAGCTCTTGAAATAAAAGATAAAGTAATAGAAAATCAAATCTCAAGAGCAGAATCAGAAGATAAATTTGAGGGCATATCCCAGAAGAGAGCAAAAAGACAATGAAAAGATCAGTCTAGCAGGTACAACATCTAAATAACAGGAGTTCTCAGAATGAGAGTGCAAAGTAGAAGGAAATTATCCAATAACAAATTCCAAAAGATTTCTGAGAGCTCATAGACATAATTTCTGTATTGAAGGGACTTATCAAATACCGAGCATAATGACTGAGAATGGTTCCATAGCAAGTTTCAACATCATAAAATTCGGGAACACCAGGCACAAAGAGAAGGCCTTGCAAACTCGCAGAAAGAAAATTTTAAAAACTGGGTTCATACAAAAGATCAAGACTCAGAACCACACTGGCTTTCTCAACAATATTTCTGGAAGCAAGAAGATAATGAGGGAAAGCTTTCACAATTCTAAGAGAAAACTATTCCAACCTAGAATTCTGTACCCAGCCAAACGGTCAACCAAGTATCTGGGTAAAGTAAAGCATTTGCAGACATGCAAAACCTCAAAAACTTTACCTATCTTTTCTTAAGAAGTTACTGTAAGATGTGCTCCATCAAAACAAGGCAGTAAAACAAATAAGCCATAAGATCCAAGAAACAGGGAATTCAAATAAAAGAGAGTCCCTAAGATGATATTGAAGGGCAATCTCAATATGACAGCTTGAGAGACAGCAGTTGTCTTAGTCATCTAGTGCTGCTATAACAGAAATACCACAAAGGGACGTCTTTAACAAAGAAAAGTGTGTTTTCCCACAATAAAGTAGGCTACAAGTCCAAATTCAGGGTGTCAGCTCCATAGGAAGCCTTTGTCTCTCTGTTCGCCTCCTCATCAGTCTTCCCCCAGATCAGGAGCTTCTCTGGGCAGGGACCTCAGGTCCGAAGGATGGTCTTTGCTCCTGGTACTGCCTTCTTGGTGGTATGAGGTCCCCCACTCTCTGCTTGCTTCTCTCTTTTATATCTCAAGAGATTGCCTCAAAACACAATCCAATCTTGTAGGCTGAGTCCTGCCTCACTAACACAACTGCCACCCATTCTCTGTCATTAACATCATAGAGGCAGGATTTACAACATATAGGAAAATCACACAATGCTGGGAATTGTGGCCCAGCTCAATTGATACACACATTTTTTGGGGGGCAGGGGGACATAATTCAATTCATGACAGCAGTCAAAGCTAGAAAGCAGCAGTCTGAATGAAGTAGGTCAGAAGAAGCCAAGGTAGGTTCTTAAATGAAATTAATAAAATGTATAATGTATATTATAATTAAATATATTAGTATAATGTACATTAATGTATTGAAAGATATTTACATACCTGGGAGAGAGAGTTTAGGATTACTTTAATCTCTACATGAGACTAAGCAATAATTTTTTAAGCCAGTTATTAACTCCAGGCAATACAAAATGTTGGGCAAGAAAGGAAAAATAATCACTGTCTATTTCATGGCTCAGGTGTGATTAGTATTTATATAGGCACACCAATGTCAATAGCGTATACAATTCAAGTGAAAATTGCAGTAGAATTATATTGGGGGAGATGAAAGGACAGGTAGCAGGGCTGCGATGCGGTAGCGGCAAGGCAGAAGAGTAAACGTGAGCTGAATCTTTCTCTTTCCCAGTAGGAAGTTAATAGATAATGACTAAAACTGAAAAAAAAAAAAAAAAACTAGACACAGCCATATAAGCACATTATTTTAACATACGGAGGCAAATACCAAAAGGAGCAACTAAAATAGTTGCAATGCCTCAGGAAGCAGGAAATGATGAGCGTAATCAAGGGACTGCTCGTATTAAGCCTCATACAACTATCTGACTATGCAAATATCCTTGGATAAAATTAAAACAAAATGTTAAAAATAACTAGAAGAGAAATAACAGACTACCCAACAAATAGTGTTGTAACAACCAAGGAGAAATTTTATTTACAGTCTCCTGCTACAACGTGAGTTTCTATAAGACAAATCAGCTCATATATTGTTGGTAAATAAAGGAATCCCATCAGAATAATGTGGAAGTCATGTTGGTTCTTATTCAACGTTTCCCAAAGAGTTAAATGTTTTTGTCACCCAGTAACAGCAACTGACCACAACAAACACTAAAACAGCTGAACGCGCAATCGGTAAAAGAATACGGTTCTATTTACAGTACCTACTGACCCCACGTGTCCCTCTCGGCTCAGCCGGGTACCGTGTTCATCGTGAGGCTCTCCCACCTTTGCACGTTTTCCCGTTATTGCCAGACTTAACAGCTTCAATCATTCCTTCTTCCCCTAACAATCAAACCGCACTCATTTTTGCTTTGTTGCTGCAGTATATCATTATTTATTGGGCATTTAAACTGTCTTTTAAACTGTGCTAGTAGCTTTAAGATTCTTATTGTCTATTTAGTGTTCTGGTTACAAAGTAGCTGAAGTTTTGACTGGCCTCTCTTAATGTTATTTTTTTCCATAAGCTTTGTTATTTTTGGTGTGTAATTTTCAGATTATAAGGGTTTTCAGGCAAACATTGTATTTGTATATAATAGAAATTCTTTACCTACTTAAGATTGTCAGGATGGCGCAGGGGTGGGCAGTGTTTCATTTTGATGTACTTAGAGTCGTTATGAGTCAGAAGTGACTCAACGGCACCTGACAACAACTTAATACCATAAACAAATGATTTAAATTCTATGCTTTCTTTCAAAAGCTATAGAATACAGTGTGGTAGGCAGAACTGTAAAATGGCCCCGAGATTCTCACCCCCTGGTGTTTGAAAATACTAGCTGCCTTCCGGTTGATTCCAACTCACGTGTGTCAGAGTGGAAATGTGTTCCATAGGGTTTTCAATGGCCGATTTTTCCAAAGTAGATTGCCAGGCATTTCTTCTGAGGTGCCTCTGGGTGGACTTGAATCACCAAATTTCAGTTAGCAGCAAGTATGTTAACTGCTTAAGCTATCCTGGTGTATAAATCCTGTATAATCTCCTCCCCTTAAGTGTGGGAGAAGCCTACAAATATGAGGGATGTCACTCCTATGGATTTTTGCAGACATAATTAAGGTCCCTAATCAGCTGACTCTGAATTAGTCAAAAGGGAACTTACCCTGAGTGGGTCTGACCTAATCAAGTAAGCCTTTATAAAAAGCTCAAGAAGTCAAAAACTTGTAGCATCAGGGATTCTCCTGCTGGCCTTGAAGAGGCAAGTCACCATGAGTTCTGTGAGCAAATGAACTCTGCCATGTGAGCTTGGAAGGGGAACCCAAGCTTCAGATGAGATCCCAGCCCCAGCTGACAACTTGACTGCAACCTTGTGAAAACCCGAGCAAAGGACCCTATTAAGCTATGCCTGGACTCCTTATCCACAGATGATATGCATATTTGTTGTTTTAAACTGCTGAATTTAAAGTGATTTGTTATATATCAAAAGAAAATTAATATATGCAGGAACAAACTATTTTTATCCTCTTCTATTTTAATTAACTTAAAAAAAAAACAAACCCAGTGCCGTAGAGTCAATTCCAACTCATAGCGACCCTATAGGACAAGGTAGAACTGCCCCACAGAGTTTCCAAGGAGCGCCTGGCAGATTTGAACCCCCGACCCTCCGGTTAGCAGCCATAGCACTTAACCACTAAGCCACCAGGGTTTCCTTAGTTAATTAACTTAGCTTGGGGAAATCTTAGGAAACCTTGGTGGGCTAGTGGTTAAGTGCCACGCCTGCTAACCAAAGGGACGGCAGTTTGAATCCTCCAGGTGCTTCTTGGAAACTCTATGGGGCAGTTCTACTCTGTCCTATAGGGTCGCTATGAGTCAGAATCGACTCGATGGCACTGGGTTTGTTTTTGTTTGTTTGTTTGGGGAAATCTTTCCTAAGGAAGACACAATACCCAGAATCTGTAAAGAAGAGTTTTGATTAATTAGATGCCATGGTATTTTTATTTTAAAATGGGTATACAATACTACAAAAGAGGAACAGAAGAAAAATCCCTCAACATGAAAAAGGGCATTTTTGAAAAACCCATAGCTAACATCATAGTCAATGGTGATAGACTGAATGTTTTCCCCTTAAGATCAGGAACAAGACAAGGATGCCCACTTTCATCACTGCTACTCAAAGTTATACTGGAAGTTCTGGTCAAAGCAATTAGGCAAAAAAAAAAAAGACATCTAAATCCAAAAGAAAGAACTAAAACTACCTCTATTTGCAAATGACATGATCCTATATGTAGAGAATCCCCAAGAAATCTACTACAGCTAACAAAGTTGTAGGATATAACATCAAAATGCAAAAAATCAGTCATATTTCTATACATGTCAGCAATGAGCAATCTGAAAAGGAGATTAAGGAAACAGTTTCATTTACAATAGCATCTAAAATGCATAATCAATAGCATTCTAAAAGAATAAAATAGGCAGGAATAAATTTAACCAGGGAGGTGAAAAACTTGTTCACTGAAAACTATAAAACATTGCTGAAAGAAATTAAGGAAGACACAAATAAATGGGAATTCCATGTTCATGGAGTAGAAGACAATATTGTTAAGCCCTATCCAATTTCAGTGGGCTTTTTTTGCAGAAATGGAAAAACCAATCCTCAAATTATCATGAAATTGCAAGGAGCCCCCACTAGCCAAAATCATCTGGAAAAAATAAAAACATAGGAGAAGTCACATGTCCCAATTTCAAAACATGCTGTAAAGCTATAGTAATTAAAACAGTGTGGTACTGGTATAAGGATAGACGTATACAACAAAGAAACCGAATTCAGAGTTAAGACAGAAATCCATACATCTATGGCCAACTGATTTTCCACAAGGGGGCCAAATCCATTAAATGGGAAAAGAATAGTCTTTTCAACATTGTTTCTGGGACAGCTGGATCTTCACATGCAAAAGAATAAAGTTGTACCCATACCTCATACTATATGAAAATTAACTCAATATAGATCAATGACCTAAATGTAAGAACTAAAACAATAAAACTCTTGTAACAAAACATAGGGGTAAAGCTTCGAGACCTTGTTTTTGACAATGGATTCTTAGATATGACACCAAAAGCATGGACAAGAGCAAAAATAGATTAAAACTGGATTTCATCAAAATTAAACACTTTTGTGCTCCAAGGACTTTATCAAGAAAATGAAGAGGCAACCCACAGAATGGGAGAAATATTTGGTAACTATACATTTCATAAGGGCTTAGTAGCCAGAATATATACAGAATTCCTACAACTCAACAATAAAAAGACAAACAACTCAAAAAATGGGCAAAAGAGTTGAATAGACACTTCTCCAAAGAAAATATACAAATGGCCAGTAACCACAGAAGAAGATGCTCAGTGTCATCACTCATCAGAGAAATACAAATCCAAACCACAATGAGATCCACTTCACACCCACTAGGATGACAAGCATTGACAAGGACGTGGAGAAATCAGAGCCCTCGTGCATTGCTGGTGGGAACGTAAAATGGCGCAGCCTCTGTGGAAAATAATTTGATGGTTCTTCAAAAAGTTAAACATAGAATTACTGAATGACCCAGCAATTCCACGTTTAGATATTATTTCCAAAAGACGCAAAAGCAGGACTGAGACAGATACGTGTACACCAATGTTCACTGCAGCATTATTTACAATAGCCAAAAGGTATAAACAACCCAAGCGTCTATCAATAGATGAAGGGATAAACAAAAGGAGGTATATATATACATACAACGGAGTGTTATTTAACCATAAAGAGAAATGAAGTTCTGATACAGAATACGGCATAGATGAACCTTGAAGACGTTATGCTGAGTAAATTAAGTCAGACACAAAAGGACAAATAACGTATGATCCCATTTGTATGAAATACATAGAAAAGGCAAACACATAGACAAAAAAGCTTAAGTAGGGAATGGGAAGTTATCGGTTAAAGCGTACTGAGTTTCTGCTTGGGGTGATGAAAAACTTTTGGAAATGGATAAAGCTAATGGCTGTACGACAGGCTGAATGTAATTAATGTCACTGAACTGTGCACTTAAAGTGGTTAAAATAGCAAATTTTTGTTCCATGTATTTTACCGTATAAGTTTTTTTAAAAATTGCTATAAAAAGTCATCATGAATAGTGTTAAACAACACTAGAGGAAATTATTTCCAACATATTAATCACAGAGAGAGTGGATTTGGCTGCTAGAGAGACCAGCAGCTTCCTCCAGACAAGATTGTACAGTCCTGCAGTGCGGACATGAAGGGTGGAGTGGGGCATGGGTGGGGCGAAATACACTGGCTTCTGTTTTTGCCATCCTGACAGAAAACCTAGGGCAGAGGTGGGCTTCCGGTGTCTCAACTTCAGAGCTGGAACTCAGAACGTGTCTTCCCATAAAAATAACGATTGAGTAGTCTACTGAATCCATAGCACGGAAGACATTACATCTTTTTAAGCTGACAAGAAGGAATTTATCCCCAACCCCTACTGTTCACTGCTAAAAACATCAAGAGTAAACTCCCTGCAGCAAGAAAAAGCACTGGAGCTACACTGCCATTTGATTTTTCTGGATCACCTAAAATTTAGCAACCTTCAAATTCACAGGAATGCACATGATAGGCACCCTCAGTTAGCGGGAGATTTGGCACTGATTCTGTAAAAATTTCCATTCTATTAAGAGAAAGAGATCGCAGGAAAACAAAATCCAATATCCAGCATTGATTGTTTAAAACATGCCTCTTCCAGGAGAAGTCCTGGTCACAGCAGGCGTTCATCCCAGTTTTCAGCCCTACTCGTAATGACGGCCTGAACTGGGAGATTTAATGATCAAGACGATGACCCTGGAAGTCTGGACAGCACTTACTCAGCAAAGATTAACTTCTCCTCCCTGGATTGTACTTATGAAGGCAGGACACTGGACATAAGCATTTTGGAAAAGGCTTTTTTTTTTTTGGCGGGGGGGGGTGGCATTTTTTTTTTAATAATTTTTATTGTGCTTTAAGTGAAAGTTTACAAATCAAGTCAGTCTCTCACACAAAAACCCATATACTCCTTGCTACATACTCCCAATTACTCTCCCCCTAATGAGACAGCCCGCTCTCTCCCTCCACTCTCTCTTTTTGTGTCCATTTCACCAGCTTCTAACCCCCTCCACCCTCTCATCTCCCCTCCAGGCAGGAGATGCCAACATAGTCTCAAGTGTCCACCTGATCCAAGAAGCTCACTCCTCATCAGCATCCCTCTCCAACCCATTGTCCAGTCCAATCCATGTCTTAAGAGTTGGTTTCGGGAATAGTTCCTGTTCCGGGCCAACAGAAGGTCTAGGGGCCATGACCACCGGGGTCCTCCTAGTCTCAGTCAGACCATTAAGTCTAGTCTTTTTATGAGAATTTGGGTTCTGCATCCCACTGCTCTCCTGCTCTCTCATGGGTTCTTTGCTGTGTTCCCTGTCAGGGCAGTCATCAGTTGTAGCTGGGTACCATCTAGTTCTTTTGGTCTCAGGATGATGTAGTCTCTGGTTTATGTGGCCCTTTCTGTCTCTTGGGCTTATAATCACCTTGTGTCCTTGGTGTTCTTCATTCTCCTTTGATCCAGGTGGGTTGAGACCAATTGATACATCTTAGATGGCTGCTTGCTGGCGTTTAAGGCCCCAGATGCCAGGAGACTGGTATGTTTGTTTTTTTTTAAAACAACTAACATTGGAACAATGTTGACACAATTAAAATTGTGTTTGGGAAATATACCTGAGCTTTCAGGATGATATTTCAGTGAGAATGGTCACATTCCCACACAGCCCACCACACAGTGCTGTTGGAGAAGCTGTATCTGTATGCATGAGCCTTCTGAGTGGCATTTCTGATGTTTGAGCCATTGCATATGTCGGACAAAAAGAAAACAAAAGTAGTTACCCAAATAATTTAGGCTTTTTTCAAATCTCTCACCTGAAAATAATCAGATAATTGCAAAAGGCTTGTTTTGTATTCTGGGGGCATTTTGTATGCATATTTGAATGATTCAGATGAATTCTTTCATTGTCCACTTCAATTTTCTTATGTGGAACTATTCCAAGGCCAAGAAGATACAACCGCAGATTTCTAAGAAAGTATGTTGGCAAAAACACCACCACCCAACTGGACAACCAGTGGCTTCTTCGTTTAAAGATGAGGCAGATTAAACTCAACTATTCCTGGCCCTGTTGGGGGCACCGTTTCTTAGAGCCCAATCAAGAAATTCTGTTGGATGCCCCGGAGTCCTGCACTTTGCAACACACAGGGCAATAATTATGCTCAATTACAGCCTAGCGTGTGGTTTCTGGCACCGAAAAATCTCCCCGCGTCACACCAATCTTCAACAGAGAGCAGAGCCTATTTTGGCACTGTTAAATGTCAATCCCTAATTTAGTCTCCGGAGGGCTTCCGCCGTTTCAGATCTGTCACTGGCTGCCATGAAATCCCAGGGGTAATGTGTTAAGCAATGGTATCGATATGTTTCCACAGAAGCTTCAGGACCCAGCCTGGTTCAGGGATGAACAAAGGATTCTTACTGGCCCCATCTTATGGAAATGG
The DNA here is from genome assembly GCF_030014295.1 of Loxodonta africana. NCBI lineage: Eukaryota > Metazoa > Chordata > Mammalia > Proboscidea > Elephantidae > Loxodonta > Loxodonta africana. Next base: position 117,740,643 of record NC_087347.1, read on the forward strand.
ATCCCTGTTGAGGTGAAATGATGAGAATGTAAATCAGAAGCTCAGAGGTGACCACACAGAAAACAGCCCACATTCAGGGGAGGAATCGTTTTAATAGTAGGGTTTCGGCCAAGCCTGCTTGTGTCTTGGCTCTTGCAAGCACACACCCACCAGCTGTTTCCAAAAAGAATAGGAGGAACTAAGCCAAATGAAAGGAAGCCAAGGACAAGGAGGCAGGCACACACACAGCATGGGCTACCTACCCAAAGGTGGCACTCCAGATAAGCCAAGGCTGAGGTTTCTTATCCCTGCCTGCGACTCTGGGCACCATGGATGGATTCCAAAAACCAAATGCTGCGATATATTTTAAGAATCTGGTCAAATTCTGTGAGCTTGAGAATGTCTCAAAAACACTGGCTACTTGGATTCCTTTGTTTAGAATGTGCCTTATACTCACACATATCAAGAGATTCCTGTTTGCACTGGTTATGTAGGGAGCCCCTGATTTCACCTGAACATTAGAAAGCAGAATTCAGCCAGATGCAGGAGAATGTGATGAGGAGGAGAAAGAGGGAGGGAGCAGTCTCGCCAATAAATGGACATTAAGTAATTTACAGATATTGCCAGTAATCTACAATAAAACAACTATAAACATCTACAATGTTAAAAAGCAAAATTATGCTTCTATTCCTATAAAACGGTCATAAATGAACCTTATATACTGATGATCTAAGGGCCTTTGATGTTCTATAAAATGTTATGTAATGCATAATAACCCTATTATAAATATGATATAAAATTAATATACCAGCTTTAAGTATTAAACATTTGATCTACCTTTTTAAAACTTAGAATTGATCGGAGGATCAATTTAAATGTCCCAAAATCAGAAAGAAAATGTCAACTTATAATGTCTGAAACCTACCTTACTGTTCTTCTATAAATCATCCAGTAGCAAACAAAAACCCAGACCCAGTGCCGTCGAGTCGATTCCAACTCATGGCAAGCAAAGTGGTTCAAAATCAAAGACAATGCAATATTTTGAAAAATTCATCATGCAGTTCCACCTCTCACCACAAGGTGATATGCACCTGCATAGAAAACACTGGGGGCTCACAATTAATTTATGAGCTTGAGTTGAGACTGTTATGGATTGAATTGTGCCCCCTCAAAATACATGTTGCCAGTCCTAACCCCCATACCTATGGTTTGGGAACGGTTTTTCTTTGTTATGTTAACATGTCAGTATTAACGTAGGACACACACATGTCTTGAGTCAATCGCTTTTGAGATATAAAAAGACCAGCTTAGGTATAAAGAAGCAAGCAGAGATGGGGGATGTGATGATGAAGCTTGTGTGCCAACTTGGCTGGAAACCCTGCTGGCATAGTGGTTAAGTGCTACAGCTGCTAACCAAGACGTCAGCAGTTTGAATCCGCCAGGTGCTCCTTGGAAACTCTATGGGGCAGTTCTACTCTGTCCTATAGGATCACTATGAGTCGGAATCGACTCGACAGCAGTGGGTTTGGTTTTGATTTTTTTGGTCAACTTGGCTGGGCCGTGATTCTTAGGGATTTGGCAGTTATATAATGATATAATTTGGCAGTTATGTAATGATATCATTTGGCAGTTATATAATGATGTGGTCATCCTCCATGATGTAATCTGATGTGATCAGCCAATCAGTTATAAAGGGAGTTTCCTTGAGGGTGTGGCCTGTATCCTATAGATATATACATACACACACATATATATATGTATACATACATATATGTATGTGTGTGTGTGTATATATATATATATACGATCTGAGCCAGTGGCCTGCCATACTGCCTGCAGATCCTGGTATTGCCTACAGATCCTGTAATTCGTCAGCCTCCGTGACCCATGAGCCAGCAGCCTGCCATCTGACTTGCTGATTGCGGGTTCATCAGCCCCTGCAGCTACATGAGTCAGGAGAAGCCTCCAGCCTGATGCCTGACCCACAGACTTGGGGCTTGCCAGCCTCTACAGCCACGTGAGCCACTTCCTTGAGATAAATCTCTCTCTCTCTTTTTTTTTTTTCTCTTTCTCGCTCTCTGTCCTTTGCAAATTAATTTGCATTTTAATGGAGGTCTTTTAGGCCTTGCTAGAGAAGTTTGTAGGGAAGTTTATAATGTGGAGTTTTCTGGCACCTTAGACAGACAAGTGAGGAAAATAAACTGGGGCATCCCTGACATTTTCTGCAGGGTCCTTTCCCTCTCTCGTGGCTTAGATGTTCTGCTCCCAAACACTTCCTGGGGAAGTCTACTGTCACCTTGGCCCCATGCACTTCGCCCAGCATTTTGTGTGTCACCCCCTTGCAGACACAACTATCCCACAGGACACATCCCTTTTAGGGGTCCAGGTGGAGTGCCCCTACCCCTACTGCAGCAGGGCCCTACCAGGAGCAGCCCAGCTCAGCATGGTCCTTCCTGCTCCCCTGCACCATCCTTTTGAGGGGCACAGAGAATGATGCAAAGGAGAAGGGTAGGGAGAGAAACCATTCGAATCTTAGTCTCTGGAGCATATTCACACGGTGCCCAGAATTAACAGATTCCTTGCAAGCCGCCCTCCCACCTCCAGTGTGGCCCGATGCTCCTCAGCTCCCCAGGGTAAGTCAGGTGTGATCCTATTAACATTTATTCCTGAGTCTCTAAGCATCCACTTGCACAGCCAAGAATTTCAATTCTTGAGGAATTTTTCTCCCCTGTGCCACATAGTCCTAGGAACCTTAGGGTGTGCCTTACACGTGCCATGAGTGGGCCTGGGCTGCCCCTCACCATATGCTGTGTTCCTGAAGAGGTATCACTTACACCCTGTCCCTCTTATCAGGAGACTGCTACCCCCCGGCCATAAATACACCACCAGTGGAGGGTGCAGATCTGTGTCCCTAGTCTTGCAAGAGTTCAACAGTGTCTGTTGGGAAGTGTCATGGATTGACTTATGTCCCCAAAAAATATGTGTATCAATTTGGCTAGGCCATGATTCCCAGTATTGTATGATCGTCCGCCATTTTGTCATCTGACATGATTTTCCTGTGTGTTGTAAATCCTAACTCTATGATGTTAATGAGGTGGGGTAGGTGGCAGTTATGTTAATGAGGCAGGACTCAATCTACAAGATTGGATTGTGTCTTCAGGCAATCTCTCTTGAGGTATAAAAGACAGAAGCGAGCAGAAAGACAGGGGGACCTCATACCCCCAAGAAAGCAGTGCCGGGAGCAGAGCACATCCTTTGGACCCAGGGTCCCTGTGCAGAGAAGCTCCTAGTCTGGTGGAAGATAGATGAGAAGGCCGACAAAAAGGGAAAAAATTCCCCTGTAGCTGACACCCTGAATTTGGACTTTTAGCGTACTTTACCGTGAGAAAATAAACTTCTCTTTGTTAAAGCCATCCACTTGTGGTATTTCTGTTACAGCAGCACTAGATTACTAAGTCAGGAAGGCAACCCCACTCTAATTATTGTATCCTTTCTAACTGACTTAGGAAGGATGTTCAGCACCTAAATATGACGGAATTCTGAGATTCAGACCACACGACCTTTTCACCCTCCCCAGCTGGGTCAGCATGGGTATAAACAGAGGCCTAACTGGGGGAGGCAGGTAGGGTGTGTGCCCTGGGTGTCGCATGTGTACCCTGGCATCTCTTGAAGTGGGGCATCAATAAGCAGTTTCTATTGGCCATCACAGTTTCCATCACCAGCTGTGAGAGATCAGTCAGCAATTTAACACTAATTGCCCTAGGTGCTATGTTATGTAGAGAGGCCCTTGGATACAAGCGTCCCTGTGAACTTGGAATCGTACATACTTACTATTGTCGTTGTTGTTAATTGCCATCAAGTTGACTCTGACTCATGTTGTAGGCTAAAAAACATCACAAAGTTTAGTAAAGAAAAAAGAAAGTTTTATTCGGCATATACTCAAAAAGACAAAAGTGGGAAGGGGACAAGCAGGTTGCTAGAGCCACGTCTGCCTGAATCCAAGGAAGGTTGCAGAGTCATCAGTATACATTAACACTACAAAATGGGCAAAACCATGGAAAGCTTTACCTTTTCACAGATTGGCTAGAAACTGTGATCTTACATTTTGAATTGCCTTTCTTAATCACTGGTGCAGGTTTCAGTAACCACAGTGTGGAGGGTCTTCACTGGTCCAACAAATTTCCTATTCACTAAATGCTAATATTTAAAAAGATAAGAGTGGAAAGTCTTTTGTGTTTTGGCTTATGTGAAAGGTTCCCTAAAAGATATTTTCCAAGATTATTCTATCTATTGTCTTTATCTCAGGGCTCAGTTGATGTGTCCTTGTGAGTCCTTGTGAGCCCAGCTCTAGCTAAGTCACATTCTCTATGCTCAAGGACAGAGAATAATGACTCCAATATTATTTCCTAAATCAGTCATGACAACCTTATGTAAAGAGAATGAAACATTGCCCGGTCCTACAACATCTTCACAATCATCAGTATGTTCGAGTCCATTGTTGCAGCCACTATGAGGTGCCTTCCAACCTAGGGGGATTATCTTCCAGCATCATATCAGAAAATATTCTGTTGTGATCCGTAAGGCTTTTACTGGCTGATTTTCAGAAGCAGATTGCCAGACTTTTTTCCTAGTCTTAGTCTGGAAGCTCTGCTGAAACCTGTCCACCATGGGAAACCCTGCTGGTATTTGAAATACTGGTGGCATAGCTTCCAGCCTCACAGCAACATATAAGCCACGACAGCATGACAAACTGATGCACAGGTGGTGGTTATTATAGTCAGGCCATGCTGAGAAATATGGTTTGTCAGGCCAGATGCTTTCTTCCCCGGACTCATTGCTCCCGCCTGTATATGGGCTTCCATCAGCCCTACCTCCCAGGCACCATGGCCTCTACAGAGCATTTCTGGGAAGCATGGCTTCCTTCCTAGGAAGATGTCAGATTGCTAGAGTGGCATTACTTGGAGGCATTGGTCCAGCCCAAACGCTCCCAGAGAGCCCCAGAGCTCAGGCCCAGGCCCTTGGACAGACATTGGAATGGTTGTCAACGATGCTTTGTGGTATTATTTCTTACCAAAAGCTGAGACAGGCCTCAGGGTATGGTCCTAGGACTTAAAGGAGAGGGTTTCACTCTGGGCTGGAGCACCACACCTAGAGGCTGCAAGGGAGGCAGGGACCGAGGGAGAAAGAGAAGGCTGGTGGAGAGAGTGTCTCAGAAGCCCAGTATGTGAGCTCATCCCTGCCCTCAAGTTAAACAGTGCGTTGTGAATGCTTTGTGAATATCTGAGGTCTCCAGAGGGATGCCTTGAGTGTGGAGAAGCACAGGGCTGTGCAATTCTTACCTGCAACACTTCCCAGACTGCAGATTTAAAAGTTTCTGCTTAAATACTGGGAGTCCCTGGGTGGTGTAACCAGTTAATGCACTTGGGTGCGAACCAAAAGGTTGGAGGTTTAAGTCCACCCAGATGTGCCTCAGAAGAAAGGCCCGGTGATCTAATTCTGAAAAAGAAGGCATTGAAAACTCTGTTCTGACACATAGAATCTCTATGAGTCAGATTCAACTTGACAGCAACTGTTCTTTTTTTTGTTTTATTTCCTTAAACATTGAGGCTGAGGAGTCTGTTACAGGAATCTCTAGATACACAGGAGCCAGAGTTAGAGGCTTGCCTCCAACACATCAGGTGGGGTAGCCCATAACGAAGCACTTGCTGCAATCCCCAGCCCCAGACTCAGCCCAGAGGAGGGAAAGCACTTCTGATGGCAAGAGGATGCAGACCCTTCTAGGTCATGGCTGAGACCCCTGCCTGAACTGAACTGGTCAAAGCAGGAAGGCACCTTATACCTCAGGGGACTGCCTGGCTGGGACTTCAAAGGCCACAAATCTAGAGTAAGCACTACCCAAAGCTAGATGGAACACTTCTTGGGAAAAACTTAAGAAGTCCATGAAGTGAAAACATTTTGCTCTGGTTGTGGGGAAGGGGGCATCTCCTGGCAGCATATAGCAATGACATGCCTAGCAATTCACATGCTAGTTTTCCTGGGAACAGTCAGTAAACAAGGGTGGGAGGCAAACATGAGCCATCCCACACCTTCCAATGAATGGGCTTTGATGACCTTGGAGGATGGAACTCTAGAGGGAAGAACAAAGCAATCAGGTAGGCCCCCTGATGTTAGCAGCAAGACACACAGTAGGGCCAGGTAGGGTAAAACGCATCCAACAACCTCCTTCTTGGTAAAAGGAAGATAGTGAGGGCTCCTCTGACCCTGGGCTATAAGGACAAGGGCTCCATTAGGCAGGTTAATGGGTGGGATTCAGACTGTGGAGAGGTCATTATAGGAAACGAGGGCCCGGGAAGAAGCTGTCTCCTCTGGCCAACCTCAAGCTCCATTTATCACGCTGCCAGCACTGAGATCACATAGGCTCTCAAAGTGACAACCCCCAGAGTCAAAAGGAGCCGCGTGCATGTGGGGTCCCAGCATGGTGAGAAAGGGAGCCAGGGCTTGGATGGCAGAGGCCCTGCGGTGGACAGACGGGAGGCTGGTTAACACTCTGTAGAGGGGCTGCACCATCTGTACCCCGATGCTCTAAAGCCTGGCATCGGTGAGGATATAGAAACACATGCCCCTGTGACAAAGCTCTGAGACAGTCAGAGTACCGCAGGCCAAAGACCACTTCCTGTTAACCTTCAAGAGCAAATGTTTAGAGGCCATTGGTGGAGACTTTTGCTGATTCTGTGGAGAATATACTACGGAAAAAGAGAAATAAAATTATCCACATACCCTTGGAAGGTGAATTCTTCAGAACTCTTAGTTGCAAGTGACAGTGACCCAGATCATCTTACAGGAAAGGTGTGTGTGTCAGGGGTTGGTGGGGGGAGGGAGGTGATGTATTAACTCATGGAACTGAAAAGCACGGGAATAGTGCCTGTTTCAGGCAAAATTAGGCCAAAGGGCTCCAGCAGTGTTGTCTGGAAAATATTCATTCTCAGGTAGGCCCTCTCTTCCCTTGCAGGGACATAGAGGCCATTGACGGCTTCAGGCTTACTTACTTACCAGTTGCCCTTGGAGTTGATCCACCAGTACTTCGATTCACCAGGCCATTTATCCAGATGCCCAAAGGACCACTCGGGGACTTCCCTCAGGCTTCCATTCAACAGTTTAACAATGCCAAGAGGGAGAGCCATAATTATGCTTACAAGCCTTATCTCACAGAAATAAAGGGGAAAAAAGGCAAAAGTTTACAAAATGAACACATCCAGGAAGCATCACCTAATAGAATGGTCAACCTACACAACAATGAGGCTCTAACTCTGGTCTGCTGAACTTCACATATTTCAAAAGGGACCCTCCTTGATGTTAAATGCATTAGAACCAAATAACGTTCTACCTACCAGGTCCAGAGACATAAAAAATGGCTGGTATACCATTAAACTAACAGTAGCTAAAGAGTTAAACCAAATGAAAGCAGATCTCAACTCTTTTCTTCATGGCTGTTTCCCCAGTCCTGGAATAGAGTAGGCACTCAACTAACTTGTTCAAATGAATAATGAATGAATGAATTTGTGGTGAATTCCCACTCTTTAAGTGTCAACTCCCAAGCCCTAGCAACAGAATTACTCATTGCCTTTTCTGTGCATGTAGGCATTCTCATTAACCCTTTTTACAGCCCTTATCAGCCAGAATGGCATGTGCCTCAAATCTGGATCCTACTGCCTGACTTCATGCCTGGCACCTAGGACAGTGTGGGCTGCTAAATAAAAAAGATCACCTATTCCTACTCCCTCACCTCACAGATGTTGTCACAGAGGCCCAGGGAGGTTAAGTAGTTTTCCCAAAGCCACACAATTTACTGGTTAAGACATGACTTCTAGTCCAATATTCTTCCTTCTACTTCATACTACCAGAATTCTGTCTAGTTCTTTTGTGATGCCAGGGGCAATGAACACTGTCAGGAATACTAAGAAGTTGTCGGTCCTCTGGAAAGGAAGGGAGATTTTGACATGAATAGTTGCTGTCTTAGTTATCTAATGCTGTTTTAATGGAAATATCATAAATGGTTGGCTTTAACAAAGAAATTTATTCTCTCATAGTCTAGGAGGCTAGAAGCGCGAATTCAGGGTACCAGCTCCAGGGGAAGGATTTCTCTGTTGGCTCTGAGGGAAGGTCCTTGTCATCAGTCTTCCTCTGTCGAGGAGCTTCTCAGTGCAGGGACCCCAGGTCTAAAGGATGCACTATTCTCCTGGCTCTTGCTTCTTGGTGGTATGAGGTCCCCATGTCTCTCTGCTCACTTCTCTTATATCTCAAAAGAGTTTGACTTAAGACACAACCTAATCTTATAGATTGAGTCCTGCCTTATTGACATAACTGCCACTAAGCCCACCTATTAACTTCATAGAGGTAGGACTTACAACTCACAGGAAAATCACATCAGATGACAAAATAGTGGACAATCACACAATACTAGGAATCATGGCCTAGCCAAGTTGACATATTTTGAGGGAACACAATTCAACCCATGATATTCCACCCTTTGACCCCCCAAAATTTGTGTCCTTGCCAGAATGTTCACTTATATTCGGTGCAGGCTATACGCCCAGGGAAACTCCCTTTCAACCAATTGGCTACTCACAGCAGATTCCATCATGGAGGTGACTGCATTATATCAAATCTCATCAGAGAATTGATCACATCATCATACAACTGTCAAATCACTGAGAATCATGGTGCAGCCAAGTTGACACATAAAATTCACCATCACATTTGCCAATACAGAGCAGCATACATAAGAACATGTCATCATGAATCAAGTCACAAATGAGAGTTCAAGGATTGTTCACTTGTCTAGTCCCACATATAAGACCATTTTGAGTCTCAAACTTTTCCTTTTACAACTTCCGCTCCTTTTCAAAGCTTAGACAGGACTTATCCATTCTTTCCCACCTCCACCAACACATGTACACCCAACACCAGACACTAATTGAGGGGGGCTAAGAGGTCTTTGTTTAAGAGGTCTTATTTGTGTTGGAGGCCAAATGCTAAGCCCCACTGGAATGGGTTGTTATCTTCTTCTCCACACTACTCCATCCCTTTCTCCATCTGAAGAAGAGGCCCTGGCAGGTGCCAACACAGTCTCTCCCCTTCCCTGACTACTCCCAAACCCTTGCTCAAAGTCCAGGTGCCCTTTTGAGTTAAATTCTATTAAAATTGCATCTACACATTCAGAACATTTTATGTTCTTCTCCTTGTTGGAGACTATGAAAAGACATTTCTCCTATTCATTTATTTGTTCAACAAACATTGGAGCAGCTCCTGTGTGCCAGGCACTGAGCATACTAAAACAAATGAATCATGAAGAAAGTAACTGTTGGCTAAGGTATCTGAAATCCATTGAGAGAATTTGTTCAGGAATCCCCAAAGCAGAGAAGATTTCTCACTATAGGACAGAGTAGAAGTGCCCCAAAGGGTTTCCAAGGAACAGCTGGTGGATTTGAGCTGCTGACCTTTTGGTTAGCAGCCAAATGCTTAACCACTGACCAGCCAGGGCTCCAAAAGAGGAACAGGGGAACAAAAAGGCATGAGACACACAGAAAACAAATAACAAAATGGCAAATTTAAATCCAACCATATTAATTATTAAATTAAATGTGAATGGACTAAACACTTCAATCCAAAGTTACCCAGATAAAATAACAAGACACAACTATATGTTCTCTTCAACAGACACACTTTAGATTCAAAGGCACAAGCAGATTGAAAGGAAAAGAATTGAGAAATACGTGTATGTCACGCAAACATTTACTATGAGGAAGCTGGAGTGCCTATATTCATATTTGACCAAAGAGCCTTTAAAGCAAGAAAAATTACTAGGGATAAAGTGAGACATTTCATAATGATAAAAGGATCAAAACATCAGGAAGATATATAATTATAAATGTATATGTACCTAATAAGAAAGCACCAGACACATGACACAAACACTGACAGAACTGGAAGTAATAGACAATTCAGTAATTATAATTGGAGATTTCAAGTCCCTTTTCTCAGTCTTTAATATAACAACTGTATATAAATTTAATAAGGATATAGAAGAGTTCAACACCCATCAACTAACTTTACCTAACTACCATATATAGAATATTCCACCCAGCAACAGCAGAATACACATTTTTTTCAAGAGCAGATGGTTCATTCTCCAGGATACAGCATATGGTAGATCATAAAACAAGTCTCAATGAACTTATAAAGACTGAAATAATATGAAGTACATTACCCAGCCATGATCGAATAAAATTAAACATCAACTACAGAAAGAAACATGGGGGAACCCCCAAATATTTGGAAATTAAACACAATACACTTCTAAATAATACAGGAAAGAAATCACAAAAGTAATTAGAAAAGCTTTCAAATTTAATGATATTAAACAAATCCAAATATATTAAAACTTAGGAGTACAGCTAATACCATACTTAAAAGGAAATTCATAGCTTTAAATTATTTAATTAGAAAGGAAGAAAGATCTATAATCAAAAATGTAAACTTGCACCTTGAGAAGGTAGAAAAGAGAAGAGCAAATTAAATCAAAGTAAATAAATAAAATGAAACAATTAAGAGCAGAGTAGAAATCAATGATATAAAAAACAACAGAGAAAAAGCAAGGAAATCCAAAGTTGATTCTTGGAGCCAACAGAGATGCAGTCCTTACTGCCAAGTTGATTCTGACTCATAGCAACCCTGCAGGACAGAGTAGGGTTTCCAAGCGTTTTCCACAGAGTTTCTAAGGAGCGGCTGGTGGATTCGAACTGCTGATCTTTTGGTTAGCAGCTGAGCTCTTTCACCATTAGTCACAAGGGCTCCCTTACACCCACTAGGGTGGCTAAAAGGAGATCTGATGGCACAGAGGTTAAAGAGCTCAGCTGCTAACCAAAAGTTCGGTGATTGGAACTCCCCAGCCACTCAGTGGGAGAAAAGATGTAGCAATCTGCTCCTGTAAAGACTACAGACTAGGAAGCCCTATGGGGTAGTTCTGCTCTGTCAAATACGGTCACGATGAGTAGGAATTGGCTCAGTAGCACACAAGAACAACAACAGGATGGCTAAGGCAAAAAAAAAAGGAAAATAATAAGTGTTCGTGGAGATGTGGGGAAATTAGAACCCTTATCCACTGCTGGTGGGAATGCAAAATGGTACACCCATTATGGAAAACAGTGTGGCAATTCCTAAAAAAACTAAAAACAGAACTACCACATAACTCAGCAATTCTGCTGCTATGAATATACTCAAGGGACTTGAAAGCAGCAACATGAACAGACATGTACACTAATGTTCATTGCAGCACTATTCACAATAGCCAAAAGACGAAAACAACCTAAATGCCCATCAACAGATGAATAGATAAAATGTGGTACATACATACAACGGAATATTACTCAGCCAGAAAGAGAAATGGAGAAATGAAGTACATGCTATAACACGGCTGGAGCTTGAAGACATCGTGCTGAGTGATATAAGCTAATCACAAAAGGACAAATACTGCACTACTTCACTTATATAAAAAGACAAGAACAGGTAAATGTATAGAGACCAAGGTTTATTAATGGTTACCAGGTGTGGGAGAGGGTGGAAAGGGAGGTTACTGCTTATGGAGCACTGAGTTGCTGTTTATGTTGTTGTTGTTAGGTGCCATCAAGCTGGTTCTGACTCATAGCAACCCTGTGTACCACAGAATGAAACATTGCCTGGTCCTGCGCCATGCTCACAATCACTGTTATGCTTGAGCCCCTTGCTGGAGCCGCTGTGTCAATCCATCTCATTGAGGGTCTTCCTCTTTTCCTCTGACCCTGTACTTTACCGAACTGATCTGTTTATGGTAATGGAAAATTCACATTGACTGAGGGAAATGGAGGCACAGCTGGTCAATGCAATTGATGTTGATAAGTTGTGCACCTGTAAAAAGTTGAATTGGAAAATGTTGTGTAATATGTTTTTATCAAAAAAAAAAAAAAAAAAGTTCAGCTGCTGAGGCTGCTTATGTACAACCAAATACCTCATGGAATTTGGTTCCTTGGTTTGGAGATTTAGGGTCATGGATTCATGGGACTTTCCAGCTAATTGACCTAACATTGTGTTTAGTGCTTCTGTTCTACCTCCTAGTTTGTTACATAGTGCCTGGGGTCTTGAAAGCTTGCAAGCAGCCATCCAAAGTTCAATAATTGGTCTCTACTCACCTGGAGTAACAGCAAAAGAAGTAGAGTCAGGAATAGAAGGAGGAAATGGAGTGTGTGATTAATTGCCTACATGAACAACTGCTTCCTTTGCCATGAGACCAGATGAACTGAATGGTGCCCAGCTACCATTTTTGAACATTTTAATCAAAGATTCTATAGAAGAATCCTGATCCAAAAGGGAATAATGTGTAACAGAATCTCAAATTTTCATGGAATTCAGATTTTCTGGAGCCATCGAGGCTAAATTTTCTGGAGCTATTGAGGCTGAATAATTCCCCAAAACGATTGGTCTGGTATAATAATCTTTAAACCTTACACCAAAAATATCCCTGGTATTCTTCTGTAAAGCAAACAACAGTTTACCTTAATTAGTAAAGAATATCTTCCCTGAGCATTGTACTCTTTTAAAGAACTATCTATATGTAATCTAATTGACAAGAGCAACTCAAAAGGTTAGATAGGAAGCTTAGGGGGCAGTGAATAACTCAGAAAAGGTGTGTGAGAATGGTTACACAATTTGAAGAAGTACATGCAGAAATTGCTGATTTGGTGTGTGTTCTGCTGTGTGTATTTTCAACAATAACAAAAAGATTATTTTTTAAAAAAGTTGTTCTTTGAAAAGATTAATGACAAAAGGAAAAAAAAAAGAAGATATAAACTACCAAAATCAGAAATGAAAAATGATGTAACTACTGACCCTGCAGAAACTGAAGGAATTATAAGGGAACATTATGAACAACATTATGCCAGCAAATTATACAACTTAAATGAAATGGATAAATTTCTAAAAAGGCATAAACTACCAAAACTGACTTGACAAGGAATAAAAAATATGAAAAGACTGATAACAAATAAGAAATTGAATTTAAAATATTCCCAAAAAAGCAAAGTCCAGGCCTAGCTGGCTTTACTGGTAAATTTTACCAAAAGTTTAAAGAAGAAATATTACCAATCCTACATAAACTCATTCAGAAAGTAGGTGAGGAGAAAACACTTTCCACCTCATTCTATGAGGCCAGTATTATTATCCAAATACCAAAGCAAAACAAGAAAATTATAAGCAGAGAAAACTACAGACCAATATCTCTCATGAAAATAAATGCAAAAATCTTTTAAAAATAATTTAGCAAACCAAATCCAGATTTTTAAAAAAATATATATGGCACATCATAACCTAGGGGAAATCATCTCAGGAAAATAAGATTGGTTTAACATTTGGAAATAAATTAATTTTTTTTTTTTACCATATAAATAGAATAATAGACAAAAACCACATGATCATCTCAACTGTTACAGGAAAAGCGTTTGATAAAATCCAATACTCATTCATGATAAAAAACTCTATACAAATTAGAAATAGTACAGACCTTCCTCAACCTGATAAAGAGCTTCTACAAATAAACCTATAGCTACGTTATACTCAATGGCAAAAGACTGAAACCTTCCCCCCTAAGATAGGGAACAAGGAAAAGATGTTCATTCTTTCCGCTTCTATTCAACATTTTACTGAAAGTCGTAGCCAGGAATAGGGCTAGAAAATGAAACAAAAGGCATCCAGATTGGAAAGAAAGAAGTAAAACTGTCCTTATTCAGAGAAGACATAATCATCTATGTAGAAAATTTAATTGAATCTACAAAAAAATCTACAAGAACTAATGTGTAGGTTTAGTAAGGTTGCAGGATACAAGATCAATATACAAAAATAAGTTGTATTTCTATGTGCTAGCAACAAACAATCTCAAAATGAAATTAAGAAAAAAAAATCCACTCACAATACCAACAAAAAGAATGAAACATTAGGGAAAAATTTAACAAAATGAGTATATGACTCATACACTGAAAACTTCAAAACATTGCTGAGAGAAATTTTAAAAATCTAAATAAATGGGAAAATATACCAGGTTCATGGATTGGAAAACTAATACTATTAAGATGGTAATTCTTCCCAAATTGATCTGTAGGTTCAATTCAATTCCTATCAAAATTCCAGCAGTTTTTTTTTTTCCCTCTTGTAGAAATTAGCAAGTTGACCCTAAAGTTTATATGGACATGCAAAGGACCTAGAATAGACAATACTAGTTTGAAAAAGAAAAACTAAATTGAAGAGCTCACAGTGCCTGATAACTTACTACAAAGCTACAGTTATCAAGATAGTGTGGTATTGGCATAAGAATGGTCATATTGATAAAGGGAACAGAATAGAGAGTCCAGAAATAAGCCCTTACATTTATGGACAATCCATTTTGACGAGGTGTCCAGTCTATTCACTGGAGAAAGGATAGTCTTTCTGACAAGTGTAGCTGGTACAATTTGATATCCACATGTAAAAAAAATGAGTTTGGACCCTACCTTACATCATACACAAAAATTAATTTAAAATAGATCACAGACCTCATTGTAAAAGCTAAAACTACAAAACTTCTAAAAGAAAATCTTTGTGACCATGGGCTAGGCAAAAACTTCTTAGATATGACACCAAAAGCATAATCTATAAAGGAAAATATTGATAAATTAGACTTCATCAAAATTTAAAACTTCTGCTCCTCAAAGACACCATTAAGAAAAAAAAGAAAAGTGATACACTGAGTGGTGTAGTGAATTACTTAATATGGCCCTTCTAGCCATGCATGGTCTTGTGACTCTGACAAAATGACTGAGTGGGACTATGCAAATAAGGTGTTTGTGGCCCACCAAGGAGATTGGACAGCTTGCTAATAATGCAAATAAAGTACATGGCATCCTGGTGGGGGTGGGACCATGAAAATAAGGTGTATGGAACCCTCACGAGGGGATTGGTCAGTTTTGTCATCCTGCTAGGCTTAAAATGAGCCATCCCAGAGACAGAAAAGGAGGACCTCACTACCACCTACGTAGAAGAGCCAGGAATGGATTGTATTCTTTGGACCTGGGGTCCCTGTACCGAGAATTTCCAACACCCAGGAGACAGAGAGCTGTAACAACACAAACGGCACAAGGCGGTGAGACGTAACAGCAGAGAAACAGTGGCAGTCAGCACAATGGGCTTCCCAGCCCACAGAGCAAGGCAGCTACAGTGGGTGTGACAGCTCACAGAGCAGGAGAGTTGAGCACCTTCAGGCACAGACTTACTGGAGGAGTGAGGTGCCCCATGGCACTTATTGGAGGAGCGAAAGAGCTTTATAATACTTGCCTGAGCAGGGCATAGGCACAGCCGAGAATCTGAGGGCCAGAGAGAGGTCTGAGTTCAGGCAAGGCTGAGAGGAAGCTGTTCTAATTGAAGTCGTTTCTCATCCCGAAATGTAACCTATTACTTCCCTAATAAACTCCATAATCGTGAGGTATTGTCTCTGTGTGGCATTCCAGTGAATTATCAAACCCAGCAGAGAAGTAGAGAGTGCCGTGGGAGGGATGGCTGGTGTCAGAATTGGTGAAAAGTTTGGAGGGTGGAGTTAGGTTTGACCTCCACCTCATAGCAATCAGCTTTAGGCTGAAGATGATCTTGAGCCTCCCTCCCCCTTGTAAAGTCAGACAAAGAACTCAGATGCTGCTGTCACGTCACTTTTACACACTGGAAGAAAATGTTTGCAAACCATATACTTGATAAAAGATTTGTATCCAGATCATACAAAGAATTCTTACAACTTAAAAATGTGCAAAAGATTTTTGTAGACATTTCATCAAAAAAGATATATGACGGCTAATACGCACATGAAAAGGCATTCAGTGTCACTATTCATTTGGGAAATGCAAATCAAAGCCGTTACGTCACTCACTATGTACCCACTAACACCAAATCCAATTCCGACTCATAGCTACCTTATACACATGGCTGTCTAGTCGATTCTGACTCATAGCGACCCTATAGGGCAGAATAGAACTGCCCCATAGCATTTACAAAGCTGTAAATGTCTACGAAAGCAGATTGCTACATCTTTCTCCTGAGGAGCAGCTGGTGGGTTCAAACCATCAACCTTTAGGTTAGCAGGTTAGCAGCTGAATGCTTAACTACTGTGCTGCCAGGACTCCTGTATGTACCCACTGGAATGACAATCATTGAAGAAATTGATAATAACAACTGTTGGCAAAGGATATGCTGGTGAGATAGTCACTTTGGAAAATAGTTAAACATATTCTTACTAAATGACCCAGCAAATTCCACCCCTAAATATCTACTGAAGGAATTGTATGTGAATGTTTTAAGTGGCACTAGTTGTAAGAGGCAAAAACTGGAAACAATACCATTGCCTATCAGTTGGTGAATAAGTAAAGCGTAAGTGGTATATTCATACAATGGAATGCTGTTCAACAATAAAAAGGAGCAAACGACTGATCCTACAGCATAGGTAAACCTCAGAAACAGTATGCTAAGGCATTCTGAAAGAAGCCGGACACAAAATACTACATAGTGCATGATTCCATTTCTAGAAAAGGCAAATCTATAGAGACAAAAAGCAATGGTTGCCTAGGGCCAAGAGTGAGAGCAAAAAATAACTGCAAAGGAATACAAAGGAACTTTCTGAGTTAATGGAAATGTCCTCAAACTGGATGGTGGTGATGATTGCACAATTCTATAAATTTACAAATATAATTGAAGTGTGTGTTTATAATGGGTGAATTCTCTGCTATGTAAATTACATCTCGATAAAGCTGTTAAATGAACTAAAAATGAAGCAAGGACTAGAATAGAAATAGAAAAATCAATATGTGTTTATTAAGTACTGAAGTACCATGTGATGTGGGAATGGAGCTGGGAAGATAAAAGTAACATTTAAAAGGAATGATGAACACTTTGCTGAAGCTTGGGAGGGAAAGGAAAGACAAGGAGAAATAAAAAAGTAGCACAGGTTTTCACTGCAGTAGTTGGTAAGCCCAGCTGCTCCCAAAAAAGCTGCTCCCAGGAGGGTGTAAAATATTCATAATAATTTGGTTGAGTTTGAGGAATCTGATAGGAATTGGAAATGCAATCCTGGAGCTCAGATTCTGAAATCACCCACAGAGCTGAAATCATGGGAATGGATGAACACCCATTCCAGAGGGACCTGAGGAAGACGAGTTAGAATAGAGATAACCATGAAGCTAAAAAAAAAAAAAAAAGTCCCCTCTTTGACTTCCTCAGAATTACATTCCAGGTCAGACGCAGCGATTGCAAACTCGCATAGAAACGCAGGCTTGATGCAACAAATTGGTCGAAAAAACAAAAACCAAACCTAACCCACTGCTGTCCAGTCGATTCCAACTCATAGTGACCCTATAGAACGGAGCAGAACTGCCCCATAGGGTTTCCAAGGAGCGCCTGGTGGATTTAAACTGCCGACCGATTGGTTAGCAGCTATAGCTCTTAACCACTATGCCACCGGGGTTTCCAAATTGGCCAAAGTCACAGTATTTCCTAGACAATAAAGATAGAAAACACAAGAGCTTTTGTTCTTTTGCCTAACTTCTTAACATAGATTTATTTAGAAGTAACACAAGTAGTTAAGCGCTTGACTACTAACCGAATGGTTCGCAGTTCGAATCCACCCAGAAAGGCCTGGTGATCTATTTCCAAAAAATCAGCCACTGAAAACCCTATGGCACACAGTTTTTCCTCTGACACACATATCATCATGAATTGGAATTGACTCAAGGGCAATTGGTTTGGTTTTGGCTTAGGATGCACCAAGGAACATTTTGGTTTTAGTTTTGTTTTTTATGTTATTATCTGTTGTCTTTTTAAGCAAGTAATACATTAATATGATTTTAAAAATCAAGGCAACGTTAAAAAAGTCATATAAAGAAAGTCTTGTTCCTCACCTCACTTGCATCCCCAGCCCCTCCAGAGATAAAAACTTTTGATAGTTCCCTGAGTTTCCTTAGAAGCCCCGGTGTCACAATGGTTAAGAGCTCAGCTGCTAACCAAAAGGCTGGCAGTTTGAATTCACCAGCCACTCCTTGGAAACCCTATGGGACAGTTCCACTCTGTCCTACAGGGTCACTATGAGTCAGGATGGACTCAACAGCAACAGATTTGGGGTTTTTTTTGAGGGGGGAAGGAGGTTCCTTAAGGAAGGAATTGCAAAGGAAACTTTAGTAAAATGATGGAAAATTCGTGAAAACAGAGCGGGGAGTAAAAAAGAAAGTAGAAGGCACAGGGAAAGGGGAGAGAATGGAAGGAGAGATACATAGAAGCGATAAAAAGGTGGGGATGAGGAATTTGGTCTGTGTATTTGTTGACATTCTCAGGGTGTTGGCCCTGTTGGGAGAGGATTCTCTGGCCCACATCCCATCTTCAGGCTGCTTCCCCATTACTGAGTCTGCCCTGGTTTTTGGGGACAATGGCATCTCAGCCCTCTTCCTATATCTGTGTCCCTCAAGAGCAAGCATCATCTTACTGTATCGTGGACATCTTTACAGATCAATAAATAAAAATCCATGACATCATACCCCAAAGAAGCCTTTGCTAAGACAGCCCAATAGAAAATGAGCGAAAGACAGCCTCTGCCTCCTGGTCGTCAGCGCTTTGGAGGGAACGGAGCGTGCGGAGACCTGCAGTGGTAGCACAGGGCCTGGCCAATGGCTGCGCGTTTTCAACGCGGTTGCAGGTTTTCAACGCAGTCATCAAAAACTGCTGCGCTTTCAATGGAATACTATGCATTGATAAAGAACAACGATGAATCCCTGAAACATTTCATAACATGGAGGAACCTGGAAGGCATTATGCTGCGTGAAATTAGTTGCAAAATGACAAATATTGTATGAGACCACTGTTACAAGAACTCAAAAAATAGTTTAAACAGAGAAGAAAACATTCTTTGATGGTTAGGAGAGTGGGGAGGGTAGGAAGGAGAGGGTATTCACTAATTAGATAGTAGACAAGAACTTAATGGTGAAGGGAAAGACGACACACAATACAGAAGAGGTCAGCACAACTGGACTAAACCAAAAGCAAAGTTTTCCTGAATAAACTGAATGCTTTGAAAGCCAGCACAGCAGAGGCGGGAGTTTGGGGACCATGGTCTTAGGGGACATCTAGGTCAATTGGCATAATAAAATCTATTAAGAAAACATTCTGCATCCCACTTTGGAGAGTGGCGTCTGGGGCCTTAAACGCTAGCAAGAGACCATCTAAGACACATCAATTGATCTCAACCCACCTGGAGCAAAGGAGAACGAACACCGAAGATACAGGGTAATTATGAGCCCAAGAGACAGGAAGGGCCACATAAACCAGAGGCTACATCAGCCTGAGACCAGAAGAGCTAGACGGCACCTGGCTACAACCAACGACTGCCCTGACAGGGAACACAACAGGGAACCCCTGAGGGAGCAGGACAGCAGTGGGATGCAGACCTCAAATTCTCATAAAAAGACCAGACTTATTGGTCTGACTGAGTCTAGAAGGACCCCAGAGGTGATGGTCCCCAGACCTTCTGTTAGCCCAAGACTGGGACCATTCCCAAAGCCAACTCTTCACACAGGGATTGGATTGGACTACGGAATAGAAAATAATACTGGTGAAGAGTGAGCTTCTTGGATCAAGTAGACACATGAGACTATGGGGGCAGCTCCTGTCTGGAGGGGAGATGAGAGGGCAGAGGGGGCAGAAGCTGGCTGAATGGACATGGGAATACAAGTTGGAGGGAAGGAGTGTGCTGTCTCATGAGGGGCAGAGCAACTAGGAATACATAGCAAGGTGTATATAAATTTTTGTAAGAGAGACTAACTTGATTTGTAAACTTCCACTTAAAGCACAATTAAAAAAAAACTGCTGTGTTTCTGAAGCGGATCTTTTTGCTATAAAGGACATTATTGTGACAATTGAAGAAACTCACATATGGGGGCTGTCATGTGTCTATGTTAAGTTTCTAGTTTTGACACTGTATTGTGGTTATGTAGAAAAATGTCTCTTTTTAGTAGGAAATGGTAAACTACTTGGAGTGATAGAAAATCATGTGTTCAACTTACTCTCAAACACTTTAGGAAAAACAAAAGTCTTTTGTACTACACTTGCAACTTTTTTCTAAATTTGAAATTGTTTCAAAATTTTTAAATGCTGTATGTTGGTCAGTTGGTTTGATTTTATGTGTTTGGTTTATGGGTAAGGAGCCCTAATGGCGAGTTAAGTGCTTGGCTGTGAAGCCAAAGGTTGGTGGTTTAAACCCACCATCTGCTCCTCGGAAGAAAGATGTGGCGGTCTGCTTCTGTAAAGATTTACAGCCATGGAAACCCTATGGGGGCAGCTCTCCTCTGTCCTATAGGGTTGCCGTGAGTTTGAATCAACTCAATGGCAACAGGATTTTTTCTTTTTGGTTTGGTTTACAGTTAGTGGGCAGTTGATTACTAACCTGAAGGTTGACAGTTCAAACCCACCCAGTAGCACCATGGAAGAAAGGCCTGGTGATCACTTCCATAAAGATTACAGCCAAGGAAACCCTATGGAGCAGTTCTACTCTGTAACACATGAAGCCACCATGAGTCAGAATCAACTCAACGGCAACTAACAACAGCAAGGACAAAATAGAACGAAACAGGAAAGGGAGAGAGGGAGGCCGGTGTCATGACAAGTTTCCTGGTCCCGATTCTGGTGAGACTCCAGGTGAGGTAAGCCTGGAAGTGGCTCTGTTTGCCTTGCAAAATGTAAACAAAAGCATTACACTTGCACGGTGTAATAACACGCTTGCCTCATCCCAGCTCACAGCAGGGCTCTAGTAATCAGACCAAATAAGCCCAGTCGATGGCGCTGGGAAAGTTCGCTCCTACAAAGAACAGGCAATTTAAGTAATTACCCAGTTTTTATGGCCCGATCATCTCCCGGGCTCAGTGGGATGGGAGGAAGCACATGGCTGTTATGCAATAAAGGCTATCCTTCATTTTTATGCTCCCTTTTCCTAATCCAAACTCTCCAAGCCTGCCCAGCACGCACTCTCTTCCTCAGTGCCTCTCACTGTTCCAGATGGGAAAAGGCGGGGTGGCTGAGCCACAGCAGCGCATGACGACAAGGCTCTGTTTCAGTTTGGGGTTTGATGGTTTCAAAATAACAATCCATGGTTGTTATTAAAACAAATTTAGATAAAAGCAAATAAGGATAGCTATTTTTTATAGAGAGTTAAAAGTATTCATAATTCTCCCAACCAGTGAGAGAGCTACGGTTAATATGTATTCTCCTTCAAGTTTATGTAACTATAAATAAAAATATGATTTTACTAAACAAGCTGCATTATAATCATTACAGCTTTGCTTTTGTCTTACTATATCACGGACATCTTTAAAAAAAATAAAAAATTAAATTAAAAAAAATTTTTTTTTACATCTTTACATGTCAATAAATATAAATCCATGACACCATACCACAAAGAAGGCTTTACCCAGACAGCCCAATAGAAAAATGAGCAAAAGACTTAAACAGTCATTTGGGGGAAATGCCCAGTAAACATGAAAAGAATGCTCAGCTTCATTAGTCCTCAGGGAAATGCAAATTAAAACCACCACAGTATCCATTCCACTCCTAGATGTTTACCCAAAAGAAATGAAAACATACATCCACACAAAGACTTGTACGTGAATGTTCACAGCAGCTTTATTTAGCTGAATGCTGAAAACAACCCACATGCCCATCAATAGGTAAATGGATAAACAGATTATGATACATCCACGCAGTAGAATGTACTCAGCATTAAAAGGGAATAAGCCACTGATACCTACAACAACATGGATGAATCTCGAAATAATTCTGCTGAGTGAAATAAGCCAGACCTCCCCCTCAAAAAAGGGTACACACTGTATGATTACATTTATATAAAAGCCTACAGAATACAAACTAATCTATAGTGACAGAAAACGGACCAGTGGCTGTCTGGGGCTTGCAAAGGTGGGTACAGGGCATGGAGGACGGGAGGAGGGATTACCGAAGGGAACTTTTGGGTATGGAGGTTATTTTTATTATCTTGGTCGTGGTGATGGTTTTCTGAGTGTATATGTTTGTCAAAACGTATCAAATTGTCCACTTGAATGTGCAGCTTATTATATGAATTATAACCCAATAAAACTGTTTAAAAAAAATCCACAATGGGATACCACTACAAACCCACCAGAATAGCTAAACTTTAAAAACAATACCACGTGGTGGTAAGACGTGAAGCCACTGGAACTCTCATACGCGGTTTGCGGGCATGTAAATTGGTTCAGCCACTTTGGAAAACTGTATGGCAGTATCTCTCAAAGCTAAACATATATGTATGTATGGTTCGTCAATTCTACTCCTAGGTATATATTCGACAGAAATGCATATATATATATATTCACTAAAAGACAGATACAAGAATGTTCATAGCGTAAATATTCATTATGGCTCCAAACTGGAAACAACCGAATGTCCATCTGTAGTAGAAGGGAGGAATAAATCGTAGTATCTCTACAATGGAAAGCCATGCAGCCAAGAGAACAAATGGATTACACCTATATATAACAACATGTATGGCTCTCACCAACATATTGTTGAACTAAAAAGGCCAGCCACAAAAGACCACACACTGTACAAATCCATTTACTTAAAGTTCAAAAGCAAGCACACTAAGCTATGATGGAAGAGGCCAGGATGGCAGTTACCCTGTGCCAGGGAGAAGGGACTAAACGGGGGTGTGAGAGGGCTTCTGGGGTATAGTAAAATTCTCTTTCTTGATCCGGGTGCTGGACACATGGATGTATTCACTAAGTGAAAATTTCTCAAGCTGTACACTTAGAATCTGTGTATTTTTCTGTGTGATATATTAATAAAATATACCACACATAGTAATACTATCAACAATGTTAAACTGATCACATCTTCAAAGCCTGGAATCCACAGGATTATATACATTTTCCTCACAATCAAATTGTAGGAATTGCCTAATTTTTAAGGTAAAACCCACATTCAAACTGCACACACTATTAATAGAATTTCAATTCTAATCCTCTTCAGCTATTTTGACTTATACCCACCTGACCCTCTCAATGTGCAGGGCCCTGTTAGGTAATAGAGGACACCTGCCGTCATTGGCTCATAGAGGCACCCCAAGGGGTTAGCACAGTGGTCATTACCAGGGGGCACATCAGAGTCACTTGAAATTCATGTGCATCTAGGCAACCACAAGCCAACTTGTACACTGCAGAGGGTGCCGCAGATTGCCATCTAGATTCGGCCTCAAAACTGAGCCACTCACTTTCCCAGCTGCTGGGAGTGTTACCTGCCGAGGGCTCAGTGTGACCTGCTCAAGGTCACACTCCTTCCCCAGAACAGCCCACACCCAGCAAATGGGCCATACCCACACCCATTGCTTTCAAGGGGGGTCCGACTCATAGCGACCTTACAGGACAGAGTAGAACTGCCCCACAGAGTTTCCAAGGAGTGCCTGGTGGATACAGGGATACAAAGGCTTGGCCCTGCCTCAATGGGAGATAATTCTGAAGGGTCATCCCAGCTCCAGGGTGCCCACGATGTGGCTGAGGCCTCTGTTCCAACAAGCATCACAATTGAAGGGTATCCAGTGTTTCTGCCATGAAAAACGTCAGCATCCTTGGGCTTAGCAAGATGACCATCCCTTCCAGCTTCTAGTCACAACTGTTTTCTCTCATCCTCGGTCTTCTAAAGAATCCATTAATTTGTCAGAAGCTTTTCTGGTGACACAGTTTAGCTCTACAGTGCATCTTTTAAAGACGTATTTTTCTCCAGAGTTAGAAGAGAACTCTGTGGCATTTGATTATATTTTTTTTTATTAAATTTCTCAGATCATTTTCTCTTGTTTTGCTGGAGTTCTTTTTCTTTCTCAAGTTTGACTTTATTATGCTGATATTCTCTTCTTTCTTCCTCCTCCTCAGTTGCTTTGCTGAGGACCGTGGTTCTTCACAGTGTCCCACTTGTGGAATTGATATTTTTGGTTCATGCTCAAGGAGGATGAAAACAGAAGGCATCTGGTTCACCTTCTTCACGCTGTCTGCCTCAGTCTTTCTAATGTAAGACGTTTGCTCCTAGAACGCACACTCCATTTGCAGTAGAATTACGTACAAACCCAGGTCTTCGGGTCTGACATGCCGAAGGGGTTAAACGTGCACATGGTGGCCTTGGTGTGTTTTTAGATTTCCTGCTCAGGTTTACATGTCTGGGGCCAGTTTTGCAATTGTCGCAGTGATAACCACAGGAGTCAGAAAGGGGAAATACATTTTCACTGAAGAATGTTACAGTCGAGAAGAGAGCACTCTTTCGTCAAGGACAAGCTACAACTGCAGCAACCATTTTTAAAAAGGGTTGAGAAAAAAAAAATTGCCAGGAGACAACTGGAGGAACTTCTGAAGACAATAGCAACACCCCATAACAGCCATTAGAGTCAGCCTGTGTGGATCATTGGTGGTAAGGCTGTCACCTCGGTCTCAGTTCTCCAGGCTAAAGGACAGCTATGAATTTGCTAGGCAGGATTATTCTTTTCAAGGACACCTATGTTCCATTGCCTACGGATAGGAATGTCAGTAATTTGGTGTCAAGAACATAACTGGTACAACAATGAAACTGTGTATTTGTACGGGTTGTGTTCTTTCAGCAAAAGGGTATCTGTAGACTCCTTGAGATGTACACCTTCCTGTGGATATTAGCTCATTTAGAATACCATGTAAATGAGGCCAGGACCGTTAGTTCAGCATCCTCGAGACCAGTTTGCATCTTTGCTCCACGACCACAGATCACAACTCTAACCTCAACTACCAGTAGCATGACTTGTAGTGTGTTATCAGTCATGAGAAAACCAGGTAACAAAATGTTTGTATTTCAATTGAGAAAAAAATATGTGCAACACCCAGGACAATGTGGTTTTCTTATTCCATCACCTTCATTTTTCTGCAGAAGGTACTTATGATTTTTTTTAATTTTGTATTTATCCAATTTTTTGGTATGTATTTTCATTTGGAAGCAGTAATCCAAATATGGACAGGAATGACTCCCCTTCTCCTGCCCCTGCACCCGGTACCTGTTAGCCTCATAGGAATCTGTGATTCTTGGTTTCTAATGAATTCTTGCAGAGTTTCTTTACACATGTATATAAGGAATATCCATATATATTCTTATTGTCCACATTTTTCACAAAAATATGTATTAAGCTCTGATTTTTTTCATTGAACAATATTTTCTGAAGAGCTTTCCAAGTCAGCATATAGACAGCTTTGTTCTTTTTCACAGCCACATAGTATTCCATTACATGAATGTACCATAATTCATTTAACAGCCTTTTTTTTTTTACTGATGGACATTTGGGTTCTTTGCAATGTTTTAGTATCACAAAAATAACAATAATAATAAAGGAAGATAGAAAGAAGGAAATAAAGAAATGTGGCAATGAATAATCTTCTAAATACATCCCAATCTGTAGGTTAAGTTTCTAGAACTGGAATTGGACGGGGTATGCATTTGTAACAGATGCTGACATATCGCCTTTCACAGAGTTTGGCTTTTTTTTTTTTTTTTTTTTAACATATAACATGGATTTTAAAAAAGGATATACCCTTACCTCACACTGTATAACAAATTAACTCAAAATGGAACAAGGACCCAAATACAAGAGCCAAAACTATAAAACTCAAAACACACGCAGGTAAATGTTCATGACTTTAGATCTGGCAATGGATTCTTAGATATGACACCAAAAGCACAACCAACAAAAGAAAAAAATAGATAAATTGGACTTCATCAAAATTAAAAGCGTTTGTGCATCAAAGAACCCTACCAAGAAAGTGACAGACAACCCAGAGAATGGAAGAAAATATTTGCAAACCATATATCTGATATCCGAATACAGTCTCGTACCCAGGATATATAAAAAACACACATCTCAACAACAAAAAGACAAAAGAACTCGATTTAAAAATGGGCAAAGAACTTGTATAGACATCTCTCAAAGAAGATACACAAAATGACTGATAAGCACCTGAAAAAACACATGCTTATTGCATGGATCCTCAGTGGTAAGGCTGTCATCTGAGTTCTCCAGGCTAAAAGACAGTTATGCATTTGCTAGGCAGGTTTATTCTTTTCAAGGACACCTACATCCCATCACTAGTCATCAAGGAAATGTAAGTAAAAACCACGATGAGATACCATTTCACACCCACTAGGATGACTGTAATTAAAAAAAAGAGGGGAGGAGGAACAAGTGTTGGTAAGGTTGTGGAGCAATTGAAGCCCTCGTACATTTCTGTTGGGAGTATAAAATGGTGCAGCCACATTGGAAAATCATCTGACAACTTCCTCAAAAAGTTAACATAAAGACACCCTTTGACCCTGCAATTCCGCTCCTCCATACATACCCAAAAGAAATGAAATATATGACCACACAAAAATTTGTACACAAATGTTCGTAGCAGCATTATTTGCAACAGTCAAAAGGTAGAAACAACCCAAATGTCCATCAGCTGATGAATGGATAACCAAATGTGACAATATCCAATATTATTTGGCCCTAAAAAAGGAATGAGGTACTGACATATGCTAAAACATGGATGGATCTTGAAAATACTATGCAAAGTGATGAGATCCAACCATGGAAAACACATACAATTCCATTTATAAAAAATCTCCAGAAATGGCAAATATATGGAGACAGAAAGTAGATTGTTTAGAGCTGGGGAGAGGGAGGGGATGAGGGACATGGTGAATAATAGGGAAGGAGTGCAGGGTTTCTTTCAGAAATGATGAAAAAGTTCTAAAATTGACTGCGGTGATGGTTGCACAACTCTGTAAATTTACTAAAAACCATTGAATTGTCTACTTTAAATGAGTGCATTTTACCTCAATAAAGCTATTTTTTTTTTTTTTTAAAGCTATTACAAAGAAAAAAGGATGTTATCTCATTTCTGAGGAATACATGCCTGGCAGTGGAGGGGACATCAATGACCTGGCGTTTGTGATGATCGTCACTCAAAAGCCTATTAAATCTTGACCAGTTCTCAGAGTCCAGCACCTCCAGGGCATTCTCTGAAAATCTTCCAGTTTGAGCAGTGGGGAACCCGAGCAGACACCTGACATTTGGTAATTTGAAACCATTAAGAATGCACCAAAGGGCATTGGTGGTTCGGTGGTAGAATTCTCGCCTTCCACAAGGAAGCCCAGGCTTGATTCCTGGCCAAGGCACCTCAGGTACAGACAGCCACCTCATGTCTGTCAGTGGAGGCTTGCATGTTGCTATGATGCTGAACAGGTTTCAGCAGAGTTTCCAGACTAAGATGGGCTAGGAAATACCATCGGTGATCTACTTCTGAAAACCAGCCAGCGAAAACCCTATGGATGGCAATGGTCCTATCTGCAACTGATCGTGGGGATGGCGCAGGACAGGGCTACACTTCTTTCTGTTGTGCATGGGGTTGCCTGAGTCAGGGCCAACTTGACAGAAGCTAACAACGACAAAATTGTGCCAACTCCTACATTCGCCTGATTTGTCATCATTTAACTCCTGGCTGTTCTCCACATTGAAATGAACTACAGAAGGGAAGAAATTTGGCACTCTTGAGGCAAACAGTTGTACACAGCAGACTTCCCAAAGGTGATTTTAAAACAGTAATTTGAGACATGTTTCACAGGTTATGTGGATCGAGTGAGCAGGTGCAGGAAGGGAGTGCTTTGAAGGCCATTCATCATTTAAACATCTGTTGAGAAGCGTGATTTAAGTCTATTGTTAACTGAACATTTTGGCTGACCCCATAAAGAGAGCTCCTACAAATCGATAATAAAAGACCAGTAACCCATTGTACAAAGAACATCAACAGACAGCTCACAGAAAAAAAAAAATTTTTTTACACAGAATTTTAATATAAAAAAGTGCCCACTCACCCACAAGAGAGAAATGCAAGTTAAAACTATCCCCTCCCCAGTTCATGGAGCCCTGGTGGCACAGTGGTTAAGAGCTTGGCTGTTAACCAAAAGGTTGGCAGTTCGAATTCACCAGCTGCTCCTTGGAAACCTGACGGGACAGTTCTACTCTGTCCTATAGGGTCACTATGAGATGGCGGTGGGTGGGTTCCCCAGTTCTTATTTCGCCTGTCAGGTATATATGAAAAAGTTTGCGTGTATGGTGGATTTTCAAAGGTGCAGAGAAATAAGACTCTTATTATTGGTGCAAAAGAAAATTGGTACAATCTCTCTGGAAGGCAACTGGGGAGCAGCTAACAAAACCGTGAAGTCCACACCTTTGACTTAGCAGTTCCACTTCTCGGGGTCATCCCGTAGATGCACTTTTCTCTTTTCTCAGTCTTTTCCCTTCTCTGTTCTAAGCTCTATGTCAAAAGTGAGGTCAATAAATGAGGGGTAATAATTCCCTTAAACTCTACAGAATTAATTTCTTTTTGACTATAGGAATTGGCAGTTCAAAAAAAACGGATGCCTTAATAATTAAAGAAAAACTTTCCAAGTTCCTTCTATGAAGGTTCACGACTATAAAAGTAATTAATGAAGCTCCCCCAGTTCTGCACTTTAGGTTGGGTTAATAGTCCTGTTCAACAAGAGCTGGCATTACTCAGTCCAGGAGGCTGAGCTGACTTCAGCATATGCACTACCGTATCGCCCCCTGCTGGCCTAATATTGCAAAAACAAATTTATGTGATAGATTTTGGTTAACACTTTTTTTCCCCCCCTTTGGAACCTTGCACCTCATTTTATTCACATTACCCCCATCCAAAGATTCGGTACACATGAAGGAAATTCAAATCAAGATAAAACATTTACACTTGCACCTCATTTTATTCACATTACCCCCATCCAAAGATTCGGTACACATGAAGGAAATTCAAATCAAGATAAAACATTTACACTTAATGTTTTCAAATGGCTGGTCTACAAGCATTGCATTTTCTGCGGCTTCCTGATTATCGCCTCTGCTTTTCTCAAGCTCGCAACTCTGCCTCAGCTCATAGGCTTGCCTCCTACTTCTCAGAAAAGATCAGGCTCCCCGGATATTCTTTTTTTTTTTTTAAGTGATAATATTTTTATCAGGTTGCTACTTTTTTTTTATTGTACTTTAGATGGTTTACAGAGAAAATTAGTTTCTCACTAAACAATACACATATTGCCTTTTGACATTGGTTGCCATCCCCACATGTCAACACTCTCCCCCTCTTGAGCTTGGGTTCCCCGTTACCAGCTTCCTGTCCCCTCCTGCCTTCTTGTCTCTGACCCCTAGCTGGTGTGCCCAGTTAGTCTTGTTTTGTTAGCTGGTGTGCCTATTTAGTCTTGTTTTGTTTTATAGAAAAGGCCCCCTGATATTCCTTTTTATAATTATTTTTTATTGACCTTTAGATGAAGGTTTACAGAACAAATTATTTTTTCTCTTCAGTCAGTACACACATTGTTCTATGACAGTGGTTAACGACCCCACGACAGGTCAACACTCCCCTTTCTCAACCCTGAGTTCCCTATTTCCAGCCTTCCTGTTCCTGCCTGCCCTCTAGTCCCCACCCCTAGGCTGGTGCACCCTTCCAGTCTTGCTTTGTTCCATGGGTCTGTTCAATCTTTGCTTGAAGGGTGAACCTCAGGAGTGGCCTCATTACTGAGGTGAAAAAGTGTCCGGGCTCCCTGATATTCTTAATCTCTACTCCTAAAGAGAATTGCTTCTCTTACTACCCTGTTTCCTGACTGTTGGTGCCATACCCTCCCTTTAGGTTTCTACCTGCCTCTGGCCTGGCCACTCATGATATGATCACAAGTGGGCTTCACATCCACAGATAATCCACCTGGAACCTTTCATCCCTGCCTACCCCACGTCACCTGTACTCGCTCACTCCCTATTCATTCCTTAATCCAGGATTCTTAAAGCAGGGTCTGTGGGCCATCTACCTCATATTCATCTGGCTGTTTGTTAAAAATGCAGGTTTCTGGGTCTCCTGTATCACACCTTCTGGAATCCTGGAATCTACATTTATAACACGTGTCCTACAGAATTCTTACATATAGACACACATACACACAAATATAAGACATCAAATATAAACCCTGCCCTGATTTTAACCTTTTCAATCTGATTTTCACCTCTCAACATTCTACCGTAACTGCAATTTCAAATATCAACAAATGCCATATTAATTGCTACTCAAGGATACAAAGTTTAGTGAGTGCTGATGGAAACCCTGGTGGCATAGTGGTTGGCAGTTCAAATCCAGCAGGCACTCCATAGAAACTCTGAGGGGCAGTTCTACCCTGCCCTATAGGGTAGAGTATGAGTCAGAATTGACTCCAGGGCAACCGGTTTGGTTCATCAAGCTCTTTGTTGAGGTGTTCTACACCTATTATCTTTAACTGTCACTATAATGCTTCTTAAAAACCCCGGTGGTGTAGTGGTTAAGAGCTATGGCTGCTAACCAAAAAGTCAGCAGTCCAAATCTACCAGCCGCTCCTTGGAAACCCTGTGGGGCAGTACTACTCTGTCCTGTAGGGTCGCTATGAGTCAGAATCGATTCGACAGCAATGGGTTTTTATAATGCTTCCAAGGTGTCATCATTGTCTTTATGCCACAGAGGAAGTCTGTGAGGCTCAGAGACATTAAGTCACTAACCCAACTCACTCCAAAACCTTTATACTTCCTGCCACACCACACTGCCTTTTCCAGCTTGCATTCTTGATCTTTCTGTAAGGTCACTCATTTGACAATACCTCCACTGTAGGAAATTTTAAAACATGTCCACAAATTCTTTGATTTTTCCTTTGAAGGGGTGGAACTAAATTCTTCTAAGCATGGGCTGGACTTAGGGACTCAGTTCTAATGAACAGAGCGGGGCGGAAGTGAAAGTGTGTCAGTTCTGAAACTAGGTCATATGGTATTGCTCTCTCGGATCACTGTCTGG
The DNA here is from genome assembly GCF_030014295.1 of Loxodonta africana. Taxonomy (NCBI): domain Eukaryota; kingdom Metazoa; phylum Chordata; class Mammalia; order Proboscidea; family Elephantidae; genus Loxodonta; species Loxodonta africana. The sequence continues at coordinate 117,771,650 of NC_087347.1, forward strand.
GGGAAACCAGATGCCATGTGGTAAGAACATATCAACCAATGCTATGGAAAATTCTATGTGGTGATAAACTGAGGCCTTCTGCCACAGCCAGTGAGGAACAGAGACCTCTTGCCCACAGCCATCTTGGAAGCACATGAGCCACAGCGGACATCTTGACTGTAACATCATAAAAGACCCTGAGCCAGAACCACCAAGCTAAGCCACTCCTGAATTCCTGATCCACAGACACTGTGAGATAATAAATGTTGTTTTAAGCTGCTTAGGTTTGGGGTAATTTGTTGTAGAGCAATAGAGAAATAATAAACCAAACCAGTTGCCAGAGTTGACTCTGACTATGGCAACCCCACATGCCACAGTAGAGCTGTGCTCTGTAGGGTTTGTAACGTCTGATTTTTGGGGAGTAGATCACCATGCCTTCCTTCAGAAGTACCTCTGGGTGGACTTGAACCTCTAATCTTTCAGTTAACAGCCAAGCACATTAACCGCTTGTACCACCCAGGGGGTCCTAGATAAGTAATATGCACTCCTCAAACTATCCCTTCCCTTGCCTTCCCTGCTGCCGCCCAATCCAAATTCTTCCACCTCTCGGATGGCTTCTTCAGTCTCTTCTTCCTCCTGTATGTTCCAAATACAGGTGTGTGTCCCTTTACTTTTCACTCTGCGTTTTCCTTTATCATTACATCCATAGTTTCCACAATTACTCCTCAAAGGTGCCTCCTACATTTACCTTCCCCTAACCTCTCGAAGTTCCTGCTTCCCACATGAGATCTCCCTCTGGAAGACCCACTGCACCTCAGGCTGTTCTCATCCACTCCCTAAAGAAATCATCATCCCTATTTTACAACGGTCATTTTGTCCTCATTTCTCGATTTCTCTTAAGGATGCACTCACTCTACTATTAACACTAGTCACTTTCATTTTCTCACCCCTCTTCTCTCCTCCCAACAGTTTGTACCTTTTCATTTCCACCACTATTACCCGGACTTAGACCCATACCTTCTCTTGCCTGAGGCACCGCAATCGCATTCAAATTGTTCTTCTTCTTGTGGTTTTGCCTTTCTGCTGCAATCTATCCTACACATATATTATTACTAGGTTCTTTTTCTTCCAAACCACATGCTCTTGTCCAGAAACCTGCCATGGCTCCTAACTATCTAAAGACTTAAGAACAACAAACAGAAGGCTTTTAAGACTTCTGGTAAATTGTTCAAAATATTCACTGTTCCTTCTCGTGGGAACATTTTATATACCCCCACCCCACTGATGTCTGATTTGGCCATGTCACTTGCTTTGGTCAATGAAATGTGAGCAGAAGTAACACGTGCCACTTTCAAGCAGCCACTTTGAGAGCCATTGCATTCTTCCACATTGTCTTTTTTCCCTCTGCCTGGTTGATGATATCGCAGATAGGAGCTGCTTCTTCAGTCTGGGTCCTGAATAAAGATGCCATGGGGCAGAGGCACAGGTAATGCACAACAGAAATGTAAAGCACATAATAAACTTGTATTACTGAGATTTGGGGGGTTCTTTGTTACTGCAGTCTATTAGCCAAGCTGACTGATACAAAGTACTTCACAATTTGGTTTTCTAACTCTATGGCCCATTACTCCCTAACACTTACTCCACTCCTCCCAAATTGGACTGCTTTGTTTTCTTCAAACATTCAAGGACTTCACCTGTAGGCAGTTGTTTGCTTTCTCTCTCCTCCCTACAACACCTCCTCTCAACGTTTGGCCTCAACCTTCGAAGTCCATCTCAAAAGCTACTCTCTATGTGAAGCCTTTCCTTAAGCATTTGATGCAGGAGGACCATCCTTCTTCTCAACCCTCTAAAATGGCAACAGTAGCCCTTGGGTGGTGCAAATGGTTATCATACTTGACTGCTAACTGAAAAGTTGGAGGTTCGAGTCTACCCAGAAACATCTCGGAAGAAAGTCTTGGTGATCTACCTCTGAAAATCGGCCACTGAAAACCCTACGGAGCACAGTTTGACTCAGTCATATATGGGGTTGGCATGAGCTGGAGTCAATTCCACAGCAGTTGGTTTGGTTTAGTTTTATAATGGCAACTACTGTAACCTGTTTGTTTTTGCTATCTATATACTTATCATCCTCTCTATAAAAAGATTGTGAACTCCTTGAGATTAAAGATTACCTTATTTATCAGTGTATTCCCTGCAGCTTTGCAAATAGTAATATTCACACAAGTATTTGTTGAATAATTTAGCACTCTCTAAATTAGAGAACTGCTGTTTAGTATGTTTGTAATGTTTTTAAAGGTGGGTGTTAAAGAACATTTAACATATTCATAGAGGAAGCAAAATAAACATACAAGTAGAATCATTTCTCATAGTAAATGTTCTTATTAAATGAAATATAGCTCAAGGTTCAATCACTCCCCCCTTTGTCTTCTGCAGAAATAAGCAGGTCTTGACCTTCATCCCTTCCCCTCCCTTGATAAGCCCAACATGTCTTAAAGTAAAACTTCTCCAAAGAAAATCAATGTAACATATAGTTATTTCTTCTCTTGTTACATTCTATATGGTAAGGGCACTGATTTTTCCAATAAGCCCAAATTATTTTTTTACAGAAGCAGACTGCCACATCTTTCTCCCACAGAGTGGCTGGTAGGTTCGAAGCCCCAGCCTTTCAGTTAGCAGCCGAGCACTTAACCACTCACTGCACGACCAGGGCTCCTCATACTTACCAAACCCCAATACCAAACTGCTGTTCCCACAAATCCTCATAGCAAATAGAGTCCTTCTTCCTAGTGACTAGCATGTCTCTTTTCCACCCCTCTCTGGCTTCTATTAACCTAACACCCTCTGAGACATTGTGGCAATGATTGCAAAGCTTTTCCAGGTTTTTTTTAAATATGATTTTAAAAGGAGAGGAGGTATTATTTGGACTGCTTATCAATCTTAAGCTCTGTGATGCTGTACTACAAGTTGAAGGTAAAAATACTTTGTATTCATTAGGGACACAAAACTGCTGCCAGAGCACTTGTAATCTGCCATCTGGGTGTCCAGGAAAACATACCATCCTTCAGCCTCTTTATTATCTCAGGAAGGGAAACATTTCTTCTACCAAACTACTCAAGACGGCACAAGAATACGTCAAGATTCCTGACCTTTGTCAGTCATTTTGCCAGCTTCAATGTCAGCATTTTCTAAATCATGCTCTGTGGAATGGAAGTGTCTCTACATATATAGACAGATGTTTGCAAAAAACGAGAATTCGTGGAGGGATCGTTGACCCAGGAAGTTCGAGGAAAACTGCAAATTGGAACGCATCCCTTTTAGGCAGTCATTATTTGTATAGGATAATAAACATTTCACACAATCTTACAGTGATGAGTGCCTTTTAACTACACGTTTCCCAACTATTTAACCATGGAATCATGGGTGCATTTTTAAGTTGCTCTAATTTAATAAGGGAGCAGCTATCACTTCATGGGCCAGGAAACATTTCTGGCATATACCCAGAAAGAATGCCTAAGTAACATCAACAACAAAAGACCAGTTACTGCCAAAGCAGTTCCAACTCATGGTGATCCCATGTGTATCTGAGTAGAACTGTGCTCCATAGTGTTTTCATTTGTTTTAACAAAAGCATGGTAACCTGCCATTTTTTGTTTCAAGATAGAGTGACTTACCTGTTAGGGGTTTTCCTGAATCTGCATGAAAGCAGCATTCACTGCATATTTTGGATTTTCTCAGCTGTTGGGACAATTTGGGTCTATGTGGCTAGGTTTGATTCCAACAGTGCCTTAACACCAGTTTAAAACTAAATATTTGCTTGTTGACAATAATCTGATTCATGATGTTTGGAGGAAAATTTGGGTCAATAAAGCAGACCTGCTATCTGGCTCTTCACTTTCCCTGCGTAAGTATAAAGTTCACTACAGAAGGAGATGGCCTGGAGGTGGGACTCTAAAGTCCTGATCAAAAGATCCAAGATTAACTGTTGGCCAGTACTGCTTCCTTTATGGAAGCACACGAGTCTAGTGTGAAAATCACTAGATCAGGAACTAGAAAACATGAATTTTGTCAGCGTACTTCTTGTTGTTAGGTGCTGCTGAGTCGCAACCCTATAGGACAGAGTAGAACTGCCTCATAGGATTTCCTAGGTCGTAATCTTTATGGGAGCAGGTCTTTCCTCTCAAACAGCCACGGGGTAGGTTGAAACCGCCAACTTCTTGGTTAGCAGCTGAGCACTTACCCACTGTGCCAATAGGGCTCCTGTCAGTAGACCAGTCATCAAGACATGTGGAGTACTTTAGAGTGGCCATATAATTTATTGTCTAAACTATGACAGTTTTGAGAGTGAAAGAGGCACTATTAATGATTACTCCAGGACAACCAGTATAAACTGGAACTGTCCCTGGCATATCAGGGCACATGATTACCCTAGTTCTGTCATGAGATATTATCTAGAGACCCTTCAAGTCATAAAATAATGATCCTATAATTAGTGAACTACAGTTTTAATTTTTTATTTCTAAAAGTTAAGTTTGACAAATGACTAAGTGACTTTTCAAAATAATCAGGTGGATAAAGAAAAGGTGTTTTAAATAGGCAGAACACTATCTCCTTACGATTCTGTTTTCAGTCTTTCGTGAGTTTTTTATCTTTAGTAAATTATTGTTCTTATTTCCTCCTTCCCAATATGTCCATCAATACACAATCCTGAATGCTTTGGTTCTTAACTTTTGAGTCATCAAAACACGTTTTTCCTATTTTGTATTTGTTTTAAAAAGGCGATACTGTCCCTCACATTTCTTTCATCCAACTTGGATGGCGTGTGGGGAGAGAGGAGGTGGAGGAGGAACAAGAGAGGAGTGGGGAAGAAGAGGGGATGGGAATGTGACGTACTAGCCCACGGCAGGCAACTTCCCAATTCCGTGTTCTGGGGTGAACTTGAGATCCGGAAAACCAATCTTGATTCCAGAGTAGCTCTTGTACAGTGACACCTTCACATGCTGTGCTTCTGTTGTTTAAAGATATGTTTTCATACAATATGGTCCCCAGATGCAAACCAGCTAGTTTACTTAGTGCTTGTGTCAATTCTGGGCCTCCCTGACCTCAGATCCATTCCTCATCTTCCCGTGCTCTGCTCTCTAACTTGGAGGAGTTGATACCTGAAGGCTACACTTCCCACTTTACGTTACACTTAGTTGAACCTTTACACTGTATCCTGGCATTTACTTTTTTTTTTTTGCCATTATCAGATATTTCATGTTACATTATTAGACAATTAGCATTTTCAATGTCCTCGCTGCATTCTTTCTAACCTCTTTCTGCTCAGGTGTTTCAAAGCACTGTCAGCTAGCTTCCAGTCAGGTTATGCCAATAGGAGTCAGTACAGAAAGAAAAGAGAACCCGGGGTATTTCTTTCCTTCCTTCTTTGCCTCCAGCTGCATTACCTCCACGGCTCCAGCTCTTCCCTGCTGTGGTTCTGCTTCCTCTGGGTGACCCTGGCCTTGGGCTTTGGTTAACACTTCCTCCCTTTGATCCATCTCCCTGGGGATAGTATTGACTTCCTCTTGTTGTTAATTTCTGAGTTCCATCAGTCTTGTGCTTGCTTCCCAGCTCTTTCAATACCTGTGCAGCTTATTTTGTTTAAAATACTGGAGTGGTTTTCTTTTTCTTGATGGAATCCTGACTGCTATAATACTCAATAAAATAGCAAATTATTCCAACTCTGAAGGAAAAACTCAATGGGTGGGCTTTATAGAAGATGGACTATAGATCTACATGAAATCTTCCCAAGAGTAATTTTATTATTCAAAAATTAAATCTTATATGTTGGCTTTAAGGTGCAACTCACTGTATTTAAATGTTTGGTCTAGCAAAGCTGAGTAATGTGCTCCACAGGACGACACACATTACAAAATATCTGAGATACATCTTAGAGATTTAGGCATTTGGAAGGCTGAATGAATGAAATGTTTTAATAAAACGGAACTTTAAAACATTATTAAAAGAAACTAAATCTAAAAGATCTAAAATAAATGGAAGGACATTCCATGTTCATTGATTGGAAGGCTTAATATAGTGAAGATATCAATACTACCCAAAGCAATCTATAAATTTAATGCAATCCCCATCAAAATTCTAATAACCTTTTTTACAGAATCTCAAATTTATATGGAAGGGCAAGGGACCTAAATAGCTAAAGCAATCTTGAAGAATAGAGTAGGAGGACTCATACTTCCTAACTTCAAAACATACTATAAAGCCACAGTAATTAAAATAGCCTTGTACTGGTATAATAATAGACATATAGACCAACAGAATAGAACTGAGATTCCAGGAATAAACCCATACGTCTATAGTCAACTGATTTTCTACAAGAGTGCTAGATCCATTCAATGGGGAAGAAGGAGTCATTTTATTAAATGGAGCTGGGAAAATTGGATTTCCACATGTAGAAGAATGAATCAAGATCCATGCCTCACACCATACACAAAAACCAATTCAAAATAGATCAAGGACCTCAATGTGAAAACTAAAACCATAAAATTATTAGAAGAAAACATAGGTAGCAGAGTGGTGGTGGGGCCTAGTTTATAACAATAGATGTCAGATATGACAACAAAAGCACAAACAGCAAAAGACAAAATAGGACCTCCTAAAAATTAAATAATTTTATTAATCAAAGAACTTTATCAAAAAAGTGAAAGACAACATAGAGACTGGGAGAAAATTTTCAGGAAACATATATCCAGTAAGGGTCTAATATCCAAAATATATAAAAGAAACTTCTACAGCTTAAGAACAAAAAAACAACCCAATCAAAAATGGAGCAAAGAACTTGAGCAAACAGCTCACCAAAGAGAACGTTTAAATGGCCAAACCCACTACCATCGAGTCGATTCCGACTCATAGCGACCCTATAGGACAGAGTAGAACTGCCGCATAGAGTTTCCAAGGAGCACCTGGTGGATTTGAACTGCCGACCTCTTGGTTAGCAACTGTAGCACTTAACCACTACACCACCAGGGTTTCCTTAAATGGCCAACAAGCATGCAAAAAAAGATGGTCAACATCATTAGCCATTAGAGAGATGCAAATCAAAACCACAGTGAGGTACCACCTCACCTCTATTAAAATGGCAATGATCAAAAAAATGAAACAACAGGCATTGGCGAGGTTATGGAGAAACTAGAACCCTCCTCATTCATTGCTGTTGGGAATGTAAAATGGTATAGCTACTGTGGAAAACAGTTTGGAGTTTCCTCAAAGAGTTGAACACAGAACTGCCATATGGCCTAGCAACCCCAATCCTAGGTATATGCTCAGAAGTGAAAGTAGGAATGCAAACAGACACCTGTACATCAATGTTCATTGCAACAAGATGAAAAAGGAGGAAACACCTAAAATCAACAGAGAGATAAACAAGATGTGGTACATACACACAATGGAATATTATTCAACATGGGAGTGAAATGAAGTCCTGATGCGTGCCCCAACATGGATGAACCTTAAAAACATTATGCTGCGTGAAATAAGTCAGTCACAAAAGGACAAATACTGTATGATCCCACTTACATGAAATAAGCAAATATATAGAAACCAGAAGTTATTTGTGGATACCACAGGTGGGAGGATGGGGAAGAGGGGTAGTTTTTGTTTAGGGGGCACTGAGTTTGTGTTAATGGTGGAATGATATGGAAAAAGAAAAGGAGAATGGTTCCACAATTTGAAGAATGTAATCAATGTTACTGAGTTGTACATGTAGAAATTGTTGAGTTGTTATATCTTTAATTATGTCTATATTCACTACAATTAGAATAAAAATAAAAAAGGAAACTTTTGAAATCAAATACTTGTTTGAACAAGGATACATCTAAACTTTTTCTGTATTTTTACTGAAATAGAACATACTATTTTATACAAATAATACATTAAAGTAATTCATACACATTTCACATAAGGTTATTCATAGCCCATAATCTTTTCCAAATTATACAGTATAAAAATAAGCAATGTTTCAAAACACCACCAATAACTTTGTCCCCAAATTATAACATAGAAAGTATGAATTATAATTGTTTAAATTTTAAATACTTCATGATCTAAAAAATCTTCCTTTTATTAAATAGATGGAGAAATAAAATTGTCTTAAATGATATTTCAGGCCAAAATCTGCACTAATTACCTGCACCAAGGAAAAGAGCGCTAAAACATATTTCATCTTTCTAAAGTACTTTCTCATTACCTCTGGCCTTCAGGGTGTGGTAATTGTGCTAACTTTTACATAAAGTTATTTCTATACTAAGTACCGCCTCCTTGGGAGTATTTGCACATATTGCTGTTGTCAGATGCCATCAAGTCAGATCCACCTCATAGCGACCTTATGTACAACAGAGGGAAACACTGCCTGGTCCTGCGCCATCCTCACAATCGTTATGTTTGAGCCCATTGTTGCAGCCACTGTGTCAATCCATTTCATTGTGGGTCTTCCTCTTTTTCCCTGACCCTCTATTTTACCAAGCATGATGTCCTTCTCCAGGGACTGGTCCCCTCCTGATAACATGTTCAAAGAAAGTGAGACCAACTCTCGCCATCCTCACTTCTAAGGACCATTCTGGCTTTTTGAACAGTCACCAATGTGCACATAGCCATTGATTACTCAAAAAACTCACTATAGGTCAGATAAAATTACAATGCTGCAACTTGTAACTCTTGATGAACTCTTGTCTTATGTAAAAATATAAATCACAGTATGCTACTGACATGTGATAACTTCACCTTTAATTTACTAGCCAAAGGAGATTGATAATATGCTATAAAATTTTAATACAGGAAACATATTGGGGAACAAAACAAACTTTTACGAGGATTTACAGTCTACCAGCATGACTAAAAGAAATGTAAACTAAATATATATATACCTGATTCCACATAACTACTGTTGCCTAATCTCTAATTCGAATATGAAGATCCACTTTAGATTATACTAGTTGAAGCTTTACACTGTATCTTGTTTTTTTTTTTTTTTGCAATTATCAGATATTTCATGTTACACTAATAAAGAGAATTAGCATTTTCCATATCTCATCTGCATTCTTTCTACTCTGGTTTTACAAAACAGGCATTTCAAATGCAGTTGCCCTATCTACTGTGAAGGAAAAGTCCTCCTACCCATGCCACTGGTGCCCACCCTGCTGGCACCCAGCAGTTATCAGTTTAAGGGGACTATCCTGGATGGATGCAAATACTTTGTTCAAGTTTACAAATGTCTCCAAATCCCAATCAGTTATGTACTCTTTTTATTGTATGTACTTTTCACCATATTTACAGTATATCAGATTTAGATGGCTAGGGAAATGCAAAAGGACCCTGGTTGGGACTGAGTTTTCCCTTTCTGACAACTCGTTGCTTGTTATCCATTGCTGTTGAGTCGATTCCAACTCATGGTGACACTATAGGACAGAGTAGAACTGCCCCATGGGGTTTCCTAGGCTGTAATTTTTGCAGAAGCAGACTGCCACATCTTTCTCCCACGGGTTTGAACCGCCAACCTTTTGGCTAGCACCAGTGCTTAACCACTGAGTCACCAGAGCTCCCTTTTTCTGACAAGGTAGAATTAAAACATAAGAAAATCTACTCTGACAGGGATCACAACAGAAGGTCCCGGACAGGGCTAGGGAAAAATGTAAAGCAAAATTCTAACTCACAAAAAAAAAGATCAGACTTACTGGCCTGACAGACTGGAGAAACCCTGAGAGTATGGCCCCTGGACATCCTTTTGGCTCAGTAAAGAAGTCACTCTCGAGGGTCAACCCTCAGCCAAAAATTAGAAGGCCCATATAACAAAACAAGACTAAAGGGACACAACAGCCCAGGGGCAAAGACTAGAAGGGAAGAGGTGACAGGAAAGCTGGTAATAGGAAACCCAAGGTTGAGAAGGGAGAGTGTTGACATGTCGTGGGGTTGTTAACCAATGTCATAAAACAATATGTGTACTGACTGTTTAATGAGAAACTAGTTTGTTCTGTAAACCTTTATCTAAAGTACAATAAAAATAATAATAATAAAAATAAATAAAAAGAACCCAGAGACCTGGCTTTGAGACCCAGTTCTGAGGGAAAAAAAGAAAATCTGAAGTATTTCAGCCCAGTACTGTTGGCATCGCCATTTTAAGACTATAAATTCACAATAGTAACTACTGTGACTATTTAAATAAAGCACTTTGAACAATCACATGCTATATACGATCATATTCTCAGAATTTTAGCTTGTATGAAATTAATGCTTATTTAATGCTGTCTGAAAATCAAGAAGGTAAAGAAAACTACACATTTTGAACATGCCTCCATTAAGAAGCAATGTAGTAAAGTGCTCCCATAAGGCCAGTCACTTAGAAAAGTTAGTGTGTGGACATATTGTAGCATATTTATCTGATATACTCTGTCTCCATAAAACTGTTATTGATTCAAACTGTGCTTGGATATAACTTTGCAAATGTTGCTGTATAAATTTGGGTCTGAAAAAAAATTTTTAATAGTTAACCCTAAAAGCAAAAAATGAACACATGGCTTATGCAATATCACTGTTGGTACTACTCTATACAAAGCACTAAGCTCACATAGGAGCCCTGGTGGTGCAGTGGTTAAGAGGTCAGCTGCCAACCAAAAGGTCGGCAGTTCGAATCCACCAACTGCTACTTGGAAGCCCTATGGGGCAGTTCTGCCGTCCTATAAGGTTGCTGTGAGTTGGAACTGACTCGATGGCACCTAACAACAACAAGCACACATAGGTGTTCAGCATTGCGATGGTCTTTTGAAATACAGAACTTTAAGAATCACGAAATGTTAGAGCTGAGAGGAACCTTGGAAGATATTGAGTTTAGTTCCTCACTTTACAGTTGAGGGTACTGAAGGGCGTGCACACTGACCAAGGGGATCAGCACTGAAGTGTGCTGGGTTAGACACTTCACCTACATTATCATTTCTGCATCTCTAGGTAGGTTGGATTAACCTCCATTTTACATTTAAGAAAATGTAATACACATTAAATGATTTCCTCAAATAAATTCATTAACAGGGAACAGAGGGAACCCAACTTCACAGTTAGTGCTCTTTCCTCATAACAGGGAAACTCAAAATGTGGTGCCAGCAACACCAACATTACCTGAAAGCTTGTTAGAAAAGTTCCAATTCCTAGGCCCCCAAGCAGACCTACTGAATCAGAAACTGTGGGGTGGAGCCCAGCAATCTGTGTCTTAACAAACCCTTCAGGTAATTCTCATGCATGCTCAAGTTTGAAAGCCACTGATCTATCAGCAGCATGTTATCTCTCTGAAACTTTACCTTACTTGGAGCATGCATATTAAAGTATATATAATTTTACACTAAGCTATGACAAAGGTTAAAAGAACTAAGTATAAGAGGGTGGGGCCAAGATGGCAGAGCAGTCAGATACTTCCCGTGGTCCCTTTTACAACAAAGACCCTAAAAAACAAGTGAATAGATTATATATGACAATCTAGGAGCCCAGAACATCAAAGGAAAGTTGAAGAATTGGACTGGGCAGCAGGGGGAGGGAGAGATGGTTCAGAGGCAGTGATGAGTTGTCAGACCTGACCAGGGGTGATCTGGCACCCTGAAGGCTGGGATCAGCTGGCGCCAGTGGTAAAGCAAGCAGTAGCATTCAGGGCACATTTTCCAAGTCAGGAGAGACCAAGTGGCGGAGAGTCTACTCACGCCTCCAGATTTGGCAAAAAGCGGGGCTCAACAGGGCAAAAGATAAGTACATGCGTCTAACCTACTGTGCGGATCAAAAAACACCCTTTGGGAAAAAATTCTCTCCCACTTACCTTCCCCCTTCCCACTCTGCACTGTGTCCCGAGCCAGCTTCAGTGATAGCCCCATTCTCTGGGCCAGAAGTAGGACCCATCTCATGGCCTGAGCCATTTTCTCAGCCTTGAAGAAGGAACAAATTAACATACAGCGAAAAAATCATCTGCTGGCTCCCCTAGGCCAGGAACTCAGCAGAAACAGTTCTTTTGCCTAGGCACAGGCATAAGGGGTCCATGGACTTAGAATGCCTATCATCCCTGCATAGACCTGTGTGGGCCCATTTCAACAGCGTAGGCCCTCATTAGCACAGTACAACAGGGTGTGTACCTGAAGTCTAATGTCAACTGTTTCAGCTATATGGTGGAGAGGCAGGTTTGTAACGTTTGACACCACTCTGTCTATTGAGCAGAGTCCTCACCTCCCCGCATCAGGGGCCTGAGAACTGATGATGGCTCCACCCATACCACCTAGCCACCTGCGACAGGGGTCCAAAGGATAAGTGCTGCCTCCCACTCCTTAAAGTCAACAGCATTGGGTGCCCATAGACAGGCTGCAAAACCCACCCACCTACGCACTCTAGAGGACAGGGACATGCTTTGCTCTCAGACCTTTAGGAGTGGTTGTTAGCCCACTGCCTTGCTCAGTGCCTGACCCCCTACTGCAGCCAGATATCTGTGCCTACACCAATCACCCCTGCTTGTCTAAGACTGTAGGTGACAGCCTGCATCACACACTTGGTGACCGACTACCTGTACAACTGAGCTGAATCCAAACAAGAAAAGTAAATAGACTCCTGGGCTCACATACCTAGTTAACAGCTCTAACCATTTGGTGAGAGGACATTAGAGCTTCGAAGGTGCCAATAATCAAACTAGTTCACTCAAGCAACCTATTTGGGCCTATCCAAAAAAAAAAAAAACAGGAAGCTAGGACACAGTAAGCAAACATAAATAAATACAATAATTTATCAATGGCTCAGAGACAACAGTCAATATTCAATCATATAAAGAGGCAGACCATGACGGTTTCAGCAAGCTCCCAAAACAAAGAATCAAGAAATCTGGATGAAGATAATTTCCTGGAATTATGGAAGGTAGAATACAAAAGATTAATATACAGAACTCTTCAAGAGATCAGCGAAAACACAGAACAAGCCAAGCAGCACAGACAAAGCAAAAGAGGAACTTAAGAAGATTAGAGAAGAGCATAGTGACAAATTTAACAAGCTGCAAGAATCCACAGAGAGGCAGCAAACAGAAATCCAGAAGATTAACAACAAAATTTCAGAATTAGACAACTCAGTAGAAAGTCATAGGAGCAGAACTGAGGCGACAGAAGTCAGAATTAGTGCAATTGAAGATAAAGCACTTGACACCAGCATATTTGAGGAAAAATCAGATAAAAGAATTTAAAACAATGAAGAAATCCTAAGAATTTTGTGGGACAGCATCAAGAGGGATAACCTATGAGTGACTGCAGTACAAGAATAGGGGTGGGGGAAGGGGTAGCAGAAAATACAGAGAGAATTGTTAAAGATTTGTTGGCAGGAAACTTCCCTGATATTGTGAAAGACAAGGAGATATCTATCTAAGAAGCTCATCAAACCCCACACAGGGTAGATCCCAAAAGAAAGTCACCAAGACATATTATAATCAAACTTGCCAAAACCAAAGATAGAGAATTTTAAGAGCAGCTAGGGATAAACAGGAAACCCTGGTGGTGTAGTGGTTAAGAGCTATGGCTGCCAACCAAGAGGTCGGCAGCTCAAATCTGCCAGGTGCTCCTTAGAAACTCTATCGGGGCAGTTCTACTCTGTCCTATAGGGTTGCTATGAGTCGGAATTGACTCAACGGCAGTGAGTTTGGTTTTGGGTTTTGAGGGATAAACAAAAAGTCACCTACAAATGAGAGGCAATAAGACTAAACGGAGACTACTCAGCAGAAACCATGCAGGTAAGAAGGCAATGGGATGACACATATAAAGCCTTGAAGGAAAAAGACTGCCAGCCAAGAATTACATATCCAGCAAAACTGTCTCTCAAAGATGATGGTGAAATTAGGACATTTCCAGATTAAGAGAAGTTTAGGCAATTTGCAAAAATCAAACCAAAATTACAAGAAATACTAAAGGGAGTCCTCTGGTTAGAAAATCAATAACATCAGATAACAACTCAAGACATCAACATAGGACAGAGCAACCAGATATCAAGCCACATAGGGAAATCACAAAAATAAATCAAAGCTAAAATGCTCCAAACAGGGAAACAGAGATGTCATTATCTAAACGATGACAACATTAAAACAAAAAAGAAAGACTAAAAAATGTAGTCATAGATCTTTCATATGGAAAGGAAGTCAAAGTGTTATAAAGAAATAAAACTGGTTTAAATTTAGAAAAATAGGGGTAAATATTAAGATAACCACAAAGGAAACTAACAATCCTATATATCAAAATAAAAACAAGAAAAACATAAAGACTCAGCAAATACAAAATCAACAACAATGAAAAAGAGGAAAAGAAAATATATAAAGAAAAACTACTCAGCACAAAAAATTAAGCAGAACAAAGAAACTGTCACAACACACATACAAAAAAGACACCAAAATGACGGCACTAAACTCACACCTATCAATGATTATGCTGAATGTAAATGGACTAAATGCACCAACAGAGACAGAGAGTGGCAGAAGGGATTAAAAAACACGATCCGTCTATATGCTGCCTATAAGAGACATGCCTTAGACTTAAAGACACAAACTAAAACTCAAAGAATGGAAAAATATATATATATTAAGCAAACAACAATCAAAAAAGATCAGGGCTGGCAATATTATTTTCTGACAAAAAAAAAAGACTTTAAAGTAAAATCCACCACGAAGGATAAGGAAGGACACTATAAAATGATTAAAGGGTCAATACACCAGGAAGACATAACCATAATAAAAAATATTTATGCACCCAACGACAGGGCTACAAAATACATAAACTCTAACAGCACTGAAAACAGAGACAGACAGCTCCACAACAAGAGTAGGAGACGTCAACATACCGCTTACGGTGAAGGATAGAACATCCAGAAAGAAGCTCAATAAAAACACAGAACATCTAAATGCCACAATCAACCAATTTGACCTCACAGACATATGAAGAACACTTCACCCCACAGCAGCCAAGTATACTTTCTTTTCCAATGCACACAGAACGTTCTCCAGAGTAGACCACATATTAGGCCATAAAGCAAGCCTTAAAAGAATCTAAAACATTCAAATATTACAAAGCATCTTCTGACCATAAAACCATTAAAGTAGAAATAAATAACAGAAAAGACAAGGAAAAAAAAAAATCGAACACATGGAAAAGTAAACAACACCTTGCTCAAAAAATACTGGGTTACAGAAGAAATTAAGGATGGAATAAAGAAATTCATAGAATCAAATGAGAATGAAAACACATCCTGCCAGAACCTTTAGGACACAGCAAAAGAAGTGCTCAGAGGTCAATTTATAGCATTAAATGCGCATACCCAAAAAGAAGAATGAGCCAAAATCAAGGAATTATCCCCATAACTCGAACAAATAGGAGAGCAGCAAAAGAAGTCCTTGGGGCTGTGGGGACCATGGTCTCAGGGAACATCTAGTTCAACTGGCATATTTTATAAAGAAAATGTTCTACATTCTACTTTGGTGAGTAGTGTCTGGGGTCTTAAAAGCCTGTCAGTGGCCATCTAGGATACTCCACTGGTCTCAACCCTTTGGGAGCAAGGAAGAATAAAAAAACTAAAGACACAAGGGAAAGATTGGTCCAGAGGACTAACTGACCACATCTCCACCATGGCCTCCACCAGACTGAGTCCAGGACAACTAGATGGTGCCCAGCTACCACCACGGACTGGTCTGACAGGGATCACAACAGAGGGTCTCGGACAGAGCTGGGGAAAAAAATGTACAAAATTCTAACTCAAAAAGAAAGACCAGATTTGCTGGCCTGACAGAGACTGGAGAAACCCTGAGAGTATGGCCCCCAGACATGCTTATAGCTCAGTAATGAAGTCACTCCTGAGGTTCACCCTTCAACCAAAGATTGGACAGGCCCATAAAACAAAACGAGGCTATAGGGGCACACTAGCCCAGGGGCAAGGTCTAGAAGGCAGGCGAGAACAGAAAAGCCGGTAATAGGGAACCCAAGGTTGAGAAGAGAGAGTGTTGACGTGCCGTGGGGTTGTTAACCAATGTCACATAACAATATGTTTAGTAACTGTTTAATGAGAAACTAGTTTGTTCTGTAAACCTTCATCTAAAGTTTAATAAAAAATTTGAAAAAAAAAAAAGAAGAAGAAGAAGCCCTTTGGCACCAGAAGAAAGCAAATGTTAGAAATCAGAGCAGAATTAAATGAAATAGAGAATAGAAAAACAATTGAAAGAGTTAACAAGACCCAAAGCTAGTTCTTTGAAAAGATCAACAAAATCAATCAACCACTGGCCAAACTGACAAAAGAAAAACAGGAGAGAACGCAAATGACCCAAAAAAGAAATGAGATGGGCAATATCACAACAGACCCAACTGAAATTAAAAGGATCATAACAGAATACTATGAAAAATCGTATTCTGTAACAAATTTTGAAAACCTAGAGGAAATGGATAAATTTCTAGAAACAAACTACCTATCTAAACTAACACAAACAGAGGTAGAACAACTAAATAAACCTATAAGGAAAAGAGAGATTGAAAAGGTAATTAAAAAAACTCCCGACAAAGAAAGTCCTGGCCCTGATGGCTTCACTGTAGAATTTTACCTAACTTTTAGAGAAAAGTTGTCACCACTACTACTGAAGTTATTTCAGAGCACAGAAAAGGATGGTATACTCCCAAACTCATTGTATGAAACCAGCATAACCCTGATGCCAAAACCAGGTAAAGACACCACAAAAAAAGAAAATTATAGACCTATATCCCTCATGAATGTAGATGCAAAAATCCTCAACAAAATTCTCGCCAATAGAATTCAACAACATATCAAAAAAACAGCTCACCACGACCAAGTGGGATTCATACCAGGTATGCAGGAATGGTTTAACATTAAAAAACAATCAATGCAATCCATCACACAAACAAAGCAAAAGACAAGAAACATATGATCTTATCAATTGATGCAGAAAAGGCATTTGACAAAGTCCAACACCCATTCATGATAAAAACTCAGCAAAACAGGAACAGAAGGGAAATTCCTCAACATAGCAAAATGCATTTATATGAAGCCAACAGCCAGCATCATCCTAAACGGAGAGAGTCTGAAAGCATTCCCCTTGAGAAAAGGAACCAGACAAGGATGCCCTTTATCACTGCTCTTACTCAACATTGGGTGGGAGGTCCTAGCCAGAGCAATTAGGCTAGAAAAAAAAACAAAGGCATCCAAATTGGTGAGGAAGAAGTAATGGTATCTTTATTTGCAGATGATATGATCTTATACACAGAAATCCCTAAAGAATCCACAGGAAAACTACTAGAACTAATAGAAGAGTTCAGCAGAGTATCAGGATACAAGATAAAAAAAAAAATCAGTTGGATTCCTCTACACCAACAAAGAGAACACTGAAGAAGAAATCACGAAATCAATACCATTTACCATAGCCCTCAAGAAGATAAAATACTTACGAATGAATCTAACCAGAAACATAAAAGGCCTATACAAAGAAAACTACAAGGGACTACTGCAAGAAACCAAAAGAGACCCACATAAGTGGGAAAACATACCTTGCTCATGTTTAGGATGACTCAGCATTGTGAAAATACCTATTCTACCCAAAGCGATGCATAGATACAATGTAATCCTGATCCAAATTCCAAAGGCAGTTTTTAATAAAATGGAGAAGCAAATCGTCAACTTAATATGGAAAGAAAATAGACCTGGATAAGTAAAGCATTATTGAAAAAGAAGAAGAAAGTGGGAGGCCTCACATTACCTGATTTTAGAAACTACTATACCACCGTGGTAGTAAAAACAACCTGGTACTGGTACAACAGACACAGAAACCGATGAACAGAATTGAGAATCCAGACGTAAATTCATACACCAGAAGAGAAACTAGATTAACTGGGAAAAAAAACAAAACTAACTGGGAGCTCCTAAAAATCAAACACTCATGCTCATCCAAAGATTTCACCAAGACAGTAAAAAGAGAACCTATACACTCAGAAAATTTTTTGGCTATGACAATTCTGATCAGCATCTAATCTCTAAAATCTACAAGATACTGGAAAACCTCAACCACAAAAATAACCCAATCAAAAAATGGGCAAAGGGTATGAGCAGGCCAACAGGCGCTTCACCAAAGAAGACATTCAGGTGGCTAACAGATGCACGAGGAAATGCTCACGATCATTAGCCATTAGAGAAATGCCAAGCAAAACTACAATGAGATACCATCTCACCCCAACAAGGCTAGCTTTACTCCAAAAAACACAAAATAATAAATGTTGAAGAGGTTATGGAGAGACTGGAACACTTATACACTGCTAGTGAGAATGTAAAGGTATAACCACTTTGGAAATCAATTTGGTGTTTCCTTAAAAAGCTAAAAATAGAACTATCATACAATCCAGCAATCCCATTCCCTGGAATATATCCTAGAGAAATAAGAGCCCTCACACAAATACATTCACACTCATGTTCATTGCAGCACTGTTTACAATAGCAAAGAGATGGAAACAACCTAGGTGCCCATCAATAGATGAATGGATAAACAAATTATGGTATATTCACACAATGGAATACTATGCAATGATAAAAGACGAATCTGTGAAACATCTCATAACATGGAGGATTCTGGAAGGCATTATGCTGAGTGAAATCAGTCAGGGCAAAAGGACAAATATTGTATGAGATCACTATTATAAGAACTCAAGAAAAAAGTTAAACACAGAAGAAAAGATTCTTTGATGGTTTCAAGGGTAGGGAGGGAGGGAGAGGGGTATTCACTAACTAGATAGTAGAAAAGAATTATTTTAGGTGAAGGGAAAGGACAACACACAATACGGAAGTCAGCACAACTGGACTAAACTGAAAGCTATGAAGTTTCCGGAATACAACCAAACACTTCGACGGACAGAGTAGCAGGGGCGCAGGTCTGAGGACTATGGTTTCCGGTGACATCTAGGTCAATTGGCATAACAAAGTATATTAAGAAAACATTACGCATCCCACTTTGGTGAGTGGTGTCTGGGGTCTTAAAAGCCAGCAAGCAGCCATCTAAGATGCATCAATTGGTCCCAACCCACCTGGAGCAAAGGAGAATGAAGAACACCAAAGACACAAGGAAAATATGAGCCCAAGAGACAGAGAGTGCCACATATACCAGAGGCTCCATCAGCCTGAGACAGGAAGACTTAGATGGTACCTGGCTACCACCAATGGCTGACAGGGAACACAACAGAGGGTTCCTGATGGAGCTGGAGAAAAGGGGCGTCCAGAACTCAAATTCTCATAAAAAGACCAGACTTAACGGTCTGAGACTGGGGGGACCGCAGAGGACATGGCCTCTGGACTCTCTGTTTGCCCAAAACTAAAACCATTCCTGAAGCCAACTCATCAAAGATTAGACTGGACTATAAGACATGATGGAAACCCTGATGGTGTAGTGGTTAAGAGTTTGGCTGCTAACCAAAAGATGGGCAGTTTGAATCTACCAGGTGCTCCTTGGAAACCCTATGGGGCAGCTCTACCCCGTCCTATAGGGTCGTTATGAGTCAGAATCCACTTGACAGCAACAGGTTTTGGTTTATAAGACATGACACTGGTGAGGAGGGCGCTTCTTAACTCAAGTGGACACTTGAGAGTAAGTGGGCAGCTCCTGTCTGGAGGCCAGATGAGAATGAACAAGAGTTGCTTGAATTGACACAGGAAATACGGGGGGGGGGGGGTAGGGAAGAGTGTGCTGTCACATTATAGGGAGGGCAACTAGCGCCACATAACAACGTGTGTAAGTTTTTGTATAAGAAACTGACGAATTGTAAACTTTCACTTAAAGCACAATAAAAAAGAACAAAAAACTTAGTATATTATACTTTATCCCAGAATAATTAAGGATAGCCTTCAACAAAACTTTGCTTTGAAAGTTACATTGTCTGATTGACACTGAATTTTCCATAAGGAAAAAGGAAAATGTGAAGGACATTCCAAACAAGTAAATACCTGCAGTAAGACTCTAAACAGTTGTTTTTACCTAGTGTCAAAAATAAGACTCTTGAAACGGAATTCTTCCTACCTGCCTTGCAAAAATCCATGGAAATTACTGGATGCTCTCACATAACTGACTTCAGTGTTGCCTGAGATAATTACAACAATTAAAGTTTTAATCCAAGTAGAGAAATACTGAATAGTTAGTATACAAGGATCGTTTGAATCACTTCTAAATTAAAGTTGGTAAAAGAAAGAAATCACATGTAAAATTAAAAACTAAAAATTTCATGGAGTAACTTATTAAAATTTCCAGTTTTGAAGTTTTACTTTTCCAAGTTGAAAGACATCAGGAAGGAAATGTTGTCTCTAGCTGAGTGCTTCTTCACCCCAAGCTCCCAACTGACAAATAAGATCACATTCATGTCACCACATATTCAAAATATTCTCTCAGTGGAGATGTTACCATTTCACGTTAGCATTTTATAGCAAATGCCTAACCCGACAGCACTGCTTCTCATTATGCAATTTTTTTCTTAAATATGTCAACGGTTTCATTTAACATTCTAAATGAAATACATATTAAATAATTTTATTTAAAAAATACTGCTCTTTAAAATGCAATGACATTAAAATGATGCTTAGTTTTTAAGACATACAAACCACAGTTCTTTTTAGATAAAAAGGAAGTCTAAGGAAACAAAAATTAAAGATTTTACTTGTCATGCCATCTTTACTCCTGATGACAAAACAAAAGAGGCTTCAGATTAATAGAACAGCAAATTCCCAATGGTCATTATTTGCTTTTAATTTATAATGAACTCATTTTCTGTCCCCAGTTTATTAAAGGCCCTTAAGATTTAAAGGGAAATTTTATTACTTCTTGTTCAGGCAAATGTGGATACTATAAAAAAGAAACTGTGAAGTTTAAAAATTGCAAGTCTGTGTAAAAAGTGTACCACAATTTATTTAAATGAAATTTTTGGCACAACATGATAGATGTATTACACTAGAACACTGCTTCAAATTCTATAAACTATAAAAAAAAATAGCCCTCATAAATGCCATATCACCATAAAAATCAGTACACAATGTTAGCTATAGAAGGTTAACCTGCAGATGGCACAGAGATTACTCATCTCTTATTTCTGTGAATTATTCCTAAATTATTTAGTAAGAAGAAATATTTCAAAAGCGCAGTAGGAAGAAATGAAGCAGGATTATAACAAAACCTGAACCACTAAAAATGAAAATAATGTTTCATTTATTTGTTAATATGATTCTGGAAAAAATATCTTCTAATTAATTCATCCTTTATCCTCCTTTTAAGGTATTTTTTCTTCAGTCAGCACACTGAGATTAGCGCTAAAGACATTACCACACTGACTGCTGAAAAAACTTGGCTTCCCAGAGGAGTCATACCTTGCAACCCCAAGCTGGCTCTGCACGATTGATTTCAAAGTGGTCATTAACATTCTTCCTGAAACAAGGCTGTGTACCTTTGAGAACATTCACATTTAACCTTGTGAGCTCACTTCTACAGAAACAATGAACTTTCTTTTTCAGCTGCCAGAGGGGAAAATCATTTTAATGTAAGGAATCAATTAAGTCTAGCTGACTGAAGCCAGTATCTCAATAAAAAAAAAAAAAAATTATTTAAGGGATTACGTATAGGTGCATTACATACCTTTAATGGGTCTGAGCTTCAAAGAGTATCCACCCAAGCATTTGAAGGCTGCCTCCTTGTTCAGTTTTATTTTAGCTGAGATTCTGATGTTCATCTAACAAAGTCCTTCTGACAAAATACCACACTTCCTTCAATCAAGGCCATATTTTGAAACATTATACAATAATGGAATTCAAATTATCTACGGCTCCTAACCAAAGGGTCGGCAGTTCGAATCCGCCAGGCGCTCCTTGGAAACTCTATGGGGCAGCTCTACTCTGTCCTATAGGGTCGCTATGAGTTGGAATCGACTCGACGGCAATGGTTTCAATGGGTTTATGGAAAGAAAAGTAAAAGTCTGAAAACAAGGTATTAGAAATCCCCACTTGTGTCTTTAGATTCTGAAAAATAGAATCACGGGCCAACACTGTTCTCACAGGGAGGAAAGACAACAGCAGTCCCTTGAGTTAACCTCTGTCCAGTACTTCCAAATGCCTGCGATGTGGCTGCTGTGATGATGGGGCCTTGACACCTAGATTTCTGGGTAATCCACAGAATGGAAGTAACCCACCACAACTTTGTGTCTTGATAAACTCTTTATTACAAAAGAGGAGAAAGGAAGACCTCAATTGCTCACGCAAATGGCTGCAGTATTCAAACATAACAATCATTCAGATAAATAAACCTGAGAGAAAAGATAATACGTGGGTGGGCAAAGCAGCAGCAATTTATATTTTTAATCAATCAACCTCTATCTCTTTTAAAACGGTAGCGTAGTGGTTAAGAGTGCTACGGCTCCTATCCAAAAGATTGGCAGTTCGAATCCACCAGGTGCTCCTCGGAAACTCTGTGGGGCAGTTCTACTTTGTCCTATAGGGTCGCTGTGAGTCGAAATCAACTTGTCGGAAAAGGTTTTTTGGTTTTTTTGGTTCCTTGATACAGCACCCACCTAGTGGAAGAAGACCTGCTCGAGGTCTATCAAGTTCAGCTAACTAAGCATTACTACCTTCCAGAATCTTAAGTGACAACACATGATCTGTATGAAGATGTGAACACAGAGCACATGAACAACCAAAAAACTCTAAGTTCAACCTCTTTTCTTACCATATTTACAGAACACTTTAAAGTTTGAGTTTCGCCTCCACTGTTTCAATTATTTTAGCTTGTAAACTGATGAAGTAAAACCAGAAAGAAAAGGTGTTTAGATAATGAACTTCAACCAAAATTAGTCTTTGAGTAATTGAAATGTTACTTCATTAAATTCCTGTTAATAAAAAATTCCTTGCAAGTCCACATTCTTCACACACCTTTACCTTGTCAAGCTCTACAGACAAACAGTATAATAAAATGAACATTATTTTTAGTTTAACAAGAATTTTTGGTGGCACCCAGGGAGAGTATGGTTGTCTTTTTTAATTTGATATCATATTAAACTAATATAATATGAAAGTTCTCAGGACTAAGCAGGAAGATGGCTAAACTTCACTTTAGACTCATGGTAACACCAAAGTGATTTAAAAAAAAAAAGTGACAGGACAAACTGAAGCAAAACACTGCAAAGAGAATTTTTTAAAAAAGCAGATTCGATGAGAAATTTTAAAGAGAACTAAATGATTCTCACAAAGCTAGAAAAGGAAATGGGTTTTGTCTAATCAAAAGGCTGGATGAATCCTGAGACATTCACCCAAAGAGGTGTGTGGTAAAGAAAGCCCAGGAGCCGTTGCACAGTGAGTATGTATAAGATTGAAGCTTAAGAGTTACAATTAGAAATAAAATTTAAATTAATCTTAGCAGAAGAAAAATTCAAATTTAATTTTTAAAGTAGAATTTTTTCTTGCCTTCCTTCTTTGATATTTTAATCATTAAAAATTTATTTAGGAAAATTAGAATTAAAGAAGATTCCAGTTCTAGAGCAATTTGGCACATTTATACATGAAAACAAACAAACTAGAACCACTTGATACATCTATAATACACAAATACATATATATATAAACATTTTTAAACATTTTATTTTAATAATATTCTTTATCACTTCAGTTTAAATCATTCCATTATGAAAATTTCCTAATTGAAGAGTGAATATTTTTCAAAACTCTAAATTAAGCAGAGCTTTATCAATTAAATTTATAGCAATATAGACTTTAGAAATACATAAGTCTTCGTTTTACAATAATACTTCCCATATAAAAATTTGTCATGGTTTGTCACAGATTCAAAATACAAGGCAACTAATGCTATGAAAGGATAACACAGTATACGTAGTGTAAGCAAACAAGATCTTTTCTCAAATAATTATTCTTTTTAAAGCCCCACCAAACTGGCATGAACACACTTCTTGCATAAATTAAACATTCTTGTTTGTGTTGTTAATTTGCAATATTCTACAAAACTCAGAAATACAATCCGTACCTATTACAGACAGCTTATTTCAGCATTTTACCTGTAAGAAACACTGATCTATATACTTAAATGATTTCCTGACAATGTTTTTGCCCAGCATTTAACAAATATGTGAAAATAAAGTCTCTAGAACATTAGGATTTTATTCCTTGGTTAGTTCAAATTTTCGCATCTGCTGAACTCCTTGAGATGTGTAAGGCAGGCTGGCCCTTTAGAGAGACTGTGGACGAGAACTTCCTAGAGTTGTAGTGATATGTATACAGCTACACAGCAAAGTACTTCATTATAAAAATGAAGAAAACAGATAGGAGGAAAACATATTTCAGAGTTTCAAAGAACTGAAACCGTTATTTTTCAGACTAGGCACTGAGACATTTTTCTACAAAAACTTGCCAGAGATTGTCTCTTCGCTGTATAATGTTCCATTACTGGCTAAAAGTAAAAAAAAAAAAAAAAAAAAACACACACACACACACACAAAATCATCATTAGGTTACAGTTTTCAAAATTTTAACTTTCTATATTTTATATTTTAAAAAGCAGATTATCTTAACGTTGACATATAGTAAGCAATAAATACACTTACTAGCTAGGTGTTTGAACTAGAGGTGAGCACTAACAACTCAAGAAAGTTCTAAAGCAATCTCAAAGGCTGACATCCAATCCTACCTGAGGGTAGCACGACAGCGGTGTTATTTCTGTATATTCCAGCATCACCCGGGTGGAGACAAAGGCTCCTGCCTAACCTGTTCTGTTCTATTCTATTTTATTGTAATCTGTCTTCTGTGTTTTTCATTACCTCCCTTTTAGCTAGCTTTCACTTCTAAAAAGACTGAAATCTTGCCTGGGGTGGAGGAAATGTGGTTACAAGTGAGTATGGTGATAACACATTGCATACATATACAAGGAGGAAAAGTGCATAAATTTCATCTTTAAAAAACTTTAAATAACTCTGTGTGTGTCTTAGTTATCTAGTGCTGCTATAACAGAAATGCCACAAATAGGTGGTTTTAACAAACACAAATTTATTTTCTTACAGTTAGGAGGCTGTGTGTGGCTCTAGAGGAAAGCTCTCTGTGTGTCAGCTCTGGTGGAAGGTCCTTGTCACTTACAGCTTCTGCTCCTGGGCATTCTACATGTGGCTTAGCATCCCTCATCTCGGGAAACCCTGGTGGCGTAGTGGTTAAGTGCTAAGGCTGTTAACCAAGAGGTTGGCAGTTTGAATCCGCCAGGCACTCCTTGGAAACTCTACAGGGCAGTTCTACTCTGTCCTATAGGGTCACGATGAGTCAGCATCGACTAGAAGGCAGTGGGTTTGGTTTGGTTTTGGTTTCCCTCATCTCTGCTTGCCAGCTTTGATTTAATCTCTTTGATATCTCAAAAGAGATTGACTCAGGATACACCCTACACTAATCTTGCCTCATTAACATAACAAAGGCAATTCATTCCCAAGTAAGATTATAACCATAGGCATAGAGGTTAGGAATTATAATGTATATTTTTAGGGGACGCCATGTAATCCATAACAGTGTGTTTAATTTAAAGACAGCAAATAAACACATCGCTGGTGGGAATGTAAAATGGTATAGCTATTGTGGTAAACAGCCTGGTGGTTTCTTGAAAAACTAAAAATAGAACTACCAGATCCAACAATTCCACTCCTAGGTATATGCCCAAGAGACCTGAAAGCAGAGGGTCAAACAGAGACTTGCACACCAATGTTCACTGCAGCACTATTCACAACGGCCAAAAGGTGGAAACAATCTAAACGTCCATCAACAGATGAATGGATAAACAAATGTGGTACATACATACAATGGGATACTACTCAGCCAGTAGGAGAAAGGAAGTCTTGATAAATGCTACAATACAGATGGAGCTTGAAGACTTATACTGAGTGATACAAGCCAATCACAAAAGGACAAATATTATATGACCTCACTTGTGTAAAAAGATAAGAAAAGGCTGGTGTATAGAGAACAAAGCTTATTAGTGGTTACCAGTGGCGGAGGCAGGGGAAAAGGGGGGGAGTCAATGGTGACAGAAAAAATCACATTGATTAAGGGTAGGGTTGCAGTGCCGATCACTGTAATTGCTGCCAATAAGTTGCACACCTGTAAAAAGTTTATCTGGCAAAAAGATGTGTGATGGGTATATTTACAATGACAAAAAATTAATAAATAAAAAGTAGCTGCGTATGTACAACCAAAAACTTCATGTGACTTGGTTCCTTGATTTGGAGGTTTAGGGTCATGGTTTCATGGGACATTCCATCTAATTGGCCTAATAGCATGTTTAGTGCTTCTGTTCTACCTCCTAGTTTGTTGCGTAGTACATGGGGTCTTAAAAATCTTCAAGCAGCCATCCAAGGCATGACAATTCGTCTCTATTAGCCTGGAGCAAGAGGAAAAAGTAGAGTCAGGAATAGAAGGATATGGAATGTGTGGCTAATTGCCTCCATGAACAACTCCCTCTTTTGCCATGAGACCAGAAGAACTGGATGATGCCCGGGTACCATTACGGAACATTTTGATCAAAGATTGTATAGAACGGTCCTGATCAAAAGGGGGAAAACAGAGAATAGAATTTCAAATTTCCACAGATTCCAGACTTTCTAGAGCCACGGAGGCTGGATGAACCCTGAAACTATTGTCTTGAGATAATCTTTAAAACTTAAACTAATGTATCCCCTGAAGTCTTCTTTAAACCAAACAATAGTTTAACTAGTAAAGAACATCTGCTTTGAGCATTACTGCATTTTTATGCAAATAACGCACACCTTCCATGTTAGTTTGCCAACCGTGCCCTCCCCCCATGAGGTATTTTCATAAACGCCACTATGCTGATTTTTTTACGTGCTGCGGTAAAAAAAAATTGGCATAGTGCACTTACAAAAATACCACGTGGGGGGAGGGTGAAGTTAGCAAACAAACGTAGAAAGTATTTGTTATTTGCATAAATACACTGTACACTCTTTTAAGAATGATCTATATAGGATCAAAGTGACAACAGCAACTCAAAAGATTAGATACAGGAAGCTTAAGGGGCAGTGACTTTACATTAATGTTAGAGAACAACTCAGAAAGGAGTATGAGAATGGTTGCACAATTCAAAGAATCAATGTCACTAAATGTTACATGCAGCAACTGTTGAACTGAAGTATGTTTTGCTGTGTATATTCTCAACAACACAACAAAATAAAATTAAACAAAAATTTACCTCCCAAGCACCCTTCCTCAGGAAGGTACCAGAGGATAGCTACAGCAAAACAGTGTAAATCAATAAAGACAAGACATAGGATCTAGAAAACTATGGATCTACAACAAAAGCCAGAGGCAAAGAATGATGGTGAAGGAAGATAGTAAGATAATAGCTATGAGGCAGCCTGAAGAACAACTAGTCCACTTTGGAGCATGTCAGAAACCTCCAGGAAAGCTTTCTTCAAGAAAATGAAACTAGACATACTACCTTATGCGTGTTAAGGTAAACGCACATAAAGGGTAAAGGGTGGATACTTACCAAAATAGTACATTTTTTCTCGAACTTCAATTACTTTTATAATTACAGAGGAAAATTTTTTCTAAGGTACAACATTAAATAAAATGATCATCCTTAGCATGAATAAAAGTAATAGCTAAAACTTACTGACCACTTAATACAACCGTGACACTATTATACTCTAAACTTATTAGGTATTAAATACTTCTACCAACCCTATGAGGGAAGTTCTATCCTAATTTCTATTTTACAAATAAGAAAACTGAGGCACAAAGAGGTCAATCTCACACAAAGTCACACAACTAATACAGGAAAAGGTGAAACTGGAACCCACACAGTTTGATTCTAGAGACTCCGCACTTAACCTCTAGGCTGTGTTACTTCCCAAACAGCTAATTATGGAAAATCAACTTTGTCTTTGAATATTACCAGAGTAAGAACCTTATTCAACACTAATGCCAGCTCACATACAAACCTGGGCTATGGATAACAGCTAACTAGCTCCATCTTCCTGAGAAACACTGTGCATAGCAATGAGACTCTCACATTGTTCACTGTCTTCTGGAACTCTTAAAAAAAAAAAAAAAGAAAGGTTAAGGAATGCTTTGGAGCTGAAATTACTATTTTACTGGCTGAAGCTAGTGAGGTCAGAACAGGAGTTAATGGCAGAATCAAGACTAGGGCAAGATCTTTCAATAACTTGTCTCAGGTTCTTTTTAAAGTATAAAAAAGTTTTCTCTCTTAAAGAGCGCTTTTAAGGAGAAAATTTCAGGCAATGCTATCATATTTTATTATAAATTCAAACCAATAAAAATTTTCTACAATTAAATCCATTATAGCAAAATATAATTAAGCACTTAGGTTTTGCCTGGGAAATCAAAAAAATTTTTTTAAATAGTAATGCAGAAACTATCTTTTCATCCACAGGCTCTGAGAAATTACTTTTTTATCTGGCATAGTACATATATAAATTATAATCTTTCAATAATCCTTCACAAAGCTCTCTATAAGGCAACATGATATGTTTTCCAGTTAATTTAGAAAACATTATTTTTTTTTAAATCTATAAAGGAAATAAACCTACCTCTGAATTCGATGTTTTCTGCATATAAATGCAAAAATTCTTCTGATTCCCACCATCACAGGATCCCAATTATTATAATGGCATAGGAGAGTTACAATAAAAAATGAAAAAAATACAGGGACAGCACCTGCAAAAAATAACCAAGAAAACTGCACCTAAAAATAAAAGGAGAAAAAAAAATCACACATTTATTATAATTAAGACAATTTTTCCCTTAACATAGGTTTTGATTTATGTTAAAACACCAAGAATACTAAGCATTTGTAACATATTAAGTATATTATTAAATATAAAGATTCAGAACTTCAATTTATAATTAAATTCACTTGTCTCAAACTACCAACAGTAGTAATTCTTGCTTGGAGAATAACCTAAAGCAAGAAGGCGTGCTTTTCATTTGCTAGGTACAGAACACCCAAGAGCTGAAGCATACACAACGGAACTTTAAGCTTTTGTCCTACACACCATTTTCCCCATTTCTTTTTACTGTTGGTTGCCTATTCTCAAGTTGATCCCTCCCCTTCTGAAGTCACCTTCAAAACTAACTCACATTTTACAAAATGGTTATGTTATATAGTTGTGATAGGTTGTATTATTTCATAGTTCCTTTTTTAAAGTAGTACTGAAAACAAATGAAATTCTTGAGCGCAATTTTTGCAAACATTTTATTAACAGTTTGCAACAAATTCTAATCCTAACAGGCAAAACCAGCTTGATTATTATCGAATAACAAATGAAAAAAAGTTCAAAACAAAATAATGACTAGGTAAAATAACAATATAAAGGGCAATATTTTTACTAAGAAAATGTAAGTGAGAGAAGACAACAAGCAAGTTAAGCCTCAGACATGAAGAATAGATGTCATCAGGTCTGATTCTTTAACCCGTCATTTTATTAGGTTTACCAAGAAAATTAAAAATAATGAGATGCCATAAAGTTACCAAAAGAGTCTTTCTTTTCCCTTTTACTAGTTTACTTTTACCCTCTACAATCAACTAAGGATGAAAAACAATTATCTGGATAAAGCTTCAGGACATTCTTTTAAGCAATAGATTCTTAGATGTGACACAAAACGCTCAAGCAACAGGAGGAAAAAGATAAACTGGGCTTCATTAAAATTAAAAAATTTGTGCATCAAGAGACATTATCAAGAGAGAAAAGACAACTTATAAAATGGGAGAAAATATTTGGAAACCATATATCAGATATATGTTTTGAACAAGTTTTGAACAGAAAAACGGGGTACTGTGTGGTTTAAAGTCAGGAAAGGTGGCATTAGGGTTGTATCCTTTCACCATACTTATTCAGTATGTACGCTCAGCAAATAATCCGAGAAGATGGACTATATGAAGAAGAATGGAGCCCCAGGATTGGAGGAAGACTCATTAACAATCTGCGATATGCAAATGACACAATCTTGCTTGCCAAAAGTGAAGAGGACTGGAACCACTTGATGATGAAGATCAAAGACCACAGCCTTCTGTATGGATTATGCCTCAAAAATCCTCACAACTGGACCAAAAAGCAACATCACGATAAAAGGAAAAAAGACTGAAGTTGTCAAGGATTTCATTTTACTTGATCCACAATCAACGCCCACGGAAGCAGCAATCAAGAAATCAAAAGACATATTGCATTGAGCAAATCTGCTGCAAAAGACCTCTCTAAAGTGTTAAAAAGCAAAGCCGTCACCTGGAGGACAAAGGTGCACCTGGCCCAAGCCGTGGTGTTTTCTATCATCTCATTTGCATGCGGAAAGCTAGACAACGAATAAGGAAGACCAAAGAAGAATTGACGACTTTGAATTACAATGCTGGTGAAGAATATTGAATATACTATGGACTGCCAAAAGAAAGAATAAATCTGTCTTGGAAGAGGTACAGCCAGAAGGTTCCTTAGAGGCAAGGATGGCGAGACTATGCCTCACATACTTTGGACGTGTTATCAGGAGGCATCAATCGCTGGAAAGGGACACCATGCTTGGTAAAGAAGACAGTCAATGAAAAAGAGGAAGACCCTCAACAAGATGAAAGGACACAGCGGCTGCAACAACAGGCTCAAACATAGCAACAATTGTGAGGATGGCGCGGGACTGGGCAGTGTTTCATTCTGTTGTACACACGGTTGCTATTAGTCGGAACTGACTCAACCGCACCTAACAACAACAACATATCAGATAAAGGTTTAATACCCAGAATATATAAAGAACTCTTAAAATTCAACAACAAAAAGACAACAATCTGGGGGGATTCTGGGAGGATGACGGCATAAATAGAGCATTGTTCCGACCCTCCCCTACAAATACAACTAGAAATACGACAAGGAAACGGCATTGGGCTTTGAGGGACTTGAATCAGGGAGCAGAGGAAAGCAGCAGGGAAGTGCAGACAGGCAAGAATCAACAAATCAACAAGTTGCATATAGCAGGAAAATCATTTCTCCTATCATCACTGCCCCTTCCCCAAGCCACAGGGACTGCCAGCTGCTATAAACTGGGAAAGTGGCCCCAGAAAAGAAACCTGC
The DNA here is from genome assembly GCF_030014295.1 of Loxodonta africana. Taxonomy (NCBI): domain Eukaryota; kingdom Metazoa; phylum Chordata; class Mammalia; order Proboscidea; family Elephantidae; genus Loxodonta; species Loxodonta africana. The sequence goes on from NC_087347.1 coordinate 117,802,804, forward strand.
TTTCCTAACCACCGCAGCACCTGCCTGTACAAAGACACTGGACCCCAGGCTTCTGCTCTAAAATCAACAAGGTAGACCTCCACTAGTGGTTCGTTTAGAGTGTCCAGCACCTCCCCTACCCAGACACAGTTGGCTACAAGCCTACTGCAAATTGCTACAGAAAGGCTGTGCAGTCCGGTCCGCTCTCTTTGTCAACACTCTACCTACCTCCCTGTGCACCTCATAGCTCAGGCCTCTGAAACTAACAGGACAGGCCTCCCGGAGAGTCAGATGAGATCTGTATGCTCCTCCTTCGAAGCTCAGGTAAAAAGCAGTCCCTAGAGAGCAAGGAATATATCACGGACTGCCAAAAGAATGAACAAACCTATCTTGGAGGAAGTACAACCAGAATGCTCCTTAGAAGCAGGGGTTGTTAGATTATGTCTCACATACTTTGGACATGTTATCAGGACGGATCAGTCCCTGGAGAAAGACATCATGCTTGGTTAATTAGAAGGTCAGCAAAAAAAGAGGAAGACCCTCAACAAGATGGATTGACACACTGGCTGCAACAGTAGGCTCAAGCACTGCAGCGATTGTGAGGGTGGCATAGGACCAGGCAGTGTCTCACTCTGTCGGCACAGGATCACTATGAGTCGGAACCAACTCAAGGGCACCGAACAACAGAGAGCAGGGAAGGAAGCCCTGGGCAAAATTGAAGGGCAACACCTAGCCCTGAAGGTGGTTTCCTGGGTGTGGGTTCTCCAACTAAATCACAAGAGAGCGAAGAGAACAATAATGACAGAGAGGACTGCGCCCCCGGGGGGCCAATTTTACTACATAATATCTCGCCCTGAATGGTGGTGCCCTCTGGTGGAAAGATTGATCACAGTATGTTCTCTGGTGTGTTGTGGGGGTGGGGGGGGGGGTGGATTGCAAGTTGAAAACCGAGACTTGGAACTTTCAAATGCTAATTAAACCAGGGGGGGAGAAGGAGCTATCACAGTGAAGGAGAGGAAACAGAAAGCAAAGGCCAAAGGCTCTGCAAGGCTAAGAGTTTTTTGTAGAAAGTAGTGTGGGCAAAAACACCAAATACTGGGGGAAATTGAGAAAGTTAACACCCTTGAAAATTCCAATGCCCCAACAAAAAAATCATAAGACACACAAAGAACAAAGAAACAATGGCCCATCCAAAAGAACACGACGACTGCCTCCTTTGCCTTGAGACCAGAAGAACTGGATGGTGTCCAGCTACCATTATTGAACATTTTTCACCAAAGATTCCATACAGGAATTCTAAACGAAAGGGGGAAAATGTAGAACAGAATTTCAAATTCTCATGGACACTAGACTTTCTGACACCATCCATGGAGGGTGGACGAACCCCTGAAACTACTGCCCTGAGATAATCTTTTAAACCTTAAAGCAAAAATATCCCTGAAGTCTTCTTAAAACCAAACAATAGTTTAGCTTAACTAGTAAAAAAGACCTGCCTTGAACCCTGGTGGTATAGTGGTTAAGAGCTAAGGCTGCTAACCAAAAAGGTCAGCAGTCTGGATCCAACAGCTGCTTCTAGGGGCAGTTCTACCCTGTTCTATAGGGTCACTATGAGTTGGAATCGACTTGACAGCAATGGATTTTGGTTCAGCATTATGCTCTTTTAAGAACCATCTATTAAAAAAAAAAACAAAAACCCAATGCCGTCGAGTTGATTCCGACTCATAATATGAGATCAAATTGACAACAGCAACTTGCAAGATTACACAGGAACCTTTGGGGGCAGTGAATTTATGTTAATGAAGGAGGAACAACTCAGACAAAGGGTGAGAATGGTTACACAACTTGAATATAATCAATGTCACTAAATGGTACATGTAGAAACTGTTGAACTGTTGTATGTTTTGCTGTGTATATTCTCAACAACGACAAAATAAAGACTAACAACCCAATTTAAAAATGGGCAAAGGACTTGAATAGATATTTCTCCACAGAAGATACAGAAATAGCCAGTAAGCATATGAAAAGATGCTCATTAGGGAGATGCAAACGAAAACCACAATGAGATACCATTCCACTCCCACCAGGATGGTGGCTACAATCAGAGAAACAGCAAACAAGTGTTGATGGGGATGTGGAAAATTGGAGCACTAGGACATTGCTGATGGAAATGTAAAATGGCGCAGTCGCTGTGAAATACAGTTCAGTGGTTTCTCAAAAAGTTAAACACAGAATCACCAAATGATTCAGCAATTCCACTCCTAGGCTTATACCCAAAAGAACTGAAAGCAGGGACTCAGATACTTGTACACCAATGTTCGCTGCAGCATTTATTCACAATAGCCAAAAGGTGAAAATAATTTAAGTATCTATCAAGAGATGAATGAATAAACAAAATGTGTTATATACATACAATAGAGTACTATTCAGTTATAAATAGAAATGAGATTCTAATACAAGCCTCCGCACGGATGAACCTTGAAAACATACTGAGTGAAATAAGCCAGACACAAAAGGACAAAAATTGTATGATCCCACTTATGTGAAATATCTAGAATAGGTAAATCCATCAAAAGACTAGTGGTTACCAAGGGAAAGAGAGAGGGTAGAGTGAGGAGTTGAAAAAAAAAAAAAAACATCATTTTAAGAGAACGTATAATATTCAAACAGTTTGTACTGATGCAAAAAGAAAAAAAAACTGTCAAAGACACCTGCACTGATTACCTTACATGCAACACGCTAGTGATATACTTTAAAAAAAATAATGATGAAAATAACAACTCCTATCTTTAAAACAGGTAAGGAAAATTGTGCTCACCCCCTGAGTATTGAAAACAAAGGGTTTTGAATTTAGGGCAATACTCCCTCTGGTGGAAAGCACATACTGTTTCATCTCATAGCACCATTGGAGTAAAGGGCTTCTGTGAGACAAAGTCTTGCATGAGGGACGCACAATGAGTAACTCAAGGATAATGACTCTGACAACTTTTAATATCCATGGCTTCAATGTAAAACACACACACACAAAGGCTGAATCAGCCTAAGAACACTCAGGAACAAAGCAGTCGTTGAGAAACTAAAAAATCTTCAGGTGAAATATTAAACAATCTATAAAAAAAAAATAAATTAAAGATACATTGACATGACCAGAGATGATAAAAGCCATGGAAAACTTACGAATAACAAAGGTGTAAAATGTAGACATAGCTGACAGAATGATTTTGCCAATATTCAACTAAAAATCCTATTTCGTAAGTGAATAAAAACAAACTTTAAAATACATGACACTCAAAACACAGGTAGATAAAGTCCTAAGTGACTTTTAAAGGAAAAGTTCACTTCTAACAATGCAGCAATTTATGTATTGCCACATAATAAAAAGCTTATAATTTGATTTCCAACAAACTATCAAGACAATGAAATGAAGATATTTACTAATAAAGAAAATTGCCTAAGTAAACAAAAAAATCTAATTCCTGAATATATATGAACATAAATCTGAATATGATCAGGATGCATAAAACCTAATGTCAATAATTAATTTCAGAAACTATATATAAGTGTGGTTGGTTACGAGAACCACCAAAGTGAAAAGATTTCTACCACGTTTCTCTCAACGCCCTTGAGCATACCCTGCTACTTTTTCCAGAGGCTTATCTCCCTACCCTCAATTCCCACCAATGGCCCAGCCTACTCACTCACGGACACTGTCCCTTTTTTGTGTTTTACCTTCATTTTAAAATATTTATTAGATAAATTATACAATCATTGAATAAAACTAGATGCCCTATGAAAGTCCTTAAAAAAAAAAAAAAAAGTCCCTGGAATTAACTTCTAATCCTTTTTTTTTTTTTTAACTGTAAAAGCTGATGTTTTCAAAATATATCAATACAGTAAAATTGAATTTACACAGCAGTTTACCAAAATCTTTTAACAAGCAGCACGTTCCCTAGCTTCCCCCGAAGAACTTCGGTTGATATTCAGGATCATGGTCTTAGGATGCAGAAAGGACCTGGATGGCATTTAAGTCTATAAAAGAATCTAATGATGTGTAACTTCAGTGTCATGAATATTTTATGATATTCACATTCTTTCAAAATGCATGGTATAAAATTCTCAATTAAGAAGCTCTTCATTCTTTAACCATGACAAATAAATAAGAATTTACTGTACCATAAAACAAAGTTAAATATCAGTAGAGATTGCTTTTTAAATTTAAAAAAAAAAATTTTTTTTTTTTTATAAGGAGGGTACAAATCCTAGAGTATCATGCCTTTGTCCTAAAAATGCACAGAGACCTAAAGAAAAATTGCTTTAAAAATCTGATTATATTTTCCACGGATTATAAACCTTTGGGCTTTCAAATACTTCCCTCTTCGAATTACATTAAACCAAAATGTGCACACATGCGTGTGCACACGCATCCACACACGGACACACCCACCCCCATTTGTTATTTCGTCCTTGGAGTTAAACGCTTACAAATACTGAAATGAGTGATAAATGGCTACACTATACTTTTAACATTAGCCAATGGCACATCTCTTTTTCTCCCTACCCCTGGGAATACCGAAGAAGACTTTTTCTTTCTAGCCTCCAGGTAGGGACACTCCAGATTCCTTTTACTACCATGTTATTTATCATTGCCAGTACTATCACAAGAATCCCTGCATCCAGACCAGAACTTCACAGAAGAGGGAAGAAGCACATGCTGTGTCCAGATAGAAATGAGCATTCACTGAGAAACAACATTGTGGCTACAGTAATACTAGCATAGTACCAAGAAATCTTTGCAGTTTATCCTAGAAACCAAAATACTACTGCTTGTGTTAAAATATGTCCCCTGTTCCATACTACTGACTTACCAAACAACATCTGAAACATAAACAACTCAAAAACTAGAGAACTACATATACAGTCCCTAACTTAGGAAAAATTAAAAAGCTAAATATGTAAGAGATCATCAATTTCTTTGGTCAGTTTTATATCTGTGTAGCGGGACCTTGGGAGAGAAGGCATAAGTGCTATTCACGGTCTTATGCATCATTATTTAGTCACATGCCTTCATGTTCATTAGCTGTGTTTTAATAACATACCTAAAGTATCAAATAAATTGTTTGCCTTACCTTTTGCATACACATGTCAGCTATTATGGACAGAGGTATTGTAAGGCTTAGTGCAAGTGTGCCTATCAGTGATGAGGTAAGAAAGCAGCCCCTAAAAGAAACAAGAAAAGAAATTAAGAAAATATACATTTCCATACCAAAAAAATAAAAGCCCCCCCCCAAAAAAAAACCATCAAATACTGTCTGTCTGTCCTGTAATACATGTTTAAGAGATCAAGAACAAAATAAAAACTTAGGATGGACTGAGACATAATAAATAATAGTTATCAGGATTCTTAAAGCTTATCTTCAAATATTAAAAATTCAAATATATAAACACAAATATAAAAAAGTTCAAAGTACCTGATCTTATTATCAGGATCTGCAGACAGACCATATTCAGCTTTGGATACACAGCTTATGTTTCACTGAAGTTTTATAAATTACTGCTGAGTAACATTCATACACATTTGTGATAATGATACTTAGCTAACAAAGGAAATAGCTTTATTAAAATTATAAGACAATACCTCACAACATAGACTTTAAGAAGCTGATAAGCCAACATGTAAATCTACCATCAAAGCAAAAATATCTCACCCTCATCAAAACTAAAATAGTCTTTATATACGTACATTTCCTTTGGTTTGGCTTAACACAGGAAATAAAGAACAATATTTTAAAAGGATATTTCCTTGTGTCCTCCACTTTTCTAGCAATTGTCCTAACTAAAAGCTAAATTCTTCATTTTAATTTCACCTAAAATCAATGTTGGTATCAAATTTTGAAAAATCAATCTGCATTTAATTTCATTTAGTTTAACCTGAGGGAAAACATTACACCAAATAGAAACAGATAAGCCATTTATAAACCCTAATAATTTTGGTGTCTAAGAAGAAAAAAAAAATTAGAGCCCACAATAAAATCCTAATGTATATGGTTAGGGCCACAGACTCACAGAAGTTAAAGGCAAGTAAATCTGAGCTCCATATATCTTAGAATTAATAATGCTGCCCTGCAGTAAAACGGGCTAGCTCCTGGTAAAGTATCACTAGAAGTATTCAACAGAGGCTGGACAATTCTTATTGCAGTAAAAAGTATAAAACATACAGAGATATGCTTCTTACCCCTATTTTGAGTTATCAAGATCACCTAGAATTTGAGGCATATAATGTTTGTTTAATTAGTTTATCCTACTGCTAATGAGCTGTTAGGAGTCCCTAGGTAACGCAAACAGTTAAGTGCTCGACTACTTGTCAAAAAGGTCGGCAGTTCAAACCCACCCAAAGACACCTCAGGAGACAGACCTGGTGATCTGCTTCTGAAAGGTCACAACCTATCGAGCAGTTCTACCCTGAAGCAGTTCTACTCTGTACACATGGGGTCACCCTGAGTCAGAATCGACTGGACAGCAAATAACAGCAGCAAAGAGCTATTATAAGTACTCTTAAAGGCATGAGTGTAGAGGTATATCTGAAAAACACAACTTTGCAAGATCCTAAAAACTCCATCCTACTTAAGGATAAGTAAAGCTATGACCACAATGTATGACTTTGAGTATTCTAATTAACTATTCAACAATAAACACATATATACAGTTGGAAATATAAATTGTGTTCCCCCTCTAGAGAATAATTTTGCAATTATCTACCAAAATTTAAAGTCTACTGTTTTGACTCAGTCTTTTCTACTTACAGGTATTTATTATATACCTATATTATGCAAAAATACATGCACAATAAGCAGACACATATAAGAGAAGGTTCAATGCCATATTATTTACAAAGCAAACGATTAGAAACCTAAAATGTCTCTCAAGAAACTGGCTAAACATATATCCGTTGTTACATAACGGATTGGAATACTATGCAGCCTTTTTAAAAAAATAAGTTGAATCTAAGTACTGATATGTAAGGATTTCCAAGACAACAATTTGTGAAAAAAGTATAGTACAATCCATAAAATGCTCCTGCTTTGGAAGCCCCGGTAACGTAGTGGTTAAGAGCTACGGCTGCTAACCAAGGGGTCAGCAGTTCGAATCTACCAGGCACTCCTTGGAAACTCTGTGGGGCAGTTCTACTCTGTCCTATAGGGTCTCTATGAGTCAGAGTCAACTCAATGGCAATGGGTTTTTTCTTTTTGTTTGTTTTTGTTAAAAGTAAAAAAAGTCTGAGGAAAAATTAACGGAACAACATACTTCTGTAGGTACAGAAAAATTTTAGAAGCTTTAGAAGTTAATAGTAGTTGCCTCTGGGAAGAAGGAATGCAAAATTTGGGGTAGAAGGGAGATTTCCTTGTCTTGTAAACCCTTCTGTATACTTTCGTATGCATTATCCTTTTAATTAAAAAGTTAAATAAAAAAAAGAACAAAATATTTCAAAACATGTTATTGTATTATTTGTTTAAAAGTCTAAGTTTTCCAGAGTGCAAATTCAAAAAGCTCATATAATAACGAGATTAGATGTATAGCAAACTCATATTCAATAGTCTTCAGAAGCCTACACTAAAGTCTGGTGAAAACAGAGAAATATTCAAATATTCAAAATACAGCTTTCAATAAAGAAAGAGCATATAACATTTAATTGTCTTCTTTCATTGTATACATTGACTATTCAGGTAGAATAGTCAAAGTACACAATGATTTTCAATATAATAAGGACCATACTAAAACCTTCTCTAGTCTAACACCCAAAGAGAAATTGAATTATTTTTCAAATACATAACTCCTTACTTCTAATTTAAACTCAGAAAACTAGAGAATATGAACTTATATTAAAATACAGTGAGTGCATAATTATTTTAAAGCAGCAATGTATTGGGCAAAACCATATGAAATTGTCATCAAAAATGGTTGATGAGCAACGATTTCTCATGGTTCAACTAGGTTCGATGAAAAACAAACTCCTACCAGTAAGTAGTTATCGCTGCCCAGAACCAAGAATGGAGGCACACACACACACACACAAAAAAAAACAGCACAAGAGAACAAAAGGGTACATAATACATATTAATATACAAAATATAATATTGTACTTTCTTTTTGGTTAAAAAAATTGAGCACCTACAAATGTAAGCAATGAAGATGGAAAAACAAAAGAGACAAGGGATTCTGATATCAAAGAGTTTTAGTTTAGCAAAGGAATTCAGAAATCCACATAAATAACTATAATACAAAGTAAACAAGTAAGTACTACATGAAAAGGAGACTATGTGGAAGAAACTCAGAAAATAAAGATATTTCCTTGACTGAGGGTGGGGGCCAGTATGGCAGAGCTTGAAGGAGAAAATCTAGAATACTTTATGGAAAAAAACTATTTTGTTGCAGTCTTTTGCAAGGGAAAACTCAACAATAGTCTTAACTGGTATGTATTTAGGAGTTCAAGTACAACTGGTTTTTCTTTTTGTTTCTATTAGATGGAAACAGGATTAAGTATGAAACTCTGTATGAAAGGTTTCTAAAACTTCACACATAATATTGCCTTCAAACTCTTTTAAATTATCGCAGTCATTTTAAAATTATAGTAACATTGTAAATTAATCGGAGTTTATACAGATAACTCACCCATATGAAAGGTCTTGAGAATAAACAAACAAAAAAAAACTACGAACAGCCAAACAGATATCTCCAAGTCCAGGTTCTTGGAGCAAAGTCCCCAAGTTCTCACTTAGAATCATACATTTATACTTGGGATATATACCTAGTAAGTTTGGATGTCCATTAGATAGTGACTCCTTTTATTTGCGTAACACTCACAGTCAATCATTCAACAAGTATTTATTGAGTTCCTCCTATGTGTAAGGCATTACTCTATGCAATGGGCATGTAGAAGTTGAGAAACAAAAACATACTAGGAAATAAAAACAAGCAATGCTCCTGCTCAAATGGAGTTTATACTAATTTTTAAGTGTGTAGGGTAGAGATGTGCACAGGAGGCGTCGTCAGAAGAGAGAAGAAATCTACATGTTCAAACTGTCCACAAGTTGACAAACTGATCAGTAATAAATCACAGGACAATAAATAGTACATACCACAACCACAGGAACTCTGAGAGGACTGTTCCAATAAGGCCATTAATGACAATGCACATTAATACTACTTTATTGGGAAACTCAAAGTCCTCAAATCCAGTATAATGAAGTAAAAAGAAACCTGGCCATAAGAGCAGCAGATTAAACAGACCTACAAAACCTAAATACATATAAAAGAAAAAAAAAAAAAGTTAGTAATTATAATTTCAATTTCCCAAACTTATAAAATCTCTGTAACAAGAAAACATTAAATTTTGCGCAAATAGCTCCAACATGTTCCCTGAATTGGCATTTGTTTGTTTTTAAGTTAGCCCCGTAAATAGCTCAACACCAAAAGAAAACTGTATCAAACACTGGTGAGCACTGAATCTTTGAGGATCAACTATTCACAATGTATAGAGCAACTACTGTGGAATAAACCACTTAAACCAATTCAAAAAGAAGGGTTGTTAACCTTACAAAAACAAAAAAATCTGTTGGCGTCGACTATTCTGACTCAGAGTACAACAGTCCCATAGGGTTTCCAAGGCTGTAATATTTACAGAACTAGACTGCCACATCTTTTTCCATTGGAGTGGCTGGTGGGTTTGAACTGCTGACCTTCACGTTAGCAGTCAAGTGCTTAAAAACTGCACCACCAGGGCTCTTCTTGTTACCCTTAGCTACTAGCAACGTAGTATCCTAGAATTTAAGACATAACTGGTAATGTATGTGTTGCACACGAGCCTAAATTAATCACAAGGGACTGGACTGCCTGCTCTCTTATTACGACTCATTTATGTTGAAAGCACCTATGCTATGTTATGCTAGGAAAAATGGAGGAAGGTACAGTCAGTGCAAATAACATAAAATTCTTGGTTCCTGCCTTCCCAGGGCTTATAAACTAGTTGGTGAGTTAACATACATACACAAATAGCTATTCAATGCCCTGATGGCACGGTAATTAAGAGCTATGGCTGCTAACCACAAGGTATGAAGTTTGAATCCACCAGTTGCTCCTTGGAAGTCCTATGGGGCACCTCTACTCTGTCCCACAGGGTCTCCCTATGAGTCGGAATAGAGTCGAAAACAATGGGTTCATTCGGTTCACATTAAATACAGACTGACTATAAATGAAGGCTACAACGTGCAGTGGTTAAAAGTGCTTTGCATTCTGACAACCCTGGGTTCCAATCCCACCTCTAATATTCACTAGCAGTGTGGCCTCAGGCAAGATACAGAACCTTTTAAGCCTCAGTTTTCCAATCTATAAATGTTAAATAATTAGGTTGCTGGAAAGATTAGACAAAACATTTATATAATAGAGCCCAGTGTCTGGCACATAGTAAGCACTTAAAATAAAGGTTAGCTATTATTACCACTGTAGAAATATAAGTTTATATATACCTAAATACACGTGAATGTAGAGACTATAAAGAAAAAGCATTATTTTTTAGAGTAATTTTTATTGTACTTTTTATATAATTTATCATAGTCTGCTCTAAGATCCATGAGGTAAAAACAGAGCTTTCTTAAAACTGAATTGTTACAATAAATACATGTTTTATATTTGGTTTATCAACCAAATAAAAAACTAAGATTTAGGGTGTTGGAGCCCTGGGGGCACAGTGGTTAAGAGCTTGCCAGCTAACCAAAAGGTTGGCAGTTCAAATCCATCAGCCACTCCTTGGAAACCCTACGGGGCAGTTCTACTCTGTCCTGGATGGTCGCTATGAGTCAGAATCGACTCTATGGCGAGGGGTTTCGGTTTTTTTTTTTTAAGTTAAATCTTATGAGCCCTGCTAGCACAGTGGTTAAGAGCTATGGCTGCTTACGAAAAGGTTGGCACTTCAAATGCACCAGCTGCTCCTTGGAAACCCTAGGATGCGGTTCTACTACTCTGTTCTATGGGGTCACTACAAATCAGAATCGACTCGACAGCAATGGGTAGTTAAACTTCAAGGAGGCTGGAGCACCCATTCCCTATCTGTTGCTAAAAACCCACAACTATCACCCTTCTTTGAAGAACTGTCCTTAGAGAGCAAACAAGTCAACCTTCCAAAGAAGTTCCCACCCATACCCTCTGCAGCAACAACTGGTGTGGGATTTACAAGATTGGCTGTCGTGGCTCAAGATCAGGACAATTATGATTGTCCCCAACTGCCATGAACTGGGCCAAGCCTCAACTTTCCCTGAGACCAAATAGTTCTTCCCCTTATCTAACCTGCTTCCCTCACTTACTTCCCAGTTTTTCCTGCACCGTGCTCCCTCAATAAATTATCCACAGCGAGTCCCTGTCTCACTCATATCCTGCTTCTAGGGAGCCCAAATTAAGACATCCAGTGATAAAATTGAAAACAAACAAAAGCTCACACATACAGAAGGGACTTATGACTTCAAAATGCTTGGTTAGCATTAAAAATTATTCTAATTAAAAAGCAAAAATCTGGCATTATTAAGAAGCAAATCTATTTTGCGGTCCCTGAACTACCAAGTCTACAAATTTCCATATAAATTAACAATACGCCATACACCTCTCTTCATCCTCTAAGGACTAAGGTAAAAGGTGCTTCACCTATGAGTCAGAATCGACTCAGTGGCAACAGGTTTGGCTTTTTGGGTTTTAGTCTCTGGTCTTTCCAGAACCTGGCCCTGCGTACCTTCCTATTCTCACCAAGAGAACCCTCTGACAAAACTGCACTGCGGTACTCACTGCCGCCTGCTATGCCTCTGGCTCACATTCCCTTACCCAAAGAACCCTTGACATTCCAGTCCTAGCTTCTTATCCAAATCCTGTCTATTCTCAAGCCCAAGTCAAAGCAGTTTTCCTTTACATACCATGTCATAGGTAAAGAGGATCAATGTGAGTTACACTTCTACATTCACTCTCTCGTAAGGGTAAATTAAGCAATTTTTTTGAAAGATGCCAACGTTAAAAACTCACAGTGACCCTATAGGACAGAGTAGAACTGCCTCATGGGATTTCCAAAGCTGGTATCTTCACAGAAGCAGACTGCCACATCCTTCTCCCGTGGAGCAGCTGGTGGGTTTGAACTGCTGACCTTTCAGCAGATGGCAACAAGTTTAATGTTAAAAAAAAAAAAAAAGTATCAATGCCCCACCCATTTATGCATAATAAGAACACTCAAAGAATACTGGCATTTCATCTCATTCCAGGTGTAATGTTCTATGACTCTACAATACCACATCACTGAAAGTATCACCTTTCAGGTAGATTTACTGAATTCTATACTCGTACGATCACTCAGTATGGTGATTTTACAAATGTTTTATTTTTGTTAGTCATCAGGTGAAGTTATTCAAATGCCTTTTAGGAGAAAATCTTTTTTACAAGCAGAGCTGTTCCAGCTGAATTAGCAGAGGGGTCCAGGAACCAAGCTCCTACATGCAACTCCATCTCCTCCCAATCTTCCAGGATCTCCTGTAAATCAGAGTTTGGAAGCCACTTGTCTAGTCCAACTTTCCCATTTTCCAGGTGAATGTAAGATAAATGAAGTCACAACAGTTAGAATCCAGCTGCACTTTGAACTCTCATGATCAGGCTTCTTTATCCCCTGATACTCAATTATGTTTTGTAAGAGATCTTGTCAACATGCTCTTTCCTTGCAATCCTACAGATACCACAAGTTCTTTAATGAGCTGATTTTAGGCAATGGAGGATTTATAAATCATATTAGGTATTTTACTTACTGAAATCTAAGAATTGGTGCCAGAACCTATAATTGAGTAATTTGAGAATCTATGTCATAAAAGAATCTGAGTCTTAACGATGAAATGTGCAAATGGGAAAACTTTACACAGCCCACAAGCTTCAATTAAAAAAAAAAGTCTGTGTGTGCGTGTACGTGTATGTATAAAATTGGGGGGCAGTTTCCACAATCCCGTGCTTCAAACAATTAAAAAAGGGCAAAACTATAATAAAACAGGTATACTCTCACATGCTTACAATAGCATAATTCTGTCACGTCAACAACGTAAATCTGACTCAGGAGCTGAAAAAATTGCTGCAAGAGAGGTGTTAGAAGGAGTTTCTTTCTCTGCCTCACGTCAGGGAACGGGTGTTCCCTCACAGAAGCGCACGACTATGCGGAACATGGTAAGGGAAAAACATTGAGACTGGACTTCAAGTCTTCAAGGTCTATTCCATCCTTAAATCCCTATGATTTTAAAGAAAGAAATGTATGGGGGAGAAAAAGACTTCCCTCTTCCCCCCAAAAAAAACAAAACCAAAACTGTTAAGTTAATCATTTAGAGTAAATAGCCTTACAAGTTAACATATTCTTACCAAAGAACATAGGAATATCCAGCTTATCTTCTCTGTCTACTTTTCTCTTAATCATAACAATATAGACAGCATAAAGCATAGCTCCAACAAGAGACCAAATGGAACCTGTAAAAGTCAATATAACAATTTAAAGAATTCCATTTATTAACTCATTCAACATTCACTTATTTAAAATCTAATAATGTGACAGACACTACTCTAAGCAATGAGTATACAAAAATAGAAAAATAAGGTATACCCCACCCAACTCACGTCCCCCAGAAGTACAGGAAGGAGTTTAATGCACAAATATGTACAAAAACAGTCACCTCAAGGCTCTAGGATACATGTTATAAGATGGAACACATATGTGTGTAATACTTTGTTTTTTAATTTTGAAATGCATACTTCCTATTTTTTCCTATACAAACAACTTTGACACTTGACACTGTCCAACTTTACGATGCTTCTTTCCATCTCTAAAGCGTTATTTTTACTGTTCTACCCACCCCCATAGCACTCCCTGTATCATCTTTAATATATATTTCACCGTCACCACCCAGATTTTCTAGGCTCTGTTAATGTCCCACCTCTGCCACAAAGCATCATCTCTGTACTTCGCTGAATTTCTATTTGTCTTTTGTTTTGGACAATATCATACTTACTATAGTTACATATGGTATTATTTTATTCTTGAGTTGCTTCATTTTTTAAACAAAATTAAGAACCCCCTGAAAATTTCAAACACATAATTTATACTTTTTAATGCTCCACAATATCTAACATACTGCTGGGTTCACAGTATGTGAATAATAAGCACTGATTCTCTTTAATTCAATAATGTTCCACTCTCAAAAACGTTTAAGTAAATCTTCAAAAATAATCGAACACATTTTTATGGCAGTCAAACTATCCTGTATGATACATAATGGTGGATACATGACATGATACTTTTGTCAAAACTGTACAACACAAAGAGTGTGCCATAATGTAAACAATGGACTTTGGTTTATAACATACCAATATTGGTTCATCAACTGTAACAAATATACCACAGTAACACAAGTTGCTAGTAATAGGGGAAACTGTGTGTGAGTGTGAGTACGTACTGTGGGGGCAGGCTATGGGAACTCTCCATACTTCTCTGCAACTCTTCCGTAACCCTAAAATTGTTCTAAAAGATAAAGCCAAATAATGTGCTGTCTGTTAAGCAACCATATTTAATACTCTAATCAATTACCCATAAATCCAGTGTTTTATTAAACTGGATTTTTTATTACTTTCAAACTTTTTTTAAAGCAAGGGAGAACCCTCTCAACAAAATCTTGCGTGAGAAAGCGATGAGGTAGTTCAAGGCACAGCTCACTAGGAATAGTTTAGAAAACAGTATTCTATTCCAAATAACCAGGTGGAAACCATTAAGCTGGGCTCCAATTACCTTTGTTTTTGTTAAATCTAAAAATGAATAAAAAACTAGGTGTTCACCACAGTGTTAAGTGTTTCAGGCAAGAATCAACAGTGAATGGTAAAATCAGTGGCTGAAAGTGTGATAAAAACAGGATATTTGTGTAGTTGGTATCTCCGCACAAAATATTTGTTACTTACAAACAGAAAAATTAGTGACTTTACACTGGCAGACACCACCTTAGCCAAGTGATAAAGTTAACATCACAAGTAGTAAGACAAATGAACAGTATGTGCTTCCTGACAACACTAATCAAGACATAATATCACTTCTACGGTATTCTTAACAAAAATGTACAACTTGAATTTAACAATCAGGAAACATCAAACAAACCCAAACTGAGGGACATTCTACGAAACTACTGGACAATACTTCAAAACTTTCAAGGTCATGAAAGACAAAAAAAGATTGAGGAACAGTCCCACATTTAAGGAGTCTAGGGAGACGTGACAACTAAAAAAAAAAAAAAAAATACAAGTGATCCTAAAAAAAAATACAAGTGATCCTAGACTAGAAAAAGAACATAGTGGGAAAACGGTGAAATGTGAGAAAGTCTAATAATTAGATAATAGTATTGTATCAATGTAAATTCTTGATTTTCATAACTGTACTGTAGTTACATGAGATGTTAACATTCGGGAAATTTGGGCAAAAGCTATGTTGGAATTTTTTAAATTATTTTTGAATGTTTTCACATTATTTCAAAAGTGAAGATTAAAAAAAAAGTCCTGTTAGCCTGTTAGAGTTGACCCTGCTTTGACGCCGTGTGCCCTACGGAGGTACAGAGTGTGCGCACGTGTGTGCACAGAACTTCCTTGTATACTCTAGCAGAGAGAACCCAAAGTCAGGTACTTACCTGTTGTGCCTCTTCCAGCAGATTTTTCAGATCCTGACAGGTTTACCAGTACAACACCTCCTATGCTATGAGGATAACAGTCATTACTGATGAGCAAAATAATAAATTCCTTAAAAGGGTAGTTACAAAGATAAAAAGTATTTACAAGTGATCAAGACTAATCTCAACTTTAGGTAAAACTGTCAAAGAATTTAGTGATTTAATTAATAATAACTAAGCAGTATACGTCAGGCACTATTCTAAGTGCTTTGCAAAAAAAAAAAAAAACCCAAACCTGTTGCCATCCAGTCAATTCTGACCCATAGGGACCCTATAGTGCTACGCTTGTAGAAAATCATTTTATCCTCACAAAATGCACAATATTACCTTATAAGGAAGGTGTGATTATTGTCATTTCCATTTTATACATGAAAAAAAAGAAAGCACAAAGAGGTGAAATAACCTGACCAGGATTACACAGCTGGGACCTGAATCCGGCAGACTGGCTTCAAAGCCCAGTGGTCTTCTCCCTGTGCTACCTACTGTCTCTCATGTGAGGGAGAATCAACCAATCTGTCATCACCCTTCGAGTCTTTCTTTTGAGCATATAACCAACCATATGCTCATATATACCTAGAATGGCACTACTCTTGCTTATGGGTAAAGGCCAAATTAACACTAAAACTATCCTTAGATATTTTAAAAATTCCATTAATCCCATTATTTTAATGGATAAAAATAAGACCGAGTTAATCAGAGAAATTAGAGGTCGTTCATTCATTCGATTATTTATTGAGCACCTAATTTGGGTTATTTTTTTAAAAAACAAACCAAACCTACCCTATAGGTCAGAGCAGAACTGCCCCATAGGGTTTCCAAAGAGCAGCTCATGGATTCAAACTGCTGACCTTTTGGTTAGCAACGGAATGCTTAACCACTGTGCCACCAGGACTCCAATTTGGGTTACAGCAGCAAACGAGACAGATACGGTTTCTGTCCTCATGAAATTTACACTCTACACATCTTGTAAATTGTATGTATCTTTTCAAGCAGGTGGAATACTGCTAACTTAAAAAAAAAATCAGTCTAATTTTCTCACCTACTGATGAGAAAGACCAGGGTGCTAGTGGGAGAGGAATATGAAAAATAAAAATTTTCCCCTATGGAATTATGCCACCACAAGTCACATCCAGTTCTTACATTAAATATTCATATCCTTCAATTAAATAATCGCAATTTTCTGTAAAAAGTCATTGCTTCAATTCTGATTCAGCTATCATTTTATCGAGCATACACAACATACTAGAAACCTTGTGTCATATTATCACATAACACTATGTCATATTATCTTTACAGCAATTCTAAGAGGGTTTAATCCCATTTAATATATATAATAATAATAGTGGCTAATTGAGCACTTATTGTACACCAGACATTGTTTCAAGCACTTTAGAAATTTTAAATCATTAATCCGCATAATAACCCTATGAGATAAATTCTATTATTATCTCCAATTTACAGACAAAGAAACTAAGGCACAGAGAGTTAAGAAACTTGCCCAAGATCTCAAAACCAGTAATGATGGAGGCAGGATTGGATTCCAGGTAGTCTGGCTTAAGTCCATACCCTCAAATACTTTATGCTATTTCATCTTTCGATTGATCAAATGAGATTTCTTGGCTTCTCAGCCAAGACTGTGGCTATATGAAATTCTTTTACTAACCTCAGAAATGGAATCTCATTGTATAAGGCCAGTTCAAAAGAAAGTATTTAAACATTGTTTAATAAAGAGTTCTTAAGAACATATACTTGTGCAAGAAAAATTTTCTAAATAACAATTTTTCTAGACCAGGAGTCAAGTAAACTTTTCCTTAAAGGGACAGGTAGTAAATATTCTAGGCCTGTGGGCCGTATGGTCTCTGACACAACTCTGCCACTGTAGCTCTAAGGCATCCACAGACAATATGTAAACTAATGAGAATGGTTGTGTTCCAATAAATGTTTATTAACAAAAACAGGCAGCTGACCCAGCAAAATCTGCCCATCTCTGTTCTAGACCTATGTTAAAGAAAGGAATAATATCAAAATACTTATAAGTTCAATATTTTACAATCATTTCCTTCTTTGTTAAGATACTGCAAAGAGAAGTTAGAAATTAGCACAAATTCTGAATGAAGATGAATAAAACCTCTTTTACTTACCCAATACAAATACGCTGTATTTCACTAATGCAAAAATATCCTCAGTCAGAACGTGAGCCAAGCACGTAAACGAATAAATTCCTAGCAGCCTTAAAGTCTACATAGCAAGTTATTGGGATCAACCAGACTGCCCACTGAAGCCACCATGGTCAACTTAGCCTTAGAACTAAAAGAAAAACCATATAACAAGAACCACCATTTTATGACTGCCACGTACCAATCAATCTCTATGACAGTCGCTTTACTTTCAAACCTTGAAACAAGCTTGCAAGGTAGATTAATGATCGACTTTTTCAACTAGGAAACCCTCTCAGAGAATTTAAGAGAACTGCCCAGGGACAAAGAGCAGAGGTCTGATTCAAACTCAGCTCTGATAGGTAAAAAACACTACTCTCTCCACTAAATCATTCCGCTTTCCTCTCACAAAAACAACTGCTTTATAAAACCAACACATCTTTTC
The DNA here is from genome assembly GCF_030014295.1 of Loxodonta africana. Taxonomy (NCBI): domain Eukaryota; kingdom Metazoa; phylum Chordata; class Mammalia; order Proboscidea; family Elephantidae; genus Loxodonta; species Loxodonta africana. The sequence continues at coordinate 117,821,139 of NC_087347.1, forward strand.
TGAGTATTGTCTGTGGAGAAAGCCCTATGCCAAGGCCTTTGGCAGGGAAGACAAGACAAACATAAACAACATTAAATAAAAACAAAAGATTGAAATACAGTCATCTACAATACTGGTGTTATGTGGTGGTAAAAAAAAAAAAAAAAATGCCAACTGAGTTACAGGCAGCCCCCAAGTTACTCATGAGATCTGTTCCTAACTGTGTCTTCAAGTCAAATTTGTAGGTAAGTGGGAAGAGGTGCATCTGGTTCTCATTTAGCCTTACTTTAGGAGCCCTGGGGGCTTGGTGGTTAAGAGCTTGGCTGTTAACCAAAAAGTTGTCAGTTCAAATCCACCAGCCACTCCTTGGAAATGTTATGCGGCAGTTCTACTCTGCCCTATAGGGTCGCTATGAGTCGGAATCGACTCAATGGCAATGGGTTTGGTTTTTGGTTTTGGTTTAGTGCAAGTGGGCTCAAAGTCTTTTCATGTGAAGGTGACTGTGAGGAAGAATGTGTTGAGTGTAGGGGTTGGTTCAATTGTTTCCAAGTGAGGGCAAAGTCACATAACATTAAAGGGCAAGTTCGAGTTGTCTATAAATCAGACGTTGTAACCAGGGACTTACTATATACAGAAAATAACTTAAAAAAAAAAAAAAACACTAGAGGCTGAGACAATCACAGAAGATTGAACGGTAGATTTCTAGAAGTAGACTCTATGATTTTAGAAACCAAAACACAAACAAAAAATTGTTGTCTTAGGAAAAGGAAACAGAAACTGGGAAGGTTAGGAGAATTAAGTTGGCATTTGAAACGTGAACATGTCAGTGCAATACTTAAAAAGTCTGCCATCACAGGAACAGGAACCAAAGCTGCCTCAGGGTCCTTCCCCTGTTCCGCTACCAAGGAAAGTTTAGAAAACGAGTCAACAACAAGAGGCAGAGCTAAGTAGCATGATGTCCATTTAAAATCTTTTATCCACCTCTTGCTTTGCCTATACACTATGATATAAACTATCCTGTTATCACTACCAGAAATTTTTAAAACACTGTATTTTTAAGTAGCAAAACTAGCTATTACACTATATTCTTACCTTAAAATTACAGCTAATAGTTTAGAAAGGGTAAATCTATCTCCGCTGTTACTTGGAAACACTGCAGCAAGGATTAAGGTAAAAAGTCCTATGGGCAGAAGGGGATGAAAAAAAGTGCATTAGCTTAAATACTATCAAAACTATTTACTACCAACTTCGTTGTTTAAATAAGTAAATTACATACCTAACTTTTAAACTATGTCTTGTCATTTTAAAATAACTAAGAATAAGACTGAAGTTAGCTAGGCTGAAATTTTGAAAGATTATGAAAACAATTTCAAAACTAAACTATGCTTATTTCAACAATACAGATCAAGTATAAATCTATTTATCTTAAACTAAGAAGTGAGTTAAACATAGCACTCAGAGTGACATTCTGACCTCACTGAAATCTAGCCTGAGTACTGAAGTTATTTTTACAGCTTCGAAAATACTTTTTATCTTCCAGATTTGGAAGGTGATTTCAATTTTAAAAATAAAACACCCTTCATAGGGTAAATTATAGTTCTGAAATAAGCAATTACATTTAGCCACAGGGTCTAGAAAAACATCTTCAGAAAGGCTATGTGAAGAGAAAGACAAGTGGAACACAAGAGCTAACCTATGAAATTTTAATACTTCGTTGTATAAGAAATACTATAATGTATTTATAGGAATATAAATAACACAGGCCATGGCATAAAACTATAAACATTACGAAGCAGTGATAATACACTAACGTACTGTTATAATAATTTATAACAAGATAGAAATCTGTACGGGTGTGTGTATCAAAAATAGACTTCAGTTTATAATACAGGTTCTGAAGAAAAATTTCTTACCAGAAGTTGAAGACAAAATATTAACTATAGCAACTTGTGTGTCTGAAAGTGCTTCTTGATATGACAAATTCGCCAAAAACCACTAAAGAAAAAGAAAACAAGTGAAACCTAACAAATGGCATATTTGTTATTACAATTTATATTCCCCCTCTTTTTCTCCCTCTATACTCGTATCATGAGGTTTTAAAAGCTGTTCTTGTATTGAAAAATTACTGGCCCCCCAAAAGGACAAATAATTTATAAAAAGGCTTTGCTACCCAATTTCCCTTAAGAAAAATTAACAATAATAATTTATTAAAAATTACCGTTCCGGTTTTTTTTTTAATGTGGGTAAAATCAATTATCAAATCAATGTTAAAACCTGCTTTATCCAAGCACAGGTAGCACTCTATTAAGTTTGCCTAAATGAAATTTACACTTCAGAAAATGCTTAAACGTTGAAATATGCCTTATGTAACGCACAGATGAATACAGCATGAGAAATCTACTGAACAAGATGGTATTTATGGGGATGGACAGATAGATGCTATCCAGTACAGGCTATACAGCCACTCTGGAAATTCAGAAACGTTCTATAAAAATTCTGGAAACCCTGGTGACGTAGTGGTTAAGTGCTACAGCTGCTAACCAAAAGGTTGGCAGTTTGAATCCGCCAGGTGCTTCTTGGAAACAGGCAGTTCTACTCTGTCCCATAGGGTCGTTATGAGTCGGAATCAACTTGACGGCAGTGGGTTTGGTTTTTTGGTTTTTGTAAAAATTCTAAATTTACTAATTGTGATTGTTTTCCTAATACTCAGTTCGGAGACATAAACCAAAGAGTCTCCACGACTTGGATACAGTGAAGGAAGTTTTTCTCCTATGAGGACTTTTTTCTTCCTCTCTATTTCTCCTCTTCTCATCCAGACCAGGATGTTCTTTATCACCAACCCTGTGGCCACCTTGATTTATGGAATAAGAAACAAGACCTCCTTTTGGAGAAGTTTGACGTGCGTGTATGTGTCCAGAATTCATTTATTTTCACTGTTACAGCGTATTCTAATGCATCTTACCACAAGGCATTCATTTTTCTGTTCATGGACACTTATTATTTCAAATAACACATCAACATTCTAGTATATAACTCTCAGTCCACATGTGCATAGCTGTTATCAAAGTATACACTAAGAAACGGATTGGAGGGTCCTAAGGATGTACACCCTCAACTTTATTAGGTGATGCCGAACTATTGTCCAAAGTGGCTGTACTAATTGATGCTCTCACCCAGTGGAATAAAAGCATTGCTGTTAATCTACATTTTTGAGCAGTCTGGTTTTTGGTAAACTGTACAGTACAAAAGCAATCAAAGTAAATTAATTGCTAGCCTGCTTCTGGCATTTCTGATACTTAGACAGACTGATGGAATAATCATATTCCACGGAAGAATGACCCATATCTATTAAAGAGAGGGCCATCTCTTGACCTCTCTCAGAACTTGTAGTTAAGCGAGTAGTATAATTCTTAGCATTTAAATTTCAAAGAAGCAACATAACCATATAATCTCAGAGCACTACTAAAAGCTAAAGATTCCTGAGAGCTAGCCATCTTCACTTCATCTGTCCTGAGCCCAAGATGTGATTTTGACTACATCTGCAGTCCTCTGACTTCCTAGATAATTTCTCTTATCTAAAAAAAAAAAAAAATTTTTTTTTTTTTTTTTTAACCAGAGGAGGTGCCCTGGTGGCACTGTGGTTAAGAGCTTGGCCGCTAACTGAAAGGTTGGTGGTTCAAATCAACCAGCCACTCCATGGCAGAAAGGTGTGGCTGCCTGCTCCTGTAAAGATTACAGCCTCGGAAACCCTATGGGGCAGCTCTACTCTGCCCTACACAGTGGCTACGAGTCAGAATCGACTTGACGGCAATGGGTTTAGGTTTTTTGTTTGCTTTATCTAAATAAGGAAATGAGGTAGCAATTGACAAGATGGGCAATATCAAACATAAACAGCATTAGGAGCCACAAGCTGCCTGTAGCTGAAGTGTTAGAAAAGCAGAAGATTCTGCCCTGGATTATCTTTTGGAGATTCTCTGTAAGAACAGATAATGTGTATAGCGCGATAATTAGCCTTCTTGACCCACTTCCTTTACTACGTTAATACTTAGATACTGTGCTCATTTTCCAAACAATCTCACTGGTCGCTCTAATGCAAGATTGAGAAATGAAAGCAGATAGCAGGCACTCAAAGATCATAAGGATTCATGAAGAGCTATGAATCCTTCCAGAAAGACCTTGCTCCTTCTCCCCATCTCCCAAAACTCTGTTTTCCAGCTCTCTCCAACCCAAGGTACCCTCATTACAAAAGATCCAAATTATCTTCCAATAAAAAATTATTCTTATAATGTTTCCTTTCATTGTTCCCGAATTGAGGACAACCCTTGAAAATAACTATTCTCTAGTAAACAATTTACTTATTTCATGAGTGGTAATTAATTTTAAAATTATCATAAAAGGTATTCTTGGTAAAGCCAGTATCACCTATATTATATTTTATAGGGGAAAAAAAAAAACAACATAAGCCCTAATGAGGCAAACTATATTCTAGGAAGACTGGCAAATATAATAATCTTTAACTCCTTTTGGCCTGCACTATCAATACATTAGCCACTAGCCACAGTTAGCTACTGAGCAACTGAAATGTGGCTAGCCCAAAATGAAATTTCTAAGTGTAAAATACATACTAGATTTCAAAGCCGTTAGCACCAAAAAAAATAAAAAAGTAAATTCTCACATCATTGATTTCTATATTGATAACATTAGCATACACATATTTTATGTATAGTGAGTGGGTTAGTAAAACACAGCATTAAAATAAGCAATGTGTTTCTTTAAAAACACACACATGGCCTGCATTTTAGGCTCCTGTTTATTTCTATTGAACAGCACTGCTCCAGACCTTCCCTAAGATTTCACTATTAAGTTAGGTTTGTAAAAGCTATATACTGGACTAGATTACTCTGACTTCCCACAGAAATGCCTTTACTAAGGACTAACATAGCTTTCTGCTCTCAGAACTTAACATTGAGTTTAAAAAAAAAAAAAGACTATTATCTGCACATATTTCTAAACCTGATATGCAGAATAGTGCCTTATGACATAAGAAACTGTAATAAATTTCTCTCAGAGTTCTGAGTTACAAAAATGTTTGCTTTATCCAATGAAGTGAGATAATTTCTTTGAATAGACAATAACCCAAAACCAAACCCAGTGCCGTTGAGTCGATTCCGACTCACAGCGACCCTATAGGACAGATTAGAACTGTCCCATAGAGTTTCCAAGGAGCACCTGGTGGATTCAAACTGCCAACCCTATGGTTAACAGCCGTAGCAGTTAACCACCATGCCACCAGGGTTTCCCTTAATAGACAATAAGCTGTGTAATTTCTTTTTGCCTTGCCTGTCAATGTGCCTAGGGGTAAGGCGTGTGCTCGCCTGAGTAGCTTGCTTTCTTTAGGCTGAAGTTCTTGATATAACCATTCCCTTTCACAGCCACCTCCCTCTTCAACCCATTAACCCTTTCAATTTGGCTCTTATCTTATCACCTTTAACTTTTAGTGTACAGGTGTTTTTTATCACCAGCCATCTCAAATCTCTTTTGGAAATTAGGTAGCATATAATTTACGTATATATATATATATATATATGTATATATATATATATATTTTTAGTCCTGCCTGCTACTAATTTAAAACAATCAGAAATCACAATAGTATAATCCTAATATATGAGCCTTTAAATTATTTCTATTACATATGTAATTATCATATTACAAGTCCCAAAGATTTCTTTTGATTTGTACAGAATATATTCACCAGTTATTACAAAAACAGACTATTTGCAGGGGACAGTGAAAAATGAGCCATGTAATGACTATGAGAAACCAAACCGTGAAGCTGAAAAACCTTATAATAAGGGTAATAAAAATGACACTGTACAGTTTAGTGCTTTAACATGCTCAGAATAAATCTGCATATTAAGGGCTCATATTAAGCAGACCTGTATTAGGTTAAGGAGCCCTGGTAGCGCCATGGTTAAAGCACTCAGCTGCTAACTGAAAGGTCGACATTTTGAACCCACCGGAGAAAGATGTGGCAGTCTGCTTCTGTAAAGGTTTAGAGCCTTGGAAACCCCATGGGGCTGTTCTACTCTGTCCTATAGGGTCGCTGAGTCGGAATCAACTCAACCGCAGTGGGTTTGGTTTGCTGGGTAGGATTAGGTTACTTGCAATGAAAGGTATATAAAATAGCACTAAAATTCACTTTTTAAATTCTAAACTTCAGAATTTTCACTTACTCAGAGAAGTCTCTAATTCCTTAGACACAAACAGTAATGCTTTATTTAATATATATATCATCACTCTATGTGAAATCTTAAGCATATTCTTCAGTTTCTATATTAAAATAAAAGTGAAGCTATCGATAGTATTATAAGAAATTCTATAGAAATGTTTACTAAAATAATATTTGACCACATTTACATGACTTTAACATAGAACTGCAAAAACATTTGTTTGAAAAAAATCAGTAAATACAGTATACTCTTATTTGGGTATTACTAGCCTTTGTGTACATTACAGTGTAAAATGACGATTCAAAATATTGACTGTGAGCCAATCCAAAATTCTGAAGAACTTCCCAAATTACATATATTCATATATATATATATATATACAGATAGTCCCCGACTTACAACAGGTTTTCTCTTTCAGCGACTCCGTCATAAGTCAGTTCTGCCATAAGTCATATACTTCATTTTTCTTTTTTTAGTTTTCATTATCATTGCCTTTTATTATCAGTATCTTTATAAATCCAATCTTTATTTGTCTTTGAGGGATTGGAAATATTACATATAAACTTACAGATTCGATGATATCAGCAAATTGCACACTGTAACACTGTATGTAAGTACATTATTACTAAAGATAAGATGTACCCTGAAACTCCCCAAAAGAGATGGTTGTAAGTGTGGTGTAATTTAACTATAACATAAGTTGGGACTACATATGTGTAGGGGTGTGTGTATATGTATGTGTGCGTATATATATACACACACACATATAGTTTTAACGTTACAGGATTTATTGAGCTCTAATTCTCTGAGGTATAACACGCATTATTAACTTTGATACTCTAATTCCCCAACAATGAGTTTAAAGTCATAATTAAGCAACCTAATAATCTTACACTCAATACGACATTGCTGGTATGTACTGCTGTCTTAAATTCAAGTTCCAAACACATGATAAACAGAAGACCTACCACAAAGCAAAAAAAAAAGCTTATTTTTGCTACTTGAGTTGCATTAAGTTTCCCCACAGTTTTTAGTATGGACTCTTGGTCTTTCACAGCAGGATATGACATGCGTGACAACTTAGCTTCCGATGCATGGCTTGATGGGAGCTGTCGAATCTCCATAATATTACTGAACCTTACGCGAGATTTTTTGGGAGCTTAAAAGAAAAAGTATAGAACAAAATCATTAAATGTTTTCCCCTGTGATCAACAAAGGTCACAAGTTTTAGTTTACTGATAAAAGTTACTACTTAATTGATCTATAACCAGACTTAGAGAATCAAAGAAAACCAGAGTTACATTCTTAAGGGAACAGCTTTGTTCATTTAAAAGAGTTAACAGTAAAAATAGTTTCATCTATAAAAATGTTTTAAAGATTTTAAAATGAGACCAATATTAAAACAAGGCTTCTGCAATTGTGTACAAGCATGATCAACTGATTGAGGATTGTAACAGGTTATTACTTTTAGCATTTATAGTATAACCTTATCTGGGTTTTTCATCACGGATAGCCGATTTATAGGAATTAGCTTCCTGGGCAAGCATGCAGAATGTTCCTCTGTAAGTCCATTCCTTGCAAGGGAATATTATGGGTAGACTGTGCCTTATGTTGAAGCTGGCATTCTTTACTAAATTCACAGAGCCAACAAAATTCCTGTAATTTGCTATCAGAAGACTGTAGGCCCAGTCAATGCCACATGGGGACTTAGCTTCCAATGCTAAGAACTGTTAGGTGAACCCAGTCAACCCACAGGAGCTCTGTATTTTGGGGTGGTGTGAGTAAAGACAAAATTTGCACTTATTCTAAGTTATGACATCCTAAATTTTGCTTACTTTTTTCAGTATCAATATTTGTGCTGTCAGGTTTTTCACTTGGAAGATCATGAAATTTCACAGGAACATACAGAGGTTCACTCTGGAATGTAACAGATACAAATACAATCAGCAACTAAAAGAGCTGGTATATGGGTTAAAATTTAAATGGATGGGAGACACAGATATCACTCAAGGTTTGCTATCCTATATATAAAGCATAAATTTTCCAAAACACATCTTCAAGGCTTAAAAAGGAAATCCAACTGATCTACACAGGTACAATGACAGAAAAGAATCAGTTTACGGGTTAGTAATTTAATAGAACAGCCTTGTCACATTATAACACTTGACTGTCATAAAAACAGACTGCTCAGCTGACACATTACTTCCCATCTCTTTTCACTCTTTCTTTTAACAGATACATATTAAGCCCCTACTCTGTCAGGCATGAGTCGGAACCGACTCGACAGCACTGGGTTTGTTTTGGGTCTGTCAGGCAATGTTCTAGGTCCTAGGGATATAAGAGTGAGTAAGACAAAGTGTCTGTGCTGAATAATCGTATACTCTAAAGCAGAAGGTTGACAATGAACAGAAAATATATGACATGTATTGTATTTGCCTAACTGTTTCCTGTTATTACTTAAGATTCACCTAAAACCAAAAATTCCTTAAAACCTTTATAGGGTTAATAGACTTGGGGGAAAAAAAAAAGCTACCACTTATCAGCTTTTAACTATGTACCAGGTACAAAGTCCTAAGTAGTTAAACATGTATTTATTAGTCCTCACAACAACCTTATCAAACAGGTATTTTAAAAGAACTTTCTAGAAGCTGAGATAGAAAATGACCAAGAGATAGACACAAGAATTAAAACAGGTCTGTCTGTCTGTGCTCTAAAGCTATATTTTTAAGTGTTCTAAATTCATCAACTGTTTTTGCAAAAGGTCTTCAGCCGATCTATATATAAGGCACAACTTTTCCAACTAGGCTGTTTCTTAAATTAATAAAATACGGTTTTTAGTTCTCTGATTTCTCCTGGCATAGAACTCTGCCAATGGAAAAAACTTAGTAAATTAAGAAACTACAGAATTTGAAAATAGAAAAGTCCCTCCATTGTACTAAACACTTCAGTGTCACATTTGGCCTAGAGCAATCTGATGTATACATCTGATAGCTAATAGCAAGAGATAACAGACAAGTGGTTAGAAGAGCTGGCTGCCATCTCAACTATGCCTTCTGCATTAATAAAGACAAGTGATATTAGACTATCCTGTCAACCCTGAAGATCCCAGAGCAAAGAAATGGCATTTTTTTCTAAGCCTCATAAACTCTTCACAGTACCTAGCAACCTATCCTGCATGGTATTGTAGCTCTAAAATAATGAGACAAATAAACAAAAAGCTGGACTGTTGATAAGGTCCCCAAGCCAGTACTTCAGAAATTGGTATTAAATTTTAAAGTAAATTTGAAATTTTTGTCATTATAGAATGCCAAGTTTGGAAAGATGTATTGCCAATAATACATTTTAAAGATGTGTCCTAGGCATGGTCTAAAAGGAACAGATTTTTACATGCTACCTCTGACGGTTAATGTTCTATGTCAATTTGGCGAGGCTATGATTTGGCAGACACTATGTAATGACCTTCCGTTTTATGATCTGATATGAGCAGCCAATCAGCTGAAAGGGAAGTTTCCCTGGGGGTGTGGCCTGCCTCCAGTATATAAATGGATGTTCTGGCAAAGCTTTTTCTCCACCCTGCACTCTTCTGGTCTGACCGCCGGTTCTTGGGACGTAAGCCCACAGCAGTCTCTAGCATGCTGCCTGACCTGCAAGTTTTGGGTTTGTCAGCCCCTGCAACCACATGAGCCAGCAGAGGTCTTCAGCTGGTCACCTGACCCACGGATTTGGGACCTGCCAGCCCCTACAACTGCGTGAGCCATTTCCTTTAAGTAAATTTCTCTCTATAAGCGTTTATCTATGCCTCACTGGTTTAGCTCCTCTAGAGAACTCCGACTAAGACACTATGTCTCCAAGTAGATTATAAATCCTTAAAGCAAGTATGTTAATTACTTCATTTGCTAATTATTGGATAAGAATAGATGTATGTTCTCACACTAGAACGTAAGCTTTATTTCTAGAGCCTAGAACAAGTACCTGGCACATATTAGGTGCTCTAAAAATATTTATGGAATAAATGAACAATCTGCTCATATATTCTCAGTGTCAAGCAAAAATGTTTCTAAATGACAGTAATATAACAACACAAAGTGACTGTCGGTAAGAAACAAAGTATTGTCCTTCACTATTTCCATTCCTCAATTATCCACCCCCTAACCCCATCACTGAATAGCTTACCTCTACGTCCCAGGTATTCCTAAGCAAAGAAAGTACCAAATTACAATTCTCATGGAAGGCAAGCAATAGTTAGCTATAGCTACATCCTAAATAGCTGTGGTGCCATCGAAGCTGTTTCAATCCTCCCTGCCATGGCTCAACCCTACCTGCTCCATTCTTGATGAGACAGGAAACACTTACCAAACAACTATTCACAGTTGTATCCGTCGTGCAAGCAGCGAAATAACCTTCACCATCTGTAAGCTAAATACAGAAAACGGGACATAAAATTCAGTTAAACTCGTTTTACAAAGTAGTACTAGTCAGACAGATCGAAAGAGTAGAACCAGAAATACAGGATAGACCTATAAGAGCATAAAGCCAAAAATCCCAATGTCACTGAGTAGATTCCGACTCATTAGCAAGCCCGTATGACAGAGTAGAACTGCCCCACGAGGTTTCCAAGGCTGTAGTCTTTATGGAAGCAGACTGCCACCTCTTTCTCCCACAGGGCGGCTGGTGGTTCAAACCACCAACCTTTTGGTTAGCAGCCCAGCACATGACCACTGCACCACAAGGGCTATTACTGTGCCAAGTATTCAACCAGATCGGGGAGGTATTATCACTTTAATATTACTGATGAGTGTGGGACAAAGGACTAGATTTGGCCTTTTGTATCTGGTTTCTGAAAACAACCTGAGCAATTAAGGTGCTCTGTTTTCCAAAATAGCCTGGCAAGCAGTGGCTACACATGACCCACACCTGGCCAGCTAACTTCAGGAAGAAAGGGGGCATGATGGGATCATGCATATTCCGATTGGACTGATCATAATTATGCATTAAGGCCTCAATCATGCATATTCATTGAGGTCCCAATGACTAGGGGACTCTGGACCTTGGAGGTCTCCCTTTGGGGCTTCCTGGATTGGTGAGAACATCCATGCATGGGAGAGGGTGCACCATGCACAATGAAAGCCTTGTGCTGAGACCTCTCCCAGACATTGCCAGATATGTCTCTTCGATTGTATGCTTTCTGGTTATAATAAACAGGGAACTAAAACCAAAAACACCCATTGCTGTTGAGTCAATTCTGACTCACAGCAATCCAACAGGACAGAGCAGAACCGCCCCATAGGGTTTCCAAGCATCGGCTGGTGGATTTGAGCTGCTGACCTTTTGATTAGTAGCCCCAGCTCTTAACCACTGCTCCACCAGAGCCCCAAATGGGTAACTAAGTATAGACAATGTTGTCGCTAGGTCCCGACTCATTGGAACCCTACAGGATAGCAGAACTGCCCCATAAGATTTCCTAGCCTGTACTCTTTGCAGGGCCAGATCACCAGGTCTTTTCTCCCACAGAGCCGCTGGATGGCGAACCGCGGACCTTTCGGTTAGCAGTTGAGGACTTAACCATTGCTCCCCCAGGGCTCCTTAAGTATAGGTTATAGTCTCTGTTAATGTTGTGAGTTGTAAAGAGAATTAACGAATCCACAGGGACTGGCAATACCAGGTCAATTTGTGTAGACCCTTCTCTAGGTGGCTGGGTGATAGAGAACGGCTGCAGGGCTGCTGATGAAGAAGGACGGGGTACTTCTAGTTTGTAACCTAGTCCCCAGGGGACCAGAGGGAGAGACAGGGAGGCCAGCTGGTCTGAAATGCAGGAAGTTGTGCAGATTCCTAAGCCTATGGCTACCCCCTGATGACCTGGCCTCAGGTGGCCAGGGATGTTTTGACCCGGCTCAGGAATGGGGTCTGATCTAACTAACCCTGGGTGGTTAGGATCTGAGAGTTTTTGTCATAGAAGTAGCTGGAGACAAGGAATGGAAATGTAGGAAGGTGAAGTCTGAATTCATTTCCAGGTGGGAACTGGATTCATGCTGATCCACGCCACACTGTTAGTGATAAAGGTGGGGTTTGCCCACCTTGCCTCCTTTATAGCGCAGCTGCAGTTTGAGTGTCGTCCTCGCAATGAGGAAATTGAGGCTTAAAGGCCTAATTTAAGTAGCAGAGCCAGGGTTAAAACCCAAGTTAGTCTAAGTTCAAAGTTTATGCCCTTTTCATAAGACAATTGTAACATTTCAGATCAGTAAAGGAAAAACGGGTAGGTTGCCGAGAAAGGCAAATAACATTTAGAATTACATGAAAATAGTTTTTGATCTCAAGAACCCCTGAATGGATCTCAGAGACCAGGTCACACTGTGGAGCCCCTGAATGGATCTCAGGGACCAGATCGCACCATGAGAACCACTGTGCTAGTGCTATATGAGCAAGATTTTACTTAATACAGTTATCCTGCTATCCCCGCTTTATAAAGAAAGTAAGGTCTAGAGAGGTGAAATAACTTGCCCAAGGTCATAAAACTGGCAAATGACAGTGCAAAATTCAAACTCCAGAGCCCATGCTCAATTCCAAAAAAAGAAAAAAACCAAACCTGTTGTCATGGAGTTGATTCTGACTCACAGCAAGACTCCTCCATAGGACAGAGTAGAACTGTCCCATAAGGTTTCCAAGGAGTGGCTCTGGTGGATTCATACTGCTGACCTTTTGGTCAGTAACTAAGGTCAGTAGCTGAGCTCTTAATCACTGTGCCACCAGGGCTCATAAAGAACTGTTATAATATCAGTAAGAAAAAAAAAAAAAAAAAATGGAGTCCATGTAGAAAAATGGACAAGACAGATAGACAACTCACAAAGTAATTCCACTGGCCGACAAATATATTAAAAAGTAAACAGAAGCCATCACACGAATAGACATATGCACACCCATGTTCACTGCAGCATTATTCACATTAGCAAAAAGATGGAAACAATCTAAGTGCTCGTCAACAGATGAATGGATGAACAAATCATGGTACATACACACAATGGAGTACTATGCAATGATTAAGAACAATGAAGAATCCACGAAATACCTCACAACATGGATGAATCTGGACGGCATTATGCTGCGTGAAATAGGTCAATCACAAAAGGTCAAATATTGTATGAACCATTATTATAAAAACCCAAGAAAAGGTTTACACACAGAAAAAAAGCAATCTTTGATGGTTGTGGGTAGGGCGTGGGGGCGAAGAATGACTACATAGTAGACAAGTATCAAGTTTGGTGAAGGGAAATATAACACACAGTATAGGGGAAGTAAGTACAACCCAACCAAAGTCACAGAAGCTTCCTAGACATATTCAAACACCTCGAGGGACTGAGTTACTGGGGCTGAGGGCTGGGGACCATGGTCTCTAGGTCAACTGGCATAACATAGTTCATAAAGAAAATGTTCTACACCCTACTTTGGTGAGTAGCGTTTGGGGTCTTAAAAGCTTGTGAGTGGCCATCTAAGATACATCTGTTGGTCCCAGCATGTTCAGAGCAAAGGATAATGAAGAAAACCAAAGACACAAGGAAAATATTAGTCCAAAGGACTAACAGACCACATGAACCACAGCCTCCACCAGCCTGAGCCCAGAAGAACTAGATGGTGCCCAGCTACCACCACCAATTGCTCTGCCAGGGATGACAATAGAGGGTCCCAGGCTAAGCAGGAGAAAAATGCAGAGCAAAATTCAATTTCACAAAAAAAGACCAGACTTACTGGTCTGACAATGACTGGGGGAAGCCCCAAGACTATGACCCCCGGACACCCTAACTCAGAACTGAAGCCATTCCTGAAGTCCACCTTTCAGCCAAAGATTAGAAAAGAAAAAAAAAAAAGAAAAGATTAGACAGGCCTATAAAATAAACAATAACACATGTGAGGAACGTGCTTCTCAGTTCAAACAAGTATACAAGAGCAAATAAGCAACACCTGCCTAAAAGCAAAAATGAGAAGGCAGGAAGGGACAGGAGAACTAGGCGAATGAACATAGGAAACCTGGGGTGTAAAAAGAAACGGGGAGAGTGCTGACATATTCAGGGATTGCACCCAATGTCACAAAACAATTAGTATATAAGTTTTTGAATGAGAACCTAATGTGTGCTGTAAACGTTCACCTGAAGCACAATAAAATTTGTGTAAAAAGCAACACCTTCCTGGACACATCCAAATACTTTTAGGGACGGAGTAGCTGGGTCTGGGTCTGGGGCAAAAAAGAAAGAAAGGAAAAAAAAAATTCAACACTTAACATTAAAAAATTTATGTAAAAAGTTTTTCATGATATACTTACTATTAATAAGCCCAAAAAGAAGGTTATAAAACAGGACAAAACAGTACAATCACATTTTTGTTAAAACTAAAATACAAATACATAGATGAAAAAGAATGGTTTTTGAATGATAAGAATCACAAGGAGTTATTTTCTTTTTTGTTACTGTGCATTTTCTACCGTAAAAATGGTGTGGTGGCGGGGTCTGACTTCCTCTAACTTCACAAGGGGGAGAGAGAATTAACAGCAGCAGCAGCCCAAAGCTGATTCCTGTGAGGCAGAGGTCAGACATACCTCCTCTTTCCAACCTTTTTATCAATTCTGACACCAGCCATCCTTCTCACAGCACTCTGTACTTCTCTGTTGGATTCGATAATTCCTTGCAATGGCCACACAGAACTCACAGACAATACTCATGCTTATAGGGTTTATTAGGGAATCAACAGGTTACAATTCAGAAATCAGGAACAACTCAAGATACAGTTCTTCAGCCAAGTCAGCTTCTTGGCCATGCCTACAGGCAGGCCTCTCCCTAGCCCTTGGCCTCTTGGCCCTTGGGTTGCTTGGGCCAACCTGGCCTCTGCCCTGCTTGGGCAAGTGTTACAAAGCCTTTTAGCTCCACCAATAAGTGCTCAGAAGCACTTTATTGTGCCAGTAAACCTCAGCCCAGAGGCGTTTAGCTCGCTAGCTTTGTGGGTCGGCAAGCCTAGCTCTGCAGACAAGTCCCTGGAGGCGCCCCACTCTGCCAGCAAGTCTCCTGCCTGAAGGCGCTCAGCTCTCTCACTCTGAGTTAGTGAGCCCACCACACTGTCTCCTGGTTTTGCTGCTGCCAGTTCTCTGCTGCACTTGCTTGCTGCTGCTTCTTATCATCTTGTACCATCTCTGGTGTTACAGTTCCCTGTCTCCTGGGTCTAGGTTCTCAGTGCACCGACCAAAGCATGCGCTCCACTCCCGGCTCTTCTTCTTCGTGGTAGTGAGGTTCCCCCTCTGCTCTGGGATTGACTCTCTTTTAAGCTTAGCGGGATGGCAAAACTGGCCAATCCCCTCATCACGGTTCCATACACCTTATTTGCATGGTCCCACCCCCCCACCAGGGTGCCATGCACCTTATTTGGATTATTAGCAAGCTGTCCAATCCCCTTGGTGGGCCACAAGCACCTTATTTGCATAGTTCCATCCAATCATTTTGTGGAAATTATAAAACCACAGGGAAAAAAGCCATGTAAAAGCAATCCATTGCAGCACATCTACAATGTGCACATATAAATTCACATATAATGTATTCCTACACGTAATACTATAATGTACATACATTTCTATTACGTACATGTACTATTTCTATGAAGTAAAATGTATATATTTATATTTTTCCTAAGTTATATTTGTGTACACATGTAAGTGTATGTTTCTAGGCTTTACCTCATAAACAATTATTGAAAAGTCCCTGATGAAACTCTAATGAGTACCTGTGTACATTCCTCAGGAATATACTCATTAACTAAGACAAGAAGTCTTATTTAAACTTTTTAAAAATAGTACACATAAAAGAATTAATGTGTGACACTTTGTATAGTTTCATTCTCAAAAATTCAAAGTTTCTACTTCTATAAGGAAGATAGATCACTACGTAAATTACTACTTATTTGTACACTGTGAATCAGTAGTTTGTTACCTCAGTGAAAGAATATAATCTGAATATCCATACATCTGAAACATACCCTGAAAACATGCTATTTTCATTTTACTATTTAGTTATTTTGGTTCTATTATCAACTTTTCAACTAATCAAATAATACTTGTCTTTACAACATACAGGGTAATCACATCAGAAGATAAAACGACAATCACACAAAGGCCCCATGACCTGGCCAAGCTGACAGGTATTTCTGGGGTATACAATTCAATCCATGACGTTCCACCCTGTGGTCCCCCAAAACTCATGTTCTTGCCACATGTAAAACATATTCACCCCATCATATCATAGCAAAAGTCTTAAATCAATTCCAAGCCCAAAATCCAAAAATTCCTCTTCATCTGTGAAATCTAGAATACAAAGTTATTCTTGTACTTCGAAAGTACAATAGCAGAACAGGCACAAGCCAGACATTTCCATTACAAACAGGAGAAATTGGAGAGAAAGAAGGCGTAACAGGCACCAAGCAAGTTAGCAGAACACATTACATCAGCCCTCAAGGCCTGAAAATAATCCTCTGTTCTCTAAGACAATTTACACAACAGACCTGCCCTCCAGACTCTAGGTATTGGCCACGCTCTCTGGATTCTAAATGGAGTCCCCTTGGCCCTGGACTTCAGCTCCACCTTTCAGGCTTACTGGGACAGCAACTCTGTTCCCTTGGCTTTATGTGCACCACCCTGCTAGTCCATCTGAGTGGAAACTTCACCCTTAGAAATAACAGAGGCCATGGCTCCACCCATTGAAACCCTTGAGATTACAGCCATACCTTATGAGGCTGAGGAAGCTCGGCTTCTTGTGTTCTTTGTCTCTTTTGCATCTGCTTCCCAGTTTCTTGGCCTCTTGGCTTCTCAGGCCTCATGTCCGCATGTACCCTACTGGGGCAAGTGTTCCAAAGCTCTGTAGCCCCACAGATGAGTGCCTGGAGGCACCCCATTCCGCCAGTAAGCCTCCTGTGCACAGGCACTCAGCTCTCTTGCTCCACCGGTCAGCAAGCCTAGCTCCACCAATAAGTGCCCAGAGGCACCCCGCTCCGCCCGGAAGTCTCCTGCACATGGGCACTCAGCTCTCTCGTTCCATGGGTCAACTCCAACACAGTCTGGTGCCGGTCTCCTGATTCTGCTGCTGCTGGTTCTCTGTCACTAACGCTTCTCTACCGCTGCAGGTTCTCTGCTGCTGCTGGCCCACTTTCGCTGCTGTTCCTCTGTCCACTCACAGCTTAAAAACTGCTTTCAAATTTTAGGTATCTGTTAGAGCAGCACTCCACTCCCGGTACCAAATTCTGCCTTAATTATCTAGTGCTGCTATAATAGAAATACAAGTAGATGGCTTTAACAAAGAGAAGTTCATTCTCTCACAGTCCAGTAGGCTACAAGTCTGAACTCAGTGCACCAGCTCCAGGGGAAGGCTTTCTCTCTCTGTCAGCTCTGAAGCAAGGTCTTTGTGATGCATCAGTCTTCCCTTGGTCTGGGAGCATCTCAGCACAGGAACCTTGGGTCCAAGGGATGCACTCTGCTCCCAGTGGTACTTTGTAGGTGGTATGAGGTCCCCACGTCTTTCTACTCCCTTCTGTCTTTCATATCTCAAAAGAGACTGGCTTAAGACACTACCTAATCTTGTAGACCTCTTCGGTATAGCTAATCCATCTTATTACATCATACTGATAGGATTTACATCAGAAGATAAAATGGTATACAATCATACAAGGGAATCACGACGTAGCCAAGTTGACAGACATTTTTGGGCACACAGTTCAATCCATGACAATACCCATCCATTCTTCCAATGACTAAAGATTCTAGATATTCTTATTCCTTACTTTTCATCATCCTCTCCACATTAACAGATTTTGGCTAATTTAGCAATTCTTAACAACGCAGAGGATGTGATGGCATAAGGGGACAAAAGTAATTACGTACCTTTGATTTCTCATAAGATATTCTGATAACAAGTTGATCAGAAGAATAAATTTAAAAATTTAAACAAAAGTAGGTGTTTCTTATCTCCTGCTGCTTCACTCACTTAACTGAACTTACATCTGACTGCCCTTAAGAAACTAATACATCTTTAAACTTTGAAAAAATACATTCCTTCCACATCAAACACTAAAAATAATTTCCAAAAAACTTACAAAAGCAGCATGCTTTCCTCGAAATCCTCTTGTACACTGTTGTCTCCATGGCTTCCAAATAATAAAGCCCAAGAGGTACAGAACAAACATAGATGTTTTTGCAAAGGTGCTGAAGAATGGTTTGTTGTACTGAGTAAAAACATACTGTGGAGGAAAAAGTTATACAGACAACTGTGAGATGATTTTAAATCTTATTACTCATCTCCAAAAAAATAAGGCCATTACGTGATTTCTTTAATTCCCTTGAAGTTCATTTGGAAGAGCAAGATCAAAAAGGACTAAAAAAAAAAAAAATTTAGATTCACTTCTGAATACTATATTTGTCTTACATACGAAGGATAATATCCCCAAATAAAACAACAACAACCTGCAAAAAAAGTTTTGTTCAGCATTCACTGAAAGCCTACTATGCAATTGGACCTATGCTGGAGGCTAAAGAAGGATAAGATAGGCTTTCCTGTCCTTGAGGAGCTTACTGTCTAGTAAAGGAGACATACATAATGAGAACACAGTGCTATGTGCTGAATACCATAGTAGGGACATAAAGAGTGTCACAGAAGCATCGAAGGCTGACAGATCATTTTGAAGATTATGGAAAAGTTTGCCCAGAGAAGCAATTCTTGAGATGTATCTGAAAGGCTAAATAAGAATTAGCTCCGAATCAAAAGTCCCACTCATAGCAACCTCCAGGACAAATAACTAACTGCCCTATAGGGTTTCCAAGGCTGCAAATCTTTGCAGAAGCAGACTGCCACATCTTTCTCCCACAGAGCGGGCTGGTGGGTCAAATCACCAACCTTGTAGTTAGTGGCCAAGCGTTTTAACCACTGTGCCACCAGGGTTCCTAGAATTAGCCCAAGCAGAGAAAATAGCATTAAAAAAAAAAAAAAAGGAAACAAATCACAAAAGAAGAAAATCGCGTGTAGTTTAAAGTTATTAGGAAGCTACATAAAAACCTATAATGCAAATATCAGTACAAATTCATCATTTTTTTGGTCTCCTTGAAAAAAAACAAAAAACTCTAGTTATGGACACTGAAAAGGCCTAGAAGAAATGATAACCCAAGAGGAATGAGCATCTCTAGGATCTAGATAGAGTTCCTAGATGGTGTAAAGGGTCAAATGCTCAGCTGCTAACCAAAAGGTTAGAGGTACCTTGGAAAAGAAAGGCCTGGCAAAAATCAGCCCTTGAACACTGTATGGAGTATACTTCTACTCTGACACACATGAGGTCACCATGAGTTGGAAATTAACTCACTGGCAACTGGTTTGGTCTTTTTATAGGGATCATCAACTAAACAGAACAGGATAATCATACAAGTAGAAAGAAAAACCAGCTTGCAAACTCAAAATACCCCATTACTGTCAATACGTCGTCAATGAAGACAAAATAAAACTTAACTAAAAGGCAATGATCGTCTAATGTGCCCTTCACAATAACGTTTGAGCCAGCAAACATATAAATGTTCAAGTACCCATCCACATGCTTAACAGTGACCTGTACATGAAAACTCTCATCGCTTTACACTATTTTTCATTGTCCAAAAACAGTCTTGCTTTCTACTGAATGGTGGCAAATTGTTTTGTATCCTGGATGGTTGCTCTACTAGAAAGTAACATTTATAGAGACTAGGATTGAATTTTAAAAACGCCAATAGAAACATCTTCAAATATTAACATAATGTATATATATGAAACAACAAAGAGTATCTCAGTTCCAACTTGAACTGACACTAATTAAATATCAAAGAAAACGAATATTTCAGCAACATTCAAAATACTGCTTTTCCTAAGTATGAAACAGTAATAGCTAGAGATACTATAGATTAACAGTAAAATTATTATTATAATGTACCATCATTCCTAGAAAAGAATTACATACCGAAGTAAGTTCAGAGGACGCCACCCATATGACATCAACAAGTAGGAGAATAACAATCCCAAGGGCCATTCGCCTGCGCTGAGTGAAACCACTGCTCTGGGAATTCATTCGGTTCATGATAAATACACACACCATTTGTAGTCTGTTTTTTAGAAAATACAGATCACATAAGAGATGATTTTGGACAAATAACCTTACAAAAAAGAGAAAATTAACATAACAGAAACAAATGGCATTTATTATGAAAACCACACAGTAAATAAAAGATGTGGAACGTACCTGATTTTAAAGGCTTTTCTGAGGTCTTCAAAAGTAATACCTGGAAACGTGGCAGATATGAGCCTAAAAGGAGGTGAAGAACTCAGCGCACCTAAAAATAACAAAGGGGTGCTTATGAAAACATCAACGTTCCAAACAAGATTTATCACATCTTTTTTACTCTTCACCTTCAAAATGAAAGCAAATGAGGAAAAAACACTAAAATGTATTAAATATAATTGGACACTTTTCTCTATCTAGACTTTCGTGCTATCTATCCACTGCATACTTCAGATTATGGTCTGAAAAGTGCCTGGCGCAGGAAAAAAAGCAATAGTGAACATACGGCGTATGTAAGAATAGTTTATTACTGGAAAATAGCTCCTCAGAATTTCAAAAATACAGAACACCATTTGCCTCTCCCTCCAGAGGAATCCACCCTAGTGACAGTGTCTAGACAGGCGCCTGTTTCTAAAAGTGCCTTTTCTGTCCCTGGAGTGGAATTTGATTATTTGGCAGGAAGTGATTTGTTGTAGGTCTTGGGGCACCTTTCCGGTCATCTCTCGTGGTAAAGAAAAGGATCCTTCACGCTCCCCCAACCACCCCTGTCACTGTGCCTAGTTATTTTAGATCAAAACAGTAACTCACGAGGAGTAAGGAGAGGAAACAGCTGTTAAAGGGACTCCTCCTACTGTATGGGGTGGGAGGAGCGGTAAAAAAGTTAAGTCCGTGACGCCTTTCCAGACAGGGTCGGCGACCTCCAGGGAGACGACAGTAGTACTCGCTGGCTGCTTCCTCAATGCCCGAGTCTGGACGGGTCTAGGGCGCCCCTGTCAGCCGCCCCCTCACGCCGCCCCTCGAGACCGTCCCCATCTCGGTCAGGGCACTGCGGCTGCCACCAAGGGCTGGAGGTAGGGCTGTTCGCAGGGACTCGGCCCCGGCTTTGGCTCCGGGTGATCTGGGGCCTCCCCTGCCTGCCTACCTGGCCTTCCTGCCCCGCGATGGCGTCGTGGCGGCACCATGAGCAGACCCGGCCCGGCCCCACCGCCGCCCAGCGCCGCGGCCGCGGCCTCACAGATCCGTCGCCGCGTCCGGCATTGCGGCGCCTTGGAGGCCGAGCCCCTGAAGCCGAGATGCCCCTCGGAGCTAGGTCGCTGACGCCACCCGGCTCCACTCGGCCCGGGAGGGCGGGGAGCGGGCGGGCGAGGGGAAGGGACCGCACAGGCAGCGATGGCCGCGGAGGCCCGGAGCTCGGCCCTGACATCGGCCCCGCCTCCGGCCGGCCGGGCCCGCGGCCCCGCCTCGCATCCTGACGCCAGCGGCGCGCCGATTACATCACGGCGGCGCGACGGCGGGCGGTGCGGGGTGCGTTTCCAGGGCAACGCGGTTGCACGGAGCCGTAGAGAGACAGTGCTGCCGGGGACGAGGGAGAGAAGGGATGAAAGGCTGCAAGGCGAGATAGGGGAAGAAGAGGGAAGCAGGCGTGAGTCGCTGCGGCGGAAGGAAGGATGAGGGAAGTGTCCAAGCCACCAGACGGCCCCGCCCTGAAACGAAAGTTAGCAAGTCCATTTCATACAAAGGTTAGCCACCAAAACTTTCGATGTCCCTTTCTCCAGAATTTGCTCCAAAAGAGGACCGACAAGCAAAGTGGCTTGGGAGTACTTTTGCTTCCCGAGCCTTTTGCATATAAACTACATATTCTGCAAGTTACAGGCTGTGAGTTGGGGCACGCTACCGCTTGACCGTTTTACCGCTTGACCCTCGGTTTTCGCATCTGGGAAATAAGTATGATAGCTCCTGCCTCCTCTGGTTATTTTGTGTATATGCCAGGGTTACATGAGTTCACAAATGCGAAGGGTTTAGATCAATTCATGTCACATAATAAAAACTACATAAGCGATAGCAATTGTTAAGTTGCATAGATCTTAAATATCTTTTTGAATATCCCATAAGAAAAAAAGCCTGACCAACATCCTGATTTGTGTTTAGAAAACAAAAACGATACTAAATAGTCCTGAGATAAGCGTTGTCAATCACCAGTGCGTTTTTAACATCTTGATCCGGTGGACCGAAAGAATTAAATTTTATTACACTAATAGTGCGTCCTTTAGATTTTCTTTCTTTCTTTTTTTCCCCTTAACCCTTGTAATATATTTATTTGGTTCCTGGGCTTTTAACAAAAAGGTCGGAGTTTCAAGTAAACCCAGAGGCACCTTTGGAAGAAAGGCCTGGCGATCTACTTCCGAAAAATCAGCCACTGAAATCCCTAAGGAGCACAGTTCTACTAAGGCACACGTGAGGTCACCAGAAGTCAGAGTCGACTCAATAACTGGTAATATAAGTTTGCTGAGGGTTGGTCGGCCAGGCTAGGCTCAGCTGGGTAGCTATGCCTCCTGCTAGAGAGCCTGCTTGTCTTGGCTCCTCACTGAGACTTGGGCTCACATCTGCTCTACCTATGTTCATTCTGGAACCCAGGATGATGGGGTGGCAGCTATCCAAGGGAAACTCAGTGTCAGAGGTGCCAGCTGGTCCACTCTTGTAAAATAATTTAACTAAAAAAATCATTTCATTTTAGGAAAAAATATTTTGAAATAATGGGCTATGAATAATGAAGATATGGCCGCAATCAGGAAGGTGGCATCTTTAGGTGATCTTGTCTACAGTTAGGGACATGATTTGACCATCCACGGAGTCAACTCTACATTGGATGGGATTGTCTCCTCCTCTCGTTTGTGTCTCTGCCAAAACTGGGCCGTGGTCCATAGTTTCTTTACAGACGAAGCAGCCACTAAGTGGTGGCCTTGGAAACCCCAAGAGCCAGCAGATCTGGGACCTGGTCCTGGTTGGCATTGGGTAACTCACTTTACTTCTCTGAGCTGAACTTCCCGTGTCTCAAAGGAGACTGAAAATCCTTTTTGCTCTGTGAATATTAAAGTGCCACCAAAACTCTCAGCATTAACATAAACTGATTTAAAAAAACCAAACCAAACCCACTGCTGTCAAGTCTATTCTGACTCATAGTGACCCTATAGGACAGAGTGGAACTGCCCCATAGAGGTTCCAGGGAGTGCCTGGTGGATTTCAACTGCTGACCTCTTGGTTAGCAGCCGTAGCACTTAACCACTACGCCACCAGGGTTTCCTAAGCTGATTTAGAGTCTCTATTTCACTGCCCACTTAATGAGGGGAAAAAAAAAACTGGAAAGAAATTATCCTTGAGGTTGTTGAGGGTTTACCCTGAAGCTTACTCCTCCTGGGGCCCTGGTGGCACCGTGCGGTGGTTGTCTCAGCTGCTAAAAGGTCAGCGGTTCGAATCCATCATCCGCTCCTTAGGCAGTTGTTCTCTGTCCTGTAGGGTCGCTATGAGTCGGAATCAACTCGATGGCAATGGGTTTGGTGTGGCTTTTGGTTTTATTCCTCCTAGAGCTAAGGTGTCTGTTTAGTGATAAAAGTCTCTTGTTTTACTGGAATTGAATATATATTCTAATGATTAATAAAATACCAGTGAACATGTTTTGTATTGATCCAATCCATTTCTAATAAACTATTCATTAGCGTCAAGCGCCTTAAAATAAAACATTCAGAAACCTATCATGCAGAGTAGAAAAACCTTAACCATCTATTTGAAATTGATACTTAAGGAAAATGTGGTTACAGACGTTAACCAAATTATTCCAAAAGAAGCCTGATTCTTTTAATAACATTCTTTAGTCATCAGGTTAATAACATGCTTAAGAACTTTTTATGGTACATGTATGATATGTGTACTGAAAAGCCAATAACACTATGAATATCAGGATCTAGAAAGAAAACTTGTTCTAATTCTTAACCTGCTTGCAATTTGTTATCTAATCTTGAGGATTATCCTAATATCTACTCTCTGTTATCCGTTATCTGTTTCTTAAGTGAAATAAGGAAATGATAGTACTTTGTAAATGTATGTAAATGTAAGACACCGTTGTTACCAACTGTCTCCAGAGCTTCTGCTAAAGGACTGTGCTGTAGTATTTTTGTCAATTAATAAAGTAATTCTAGGCAGACTTGTCTTCAATAGGCCAGGTAGCTGTCTTCCAAATTTCTTGATATAGAGGAGTGAGTGCTCCCAGCGCTGCATCCCTTGGTTGAAGCATCTCAGTTGGTATTCCATCAATTCTCGGAGACTTCTTCTTCACCAGTACCTTCAGTGTGGCTTGGACTTCTTCCTTCAGTACCATCAGTTCTGGATCATATGATGCCTCCTGAAATTGTTGAATGTCAACCAGTTCTTTTTGGTACAGTAACTTTGTGTATCCTTTCTGTCTTCTTTTGATGCTTCCTATGTCATTTAATTTTTTGCCTATAGAATCCTTCCTTATTGCAACTCAAGGCTGGAATTTTATCTTCAGTTCCTTCAGCTTGAGAAATGCCAAGCGTCTTCTTCCCTTTTGGTTTCCTAACTCCAGGTCTTTGCACATTTTATTATAATACTTTGTCTTCTTGAGCCCCCCTTTGAAATCTCTCTCTTTTACATCATCATTTCTTCCACTCGTTTTAGCTACTCTACATTCTAGAGCAAGTTTGTGAGTCTCTTCTGACATTCATTTGGTCTTTTTTTCTTTTCTATCTTTTTAATGATCTTGCTTTCTCCACGTATATCCTTGATGTCATCCCTCAACTCGTCTGCTATTTCGTCATTAGTGTTCAGTCCCTCCAGTCTATTCTTGAGATGGTCTCTAAATTCAGGTGGGATATACTCAAAGTCATACTTTGGCTCTCACGGACTTGTTTTAATTTTCTAGCCAACTGAAAGAGATCCATATTCATGCCTGTGGTGCAGTGAATTACTTATATGGCCCTTCTAGCTATAGTCTTATAACTGTCACCAGAAGATTGGGTGGAACTATATAAATAAGTTGCTTGTGGCCCACCAAAGGGACTGAATAGCTTGTTAATAATACAAATAAGGTATATGGCACCCTCATGTGAATGGGATCATACAAATAAGGTGTATGGAACCCTAATGAGGGGACTGGTTAGTTTTGCCAATCTGCTAGGCTTAAAAGAGAGCCAGTTCCAAACCAGAGGGGAGAAACTTACTACCGCCAAGAAAGAAGAGACAGGAGCAGAGCACATCCTTTGGACCTGGGGTCTCTGCACTGGGAACCTCCTAGGCAGGACACAGAGAGCTGTAACACCAGAGATGGAGAGAGACTACAAGAAGCAGAGGCAGAGAAACAGCGGCAGCAAATATACCAGAACCAGGAGACTGGCAGGAGATGGTGCAGTGGGCTTCCTGGCCCACAGAGCAGTAAAGCTGAGCAGCCTTCCATCAGGAGGCTTGTCAGCAGAGTGAGGTGCCTCTGGGCACTTGGCAGAGCTAGGCTCACTGACCCATAGACTAGAGAGCTGAGTGCCTTCAGGCCAAGGCTTACTGGCTGAGTTAGATACCTCTGGGCACTTGTCAGCAGAGCTAAAGAGCTTTGTAACTCTTGCCAGAACAGGGCAGGGGCTGGGCTGGCCCAAAAGCCCTAGGGCAAGGGAGAGGTCTGACAAAGAACTGTATCCTGAGCCCTTCCTGATCCTGAATTACAGCCTGTTACTTCTGTAATAAACCCCATAATCATGAACATTGTGTGAGTTCTGTGTGGCCATTACAACCAATTATCAAACCCAGCAGAGAAGTAAAGAGTGCCATGGGAGGGACTGCTTAGTGTCAGCATTGGTAAAAAGATTGGAGAGAGGAGGCGTGTCTGACCTCCCCTCATAGGAATCAGCCTTGGGCTGTTGATCTGGATTCTTCCTCCCCCTTGTGAAATTAGAGGAAGTCAGACACCACCATGCCATTGTTACAGTGCCCATGCCAATGAAAGATGATCCAACAGAATATAGACATTATCTAACAATATCATTAATATCACATGCAAGTAAACTTTTGCTGAAGATAATTCAAAAACAGTTGCAGCAGTACATAAACAGGGAACTGCCAGAAATTCAAGTAGCTTCTGAAGAGTATATGGAACAAGGGACACCATTGCTGATGTCAGATGGATGTTGGCTGAAAGCAGAGAACACCAGAAAGGTGTTTACCTGTGTTTTATTGAATATGCAAAGGCATTCAACTGTATGGATTATAACAAATTACGGCTAACATTGCGAAGAACGGGAATTCCAGAACATTTAATTGTGCTCATGTGGGACCTATACGTAGACCAAAAGACAGTCATTAGAACAGAACAAAAGGATACTGCATGTTTTAAAATCAGAAAAGGTGTGCATCAGGGTTGTATCCTTTCACTGTACTTATTCAATCTATATGCTGAGCAAATAATCCCAGAATCTGGACTATTTGAAGAAGATTGAAGCATCAGAATTGGAGGAAGACTCATTTAACAACCTGCCATAGGAGATGACACAGCCTTGCTTGCTGAAAGTAAAGAGGACTTGAAGCAGTTCATAGTGAAGACCAAAGACTACAGCCCTCAGTATGAATTACACTTCAACATAAAGAAAACAAAAATCTTCGAATGCACACACAGACACAAAACCAAACCCAACTGCTGTTGAGTCAATCCCGACTTACAGCAGCCCTATAGGACAGAAGAACTGCCCCATAGGGTTTCCAAAGCTGTAATTTTTAACACGTGTGGACACGTTATCAGGAGGGACCAGTCCCTGGAGAAGGACATCATGCTTGGTAAAACAGAGGGTCAGTGAAAAAGAGGAAGACCTTCAATGAGATGGATTGAGAAATTGACACTGTGGCTGCAACAATGGGGTGATTGTGAGGATGACACAGGACCGGGAAGTGTTCCATTCTGTTGTATATAGGGTCAGAATGAATCAGAACCGACTTGACGGGACCTAACAGCAACATACATATATGTACGGGCATTTATTTAAAAAAGACCTCTTGTGAATTTGAACCTTCATTTTATGGTACAAATCATATGCTTATAGTGGAAGTTATAAACTTGGGGGATTCTGAGGGATCTGAAATATTAAGGGTTTATTGTATACAGGAAACACTGGTGGTGTAGTAGTTAAGAGCAACAGCTGCTAACCCAAAGGTCGGCAGTTCAGATCCACCAGGCGTTCCTTGGACACCCTATGGGGCAGTTCTACTCTGTCCTACAGGGTCTCTATGAGTCAGAATCGACTCAACAGTAACTGGGGTTTTATTGTATACAATCAAGTCCTTGATTTCAAGGAGCTTATGGGCAGGTTGAAGAAGCAGGATATTAGCAGATTTGCTGGAAGAGGCATCCCAAGGCAGTGCTTGATTAATGGCTACTCATTGCCATGCCCTTGATAGGAGGGACTAGAGTTCTGAGGGCATGATGTCTTAAGGTATACACAGATGGAGAAGGCTTTAGAAAAGAGGTAGAATCTGAGCTTGAGTTCAATCATGGATGGAATTTTGATAAGAAGGGAAAAGTATTTGTTTCCTAAGTGAGTAAAAGCATATGAGCAAGACAAAAAGGCCTGTCCAGAGGCAAGTTATAAAGCCAGTTTGGCAGAAGAGCAATGGGAAATAAGACAGGTCAGGTGAGATTGCAGCCTGCACTGGAGAGTAGGCCAGGGACTTTGGGCTTTTCATTTGTACATGTTGAGAACTAAAGGCTTTTAAGTAAGAGAGACTTTTAGTAAGTAAACCAGAAATTATTGAGTGCCCACTTGATTTCTACCAGTGTGGTGGGAGGGCATGAGGCCTGCCCTCCCGGAAATCATATCACAGACAAAAATGATTATCTAGTTGTTGTTAGTTGCTGTCAGGTTGACACCGATGCATGACTACCCCATGTATAACAGAACGAGACGTTGCCTGGTCCTGAATCATCTTCGCGATCAGTGGTATGCCCGAGTCCATTGTTGCAGGCACTGTGTATTTTGAGTGGTTTCCAGCCTAGGGGGATCATCTTCCAGGACTATATCAGGCAATGTTCTGTTGTAATCCATAGGGGTTTTACTTGCTGATTTGGGGGCTGGGCAATGTTTCGTTCTGTCGTACATAGGTTCCAACTCTGCTACAAGTCAGAACTGACTTGATGGCACATAACAACAGCAACAATTTTTTGGAAGTGGATCATCAGGCCTTTCTTCCTGGTCTCTCTTAGTTTGGCAGCTCCAGTGAAATCTATCCACCATGGGTGACCCTGCTGGTATTTGAAATACCAGTGGCATAGCTTCCAGTGTCATAGCAATGCACAAGCCACCAAACTACAGCAAACAGACAGACAAGATCGTGGGATTTATCTAGTTAGAACAGGTATTTGCTAAGTTAGAAGATACTGATTCTGATTCTGAATGTACTTCTCTAGTGTCGTCTAATCACTCTGTACAGTGCTAGGCACCAAATTAGTGCTCATTTTAAAAATGGTCAAAAGTGAGTGTCATTTCCTTTTCTAGCCTACAAGAGACTTGCTACTGTTGAAGGCCTTAAATGAATAGCACAATAGGCAAGGAACTAGATAAAAAAGTAAAAGGCCCATCTAATCAGCTCCTGCACGATTTTTAGGGCACAGGCCATGCCAACCCTGTGCCTCTGGCTAGCTGACCAGCCCCCTGCCAGCTGAGTTTGCCATGCCAGTTGGCTTGTGCATGGTAATGAGGAGCTCATTGACAGCTACCTGCTTCCCAGTGTCATCTTGTTCCTGAGCTTCTAACTTATTCCCTCATCTCCCATCATAGAAGTGATACCTGACAGCTGATACCACTTACCCAGAACAACCTTGGCTCTGTCTTGTCTTATCATTTGCAGTCACACCTGAGCTCCCATCTGCTTCTAGTCATTAAGTGAACAGCCCAGCCTTAGCCTCAGAGTCCCTGGAACCCTCCCCCAGCCATGTGACCCAAGTACAGCCTGGGTTGCCTCAACCCCCAAAAGAGAAAATTAGAGAAAAACAGTCTGAGGACACGATTGGTATAGCAGGTTGTTAGATGTGACTCCTCCTGTTGTCTTCAGCTTTGAGCAGAGACCCCCAAAGCACAAAACAAATGATGGGTAGCAAGTACGGTCATGTTCTGAGCTGAGATATTAGACTATCTATGTGGCACTTAAAGTCCCTGAGTGGCACAAATGGTTTGCATTCGACTACTAATCTAGAGGCTGGCAGTTCGAAGCTACCAAGAGGCACCATGGAGGAAAGGCCTGGTGATCTAATTCCATAAAAATTACAGCCAAGAAAACCCTATGGAGCAGTTCTTCTCTGTAGCACATGCAGTTACCATGAGTAGGAACTGACTTAACAGCAGCGGGTTTTTATGTGGGACTTATAAAAGGAGTTTGCCAATCTAGTTTTACCATCAGCATACCGTCCATGTTCTGGCTGTATATGTCAACTAAGTATCCATGAGAGGAGTTGAAGAGATGGGAGAATATAACTTTGTTTGAAGAGAGTCATCAAGTGCCATGAATAGCTCTATTACCATTTCTATGGGGGTTGGTTTCCAAGGAGCTCTTGGTGGATTTGAACTGCCAACCTTTTGGTTAACAGCCATGGCTCTTAAGCACTATGCCACCAGGGTTTTCCTCCCCACCTCAAGCTAAGTAAGAGGGGTGGGGGTTTCAAAGCACTAGTGCCTTTGAAGTTCTGGAGGTGAAAGGGTAAGGCTGGGGCCTGCAGGAGGCTTGCTGCTGTGACAGCAGGATAAGGAAAGGGGACTCAGATGGGAATGGCCTGTACTTCCAGGCCGGACAAAGGAACACGAGTTTTTCATGGGCCAGAAGTGGACACATAGAAAGGAGCCATGCTGGGCAGGCATCCTCAGAGGGATTCTGTTCACTAGGGCTGCCTGGAGGGATGAGGTGTCCCTCACAGAGAACTACTCGGAGGGACTTTGTAAATGGCCAAGTGGAAGGGCAAAGCTTAAATTGAATGAATGTTAGGAGCTACATGATTACTAGACTGAAATGGACTTTTTGAAATTCAAAAGTGTCCAGAAAAGCTAAGCAACCTGCCTATTATTTAATCCTGCACAAGGGAAAACAAATAGAGCAAAGAGGTGTATAGAGAAAAGGGTAAGAAAGAATAACATTTTCTGTGCGTGCCCTACAAAGTCTAGCTCATTCATTAAAAAAAAAAGTTATAAGTTATATATTGCTGCATAACGCATTATCCCAAAACTTAACAGTTTAAAAGAATTATTATTTCACAGTTTCTGTGGGTCAGGAATTCAGGACTGGCTTAGCCCAGTGGTTCTGGTTCAAGATCTCATCATGAGGTTGCAGTTAAGATGTAGACTGGGCATTGGCATCTGAAGGTTTGACTGAAGCTGGAGAATTCACTTCTAAGATGGTTCACACACATGGCTGTTGTCAGAAACCTTCAGTTCCTTGCCACATGGGTCTCTCCATAAGGCTGCTTGAATGTCCACATGGCATGGTAAATGGCTTCCCCCAGTGTGAGCGACCCAAAAGGGAGCAGTGTCTTTTATCACCTAACCTTGGAAGTAGTTCCACTGTGTTCTCTTCAGTAGGAGCAAGATACTAAGACTACCCTACACACACAGGAGAGAAGTTAGGCTTCACCTTTTGTGAGGGAGGAACGTCAAAGAATTTGTGGATGTATTTTAAAACTACCACAACCAATAAACATGTCCGAATAAGTAAATGCACATGTATTAGCTATGAAGTTATCTCAAAATATACCCATTTGTGAATTTATGGCAGGCTTAGTCTGAACCGTGATCTTTTTACCTACATGTAGCAGGAGCTCTAGCTTGAGTCTAAGAGGCATTCAGAATTATCTGGAAATGGTTGGCAAATAGATACCTGATGGTGCATGAAGATGGAGATTTTCCTGGAAAACGACTCATCAGAAGGGAAGAAAAACTCAGGAAGCAAGACCTTGACCCTACAATAACATCAGGTCCTCAGAAATGAGGAACAGTTCTAAATAACATGTTTTAGCCTCAGCCCTTTTATCCCAGCGCCACTGGAAGACTGATACAGAGAAGGTAACAAAGAGTAAGCTGCTTCCTTTGAAAGTCTTCTAAGAAGCTGATGCACAAGGAACATTATGAAAGAACCTAACACAAAATGAGAATCTCAAAACCTTGGTGCCATCAAGGTTCAAGGGCATCCGTGTGGGGTTCCCAACAGGGCAACGGCATTGCTGAGAGGCCTTGGCATTTGGTGGAAGTGGTGGTGCCCCCAAATGCAGAGGCTTCACCCAGCACGAGAAGGCTTGTTTGTGAGCACATCGAAGGAGCATCTAGGAACTCCCAGAAATTTTTGGAGGGGAAATAGGAGACCTTTGAGAGAAGGAGGTCCAGCATTATCTATGTATGAAGGTAGTAATATAAGCCAGCGAAGTTAGAGGTAGATCTCCTTTTATCGTCTTAATTGTACTCACGTGAAAACCTGGGTAAATTCAGGTTATAAGCAGATAATACTCCCTAGATAGCACCCTTACTGTGAGGTGCCCATCATGTCATGAAAGCTCAGCTTGTCCAGTCCCCAGTTGACTTTTGAGAACCACTTGTCAGGTAGAGGCAGAGATAGATTTATATCTCTGGGTCTCACTTTTTAAAGCAGTGAGCTATTGGGTGTGTGGATATTGTTAGGCTAGATTTTAAAAGGTATACCTTGAAAAATCTAAAATCACTGGAGTGCTGCATCACTTTCCAAAGCCCTCTTTACTGTGATTTCAAAGGATTTAAACTGTAGTTCAAAAGATATAAAAAAAAAAAAAAAATAGGTACTTTCAAATTTAGGAATTTGTGGGTAATGAGAAGTCCAGGCAGCCAGATGTCTCAGAATCTCCTTATCTCAGAATGACCTTAAATTTGACTTATCCCCCTGCCAGGAATTTGCCTCCTAAATGTCTCTTTGAAGCAGCTTTTATTGCTGAAACTGTCTGATTTTTAAGGTCATTAAATATAGAGAACACATGAAGTGGGAAAATTTTAAAAATTTAGTTAGAGTTCACCAAACTTACCATCAACATCTTAGCCAATGTTAAGGTAGAATTTTTTTTTCAGCTTTTAATTTTTTTTTTTTAATTTTTATTGTGCTTTAAGTGAAAGTGTACAAATCAAGTCAGTCTCTCATAGAAAAATTTATATACACCTTGCTATATACTCCTAATTGCTCTCCCCCAATGAGACAGCCCGCTCCTTCCCTCCACTCTCCCTTTTCACATCTATTCCACCAGCTTCTGACCCCCCTCTGCCTTCTCATCTCCCCTCCAGATAGGAGATGGCAACATACTCTCAAGTGTCTACTTGATCCGAGAAGCTCATTCTTCACCAGCATCTTTTTCTATCCCGTTGTCCAGTCCAATCCCTGTCTGAAGAGCTGGCTTTGAAATAAGGTAGAATTTTTTAATGTGATGATTTTACATGCGCATTTTTGTCTGTTTTTGTTGTTGTTGCCTAACAAAACCACAGAAATTACAAGATTATTTTTTCACATTGTACATTAGTAGCAGCTTAGACATAGTCTTTGGTAGTTTAGCATGATTGACCCTTCCTCACAGACCAAGTCGGCCACTTCCCAGGGCCACCAGCCAGGCCTTCTGCAGATCCCTCACAGGGTTTCCCAGTTGTCACTGGGGTGTGTCAATTGCTGCCATTCCCTTCCCTGCCAGACTTAAACTCTCAATGGTCTTTTTGCTTACATAAATGAAAAGGATAACTTTTCCAGAAGTAATTGTACACCTTGCTGGATTTATCCATTTGTGCTTTACAATGGTGAGACCGTGCTGTGAACTTGGAAATGCAGTTTCACCATAGAGATTACATGGGGCCAACCCAACGCTTCCTTGCTCGCTCCTGGGGTAATCTTTAGTGGATACAATTCAGTATGGACATAGTAGGGATACTGAGCAAATTAGCAGAAATCTAGTACTTTGATTCAATAGTTCTTTCATTATAAAAAGATTTATCATGTACCTACTCTGGGCTGGATGTGGGCTTGCGACACAATAATAAATAGAAATGACCCCTGTCCTTGAGGAGCTCAGTCTTGTATGGCAGTTCTGAGTGGATTGATTTTAACCTCCAAATGGACATTTGGCAATGTCTAGAGACAATTTTGGTTGTTACAGCTGAAGAAGCGCTACTGGCAGCTAGTGGGTAGAGGCCAGAGGTGCTGTTATTCATCCTCCAATGTACAGGACAACCCCCCACAGCAAAGAATTATATGGCCCCAAACGCCAATAGTGCAGAGGTTGGGACACCCTTTTCTAATGAATAGAAATATGTGCTGTGCAGATTTACTTAACGGTAAACTAAATCCTTCCTGGGAGATTCCTTCTGCCTGGAATCGTCACTTGAAGTGTTTGAGGTCAGTATAGACATCTCACTACTGCCAACAGAAATAGATCCAGGCAGCAGCACAGGAATGCATAAGGCTGAGCAGCTGTTCTTGCTTGCTGTGATGGTTTTGGAATTTAGAACAGTGATTCTCAATCCAGGCACCACCTTAGAATCACATGAAGAGTTTTTAAAACTTTTGGTGGCCAGGCCACAACTCAGTAGCCAGTGGAAAATAGCAAGACCCAACATAGAGGGTTGGAGGGTAACCCTGGCCCTAGATGCTCTTTTTTTTCCCACTCTAAATTCCTTGAGCATTTACATATACCTTACATGACTGTGTATTGCTTTGGAACTATAACTGTTATTTCATGTATGAAAATATTGTCTTCCCAAGAGATCTCAGATAAGGAAATTTCATCTCTACTTTTTCGTTCTCCCCTGGCCTAATATAATACCAATTTAAAAACAAACAAAGAAAAAAAAAAAACATTGCTATCAATTCCAAGAGGGCCTAATATAATACTAGCCATTTAACAGATGCTAAATAATTGCAGCTTAGTGACTTAAATAAAGGAAAGGAGGACCCGTATCTGGACATAAAGGCTCTGATTATAGACATAGGAAGAGAGGCAGAACATCAAAATATGTTACAAGATGACAACTAAACACAATGCAATGAATTAGAAAAAATGCCTAAAGGAAATTATTGGAACAATTAGCTGAATTTGAACATGGACTTTACATTAGATGGTAATATGGTATCAAAGTTAAATTTATTGAATTTGAGCATTGCACTGTGGTTATGTAAGAGTATATCCTTGTGTATAAGAAATACATCAGGAAGGGGTAAAGAATTATGGTGTCTACAACTCACTCTTAAATGGCTCAACAACACTGACAGTAATAATAATAATACATCTGTATGTATATTTGTAAGGAGCTCTGATGGCACAGTAGTTAAGCACCCAGCTACTAACAGAAAAGTCAGTAGTTCAAACCAACCAGCCCCTCCATGGGAGTAAGATGTGGCAATCTGCTCCTGTAAAGACTACAGCCTTGGAAACCCTATGGGAGGGTTCTTCTCTGTCCTATAGGGTCATCATGAGTCCGAATTGACTCTACAGCAATGGCTTTGATTTTTGGTATGTATATTTATAGCTAGATAGATAAAACACAAATATAGCAGAATGCTAACAGTTAGAGAACCTAGGGTAAGGGTGTATGAGAGTTCATCGTACTATTCATGTGAATGGTCTATAAGTTTAAAATTTTCAAATGAACATTTAAAAAGTTAATACATGTATAATATATATTGAGAAAAATAAACTCAGGAGGTCAGGAGGCCTGGCAGCTGCTTTGATACATGTGGCAAAGCACAGTGACAGGTAGACAGTTTCCCAGAAATTACACCTCTGCCATCTGCTGTAACCATGATTTTACTTATGTGGCAACAGCATGGCTCATGTTTGAGATGGAATTAAGTCAATTAAGGAAGAGTTGTGTTCTTCTTATTAGGCAACATATGCCAGAGTTACTTTTCCATGATTGCCCATTAAAATTTGATGGGGAGTTTCTCTACATCCCAGTTCTGAAGGGGCAGTGTCTGACTATTCCTACACAGTCAATAAAAATGTTATTTGTCCATTCCCCTTTGAACCTCTAAAGTGGTAGGTCAATGGAGGAACATGGTCGAGGCAAAAGTCAGGGACCTGGGGGGGAAATTCCTAATGCTCTTTTTTCAGTCCTTCATCTCAAGCCCTGAAAATATCTGGCCTCCAGTCCCATGCCAATTCTTTGAGACCATTAGTTTAAATTTTTTCTGCTATGGCACCCCTAAGAACTCTGTGTTTCTTAAAGGGTTTCTATTCCGCCAATCTCTGAAACTTCAGAAACTCTGTAATGATCTAGAGTGATTTTAGACCATTATATACTTATCATCTCATAGTAGTGGAGAACTAAAGAACTCATTATCTACCCCAAATTTAGAACTTCATTGATTGTTTGATTCATTTGATAATTCAAGAAATACTTACTGAGTGCCAAACCTCCTTCTATACCAGCCTTTCCCCATCTCAGCAAATAGGCTTACCATTCTCTCTGGGAGTATAGGATCACCTTTTATTCATCTCTTTTCTTCATACTCCAAGCAATTTCTGCCTGCTCCATCTTTAAAATATTCAGCACTTCTCATAACCTCCACTGTGGTACCCTAGTCCAAACCATCACGAGGTCTCTCCTTGACTACCAAAACTGTCTCCTAATGGATCTGTTTCAACTCTTGCCTCATACAATTGAGTTTTCAAATTGCATTTATCATGATCTTCTAAAAATGTAAATCAGATTATATCACTCCCATTCTCAAAACTCTTCCACAGTTCCCATTACACTGAATAATCCACATTTCGTATTGAGACCTCTGCCTACCTTTTCTACCACTTATCCTTTAGTGTACAAGACCTGTTGCTGTTCCCCAATCATCCCCAGCCCTTCCTGCTTTAAGGGTCTTTGCATTTGCTCTTCTCTTCCCCTAGAATACTACATATTCCCAAAATGTTCCCATGTCATCAACTTGGAGAGGTTTTCCTAACCCACTCAACTGCAACTTAGCACCCCCCCATCACTCTTCATTCATATGTTTTTTTTTTTATCATAGCACTTACCACTTACTGAAAATATAGTACATGTTTATATATTTGGTTTTTTGCCAGAGTCTTCCATCAGAATGTCACCTCCACAAGTGCAGAAACTAACTTTGCATTACTAACTATATGGCCAAAGATCCACACTATCAAGTTATCATTGTGCCTTATGGAAGATCCTAAATCCACACAGTACCTGTATAACAGGATTTGATGCCAACACTTATTGCCTACATGACAGTGAAGAGGAGCCCCACATGGGAGGAGTACAGCTCTATTTCACAAACATGCAGTGATTCAGAGGAAGAATAGCTTGGCAAGAAGGCAAATGACTTTGCCATTGGTGTCATGTTTGCATGTACCAACTCCTGTCCTCATCTCAGTACTGCCAAGGACCTT
The DNA here is from genome assembly GCF_030014295.1 of Loxodonta africana. Lineage (NCBI taxonomy): Eukaryota > Metazoa > Chordata > Mammalia > Proboscidea > Elephantidae > Loxodonta > Loxodonta africana. The sequence continues at coordinate 117,857,880 of NC_087347.1, forward strand.
CATGTGAGATTCTCCTTCCCACACTGCTCCCATATGACAATGAAGTAGGAAAACTAGAGAATGAATTAGAGTTCTGGATTCTAAACCCAGGTGATGCTGACAACTCTTAAAGAAGCAACTTGCTCCAGAATATCTAGCCGATAGTTAATGCTGTTCAGCCATTAACCTCAGCTTTTCACAACTCTTGCTGTTACTGCTCCTTTGTCCTCCTAGGAGCTCTAAAAGGTCAGGAATATGAGACAGCAGAGGGAGAGGGTAAGTGTGGAGGAGATCCTTTCACTTTTCAGGTTTTGCATTACGCATTGATGGCAGAGTAGGTGCCCATACACATGGTATTATTTGAGATGATAGAAAAGGCAGCTGTGACAAATGCCTTCTCTCCTGAACTATCATGTAGTCTGAAATTCTACTCTTAAGGATTAAATTATTAATGCATCTTGCTAACATCAAGGTATTGATTCTTCCTCAATTATTCATACAATTAACAGGTTCTTAATAAATGGTATTCTTCTCTATTCTCAGTGCCTAGCACAGTGCCTTACACACTGAGGTGTTCAGTAAGTATTTGTTAAATGGATGGACTCGCCTCTCTGAGGTTACAGCCTTCCATCTGTTGCCATTCACTTAAGTCTCTCTTCTGCATGTCTTTGCTTTAGCCATTTCCAACTCTCATAGTTCTTTTCCTACTTTAATCACACTGCTGGAATGTGCCCAGAAATAAATATGCTAGCTACTGGTTGACAGCAAAGACCTTGGCAGCTGAGATGAAGGGCACAGATGCTTTTCTGAAATCTAATCTCTTCAGCCTAGCATTTGAATTTGCCAAGAGACTGATTCCAGTCCATGTGTTCCAAACATATCTACCAACTTCCCAACATGAACCCTCCACTGCATCTCAGCTGGCCTCCCTGCTGTACTCCATGTCATGTTTATCCCCACCTCTGTAACTGCTTCTGTGTTCCTTCACCCCTTTCTTCTTCTGGCCATGGAAATGACACCCGTTCTTTAGGGCTTGGATCAGGAAAAAAGTCCTTCATAAATCCATCTCAGACCATGCTAACCTAATTTATCTCTCCCTCCTCTGAAATACTATAGCAATAGCTGTTAATCCCGCTCATTTGAACACATAATTACATATTATCTTGGGTCATAATCTAATTGTTCCTGCATTTATCTTATCTCTCCAGCTTAACCATATGAGCAGAGAATATATTTTACTTTTCTCATATATTGTTCCTGTATTTTATACATAGCCCAGCTGATAGCTTTTATACAACGCTACTGCTCAGTGAGTACTTGTTGAATTGAGTAATAAGCTAAATGCATTTGACTACTGGAGAGATGTAGCTGTTGTCACAAAGGTTTAGTTAAAGCCAAAGATGAATTCTAATTCTTGGCACTGATGACAATATGTCACATCCTAGGTTTATTTTTTTAGGTCCCTATTTCAAGACTGAAGAGGGAATGCAGGCTGGCCTGAGACTTATGCCAATCTTTTCCATTATTCTCTCTGAAGTCAGCCCTCACCATATATGACTTGACTTTCCTTCCGAAATACAGTGGGAACAATTACACTACCATATTAAATTTGAAAATTTTAAAGCATATTCTTATGCCTAATTTGTCCTGGTAACAAAAATAATTAATTGTTCAATAATTTAAATTCTCCTCAGGTACATGAAAAAGTAAGTTGATCTTCCATCACTGAATCTATCTATATATTATATAATTAAGTGTTAAATGCCTGACTTCAGCCTTGGAGCATCCTGTCATTCCAGGAGCAAGGAAACTATCAAAGATTACTGCAGTCAGGTCAAAAAGACTCAGGAGCCAATAGAAGAGGCTCCCACTGGCAAAAAAAATGGGGCAATTTGAGGAACAATAAGAATAGTAATTGCGATAGGTTGAAATGTATCAAATATGTTTGAAATCTGTTAAGTTCATTTAAAAATAAGGCATTCGTCAACTTTGGAAAATGCTAACTGGTCAATAAAGGGAAAGAATAACCTTCAGTAAAAGGAAAGAATCAAACATCTATTCTTCCTTTGCTAGATGAACTGTTCTTCAGGATAACAGTAACTGATGAAGGGAAATTTCTTTTTATTGAAGTACTCTAGTTAATTAATGAAGGAGGAATAATAGTGGAATATTACTGTGACAGATTGTGTTGGTGACCCAACTGTTTACTCTTCTGGTATCCACACCATCTTCTTTGTCACTTCGCATTGCCTCCTACTGCAGGCAGGACAATTTTTGTATCTCTTCACTTTGGATTTGGCCATCTGACTTGCTTTGGCCATAGGATGAGATGGAAGCAATGGTGTGCCAGGTACAAGCTTAAGACTTCAGGAGACTTTGTATATTTTCACTTGCTCTCTGTGTCTCTGCCATCGCCCTGAGAAGAATGCATCCCAGAATAGTCCTCTGGTCTAATCTGGATGAGAGGATAAGAGGCATATGAAGCAGAATGAAGTTGCCCCAGTCTAGGTCAGCTGACCCCTAGTCTACTCACAGGCTCATAAGCTAAACAAATACTTATTATTGTATGCCATTGAGATTCTTTGATCCTTTGTCATACGGTAATAGTTAACTGATGTAATTTTCATTTTGCAACCCTGAATTAATTAATGGATCTAGGCAATGATTGTCAATGGCTGATAACATCACAAAACGAGAAACCTAATATGATATGCTTTCTGATAGCAGTATACACTGCCACCTATGAGATGGCCTTGCCAAAAATCAAACCTGAAACCGATCAAGCCTCTAGCTCTAACTACCAATTTATAGGAAACACAGGTGACAGAAGAATATATTAAACAAATACTAAGACCCAGATTGTGGGAAACCCTCAGGAGAAATGATCCAGTTTCTTAAATTATTTGTAAGGCAAAAAGCAAAGAGGGGGGAAACCAATAGTGTAAAACAGATTTAACAGGTATAAAAAGCAGTTACCTTATACGGCCCTTATTTAGATCCTGATTAAAAAAAATGTCAAAAAAAATTATGAGATAATAAGGATAATTTGTGATTTAACCCCTGGATATTTGATATGTTAGGAAATTATCGTTAATTATTTTAGGACTCATAACGATTTTGTGGAGCCATGGTGACACAGTGGTCAGCAGTTGGAACCCACCAGCCACTCCCTGGAAACACTATGAGGCAGTTCTCCATCCTATAGAGTTGCCCCTGAGTTGGAATCAACTTGACGGCAACAGTCTTGGCTTGGTTTGATTAATGGTTTTGTGGTTATTCCACTTTATTACGACATAATAAATTACCCTAAAATTTAGTGGCTTAAAACAGTAATCATTACATTAAATCTCACAATTTCGAGAGTGAGGTTCTATTATTTATTAATAATCTTCACAGATATCAAAAAAGCATTTATTAATTCAACAATTTAATTTTGTACAGGGCTGTGCCTGTTCCTGTGTTGATACCCAGAGCTTGCCCTCTAGGAGAGGAGTTGGAAATCCTTGTGTACCAGACAGTGTAAACACTCTTAAGTACCTGCCGGGCTCCCACTTCCTTCTGAACAGAGTGACCACCAAAACTCAGAAACAAACTTGTTGCCATCAAGTTGATTCCGACTCTTTGCAGCCCTACAGGACAAAGTAGAACTACCCCATAGGGTTTCTAAGGAGCAGCTGGTGGATTCAAACTACCAAGCTTTTGATTAGAAGCTGTAGCTTTCTTAACCACTGTGCCACCAGGGATCCACAGGTGGGTCCTTAAATGTGTCTTGCCTTGTTTTGTGTCATGTGACTACAGCTAAAATGAGGCAGAAATAGGTTCCTTGACCGAAGGTAACCATTTGTAGGCTGAAATGACCTAGCCCAAAAAATTAACCCAACCAGGACAATCTGTATCAGAAGTTGACTAATGGACTCAAGTGGATTCTTTCCTAGGATGATTTGAATGTAAAAGAAAGAGCAAGTTGAAAGAAGTGGGAAGAAAGAGCAGTTGAAATGGAGGCCTGGTAGAGGAAGACACATACATAGAGAAAAGCTACATTGCAATTACGGCGGAGTCGTAGGAGTAGGAGCAGCAGTGTCCACTTCTGAGAAGACAGCAGGATTATTGGGCAACACGATTATTGTTGAATCCTAAGTGATATTTAGGGCTTTACATGGGTCTGTATGTGCTACTGCTGATAGATTACCATTGTTTGCTTATCAAATTTTATAAACTTCTAATAACACCTTTTATCTGAACGTGTCCCTTCCTGACCATATGATAAAGATTGTAGTGGGTGTTTTGTGTGCTGCAAGATCCACCCCAGCTCCCCTCCCTACCTCCCTGCGTCTTTTCCAGTATGCAGACCTCATTTCTCTATCTGCTAGAAGTTTTGAAGCCTGACAGCTCTTCACTGAATCACTAGGGAGATGCTTCACCCAGTGTCACTGCCTGCGGCAGCCCTCATCTGAAGAAGGAGGGATGGAGGGATGGAAGGAATGAAGGCCCAGCACCCTTGCCCCCATTAGGGACAACCCAACACGGCCATCTTTACTCCAGAGCTTGTGGGATTGGCTGAGCCGTTTGTTGTGACTGCATAGCAGTTCAACTTCTCCCTCTGCTTATTTCTATTTTCCCCCATAGATGTTGAAACCAAGAACACTCCTTCTAAATTTGCAAATCTCAGATTTCCAATGTCTGTTTCGCTGGGAACACAGCCTGCAACACAGATTAGCACATGCTGGTTACCTGCCAAATAAGACAAGCAGGCCAGCTGTTTCTGTCACCCTTCTCCCAACACCCCGAGAGTCCCTGCCAGGTTTGAGTTAGGAGCTATCGTGCTCCTCTTCCCAAATGCAAGTCAGTGAGTCCAGCCAGCTCAACCTCAATAACCTTCTGCTGTACAGCCATGGAAACTTTTTCCTGGAACATGCAACACCCCAGAAAAGCAGCTGCCATCTTCTTAACCACCTTCTCCCAGGTACATTTGAGCCTCCACTGCCACTGGTCAACTATAGACAAAGATGGTTAAAGTATTAAAACAAAAATTATCTTATTCCAAGTAACGCTCAAGATGAGTCTAGGCAGAGGTTTGTGCTTTCAGGAATCCAGTTAGCAGTTAAAGCACAGCCTTTGTAGAATTCAGCCTAATACCTTCCAAAGGAAAACACTGAATCAACAGCAATAGCAAGAAACAGGGATCTGAGTACAGGTGGCTGTTGGGGGAATAAATGTGGGGTGGGCCGCTTATGTATGTCAACAGTCTCTTTTGTTTAAAGTACAAAAAAAAAAATTTTTTTTTTTTTTGAAGTGGAAAGATTCTGAGGTTGGTGATCAGGGCAAGAAGGTCAAAGAGGTTTGTTAATATCTTGGCACATACTTTTTATAGTGGCTTATTGTTTAACCTCAGTTTTCCCTGAAAATAGACTAAAGGATTTTTAGTAGATTCTGTCTTACTTCATTTTCATTTATGTTTCTTTTTCTCCCTTATCTGTGTTTATGTTTACTGAGCTTGTTGGTCCGCAGCTGCTCAGCACATTTGCTGAAGGTCTGAAAATAGTGATTTGACTTCTTCTCCATTAAAACTCATTGCTGTTGAGTCGATTCTGACTCTTAGCGACCCTGTCAGACACAGTATTGTCCCATGGGGTTTCCAAGAAGCTGCTGCTGGATTTGAACTGCTGACCTTTTGGTTAGCAACCAAGCTCTTAACCACTGCACTACCAATATCAGCTTCTTGTTTTCCAGCTGGGCTCAACTCTTGTCCTTATTGTTTGTTTAATGTTTGGACAGTAACCTTATTGAATATTTTCTTATCAGAACCTCCTTTGCTTTCAATGGAGCAAATACTAATTCCTATTTTTTTTTTTTAATTTCATTATTGGCTTCACACATATAGTACACTATTGCTGCTAAAAAAAAAGTAAGAACAAAAGCATTCAATACACAGCATGGTCTTCAACTGCATTCATATTACCACATGTCACAAAATAACAACCCAGAAATCATGCTTTGAACTTAGGGTAGCTCCTTTCCTTAAAGGTTTGAAGGGAAGGTACACTGTATTTCCTCTGTTTTATAGTTCAACTCAAGGAGACAATGGCATAATCAGCAAGACAAAAGAATTGTTCAGGAAAGTATCAGTGCTTCATCTCTTGACATTCTGCTCCGTTCCTCATAAATCTATCAGTGTAATCAGAATATGCTGGAGATAATACCTAGGGGAACAGAGTGTGATGTTGCGAGGTCTATGAAAATCTCACTGAATTTATTAAAAGGACATCCTGGGGACTATTTAAGGTCTTCCTGGCAGACTTAATGTGAAAGGAGAAAAATGTAAAGCCATTCATACTTCTACAAGTTAACTTTACATATATCAATTCTCAACCAATGGGTTGTCTTCTAGAAGAGAACAAAAGGAAGCATGCCAGTAAGATCTAACCAAGGGCAGCCTCCAAGGTTCTCCAATAAGCCTGGAAATTTACCTGTAGTTTTGTTGTTATTAGTTGCCTTGGAGTTGATTCCAACTCAGGGTGACTCCATGTGTGCAGATTAAACTCCATTGGGTTTTCAAGGCTGTGACATTTTTGGAAGCAGATCACTAGGCTATCTTTAGAGGTGCCTCTGGGTGAGTTCAAACCACCAACCTTTTGGCTGGTAATTGAGTGCTTAACCATTTGCACCATCTAGGGACTCCTCTTACCTGCAGTATTACAGGACGCCAGCTCCAGGGGAAGGCTTTCTCATTCTCATCTCTGGAGGAGGGTCCTTGTCATCAGTCTTCTCCTGTTCTAGGAGTTTCTCAGGCAGAGGAACTCCAGGTCCAAAGGAGGTGCTCTGCTCCCAGCGGCTCTGCTTTCTTGGGGGTATGAGATCCCCAGAAGGCCTTCTTAAGTATAAAACTGATACAAAAAAAAAAGATCATGTGTTTGCACATAGGCAGGCCTGACTGTATGCACACACGTTTTGCTTTTTTGTTGTTGCTAACGGGACTGTAAAATTTCATACCCCTTGTGTAGCATAATTTGACAGATATTGAAACACTTATTTATGTGTTCGACCTATCATAGGAATTTACCCAGAAGAAACAATTGCCACAGCTATGTGCCAAGATTTAGCTGCAATGATGTTCAGTGTAGCATTTTTTTTATATTAGTGAAAAATTGGAGCCAAAAATATCCAGTACTAGAGAATGGTATAACTAAGTTTTGGCACATTAGAAAATGGACTATTTGATACAATTAAAATATTACGGAAGTTCATTTTTAAATTAAGAGCTATTTTATCAACCTTCCCAACTTATGTTTTGTTTCAAGTAATAATTTTATATCATACAGATAAATTTCAAGTATGAAGAGTGTCTCAGGCTGGGTTCTCTAGAGAAGCAAAACTAGTAAAGCATATAAATATGTATATATAGAGAGAGATTTATATCAAGGAAATGTCTCACGTGGTTGTAGAGACTGGAATGTCCCAGGTCCATAGGTCAGGCTGGAGGCTTCTCCTGATTCACACAGCCTCAGGGGCTGGCGAACCCAAGAGTGGCAGGTCAGAGAGCAGGGCTATTGCTCACAGACTGCAAAGATCAGTGAATTCCAAGATCAGCAGGCAAGACCCCAGGTAACCTGCTAGCTTAAGATTCAAAAACCAGAGGTCAGACGAACAGGAGCCAGCTGCAGGACCCAGAGCGGGCAAAAGCCACGAGCCTTGCCAAAATGTTCACTTATATTCGATGCAGGCCACACCCGCAAGGAAACTCCTTTTCAAATGATTGGCTACTCAAAGCAAATCCCATTATGGGGGTGATCACAACATCATACGACTGCCAAACCACTGAGAATCATGGCCCAGCAAAGTTGACACACAGTCTTCACCATCACAAAGAGTAAACAAAAAATAATATTATGTATGACTTTATGACATAGGAAAGTGGTAATGATACATTATCAAGTGAAAACAGCAAATGATAACATATATAATTTGGTACCAATTATTATTTTTTTAAAAGTGTATAGATGTGTGTACATGTATGTGTCCAAAAACCAAAACAAACCTAAAAGAGTGAAATAGCCAAAATATTACCAGTATTTATATTTTGGTAGTGGGACTTAAAGGAGCCTGGTGGTGACGGAGTTAAGTGCTTGGCTGCTAACCAAAAGTTTGGAGGTTCAAACCTACCAGCCACTCCATGGGAGAAAGTAAAGACTACAGCCTTGGACACCCTATGGGGCAGTTATACCCAGTCCTATAGGGCCACTATGAGTAGGAATCAACTTGATGGCACACAACAATAACAACAGTGGGATTGAAGGTGAGTTTATTTGATATTTTGCTTTTCTTTCTGTATTGTCTAAATTCTCTTAAATGAATATACGTTTCTTTTGTTATCAAAAGGAAAAATTACACACACACACACACAAATCTACACACTTCTATATGTTGTCAGTCATTAGGTGCCGTTGAGTCAATTTTGACTCATAGCCACCTCATACAACAGACTAAAACCGCCCCATAGGGTTTTCTAGGCTGTAATCTTTATAGGAACTGATCACCAAGTGTTTCTTCTGTGGAGCCACTGGGTAGGATTGAACTCCCAACATTTTGGTAAGCAGCTGAGCACTTACCTGTTGCACCACCAAGGCTTCATATATATATATATCCCTAATTTGCATTTTGTTTAAAGTAATAATTTTATATCATACAAATAAATTTTAAGTATGAAGACTAAACAAATATAATAGTGGATATACATAATGATATTACATATACTTACACATAATGATATAATACATAAATTTTATTATATACAATAAAATATGTATAACTGACTTATTCAACATTATGCTGGTGGTCCTAGACAGAGCAATTAGGCTAGATAAAGAAATAAAGGGCATCCAGATTGGCAAGGAAGAAGTAAAATTATCTCTGTTTACAAACGACATGATCTTATACACAGAAGGCCCTGAGGAATCCTCAAGAAAACTACTGAAACTAATAGAAGAGTTCAGCAGAGGATCGGGATACAAGATAAACATACAAAAATCAGTTGGATTCCTCTACACCAACAAAAAGAACATCGAAGAGGAAATCACCAAATCAATGCCATTTACAGTAGCCCCCAAGAAGATAAAATACTTAGGAATAAACCTTACCAGAGATGTAAAAGACTTATACAAAGAAAACTACAGTACACTTCTGCAAGAAACCAAAAGAGACTTACATAAGTGGAAAAACATACCTTGCTCATGCATAGGAAGACTTCACATTATAAAAATATCTATTCTACCAAAAGCGATCTATACATTTAATGCAATTCTGACCCAAATTCCAATGACATTCTTTAATGAGATGGAGAAACAAATCACCAACTTCATATGGAAGGAAAAGAGTCCCAGGATAAATAAGGCATTACTGAAAAAGAAGAACAAAGTGGGAGGCCTTACTTTACCTGATTTTAGAACCTATTATACCGCCACAGTAGTCAAAACAGCCTGGTACTGGTACAACAACAGATACAGGGACCAATGGAACAGAATTGAAAATCCAGACAAATCCATCCACATATGAGCAGTGGATATTTGACAAAGGCCCCCAAACAGTTAAATGGGGGAAAAGACAGTCTTTTTAACAAATGTGCCTGGCATAACTAGATATCCATCTGCAAAAAAATGAAACAAGACCCATATCTCACTCCATGCACAAAAACGAACTCAAAATGGATCAAAGACCTAAATATAAAAGCTAAAATGATAAAAATCATGGAAGAAAAAAATAGGGACAACGTTAGGAGCCCTAATACATGGCATAAACAGTATACAAAACATTATTAAGAATGCAGAAGAAAAACTAGATAACTGGGAGCTCCTAAAAATCAAACACCTATGCTCATCCAAAGACTTCACCAAATGAGTAAAAAGATTACCTACAGATGGGGAAAAAGTTTTTAGCGATGACGTTTCCCATCAGCACCTGATCTCTAAAATCTACATGATACTGCAAAAACACAACTGCAAAAAGACAAATAACCCAATTAAAAAATGGGCAAAAGATATGAACAGACACTTCACTAAAGAAGACATTCAGGTAGCTAACAGATACGTGAGGTAATGTTCACAATCATTAGCCATTAGAGAAATGCAAATCAAAACTACAATGAGATTTCATCTCACTCCAACAAGGTTGGCATTAATCCAAAAAACACAAAACAATAAATGCCGGAGAGGCTGTGGAGAGATTGGTACACTTACACATTGCTGATGGGGATGTAAACTGGTAGAACCACTTTGGAAATCAATTTGGCACTTCCTGAAAAAGCTAGAAATAGAACTACCATACTATCCAACAATCCCACTCCTTGGAATATATTCTAGAGAAATAAGAGCCTTTACAGGAACAGATATATGCACACCCATGTTCATTGCAGCACTGTTTACAATAGCAAAAAGATGGAAGCAACCAAGGTGCCCATCAATGGATAAATAAATTATGGTATATTCACACAATGGAATACTATGCATCGATAAAGAACAGTGATGAATCTGTGAAACATTTCATAACATGGAGGAACCTGGAAGCCATTATGCTGAGTGAAATTAGTCAGTTGCAAAAGGACAAATATTGTATAAGACCACTATTACAAGAACTCAAAAAATGGTTAAAACAGAGAAGAAAATATTCTTTGATGGTTACAAGAGTGGGGAGAGAGGGAGGTGGGAGAAGGGTATTCACTAATTAGATAGTAGATAAGAACTACTTTAGGTGACGGGAAAGACAACACACAATACAGGCTAGGTCAGCACAACTGGACTAAACCAAAAGCAAAGAAGTTTCCAGAATAAACTGAATGCTTCAAAGGCCAGCGTAGCATGGGTGGGGCTTCGGGGACCATGGTTTCAGGGGACATCTAAGTCAACTGGCATAATAAAATCTATTAAGGAAACATTTTGCATCCCCCCTTGGAGAGAGGCGCCTGGGGTCTTAAACGCTAGCAAGTGGACATCTAAGATGCATCAATTGGTCTCAACCCACCTGCATCAAAGGAGAATGAAGAACACCAAGGACACAAGGTAATTACAAGCCCAAGAGACAGAAAGGACTACATAAACCAGAGACTACATCAGCCTGAGACCAGAAGAACTAGATGGTGCCCAGCTACAACCGATGACTGCCCTGACAGGGAACACGACAGAGAACCCCTGAGGGGGCAGGAGAGCAGTGGGGTGCAGACCCCAAATTCTCATAAAAAGACCAGACTTAATGGTCTGACTGAGACTAGAAGGACCCCTGTGGTCATGACCCCCAGGCCTTCTGTTGGCCCAGGACAGGAACCATTCCCAAAGCCAACTCTTCAGACAGGGATTGGACTGGACAATGGGTTGGAGAGGGATGCTGGTGAGGAGTGAGCTTCTTGGATCAGGTAGACACTTGAGACTATGCTGGCATCTCCTCCCTGGAGGGGAGATGAGAGGGTAGAGGGGCTTAGAAGCTGGCAAAATGGACATGAAAAGAGAAAGTGGAGGGAAGGAGTGGGTTGTCTTATTAGGGGGAGAGCAATTGCAAGTGTGTAGCAAGGTGTATATGGGTTTTTGTGTGAGAGACTGACTTGATTTGTACACTTTCACTTAAAGCACAATAAAAATTAAACCTCCCCCCGCCAAAAAAAATATGTATAATTGAGTGGGGAGTCCTCTCGGAGAATAGGCTTTCTCCTAGAGTACAAGATGAGGATGCGCCAGGTCCCCGGTAGAAGTAGAGAAATAGCAAAGAACTATATTCCTGAGAAAATGAGGAGGAACGAGGATATACCAAGTAGGAGCCATTCCTCATTTAGTTGAATCTGAAAAGAACTGCAGAGGGCACTAAATGAATACTGAGTATTTCACATTATAAATCACTTAAAATCGTAACTAATCTCCATTGTACTATGATATGATGCAGTGATTCTGGCCTGCCAACCCACACATGCCATTCTTGTTCTAACTTCTATTCCACAAAACTGCAAAACTGATACCTGTCTCCAAGAGACCAAAGGTCATCATGGCAAATATATATTTTGTGTTTTTATTGTCTACTGATTTCTGTGTCTTTGTCTGTCTATTCTCTGTATTTTCTGCTAGTTTATAATAAAGCTTAACCACACAAAAAAAAAAAAATGTCCTGGGTCATTTAAGATTTGAACTCTTCTGCCTGTAGCTCCATTCAAATTGGGCATGTGGTCTTGAGAAAGTCACTGCACCCCCTGGGACCTTGGCTGTCTCCCTTAGGCAGTGTCTTAGTTATCTAGTGCTGCTATAACAGAAATACAGCAAATGAGTGGCTTTGACAAACAAATTTTCTCATAGTTTAGGAGGATAGAAGTCCAAACTCATGGTGTCGGCTGTTGGGGAAGGTTTTCTCTCTGTGTTGGCTCTGGAGGAAGGTCCTTGTCTCTGAGCTTTTGCTCCTGGGAGATCTTCATGTAGCTTGGCACCTTTCTTCCCCCATCTCTACTTTCTAGCTTGTGTTTACTCCCTTTTATATCCCAAAAGAGATTCATGCAAGATACACCCTACACTCATCCTGTCTCATCAATGCGGCTTTCATTACCATTGGCATAAATGGTATGCCAGCCACCTTTATGCCTCTGGACCTCAGAGGTCAGGTGTTATTCCTGTTCTAATGCATTCAGTGCCAAGGTGGGTCCCTTTGGAAATGCATAAAGCTCAGCAGACCTGAGTTGGATCCTGGCTGTTGTGTAGTTTGAGCGTTCTATTAAGTGATACATCCTGGATGTGTTAGTTTTGTAAACTTTTGCTTTTATCCCCTTTATTTCTGTGAGGTAATTTTTTTAAGGCTTGCAAGCATAATTATGGCTTTCCTGTGTGATAGTTACGGAGCCCTGATGGGTTTGTTTTGGTTTTTTTGTGTCATATCTGGAAAACCGTACGTTCTCTATGTAACCTAATGGAGAAACCAGCAATAAATTATCTACCTAACTGTCAGTGGCATACTGTCATAACACAGATCGGTGGCGCCAAAGCGCCTCATTGGCGGATAATATTGCCAGATCAGTATTATCAAAATTGATAATATTGGACATGTGGTCTTGAGAAAGTCATCATACCTCTTGGGTAACAAAAATTTAAACACACTTAATTAATAAGCATGCATTCCAATACTAAAAACACATGACATAAAAAAAAAAATTAACGAGAAAAAAATGTAGTAATGCAAGTTAACATAACAAACGCAACACATTCCCAAAAAAGATTATAAACATAGCATAAACCAAAAGCCAAACCCATTGCAGTTGAGTCAATTCCGACTCATAGTGACCCTATAGGACAGGGTAGACCTGCGCCATAGAGCTTCCAAGGAGCAGCTGGTGGATTTGAACTGCTGACCTTTTGGTTAGCAGCTATAGCTCTTAATCACTGTGCCACCAAGGCTCAGGCATAGAGGTTAGGATTTACAACACATATTTTTGACAGATACAATTCAATCCACAATATTCCACCCTTTGGCCCCCCAAAATTCATGTCCTTGCCACGAGCTAAACACATTCATCCCATCACCCCCCCCCCAGAAAACCCAGTGCCATCGAGTCTATTCTGACAGAGTAGAACTATAGGACAGAGTAGAACTGCCCCATAGCATTTCCAAGGAGTGGCTGATGGATTCGGCCTGCTGACCTTTTGGTTAGCAGCCTAGCTCTTAACCACTGCAGCCCATAACATTTTCCCAAAAGTCTTAAATCTACTCCAAGTTCAAAATCTCATCTTCTGAATCATCTAAATCAAATATGGGTGAGAGTTTAGGCCTATTCCATCCTGGGGCAAAATTTCTCCTCATCTGCTAACTGTGAAATCTAGAATACAAGTTATCTGTTTCCTGAGTACAATGGTGGAACAGGCACAAGGTAGACATTTCCATCACAAATGGTAGAAACTGGAGGAAAAGAAGGGATAACAGGCACCAAGCAAGTCCAAAACCCAACAGAACAAATTACATTAGCTCTCAAGGCTTGAAAATAATCCTGATTTTGGGGATCACCTGGGCCATGTTCCCACCCTTTAGACTCTAGGTGTTGGCCATGCTCTCTAGGTGGAGGCCCCTTGGCCTTAGGGTTCAGCTCCGCATTCCAGGCACACTGGGACAGCAACTCTGCTCCCTCAGCTTTGGGTAGCCCCAGTCTCCTAGTCCATCTGAATGGCAACCCCACCCCCTTGGCCCCAACAGGCCACATTCCTCTGCCTCTTGGGCATGGCAGCCCTGCCCCCTCAGGTTTGGGCAAGGGTCCCATCTCCCTGGCACACTTTAATAGTAGCGCTCCGGAACCAAGTTGGTGAAGATCCAATGCTTTGAAACCTAGGAGGCTGTGGCCCCAACCTTTGAGATCCAGGAGACGTAGTTCCACTCTTTGAAACAGAGAAGGCCCTGCTTCCCATGCTTCTTCCAACAGTCCTGCTGATCTCCAAGCTGCTCCAGGGATGGTCTTTTTCTTTTCCTGGAGGACAACAGATGTAGCTCCTTTGGCCTGCTTCCTGCCTGTAGAATTCCAAGAAGCAAACAGCAATCTCTCCTTTCCTTTTCTCTCTGTCCCCTTCAGTCTGAGCTAATGGGTCTTCTGCTGTGGTAGTTGGTTAGATCCATCAGACACAGGCTCAATCTCTTTAACAAAAGATTGTGTGGCCACATCCTTGGTGAACATTCGTGTCCTTAATTTGTACAACAGAATTTTCCAAATCTTTAAGTTATATTTTCGTTTTGCACAGTTCATTTGTGAGTCCATCTCTTTTCTCTCACATTTTACTATAAGTAGCAAGGAGAAACCACGTGACCCCTTTAAGATCTTGCTTAGAAATCTTCTCACCCAGATATCCAAGTTCATCACTTACAAGTTCTATCTTCCACCAAACATTTGAACATAATTCAGACAAGTTCTTTGCCACTGCATAAAAAGCACCACCCTCCTTCCATTGTCCAATAACATGTTCATCATTTTATTTTAAAGCCTCACCAGAAGCACATTTAATGTTCACATTTCTAGCAACATTGTGTTGCTGACACCATATGTATTCTCTAAAATGACTGAGACTTTCTCTATAGCTCTTCTCACTTCCTTCTGAGCCCTCATCAGAATTGTCTTTGACATCCATAATTCTACCAACGATCTCTTCAAAGCAAGCTAGGCTTTTATTATTAGGCACCTTAAAACTCTTCCAGCCTTTGCCACTTACCCAATTCTAAAACTGCTCGCACATTTTAGGTATCTGTTAGAGCAGCACCCTACTCTTTTAGTACCAAATTCTGTCTTAGTTACCTAGTGCTGCTATAATAGAAATACCACAAGTGGGTAACTTTGACAAACAGAAATTTATTTTCTCACAGTTTAGGAGGCAGTGATGGAATTGGACCAGGGTCTTCTCCAACTCTAACGTTCAGAGATTTTTCAAGGCTGATCTCGAAATTTAATCAGGGTCGCTCTTCCTGGGCCTCTGCTTTCTGATCTAAAAACTACCTAGGCCCAGACAAGGACCCCAAGAATAAGTCATCTGTGCCTGGGAACTTCTTTTCTGTCTTTTGGCTTTTTTGAAATTCATTTCTTTTTTTTCTTGTGTAGTTTTTATTAATAAGGTTAGATTCTTAATGTTATTTCTAGTTTAATTCTCTTGTCTTCCTCACTATTTATGAGAAAAATAGCAACTGTTTTTATTATTAGGCACCTTAAAACTCTTCCAGTTAAATGTTTGACTACTAGCTGAAATATTGGTGATTCAAGCCCACCCAGAGGTTCTTTGGAAGACAGGCCTAACAATATGTTTCTGAAAGGTCACAGCCCTGAAAACCCTATGGAGCACAGTTCGACTGTGCACACATAGGGTCGCCTAGAGTCAGGATTGACTCAACAGCAAGTAGCCACAACAATACAAATTTATTGATTACACTCTCACAATAAAATTTCACTTGGGGGAATCTGTCAGTAGCAAACCAGGGAAAGAAGGGTTTCCCTCTTGGTAACTTTTCAGAAGAGTGAGTCAATCAGGATATCACGTTAGTGAAACCCAGACATGGGCAGGAGCATGCAAACATGTGGCTGGTCACTCGCATTGCCTTTGGAGGGACCTTGGTTAACATGCCTTTGAGCCTAATGTCTCTCTAGCCCCCATCTGCCATGGTGGGACTGTGGCTTGGGGGCTGAACCACTGTTGCTCTGAGAGCTGTCCTCTGAACTTTCCCCTCCCCAGTAGCCTTCAGTATCACTGAAGTTCTTGCCTGTTCTCCTCTAAATTTTGTTCTCTTCTGGCTACCACCTTTTTCCATTCATTTGAGAGTTCACGTGTAGAAAATGTCATCTGTGTGAGTCTGGGCTAGGAAGAAAGGAGTGGGACTTAGGGCTTTGGAGATCCTGGTAGAAATGGGTTTCTTTTGTTTCCTCTCACTCAAGTAATGTATCTTTGGGTGTAGTTTTATTCTTGAGAGATCCCCTGTGCTGTTTTCGACAACACTGCCCATTTAAATGAAAAATGAACACACAAAACAAAACACTGTAGGAAAGGACTTCAGGGTGCAATTAGGGTGGATAATGAATGAAACGAAAAATGAGATAAAATAATTTCTGGGAGCCTAAAGAGGAAACTGCTTTTATCCATCTAAAAAGTAATTCCACCATCAGTAATTTCTATATACTCTGTGCAACTACCTTAAATGCAGACTAGGTATATTTCTCATGCTACAGAAGAAAAAAATGACAGATAAAAATTATATCCAAATTCATGTGGTCTGTGCCTCAGTTTTCTAAAATATAGAGACTATAACAGCACCTACCTTATGAGGTTGTGGAAACCCTGGTGACATAGTAGTTAAGTGCTATGGCTGCTAACCAAAAGGTCAGCAGTTCAAATCCACCAGGCAGTCCTTGGAAACTCTATGGGGTAGTTCTACTCTGTCCTATACGGTCGCTATGAGTCAGATCGACTCAACAGCAATGGGTTTGGTTTTTGGTTTTGGTTATGAGGTAGTTGTAAGGATTGCATGAAATAAGATTTGTAAAGGGGATTGGTACTGGTAAACACTTGATGATTTTTAGCTGCTATTATTATTTTTTATTGTTATTGCTACTAAGTGGCTAATTCAGAAGCCAGTGTCCCTTTTTCTTCTCCCTGGGATTTGAACAAAGGAATACAGTACAGAAAGAATAGGACTGGAAGGGTTTAAGCAACACAGGAAAGAATGGCACTGTGGCTGAGAAATAATCTCTGAGCTCATAAAATGCTGTGTTTGGGATGGTGACCTGACCAATAGGCATCCTTCACTGGATCCTGGCAGCAGTGATGTTACTGAGAACACTCATGTGAGTGTTCTACGTAGGCAGGTGCTTCCTATACCCAGTTAGTTTCTTGTCCTTTTCTGAGAGCTCCAACCTTTTTCATCACAGAAAATGATACAGAAACTCATCATTTCAGCATAAGAAGGATAGTTATTCCCATTTGAAAATTTTGTTTTTTTCTTACTTAACATAATGTTTATCAGCAGGCACGATAATTATACATTCCATTCCTTGAAATACATTTAGTTGATTCTCATTATTTTCAGTAGTTATGTTCTATAAAGTTTCTGTGAACACTAATAGCAAACACTAAATCATTGCTTCTTGGGGAAATAGGAGGTTAGGTTCCTGCAAGCCTCTGGTCACAACATTTTTATCAATTAATCAATATGTAACCTTGTTTTATGTGTTTCTGTGTAGACAGCTTATTTAATATATATTGTTGCTAATTCATTAACATTAAATTCATGACCAACAGCACTCTAACTCATGAATGAATGAAGCTTATCTAATACATGTATTTTCTCCATAAGGCACATCACAGCCTTCTTATGTTTAGGAACAGTAGATAGCGCTTCAGCACTGCCCCTGGGGGCCATTTGAAACAGTGAAATCACCAACAGAAAGCACAAAAAGTGTTAAAAATGTGGAACTAAATAAAAGACACATTTATAGAATGAGAGCTGAAATGAGAAGGCAGAACATTGCCTTGTTTGACCTCAGCTGAGAAAATGTTCTTTGGGCAAATCAAATTTTTTCTGCTTTGCACATGTTCATGAATGAATGAGAGTATTGATTTGAGGGTTACAAATACATTTTAGTGAGTAGGTGAGTTTGCAAATATGGACTCCACAAATAATAAT
Source organism: Loxodonta africana (assembly GCF_030014295.1). Classification (NCBI taxonomy): domain Eukaryota; kingdom Metazoa; phylum Chordata; class Mammalia; order Proboscidea; family Elephantidae; genus Loxodonta; species Loxodonta africana. Next base: position 117,876,012 of record NC_087347.1, read on the forward strand.
GATCAACTGTACTGGCAAAATAGTTTGGGACAGAACAGTGATTTAAGAAAAACTGATTTGTAGTTCTTTCTTTCCACAAAACCAGAACAAGCCTGCTTACATTTAGGTCTTTGACCCATTTGGAGTTAATTTTTGTATATTGTGTGAGGTAAGGGTACAACTTCATTCTTTTGTATGTGAATATCGCATTGTCTAAGCACCATTTGTTGGTAGAGGCAGTATTTATTCTGTTTGGCTTTCTGTTGATAATATGAAAGGCCACAATTTTTCTTTGAAACCCATGAAAGCCTCTGGAGCAGTGGATTTTTTTTTCCAAACCACTTTATGAAACTAACTTAATGACTCATCATTCACACTTTTTTTAAAAAAATGGAATAGTATAGAAAAATATCAGATGGCTCAAATGTAGTTACAGCAGACGTTATTTGGAGGAACCTTATTTTCAGTTAAGTGGATGTATGTGTGCATGTGTGTACTAGGTTGAGATAGAAACTGTATTTCTTACATCTTATGCCATTTGTAAACCTTCAAACAAGCTGGGAAAACATTGATTCAGAATACAGTGTCTCCTTCAAAGTAGGTGATAAATGAAAAAATAAAAGAACGACCAAAGACTGCTTTCTCTTTATTTATAGTTATTATGCATTCCCCGGGAATGCACTTGGCTGGGGGAGTCTAGACAACAAGAGTCCAGTTTAGAGCAGGGTAAACACATGCGGTCCCTGTGGGTCAGCATTGACTGAATGGTACCCAACAAATGCTAACATTTTTGTGCCTCTTTAGCAGCAGGATTCAACTTGTCCTTTGCCTTTGGCATTTTCAGGTGATAATAAAGATAAGAAAATGCTGACTCCCAATGGGGACATTGTCTCTCCTCTGGCTGCTTGACAAGTGTAATTCCAATCCTAGATAGGCAGTCTGAGTCACTCACTTGGCTTGTTTGATTTGTAGAGTGAATCTTGTCAATCTTCTTCCTCTAGGCATAACCTTAAAACAAAAATGAACTTCCCCTAAGAAGAAGAAAAAAAAAAAAAATTTTCTTTTTTCAGCCCTTAAATTAGGCAATGAGCAATGTGAAATTGTTTAGATATATAGGTACAAATATAGCTGTGGAAGGCCGAGAGAAATATTCAGAACAAAAAAAGCAGGGGGGGCGGGATTCCATTCTGCTTAACAAGTGACATTTGATAGAACATAAATTTAAAATGCAATAGCTACTAAATCTGTAGTATACATCAAAAGCCTCAATATTTTAGTTAAGAAATATGCTCATATGTAATTTATGGCATCCAATATAGACGGTTTAAATGCACTATACTGTAGCATTCCACCTACTAAATCTGTAAGTACCTTGAATCAGACCTAATATTCAGAAAGGAAAGCAAAAGCATAAGTCACTATAGAAAGGGTTTAATCAAAAATAGAGTTTAGAGGGGAAAAGCCTTAGAGAGATTTAGGGATTTGCTCAAGGTTACACATTTCTTGAGGCAAAACTGAAAGCAGAACCCAGCACTCTAGACTCCTCTTCCAGTGCTCCTTCTATTTTACTGGTCTCTACTTCTTGCTTTTTTACTTCTTGCTTTAAATTCACCAGAAAGCTACTTCAATGAGGTTTCCATTAATGAAGCATAATTAATTCTATGACGAAATCCACGCCTTCATGAAGCTCATTTTTAGTGAGAATGGCAGAAAATTATTATTGAAGGACTTGTAAAGATTACCATGATAATGGAGCAGGACTGTAGTTCTTTGTTTAGTAGGAATTTACGGAAATGGTTATGCTTTCTCTATGGAAAATATATAACTGAGTGCAGTGTACAAGTCCCAATCCACCTCAACTCACTTTCTTACACTCCAGGTGTTTAACTGGACTCAAAGATTATAAGACATTGAAAATATTTAGTTCTTCCCTGCCCTGGGCCTACTCTGCCACTCTGAGTTGAAGGATTTAGGGAGGGAAATTACATCCTAGACCGTGTAATTTGCCTCCTATGCGGAGAAGCTAAACTGCCACTGCTCTAGGTGAATAGATACATCATTTTTAAAAATCCAAAAAGGAAAAGATTTTGCAGAAAAAAAAAAATTACTCATTTTCATTTTATAGCTATCAATATCAAATTCGCCTTGGAAGAGGGAAAATACTGAATAAGACACTGTTGCTTAGCGGCCATCCAAGGCATGACAATTGGTCTCTATTATCCTGGAGCAACAGAGGAAGAAGGAGCATCAGGAATAGAAGGAAGATATGGAATGTGTGGCTAACTGCCTCCATGAACAATGAGACCAGGAGAACTGGATGGTGCCCGGCTACCATTACTGAACATTTTGGTCAAAGATTCTATAGAAGAATCCTGACAAAAATGGGAAAAGGCAGAACAGAATTTCAATACCTCATGGAATCCAGACTTCCTGGAGCCATGAAGTTTGGATGAACCCCTGAAACTATCTCCCTGAGATAATCTTCAGATCTTAAACCAAAATATCCCCTGAGGTCATCTTAAAACCAAAAAATAGTTTAGCTTAACTAGTAAAGAATGTCTTCCTTGAGCATTTTGCTCTTTTAAGAACTATATATGGATCAAATTGACAACAGTAATTTGAAAGATTAGATCAGAACCTTAGGGGATAGTAAATTTATGTTAATGGGGAGGAGCAGCTCAGAAGAGGAGGGTAAAAATGGTTGCATAGCTTGAAGCATGTAATCAATGATACTGAATGGTACATGTAGAAACTATTGAATTGGTATATTTTTTGCTGTGTATATTCTCAACAACAAAAAAGTACATAAATTTAAAAACAAAAATATGACAACACTGGTAGGGATAAAAATGTGGAACAGAACTTTAAATTCTCAAAAAATCCGGACTTATTGGACCCATTGAGACTTGAGGGATCTGTAAGAATATTGCCCTGAGGTATTCTTTAAACCTTGAATTGAAACTATCCTCTGGACCACACAAACCAGAGACTCCATAAGCCTGAGCCCCGAAGAACTAGATGGTGCCCGGCTACGACTAACGACTGCCCTGACGGATCAAAACAGAGAGGCCCGGACAGAGCAGGAGAAAAATCTAGAACAGAATTTGAAATCACGTAAAAAGACCAGACTTACTGGTCTGACAGAGACTGGAGGAACCCTTTAAACTATGGCCCCTGGATGCTCTGCTAATCCAGAACTGAAACCATTCCCGAAACCTACTTTTCAGACAAAGATTAGACGGGCCTCTAAAACAAAATAACACATGTGAGGAAACACGCTTCTTAGCTCAATCAAACATGTGAGACCAAATGGGCAGCTCCTGTCCAAAAGCAGGACAAGAAGGCAGGAAGGGACAGGAAGTGGATGAATGGACACAGAGAACCCAAAGTGGAAAGTAGGAGAATGCTGTCACATTGTGGGCTTTGCAACCAATGTCATAAAACAATATATGTATAAATTTTTGAGTGAGAAATTAACTTGTGCTGTAAACTATTATGTAAAGCACACGCACACGCACACACACACAAAATAGATATTCATTGGTTAGAAAAAAAGGATGAGAAATGTCTAAAATTGACTGTGGTGATGGTTGTACAACTCAATGAATATACTTAAAGCCATTGAACTGTACACTTTAACTGGGTGAATTTCACCTCAATAAGGAAAAAAAAAAGGATGTTATTGCAATAAAAAGAAAAAATAAAAATAACTATGTAAATGAATAAAGAGAAAGGGTAGCATGGTGTTTAAGAACATAGGCTCTAAAAGAAAAATATTCTTGATGACCGCATACCAAATTTCTAACAGTGATTATTTGTGGAAAGGGGAAAAATAAAGATCTATTTTCTGCATCAAAAAAAAAAAAAAAAAAACTATCCCCTGAAGTCACCTTTTAGCTAAACATCAGGTTAGCTAATAAAGTAAAGAATAAAGCCCCTGAGACAAAAACCATATATGTGAGTCCAAATGGCCAAAAATTACTCTAAATCATAGATAAGAAATCTAGGGGGCACTAAGACTAAGTTACTGGGAATAGGACAACTAGAATAGAAATAATGAGGATGTTGACCCATTGTGAAGAATACAACCAACGTCACTGAACAATATGTGGACATTGTTGAATGGAAGCCTGTTTTGCTGTGTACACCTTCACCAAAACTACAATAATAATAATAAATATATATGATGCTGTTGCTTAAAGAAGTGTTCAGTGGCACCTTCAATCGTCTTCAAGTAATTATTCCCACACCAAAAGAAACAAGCAAACCAAAAACAGCTACTCCAAAGATAAAATGGTTCGTTGTATCTACCCCATAAACCATCTCAAAGGAGTAGGGCTGCCTCACGGAAAGGCAGATGAGTGACCTAGCAACCAAGAAGCAGATCAAAACTTTGGGTTGGAGGAGAATTTATGCTGGTTAGCACAAATCTTGAAACTGACAGACAGAGATTTTCACTCCAGCCCTAGATCTAAAGGTACTCTCTTGGCACGAGTTACTTAAATTTGCTAAGTGTGAGATTTTTCCTTTGTAAAAGGGAAATAATATTAATAGTAACTGCCTCAGAGATGTTAATATACTTTTTTTTAAGCCATTAGTGCTGCTATAACAGAAATATCACAAGTGGATGGCTTTAACAAAGAGAAGTTTATTCTGTCACAGTCTAGTAGGCTACAAGTCCGAATTCAGGGTGCCAGCTCCAGAGGAAGGTTTTCTCTCTCTGTCAGCTCTGGAGGAAGGCCCTTGTCATAAGTCTTCCCTTGGTCTGGGAGCACCTCAGCACAGGAACGTCAGGTCCAAAGGACATGCTCTGCTCCCATCACTGCTTTCTTGGTAGTATGAGATCCCCATCTCCCTGCTCGCTTCTGTCTTTTATGTCTCAAAAGAGACTGGCTTAAGCCACTATCTAATCTTGTAGATCTCATCAATATAACTGCCATTAATCCATCTTATTACATCATAGTGATAGGATTTACAACACACAGGGAAATCACATCAGATGACAAAATGGTAGACAATCATACAATACTGGGAATCATGACCTAGCCAAGTTGACAGATATTTTGGGGGGACACAATTCAATTCATGACATACACATTGTTGAGTACACAGGTGTTCAACCCAATTCCTGGCACAGGAATAAACACACAGTAACTTTTGCCATTAGCAGTCACATCAGCAACAATAATACAGATTCACTGGAAAGCCATTCTAAGAAGGGCTACTGAAAACCTCACATTTTAATTCACAGCAGATATTTCCCTAAAGAACAAGTGTGATGCAAAAAATACTAGTTTCAGTGCACATAAACCTAGACCACTGTAGTGCATTTCTTACATCAAGCACATTTCTTATACCAAGCTTCTTAATGCACACACACACAAAACACTTTTTAGTGTGAAGAATTCACATTATCTCAAATTGTGTGCATGAAGTGAACTTTTAGTATTTTTTCGTGTCTCACTGTTTCAAATTTGCCAATTCAAATTTGTGTGAAGTATAAACTGCACTGTTTATCCAATGGCCACCCAGTATCAAAGAGTGGCTATCATGAGAAACCAGGCACAGGGAGCACATCATGGCGCTTCAGGACACATGCTCTAAATAGAGAGAAAAACAGCAGGGAATGTAAATCCTGAAAGACCCAGAATTAAAATAACCACAATTTCTCCAACAAGAATGAAACTTATAAAAAAGATAAATTTTTATCTCAATGAAATCTATAGAGGAATGTTAAATGATGGAAAACTAATGCCCCCTACTCCCAAGACACTTGCTATGATGGTAGAAGAGATCACAAAACAAGGGGTGGAGGGACTTACCAACTACATGGACAAAAGCAAATTTTCTAATAAAGATTTGTGAGTGTGCCTGCGATATGTGGGTTTGCACTCTTACACTTCTGCCTCTTGAGGGTAGACTAAAGTCCTACCTGAGGACTCGACCTCAGATCCCACACTTAAACCAGGCCTATACTCGCATACTTGTCCAAAGATTGTGTAGGGCAATAAGGCTTTACTGCCACAATTCTGGTGTCAGAAACTAGAAAGGAAAGATTTTGGGTTTGGGTTTTAAAACTGGGAAGAGGGATTTTTTTTAGCTTATGACTCAGGCTCAAATCTTCAACCATTCATATTTCAGTTTTCAAAATAGGGCAAAATGGGTGTTATGGATTGAGTTGTGTCCCCTCAAAATATGTATTGTAATTCCTAACCTTTATGTCTGTGGTTATAACCCTATCTTGGAATGGGCTGTCATCGCTACGTTAATGAGGCAGGGTTAGTTTAGGGTGTGTCTTCAGTCTTTTTTTTTTTTTTTTCAGTCAACTTCCCTTGGGATATAAAAGAGCTCAAACAACCAAGCTTGAGAAGCAGAGATGGGGAAAGAGAGGTGTAAAGCCACATGAAGATATCCAGCAGCAGAAGCACGAACAGACAAGGGCCTTCTTCCAGAGCAGACACAGAAAGCCTTCCCCTAGAGCCAGCACCCTGAATTCGAACTTCTAGCCTAATACGCTGTACAAAAATAAATTTCTGTTTGTTAAAGCCAACTACTCGTGGTACTTCTGTTCTAGCAGTACTAGATAACTGAAACAGAATTTGGTACCAGAAGAGTGGGGTGCTGCTCTAACAGATACCTAAAATGTGGATGTGGTTTTGGAATTGGGTAATCCGTAGAGGCTGGAAGAGTTTTAAGATACTTGATAGATTGCCTTGAAGAGATTGTTGGTAGAATTATGGATTTCAAAGGCAGTTCTGGTGAGGGGTCAGAAGGAAGTGAGGAGAGCTATAGAGAAAGTATCATTTTAGGGAATACATATGGTGCCAGTAACAGAAAAAACTGAAACCACTTCCAAAGTTCACTTTTCAGACAAGATTAGACAGGACTATAAAACAAAAAATAACATATGTGAGGAACATGCTTCTTAGTTCAATCAAATATGAGAGACCAGATGGGCAGCTCCAAATGCAGCACAAAAAGGAAGGATGGAGAGGAACTGGACGAATGGACACAAGGAGCCTAAGGTAGAAAGTGGGAGTGGCTGTCACATTGTAGGGGTTGCAACCAATGCTACAAAACAATATTTATATCATAGGTTGAATTCTGTCCCCCAAAAATGTGTCAACCTGGTTAGGCCATGATTCCCAGTATTGTGTGGTTGTCCTCCATTTTGTGATTGTAATTTTATGTTACAGAGGATTAGGGTGGGACTGTAACACCCTTACTAAGGCTACACCCCTGATCCAAAGTAAAGTGAGTTTCCCTGGGGCGTAGACCTGCACCATTTTTATCTTACAAGAGATAAAAGGGAAGGGAAGCAAGCAGAGAGTTGGGAGCCTCCTACCACAAAGAAAGCAGTGCCAGGAGCAGAGCGTGTCCTTTGGACCCGGGGTTCCTGTGCAGAGAAGCTTCTAGTCCAGGGGAAGATTGATGAGAAAGACCTCCCTCCAGAGCCAACAGAGAGAGAAAGCCTTCCGCTGTAGCTTACACCCTGAATTTGGACTTGTAGCCTACTAGACTTTGAGAAAATAAATTTCTCTTTGTTGAAGCAATCCACTTGTGGTATTTCTGTTATGGTAGCACTAGATAACTCAGACAATGTGTATAAATTTTTTAATGAAAAATTAGCTTGCACTGTAAACTTTCACCTAAAGCACTATATATATATATATATATATATATATATATATAAAATCTATCTCAACCAAAACCAACAAACTCAGTGCTGTCGAGTCGATTCTGACTCATAGCGACCGTATAGGACAGAGTAGAACTGCCCCATAGAGTTTCCAAGGAGTGCCTGGCAGATTCGAACTGCTGACCCTTTGGTTAGCAGCCGTAGTACTTAACCACTATGCCACCAGAGTCTCCAATCTATCTCAAGACAAAAAAAAAAAAATTGAACTGTACAAAATGAAAACAAAACTTAAAGATTTGGAAAATTCTCATGTACAAAACTAAGGACATGTGTCCTACAATTTTCACCAAGGACATGGCTGCACAGTCTTTCGTTAAAGAGATTAAGCCTGTGACTGATGAATCTCTGGCCAATACTACAGCAGAAAACCCATCAGTTTTGACTGCAGGTGACAGAGAAAGAACAAAAGGAAAGAATGCTCTTTGCATTCTTCAAATTTTACAGGCAGGAAGCTGTAGGAGGTCAAAGGAGCTACATCTTTTGTCCTCCAAGAAAAGAAAAGAATCACCCCTGGAGTGGCTCAGAGATCAGCAGAACTGTTGGAAGGAGCAGGGAAGCAGAGCTGCCTTGGTCTCAAAGTGTGGGGCCACAGCTTCTGGGGTGTCAAAGGGTAGAGCCACAGACTCCTAGGTTTCAGAGAGTCAGATCTTCATCAACTTGGTTCTGAAGCACTGGGCTGCCACTCAGTTTGACCAAGAAGATGGGGTCACTTCTCAAAGCTGAGGGGGCGGGGCTGCCATGCCCAAGGGACAGAAAAAGGGGGCCTGCTGGGGCCCAGGGGGTAGAGTTGCCACTCACATAGATGGGAAGAATGGGGCTGCCCAAAACTGAGGGAGTAGAGTTGCCATCCAAGTGGGCTTGGAAGGCGGAGGTGAAGCCCTGGGCTGAGGGGCCTCCACCCAGAATCCAGAGAGCATGGCCAACATGAAGAGTCTAGAGGGCGGGGCCATTGCCATGATGGTACCCTCCCCTCCTCGCCCCCCAACCAAAGAGGATTATTTTCAATCCCTGAGAGTTAATATAATTTGTTCTGCTGAGTTGTGGACTTGCTTGGTGCCTGTTATCCCTTCTTTCCCTTTAATTTCTACCATTTATAATGGAAATGTATACCTTATGCCTGTTCCACCATTGTGCTTTGGAAACAGGTAACTTGTAATCTGCATTTTACAGGTTGACAGAGGAAGAGGAATTTTGTCCCAGGATGGAATACACCTAGTCTCACCTATATTTGATTCAGAAGATGAGACTTTGGACTTGAAGTTGATTTAAAACTGGGAGGATGTGATGGGATAAATGTGTTGTGCATGTGGGAAGAATATGAATTTGGGGGGCCCAAAGGCTGGAATGTTATGAATTGAGTTGTGTCCCCAATATATATATATTGTAATTTCTAACCTCTATGCCTATTTTTTTTTTTTAAATGCCTATGGCACCCTGGTGGCATAGTGGTTAAAAGCTTGGCTGCTAACCAAAATATCAGCAGTTCTAATCCACCAGCCACTCTTTGGAAACCCTATGGGGCTAAAACTCTGTCCTAAAATGTCACTATGAGTTGGAATCTACTCAATAGCAATGGGTTAAGCTTATACCTATGTTTATAATCCCATTTGGGAATGGGTTGCCTTTGTTATGTTAACAAGACAATATTAGTGTAGGGTGTGTCTTGAGTCAATATTTATTTATTTATTTTTTATTTTTTTACTGTACTTTGGATGAAAGCTTACAGAGCAAACTAGTTTCTTATTAAACAATTCATACACATATTGTTTTGTGACATTGGTTGCCAACCCCACGACATGTCAACACTCTCTCCCCTTCTCGACTTTGTGTTCCCCATTACCAGCTTTCCTGTCCCCTCCTGCCTTCTAGTCCTTGCTCTTGGCCTGGTGTGCCTATTTAGTCTTGCTTTGTTTTGTGGGCCTGTCTAATCTTTGGCTGAAGGATGAACCTCAAGAGTGACTTCATTACCAAGCTATAAGGGTGGCTGGGGTCCTTGCTGTCAGGGTTTCTCCAGTCTCTGCCAGACTAGTAAGTCTGGTCTTTTGTGTGTGTGTATATGAGTTAGAATTTTGTTCTACATTTTTCTCCAGCTCTGTCTGGAATCCTCTATTGTGATTCCTGTCAGAGCAGTCGGTGGTAGTAGCCAGACACCATATAGTTGTGCTCGACTCAGTCTGGTAGAGGCTCTGGTAGTTGTGGTCTGTTAGTTCGTTGGACTAATTTTTCCCTTGTGTCTTTGGTTTTCTTCATTCTTCCTTGCTCCTGACAGGTTGAGACCCACGGGGTATCTTAGATGGCCACTCACATGCTTTTAAGACCCCAGACGGTACTCACCAAAGTAGAATGTAGAACAATTTCTTTATAAACCATGGTATGTCAGTTAAGCTAGATGTTCCCTGAGACCATGGTCCTCATAGCTTTCGGCCCAGTAATTCCGTCCCTCAGGAAGTTTGGATGTGTCTATGGAGCGTCCACAACCTTGCCTTGGACAAGTTGTGCTGGTTTTCCCAGTATTGTGTATTGCCTTACCCTTCACCAAAGTTACCACTTATCGATTGTCTGTTTAGTGTTTTTCCCTTCTACCCTCCCTCATAAACACCAAAGATTGTTTCTTTTTGTGTGTAAACTTTTTCATGAGTTTTTATAGTAGTGGTCTCATACAATATTTGTCCTTCTGTGATTGACTTATTTCACTCAGCATAATGCCCTCCAGATTCATTCATGTTGTGAGATGCTTCTCAGACTCATCATTGTTCTTTATCGTTGCAAAGTATTCCATTGTGTGTATGTACCATAGTTCGTTTACCCATTCATCTGTTGACAGGCACCCAGGTTGTTTCCATTTTTTGCTATTGTGAACAATGTTGAGTCAATTTATTTTGAGATATAAATGACATTAAAGAAGCAAGCAAGAGAAGCAGAGATGGGGGAGAGGGAGGCCAAGCTATATGAAGATTGCTCAGAAACAAAAGCTCAAAGAGGCAAGGACCTTCCTCCAGAGCCAACAGACAAAAAAAGGCTTCTTCTAGAGTCGAACCCTTGAATTCAGACTTCTAGCCTCCTAAACTGTGAGAAAATAAATTTCTGCTTGCTAAGGCCACCAATTTGTGGTATTTCTGTTATAGCAGCACTAGATAACTAAAACAATGGGTTTTCAAAATGGGTCGTAATGGGTCTATAGGGCAGCTGAATTATAATAAGGGGTTGTTGTTAGCTGTGGTCATCAGTTCTGATTCAGCAAGCAATGTTGTGTCATCTGCATAAGGCAGGTTGTTAATGAGTCTTTCTCTATTCCTCATGCCTCATTCTTCATACAGTCCAGCTTCTCGGATGATTTCCTCAGCATACAGGTTGAATAAGTATGGTGAAAGGATACAAGTCTGACTGACACACACGTTTCCTGATTTTAAACCATGCCAAAACTGAAAACCAAACCCACTGCCGTTGAGTCAATTCCCATTCATAGTGACCCTATCGAACACAGTAGAAGCACCCCATAGAGCTTCCAAGGAGCACCTAGTGGATTTAAACTGCTGACCCTTTGGTTAGCAGCCATAGCACTTAACCACTATGCCACCAGTATTTCCCCCTTATTCTGTTTAAATGGCTGCCTCTTGGTCTGTGTACAGGTTCCTTACGAGCACAATTAAGTGTTCTGGAATTCCCATTTGTCACAGATTGAACCGTGTCCCCCCAAAATGTGTATCAACTTGGCTAGGCCATAATTCCCAGTATCGTGTGATTGTCCACCATTTTGTCACCTGATACAATTTTCCCATGTGTTGTAAATCCTACGTCTATAGTATTAATGAAGCAGGATGAGAGGCAGTTATGCTAATGAGGCAGGACTCAATCTACAAAATTAGGTTGTACCTTGAGTCAATCTCTTCTGAGATATAAAAGAGAGAAGGGAGCGGAGAGACAGGGGACTTCATGCCATCAAGAATTAAGAACCAGGGGGCCAAGATGGCTGACTAGGTAGACGCTACCTCGGATCCCTCTTGCAACAAAGACTCGGAAAAACAAGTGAATCGATCACATACAAGACAATCTACGAACCCTGAACAACAAACACAGATTTAAAGAGTGGACCTGAGTGACAGAGACAGAGAACGAACAACTACAGGGAAGCAGCGACTGTTTTCGGAGCCTGAAGCCAGCATCCCAGTCAGGTAACCTTGGCGCCGGGCTTAGGACTGGGCACAGGGGAGCTGAACATGACATCTGTGATGGCACAAACACGGGGCGCAGCCCTAGCCCCCTGAACTGACCCCGGGAGGGGGCCCAGCCGGTAAGAGCGGGCGGCGTGGCGACGCGGCTGGTGGGAGGAGAAGTCGCCCGGGAGACAGTGACTGGTTTTGGAGCCGGGAGTGCAGCGTCCCAGCCAGGGAACCTTGGCACCAGGCTTAGGACTGGGCCCAGGGGAGCTAAACGCAACATCTTGTGACAGCTCAAACACCCCCTGAACTGACCCCGGGAGGGGGTCCAGCGGGTACGCGCGGGTGGCGTGGCGACGCGGCTGGTGGGAAGAGAAGTCCCCGGGAGGCAGTGACTGGTTTTGGAGCCGGGAGTGCAGCGTCCCAGCCGGGGAACCTTGGCCCCAGGCTTTGGACTGGGCGCAGGGGAGCTGAACGCGGCATCTGGTCACAGCGCAAACACAGGGTGCAGCCCTACTCCCCTGAACTAACCACGGGAGGGGGCCCAGCAGGTCCGTGGAGGTGGCGCGGCGACGCAGCTGGCGGGACGAGAAGTCCCCGGGAGGCAGTGACTGATTTTGGATCTGGGAGTGCAGCGTCCCAGGAGGGGAACCTTGACGCTGGGCTTTGGATTGGCAGCGGAGGATCTGACTGTGGCTTCAGCGGGCCAGACCCTCGGGGACAATCTCCACACAGCCAGCACACATAGGCGACACGCCCCTCGGGAATCTCAGATAAAATAGTCATCCCAAGCAAGACAAGCAACTTTGGCTATATTCTGGGGTGCTACTCTCTGCTGTTTTTCTGAACCCTCCCCTCCCCTTCCCAGGTGGCTTCGTTAACACTGGAATTTCCTGAGCCAGAGGGAGAACGGCTCTGGCTCTGCGGCTTTGCTTTTCCCTTTTTGGTCTTTTCCTAACCCATTCTTCCGGCCTGAGAGAAGCAACCACAAAAAACCCAGGGACCAAAAATCCTTCCCTAATTGGACTAAAAACACAGAACCAGCTCCAGCTAAGCATATATGATCCAAATCTTGGGCTTTCATCCTTACAGGGAACAAGGAGGCTGTTATAATGCAAAGGCAGTTCTGATAGGGATCTGACTGCATTTCTTTTAGCAGATTTACTGGAAAAACAAGTTTCCCAGGTCTGATATCTCTGCTTATTCAACAGAGCCCTAACTGACCCACAACAGGGAACTGAGGGCTGAGGCTCCCCCCAGACCACCTAGCCTCTTGCCTTAGGGGTCTAAGGAGAGTGACACCTACCAATCAGTAGAGGTACTTGCATTGGAGGCCTAAGGTACAGCTGCAGAGCCCTCCCACCAAGGTGCTATAGGAATAGAGACACACCTACCTCACTGACACTTGGGGGAAGCCTGTCAGCATCCTGCACCCCCTGGAGTGTGAACCCCAGCTGCTAATAGAATCTGGTGCACACAACTATCACCACTACTTGTCGAGGTGGATAGGTGTTAGGGTGCAGCACACACTTGATGACCCAAAATCAGATTCTACTCAAGAATAGTGAATAGACTCAGGCATATATATATGGCAACAGCCCAAACCAGCTGGTAATAGGTCATAAGTAAGTCAAGAGCTACAACAAACAAGACAGCAAAATCTAGTAGCCCATCCACATATATTGAAAGAAAACAAAACAAGATAAGACTCAGTGAGCAATTATAGAACTTTTTTTATATCTTAGTGATGGCTCAGAGACACCAGTCGATATCAAACCACATAAAGAAGCAGACCATGACAGCTTCTACAACCCCCCAAACAAAAGACTCAAAATCTTTCCCAAAGGAAGATACAATCCTGGAATTATCAGATACAGAATATAAAAAACTAATTTACAGAATGCTTCAAGACATCAGGGATGACCTCAGAAATGAAATAAGGCAAACTGCAGAAAAAGCCAAGGAACACACTGATAAAACAGTTGAAGAGCTCAAAAAGATTATTCAAGAACATAGTGGAAAAATTAATAAGTTGCAAGAATCCATAGAGAGACAGCATGCAGAAATCCAAAAGATTAACAATAAAATTACAGAATTAGACAATGCAATAGGAAGTCAGAGGAGCAGACTCGAGCAATTAGAATGCAGACTGGGACATCTGGAGGACCAGGGAATTAACACCAACATAGCTGAAAAAATATCAGATAAAATAATTAAAAAAAATGAAGAAACCCTAAGAATCATGTGGGAATCTATCAAGAAGGATAACTTGCGTGTGATTGGAGTCCCAGAACAGGGAGGGAGGACAGAAAACACAGAGAAAATAGTTGAAGATCTGCTGACAGAAAACTTCCCTGACATCATGAAAGACGAAAGGATATCTATCCAAGATGCTCATCGAACCCCATTTAAGATTGATCCAAAAAGAAAAACACCAAGACATATTATCATCAAACTTGCCAAAACCAAAGATAAAGAGAAAATTTTAAAAACAGCGAGGGATAAAAGAAAGGTCTCCTTCAAGGGAGAATCAATAAGAATAAGTTCAGACTACTCAGCAGAAACCATGCAGGCGAGAAGGCAATGGGATGACATATACAGAGCACTGAAGGAGAAAAACTGCCAGCCAAGGATCATATATCCAGCAAAACTCTCTCTGAAATATGAAGGCGAAATTAAGATATTTACAGATAAACACAAGCTTAGAGAATTTGCAAAAACCAAACCAAAGCTATAAGAAATACTAAAGGAAATTGTTTGGTCAGAAAACCAATAATATCAGATACCAGCACAACACAAGGTCACAGAACAGAACATCCTGATATCAACTCAAATAGGGAAATCACAAAAACAAATTAAGATTAATTAAAAAAAAAATGCTCAAAACAGGGAATCATTGAAGTCAATATGCAAAAGATCACAATAATCAAAAAGAGGGACTAAATACAGGAGGCACAGAACTGACATATTGAGAGAGAAACAAGGTGATATTGGACAATACAAGTTAGGTTTTTACTTAGAAAAATAGGGGTAAATATTAAGGTAACCACAAAGAGGTATAACAACTCCATAACTCAAAGTAAAAGCCAAGAAAAACATAACAACTCAGCAAACATAAAGTCAAATACTATGAAAATGAGGATATCACAATTTACTAAGAAAAACGTCTCAGCACAAAAAAAGTAAGTGGAAAAATGAAATGGTCAACAACACACATAAAAAGGCATCAAAATGACAACACTAAACACTTACTTATCTATAATTACGCTGAATGTAAATGGACTAAATGCACCAATAAAGAGACAGAGAGTCTCGGACTGGATAAAGAAACACGATCCGTCTATATGCTGCCTACAAGAGACACACCTTAGACTTAGAGACACAAACAAACTAAAACTCAAAGGATGGAAAAAATATATCAAGCAAACAATAAGCAAAAAAGAAGAGGAGTAGCAATATTAATTTCTGACAAAATAGACTTTAGACTTAAATCCACCACAAAGGATAAAGAAGGACACTACATAATGATAAAAGGGACAATTGATCAGGAAGACATAACCATATTAAATATTTATGCACCCAATGACAGGGCTGCAAGATACATAAATCAAATTTTAACAGAACTGAAAAGTGAGATAGACACCTCCACAATTATAGTAGGAGACTTCAACACACCACTTTCGGAGAAGGACAGGACATCCAGTGAGAAGCTCAATAGAGACACAGAAGACCTAATTACAACAATCAACCAACTTGACCTCATTGACTTATACAGAACTCTCCACCCAACTGCTGCAAAGTATACTTTTTTTTCTAGTGCACATGGAACATTCCCTAGAATAGACCACATATTAGGTCATAAAACAAACCTTTGCAGAGTCCAAAACATCGAAATATTACAAAGCATCTTCTCAGACCACAAGGCAATAAAAGTAGAAATCAATAACAGAAAAACTAGGGAAAAGAAATCAAATACTTGGAAACTGAACAATACCCTCCTGAAAAAAGACTGGGTTATAGAAGACATCAAGGAGGGAATAAGGAAATTCATAGAATGCAACGAGAATAAAAATACTTCCTATCAAAACCTCTGGGACACAGCAAAAGCAGTGCTCAGAGGCCAATTTATATCGATAAATGCACACATACAAAAAGAAGAAAGAACCAAAATCAGAGAACTGTCCCTACAACTTGAACAAATAGAAAGTGAGCAACAAAAGAACCCATCAGGCACCAGAAGAAAACAAATAATAAAAATTAGAGCTGAACTAAATGAATTAGACAACAGAAAAACAATTGAAAGAATTAACAAAGCCAAAAGCTGGTTCTTTGAAAAAATTAACAAAAATTGATAAACCATTGGCTAGACTGACTAAAGAAATACAGGAAAGGAAACCAATAACCCGAATAAGAAACAAGAAGGGCCACATCACAACAGACCCAACTGAAATTAAAAGAATCATTTCAGATTATTATGAAAAATTGTACTCTAACAAATTTGCAAACCTAGAAGAAATGGAAAAATTCCTGGAAAACACTACCTACCTAAACTAACACAATCAGAAGTAGAACAACTAAATAGACCCATAACAAAAAAAGAGATTGAAATGGTAATCAAAAAACTCCCAACAAAAAAAAGCCCTGGTCCGGATGGCTATACTGCAGAGTTCTACCAAACTTTCAGTGAAGAGATAACACCACTACTACTAAAGGTATTTCAAAGCATAGAAAATGACGGAATACTACCCAACTCATTCTATGAAGCCACCATCTCCCTGATACCAAAACCAGGTAAAGACATCACAAAAAAAGAAAATTACAGACCTATATCCCTCATGAACATAGATGCAAAAACTCTCAACAAAATTCTAGCCAATAGAATTCAACAACATATCAAAAAAAAAAAAATTCACCACGACCAAGTGGGATTTATACCAGGTTTGCAAGGCTGGTTTAATATTAGAAGAACCATTAATGTAATCCACCATATAAATAAAACAAAAGACAAAAACCACATGATCTTATCAATTGATGCAGAAAAGGCATTTGACAAAGTCCAACACCCATTTATGATAAAAACTCTCACCAAAATAGGAATTGAAGGAAAATTCCTCAAAATAATGAAGGGCATTTATACCAAGTGAACAGCCAACATCATCCTAAATGGAGAGAGCCTGAAAGCATTTCCCTTGAAACGGGAACCAGACAAGGATGCCCTTTATCACCGGTCTTATTCAACATTGTGCTAGAAGTCCTAGCCAGAGCAATTAGGCTAGACAAAGAATTAAAGGGCATCTGGATTGGCAAAGAGGAAGTAAAATTATCTTTATTTGCAGATGACATGATCTTATACACAGAAAACCCTAAGGAATCCTCCAGAAAAATACTGAAACTAATAGAAGAGTTTGGCAGAGTCAGGTTATAAGATAAACATACAAAAATCACTTGGATTCCTCTACATCAACAAAAAGAACATCGAAGAGGAAATAACCAAATCAATACCATTCACAGTAGCCCCCAAGAAGATAAAATACTTAGGAATAAATCTTACCAAGGATGTAAAAGACCTATTCAAAGAAAACTACAAAGCTCTACTACAAGGAATTAAAAAGGACATACTTAAGTGGAAAAACACACCTTGCTCATGGATAGGAAGACTTAACATAGTAAAAATGTCTATTCTACCAAAAGCCATCTAGACATACAATGCACTTCCGATCCAAATTCCAATGTCATTTTTTAAGGTGATAGAGAAACAAATCACCAACTTCATATGGAAGGGAAAGAAGCCTCGGATAAGCAAAGCATTACTGAAAAAGAAGAAGAAAGTGGGAGGCCTCACTCTACCTGATTTCAGAACCTATTATACAGCCACAGTAGTCAAAACAGCCTGGTACTGGTACAACAACAGACACATAGACCAGTGGAACAGAATTGAGAACCCAGATATAAATCCATCCACATATGAGCAGCTGATATTTGACAAAGGCCCAGTGTCAGTTAATTGGGGAAAAGATAGTCTTTTTAACAAATGGTGCTGGCATAACTGGATATCCATTTGCAAAAAAATGAAACAGGACCCATACCTCACACCAAGCACAAAAACTAACTCCAAGTGGATCAAAGACCTAAACATAAAGACTAAAACAATAAAGATCATGGAAGAAAAAATAGGGACAACCCTAGGAGCCCTAATACAAGGCATAAACAGAATATAAAACATTACCAAAAATGACAAAGAGAAACCCGATAACTGGGAGCTCCTAAAAATCAAACACCTATGCTCATCTGAAGACTTCACCAAAAGAGTGAAAAGACCACCTACAGACTGGGAAAGAATTTTCAGCTATGACATCTCTGACCAGCGCCTGATCTCTAAAATCTACATGATTCTGTCAAAACTCAACCACAAAAAGACAAACAACCCAATCAAGAAGTGGGCAAAGGATATGAACAGACACTTCACTAAAGAAGATATTCAGGCAGCTAACAGATACATGAGAAAATGCTCTCCATCATTAGCCATCAGAGAAATGCAGATTAAAACTACGCTGAGATTTCATCTCACTCCAACAAGGCTGGCATTAATCCAAAAAACACAAAATAATAAATGTTGGAGAGGCTGCGGAGAGATTGGAACTCTTAAACACTGCTGGTGGGAATGTAAAATGGTACAACCACTTTGGAAATCTATCTGGCGTTATCTTAAACAGTTAGAAATAGAACTACCATACAACCCAGAAATCCCACTCCTCGGAATATACCCTAGAGAAACAAGAGCCTTCACACAAACAGATATATGCACACCCATGTTTATTGCAGCTCTATTTACACTAGCAAAAAGCTGGAAGCAACCAAGGTGTCCATCAACGGATGAATGGGTGAATAAATTGTGGTATATTCACACAATGGAATACTACGCATCGATAAAGAACAGTGACGAATCTGTGAAACATTTCACAACATGGAGGAAAGTGGAAAGCATTATGCTGAGCGAAATCAGTCAGAGGCAAAAGGACAAATATTGTATAAGACCACTATTATAAGATCTTGAGAAATAGTATAAACTGAGAACACATACTTTTGTGGTTACGAGGTGGGGGAGGGAGGGAGGGTGGGAGAGGGTTTTTTACTGATTAATTAGTAGATAAAAGAACTGCTTTAGGTGAAGGGAAGGACAACACTCAATACATGGAAGGTCAGCTCAAATGGACTGGACCAAAAGCAAAGAAGTTTCCGGGATAAACTGAATACTTCAAAGGTCAGCGGAGCAAGGGCGGGGGTTTGGGGACCATGGTTTAAGGGGACTTCTGAGTCAATTGGCAAAATAATTCTATTGTGAAAACATTCTGCATCCCACTTTGAAATGTGGCATCTGGGGTCTTAAATGCTAACAAGTGGCCATCTAAGATGCATCAATTGGTCTCAACCCACCTGGATCAAAGGAGAATGAAGAACACCAAGGTCACACGATAACTAAGAGCCCAAGAGACAGAAAGGGCCACATGAACCAGAGACCTACATTATCCTGAGACCAGAAGAACTAGTTGGTGCCCGGCCACAATTGATGACTGCCCTGACAGGGAGCACAACAGAGAACCCCTGAGGGAGCAGGAGAACAGTGGGATGCAGACCCCAAATTCTCATAAAAAGACCATACTTAATGGTCTGGATGTGACTAGAGGAATCCCAGTGGTCATGGTCCCCAAACCTTCTGTTGGCACAGGACGGGAGCCATTCCCGAAGACAATTCATCAGACATGAAAGGGACTGGACAGTGGGTGGGAGAGAGATGCTGATGAAGAATGAGCTAATTATATCAGGTGGACACTTGAGACTGTCTTGGCATCGCCTGTCTGGAGGGGGGATGGGAGGATAGAGAGAGTTGGAGGCTGGCAAAGTATTCACAAAAGGAGAGACTGGAAGGGCTGACTCATTAGGGGGAGAGCAAGTGAGAGTAAGGAGTAAGATGTATATTAACTTATATGTGACAGACTGACTTGATTTGTAAACGTTCACTTGATGCTCAATAAAAGTTAATAATAATAAAAAAAAAAGAAGTGGGCAAAGGATATGAACACACACTTCACTAAAGAAGATATTCAGGCAGCTAACAGATACATGAGAAAATGCTCTCCATCATTAGCCATCAGAGAAATGCAAATTAAAACTACGATGAGATTCCATCTCACCCCAACAAGGCTGGCAGTAATCCAAAAAACACAAAATAATAAATGTTGGAGAGGCTGCGGAGAGATTAGAACTCTTATACACTGCTGGTGGGAATGTAAAATGGTACAACCACTTTGGAAATCTATCTGGTGTTATCTTAAACAGTTAGAAATAGAACTACCATACAACCCAGAAATCCCACTCCTCGGAATATACCCTAGAGAAACAAGAGCCTTCACACAAACAGATATATGCACACCCATGTTCATTGCAGCTCTGTTTACACTAGCAAAAAGCTGGAAGCAACCAAGGTGTCCATCAACGGACGAACGGTTAAATAAATTGTGGCATATTCACACAATAGAATACTACGCATCGATAAAGAACAGTGACGAATCTGTGAAACATTTCATAACATGGAGGAACCTGGAAGGCATTATGCTGAGCAAAATCAGTCAGAGGCAAAAGGACAAATATTGTATAAGACTATAAGACCACTATTACAAGATCTTGAGAAATAGTATAAACTGAGAAGAACACATACTTTTGTGGTTACGAGGTGGGGGAGGGAGGGAGGGTGGGAGAGGGTTTTTTACTGATTAATTAGTAGATAAAAGAACTGCTTTAGGTGAAGGGAAGGACAACACTCAACACATGGAAAGTCAGCTCAACTGGACTGGACCAAAAGCAAAGAAGTTTCCGGGATAAACTGAATGCTTCAAAGGTCAGCGGAGCAAGGGCGGGGGTTTGGGGACCATGGTTTAAGGGGACTTCTGAGTCAATTGGCAAAATAATTCTATTGTGAAAACATTCTGCATCCCACTTTGAAATGTGGTGTCTGGGGTCTTAAATGCTAACAAGCGGCCATCTAAGATGCATCAATTGGTCTCAACCCACCTGGATCAAAGGAGAATGAAGAACACCAAGGTCACACGATAACTAAGAGCCCAAGAGACGGAAAGGGCCACATGAACCAGAGACCGACATCATCCTGAGACCAGAAGAACTAGTTGGTGCCCGGCCACAATCGATGACTGCCCTGACAGAGAGCACAACAGAGAACCCCTGAGGGAGCAGGAGATCAGTGGGATGCAGAACCCAAATTCTCATAAAGAGACCATACTTAGTGGTCTGACTGAGACTAGAGGAATCCCAGCGGTCATGGTCCCCAGACCTTCTGTTGGCACAGGACGGGAGCCATTCCCGAAGACAACTCATCAGACATGAAAGGGACTGGACAGTGGGTGGGAGAGAGATGCTGATGAAGAATGAGCTAATTATATCAGGTGGACACCTGAGACTGTGTTGGCATCTCCTGTCTGGAGGGGGGATGGGAGGATAGAGAGAGTTGGAAGCTGGCATAATTGTCACGAAAGGAGAGACTGGAAGGGCTGACTCATTAGGGGGAGAGCAAGTGGGAGTACGGAGTAAGGTGTATATAAACTTATATGTGACAGTCTGACTTGATTTGTAAACGTTCACTTGAACCTCAATAAAAGTTAATAAAAAAAAAAGAATTAAGAACCAGGAGGAGAGCACATCCTTTGGACCTGAGAAGCTCCTAGACCAGGGGAAGATTGATGGCAAGGACCTACCCCCCACCGCACCCCCCCCCCACAATCTTACAGAGAGAGAAAGCCATACCCTGGAGTTGTCACTCTGAATTTCGACTTCTAGCCTCATAGACTGTGAGAGAATAAATTTCTCTTCGTTAAAGCCATCCAGTTGTGGTATTTCTGTTATAGCAGCACTAGGTAACTAAGACACCATTATTTGTAATGTTATACATAATTTGTTATGATCCACACAGTCGAATGCCTTTGCATAATCAATAAAACACAAGTAATTATCTCTAGTATTCTCTGCTTTCAGCCAAGATCCATCTGACGTCAGCAATGATATCCCTGGTTCCATATTCTCTTCTGAATCTGGCTTGAATTCCTAGCAGTTCCCTGTAATGTACTGCTGGAATGGTTTTTAAATTATTTTCAGCAAAATTTTACTTGACTATGATATAAAAAAAAAAAAAAAATTTTTTTTTTTTTAATGATATTGTTCAATAATTTCCACATTCTGTTCAATCACCTTTCTTTGGAGTGGGCACAAATATGGATCTTTTCCATTCGGTTGGCCAGGTCTTTCAAAACTTCTCGGTATTTCAGGTCTTCCAAATGTCTTGGCATAGATGAGCGAGCGCTTCCAGTTTTACATCCATTTGTTGAAACATCTCAATTGTTATTCCTTCAATTCCTGTAGCCTTGTTTTCCCCAATTCCTTCAATGCAGCTTGATCTTCTTCCTTCAATATCATCAGTTCTTGATCATATGCTACCTCCTGAAATGGTTGAATGTCAACCAAATCTTTTCAGTACAGTGACTCTGTGTATTATTTCCATCTTCTTTTGATGCTTCTTGTGTCATTCAATATTTTGTCCACAGAATTCTTCAGCATTGTAACTCAAAGCTTAATTTTTTTCTTCAGTTCCTTCAGCTTGAGAAATGCTCAGCAAGTTCTTCCCTTTTGGTTTGCTAACTCCAGGTCTTTGCACATTTCATTATACTTTATAATACTTTACTTTGTCTTCTTGAAATCTTCTGTTCAGCTTTTTTACTTCATCATTTCTTCCATTCACTCTAGCTGCTCTATGTTCAGGAGCAAGTTTCAGAGTCTATTCTGACATCCATTTTAATCTTTTCTTCCTTTCCTATCTTTTTAATGACTTTTTGGTTTCTTAATGCATGATGTCCTCGATGTCATTCTGTAACTCATCTGATTTTAGGTTATTAGTGTCAAATCTATTCTTGAGATGGCCTCTACATTCAGATGAGATATAATGAAGGTCGTATTTTGGCTCTCATTTTTACTTGTTTTAATTTCTTCAACTTCAACTTGAACTTGCATTTGAGTAATTGATGGTCTGTTCCACACTCAACCCCTGGCCTTGTTCTGTCTGATGATATTGAGCTTCTCCATTGTCCCTTTCCACAGATGTAGTCGATTTGATTCCTGAGTATTTCATTTGGCAATGTCCACACGTATAGTCAACCTTTATGTTGTTGAGAAAAGGTATCTGCAATGGAGAAGTCCTTGATCTTGCAAAATTCTATCATGCGATCTTTGGCATCATTTCTAGCACCAAGGCCATATTTTTCAACTACCAGTCCTTCTTCTTTGTTTCCAACTTTCTCATTCCAATCTCTAGTAATTGTCAATGTATCTTCATTGCATGATTGATCAATTTCAGACTGCAGAAGTTGGTAAAAAAACAAAAAACTTCAATTTCTTCATCTTTGGCATTTAGGGGACAAGGTACTAAACCAGTACCAATTGCTGTCAAGTCAACTGTGACTCATGGCAACCCTGTGCATCAGAGTAGAGCTGTGCTCCATGGTGTTCTCAATGGCTGAATTTTTGGAAGTAGATCACCAGGCCTTTCTTTCAAGGTATCTCTGTGTGGAATCGAACCTCTAAACTTTGGGTTAGCAGCCAAGTCCTTTAACCTTTGCACCACCCAGGGACACCAAAGCTCCTAAAAACCTCATAGAATTCAAAATTTGCATAATTCTAGATGGATTATCTGCCCCCTGTCCAGAGGACTGAGTATAATGTAGGGAATAACATTCTCAGATCATGTAAACATTGTAGAACATTTCTTACAAAAAAATTCTTACAGGGATAATATTAGATTTACAGAAAAAGTGCATAGATGATAGAGTTTCCACATACCCCTCACCCAGTTTTCCCTATTATTAACACCTTACCATGGTACATTTTTCAAATCTATGAAACCAACATTGGCACTATTAACTAAACTCAAGACTTTATTTTGATTTCACTAATTTTTCCATTAATGACATTTTTTTGTTCCAGGATCCAATCCAGGTTTAAGGACTTTTTAGTTTCAGGAGAGCTCACATTATTTGAAATTTGTGCAAACTAATGACAATTTTATATCATGCTGTTTCAAAATTGCTAAATTTAAACTGGTATGAAATATAATTTTACTGTTTATCCAAAGACTATCCATAGGCTTTAACTGTGGCCTAACCCAGTGGTATTCAAATGGAGTGGGGAAAAATGGAGGGAAGGGGTATTGTAGATTGAGTTTCAGCTGAAGATTTCACTTGAAGAAAATTACTGGTAAAGAAAATGCAGAAAAAAATAATCATAATTTAAGGAATAATAAAAACAAATCACAAATTTCAAATTGTGTACATGACTGGGTATGATATTGTTAATAAGAAACACTCTGAAAATTGCCTAGACAGTCACCATATTTATTTACATTAATACTTAAACCTTTTACTGCAAAGAACAGACAAGGAAAATATGTAGCTGTGCATATTGCAAAATATTCTCTATTTGCTGTTACTATTATTAATATATAAGGAGCCTTTACAAATCAATAGAAATATGGGCAGTTTTGTAGTTCAGTGAGTATTTCATGATCTGCATCATATGCAGATGTGGCCGATAAACATATGAAAAATTGCTCAAACTGATTTTCAAGGAATTGCAAATTAAATTGCAACATACCTTTTTTTCTTTTTTAACTTATTAAAATGGTGATAAGAATGCATGGTGCAGATTAATGTTCAAAGAAGGCCTTCTCATACATTGCTAATAGGAGTAAAACTTTAAACAATTTTTTTATGACACTTAGGCAATATGTATGTCTCAGGGAAACCCTGGTGGTGTACTGGTTAAGTGCTACGGCTGCTAACCAAGAGGCCGGCAGTTCAAATCTTCCAGGCGCTCCTTAGAAACTCTATTGGGCAGTTCTACTCTGTCCTACAGGGTTGCTATGAATCGGAATGGACTGGACGGCAGCGGGTTTGGTTTGGGGTTTGGTATGTTTCAGTTATCTATTGCTGACTAATAAAAAAAAAAAGTTGCTGTTGAGCTAAGTCCAAATCATGCTGACCCCATGTGTGTCAGAGTAGAACAGTGCTTCATATGGCTTTCAAGGCTGATGTTTTAGAAGTAGATTGCCAGGCCTTCCTTCTGAGGTCCCTCTGGTTGGATTCAAACTGCCAACTTTTAAGTTAGCAATGAAGCATGTTAACCATTGCACCAAAAAAAAAAAAAAAAATCTCAAAATGCAGCAGTTTAAATCCACAATTTATTATTTCTCACATTTCTGTGAGTTGGCTAGGTGCATTCTACTCAATGTAATATTGGCAAGGGTCATTCATACAGCTACTGGAACGCTTAAGAAGGCCTCATTTCTTCTCTACATGGCCTTTCTTTTCACTTGGCCTCTCATTATCAGGAACCTAGTCCCAGATTCATAGTGGTTAAGAACTAGAGCTGCTAACCAACAGGTCGGCAGTTCGAATTCACCAGGTGCTCCTTGGAAACTCTATGGGGCAGTTCTACCCTGTCCTATAGGTTCGCTCTGAGTCAGAATCAACTCAATGGCAATGGGTTTTTTGTTTGTTTGTTTTTTCTTTTTTAGTCCCAGGTTCATTCATGGCAGCTCGATTCTACAAATGCAAATGGAAACTGACAGACCTCTTAAGGATGAGGCCTTGACGTGGGGATATGTTGGAGCCCATTTGTACAGGCTGGTGAGAGCCAACTGAGTGTGTCCCTTCCCAACTGCCTGTTCAATGATATCATGTTGGTAGCTTGAAATCAGCCTTGGTGGAAGTATTTACACTGTTGAAATTGGCAAATGCTACAAGTCAGGCCTTTTTTTTTTTTTTCTTTTTCACAGACAGCCAGTTTTCCAGCACACTATTGCCTGGAAGTCACGCTCCATCACTTCCACTGCATTCTATTTGTCCAAGTAAGTCACAAGGCCAGACTAGAGTCAGTGTGGGAGGGGAGATAGACTCTACTCCTTAATCAGAAGAGTGGCAAAGAATTTATGTCCCTCTTTAATCCACCACAGCCTGCCTTCTGGCCATAAATCATTTACATTCTTTTCACATGCATACCCTAAAGCCTTATTCCATGAAAGCCTCAGGTTCTAAGTAGTCCAGCCTTTCACGATCTGCATCAGGTGCAGATGTTGGTGATACCCCTCTGGTCTGGCTTCTCTGGATCTGGAGATTAGTGAACTATTTTTGCCTTCCTCCCTGCCCCATGCCAAGCATGTAGTGATAAGACAGGGACAGGAAAACCACAACAGAGAGAGCAGATACATGGCTTCCAAGAAGACAAAAACAGAAATTGTCAGGATCCTTAAAGGCCCAGAACCCAAACAGTGTCATCACCTAATGTTTTCAGATTTAGCATAAAGAAAAAATAAATACATAGTTTAAGTATGTCTCATTAAATTTTTTTTTTTTCATTTTATTATCTGAAATTAAAATTTAAATCGGTATCCTGTATTCTGCATTTATCTGGCAACTGTACTTTCACCATCTTCTAAAGGTTAAAGCAAGTCAAAAAGCCAGTCTACATTCAAGCATAGGGGAGAGAGACTTCACCTTTCTATGGGTTGAGTGGCAGGGAGGAGAGGAATTAATGGCAGCCATCTTTGCAGACTACCACACAGTGGCAAAATGTGCATCTCACTATAAGCCAGTGATTTTATTATCAGGGATTTTTCTAAACATGTAATTACAGATGTGCCTAAGATTTAGCTACCTAGAGGTCACTGTAGAATTGTGTATAATAATGAAAAACAAGAAACAACCTAGAGACAAAGAGATTGATTAACTAAATTATGATACATCCATATAACAATGCCATGTATCTGTTCAAAGTGATGTTATAGAACATTTAACTATTTATTCTTTCATCTAAAAGATATTTATTGAGCTCATACTATGTGCAAAGCACTGTTGAGCCCTGAAGACACAGTGGAATATGTGTAGGCATACCCTAAAACTGAGGCCCCTGGCATGACTGAAATGGCTGACCCAAGTCTGAATCAAACTCCATTTTGAATCAAGCTTTAGCTTGCCCAAAGTCCCACTTCTGCTTTCAAAATGTGTAATCACTTTCAGTAAATAAGGGCAGGGGTAAGAATGTGGTTGTTCCAGGGAAGGGTTGGCTGATGCTAAGAAAGACTGCAGTGTTAGTGGTCTTTCACTACCCCTCCCTATTTTACTGATAGTCACTGCCTTGGAGCTCACCTTCCCCATTTTCCACATAAAAAGCTCATCTCTCCCTCAAAATGTTGAAACAATTGGTACATTAGTTTGTGCCCCGTGTTTCCTAGTTTGAACTGTATCTCTTGCCCTCAGTAAAACTCCTTGCTTTTATTTTTACAGAGCAGCCTGTCTTGCTCCTTGACAAGAACAACACAGAGCTTATTTCTGGCCTCAGGGATTTTAGGAGCTAGAGGGGCAAAACTGACCCTAAACACATCTGACTAATTGAATATAAGTGTTATAATAACTACTAAGGAATAACTGAGTGCTATGAAATCACCAAGGTACCTACCCTACTGTGGGCTGGTTTAGGGGAAGGAGCAGGAAATAAAGGGAAAAGCTTCCTCAAAGACAAGTAATCTGGGAACTAACCAGGCAAAGGGTGGAGGAAAAGAATACCAGACACAGTGAATAGCAAAAGGATTCTAAATATGCATGTATTGACACGGGAAGTTGACCACGATATAGAATTAGGTATAAGATACTCATTCAGCATCTACGTGGAGAAGCCAAATAGTATTTAGACACACAAATTGTGAGCCTGGGAAATGGGAGATCTGGATATATATATTTGAGAGTTACTAGCCTATAATAACCATAGAGTGTCAAAAGAACGAACAAATCTGTCTTGGAAGAAGTACAGCCAGAATGCTCTTTAGAAACAAAGATGGTGAGACTACATCTCACGTTGGACATGTCATCAGGAGGGATCAGTCCCTAGAGAAGGATATCATGCTTGGTAAAGTAGAGGGTCAGCAAAAAAGAGGAAGACCCTCAACGAGATGGACTGACACAGTGGCTACAACAATGGGCTCAAGCATAACAACAATTCTGAGGATGGCACAGGAGCGGGCAGTGTTTCGTTCTGTTGTGCACAGGGTCACTACGAGTCAGAGCTGACTCCACAGCACCTAACAACCTAATAGCCTATGGTCAACACAGTTGGCAATGATATGAGAAGAAAATCAAGGGAGCAAGATATCATGGAAGTCAAGACAGAGTTTCAAGGGGGAGAGAATGGTCACTTGGGACAAATGCAGTGAGGTTGAGTGACAAGAAGGCACATTGCACTTGGCAACACGGAGGTCACTGGTGATCCTTTCAGAAGTTTCAGACATAGTGGAGACGGTAAAAGCCTAATGGAAATGGATTGAGGAAAGACAATAGGTGACATAGTAGGAGAATCTACACATTTGACAAGTTTGACTTGTGAAAGGAGCAGGAAAATTAGGCAGCAGCTAGACAGGAGACGGAGATCAAGGGCAAGTTTGTTTACCGATAGAAACGATCCCATAGAGAGAGAAAAATGGATAATGCAAGAGAGACAGGTGTATTTGCAGGAGAAAAGTACCTGAGAAGGTAGAAGGGGATGAGATCCAAAGCACAACTGAAGGACTGGCCTTAGGAGCAGAGACACTTCTGCCTGTAGTATTAGGAGTAAAGACAGAAAGTGGGCATTAATTCAGGAGGTTGGGACAATGCAGTGGCGGAAAGATGAGGGTGCCTGGTTCCTTCTACTTCTCATGAAGCATAAATCAGGATCATCAATAAGAATAAGAGGGCAGAGAAAGGAGATTAGAAACATACTCAAATAATTCCCCGAAGTATACTTTATATCCCAGGTTGATCACACTAATTTGAAAATAATACATGTATTTACTCTCTCTTACTCAATAAACTATAGTTTCTCAACATAGCAAACAAGAAAAAGAACTAAGGGAAGCCATTATAAGTGTTAAGAACAAGAGTGTACCAATTAAGATAAGTTTATTGAAGAATTATATCTAAAACCCCAAAGGAAATTTAGTAACTGTGTATTAAAACTCATCAACATCAGTTTAGCAATTCAGAATTTCTAGTCCTATTCAGAGGCATGAATCACTGTCAGAATTAACAGAGACCCAACTGATGTCTCTTTTACTGATTTAAAAAATGCATTAAATTGTTCATCTATGTATTAGCAAAAAGACTAAATAAGGTAACAATGGAGCATTTATCATGACAAAGTAGGCAGGGCATGAACAGACTTTTGGAAGATAAAGTCAAATTGATAAAATGTAATCCACTACTGTAAATTGCATAAACTACCTACATTGACACCAAGAGTTGATGCTCCAGGGAGTGTTTTTTTAAAAGCTATTAGAAAAAATGAAAAGCGAGGAGAGCTTTTGGGTCATCAGTACTCTATATTTAGAATCTTCAAATCATCATAGATCCCAGAACTTTGTCACCAAGAGAGAAATGAAATGGGGTTACTGCCTCTTTTCACTGCTTTTTTTCATTCAACACACCAGAAGTTTCTGTGAGAGGGCAGATCCCATGCTAAGGCTTAAAAATAAGTGTTACTATTCTCAGATGGTGTTAAAACACATTATGACATATAAGATTGTTCACACTATAATCCAGGTTTCTAAAAGAGCAAAAAATTATTGACCGTTTGTGCACTTTTGTGTTGTCCCGTGCCTGGTGTATGCATTATCTTAAATAATCTTTAAAACACCTTTATGAGGTATTATTATGTACATTTTGCCAAAGAGGGAACTGGGATTTATCAAACAGATAAAGAATCTTCATCAAACAGATCAAGCACATTCTTACAAATATTGCATACTTGTTCTGTACCAAGGTCATTAGTATGTTCAGAGAATGCAAAAATGAGTGTGGTCTTGTACTCACAGCCTCCTGGAGGAGAAAGACAGGCAATTGGACGAGTTATATTTCAAGGCAGCATGTTTTCTGAGAGGATGAGCAATCAACTCTACTTGGGGAGTGTCATGGATTGAATTATATCCCCCCAAAATGTGTGTATCAACTTGGTTAGGCCATGATTCCCAGTATTCTGTGGTTGTCCTCCATTTTGTGATTGTAATTTTATGTTAAAGGGGACTAGGGTGGAATTGTAATGCCCTTACCAGGTCACATCCCTGATCCAAAGTGAAGGGAGTTTCCCTGGGGTGTGGCCTGCACCACCTTTTATCTCTTAAGAGATAAAAGGAAAGGGAAGTGAGTGGAGAGCTGGGGACCTCATACCACCAAGAAACCAGTGCTGGCAGCAGAGCGTGTCCTTTGGACCTGAGGTTCCTGTGCTGAGATGCTCCCAGACCAAGGCAGGACTGATGACAAGGACCTTCCTTCAGAGCCAACAGAGAGAGAAAGCCTTCCCCTGGAGCCAGCGCCCTGAATTTGGACTTCTAGCCTACTGGACTGTGAGAGAATAAACTTCTCTTTGTTAAAGCCATCCACTTGTGGTATTTCTGTTATAGCAGCACTAGATGACTGAGACAGGAAGTTTTGAAAATTTTCCCAGAGGCGATGACATCTGAGCTGGATCTTGAAGGATGAGCAGAACTTTGGGAGGGCCGAGGGAACTAATGAAAGGTGTACAGCTGGGACAAGATCCTAGAAGCACAGGAAACTAAGAGTTCAGTGCAGCTTAAGTAGAAAGGTTAAGTTAGGGAGTGGTGGGAAATGGGGTTGGAGGTAGACTGTGAAGGGTCTTGTATGAAACTGAGAGGGTTGGAATTAATTCTGTAGCCATCATGCAGCCCCAGAGACACAGTGGCATCAGAGCATATGGCACCAGAGCAGTGAGTGGCATGGTCAGCTTTGACTTTCAGGAAGATCACTCTGGCACCATGTTGCACATTAGAAGTGAGAGACTAGAAGCCTGGGGAAAGTTAATGTCCAGTTGAGACCCACAAGTAAGATATAGTTAATGAAAGTAAGAGAAGAAGCCATGTTCATGGTGTTTTTCTCAGCAAAGATATTAAGCTTCGAAACCTAATTATATAAAATCAGAATCTGTCACAACATATCTATTTCTATGGATCGATGATGGCCATTACCAGACAGTGTCAACGGAAGGTCTTTAGCTAACTAAATAATTACGTCGGGACTGCCACCTGACTGACAGCAATCACAAGATGCCCCACAGTACAAGATGCACCCTGGTTTCAGTTACAGTATCGTGTGAAGGAAGAGCAGTGTGTGTTTAGAATGGAAGACATGAGAACACTTTGTTAAAAGTATATCCGGAATCAAACCACTTCCCCTACTTCCACTCCCACCACCCTGGTCCAAGCCAACATCATCTTTTTCCTAGGTTATTGCAATAGCCTCTTAACTGGTCTTCCTGCTTCTTCCCATAACCTCCTCTCCTCCCCTCCCCCAAATCTATTGTCAACAGAGCAGTTAGCACAAGATCCTGTCATTCCTCTGGTCACAATCCTTGATGTCTTCACGTTTCACTCAGAGACAAAGCTCAGGTCCTTACAGAGGCTACAAGACTCTGCGAGATCTACCCCTCTTTAGCTCTCTGTCCCTGTAACCCTATTACCTGCTCCTCTCACTTTGCTGACTCCAATCCAGCCAAACAGGCCTCCTCCTACGCCCCACACAGGCGTCCACCTCAGGCAGTTTGTGCCTCCCGTTCCCTCCACCTGGTGTGGTCCTCTCCATAGGGTCTGCAAGGTTCATTCCTGAAATATTTGACCAACTGTCGCTTTTTCAGTGAGGCTTGCTCTGCTTTCCCTTATTTAAAATTGCTATTGCACCTCCACCCCCCAAATCCTCTCATTTGCCCTTTATCTGCCTTTCCTGCTTCTCATTGTTGTTATTTTTAGCATTTATCTAATATAGCATATGTTTTACTTTTTTATTGTCTAGAATGTTAGCTTCACAGGGGCAGGAGTTGGCCTTTGTTTTTTACTGCTGTAACCCCCCAGCACTTAGAACATTACCTGGCACATATTAGGTGCTTGGTAAATCTTTTTTTGAACGAATCAATGAGTGTCTACTAATTTTAAATGGATATAATTGATAGACTCTTGGAATAAATGTCTTTATTTTAAAATTTCATTATACAGAGTTTAACCAAAATATTTTATAAAATGCTGAGTTATTACAAAAGATTACAGTTTCAGATAACTCAGATATTTTTATTGCCCTCAACTTTGTTTCTTCTTCAAACATAGAACTGTAGCGAACAGAGTCAATGTTATGTAAATGCATAAAACAGAATAGATAAAATTTTGCTGGAGACAGTTAATGGGGAGAAGCACCGAGAACTGACATTCACAGAGAATAAGGGTAAGATCCCAGATTTTAAATCCTAGTATTCCGCTCGTCACACTAGTTCCCTATCTGAAGGTCAGCTGATAGATACAAAACTCTATTGGCGAGTACGCAGGTGGCTTCTCCTTAAGGGTTTGAAAATATCAACAGAGAAAGAGAAAAGCAAACTACGGAAGTCCTGGGATAACTAGGAACCTTTGAAATACTGTAATCTTCCAGTTAATTGTTGTCATTGTTGTTGTAGTGGAAGAGTTCTGTGTATCGGAGGTGTACTCTTGCACTCTTTGTATAAGAGCAAGGAAACCAACACCGATGAACTGAGAAGCCAGCCACCTCAGATACTCAGGCTGTCCTAAACCAGTTGCCATTGAATCAATCCATGTATGTCAGAGTAGAACTGTACTCCACAGGCTGTTTTTTTTGGAAGTAAAATACGAGGCCTTTCTTCTGAGGTGCCTCTGGGTGGACTTGAACCTCTAAACCTTCAGTGAGCCAAGCATGTTAACCATATGCACCACCCAGGGACTCCCAGGCAGCCCTGGTCCAGAGGAACTCAGCCCGAGGGGAAGTTTTTAATGGAGGCTTGTGTGTCAATGGGAAACCCTGGTGGCACGGTGGTTAAGAGCTACAGCTGCTAACCAAAAGGTCTGCAGTTCAAATTCACCAGGCCCTTCTTGGAAACATTATGGGGCAGTTCTACTCTGTCCTATAGGGTCGCTATGAGTCAGAATCGACTTGACAGCAATGGATTTTGTTTTGTTTTTTCATCTGTCAACAGGAGCCATGGTGGCGCAGTGGTTAAGAGTTTAGGCTGCTAACCAGGTCAGCAGCTTAAATCCACTAGCTGCTCCTTGGAAACCCTATGGGACAGTCCTACTCTGCCCAAAGGGTCTCTGTAAGTCAGAATTGACTTGACTGTAACGGGTTTGGTTATCTGTCAACTTCCAGGTGCCTGGATTCCTTGATTGGTGCACCCCAAGGAAGCCTTTGTCTATTAGTTTATCAATCCCATACATCCCCTCCCTCTAAATGCAGTTTCTTTCTACTCTACAATTTTCTGAGCTGAATCTGACATCTGACTAAATTAAAGAGAAGCATAATCAACAATGGCCATAGTTCCCCTCCAGCATCCTCTGTCTCTCTGGATGTATGCCTTGGTATTTTTATGCAATTTCTAGGCACCCTACAGCTTCCCCCAGTGAGGCTCATCCACTGCTCAGTATTCCAGGGCTTTCTTACTTCCACCCACACACCCAAACTTTTTTGTTCAGTATTTAGTAAAGCTTCCTACTAAGCTGATAAACCAAATCACAGGAACTGATGGACAAGAGTGGCTTAAAGTACTGCCTCTTCTTGGTAATGCAACTGTCCCTATTCCTACCGGGTCCAAATGCAGCCAACCAAAGTAGCAATAATGGACGACAGATGGGCTTTGCCTGCTATTCAGCCAATAGCTGACCTCACCAATCCTTTCTTGCTGACTTGCCATTGGAAGAATAATTGTGTTACATGCTTAGGCTGACCAGTGAGTTAGAAGCCAAGGCCAGGTTCCTACTAATTCTGCAGGAACTCTAAATCTGACCTTTTCACAGAAATTGAGTAGAGTTTCTGGGTCAAGGTATTTGGATCTGTTTATCTCCTCATTACAGAGCACCTGGGCCAGAGATAAGTCCCATGAAAGCTGTGCTGTTGTCAGAAGATTGATTTATCACATACGTGACAGAAAAAGGGACATTCATCCCAATTAAAATATGGGCAAATTATCTGAACAGCATTTCACCAAAGAAGGTATTCATATGATAAATAATATGAAAAGATGCTTAGCAAAATATGTCATTTGTTGTTAGTGGCTGTCGAGTCAGCTCCAGCTCATGGCGACCACACGTACAACAGAACAAAACATTGCCCAGTCCTGCACCATCTTCATAATCACTGGTATGCTCGAGTCCAATGTTGCAGCCACTCTGCATTTCGAGCGCCTTCCAATCTAGAGGGCTCATTTCCCAGCACTATGTCTTAGTTATCTAGTGCTGCTATAACAGAAATACCACAAGTGAGGGGCTTTAACAAACAGAAATTTATTTCCTCACAGTTTAGGAGGCTAGAAGTGTGAATTCAGGGTGCCAGCTCTAAAGGAAGGCTGTTGGCTCTGGAGGAAGGTCTTTGTCTCTTTTGAGCTTCTGCTTCTGGGCAATGTTCATGTGGCTTGGCATCTTTCTCCCCATCTCTGCTTTGCTTGCTTGCTTGTTTAATCCCTTTTATATCTCAAAAGAGACTGACTCAACATATACCCTACACTAATCCTGTCTCATTACAAAGACAACCCAGTCCCAAATGGGATTATAAACAGAGGCATAGAGGCTAGGATTTACAATACATATTTACTGGGGGCACAGTTCAATCCATAACATTCCACCCTCTGCCCCCTCAAATTCATGTTCTTCCCACACGCAAAACACATTTACCCCATTACATCCTCCCCAAAATCTTAAATCAACTCAAAGTCCAAAATCTCATCTTCTGAATCATCTAAATCAAATATGGGTACCATTTTATTCCGTCCTGGGGCAAAATTCCTCTCCATCTGTCAACCTGTGAAATCTAGATTACAAGTACCTGTTTCCAAAGTACAGTGGTACAACAGGCACAAGGAAGACATTTCCATTACACGTGGGAGAAATTGGAGGGAAAGAAGGGATAACAGGCAAAAAAGCAAGTCCAAAACCCAGCAGAACAATTTACATTGGCTCTCCAAGCTTGAAAATAATCCTTTGTTTTTTGGGACCATCTGGGCAATGGTCCCACCCTTTAGACTCTGGATGTTGGCCATGCTCTCTGGATTCTGGGTGGAGGCCCCTTGGCCCTGGACTTCACGTCTGCCTTCCAGGCACACAATATGGCAACTCGGCTTCCTCAGCTTTGGGCAGCCCCATTTTCCTAATCCATCTGAGTGGCGACTCCCCTCCCTCAGCTTTGGCAGCAGCCCCATCTTCTTGGTCAATCTGAATGGCAGCCCCACACTCAAAACCAAGTTGATGAAGATGTTACTGTTTGAAACTTAGAAGGCCATGGCTTTAACTTTGAGACCCCAGAGGTCGTGGCCTCACCTTTGAGCCAGGGAAACTCTTTCCTGTGCTCTTTCCAACAGTTCTGCTGATCTCTGAGCTGCTCCAGGGATGGTTCTTTTCTTGGAGCTCAATAGATGTAGCTCCTTTGGCCTGTTTCCTGCCTGTAGAACTCCAAGAAGCAGAAAGTGTTCTTTCTCTGTCCCCTGCAGTCTGAACTGATGGGTTTTCTACTGTGGTAGTTGGCTAGATCCTTCAGTCACAGTCTTAATCTCTTTACAAATGATTGGGTAACCATGTCCTTGGTGAACATTCTAGGACACCTGTCCTTAGTTTGTACAATAGAATTTTCCAAATCTTTAAATTCTATTTTCATTTTGCACAGTTCACTTTTAAGCCCATCTCTTTCCTCTCACATTTTACTATAAGCAGCAAGGAGAAATCATGCGGCCCCTTTAAGACCTTGCTTAGAAATCTCCTCAGCCAGATGTCTAAGTTCATCACTTACAAGTTCTACCATCCAGCAAACATTTGAACGTAATCAGACAAGTTCTTTGCCTCTGCATAAAAAGCACTGCCCTTCTTCTACTGTCCAATCATATGTACATCGTTTCTTTTAAAGCCTCACCAGAGCACATTTAACGTCCACAGTTCTAGCAGCATTCTATTGCTGGCACCATATATATTCTCTAAGACAATAGAGACTTTCTCTATAGCTCTCCTCACTTCCTTCTGAGTCCTCACCAGAATTGCCTTTGACATCCATAATTTTACCAACTGTCTCTTCAAGGCAATCTAGGCTTTTACTTTTAGGCACCTTAAAACTCTTACAGCCTCTACCCACTACTCATTTCCAAAACCACTTCCACATTGTAGGCTCTGTTACAGAAGCAACCCACTCTTCTGGTACCGAATGCTTCTTACTTATCTAGTGCTGCTGTAACAGAAATACCACAAGCGGCTGGCTTTAACAAACAGAAATTGATTTTCTCACAGTTTAGGAGGCTAGAAGTCTGAATTCAGGGTGCCAGCTCCAGGGGAAGGCTTTCTCTCTCTGTCAGCTCTGAAGGAAAGTCCTTGTCTCTTCTGAGCTTCTGCTCTTGGGCAATCTTCATGTGACTTGGCATCTCTCTTCCCCCACCTCTGCTTCTTTGGCTTGCTCATTTAATCTCTTTTATATTTCAAAAGAGATTGGCTCAAAATACACCCTACACTAATCCTGTTTCATCAGCATAAGAGACAACCCCTTCCCAAATGGGATTATTACCATAGGCATAGAAGTTAGGATTTACAACACATATTTTCAGGGAACACAATTCAATCCATAACGATATCACACAGTATTTTGTTGTAATCCATGTGGTTTTCATTGGTAAATTTTCAGAAGTGGATTTCAGGCCTTTCTTCCTAGTCTGTTTAGTCTGGAAGCTCCACTGAAGCCTGCCCACCCTGGGTGACCCTTCTAGTTTTTGAAATACTATCATCAGAGCATCCCACAAACCACCACAGTATGACAAACTGACAGACAAGTGGTGGCAGATGTCATTAGGAAATTACAAATTAAAGCAACAATGAGGTACCACTACATATCAGTCAGAATAGCTAAAATCTAAAGCACAACACCAAATGCTGGCAAGGATGTGCAGTGACAGAAGCTCTCATTTATTGCAAGTCAAAATGCAAAATGGTACAGACACGTGGGAAAAAATACAGAACACATTCAAATTCACAAGAAAAGGACCAGATTTACTGGTCTGACAGAGGCAGGAGGAGCCCCCAAGACTGTGGCCCTTAGACACCCTACTAACTCAGAGTTGAAGCCACTCCCAAAGCCCACCTTTCAGCCAAAGATTAGACATGCATATAAAACAAACAATAACACATGCGAGGAACATGCTTCTTAGTTAAATCAAGTATATGAGATGAAATGGGCAACACCTGCCCAAAAGCAAAGACGAGAAGGCAGGAAGAGACAGGAAAACTGGACAAACGGACATGGGGAACCCAGGGTGGAAAGGGAAAGGGGGAGAGTGCTGACATATTTCGGGGATTGCAATCAATGTTAAAAAAACAATTTGTGTATACATTTTTGAATGAGAAACTAATTTGCCCTGTAAACTTCCACCTAAACTTCCACCTAAAGCACAATAAAAGGTTTTTTTAAATGGTAGAGACATTTTGGAAGACAACCTGGTAGTTTCTTAAAAAGATAAGCATAGGTTTATCGTATAAACCAGCAATCCTGTTTCTGGATATTCACCCAAATGAATTAAAAACTATGTCCACATAAAAATCTGCACATGAATGTTTATAGCAGCATTTTGCATAATTGCCAAAAATTGGAAGCAACCAAGATGTCCTTCAATAAACGAATGGTTAAACAAACTGTGGTACCTCCATATAAAAATAATGAAGTATTATTAAGCTCCTTAAAGACATGGGTTAGCAAGCTACAAAAAGACATGGAGGAACCTTAAATGCACATTACTAAGTAGAAGAACCCAGCCTGAAAAAGCTACATACTGTGATTCCAACTCTGTGACATTCTGAAGAAGGTAGTAAGAAGATCATTGACTGCTAGGGGTTCAGGACTGGGGAGGGGACAGATGAGTAGGTAAGGCACAAGGCATTTTAAGGGCACTGAAACTGTGTATAGGATACTGTAAGCGTGAACACATGACATTAAGCGTTTCTTAAAATCTACAGAACTGTGAAACACAAGGAGTGAGCCCTAGTACAAACTACGGACTTTAGTTAATAAAAATACATTGGTTCATCAATTTGAACAAATATGCCATACTAATGCAAGATGTTAGTAATAAGAAAAGTCATGTGCAGGGGCGCAACGAGTCGTATAGGAGCTCTCTGTACCTTCTGGGCAATTTTTCTGTAAAACCTAACGCTGCTCTAAATCAAACTAAACCAAACCCATTGCCATTGAGATAATTCCGACTCAAGGCAATCCCGTGTGTTAAATCTTAGAACTGCTCCATAGGATTTTCTGTAATCTTTACAGAAGCTGTAATCTTTATGGAAGCAGATTCTTAGGACTTTCTTCCTCAGTACCACTGGGTGGGTTTGAACTACCAACCTTTAGCTTAGTAGGCCAGCTCCAGCTGTTTGTGCTACCCAAGGACCTATAAAATAATGTGTACTCAAAAAAAAAAAAAAAAAAATGGTATGCTCAGAGGACCTAAAAGTCTATCTATCCACCCTGCTGCTGGAAACTTAGTTCACGTTCATGAAGTGTACTTTTGGTTTTCGTTTCCTATGATTTAGTTAAAAAGAAGATGCTCAAATAGATATTTCTTCAAAAAAGGTATACAAATGGCCAATAAGCATGTGAAAGGACACTCAACATCATTAGTCTTTAGGGACATGAGAATCGAAACCACAATAATGCATTACATCACACCCACTAAACCAAAACCAAACTAGTTGCCATCAAGTTGATTCCGACTCATAGCCACCCAACAGGACAGAGTAGAACTACCCCACGGGGTTTCCAAGGAGCAGCTGGTGGATTTGAACTACTGACCTTTTGTCTAGCAGCTGAGCTCTTAACCGCTGTGGCACCAGGGCTCCTCACACCCACTAGGATGGCTAAAATAAAAAAGGAACATAACAAATGTTAGTGAGGATGTTGAGAAACTCTGCTGATAGGAATGTAAAATGGTGCCGCCACTTTGGAAAACAGTTTGGAGCTTCCTTAAAAGGTTAAACATAGAGTTAACATAGCAAAAAAAAATGACATTTGCTCTTGAGTTGATTCTGACTCATAGCAGCCCTAAAGGACAGAGTAAAAATGTGACCCAGAAATTCCATTCTTAAGTATATAAACAAAAGAATTGAAAACATAACCAAAAAACCAAACCCACCACCACCGAGTCAATTCTGACTCATAGCAACACATGAAATGAAAACATATGGCCATACAAAAATCTGTACACAAATGTTCATGGTGTAATTAGTAATAGCCAAAAAATGGAAACAACCCAAATGTCCATCAGTGGATGAATGGATCAACAAAATGTGGTATCTCCATACAACAGAATACTATTCAGCCATAAAAAAATGAAATACTAATACATGATACAATATGGATGAGTCTTGAAAATATTATGCTAATTAAAAGATGCCACACAGGCATCTGGGGTCTTAAATGCTAACAAGCGGCCATCTGAGATGCATCAATTGGTCTCAACCCACCTGGATCAAAGGAGAATGAAGAATACCAAGGGCACACAATAACTATGAGCCCAAGAGACAGAAAGGGCCACATGAACCACAGACCTACATCATCCTGAGACCAGAAGAACTAGTTGGTGCCCGGCCACAACTGATGACTGCCCTGACAGGGAGCGCAACAGAGAACCCCTGAGGGAGCAGGAGATCAGTGGGATGCAGACCCCAAATTCTCATAAAAAGACCAGACTGAATGGTCTGACTGAGACTAGAGGAATCCCGGCAGTCATGGTCCCCAAACCTTCTGTTGGCCCAGGACAGGAACCATTCCCGAAGATAACTCATCAGACATGGAATGGACTGGACAATAGGTTGGAGAGAGATGCTGATGAAGAGTGAGTTACTTGTATCAGGTGGACACTTGAGACTGTGTTGGCATCTCTTGTCTGGAGGGGAAATAGGAGGGTAGAGAGAGTCAGAAACTGGCAAAATTGTCACGAAAGGAGAGACTGGAAGGGCTGACTCATTAGGGGGAGAGTAAGTGGGAGTATGGAGTAAGGTGTATATAAGCTTATATGTGACAGACTGACTTGATTTGTAAACGTTCACTTAAAGCTCAATAAAAATTATTAAAAAAAAAACATGCCACACAAAAGACCACATACTGTTTGACCCCATTTATATGAAATGTCAGAATAGGCAAATCCATAGAGACAGAAAGTAGATTAGTGGTTGCCAGGGGCTAGAGGGAGAGAGAAAAGGAAAGTGGCTATTAACGAGTACAGGGTTTCTTTTGGGGGTAATAAAAATGTTCTAATTTTAGATCATGGCAATGGCTGCACAACTTCAAATACACTAAACACGAATATACTAAAAATCATTGAATTGTACACTTTAAGTGGGGGAAATATATGTTATGTGAGTTATATCTCAATTAAACTGTTTAAAGAAAAAAAAGAAGAAAGGAAAACATCTCTTAATTTAAATAGTAGATGCCCAAGAATGATACTTTTTTCTTTCAGCAAATCCATCAAAGCTCAAAACAGGAAAAGGCAATCCAATGCTCTGTAGGAGAGAGAGTGGACCAGACTCTAAAATGAGAATCAAATCCCCTTACAACCTGGCGGTAGTTAAGAGAAGAAGACTATATGTTTGAGAAGAGACCTTGACCCTCTATGAGCCATGAGCAAATACAGCCTCCCTGTGTCATTTTAAGGCAACCCTGGAACCAATGAGCTGTTCTGCACATCCACAAATGCTTCCATCATGGTAGCCAGAGCCTCTAAGTTCCCCAAATCATGAATTGCTACCTTTCAGAATTATGGACTACCTAGAATGACTACCTCATGGTGGTCTGCTCAGACTTTCCCAACTTCAGCACTGAAAGTCCTGCATCCCAGGAACCCCTCCGTTCCAGGCAAATTGGGATGTTTGGTCACCCTAAAAAAAACAGTTGCCAGCAAATTGACGCTGACCCATGACAACCCTGTGCGTGTCAGAGTAGGAACTGTGCTCCATAAGGTTTTCTTTTGTTTTTTTTTTTGTTTTTTTTTTATAATAACTTTTATTAAGCTTCAAGTGAACGTTTACAAATCCAATCAGTCTGTCACATATAAGTTTACATACATCTCACTCCCTACTCCCACTTACTCTCCCCGTCTTGAGTCAGCCCTTTCAGTCTCTCCTTTCTTGACAATTTTGCCGGCTTCCCTCTCTCTCTATCCTCCCATCCCCCCTCCAGACAAGAGTTGCCAACACAATCTCAAGTGTCCACCTGATATAATTAGCTCACTCTTCATCAGCGTCTCTCTCCCACCCGCTGACCAGTCCCTTTCATGTCTGATGAGTTGTCTTCAGGGATGGTTCCTGTCCTGTGTCAACAGAAGGTCTGGAGAGCATGACCGCCGGGATTCCTCCAGTCTCAGTCAGACCATTAAGTTTGGTCTTCTTATGAGAATTTGGGGTCTGCATCCCACTGCTCTCCTGCTCCCTCAGGGGTCCTCTGCTGAGCTCCCTGTCAGGGCAGTCATCGATTGTGGCCGGGCACCAACTAGTTCTTCTGGTCTCAGGATGATGTAGGTCTCTGGTTCATGTGGCCCTTTCTGTCTCTTGGGCTCTTAGTTGTCATGTGGGCTTGGTGTTCTTCATTTTCCTTTGCTCCAGGTGGGTTGAGACCAATTGCTGCATCTTAGATGGCTGCTTGTTAGCATTTAAGACCCCAGACGCCACATTTCAAAGTGGGATGCAGAATGATTTCATAGTAGAATTATTTTGCCAATTGACTTAGAAGTCCCCGCAAACCATGTTCCCCAGACCCCCGCGCTTGCTCCGCTGAGCTTTGAAGCATTCATTTTATCCCGGAAACTTCTTTGCTTTTGGTCCAGTCCAATTGAGCTGACCTTCCATGTATTGAGTGTTGTCTTTCCCTTCACCTAAAGCAGTTCTTATCTACTGATTAATCAATAAAAAACCCTCTCCCACCCTCCCTCCCTCCCCCCCCCGTAACCACAAAAGTATGTGTTCTTCTCAGGTTTACTATTTCTCAAGATCTTATAATAGTGGTCTTATACAATATTTGTCCTTTTGCCTCTGACTCATTTCGCTCAGCATAATGCCTTCCAGGTTCCTCCATGTTATGAAATGTTTCAGAGATTCGTCACTGTTCTTTATCGATGCGTAGTATTCCATTGTGTGAATATACCACAATTTATTTACCCATTCATCCGTTGATGGACACCTTGGTTGCTTCCAACTTTTTGCTATTGTAAACAGAGCTGCAATAAACATGGGTGTGCATATATCTGTTTGTATGAAGGCTCTTGTATCTCTAGGGTATATTCCGAGGAGTGGGATTTCTGGGTTGTATGGTAGTTCTATTTCTAACTGTTTAAGATAACGCCAGATAGATTTCCAAAGTGGTTGTACCATTTTACATTCCCACCAGCAGTGTATAAGAGTTCCAATCTCTCCGCAGCCTCTCCAACATTTATTATTTTGTGTTTTTTGGATTAATGCCAGCCTTGCTGGTGTGAGATGGAATCTCATCGTAGTTTTAATTTGCATTTCTCTAATGGCTAATGATCGAGAGCATTTTCTCATGTATCTGTTGGCTGCCTGAATATCTTCTTTAGAGAAATGTGTGTTCATATCCTTTGCCCACTTCTTGATTGGGTTGTTTGTC
Organism: Loxodonta africana; assembly: GCF_030014295.1. Classification (NCBI taxonomy): domain Eukaryota; kingdom Metazoa; phylum Chordata; class Mammalia; order Proboscidea; family Elephantidae; genus Loxodonta; species Loxodonta africana. The sequence goes on from NC_087347.1 coordinate 117,918,629, forward strand.
TTTTTGTGGTTGAGTTTTGACAGAATCATGTTGATTTTAGAGATCAGGCGCTGGTCGGAGATGTCATAGCTGAAAATTCTTTCCCAATCTGTAGGTGGTCTTTTTACTCTTTTGGAGAAGTCTTTAGATGAGCACAGGTGTTTGATTTTTAGGAGCTCCCACTTATCGGGTTTCTCTTCATCATTTTTGGTAATGTTTTGTATTCTGTTTATACCTTGTATTAGGGCTCCTAGGGTTGTCCCAATTTTTTCTTCCATGATCTTTATCGTTTTAGTCTTTATGTTTAGGTCTTTGATCCACTTGGAGTTAGTTTTTGTGCATGGTGTGAGGTATGGGTCCTGTTTCATTTTTTTGCAAATGGATATCCAGTTATGCCAGCACCATTTGTTAAAAAGGCTATCTTTTCCCCAGTTAATTGACACTGGTCCTTTGTCAAATATCAGCTGCTCATACGTGGATGGATCTATGTCTGGGTTCTCAATTCTGTTCCATTGGTCTATGTGTCTGTTGTTGTACCAATACCAGGCTGTTTTGACTACTGTGGCTGTATAATAGGTTCTGAAGTCAGGTAAGGTGAGGCCTCCCACTTTCTTCTTCTTTTTCAGTAGTGCTTTGCTTATCCGGGGCTTCTTTCCCTTCCATATGAAATTGGTGATTTGTTTCTCTATCCCCTTAAAATATGACATTGGAATTTGGATCGGAAGTGCGTTAAATGTATAGATGGCTTTTGGTAGAATAGACATTTTTACTATGTTAAGTCTTCCTATCCATGAGCAAGGTATGTTTTTCCACTTAAGTATGTCCTTTTGAATTTCTTGTAGTAGAGCTTTGTAGTTTTCTTTGTATAGGTCTTTTACATCCTTGGTAAGATTTATTCCTAAGTATCTTATCTTCTTGGGGGCTACTGTGAATGGTATTGATTTGGTTATTTCCTCTTCGGTGTTCTTTTTGTTGATGTAGAGGAATCCAAGTGATTTTTGTATGTTTATTTTATATCCTGAGACTCTGCCAAACTCTTCTATTAGTTTCAGTAGTTTTCTGGAGGATTCCTTAGGGTTTTCTGTGTATATAATCATGTCATCTGCAAATAGTGATAACTTCACTTCTTCCTTGCCAATCCGGATACCTTTTATTTCTTTGTCTAGCCTGATTGCCCTGGCTAAGACTTCCAACACGATGTTGAATAAGAGCGGTGATAAAGGGCATCCTTGTCTGGTTCCCGTTCTCAAGGGAAATGCTTTCAGGTTCTCTCCATTTAGAGTGATATTGGCTGTTGGCTTTGCATAGATGCCCTTTATTATGTTGAGGAATTTTCCTTCAATTCCTATTTTGGTAAGAGTTTTTATCATGAATGGGTGTTGGACTTTGTCAAATGCCTTTTCTGCATCAATTGATAAGATCATGTGGTTTTTGTCTTTTGTTTTATTTATGTGATGGATTACATTAATGGTTTTTCTGATATTAAACCAGCCTTGCATACCTGGTATAAATCCCACTTGATCAGGGTGAATTATTTTTTTGATGTGTCGTTGGATTCTATTGGCTAGAATTTTGTTGAGGATTTTTGCATCAATGTTCATGAGGGATATAGGTCTATAATTTTCTTTTTTTGTAATGTCTTTACCTGGTTTTGGTATCAGGGAGATGGTGGCTTCATAGAATGAGTTGGGTAGTATTCCGTCATTTTCTATGCTTTGGAATACCTTTAGTAGTAGTGGTGTTAACTCTTCTCTGAAAATTTGGTAGAACTCTGCAGTGAAGCCGTCCGGGCCAGGGCTTTTTTTTGTTGGGAGTTTTTTGATTACCGTTTCAATCTCTTTTTTTGTTATGGGTCTATTTAGTTGTTCTACTTCTGAATGTGTTAGTTTAGGTAGGTAGTGTTTTTCCAGGAATTCATCCATTTCTTCTAGGTTTTCAAATTTGTTAGAGTACAATTTTTTATAATAATCTGAAATGATTCTTTTAATTTCATTTGGTTCTGTTGTGATGTGGTCCTTCTCATTTCTTATTCGGGTTATTTGTTTTCTTTCCTGTATTTCTTTAGTCAGTCTAGCCAATGGTTTATCAATTTTGTTAATTTTTTCAAAGAACCAGCTTTTGGCTTTGTTAATTCTTTCGATTGTTTTTCTGTTCTCTAATTCATTTAGTTCAGCTCTAATTTTTATTATTTGTTTTCTTCTGGTGCCTGATGGATTCTTTTGTTGCTCACTTTCTATTTGTTCAAGTTGTAGGGACAGTTCTCTGATTTTGGCTCTTTCTTCTTTTTGTATGTGTGCATTTATCGATATAAATTGACCTCTGAGCACTGCTTTTGCTGTGTCCCAGAGGTTTTGATAGGAAGTATTTTCATTCTCGTTGCTTTCTATGAATTTCCTTATTCCCTCCTTGATGTCTTCTATAACCCAGTCTTTTTTCAGGAGGGTGTTGTTCATTTTCCAAGTATTTGATTTCTTTTCCCTAGTTTTTCTGTTATTGATCTCTAGTTTTATTGCCTTGTGGTCTGAGAAGATGCTTTGTAATATTTCGATGTTTTGGACTCTGCAAAGGTTTGTTTTATGACCTAATATGTGGTCTATTCTAGAGAATGTTCCATGTGCGCTAGAAAAAAAAGTATACTTTGCAGCAGTTGGGTGGAGAGTTCTGTATAAGTCAATGAGGTCAAGTTGGTTGATTGTTGTAATTAGATCTTCCGTGTCTCTGTTGAGCTTCTTACTGGATGTCCTGTCCTTCTCCGAAAGTGGTGTGTTGAAGTCTCCTACTATAATTGTGGAGGTATCTATCTCGCTTTTCAGTTCTGTTAAAATTTGATTTATATATCTTGCAGCCCTGTCATTGGGTGCATAAATATTTAATATGGTTATGTCTTCCTGATCAATTGTCCCTTTTATCATTATATAGTGTCCTTCTTTATCCTTTGTGGTGGATTTAAGTCTAAAGTCTATTTTGTCAGAAATTAATATTGCTACTCCTCTTCTTTTTTGCTTATTGTTTGCTTGATATACTTTTTTCCATCCTTTGAGTTTTAGTTTGTTTGTGTCTCTAAGTCTAAGGTGTGTCTCTTGTAGGCAGCATATAGATGGATCGTGTTTCTTTATCCAGTCTGTGACTCTCTGTCTCTTTATTGGTGCATTTAGTCCATTTACATTCAGGGTAATTATAGATAAATAAGTTTTTAGTGCTGTCATTTTGATGCCTTTTTATGTGTGTTGTTGACAATTTCATTTTTCCACATACTTTTTTGTGCTGAGGCGTTTTTCTTAGTAAATTGTGAGATCCTCACTTTCATAGTGTTTGACTTTATGTTAGTTGAGTCGTTACGTTTTTCTTGGTTTTTGTCTTGAGTTATAGAGTTGTTATACCTTTTTGTGGTTACCTCATTATATACCCCTATTTTTCTAAGTAAAAACCTAACTTGTATTGTTCTATATCGCCTTGTATCACTCTCCATATGGCAGTTCAATGCCTCCTGTATTTAGTCCCTCTTTTTGATTATTGTGATCTTTTACCTATTGACTTCCATGATTCCCTGTTATGTGTATTTTTTTTTTTAATTAATCTTAATTTGTTTGTTATTGTGATTTCCCTATTTGAGTTGATATCAGGACGTTCTGTTTTGTGACCTTGTGTTGTGCTGATATCTGATATTATTGGTTCTCTGACCGAACAATATCCTTTAGTATTTCTTGTAGCTTTGGTTTGGTTTTTGCAAATTCTCTAAACTTGTGTTTGTCTGTAAATATCTTAATTTCGCCTTCATATTTCAGAGAGAGTTTTGCTGGATATATGATCCTTGGTTGGCAGTTTTTCTCCTTCAGTGTTCTGTATATGTCGTCCCATTCCCTTCTTGCCTGCATGGTTTCTGCTGAGTAGTCAGAACATATTCTTACTGATTCTCCCTTGAAGGAAACCTTTCTTTTCTCCCTGGCTGCTTTTAAAATTTTCTGTTTATCTTTGGTTTTGATGAGTTTGATGATAATATGTCTTGGTGTTTTTCTTTTTGGATCAATCTTAAATGGGGTTCGATGAGCATCTTGGATAGATATCCTTTCGTCTTTCATGATGTCAGGGAAGTTTTCTGTCAGAAGTTCTTCAACTATTTTCTCTGTGTTTTCTGTCCCCCCTCTCTGTTCTGGGACTCCAATCACCCGCAGGTTATCCTTCTTGATAGAGTCCCACATAATTCTTAGGGTTTCTTCATTTTTTTTAATTCTTTTATCTGATTTTTTTTCAGCTATGTTGGTGTTGATTCCCTGGTCCTCCAGATGTCCCAGTCTGCATTCTAATTGCTCGAGTCTGCTCCTTTGACTTCCTAATGTGTTGTCTAATTCTGTTATTTTATTGTTAATCTTTTGGATTTCTACATGTTGTCTCTCTATGGATTCTTGCAACTTATTAATTTTTCCAGTATGTTCTTGAATAATCTTTTTGAGTTCTTCAACAGTTTTATCAGTGTGTTCCTTGGCTTTTTCTGCAGTTATCCTAATTTCATTTGTGATATCATTAAGCATTCTGTAAATTAGTTTTTTATATTCTGTATCTGATAATTCCAAAATTGTATCTTCATTTGGGAAAGATTTTGATTCTTTTGTTTGGGGGGTTGGAGAAGCTGTCACGGTCTGCTTCTTTAAGTGGTTTGATATGGATTGTTGTCTCCGAGCCATCACTGGGAAACTAGTTTTTCCAGAAAATCCGCTGCGTGCAGTCCAAATCCCTGCGGGATGGTTCCCCGGCTCGGATGCTGCTCTTTCTGCTCCAAGATCAGTCACTGCCTCCCGGGGACTTCTCCTAACGGCTGCGTCCCACGCCGCCCGTGGAACCGGCTAGTCCTCCTCCCGGGGTTAGTTCAGGGGGGTGGAGCAGGTCTCTGTGCTTGTGCCGTACCTGACTGGTACGCTGGCTCCAGGCTCTGGAAACAATCGCTGCTTCCCCGTATTAGTTCGTTCTCCGTCTCTAAATCTGTGTTTGTTGTTCAGGGTTCGTAGATTGTTATGTATGTGATCGATTCACTTGTTTTTCCGTGTCTTTGTTGTAAGAGGGATCCGAGGTAGCGTCTGCCTAGTCCGCCATCTTCCATAAGGTTTTCAATGGCTAATTTTTTGGAAGTAAATTGCCAGGCCTTTCTTGGAGGCACCTCTGGGTGGCCAGCTCAGCACAGCACTCAGGGTCTCCCACTGGGTACAGCAAATGGACCATTGAAATTGGCTGTTTGTATTGATTTGTGTAACCAACAGGCCATGATGAGCAGAGACTATTAGAGTCCTTTTTGTCAAAGGAAACAGACTTCTATCTTTTCTCCTCAAGCCCTATAGCTCACTGCTGCCCTTACCTACCTTGGAAGAATAACCAGAGTCTAGAAACAATCCAAGACAGCAAATTATAATCCAGGCTTAACAGCACCAGAAAACACTTGCCACTGGTGGGCGTCTATCTCATGCAAATATTAGAGCTAGGCTGGAAATTCATAGCAAACCTTAGAATGTCTGCCAACAAGCAGAGACCAAATAAATGATAAATTCTAAGCTGCAATTAAAACTACTGATGAAAAGTGTTCATTAATGAGGGAGTCTTTCAAACTTACACGGGCTCCTCTGGCTAAAAAATTTCTTAAGAGTTAATCATAGCTAATACATCCTTTTAATAACATTTATAAACTGTACCCAAACTGAAATCTGACATAGCAGAATAAGGCAATATAACATTAAAGAATTATAATTTTCTTCATCATACTGAATTGCTTGAATTCTCCAGGGAAGAAACGTCATCTATTCATCATCAGCCACCAAATTTTAAGCAAATATATATTATTTTCTTTTTCAATGAGAAATATTAATGTTTTGACTTTGGGGGACCCTCAAAAAACAAAACAAAACCAGCTATCTGGAAATAGGTCCAAAATAAAATTCTCCCAGATTTTTATTCAGGCTTCTGCATAGTCAACAAGAAACTGTAAAGGAAATGAACAAATAGTAGTGGAAAAACTTTATGCAAAAGAAAGAATAAGTTTCGATAGTAATATCAACAATTAGGCCTACCCTGACAGTTTTTTAACTTCTGTGTGGTTCATCCAAGTGACATCTTAGGATCCACTGAAGCAGACTGTTTTACAAAAATAAAATAATATGAAGACCTTCTCTCCAAGATTCATGCAAGGAAGATAATTATAATTCAAGAAGTATTGCCAGACTCTTCTCCACGTGATGAACTCGTGGTTTCTTAGCTGTTGCACATAAAAAAGGCATTTGACCAAAAATGACTTAATTTGTGAAAGAGCTCATAAATTTGTTAAAAAGAGGAGAAACACCCTCATTTATTTCCCCCCACACCCCACTTTCTATCTATCTATCCTGGCTTTCTATAACAATGTGTGTGTGTACGTGTATGTGCCTGTGTGTTTTACAACTTGGCAAAGGCCAAAGCCATTTTGTTGCTTTGGAAGTCAAACACATGTGTGTTACTCAACTGATAAGTCCCACATGACAGTCATGGGATTAGTTGGTTGTTTTCTTCCAATGTGTCACTACAGGGTGCACCTCCTCGTGCTTAAATCTGCTCAGCTTCGGCCCTGTCCCATTTCTACAGCATTACAGTTCTTTGTCATGAACTGAAGCCACATTCCAAACTACTTCTATGACGAAACCAAAATAAACTCCTGGATTTAGAAGAAAAATGGTAAACATCAATCATTTGTTAAGTGAGGGAGGCAAGCACCAAAGAAGGCCATTGGGAAAGGGATGTGCTTCTACCTCAGCTACTGAAACCCCAGAGGCTGGTATGCCTACAGCCATGGACACAAACTAGAACTCAGGGTCCTCTTTCCAGCATTCAGGCAAAATAACAGGACTGTCTCTTTTATTTTCACACCCTTCTATCCAGTTTGTCCTTTAGGGACTTTTTCTCCTTCAGGTCTGTTCTTGGAGCTCAGATAACCTGTTATTACCCAGATATGGTTTTATTCAACCCATCTTCTCACAATCCAGAGTCCCTGGAACATGCAAATGGCTAATGCACTGGGCTGTTAACTCAAAGGTTGGTGATTAGAGGCCACCTGGAGGCACCTCAAAAGAAAAGCCTGGCAATCTACTTCCAAAAAACCAGCCATTGAAAACACCAGGTGAAACCCCCACCGAGGCTTTCCCCTGCTCCACCGCACTTCTCTGCCCCCCCCAACAGCCCTACAAGCCACAGCTTCTAGCTTCAGTTTGGCCTGACCATGCTGTGGCCCTAAGCACAGTTTAAATATGGTGCCAGAACCCTGCGCGTGCGTGAACAAAGGTTTTGGCTCATGCGCAGGACCTGAAGATTTGTGTCCTCAGTCTGTCCTTGGACCTGAACATCCTCCACATGATTCAACATCCAGACCTCCAAATGTGGACATGGGAGAGCTAAGGGTGGAGAGTTCTGGGCACCAAATCCAGCCCCCAGATACCACTGGAGATAAAAACCATCCCAACCCCCTCAGTCAACGCCCTCAGTCACCATGAGTCTGAATTGACTCGATGGCAACTGGTTTTCTCACAATCCCAGAAAAAATGGTATAGGATCCTGCTTTCCCTGAAGATGGATGGCCCTGTACTTCCCACCTCAGGGTCAGACATTACACAGCACGAATTTAGTATCTACAGTGCCAGTTATTTTCAAAAATAATTTGAAGGATAGCCCTGTAAGTTCCTGTAACTTTTACTCTTGGGTTTGTTTCAGCTGTCAGCTTTTTCCACCCAGGGGAGAGAACTTCGTCTCCTTAGGAGGGGAAAGTACAGGAATACTTCCCTGGGAGGAGTGCCTTGTCTGACTGGGGGAAGGAGGAGAAGGAAACCAACACGCTCAGTTTAGCCTCTTCACTTTATTGCTGCTTTTGGCTCTACCTCATTTGGAAGCTCTCATTTTGTTTCTCCATGAGGTAAACTTTCTTTGTCAGGATCTGGCCTTGTAGTGGGGACATAAGAAGTTTGAGATGAGTGGGGTCTATTCAGAGTGTCATGGATTGAATTACCTCCCCACAAAAATGTGTGTCTTAACTTGGTTAGGCAATGATTCCCAGTAATCTGTGGTTGTCCTCCATTTTGTGATTGTAATTTTATGTTAAAAAGGATTAGGGTAGGATTGTAATACCCTTACCAGGTCACATTCCTGATCCCGTGTAAAGGGAGTTTCCCTGGGGTGTGGCATGCACCACCTTTTATCTCTCAATAGATAAAAGGAAAGGGAAGTAAGCAGAGAGTTGGGGACCTCAAACCACCAAGACCTTTTAATTAGCAGCCCTAGCACTTAACCCTAACCAGTACGCCACCAGCATTTCCAGGAAAGATATTACCAAAAACCAAACCCACTGCCTTCAAGTCGATTCTGACTCATAGTGACCCTGGTGGTGTGGTGGTTAAGTACCATGGCTGCGAACCAAGAGGCTGGCAGTTCGAATCTGCCAGGCGCTCCTTGGAAACTCTATAGGGCAGTTCTCCTCTGTCCTATAGGGTCGCTATGAGGAGAGATATTAGGGAACCTGATTTTCACTAACATCCGTTTCATTCTCCAAACTGGCCCTTTCAGTAACAGAACTGAGTATTTTGCTTTGCCAACTACCTGATTCCTGTGTCTACTTCTCAACTGGTTCTGAACCCAGGCCAGGAGGGGTTATGCTACATAAAGAAAGAACCCAAATCTCAGTGGCTAAAACAGCAAAGGTCTATTTCCTGTTGAAGTGACACGTCCATCAGGAGTCTGGCCATCTACTTGGAATGCACGTACCAGGGGCCTATCTATGGAAAATAGTGCCTATGGCAATCAGTTTGAAATTGCTGAATGATCTCTCACAGCTAGTAGTGGAAACCGCCTTGGCCGATACAAACAGCTCATTAATGCCTCTCCTCAAGAGGTGCTCACCACGTGCCCTACCTGCCATACCTCAGTTGCACCTCACCACACAAAGGGAATTCAGGGCTTTTAAAGACTGATTCAAATTTAGCATCTCTGAATAGGACTTCATTAGAAAATAAAAAATAGACCTACAAAAATTTTCAGATTTAAGTCCTGGGATGTAATTACAAGGATTGTGCTGGAGTCCTTGTGGTGCAGTGGTTAAGAGCTTGGCTGCTAACCAAAAGGTCAACAGTTTGAATCCATCAGCCCCTCCTTGGAAACCCTATGGGACAGTTCTATTTACTCTGTCCGAAAGGGTCACTATGAGTCCGAATCAACTGGGTGACAATGGGTTTTTGTTTTGATTTTGGTTTGGTGCTGGAGGAGTGTTTTCAAACTTTAACTCCTTTCATTGGGGAACCATATTTATTATAAACAACAAAAAGAAATATCATCTACTACTGAATAGGTCTTCTCAGATCCCCCGATTTGCCGAGAATTATTTTCAGGGATATTTAATTCAGAGCTTTCCTTTCAGGGTGTAGGCACTTTCCATTTTTGAATATGAGTTATACTACACCGGCCTCTATTATTTCTGGATTACATGTCAGGGATGGAAAATGAATTGAGTGCTTTGAGGGGAAAAAAAAAATCACTACCAGAAAGATAAATAGACCTATTCTACTAGCTTACTAAAAGTAGGGGCTCTGGAAAGATCATTGGTTTGGTTTTCTGCAAAGCAAATCTTCTTGGATACTCTTCAGAGTCGTGAAAAATTCCTCAGCAGCAGGTGGGAGGTAGGCCTATTGATACCACACTTTCTTCTGGCACTGGGCTTCTTGGGCTGATAAGGCCCACACTGACTTCAAAGAGAGGCTTTTCTTTGCTATGTGGTTTTCAAATATAACTACTCGTTTGAACTCTCAGATCTTAGGCTTTAGGAAAAAAGTCAACAATCAGACAAGTTTACATATTTATTGTGTTTGCCATAGGATGGAGAGATTTTTTTTCTCTTGCTCAGTCAATAAGGGTATTTATTCAACAAATGTGTATTGTTCCTAATATACATTTAGCAGATACTACTGTGTGCCGATGACACAATGCTCAAAACTGAGGTAGCCCCTCACCTAACAGCTCTCAGCCTAGGAAGCATCTAGATGGGTCAACAACTTGTACTTCAGTGTGAGAAACGCCATGTTGAGGCCACACGGGGTGCTATGGGAATCACGTAGCAGGGGAGATCAGGGAAGACAAAGAAGTGACTTGTAATTGTGATCTCAGGGATCCAGTTGCCGTGAGTTGATTCCAACTCATTGTGACCCCATGTGTGTCAGAGTAGAGCTGTGCTCCACAGGGTTTTCAATTGTTGATTTTTCAGAAATAGATCACCACACCTTTCTTGTGAGGCTCCTCTGCGTTGACTTGAGTTGCCAATCTTTCTGTTAGCAGCAAAGCATATTAATCATTTCCACCACCCAGGGACTTGATTTCAGGGATGTTGTTGTTGTTGTTAGGTGCTGTCAAGTTGGTTCCAACTCATAGGGACCCCATGTACAACAGAATGAAACACTGCCTGGTCCTGTGCCTTCCTCACAGTTGTTGCTATGTTTGAGCCCACTATTGTAGCTACTATGTCAATCCATCTCGTTGAGGGTCTTCCTCTTTTTCACTGACCCCCCACTTTACCAAGCATGATGTCCTTCTCCGGGGACTGGTCCCTCCTGATAACACGTCCAAGGAGCTTTCAAGGAGAACTCTGGCCATATTTCTTCCAAGACAGGATCATTCATCCTATTGGTAGTCAGTGAATGCCATATTCAATATTCTTCACCAACACCATAATTCAGGGGTATCAATTCATTTTCAGTCTTCCTTATTCCTTGTCCAGCTTTCATATGCATATGAGGCAATTGAGAAAATATCATGGCTTAGGTCAGGTGCACCTTAGTCCTCAAAGTGACATCTTTGCTTTTCAACACTTTAAAGAGGTCTTTGGCAGCAGATTTGCCCAGTGCAATATGTCGCTTGATTTTCTGACTGCTGCTTCCATGGGCATTGATTATAGACCCAAGTAAAATGAAATCCTTGACAACTTCCATCTTTTCTCTTTTTATCACTACAACCACTTTTGAATGATCTTCAGCAAAATTTTACTTGTGTATAATATTATTAATGATAAAACACCAGAAAAAAACCAAACCCAGTGCTGTTGAGTTGATTCCAACTCATAGCGACCCTAGATATTGTTCGATAATTTCCACATTCTGTTGGGTCACCTTTCTTTGTAATGGGCACAAATATGGATCTCTTCCAGTCACTTGGCCAGGTAGATGGTAGGTCTTAACTAGGGGGAGAGAAAATGAGCAAAGGCCCTGAGGTTGAAGAGAACACAGCATACTTGGAGAACTGAGAGAAGAAGGTATATGTGGAGGTGAGGTGACAGAAGCATGTTTTGCAGGGAATAGTTGGATAAGAAGGTGATGTGGTATCAGGTTAAAGGGGGAAAAAGTATAAGCTTATGGAGAGTATAGCGAAATATATTAGGAAGTGTGAACTCCATTCCCATGGAAAGTTGTCGAATGGTTTCTCTGCAGTAAAATAGCATGATTGGATTTATGTTTCTGGAGGCCACTCTGGTTGCTGTGTTGCAAATGATTGAGGGAGACAAAGTCTGGAGTTATGAGATAGGCAGACCATTGAGAGGGCTGTTGTAGGCATCTAGTTGAGAGACAATGGTGGCCTAAGTTTATGTACTGGAAGTGGAAAGCACAAGATGGATGAATTTGAGAGAAGTTTAGAAGGTAGAATTTATAGGACTTGGTGGCAGATATGATATAGATGGCGGCGGGGAGGGAGGAATTTAGGATGACACTGAAATTACTCAAGTTTCTGGCTTGGGTGCTAGGCTGATAGTGGGGTAATTTAGAGACAATGAACCCAGAAGGAAGAGCAGACCTGGAGGTGAAGGTCTCTAATTCAGTTCTGGACTGATTTGAGATGTGTAGTAAATGCTACTGGTGGCCTATCCATATCGACTTGGTCTACCATTGAAGTTGCTTGAAGACAGGATGAAAGCTTCTGTATATCTCCACCTGAGGTCATTCTCTGGCCACTATAGTGAGCTTGACTGTAGGGCACATGTAGATAGATTGAAGTTTCAGGGAATTAATGCCCAGGATTGACCATCCCCAGGGAAGGATGGGAATTAGAGGATAAATGCCCCATCTTTCTTGCCCCTCGATGTAATAATTCCGAAGTATGTTCCACAGCGTCTCAGGGGGTCCCCAGTGAGATCGAACCCCAGATACCAGCAGTGAAAACCTGCCTATTAACACACCCTCTGCTGGTTTCCCTTCTTTCCCTGCCTCACTTCCCATTCCTTTAGAATGCCTCCTGGGATGACCTCCTTCTAAAATAAACTATTTGCTCCCAAATCTAAGTATTGCAGTCTACTTATGGGGAATCCAAATTAAGACAAGGTGTTTGTGAAACAGCCAAGTAGAGATTCTAGAAAACAAAATGGATATGAAGGTTTAAAGCTTAGGAGCAAAGTTTAGGCCAGAGGTATAAATTTTGGAGTTATCAATAATATGCTTTCTCACTGAGGTTGTAGAAGTAGTTGCTATTTCAGGAGAGTGTGTAGGAGAAGAAAAGAGGGTCTAGGAAAGAATCATAAGAGACAGTAACATTTAGGGTCAGACAGAGGAAGAATTGTCCTCAAATAGAATGAAAAGAAACAGCTAGAGAGGTAAGAGGAAAACCAACAGAGTGAGGGGCCACAAAAAGTCAAGGGATGGGTGGGACTATTTCAGTGCTTGCCATGGACTGAATTGTGTCCCCCAAAAATATATGTCAACTTGGTTAGGCCATGATTCCCAGTATTGTGTGGTTATCTTTCATTTTGTGATTATAATTTTATGTTAAACAGGATTAGGATGGGATTATAACACCCTTACTACTGTCACACCCCTGATCCAATATCCAGGGAGTTTCCCTGGAGTGCAGTCTGCACCACCTTTTATCTTACAAGAGATAAAAGGAAACAGAAGCAAGCAGGACCTCATACCACCAAGAAAGAAGCACATAGAGCAGAGTGTGTTCTTTGGACCTGGGGCTCCTGTGCCAAGTAGCTCCTAGTCCAGGGGATGATTGAAGAGAAGGACCTTCCTCCAGAGCCAATAGAGAGAGAAAGCCTTCCTATGGAGCTGACAGCCTGAATTTGGACTTCTAGCCTACTAGACTCTGAGAAAATAAATTTCTCTTTGTTAAAGCAATCCACTTGTGGTATTTATTTCTGTTATACCAGCACTAGATGACTAAGACAGTGCTGCACTCTCAAAGGTCAATAAGAGAAGGACTCAAATGGGGTCGCTGGATTTTGCCACAAGGAGGTAATCGGTGACCTTGGGGAACACAGTTTCAGTAAAACAAGAAGGCAAAGTAGGCCTCATGAGTGTAGGCATGAATGAGAAGTGAGAAAGTCTGGGCAGAGACTGTAGACAATCCTCTGAAGAAGTTAAGCTATGAAGAGAGTGAGAACAAAAGAACAGTAGTTGGAGATGGGTATAGGGAAGAAATGGAGTTGTTTTTCTTTATTTTTTAAGATGGGACAGTTCGAGCTTTTGGAGTTCTGGTGGATTCTTCTCCAAAGGTACTTAACAAAGTTTCATCACTCCCAAATCATTCATCAACTATAAATGGAGAATCTACTATGTGCCAGACATTGTTCTAGGTCCTGGGGTTGTAGCGTTGAATAGAACAGTCTAATAGGAGAGATCAAACATTAAGCTAATGATTGCACAAATATCCTGATGATTAGTATTGTGAAAAGTGGTTTGAATGACAAGTACAACTACAAGAACATATTTCAAGGGGACATAACCTATTAGGGATGCCAGAAAAAAAGCTTCCCCAAAAGATGATATTTGAGCTAAAATTAAGCAAAGGTAGGTAGATGTTTGGTGGGGGGGTGGGTAGTGGAGGGTGAATATTCCAGATAGGGGGTTCAATGTGTGTGAAACCTGCACTTTCAGAAACAGAGAGAAGAACAGATGGAAGGCCACTACAAAGGGAGTTTAGCCAGGAGGAGAAGGTCAAGGCACAGGGCTGGGGAATTGGCTATACAAAAAAAAAAAAAAACAACCCTCATTGCCATCGAGTCCATACCAACTCATAGGAACCCTATAGGACAGAGTAGAACTGCCCTATAGGGATTCAAGGAGCTGTGGATTTGAACTGCTGACCTTCTGGTTAGCAGCCAAGCTTTTAACCACTGTGCCACCAGGGAGGGCTCCCGGGCTATACAAAGGCCCAGCTTAAATTCTACTTCATCTATAAAACTACCACCCTGAAGTAACCTTTTCTTCCCCTGAATTCCCAGATAACTTTGTTTGCACCTCTCTATGGGAGGCAATATTACCCACTGGTTGAAAGCATAGGCTATGGATTTACACGGACTGTGCAAGTCACACATCACAGTTTTGTCAATTAGGTAGTGGTGGGTTCTTGAGACCTTGGTAGGTGCAGACAGGTAGCATGCTCACTGCTAACTCAAAGTAGAGTAGTTTGAGTTCACCTAAAAGTGCCTGGGAAGAAAAGTGGTGATCTGTTCCCAAAAAATCAGCCATTGAAAACCCCATGGAGCCCAGCTGTACTCTGACACACATGGGATCGCCATGAGTCAGAGTCGACTTGCCCACAACTGGATCCTCGAGCAGCTACTCTGAGTCTGCTTCTCCTCTATAAAATGGAGATAGTTACTGCCTCACCGGGTTGCTATACATTAATTAGATAATGCATAATCTAGCTCACTACAATTCCCATGTGAATTCCATCACCAAGCAGCATTTGGGCTCCCCGAGGAGAAAGGGAGCCTTTTCCCCGTGTTCATGGAGAACTGGGTACTCATATTAGGGTGAGAAACAGTTTCAATTCTCCTGGAGTCCAGATTTCTGAGGTCCAGGGAGTTGGGGTAACCCACCCAAGCCCATTGCCCTGAGATTGTCTTTTGAACCTTGAGCCTTGAGAAAACTGGTTTCCTAAAGTTACCTTAAAGTCGAACAATAACCTAGTAAATAGCTTAGTAAGCCTGTTTTGCCTTAGGCATTGTGCTCTTTTGAAGAATTATCTATGTGCAGTTTTCGAGACACAGAAACTCCAAAGTCAGACTAAAAGCTTTGTTTTAGGGTAAATTGTTATTATATAAACACACTGTTCTGGCTTTGTTTCCATGGCAATGTCAATAACACACCATATAAGAATCTTGGGAAAGTTCTTTAATCTTTGGGACATTTTTGACTCCTTAGTCGAAAGGATGGAAACTCTGGTGACATCGTGGTTAAGAGCTACAGCGCTAACCAAAGGGTCTGCAGTTCAAATCCACCATGTGCTCCTTGGAAACCCAATGGGGCATTTCTACTGTGTCCTACAGTGCTGCTATGAGTTGGAATCGACTCAACAGCAATGGGTTTTTAGTTGAAATTTTACCTTAATTTGCAAATTTTGTATTAAATAAGCTTCAGTCAATTTCTATTATTGGCTTAATATGATTTTTGCTTTAACAATTAGTATTTTCATTTCTGTACTATCTTTTTTGATTTAAGACTCCAGTAGGATGGTATTAGTTTCCTAATGCTGCTGTAACAAAGTACCACAAATTTAGTGGCTTAAAACAACACAAATTTATTTTACAGTTCTAGAGGTCAAAAATTGTGCTATAACTAATTACCACAAATTTAGAGGCTTAAAACACACAAATTTATTATTTTACAATTCTGGAGGTCAGGAGTCTAAAATCAAAGCATTGGCAGGAGCGCATTTCTTCTGGGAGGCGTCAGGGCAGAATCCATTTCTTGCCTTTTTCTGCTTCTAGAGGTTGCCTACTTTCCTTGGTTCATAGTCCCTTCCTCAAATCACGCCAATCTCATACATTAATTATTACATCTCCTACTACTTACCGTCTGATCTGCCTCCCTCCCTCATTAAGGACCCTTGTGATTACATGTGCCCACCCGGATAATCTCTCCATCTCAAGATCTTTGATCACATCTGCAAAGTTCTTTTACCACGTAAATTAACATATCCACAGGTTCTGGGGATTAGGATGTGGATGTCCTTGGACAGCGGGCATTGTTAAGCCTTTCTCAGGTAACAAGATTCCACTGGATATGCGTCCTATATATAAAATACCTGGGTTCAAGTTTAAGTTCTAACATTTACTTGTTGTTAGGTGCCGTCAAGTTGGTGCTGACTCATAGTGACCCTATGTACCACAGAACAAAACACTGCCCAGTCCTGTGCCGTGCTCACAATCCTTGTTATGCTTGAGCCCATCGTTGCAGCCACTGTGTCAATCCATCTCATTGAGGACCTTCCTCTCTTTCACTGACCCTCTACTTTACCAAGCATAATGTGTTTCTCCTAAGGACTGATGCCTCCTGATAACATGTCCATGTGAGATACAGCCTGGCCATGCTTGCTTCTAAGGAACATTCTGGTTGTGCTTCCTCTAAGACAGATTTGTTCATTCTTTTGGCAGTCCATGGTATATTCAATATTCTTCTCTAACACCACAATTCAAAGGCATCAATTCTTCAGTCTTCCTTATTCATTGTTCAGCTTTTACATCGTATGATGCGATTGAAAATACCATGGCTTGGGTCAGGCACACCTTAGTCTTCAAGGTGACATCTTTGCTTTTCAACACTTTAAAGAGGTCCTTTGCAGCAGATTTGCCTAATGCAATGCATCTTTTGATTTCTGGACTGCCACTTTCCATGACTATTGATTGTGGATCCAAGTAAAATGAAGTTCTTTACAACGTCAATCTTTTTTCTGTTTATCATGAGGTTCCTTATTGGTCCAGTTGTGAGGATTTTAGTTTTCTTTATGTTGAGGTGTAATCCATACTGAAGGCTATGGTGTTTGATCATCATCAGTAAGTGCTTCAAGTCTTTTTCACTTTCAGCAAGCAAGATTGTGTCATCTGCATAACGCAGGTTGTTAATGAGTCTTCCTCCAATCCTGATGCCCTTTTCTTCATACAGTCCAGCTTCTTGGATTATTTCCTCAGCATATGGATTGAATAGGTATGGTGAAAAGATACAGCCCTGATGCACACCTGTCCTGACTTTAAACCACACAGTATCCCCTTGTTCTGTCCCAACAACTGCCTCTTGATCCATGTACAGGTTCCTCATGAGCACGATTAAGTGTTCTGGAATTCCCATTCTTCACAATGTTATCTGTAGTTTGTTATGATCCACAGAGTTGAATGCCTTTGCATAGTCAATAAAACAAAGGTAAATATCTTTCTGGTATTCTCTGCTTTCAGCCAGGATCCATCCGACATTAGCAATGATATTCCTGGTTCCACGTCCTCTTCTCGATCTGGCCTGGATTTCTGGCAGTTCCCTGTCAATATACTGCTGCAACCACTTTTGAATGATCTTCAGTAAAATTTTGCTTGCATGTGATATTAATGATATTGTTCAATAATTTCCAGATTAGGTTGGATTACCTTTCTTGGGAAAAGGAATATTGGATAAGTTATTTAACACTGAAGCCTCAGTTTCCTCTTCTGTAAACAGAGAGTCATAAGAAAATATGCCTGGAGAAGAACCTGCTAATTGCCTGACCTACTACTTCCAGTCCTCATTCCTCACTACTCATAAAGTCCTGATTATGCTCAGGAATCAGTCATCCATGTGCTCTGAGAACCACACCTTGAGAACCTCAGGCTTAGACTAATGAACATTCATCTTTTGTGGTTGGGAAGGGCCAATCCTGCCTTAAAGCCCGTGGATGACTGATTCCTGCACGTGATCAGGGCTTTATGAGAAGCTCAGTGTCCCCTAAGCACTGAGCCCACCTTTCCCCCTCCCTTCCACCCGCCCCTAGTAAGCACTAATAAACTTTAGTCTCTTGCCTGTTCAAGACATCTCATATCAGTGGGATCAGACAATATTTGTCCGTTTGTGACTGACTTATTTCACATCAAGACGGTGGAGTGGAAAGATGGAAAGACGTCATTGAGCTGCTGAACTAATCAGCCAGAAACACCCTCCCTTCAGAACTGTATGTAAAAGGAATTTTAAATGCCCTTATTGTTTACCTTCACAAAGGCCCAGGTTAAATATTACCTGTCCCATAAAACTTTCCCAATTTTCCCAACCTCAAGTGATCTTCCCTGCCCCTAAATTTCTGCATCAGTTTATTAGGATTTCTCTAACCCAACAATAACAATGACCCATTTTAAGTTGAACTTTCTGTTATTTATAGCCCAAATCAACTAAACTAGTAAAATGTCCCACCAGTTAATGAATTGTAAGGGTAATATGAGAATCCCTTGCCTGCCATTAACACTTTCACACAAAATAGTTTATATAGATGAACAAATCATGAATGGAACCAAGGCATAGCCCGGGCAAGGTAGCAGTTCTAAGTCAGTCTCTTTACTATGCCATAAGGAGGCTCACTCTTTGACAGGGTGGACCAACCCAAGTGTATTAGTTTCCTATAGCTGCTATAACAAATTACCACAAATTTAGTGGCTTAAACAACACAAACTTATTATCTTACAGTCCTGGGGATCAAATATCTGAACTGGATCTCACTAGTCTAAAATCAAAAGGAGCCCTGGTGGTGCAGTGGTGAAGAGCTTGGCTGCTAACCAGAAGGCCAGTGGTTCAAACCCACCACCTGGTCTGCAGGAGAAAGCTGTGGCAATCTGCTTCCATAAAGATTTATAGCCTTGGAAACTCTACAGGGCAGTTCTTCTCTGTCCTATAGGGTCTCTATGATTCAACTTTACAGCAACAGGCAGGCTAAAATCAAGGCGTGAGCTGAACTGCATTTCTTTTAGAGCCTCTGGGAAAGAATCTGTTTCCTTACCTTTTCCTTTTTCAGCTTCCAGGGGCTGCCTGCATTCCTTGGCTCGTGGCCCTTTCTTCTACCTTCAAAGCAGCATCTTCGAATCTCTGAATCCCTCTCCTGCTCCCCTTTTCTGCTTTAAAGAACCTTGTGATTACACTGGGCACAGCAGGATAATCTCTTTATTTTATTGTCAGCTGATTAGCTAGCTTAATTCCAGCTGCAATCTTAGCCCTCCTGTTCCAGGGATTCAGATATGGACATATTTGGGAAGGGGGCACTATTCTGCCTACCACACCAAGTTTGAGGACACCTGAAAAAGCAAGGCAGCAGAGAGGTGAAAGAAAAATTTCTTACAGAGAGTCACTGCTTGTTTTAGCTACTGTTTCTAGCCATCATTTATTAAACATACATTATAAGCCAGATTTTAAAATTTATTACATCTCATCCAATACTCCCTCCTTGAGGTTAAAAGCCGGCCCTGCTACATGGCACAACTGGGATACTAGCCCAGGGCTGCCTAATTCTACAGCCTAAAGTCTCCCTAAACCTACTTACCAATAACTCTCCCAGATGAAAAAATTAAAACAAGGAACTTCCCCCAGAGCCGACCGAGAGAGAAAGCCTTCCCCTGGAGCTGGGGCCCTGAATTCGATCTTCTAGCCTACTAGACTGTGAGAGAATAAATTTCTGTTTGTTAAAATCATCTACTTGTGGTATTTCTGTTATAGCAACACTAGATAACTAAGACTGCATCTGGTACCATAAGAGTGGGGTACTGCTCTAACAGATATCTAAAATGTGGAAGCAGTTTTGAAGCTGTGAATGGGTAGAGGCTGGAAGAGTTTTAAAGTTACTAATAATACAAGCATAGATTGCCTTGAAGAAACTGTTGGTGGAGCTATGGACATAGAAGACAATTACGGTGAGGACTCAGAAGGAAATGAGGAGAGCTATACACCAGAGACAGCACAGACAAAGCAGCAGCAGAGAAATGGCAGCGGCAGAACCAGGGCACCAGTGGGTGACAGCACTGGAGGCGACCCACGGAACAAGAGAGCTGAGTGCCTTTGCCCAGAAGGTTTCCTGGCAGAGCTGGGTGCTTCTGGGCACTTATTGCTAGAGCTAGGCTTGCAGACCCAGGGAACAAGAGAGCTGAGTGCCTTTTGGTGGAGTGGGGTGCCTCCAGGCACTTATTGGTAAAGCTAAAGAGCTTTGGAACACTTGCTGGAGCAGGCAGACGCCAGCTGGCCCCAGGGCCTGAGGGGCTGAGAGGTCAAGGAAACAGGAAGCAGAAGCTGAAAAGACAAGGAACACAGGAAGCAGAGCTGCTTCAGTCTCAAAGGGTAGGGCCATGACCTCTGGAGTCTCAAAGGGTGGATCCATGGCCTCTGGGGTTTTAAAGGGTAGGGCCACAGCCTCCTATGTTTCAAAGAGTCAGATTTCACCAACTCAATTCAGGAGTGTGGGGCTGCCTTTCATGAGTGCCAGTAGGACAGGGCCAGATCTGCAGCCCAAATTGAGGGGTGAGGCTGCTATGCCCAAGGGGCAGAAGAATGGGACCTGCCGAGGCCAAGGGGGTAGGGTCACCACCCAGATGGACTAAGAGAATGGGTCCACTCAAATGCGAGGGAGCAGACTTCCCTTTCCAGTGAGCCTGGAAGGCAGAGTTGAAGCCCAGGGCCAAGGGGCCTCCACCCAGAATCCAGAGAGTATATGCCCAATACTCAGAGCCTGGAGGCAAGGACATCACCTAAATGGTCTCAGAGAACAGAGGATTATGTTCAAGCTTTGAGACCTAATGTAATGTGTTCTACTGACTTCCTTGGTGCCTGTTATCCTTTCTTTCCCTCCAACTTCTATTTGCAAAAGAAATATCTACCTTGTGCCTGTTCCACCTTTGTACTCTGGAAGCAGATAATTTGTATTTCAGATTTCGCAGGTGAAGAATTTTTGGATTTGGGGCTTGGAGTTGATTTAAGACTTTTGCTATGATATGATGGAGTCAATGTGTTTTATATGTGGCAAGGACATGAATTTTGGGGTGTGGAATGTTATGGATTGAATTGTGTCAGAACGATGACACATTGTAAAAATTGCAACCAATGGCACAGAACAATCTGTATACAAACTGTTAAAGAGGAAACCTAATTTGCCACGTAAACTTTCACCTAAAACACAATAAAATGCTATTAAAAAATTATAATATCCATTCCTATGGTGATAAAAATTTTTTATCTATTTTTAAGTTTTATTAAAGTAAAATACATATAACTCAAAATTTGTCACTTAAATCTAAGTGTACAATTCAGTGGCATTAATTATATTCACAGTGTTCTATAGGCATCACCACTATGTATTTCCATTTTTCATCACTCTGTACCCATCTAAAAATAACTACCCATTCCCTACTCTCCCCTGCTAACTTCTAACCTATTTTCTGTTGCTGCTAATTTGTCTATTGTAGATATTTTGTACACTGTATTTTTACCCAAATAATGTACGCCTCTGCGTTTGTTTGCTGAATGTCCTCTCCCCCGGCGAGAAAACCTCACAAGTTCCACTATGCCAATCCTTCTGTACATGTTGCTGTGAAAAAGAATTAGCATACAGCACCTAAGAAAATACCTGTCAGTGGGAGGGACCAGCTGAACAAACATGGAAGGTGCACCTTATTTGCATAAAAATATGGTAAGTGGACTCATACAATATTTGCCCTTTTGTCTCTGGTTTAGTTCACTTAGCTCAACGTTTTCAAGGTTCATGTGTCATAGTGTGTATCAGAACTCTATTCTTTTTCATGGCTAGTAATATTCCATTTTATGTAAAACTACATTTTTTAATCCAATTGGGTTGTGGTGCCCCAATTTCATATTTTGAAAAATTTCAAGCCTTCAAAAAACCAAAAGAAACTACAGTAAAATCCGTGTACACTTATATACCCTTCATCTAGATCAGGAGTTAAACCTAAAACCCATTGCCCTGGAGTCAATTACAACTCATGGTGACCCTATAGGACAGATTAGAACTGCCCCATAGAGTTTCCAAGGAGTGGCTGGTGGATTTGAACTGCTGACTTTTTGGTTAGCAGCCTTAGCTCTTAATCACTGCACCACCACGGGTCCTGTAAAGGCTAGATATTAAATATTTTAGTCTTTGTGGATCACATGATCTCTGGCACAACTACACAACCTTGCTGTTGTAGCACCAAGGTATCCTTAGATGGTAGTAAACAAATGGCATGGTTATGTTCCAGTAAAACTTTATTTGTAAAAATGGGTGGTGGGCTAGGTTCAACAAGGCCATAGTTTGCTGACCCCTACCTAGATCCACCCAACATAAATATTTTTGCTCCATTTGCTTTAACTCTCTCTGAGTGTGTGTACATGTGTCTGTACCTATGTACTTTTTTCCTGAACTATTTGAAAGTAAATATCAGACACCTCATCCCTAAATCCTTCATCATCTATCTCCTAAGGACAAGGACTTTTTCCTATATAGCCACAAACCATTATTTCATTCAAAGAATTTAATATTATTATACAATATTATTTTAATACATTTTATATTCAAATTTCTCCAGTTGACCTTTATTAGTTGCCGTTGAGTCAGTTCCAACTCATGGTGATCCCATGTGTATCAGAGTAAAATGTGCTTCATAGAATTTTCAAAGGCTGATTTTTCAGAAACAGATCATTAGGACTTTCTTTCAAGGTGCCTTTGGGTGGACTTGAACCTCCAACCTTTGGTTAGTAGCTCAGCTGAATGTGTTAACTATTTGCACCACGCAAGGACTCCTTCAATTGACCTTATTCTGTTCTTTAGAGCTGTTTTCCTCTCTTACCTTTGATCCAGGATCCAATCAAGGATCCTGTATTGCATTTGGTTGTCATGTCCCTTTAGTCTCCATTTATCCAGAAGAGTCCCAGTTCTTTTCCTTTCATGACATAGATTTTCTGAAGAGTCCAAGGCAGTTGTCTTATAGAATGCCCTACATCCTGGATTTGTCTAGTTATTTCCTCATGATTAGATTTAGATTAAACATTTTTTACAAGAATACTACACAGATGACACGAGTGATGTTGGGTATGGAATGTTCTTCCCACGTGCCACATCAGGAGACACAGAGTGGTATTTGTCCTTTTACTGGTGATTCTAAATTTGATCACTTAAGGGGTGTCTATAAGACTGCTCTATTCTAAAGTTACCTTTATTTCTCTTTGAAATTAATAAGTAATCTGTGGAACCATAGCTTGAGACCATGTGAATATCTTGTTCACCACACCTAAATGGTTAATGTACTTGGCTGCTAAGCCAGTTGGAAGTTCAAGTCTATCCAGAGGGACCCCAAAGAAAGACCTGATGATCTGCTTCAAAAAATCAACCATTAAAACCCTTATGGAGCACAGCTCTACTTTGACACACATGGGTTGGCCATGGTCACAGTCGACTTGATGGCAACTGGTTTTTAATAAACCTTGCATTGATCAGGGATTACACTAAGGCTGCAAAATAGTGATTTTCTAAGTCTACATTTCTTTTATATTTGTAAAGAAAAGGTTTTCTTCTTCCACTCACCCCCACTCCCACTCTTTTTAAGAATCATTATGGACTTCCAAATACTTTTGTTTATTCATAGCTTCTTTTTCAAATTCATTGCTCCATCATCGTGTTGTATCAAACTCTTCTAGAACTAATCTTTCCAACCTGTGCGATATTCTTGTACAGAACACATTGTGGCACAATAAAATACGTTTGGCCTGAAAGCAGTAGTGATGGATTTTTATTTTTTAATTCATAATTTATATAAGAACCACAAACCTCAAACTTTCAAGTCAAACAGTAATTATATTATGTGGTGTGTGTGTAGGAAATATATATTCAGGTGATTTTTCCCCCAAAGATTACACTCAAAGATTACAAAGAAGCAATGAATATTAAACACCAATGGAAGCAGTGGCTGCCTGAAGGCTCCTGAGCACGCAGTCCATCTTTCCCAAAGATTCTTCTCCAGACACAGCTCAGTTCCTAACGTTCTTTATTGGAATTATCCCTATAAAGCTTTAATGAACTCTATTCCACTCCAATTTGGGATGGAAGGGAGAAGAAGAGAAGAAAGGTAGATTCATGAAAGTGCACAGAGACCCTGGAGCATGAAAAGGGTGGCCTCACCCCCTCACTCACTGAACCACTAGTGCAAGGTGACCAATTCATACAGAGGCCACAGCCCAGACTAGGAGGCTGATCTGTGTGGAAACTCATCTTACCTGAAGACTGCAGAATGGTCCCAGCAACCCTGGGCCTGAAGGACATTGTTTAAGCCATTAGTTTCTAAGTAGAGAAATCACATAAAGTCACTAGCATCTCTGTGATATTTCATTTATTGAATTAATTGTCAGATTAGGAAAGGACTTGAGGGACTGGCACACTAGGCTAGCTGGGTATGTTATAGGTCACTCCAAGCAGAGCAAAGGAACTGAGCACCAAAAAGAATTGAAACACCTTGATGGTACTCCCATCCCTTCATGTTTAGGTACATGAAGTGCCAGTACCAGTTGTCTTAGAGTTGATTCCAACTCATGGCGAACCCATGTGTGTCAGAATACAAGTGTGTCCCACAGGGTTTTCGATGGCTGATTTTTTGGAAGTAGATAGTCAGGCCTTTCTTCTGAGGTGCCTCTGGGTGGACCTGAACCTCCCACCTTTCAGTTAGCAGCCAAGCAATTTAACTGTTTACATCACCCAGGGTGTAAACAGGTACATAAAGATGACTTTAATGACCTACCTAAATGAAAATAGCTCGCGCTTCCTGAATACTTATTAAGTATCAGACCTGGTACTAGGTACATGATGTGCATTATCACATTTAATCTTTTATGAATCTCTTTTAGTACCTATAATTAATAGGAAGGAGACTAAGACCAGAGACGTTAAGCTACTTCCATAGGGTCACACAGCTGATACATTTCAGGACTGGGATTAAAACTCAAGACTTCTGACTTCAGTGTTCTCTGTCTCAACCAAGAAGTGCTTTCTACTGCCTTCTCTACACAGTGGTTTCTTTCTCAGCAGAGGAATGCTCAAACCATCAGCCCTATGCCACCCTACGTCAAGTGGCTTTTTTGGTGTTATTTGGGATAAAGCTTGGACAAATGTGTAAAATAAATAGGCACAAAGAATACCTGCAGGGGAAGTAAATAAATGAGAGATTGGTGTTTTACGCCATTCTGATTCTCAAAGGAGACAATGAACTTTTGACTGCTGCTATGGATTTAATTGTGTCACCCCAAAATAGATGTAGAAGTCTTACCCACCCCCACCACCATACCTGTAGGTATGATCCTCTTTGGAAATAGGGGGTTTCTTTTGTTGTATTATTGAAGCCATACCAGAGTAGAGTGAATCCTAAACCCAGTCACTTCCGAGTTATTAAAAAAAAAAGCAGAATAGACACAAGGAACACACACAGGGGGAAAGACAGATGCCAAGGAACGCTAAGGATTCCAAGGGACTCACAGAGCCACCAATAAGGAAGGTCCTCCCCCTAGAGCCACACCCTGAGTTCAGACTTCTCTAGCCTCCTGAACTATGGGAAAATAAACTTCTGTTCTTTAAAGGCACCCACTTGTGCTCTTTCTGTTATGGCAGCACTACATAACTAAGACAACTACTTAGATGAGATGTGGGGAGAGTGTGTACTATTTCATTTCAACAAATACTCAGTGTCTTCAACAAGAACAAAGATTGTAACTGGTGCGTCACACCTTGTCTTCAGGAAGGCCTGTTTGACTTGATCTTCCTCTCTGCCTGGGAGAGGCGTGAAGTTGCTAAGCTACTATGGGGAAAGGAATTTGTGCTGGAATTGTTTTTCCAGACCTGATGTCCTAGCATCCCTGATTTTTTGTTTTTGTTGAATCACCTTCTTCATTCCAGCACTTAGAGTGTGTTGTGACAATCCACTGTGAAAAGAATGTTACAGGTATGCCATGGCACTGATGACTTCTTGGCTGGCTCAGTCACATGGGAGGGCAGTTACTGTATGCAGCCACTCTGTACTATAAAGGTGAGGCTGTGATTATTCCTTCCCTCTTTCTGAAAGAAACGTGGGTGAGGGTTAGAGTTATTGTTGTTGAGACAGAACAGAACAAGCGTGGCCACAGAATCAAATCAAAATCTTATTGACATTTGATGTAGAAGCAAAATTTAAATGTTAAAATTATAGATTCTACCTTGAGGCTATGCTCTTTTTATTTTTTTTTATTGTACTTTAGATAAAGGTTTACTGAACAAACCAGTGCTGTAGAACAATGTGTGTAGTAAAAAGTCACTACGCACATTGTTCTACAGCATTGGTTAACAACCCAATGACATGTCAACACTCTCCCTTTTCAAACTTAGGTTCCCTATTACCAGTTTTTCTGTTCCCTCCTGCCTTCCAGTTCCTGCCCCTCGGCCGGTGTGCCCCTTTAGTCTCGATTTGTTTTGTGGGCCTGCCTAATCTTTGACTTAAGGGTGAACCTCAGGAGTGATTTCATTACTGAGTTGAAAGGGTGTCTGGGGCCATATTCTCAGGGTTTCTCGGTCTTTGTCAGGCCAGGAGTCTGGTCTTTCTTTTTGAGTTAGAATTTTGTTCTACATTTTTCTCCAGCTCTGTCCGGGACCCTCTATCATAATCCCTGTCAGAGCAGTCAGTGGTGGTAGCCAGGCACCATCTAGTTGCACTGGACTCAGTCTGGTGGAGGCCGTGGTAGGTGTGGTCCATTAGTCCTTTGGGCTAATCTTCCCTTGTGTCTTTAGTTTTCTTCATTCTCCCTTGCTTCTGATGGGATGAGACCAGTGGAGTGTCCTAGATGGCCGTTGAGGCTATGCTTTTGCAATTTAGCTTAATGCCTTTGCAATTCATTCAAGTTATTGCCTGTATCAATGGTTCTTTTTTTTCAGTGCTGAGTAGTATGCCATGGAATAAATTTTTTTTTAACTTCTGAAAAAAATTAATTTGATTTTCTTAATTGAGGCAGAATTTACACCACATAAAACCAACCACTTTACATTAGTTTTACAAAAAGGAGAAGCAGATCATGTGCTAATGCTGTCTCCAAAAAAGAAAAACTTTAAGCTAGAAATAGATTTATGAACATGTCATGCTTGTGGAAAATGACTGTCTCTGAGTTTCTCCAGTTTCCTCTCCTATTGTCCTCTCCCTTTGGGGGGAAAAAAGCAGACTGCTTCTATATTTGGTGAATGGTTCAGTACAAGTTCCTTTTCCATCTGCTTGCACTCATGTTATTAACATCTGTTCACCCCTTTCAATGGATGTCAGATTGTCTCTCCAACACTTCTACACGGTCTTCATTGTTTATTTTATTTTATTTTTGGACAGGTAATACTTGTCTATTGCACAAAACATGAAAAGCACAGAATGGTGCATAAAAGAAGGTAAGTCTCCCTCACTCCCTCCCTCAACAACTCAGTTTCCTTCTCTGGAGCCAACAATTATTTTAACCTTCTTAGGCATTATTACAGAGCTATCCTGTGCATTTACAGATAGATGCTGTCATGGATTGAATTGTGTCCCCCCAAAATATGTGTCAACTTGGTTAGGCCATGATTCTCAGTATCGTGTGGTTGTCTTCCATTTTGTGAATATAATTTTATGTTAAAGAGGATTAGGGTGGGATTGTAACAACCTTACACAGGTCATATCCCTGATCCAATGTAAAGGGAGTTTCCCTGGGGTGTGTCCTGCACCACCTTTTATCTTATGAGAGATAAAAGGAAAAGGAAGTGAGCAGAGAGCTGGACCTCATACCACCAAGAAAGCAGCACCAGGGAACAGAGCATGTCCTTTGAACCTGGGGTCCCTGCGCCTGAGAAGCTCCTCAACCAGCGGAAGATTGATGACAAGGAATCTTCCTCCAGAGCTGACAGAGAAAGCTTTCCCCTGGAGCTGACCCTCTGAATTTGGACTTGTAGCCTCCTAGACTGTGAGAGAATAAATTTCTCTTTGTTACACCCATCCACTTGTGGTATTTCTATTATAGCAGTACTAGATGACTAAGACACAAACACACATATATATACACATGTTGATGTATAAAAGTATACATGCGTATTTGTGAGAATCCAGGCCAATTATTTTGAAGAACGTCCTTCAATTCGGCTCTATGTTGTCTTTAAAACAAAAAAATCTACTGTTAAAAAAAAAAAAGTCAAAACAAAAAAAGAAAAACTTTCAAGGCATAATAAAGAATAGGTAGAATAAATAAACAAAATGTATTTAATAAGACTATCTACCATTTTTTAAACACTTACAACTTGCCAGATACTGAGTTAAGCACTTTGTCTAATGATAATAGCTAACAGTTATCGGATGTTGAATTTGTACCAGGCGAAGTGCTAAGGGCTTTATATACATTATCTCATTTAATCCTCATAATAATCTATATTCAAAGTTCTCCACATTATGGATGCATAAATTGTGGTATTGTTGTTATTAGTTGCTGCCAAGTCTATTCCGACTCATGGTTACCCCATGCATGCAGAATAGACCTGCTTCTTAGGGTTTTCAAGGCTATGACCTTTTGGAAACAGATCGCGGAGCCTGTCTTCTGAGGCACCTCTGGGTGGGTTCAAACCACCGAACTTTCGGCCAGTAGTCAAGTGCTTAACCATTTGCACTCTGGAATTGTTTATCTCAGGTCACAAAGCTGGTAAATGGGGAAGCAAGAATTAACTCTCCTTCCCTCTATTTCCCTCCTTTCCTCTGCCCTTCCTTCACCTTCTGTCCCTTCCCCTCCTCTCTCTTCTCTTCTTTAACTCTTCTTTTCAAGTTATAAATGTTATATATGTTCATCGTAACAAATTAAAATAATTCAGAGAGGGATGAAGTAAAAAGTAGAAAGCCCCAGCCTCTCTCCAGTGCCCCACCCAGAGGTAGCCTCTGTTAACAGCTGAGTGTATTTATTTCCAGACCATTTTCTATTGAAACCTAAGTTTGAATACAACTCTTTCTGAATCCAAAGTTCTTATTGGTAATGAATATCCAGTGTTGTCTTCCACATAAAATAGCAAAGTTATAAAATTATATATATAGTGTAAAGTATAATGGCTTTTAAAACTCTTGTCAACCAGATTTTAATTGAAAACCAGGAAAAGCTAAAACATATCAAGTAGCATCTCTCTGAAACAAAGAGCCTTTTTAGTCACAGCATGAAGAACACTTAATTGGTTCATTCATTAAAACAAGAACAGATTTTTGCAACTGACACCTTGCAAGTATGCAAGTACCTTTTGTGAAAATTTTATTTAGCTAATTATTGGCTACAAAAATAGAAATAACAGAGCATGTAACCAAGGAGGAGGAACGAAAGCAGCTGAAACACAAAGCCTCCTGTTGTCCACCAGCTAATCTGGTAGAAGGAGGTTGGAACCAATGGTTCTAATAAAATTCCTACAGCTCAGATAATCTAGGAATCCCTGGGTGGTGCGAGTGGTTAACTCGCTGGGCTGCCGACTGAAAGATTAGCAGTTTGAGTTCCCCCAGAGGTACAATGAAAAAGTGAGGAACTCTTGGTGATGTTGGTCAGAGGTGGGCCAGAAGCTTCTCTGAAGAAGGTCGTGCCTGTTTTAAATACCCAGGTGGAATGGACACTGGGAATCTTTGTACACTCCTGGGTATTATGCCATGATATAATGGAAGGAAACACCAGGATGAGGAATCTGGTGGCCACGGGCAGGACTCTCAGCTGGGTGTGACTTGATTAAGACTTGATAAATTACAGCTGAGAGAAGGAGGGGAAAATGAAAGAAAAATGAAAGAGTAAGAATCTAAAAGGCACAATAAAGTAGATAGGAGGAATAAAGGAGAAAAAGAATTAGGGCTCATTTTAACATTCTGAGCCTAGACAACTGGAGGGGTAGCTGTTGGGTTGAAAGAAATTTAGAGGTTGGTTAGGTTTGATTCCAGACAAGTTAAATCCACACAGTAATCGCAACTAGGCTTCCTCTAGAAGCAGAGGAAGCGGAGCCCTTTGGACAGAGGCATCCTGACCCAAGGTTGGCCAGAATCTGCTGGCATAAGCCTTTGCTGTGTTTTTGGCATGCCAACCCAGCCTGATGGACACATTCTTTCTCAATTATGTTAACAGCGTTAATGGTGTTACAGCCAGGTCTGACTTGTGTTAAAAGCCTTTATGAGATTAGCTATAACTTAACTCTCAGAGTTTCCTGCCTCTCTAGATGAATGGTCAGAAGGACTAGCAGCAATGAAAATAGAAAGAAGAAGCTGATTTGATAGGGCATCACAGAGCACCAAAAAAAAAAAAAAAAACCCAGAAAGAAATATGAAATGAGAAAGAGGGAGAGTCTTTTAGCCATTCAAAAAATATTTACTACATTCCTATTATTGTCAGGCTCAGTGCTTGGTACCAAAGTCATTGTTATGAATGAGATGCAATCCCTGCCCTAAAGGTGTCTGAGTTTTCACTGCTGGGTAGTTGGGAAAGTGATGGGCCGGGCATAGTCATTAGAAACAACAGATTCTAGAGGGTGAGGAGAAGGATGATGTCCTTCGTTTTCACCGTGATAAATTTGGTGTTCTGAAAATGTAAAGTGGAGATGTCCAGTACATGATTGTAAATATCGGGATGGAAGTCAGGGGAGAAGTCAGGGCAATAGATATAAACCTGACAGTGTGTCAATCAGCATAAAGTTAATGACTGAGGTCGACAAGGTGGATGAAAGTATTGTTTCCGAGGGTAATGTAACAGCGCAATACAAGTGAAGGCTCTTAATAGAGCTACTGATGCTTCAAAAATCAAGGAATTATAAAGAATTGGTGAAAGGAGAGAAAAGAGAGATAAAACAAGTAGACTGGTGAACACAACTCAAGCAAGTCAAAAAAACAAGCAGGAGGGTCAAAATCAGATTTTGCTTTTTGAGATACAAACTTTCCTCTAAGGACCATCCTATCAGGATCCCAAATGTTGATATGTGTTTTGTGTTGCTGCTTATTTCTAAATATTGGCCCATGAATTATTTAGATGTAATTTCTAAATGTATGGGGTTATAACAGTCATGGCATTAAACAATTAGTACACATAATATTTTGTGACATTGGTTACCAACCCTACGACATGTCAACACTCCCTTCTCGACCTTTGGTTCCCTATTACCAGCTGTCCTGTCCCCTCCTGCCTTCTAGTACTTGCCCCTAGGCTGGTGCACCCCTTTAGTCTTGTTCTGTTTTATGGACCTGTTTAATCTTTGGCTGAAGGGTAAACCTCAGGAGTTACTTCATTACTGAGATAAAAGGGTCCCCGGGGCACATACTCTTAGAGTGTCTCCAGTCTCTGTCAGACCAGTAAGTCTAGTCTTTTTTTGTGTGAGTTAGAATTTTGTTCTATATTATTCTCCAGCTCTCTCTGGGACCCTCTATTGTGATCCCTGTCAGAGCAGTTAGTGGTGGTAGCTGGGCATCACCTAGTTGTGCTGGACTCAGTCTGGCGGAGGCTGTGGTAGTTGTGGCCCATTAGTCCTCTGGACTAATCTTTCCCTTGTGTCTTTGGTTTTCTTCATTCTTGCTTGCTTCCAACTGGGTGAGACCAGTGGAGTATTTAGGATGGCCACTCACAAGCTTTAAATACGCCACTGAAGTCAATTTTTGAAATAGGTTTTTTAAATCTCTCATTGTGATTGTGAATTCATCAAATTCACATGTCAGCTATAGGGAGAATAGTCTATAGGGAACAAGAGTGGAAATAGAAGGGTGGTACAGTGGTCCATGTGGAAATGATGGCAGCCTGACCTAAGATGGTAAGAATGTGAGGAGAGAAAAGGAGAAATTAATGCTGATTTCTAGGCTTCTGGCTTGGAATCTGATGGAATATATCCAACTGAATGATAGTGGTACTATTTGCATGCATGTATTGCCACTGACTAAGGTGTCCTGGTGATGCAGTGGTTAAAGTGCTTGGCTGCTAAGCAAAAGGTTGGCAGTTCAAACCCACCAGGAAAAAGATGTAGCAGTCTCCTTTCATAAAGATTAGTCTTGAACAACACACAATATAGGCGAGGTCAGTACAACTGGACTAAACGAAAAGCAAAGAAGTTTCCTGAATAAACTGAATGCTTCGATGGCCAGCATAGCACGGGCGGGGGTTTGGAGGACCATGCTTTCAGGGGACATCTAAGTCAACTGGCATAATAAAAATCTATTAAGAAAATGTTCTGCGTCCCACTTTGGAGCTTGGTGTCTGGGGTCTTAAACGCTAGCAAGCGGACATCTAAGATACAGCAATTGGTCTCAACCCACCTGGATCAAAGAAGAATGAAGAACACCAAGGACAGAAGATAATTACGAGCCCAAGAGACAGGAAGGGTCACATAAATCAGAGACTACATCAGCCCAGAAGAACTAGATGGTGCCCGGCTGCAACTGATAACTGCCCTGACAGGAAACACAACAGAGAACCCCTGAGGGAGCAGGAGAGCAGATGCAGACCCCAAATTCTCATAAAAAGACCAGACTTAATGGTCTGACTGAGACTGGAAGGATGCTGTCGGCCCAGGACAGGAACCATTCCCAAAACCAACTCTTCAGACAAGGATTGGGCTGGACAATGGGTTGGAGAGAGATGCTGGTGAGGAGTGAGCTTCTTGGATCAGGTGGACACTTGAGACTATGTTGGCATCTCCTGCCTACAGGGGAGATGAGAGAGTAGAAGGGGTTAGAAGCTGGTGAAATGGACATGTAAAGAGAGAGTGGAGGGAGGGAGAGGACTGTCTCATTGGGGGGGAGCAATTGGAAGTACATAGCAAGGTGTATATAAGTTTTTGTGTGAGAGACTGACTTGATTTGTAAGCTTTCAATTAAAAAAAAAAAATTTTTTTAAGCACAATAAAAATTAAAAAAAAAAAAAAAAGATTAGTCTTGAAAATCCTATGGGGCAGTTTTACTCTGTCCTATAGGGTTGCTATGAGTTGGAATCGACTCTATGGCAACAGATTTTGGTTTTGTTTTGTTTTGTTTTTGTACTGCCACTGACTAGTGTTTTTTCTTGAGTTAATTATACAAACTTTGGGCCTCTGTTCCCTTATCTATAGAAATGGGGATAATGATAGATATATTCCATAGGGTTGCCAAGCTGATGAAGAGTTAATATATGCAAAGTACTTAGCACAACACCTAAATAATTATCCAATATGTGCGTTTATCATTATTACTAAGATGTGGTTTGAGGTGGGAAATCAAGTATTCCTACTGAGGCTCATTACGTTTGAGGTGTTTGAGTTGTTTTGTACGTTATCCTTCAATAGAGGGTATGAATCATGTTAGCACACACTGGCCAAGGGCTAAAAAAAGGTGGAAGTGAGAAAAGACCATGAGGTGGTCAGAGGCAACATTCAAGAGAGAGCAGAAATCAAGGGAAGATTTTCTCAAGGTGGGGAGAGTGGATCATGGTTTCAGGCACAGAATAGGAGCCATTACAGAGAAAGGAAGAAGCCCTGGGGGTACAACGGTTAAGTGTTTGGCTACTAATCAAAAGATTGGCAGTTTGAACCCTACCAGCAACTCTATGGGAGAAAAACCTAGCAACCTGCTTCTGTAAAGATTACAGTCAGGAAAAACCTATGGGGTAGTTCTACTGTGTCATATGGTGTTGCTATGAGTTGGAATCGACTTGAGGGCACCTAACAACAACACAGAGGGAACTGATGGAATAACTGACTATGTGTACTTCCTGTTTATTTTTATTTTGCAGTGTGGTAGTATGCTGTTGCCTGGCTTGGTTCTGTGTGTGGAAGCCAGCCAACCCCAAAAGGCTGCAGAAGAGGCAAACTCTGGAAAAAATGACTGCAATTAACACAGAAATATTAACTAACAGTAACTTAACTCATGGGTGATTCATCATATGATTAGTAAGCAGGTTATTCTAGTGACACATGGTTAAGAAATGTGTATTAAATTTTAGGTTCATCAGAGAAAAGTGATTAACTTGAGAAAGATTCACAAGGACATATATTTCCAGCTTTGAGCTACTGTGTGGAATGCAAACTAAAATTGTGACTTTCCTGGTATTCACTACCTTGGCACATTTTAGTGTACTATTATGTATGACTACACCCCTCCCACAAGTTTGTGCACACTTAGGAATTTTCTTATTAAAGCTGTTATGCAATCTGCATTTTAGCAAGGGCATAAAAAAAATGCTTGGAAAGAATATTCCCAGGCATCTTAATCTTGATTTACAATCATGCATTCCCCTTCATTGGGTTGGTGCTAAATTATTACTTTTCCTGTATTTTTAAGGAGGAAGGCATTGCTTTAAGTCTACTGAAATTGGAGCCATCTTTCATGAACTAGTTTTAGATTTATCACAAATAGATTATAAGATAGACTCTATTATGAATCCATGAACACACTTCACATAATTAGAAAGAGAAAAGCAAATTCTGTGTGAAGGTAAGAGATTGAACATACGCGTCTAGATTCCTCCTTGCTGAAATCCCACTAAAACAAGTCAAGGGATTTTTTTTTTTTTTCTTTGTACTTTAGGTGGAGGTTTACAGAGCAAATTAGTTTCTCATTAAACAATTAAAACACATATTGTTTTGGGACATTGGTTGCCAACCCCACGACATGTCAACATTCTTCTCTTCTCAACCTTGGGTTCCCCATTACCAGCTTTCCCGTCCCCTCCTGCCTACTAGTCCCTGCCCCTGGGCGGCTCTGCCCCTTTAGTCTCATTTTGTTTTATGGGCCTGTCTAATCTTTGGCTGAAGGGTGAACCTCAGAAGTGACTTCATTACCGAGCTAAAAGTGTGTCCAGGGGTTATACTCTCGGAGTTTCTCTGGTCTCTGTCAGACCAGTCAGTCTGGTCTCTTTTTGTGTGTGTGACTTAGAATTTTGTTCTACATTTTTCTCCAGCACTGTCCGAGACCCTCTACTGTGATTGAAGGAATATTTTAAGGCTTAAACCCAAATAAGTGGAGAGAAGTTGAAAGAAGACAAGTTTGGAAGCTGGAAAGCAGACGAATACATGGTGATAGAAGAAGAAGCAGGTCTGAGAAAACTGAATCCAAGCAGGCAGTGGAGAAAAGGAAGAACTAATCGGATTTACAGAACACCCTAAGACTGGGAAACTAATGACACCAGATCTCTGTTGACATGGGGGTAAAGGAGTGTGGACTAAACAAGGAGGATCATTAGGACGTCTGTTTCAGAAGGAGTTAGATTCCTAGACTCCTCCCCAGATCTGTGCAGCATCCAGAAGTGTCCTTCTAACTGGCAAAGAGTCCTGGTTTATTTTCAAAAGAGGCTAAAATAGATGGCTTTGCACGAGAAGGATACCAGGCATAGTTAAGGGTAAGGGGATTGTACTAAAAATAGGGAACTGAGGGAATTTATGCTTATTCGCTTCTGAGACACCCCCTCCCCCCACATCCCTCTTTCCTTACTTTGCTCCCAGAATACTAAAGCTATAGCTTCACCCTCCAGGCTGCAAACGGGAAGAGCCTTCTCTTAGAAATGTGGCTGGTCTGTGAGGAAAGATCTAAAGATACTGATGTTGGAAATTTCCAACTATGTACTAAGCACTAACAGTGGGCCGGCCACTGGGCTAAGTCTTTAACATCGTTTTCTCATTTAATCTTCACAGTAATCCTATATGGTGCTTTTTTTCTTTTAATTTTAATTTTATAGATGAGAAAATGAGTCTTGGAAAAGTTAAATCAATAGTCCACAGCCACACAACTACCAAACAGTAGATCCAGGATTCAAATTCAGGTCTCATTCTAAAGCTAATAGTCTTGACTACTAAGCAATGCAAAAAACAAAACAAAATGGAACAACAAAAAATCTCTGGATGACAAGATGTTGACATTTTCCAGTAAATATTCTCATCCAGTGATTTAATTGTTGCTGAAAACAAGTTGTCAGTCCAGGGACGGATTACCCAGCAAGCAAGATATGAAACCCATGTGAAACTGTGCACTACAGATTAATACGTAAACACAATTAAGCCCATATGTACCTTGCTTACTGGTGAATCCACCCCTGGTTGTCACAGAAAATAAAACTATAATATCAGCATTTTCTACAAGAGCAAATCGTGAAGTTAAGGATGTCTTTAGCCAAAGTGAACACGGGGTGAAAAACAGTGTCTCAGAGTAGAACTTAGGTCTAAGTGCATGGCCAAGCTCAAGAGAAGTTAAAACATTAACATTTTAAAAACTTGATCAGAAGCTAAAGGTAATCTTAAAAATAGTAGACAATTATAATGACTTGTTATAGAAATGGGAAGTTACTTCTCGCTTAAAACCTCTATTGTAGACAACAAGTAGTGGCTGAACCCATATTTTTATGTTGTTTTTTACGTTGTTAGTTGCTGTCGAGTTGGCCCCTGGCTCATGGTGACCTCATGCACGATGGAATGAAACACTGCTGGGTCCCATGCCGTCTGCATGATTGGTTGTGGATCAGAATATTGTGATCCATAAGGTTTTCACTGACCGGGTTTCAGAATTAGATCACCAGGTCTTTCTTCCTAGTCTATCTTAGTCCGGAAGCTCTGCTGAAACCTGTTCAGCATCACAGCAACACACAAGCCTCCACTGTCTACTGACAGACAGGTGGTAGGTGTGAACGGGGTGCATTTGCCTGTACTTGAATTTGGGCCCCCTGCATAAAAGGCCGGAGTGTTCAACCACTGAACCACCACTGTCCCCAATCATCCAAGACAAGTACTCCCTATATGATCAAGACATTACTGGGCATATGGAAGGGAGAAAGGGACTTAAGCTTCACCCTCAAGGAGGCAGTGGGTTTGGTTTGGTTTTCTGAAAGAAGAGTTGCTGCATGTGGCAGTAACAGTTTACTAGGCCAAGTGAGGCCCAATCCTGGAAGGTCCTGTCAGTAAGGTAGAGAATTTTGGACTGAGGGATGTCAAGTGGGGAGCTTTTGGGCAGCAAAGAGTTAAGGTGCATGGATGCCCCGGCTGCACACAGCACCACACTCAGAGCATGGCCTCTGAGGGCAAGAGATGTAACCACAGTCCTTCAGGAGATAAGATAAAAGGCTTAAATAAACTAATCAGAACTGTTCTGAACACGGTAAGTGGTTCAGATGAAGGCCGCTGAGGCAGCTGCTGAATAAGTAGAGATATACATATTTTTCCACTAGAAGCAGATTATGCAGTTCAGGGCAGTTTCATGGAAAGGAAAATATGTCAATTAGATGGAAAGATTGGTGCCTGTTATGGATGTAGGGTGGGGACAGAATCATAAGTGAAAAATCAAAAAAGAACCCTTCAACTGGCCAGCAGAACATTCTTAGGGTGATCTGAGGAAGGTTTTAGATTACTTTTTTATTTTTCTATTCTTTTTTTTTCTAACTAAACAAATAATACAGAGATATATTTTCCTTGTAATAATTAGAAAATATAAATTTATAGATCAAAATAAAGTCTCCTTTGGTCTCTTTCAGTTATACCCTACCCAAATCCTAGTATCCTCCCCGTTTTAGTCATCTAGTGCTGCCATAACAGAAATACTACAAGGGGATGGCTTTAACACAGAGAAATTTATTTCCTCACAGTAAAGTAAGCTAAACGTCCAGATTCAGGGTGTCAGCTCCAGGGGACGGCTTTCTCTCTCTCTGCTGGCTCTGGAGGAAGATTATTTGTCCTCAAACTTCCCCTGGTCTGAGAGCTTCTCAGGTGCAGGGACCCCGGGGTTCAAAGGACACACTCTGCTCCCAGTGCTGCTTTCTCGGTGGGATGAGGTCCCCAACTCTCTGCTTGCTTCCCTTTCCTTTTATCACTTGAGAGATTAAAGGTGGTGAAGGCCATACCCCAGGGAAACTCCCTTTACCTTGGATCAGGGAGGTGACCAGGATAAGGGTGGTATTACAATCCCACCCTAATCCTTAACATAAAATTACAATCACAAAGTGGAGGACAACCACACACAGGCCTAACCAAGTTGATACACACATTTTCGGGGGGGGGGGGACTTAATTTAATCCATGACACTCCCCAACTTATTTTTTTTTTTCTGAATTTGAAGTATAAAACACCTGTTTTATTTGAGCATGATGCAAAAAAAAAAAAAGCAAGAAAAAAAAAGCTTCTAGTTAGCAATAACATGAACTCTCTTTTATTAAGTAGGCCCTGTGCTAGCCACTTTACATAAAACCAAAAACCCACTGCTGTCGAGTCAATTCCGACTCATAGCGA
This sequence comes from Loxodonta africana, assembly GCF_030014295.1. Classification (NCBI taxonomy): domain Eukaryota; kingdom Metazoa; phylum Chordata; class Mammalia; order Proboscidea; family Elephantidae; genus Loxodonta; species Loxodonta africana. Next base: position 117,956,588 of record NC_087347.1, read on the forward strand.
CCCTATAGGACAGAGTAGAACTGCCCCATAGAGTTTCCAAGGAGTACCTGGCGGATTTGAACTGCTGACCTCTTGTTTAGCAGCTGTAGCACTTAACCACTATGCCACCAGGGATTCCCCACTTCACATATAAGGTATTTATTAGCCCATTCAACAAGTGTTTCACGAGTAACTACTAAGTGCCAGGGACTGGGGCTGCAACAATGACATCAAGCAGTTCATAACCACCTTCAAGCCTGGCGTTGTTTTCCACCATTTATTGATAAGGAAATTGAGATTCAGAAAGGTTAAGCAACTCATCCAAGGTTATAAGAGTTGTAGTGCTGGAATTTAAATTCTGGTCTGTCTGACCTCCAAGGCTGGCTCTCCTACCTCCACTTCTAAGAAATGGAAATTTATTTGTTTTAAAAACAGATTTTTTTTTTTTTTTAATGAAATTTCACATTATAGTTCAGTGCAGGCAAAAGATAAAAAGTGGAGGTGTGCTGTTTCACTCAGTGGCCTATCCATAATACTGGATTTTATTTTTAGCTATTAATTTGTTTACCTCAGGAGGCCTGGGTGGAATTGCCTATGGGTCGATACCTAGAAAATTCTAGTCTCTTAATGTTAAACAGCTTTGGGGACAGCTACAAAATGTTGGGCATTGGTAGTTCAGTGGTAGATTTCTCTGCTTCCTTGCAGGGGACATGGGTTCAATTCTCAGCCAATGCACTTCAAGCACAGCCACCACCCGTCTGTCGTGGACGCTTGTGTTGTTACTAGGGTGCTGAACAGATTTCAGTAGAGCTTCTGGACTAAAACAGACTAGGAATAAAGGCCTAGAAATCTACTTCCAAAAAATCAGTCAATTAAAACCCTGTGGATCATAACAGTTCCATCTCATTGGGCAAGGGGTCACCCCATGAGTCAGTGGCTGACTCTACAATGACAACAACAAAATATTAGTCCTGGTAGAGATCATCTGGGCTAGTAAATTCCAAACATGAAAATGCCTGGAAATCATCGATTCCTGGTCTTCCTCTCACTACTTGTGACCCTCTATTGCTAACCTTGAACTCACTGGGATCCTGAAGCTCCCCCTTGAAGCCAGCACAACTTGACCAAGGCAAGGTCACGGAAGCTCCATAGACACATCCAAACTCCCTGAGGGACTGAATTGCTGGGCTGACGGCTGTGGCCACTATGGTCTCGGGGAACATCTAGCTCAATTGGCATAACATAGTTTATAAAGAAAATGTTCTACTTCTACTTTAGTGAGTAGTGTATGGGGTCTGAAAAGCCTGTGAGCAGCCATCTAGGATACTCCACTGGTCTCACCCTTCAGCAGCAAGAGCGAATGAAGAAAACTAAAGACACAAGGGAAGCTAGGCAGGGCCAAGATGGCGGAATAGTCAGACGCTTCCATTGGTCCCTCTTACAACAAAGACGTGAAAAAACAAGTGAATTGACTACATATATGACAAGCTAGGAGCCCTGAGCAACAAAGGCAAAGTTAAGATATCGGACTGAGTAGCAGAGGGAGGGAAAGATGGTTCAGAAGCAGCGAGGAGTTGCCCAACCTGACTTGGTGGGAACCGGAGCCCCTCAGACCCAATTCCCTGGCACAACTGTGGCAGGGCTAGCAGTAGTGTTCTAGACATGGTTTTCTCAGCCACAGAGCCACAGAGAGCGAGTGGCAGAGTCTACTCATACCTCCAGAATCAGCAAAGAATGGCGCTCTCAGCAAAAGTTAAGTGTTTGTGTCTAATTTACCATGAGGACCTAAAAGCACCAATTTATCTGATCCGTCCTCCCTCTGCCACAGGCCCAAAGCCAGCTTCAGTGGCAGTCGATTTCCATGTGCCTGAGATAGGTCCTGCTGTGCACCTTGAGCCATTCTCTTGGCCTTGGAGAAGGAATAAATGAACAAATTGGGAAAAAATAATCTGCTGGCTCCCCTAAGCTGAGAACTCAGGGCACAAGGGGCTCCTGTCCAGGTGTAAGCAGTTCATGGACTTTGAATGCCTTTCACTCCTGCATGGACCTGTGTAGGCCCATTTCAGAGATAGGCCCTTGTTGGCACAGTGAGAACTGACTTTAACTGTTTCAGCTGTGCAGTGGAGAGGTGGGTGTTTGACATTTGATACCACTCTACCTATTAAGCAGGGTCCTCATCTACCCACATCAGGGGCCTGAGGACTGGTGGCTCCATGCATGCCACCTAGCCACCTGCAACAGGGATCCAAGGATAAGTGGTACCCTCCCAGTCCTTACAGCTAAAAGCACTGGGTGTCCATGGTCTGGCTGCAGAACCCACCCACCCCTGTGCTCTAGGGAACAGGGATTCACATTCTTCACAGACACTCAGGGGATAGTTGTCAGCCCCCTGCTTTGCTCAGAGTGTGACCCACTGCTACAACCAGATACTTGTGCATACACCAATCATTACTGCTCCTCCAAGACCATAGGTGAGAGCCTGCACCACGTACTTGGTGACTGAGTAACTGAACACCTGAACTGGATCCATACAAGGAAAGTGAATGGACTCCTAGGCTCATATACCAGGTAACAGCTCTAGCCATCTGGTGACAGGACATTAGAGCTTCAAAAGCACTAATAAGTAAGCTAGCTCACTCAAGCAGCCTATTGGGGTATATAAAAAAAAAAAAAGAACCAAGAAGCTAGGACACAGTAAGCAAACATAAAATAAATTAATATAATAACTTAATGATGGCTGGGAGACAATAGTAAATATCAAATCACATAAAGAAGCACACCATGGTCCCTCCAACGAGCTCCCAAAACAAAGAATCAAGGAATCTTCCAGACAAAGAGCTATTCCTGGAATTACCAGAGGATAATACAAAAGATTAATATACAGCACTCTTCAACAGATCAGGAAGAAGATCAGGCAAACACAGAGCAAGCCAAGGAATGCACAGGGAAAGCAGTCAAGGAAATTAGAAGGTTATTCAAGAGCACGATGACAAATTTAATAGGCTGTAAGAATCCGTAGACAGCAATCTGAAATTCAGAAGATTAACAACAAAATTTCAGAATTAGAAAACTCGAGAGGAAGTCAGAGGAGCAGAATTGAAGAACTGGAAGTCAAAATTAGAGAGAGAGAAGATAAAACACTTGGCACCAATATAGTCGAAAAAAATTCAGATAAAAGAATATTAAAAAATGAAAAAAAAAAAAAAAAACCCTAAGGATCATGTGGGACTCTATCAAGAAAAATAATCTACAATCTACAAGTGATTGGAGCACCAGAACAGGGAGGGAAAACAGAAAATACAGAGAGAATTGTTGAAGATTTGTTGGCATAAAACTTTCCTGATATCATGAAAGATGAGAAGATATCTATCCAAGATGCTCATCGAACCCCATATAAGGTAAATCCCAAAAGAAAGTCTCTAACACATATTATAATCAAACTCACCAAAATCAAAGTTAAAGAGAGAATTTTAAGAGTGGTTAGGAATGAACAAAAAGTCACCTACAAAGGAGAGTCAATGAGAATAAGCGCAGACTACTCAGCAGACACCACGAAGGCAAGAAGGCAATGGAATGACATATATAAAGATTTGAAGGAAAAAACTTGCCAACCAAGAATCACATATCCAGCAAAACAGTCTCTCAAATATGAAGGTGAAATTAGGACATTTCCAGATAAACAGAAGTTTAGGGAATTTGCAAAAATCAAAACAATTTAGAAATACTAAAGGGAGTCCTCTGCTTAGAAAATCAAGAGCAACAGATAACAACCCAAGACTAGAACACAGGACAGAGCAACCAGATATCAACCCAGATAGGAAAATCACAAAAATAAATCCAGATTTAAAAAAGCTCAAAACAGGGAAACAGCGATATCATTATGTAAAAGATGACAAAATTAAATCAATAAAGATGGATTAAAAAATGTAGTCATAGATCTTCCATATGGAGAGGAAGTCAATGTGATATAGAGAGATAAAAGTTCGGTTTAAGCTTAGAAAAATAGGGGTAAATAATACGGTAACCACAAGGAGACTAACAAGCCTACACATCAAAGTAAAATACAAGAAAAACATAAAGACTCAGCAAAAAACAAAATCAATGACAAAGAAAAAGAGGAAAAGACAGTATATAAAGAAAAACTACACAGCACAAAAAATTAAGTAGAAAAAAGATGTCAACAACACACAAAAAAAGACATCAAAATGACAGCACTAAACTCATACCTGCGATAATTACACTGAATGTAAATAGACTAAATGCACCAATAAAGAGATAGAGAGTGGCAGAACAGATAAAAAAACAAAATCCGTCTATATGCTGCCTACAAGGGACACACATTAGACTTAAAGACACAAACAAACTAAAACTCAAAGGACGGAAAAAATACATCAAGCAAACAATAATCAAAAAAGAGCAGGAGTGGCAATATTAATTTCTGACAAAATAGACTTTAAAGTTAAATCCATCAGAAAGGATAAGGAATGACACTGTATAATGATTAATGAGACAATATACCAGGAGGATATAGCCATATTAAATATTTCTGTACCCAACAACAGGGCTTCAAGATACATGAAACAAACTCTAACGGCACTAAAAGTGAGACAGACAGCTCCACGTTAATAGTAGGAGACTTCAAAACATCACTTTCAGTGGAGGACAGAACATACAGAAAGGAGCTCAGTAAAGACACAGAACATCTAAATGCCACAATCAACCAACTTGACCTCATAGACATATACAGAACACTCCACCCAACAGCAGCCAAGCATACTTTCTTTTCCAAAGTACATGGAACATTCTCTAGAATAGACTACATATTAGATCATAAAGCAAGCCTTAACAGAATACAAAACAGTGAAATATTACAAAGCATCTTCTCTGACCATAAAACCATAAAAGTAGAAACCAATAACAGAAAATGCAAGGAAAAGAAATTAAACACATGGAAAATGAACAACACCTTGCGCAAAAAATACTAGGTTATAGAAGAAATTCAGGATGGAATAAAGAAATTCATAGAATCCAGCGAGAATGAAAACATCAGAACCTTTGGGACACAATTAAAGCAGTGCTCAGAGGTCAATTTGTAGCAATAAAGACACACATCCAAAAAGAAGAAAGGGTCAAAATCAAAGAATTATCCCTACAACTTGAACAAATAGAAACAGAGCAACAAAAGAAATCCTCAGGCACCAGAAGAACGCAAATAATAAAAATTAGACAACGATTAAATGAAATAGAGAGCAGGAAAACAAGAAAGAGCTAACAAGCCAAAACCTCATTTTTTGAAAAGATTAACAAAATCAATAAACCATTGGCCAGACTGACAAAAGGAAAACAGAAGAGGAAGCAAATAACTCAAATAAGAAAGGAGATGGGCAATATCCCAACAAACCCAACTGAAATTAAAAGAATCATATGGGGTTAATATGAAAAATTGTACTCTAACAAATTTGAAAACCTAGAAGAAATGGATGAATTTCTAGAAACACACTACCTACCTAAACTAACACAAACAGAGGTAGAACATCTAAATAAACCCATAACAAAAGAAGAGATTGAAAAGGTAATTAAAAAACTCCTAACAACAACAACAACAAAAAAAGCCCGGGCCCTGATGGCATCACTGGAGAATTCTACCAAACTTTCAGGGAAGAGTTAACACCACTACTACTAAAGGTATTTCAGAGCATAGGAAAGGATGGAATACTCCCAAACTCATTCTATGAAGCCAGCGTTTCCCTGATACCACAACCAGGTAAAGACACCACACAAAAAAAAAAAAATTACAGACCAGTATCCCTCATAAACTTAGACGCAAAAATCCTCAACAAATTTCTAGGCAATAGGATTCAACAACATATCAAAAAAATAATTCACCATGACCAAGTGGGATTCATACCAGGTATGCAGGGATGATTCAATATTAGAAAAACAGAAGGGATGATTCAATATTAGAAAACAATCAATGTAATCCATCATATAAATAAAAGACAAAAACCACATAATCTTAATCAATTTATTCAGAAAAGGCATTTGACAAAGTTCAAAACCCATTCACGATAAAAACTCTCAGCAAAATAGGAATAGAAGGGAAATTCCTCAACATAATAAAGAGCATACAAAGCCAACAGCCACCATCATCGTAAATGAAGAGAGTCTGAAAACATTCCCCTTCAGAATGGGAACCAGACAAGGATGCCCTTGATCACCACTCTTATTCAACATTGTACTGGAGGTTCTAGCCAGAGCAGTTAGGCTAGATAAAGAAATAAAGCGTATCTAAGTTGGCAAAGAAGTAAAAGTATCTATTTGCTGATGACATGATCTTATACACAGAAAACCCTAAAGAATCCTCAAGAAAACTCCTGAAACTAATAGAAAAGTTCAGCAGAACATCAGGATACAAGAAAAACATAAACATACAAAATCAGCTGGATTCCTCTATACCAACAAAGAGAAAGTCGAAGAGGAAATCACCAAATCAACACCATTTACAGTAGCCCCCGAGAAGATAAAATACTTAGGAATAAATCTCACCGGAGACGTAAAAGACCTACAAAAACGAAACTACAAGACACTATTGCAAGAAACCAAAAGAGGCCTACATAAGTGGAAAAACATACCTTGTTCGTGGATAAGAAGACTCAACATTGTAAAAATGTCTATTCTATCCAAAGCGATCTACAGATAATAGATAAAATGCAATCCTGATATTTTTTAATGAGATGGAGAAACTAATCACCTACTTTTTACGGAAGGTACAGAGGCCCTGGATAAGTAAAGCATTACTGAAAGAGAAGAACAAAGTGAGAGGCCTCACGCTACCTGATTTTAGAACTGCCACAGTAGTCAAAACAGCCTGGTACTGGTACGACAACAGATACATAGACCGATGGAACAGAATTGAGAATCCAGATATAAATCCTTCCACATATGAGCAGCTGATATTTGACAAAGGCCCAAATTCTGTAAATTGGGGAAAAGGCAGTCTCTTTAACAAATGGTACTGGCATAACTGGATATCCATCTGCAAAAAGTGAAACAAGACCCATACCTCACACCATGTACAAAAACCAACTCAAAATGGATCAAAGACCTAAATATAAAATCTAAAATGATAAAGATTATGGAAGAAAAAATAGGGACAACACTAGGAGCCCTAATACATGGCATAAACAGTATACAAAACGTTACTAACAATATGCAAACACCAGAAGAGAAACTAGATAACTGGGAGCTCCTAAAAATCAGTTATGCTCATCCAAAGACTTCACCAAAAGAGTGAAAAGATTACCTACAGATGGGGAAAAAGTTTTTGGCTACGACATTTCCAATCAGCATCTGCTCTCTAAAATCTACATGATACTAAAAAAACTCAACAACAAAAAGACAAATAAGCCAATTAAAAAATGGGCAACGGATATGAACAGACATGTCACCAAAGAAGACATTCAGGCAGCTAACAGATACGCGAGAAAATGCTCACGATCATTAGCCGTTAGCGAAATGAAAATCGAAACTACAATGACATACTATCTCACTCCAACAAGGCTGGCATTAATCCAAAAAACACAAATAATAAATGTTGCAGAGGTTGTGGAGAGACTGGGACACTTACACACTGCTGGTGGGAAAGTAAAATGATACAACCACTTTAGAAATCAATGTGGCACTTCCTAAAAAGCTAGAAATAGAACTACCATACAATCCAGCAATCCCACTCCTTGTAATATACCCTAGAGAAATAAGAGCCTTTACACAAACAGATATATGCACACCCATGTTCACTGCAGCACTGTTTACAATAGCAAAAAGATGGAAGCAACCGAGGTGTCCATCAATGGATAAATGGATAAATAAATTATGGTATATTCACATAATGGAATACTATGCAACAATTAAGAACAACGATGAATCCGTGAAACATCTCATAACATGGAGGAATCTGGAAGGCATTATGCTGAGTGACATTACTCATTTGCAAAAGGACAAATATTGTATGAGAGCACTATTATAAGAACTCAAGAAAAAGTTTAAACACAGAAGATAAAAATCTTTGATGGTTATGAAGGTGGGGAGGGAGAGAGAGGAGTGTTCACTAATTAGGTAGCAGACAAGAACTATTTCAGGTGAAGGGCATGACAACACATGATACAGGAGACTAGACTAAACCAAAAGCAAATAAGTTTCCTGATTGCAACTGAACACTTAGAATGCCAGGATAGCAGGGATGGGGGTCTTGGGACCATGGTTTCAGGGGACTTCTAGGTCAATTGGTGAGTGGCATCTGGGGTCTTCAACACTAGCAAGCAGCCACCTCAGATGCATAAATTGGTCTCAACCCACCTGGAGCAAAGGAAAATGAAGAACACCAAAGACATACGGTAAAGATGACCCCAAGAGACAGAAAGGGCCACATAAACCAGAGACTACATCAGTCTGAGACCAGAAGAACTAGATGGTGCCCGGCTACCACCAATGACTGTCCAGAAAGGGAACACAAGAGTGAATCCCTGATGGGGCAGGAAAACAGTGAGACGCAGATCTCAAATTCTTGTAAAAAGACCAGACTTAATGGTCTGAATGAGACTGGAGGTAACCCAGAGGTCATGATCCCCGGGCCCTCTATTAGCACAAGACTAGAACCATTCCTGAAGCCAACTCTTCAGACAGGGATTGGACTGGACTAAAAGACAGAAAATGATACTGATGAGGAGTGAACTTCTTGACTCAAGTAGTCACATGAGAGTATGTGGGCAGCTCCTGGCTAGAGACGAAATGAGAAGCCAGACGGAGACAGGAGCTGGTTGAATGGACATGGATAATACAGGGTAGAGAGGAGGAGTGTGCTAGTTTATTGGTGGGAGAGCAGCTAGGAGAACATAGCAAGTATGTTGAAATTTTTGTATGAGAGACTGACTTCATTTGTAAACTTTCACTTAAAGCACAATTAAAAAAAAAAAAAGATTCACAGGAGAGATTAGTCCAAAGGACTAATCGACCACATCTACCATGGCCTCCACAAGTCTGAGTCCAGTAAAACTAGGTGGTACCCAGCTACCACCACTGGCTGCTCTGAAAGGGATCACAATAGTGGGTCCCAGACAGAGCTGGAGAACAATGTAGAACAAAATTCTAACTCACACACACACAAAAAAGACCAGACTTACCGGCCTGACGGAGACTGGAGAAACCCCGAGAGTATGGCCCTCAGACACCCTTTTAGCTCTGTGGTAAAGTCACTCCTGAGGTTCACCCTTCATCCAAAGATTAGACAGGCCCATAAAACAAGTCGCAGCTAAAGGGGGACAGCAGCCCAGGGGCAAGGATGAGAATGCAGGAGGGGACAGGAAAGCTGGTAATAGGGACCCCAAGGTCGAGAAGGGAGCATGTCAACATGTTGTGGGGTTGTTAACTAAGTCATAAAACAATATGTATAAATAAAAAAAAAACAATATGTACACTAGCTGTTTAAAGAGAAGCTAGTTTGTTCTGTAAACCTTCATCTCAAGTACAATAAAAAAAAATTTTTTTAAAGCTCCACCTTGATGATTAGTCAGGTTTGAGAAGCAGTTCTAGTACAGCTCTTTGTTCTGCTTCATTTGTCTCCTTTAAGGATCCCTCTTTACCACTCAGTCCTCCACCCCCTCCCAACTAGAAACACCTGGCCAGACCGGACACTAGGAACACTCTTGGGCACGCCCAGCATTTGTGGGTGATCATTCTGACTGCCTTATTCTCTCTCCTTCTGCTCTGATGCTTCGTTTCTGCCTGTCCTTAGTTATGAGCCACATAATCCTTCCTGGGATGAGGCAGGTCTGGTTATTCCTGGCCCAGTATAACATTTGCTTGCTAGTTACTGCTTCCTCTTCTCATCCTTTGTTGGTGAAATTTAAAACTCCCTTCCAGGTAATACCACGCCTATTTGACTCAGCCCCTAGGCTTCTCTTTCTGATGACCATGTTCCGGCAGAACCCCAGATCCCCCTTCCTCTGCCCTACCAATTTTTCCAGATCAATGCAGGCTTCATGGATTGGACCTAGAATACCATTGCTTATTTCAGCAATCATTTTTACAATATTCTCGATGATCAATCATCCAATTTCTGCTTATTTCTAGTCATGGGAAGTTTTCTTCATGAATGAGCCTGTTCTGTTGTTGGAGAGTAATAACGGCTTTAGTAAGTTTTCTCCAGATTTTGAGCTCAAGATAGCTATGCCCTACTTTCTGCCTCTAGGTTCTTGCCTCCAGAACTGTGATTCTCATTGTGGTCCCTAGACAAGCAGCATCAGCATCACCTGGCGACTGGCTACAAATTCAGATTCTCAGGCGTTCCTCCACACCTACTGAACAGGACTTATGGGATGTGACCCAGCAATCTTTATTTTAACAAGCCATCACGTGATTCTGATGCATTCAAGTTTGAGAATCCCTGTAAGACTACTCCTAGATCACTGACCATCCTGGATCTATTTAACTTGTTCTGGAGTTTGTAGTCACATTGGTGCTATGTCCTGCTGGCTCATTTCCAGAGCACGCTTCACTCTTTCTGATATGTTTTCTGTCATGGTCTAAGGGCAAATTCTTTGTTGCATGCTTTTGAGGAGTTGGAAGCAAGTGAAGATTTCAGTTTTCTATTTCTACTTATGTTTGGGGTTTCCTGTGGTTGAGATGTTCTTTAAGCAAAGCTGACAACCATTGGTCATTTGTTTAAAACAGTAAATATATTTCTAGTATAAGCACAGAGCATTAATTCTTGATATGTAGTGTGTCCTGTTAATTTTCAACTGATGGATGGTTTGAAAGACACATGAGAAATATGAGGGTTAGTTGTGGTCAATATCGAGCTCTGTTAACCAAGACAGACTTCATGAAGGACGTGAGAGTTATGTTGAACTTTTGACAGAATGAAGAAGTGAAATTTTATAGGCAGAAATGGCGTGAAGGACAATGTTGTAGGCAGAAATCAAGATTAATGGAGGTCTGGTATATTAGTTAAGCGCACTATTTTGGAATTAAAATGCCTGGGATTCTACTACAGTTCTGCCACTTACAAGCTGTGAGCCTATGCCTCAATTTTTTATATCTGTAAAATGGGGATAATAATGGCATCTTCTCATGGTAGACAGATTTCTAAGATTAGCTGGGGTACCAAAACGAAAAACCCATTGCTGTAGAGTAGGTTCCAACTCATGGTGACACCATATGCTTCAGAGTAGAACTTCATTCCACAGAGATTTTTTGACTCTGATCCTTCAGAAATAGATCACCAGACCTTTCTTCCACAGTGCTGAGTGGATTCTAACCGCCAGCCCTTTAGTTAGTAGCCGAAAGCAAACCATTGGCATTACTCAAGGACCTGCCCTGGTGTACACATCCTGTATACCATCTCCTCTCGAGTGTGTGCAGGATCTGTGGATATGATGGACTATCACTCCTGTGATTAGGCTACTAATCAGTTAACTTGGAGCTAATTAAAAGGAAGATAATCCTGGGTGGGCCTGACCTAATCAGATGTTCCTTTTAAAAGTAGATGAAGCCTTAGAGAGATGCTGCTCTCTTGTAAGAGTAGGTTCCTTGTGGCAAGAACCTAACAGTGACCCCTAGGAGCTGAAGGCAGTCCCCACCGATGATTACCAAGAAAATGGAAACCTTGGTCATATAAACCAAACCAAACCTATTGCCCTTGTCAATTCCGACTCATAGTGACCACATAGGATAGAATAGAACTGCCCTATAGGGTTTCCAAGGTTGTAATCTTTACAGAAGATTACAGGCTGCTACATCTTTCTCCTGTGGAGAGGCTGGTAGGTTCGAGCACTTAACCACCACACCACCAGGGCACCTATAAATGCAAAGAAATGAACTCTGCAAACAACCTATGAGCTCAGAAGAGGACCCTGAGCCTCAGATGAGATCTCAACCATGACTGACACCTTGATTCCAACCAGGTGAGAACCTGTGCAAAGGCCCTAGCTAATCTGCACTTGGACTCCTGACTCACAGAAAATGTAAGACAATAAATTTGTGTTGCTTTAAGCCACTAAGTTTGTGGTAATTTTCTACACAGCAATAGAAAACTAATATACTGTCTTAGAGGATTGTTGTAGGGAATGAGAAGATGCTTCTAAAGTACTTATCTAAAGTAAGTGCTTAGTACATATAAACGCTTAATAAGACTTAACTCTGTGCTCAGCTTCCAGTTGAAAGGTTAGAGGTTCCAGCTCACTCAGAGGTGCCTCAGGCATTGAAAACTCTGTGGAGTACAGTCGTACTCTGAAACACGAGGTTGCCATGAGTCAGAGCCAATTTGATGGCAACTGGTAGGTTTTTTTTTTTTTTTTTTTAACATTAGAAACTATTTAAATGACCAGATATGAAAAAATGAGGCAATGAAGAGTAAGGGTCCTCTGGAGAGAGGAAGTTATATATTTCTTTATAAAGGAGCATGGTTAATGACGCATATTTGGCCACATGGGTTGGGCCTTCTTTGGAGGTCATTTGGGAATACTGGAGACATATGTCAAGGCCCAGTGGCAGAAGGCTCTGGGGAAGTGGACACTGCAAAGCCACACACATTGACTCAGGGAGGGTTTTTTCCAAGTCAGGAAGATGAAATCATACCCAAGGATCGTCGTACCAACCGAGGACCCAACAGTGAAGGAGAAGGACTGCCTTGACCAGCTGGGTATTGAGGCCAAGCTTCCCTCTCATTCACCCAGGTGTTGTCCCCTGAGCGATCCTTTCTCCCTGCTTCACCAACAGAAGCCGGTGCCTCACGTTTACCTTCCCAATCAAGTGGACCCCACTGCCTGCTCTCTGACCACTCTTATTAAGGACCTCTTCCTGACTGCTCCCCTGGTGGCACAGTGGTTAAGAGCTCGGCTGCTAACCAAAAGGTTGGTAGTTTGAATCCACCAGCCACTCCTTGGAAACCCTATGGAGAAGTTCTACTCTCTTCTATAGGGTTGCTATCAATTGGAATCGACTCAGCAGCAATGGGTTTGGTCCTGACTGCTTCCATTCAAGACTTACCACTAATTATCAGTTTGCTTTGGCCCCTGTGTAATGAATCTCAAATGTGTTCTACAATTATCCTAATCCTACTTGATTTCTTTTTTTGGCGTGATGCTTAAGAGCTATGACTGGTAAGCAAAAGGTCAGCAATTCAAATCCACCAGGCACTCCTTGGAAACCCTGTGGGGCAATTCTCTGTCCTGTAGGGTTGCAATAAGTCAGAATCAACTTGATGGCAATGGGTGTTTTTGTTTGCTTTCTTTTTAAAAAATTTTTATTTACTTTGTTGTCATTGTTGAGAATATACACAGCAAAACATACACCAATTCAACAGTTTCTACATGTACCATTTAGTGACATTGATTACATTCTTCAATTTGTGCAACCATTCTCATCCTCCTTTTCTGAGTTAGTCCCACCCCATTACATAAATTCATTGCCCCCTAAGTTTTCTGTCTAATCTTTCAAGTTGCTGTTGTCAATTCGATCCCATATAGATAGCTCTTAGAAGAGTACAATGCTCAAGGCAGACATTTTTTACTAATCAAGCTAAACTATTTTTTTTTTTTTTTATTGTTTTGATTGGGTTCTTAGTGACCTGACTGAACAGGCCCCTTTCCAAAGAGAATATATTTTTAGGATTGACTGAAAACAAGTGGTTGGTGGTGAGCATTAAGGTAGTTTGAGCTCAGAATAATCTAAAATGGAAGAACACTGATTAAACTATTGAATTTATTTAATCAGAACTGACTGCATGCAAAGTGCTATGCTGGATATTTTGGAGATTCAGTCATGGCGGGAGATGTGTTTCATCTTCACCTCACCCTACCTGAGAGATAAAACAGAAATAAAAGAAAGGAACAACACAAAGCATACAAAATAATTTAATATGGCAAAACAAAAGATATTACCAGAGCGCGCATGACTAGTTGTTAGAGGAATGGTAAGAATAATAACTTCTGTACACATTCTAGCAAGACCAAATCACCATGGGCTTTTTGGATGAGGAAACTTCATGGAGGAGGAGAATTTTGACCTGAATTTTGAAGTACAGGCAGGATCTGGTAACATTTGACCTTTTGATTGCAGGGGAATTGGCTAATTCAATAAAAGGAGGTGGAGATAAAAATAAATGAACAAGCAAAAATGGACAGTAAATGCCAAGACAAGCATTTGAGGAAATAATACCAAGATTACTTGGTCTAGTATAGCCCGCCTAATCTGGAGTCAATGGAAGAGAAAGTCATGAGCTCAATGAAGAAGAGGCAAGGAAGAAGTAGGAGGTGAAGACTTCCAAAACGCCCAAAAAAAATGAGAAGCGCCATGGGCGGTGACTAAGCCCCTGCAGACAGAAGAATATAGGAAGGGGAAGTAACATGAGTCCTGAGATAAAGAGAAATAAAACATTAAGAATCTAAGGAAGTAAAAGGAGTTCAAAGGAAGCCTTGATGAGCTAAAAACAAACTACACACATAAGGGTCAAGGGTTATGTAAGCCAGAAAAGGGTAACAGAGACAGTATTAGATCATTCGAGGTTACAGTCACACTTTAAGGGAGTCAGAAAGGAAAGAAACGGGGTATAATTTAAAAATAAGAAACAAAATTATATGGAAAAGCTACATATAAAGAAAAACTGGGTTTGAGCATCTACTTTTTAATAATCCCCTGGATCCTGTGAGCTGATAAATTCCCATTTTTGCATGAATTAGTTCAAGTTAGATTATTGTTCTTTGAACTAATTAAAAATAATCAAAACACAATGAAATTTGAGCATTAGATCTATTCTGAGTAGTTATTCTATATGCATGTACGGAGACCATTTTGATTCCAGGAAAAGTAAATGGCTGGAAGAAGAAGGTGCAATAGGGCTTATAAAGAGAAGACAGAAATATAGATCAACCATTGGCTAATCTTAACATGGTTGATCGAGCCCTGCCCTCCCCTTTTTACTGAGATCAAGGGATATTAAGTCACAAGGTGGTCTCTGGCCTTCCACCCAGCCATATCTTTTGAAATTCAAATTCAACAAGCTGCGCTTCTGTCTTCCAACAGGAAAGAAAGGATTCGGAACTTTGGGTGAGAAAAAAAAACGCTGGCAGGATTAATTTTGGTTAGGGATTTCTTTAAACTGAATATTTGGTTTCATGGGTAAGAAAACCCCAAAATCAAGGGTAAGAAATCTCCAAAATCAAAGCAAGATATCTGCTTTCAATTTCTCTCTATGACAAAACCAACCAAAATAAAATAATAACTGAATGAAGGGAGGAAGAATAATACGTTCCTTTTTGACTATGTTGGATAGGATATATACTACAAGACCCACCTCTAGCCATACTTCTGCGACCACAGTTGACAGGAACCAGGAATGAGCATATGACCCAAAGGCAACCAATTTTTAGATGGGTTTATGATCTATGAGGGGGTTTGGTGTGGAACTTTTATTCAAATAAGGATATTATTGAGTCAAGCAGATCTGGTCTCTTGGAAATTTGAAGAACAGAAAAATTGTGAATACAGGCAGTCCCTGGAGTATGAACAAGTTCCACTCCGAAGTCTGTCTTTACGTAGAATTTGTTCGTACATTGGAACTGCTAGGTATGGTTGGTATCTAATGTCAGTTAATCGAATGTTTTTCTGAGTATATAGTGTATCTTTCTATGTGTAAAAATATTAAAGAAACACTTCCAGATACACTAAGACATCTTCAACATAATAATACAGTAAAAATAATAATGTTCTGATGCACATCGCAAAGTAGCAACCATTTGTTATTACAAACCATTGTGTGTACTTCAAATTTTTAATATAATTGGCTTTATGGGGGTTGGTTCCTAACTACACATTGTATATAAGTCAGACCTTTGTAACCCGGTGACTACCTATTATTGGAAGCTTTGAGTTACCAGAAAAGATGAGTAAGCAAGTATGAACAAACAGAAGCCATAAGTAAGCTGAAATCAGAAGGATTCATAGAAGAATCAAGAAATTGATGGAGAGACGCTGAGTCATCACAGTTACAGGATAAGTGAACTGCTACCAAGACACCATGAAGACTCAGATCAGTGACCCAGTTCAATCAAGAGTGGATGTTCTGTTCCTGAGTTCCTTCCAGTGTCCATGAGACCTGACTCATAGCTTTCCCTGAACTCCCAGGAGATTCTTTGTTGTTGTTTTTTTTATTGTACTTTAGATGAATGTTTACAGAACAAACTAGTTTCTCATTAAACAGTTAGTACACATATTGCTTTATGACATTAGTTAACAATCCCACAACATGTCAACACTCTCCCTTCCTGACCTTGAGTTCCCTGTTACCAGCTTTCCTGTCCCCTCCTGCTTTCTAATCCTTGCCGCTGGGCTGTTGTGCCCCCTTAGTCTCGTTCTGTTTTGTGAGTCCGTCTAATCTTTGGATGAAGGGTGAACCTCAGGAGTGACTTCATGACTGAGCTAAAAGGGTGTCTGAAGGCCATACTCTCGGGGTTTCTGCAGTCTCTGTCAGGCCAGCAAGTCTGTTCTTTTTTCGTGAGTTAGAATTTTGTTCTACATTGTTTTCCAGCTCTGTGCGGGACCCTCTATTATGATCCCTGTCAGAGCAGTCAGTGGTGGTAGCTGGGCACCATCTAGTTGTACTGGACTCAATCTGGTGGTCCATTAGTCCTTTGGACTAATCTTTCCCTTGTGTCTTTGGTTTTCTTCATTCTCCCTTGCTCCCGAAGGGGTGAGACCAGTGGAGTATCTTAGATGGCCTCTCACAGGCTTCTAAGACCCCAGACGCTACTCACTAAAGTAGAATGTAGAACATTTTCCTTATAAACTATGCAGTGCCAATTGAGCTAGATGTTTCCCGAGACCATGGTTCCCATACCCCTCAGCCGAGCAACTCGGTCCCTCAGGGAGTTTGGATGTATCTACGGAGCTTCCATGACCTTGCCTTGGACAAGTGGTGCTGGCTTACCCAGTATTGTGTACCATCTTACCCTTCACCAAAGTTACCACTTATCTATTGTCTATTTAGTGTTTTTCCATCCCCACCCCTCCCTTCCCTCATAACCATCAATGATTGTTTCTTTTTGTATGTAAACATTTTCATGAGTTTTTATAGTAGTGGTCTCATACAATATTTGTCCTCTTGTGATTAACTTATTTCACTCAGCATAATGCCCTCCAGATTCATTCATGTTTTGAGATGCTTCACAGATTCATCATTGTTCTTTATCGTTGTGTAATACTCCATTGCGTGTATGTTCCATAGTGTGTTTATCTGTTCATCTGTTGATGGGCATCTAGGTTGTTTCTGTCTTTTTGCTATTGTGAACAATGCTGCAATGAACATGGGTGTGCATATGTCTATTCATATGACAGCTCTTTTTTCTCTAGGATATATTCCTAGGAGTGGGATTCCTGGATCATATGGTATTTCTATTTCTAGCTTTCTAAGGAGGCAACATATTGTTTTCCAAAATGGTTGTATCATTTTGCATTCCCACCAGCAGTGCATAAATGTTCTGCTCTCCCCAAAGCCTCTGCAACGTTTGTTATTTCCTGGTTTTTTTTTTTTTTTTTTTTTTGATTCATGCCAGTAATGTTGGGGTGAGATGGTATCTCATTGTGGTTTTGGTTTGCATTTCTCCAATGGCTAGTGATGGCAAGCACTTTCTCATGTGTCTGTTGGCCTCTTGAATGTCTTCTTTGGTAAAGTGTCTGTTCATTTCCTTTGCCCATTTTTTAATTGGATTATTTGTCTTTCTGTTGTAGAAGTGTTGGATTTTCTTATGGATTTTAGAGCTCAGACATTTGTCTGATGTGTAATAGCCATTTTTTT
Source organism: Loxodonta africana (assembly GCF_030014295.1). Taxonomy (NCBI): domain Eukaryota; kingdom Metazoa; phylum Chordata; class Mammalia; order Proboscidea; family Elephantidae; genus Loxodonta; species Loxodonta africana. The sequence goes on from NC_087347.1 coordinate 117,974,415, forward strand.
TCCCAGTCTGTAGGTTCTCTTTTTACTCTTTTGGTGAAGACTTTTGATGAGCACAAGTGTTCAATTTTTAGAAGATCCCAGTGATCTAGCTTATCTTCTGGAGTTTGTATATTGTTGGCTATGGTTTGTATCCTGTTAATGCCCTGTATTAGGGCCTGTAGTGTTGATCCTATTTTTTCTCCTATGAATTTTATAGTTTTTGGATTTATATTTAAGTCTTTGATCCATTTCCAATTAGTTTTTGTATATGGTGTGAGGTATAGATCCTGTTTCATTTTTTTGCTGATGGACATCCAGTTTCGCCAGCACCATTTGTTAAAAAGACTGTCTTTTCCCCATTTGATGGACTTTGGGCCCTTCTCAAAGATCGGGTGACCATAAATGGATAGATTTACATCTGGGTTCTCAGTTCTGTTCCATTGGTCAGTGTATCCGTCATTGTACCAGTATGAGTTTTGACTACCATAGCTGTATAGTAGGTTCTGAGGTCAGGTAGCGCAAGTCCTCCCACTTTATTCTCCTTCAATAGAGCTTTACTTATCCAGGGCTTCTCCCTTTCCATATAAATTAATGATTAGTTTTTCCATTTCTTTAAAGAGTGTTGTTGGTATTTGGATCAGGATTACATTGTATTTGTAAATTGCTTTTGGTAGAATTGTCATTTTCACAATGTTGAGTCTACCTATCCATGAGCATGGTATGTTTTTCCATTTATGTAGATCTCTTTTGGCTTCTTGCAGAAATGTTTTGTAGTTTTCTTTGTATAGGTCTTTTACATCCCTGGTTAGATTTATTCCTAAGTATTCTATTTTTTAAGGGGCTATTATAAATGTATTGATTTCCTTTTCATCATTCTCTTTATCGGTGTATAGGAATCCATCTGATTTTTGTATGTTTATCTTGTATCCTGCCACTCCAGTGAATCTTTCTATTAGTTCCAGTAGTTTTCTCACAAAGCCTTTTGAGTTTTTTATGTATAGTATTATATCACCCTCAAATAGGGACAGTTTAACTTCTTCATTATTGATTTGATTGCCCTTTACTTCTTTTTCTTGCCTGATTGCTAGCTAGGACTTCCAGCACAGTGTTAAATAGGAGTGGTGATAAAAGGCATCCTTGTCTTGTTCCTGTTCTCAAGGGGAATGTTTTCAGCCTCTCTCCATTAAGAATGATGTTGGTTGTTGGTTTTGCATAGCTGCCCTTTCTTATGTTGAGATATTTCCCAGGAGATTCTTATAGTCCTATTTCAATGGATGTCCTTACAAAACCCCTTCCCCCATCACTCAAATGAGCCTCTGTTCTTTTCATTGAAACCAAACCCAGTGCCACTGAGTCGATTCTGACTCACAGTGACCCTATAGGACAGAGTAGAACTGCTCCATAGAGTTTCCAAGGAGCACCTGGTGGATTCGAACTGCCAACACTTTGATTAGTAGCCATAGCACTCAACCACTACGTCACCAGGGTTTCCTTTCATTGAAAGGATCCTAACAAACACCTCAACAATGATATTGGCTAAACATTTATTTAACACAAATTATATGCCAAACACTGGGCTGTTAACTTTATGTATTCTAGCTTATTGCATTTTCTCAGCAACCCCTTTAAGTAGGTACTATTATTCTTACCAATTTATAGATGGAGAAACCTAGTTTAGACAAGTTATCTTGCTTGCCCAGGGTCACACAGAGATTCCCTGGCATAATCGGATCTGAATTGAGGTCTGTTTACCTTCAGGGCTCAAACATGTAATTACATTTAACTCCTGCCAAGTTCTCTATTTCTTTGGGATCCTTTTGGAACTAACTGGTGAGTATCAACTACTCCAATTCATAAAATTAGAAATGTAGTGATCAAAACTAACAGGGGAAAAAATCTTTTATTCATGAATATTATGTGCTATAAAATAAAATGATCATGTATCTTGCTGAAGCATCATAAAAGGCAAATTCTGAAAGTCCCCTAAAAGCAAGAAATGGTGAAAGGGAATTAATTATACAGTGATAATTATTGCTAAATTCAGATGCATAATATGTGCTAGATTTTTTTTTTTACTGAGTGTTTAAGAAAAATATTTATTTATTTTTTCTAGTTTAATTGATCTTGATTTTTCTAAACTTATTTTCCTTATAAAGTCTTAAGCAACTTAACCATGAATTCTCCTACAAAGTGGTTTTAGAAGCCAAACTTTGATGTAGAGGAGAGATTCCTTTGCATATAAAAAAGAGAAATGAAACCATTGAGTTTTAAAAATTTATGTGTAAGAAAAAGTTTGTGAAATATAAAGTATAAGATTCTACCCTTTTAATTGTGCTGAAGTAATAGCTAAAATTTATTTCACAAAAGATGGAAATTTAACAGAGGTGATATGGAGAATACATTCGTTTTAAATTGAATAATAACGGTGAAAGTGCATAAACTCCATGAGGTTTCATTTGTGTTTCTTTTCCTGCTGGATTTGCAGCAGGATAAAACAGCCTGGCTTATTACTGGTGTTCAGGAAAAATCTGCTGAATGAATTAAGTAAATGAGTTCCTTGAATAAATGACCAAAGCCAGGAGACCTAGATTATTCTCTAAAATCTATCTCTAAAAGATATATAAACTTGAGCAAGTCACCTAGCACCTTTTGGTACAAGTTTTATCTATTTATTTAATCTAGCTAAAAGACACTGCAAAAAGGTGGGAGTTGTCCTACCAAATATTGTAATTAGCCCATAAAACTTCAATAATTAAAACAGTATACTGGCAGGAGGACTCACACTTCCTGATTTTAAAACACATTATATAGCTACAGTAATAAATGCAGCCTGGTACTGGTATAAAAATAGACAAATAGGCCAAATGGAATAGAATTGAGAGCCCAGAAATAAGCACACATATCTATGGTCAACTGATTTTTGACAAGGGTGCTAAGTCCATTTGACAGGGAAAGAAGAGTGTCTTCAATAAGTGGTGCTGGGAAAATTGCATTTCCACATTAAAAAAAAAAAGAAAAGAAACAGGGTACATGCCTCACACTATGTACAAAAACAAATTCAGAATGAGTCAAAGTCCTAAATGTAAAAACTAAAACCATAAGTTTTTTAGGAGAAAATTCAGGGGCAACATTGTGGGGCCTAGTGTTTAACAATGGATTATCGAATACAGTAACAAAAGCACAAACAGCAAAAGACAAAATAAATTGGACCACATAAAAAAAACTTTTGTTCATCAAAAGACTTTACCAAAAAAAAAAGAAAAGACAAGCTACCAACTGGGAGAATATCTTCAGAAACCATATACCCAATAAGAATCTAGTACTGGAAAAATATATAAAACTTAACAACTTAATGACAAAAAGACAAATAACCCAATCATCAAATGTGCGAGGGACTTGAATAGACATTTCACCAAGGAGGCCATTCAAATGGCCACGAAACACAGGAAAAGATGCTCAGCATCATTAACCCACAAAGAGATGCAAATCAAAACCGCAATGAGATACCATGTCACTCTCACTAGGATGGTTAAGATTAAAAAACAAACAAAAAAATAGAAAATAATAAATATTGGTAACGATGTGGTGAAATTGCTTGTGGGATGGCAAATGGTATAATCGTGAAAAACAGTGTGGTGGTTCCTCAAAAAACTAAAAATAAAACTACCACATGACCCAGCAATTTCACTCCTAGGTATATCAAAAGACTTGAAAGCAGAAACTTATACACCAGTGTTCACTGCAGCACTATTCAAAATACCCAAAATGTGGAACCAACTAAATACCCATCAACAGATCAATGGATAAGCAAAATGTGGTACATACATATAATGGAACACTGCTCAGCCAGTCAGAGAAAAGAAGTCTTGATACATACCACAATACAGATGGAGCTTGAAGACATGCTGAGTGAAATAAGACAATCACCAAAGGACAACTACTGTATAAAATGCCCTCACTTATATAAAAAGACAAGAGCTGGCAAATGTATAGAGACCAAAGTTTATTAGTGGTTAGCAGGGGTGGAAGAGATACGTAAAGGAGGGGGGGGGTTGTTATTGCTTATGGAGTACTGAGTTTCTATTTATGGTTATGGAAAAATGGCATTGATTAAGGATAGGGTTGCATAGCCAATTAATGTAATTGCTGTCACTAAGTAGTACACCTATAAAAAACTGAATTGGCAAAAGTTGTGAGACAGATATATTTACAAAAAAAAAGAGAGAGAGAGAGAAGCTGCTGAGGCTGCTTAAAAAAAAAAAACAATCAAAAACCTCATGGGATTTGGTTCCTTGGTTTGGAGGTTTAGGGTCATGATTTCATGGGGCATCCCAGTTAGCTGGCCTAATAATATGTTTAGTGCTTCTGTTCTACCTCCTAGTTTGTTATGTTGTGCCAAGGAACAACAATTGGTCTCTATTAGCTTGGAACAGCAAAGAAGAAAGAGAGTCAGGAATAAGAGGAGGAAACGGAATTGTGGCTAATTGCCTCCATGAACAACTGCCTCCTCTGCCATGAGATCAGAAGAACTGGGCAGTACCTGGATGCCATTACTGAAATTTTGATCAGAGATTCCATAGAAGAATCCTGATCAAAAGGGGGAAAATGCAGAACAAATTTCAATTTCTGAATGGAATCCAGGCTTTCTGGAGCCATGGAGGCTGGACGAACTCCTAAAACTATTGCCCTGAGATAATCTTTAAACCTTAAACCAAAAATACCCCCTGAAGTCTTCTTAAAACTAAATAATACTTTAACTTAACTAGTAAAGAATGTCTGCCTTGAGCATGGTACATTAACATCTGTCTGTATGGAATCAAATTGACAACAGCAACCTGAAAGATGAAATAGGAAACTTAGGGGGCAGTGAGTTTATGCTAATGGGGAAGGAGCAACTCAGAAAAGGAGGGTGAGAATGGCTGCAAACTCAAAGAATGTAATCAGTGTCACTGAATTGTAAGTGTAGAAATTGTTGAATTGGTGTATATTCTACTGTATATATTTTCAAGAACAACAACAAAAAATGAATTATCAAAACAAGTATACTGGTCTGTTGTTATTTTGTGCTGTCAAGTTGATTCTGACCCACAGTGACACTATATGGCAGAGTAGAACTGAAACTCATAGGTTGTGCTTAGGCTGTAATCTTCACCGGGGAGCAGATTGCCTGGTCTTTTCTCCTATGGAGCGGCTGGTGGGTGTGAACTGCTGGCCTTTTGGTTAGCAGCTGAGCACCTAACCAGTGCACTACCAAGGTTATTTATACTGGTCTAGGAATAGGCAATAAGTCATTGGCACAGACTAGGACATTTAGAGACAGACTCTTGCCAGTCTTGACCTGGCTGGCATCCTGCGGGCTAGATCCACCAGCACGTAGGCTGAGGCAAGCAGCAGCACTCGAGGCCCATTTTCCACGCCAAGTGGCAGAGGGTCTGCTTGAGCCTCCGGAACAATACTAAAATGAAAAGGTGGTATACAGAATCAGTGATGAAAGTACATAAATGCAAGGAACTGGTTTGGCACAACTGGGCACTGATTAGGGAAAAAATAATGTTAATTCTCTCTCACATTGTATACCATACTAAATTCCAGGGAGATCAAGGTCTTGAACATTTTTTAATGAAAAAACAATCATAGAACTGTTAGGAACAAAATGTTTTTATAACCTCAGAGTAGTAAAACCCTTTTAAAGAGAAACACCAAACCCAAAACAAAAACAAATTAAAACTTGAACAATTACAGTTGTTTTATATTAAAACTGCTATGAACAAAGTTGGAAGGCAAATGGCAATCTTTGGCAATAATTATAGAAAATAAAGAATGATTAATGGTAACATACAGAATGCATTACAAATTAGCAAGCATTACAAACAGCACAATAGGAAAACAGGCAAAGGGAATGGACAAGGAATTCAGAGAAGAAATTATACAAACGGCCAATAAGCATGGCCACTACTAATGATCATCAGTAAATTGATGTAACCTTTTTGGAGACCAACATGGAAATACGTCTCAATATAATTGGCACATGAAGGTGTTGAGGAGAGAGAATTGACTTCAAAGTTTGATGGTGTCATGGATTGAATTGTGTCCCCCAAAACGTGTGTATCAATTTGGCTAGGCCATGATTTCAGTATTGTGTGATTGTCCACCATTTTGTCACCTGATGTGATTTTCCTCAGTGTTGTAAATCCTACCTCTGTGATGTTAATGAGGTGGGATAGGCTGCAGCTATGTTAATGAGGCAGGACTCAATCTATAAGATTGGATTGTGTCTTCAGCCAATGTTTTTTGAGATATGAAAGAGAGAAGCGAGCAGAGAGACAGGAGGACCTCACACCACTAAGAAAGCAGCACCAGGAGCAGAGCATGTCCTTTGGACCCAGGGTTCCCCCACGGAGAAGCTCCTAGTCCAGGGGAAGATGGATGGCCAGAATCTTCCTCCATAGCCAACAGAGAGAGAAAGCCTTCCCTTTGAACTGACGCCCTGAATTTGGACTTCGAGCATACTAGACTGTGAGAAAATAAATTTCTCTTTGTTAAAGCCATCCACTTGTGTTATTTCTGTTATACCAGCACTAGATAACTAAGACAGATGGACCTGGGATGAATCTTGCCTCTACTATTTACCAGCTGTGTGACCTTTTACAAGTTGCTTAACCTCTCTGAGCAACAGAGTCTGCACTGAAAAAAGAGAGAATAATTTTCTACAACTATCATAATAGTTTATCCTAGGCTTGAGGGAGAATGGAGAAAGTGCCTGTAAGGAGCCTGGTACATAGGAGGGCCTCAATAAATACCCGCTTCTCCTCCTTTTACTCTCCTTGCCCTCCTCCTTCCCCTCCTCCAGATTCTTTGCCAGCTCTGGTTAGGGTGAGGAAATATTAAAGAGAGGCAAATTCAGCTTCCCTTTCATGAAGTCACAATGTGGTTAAAGCATTTGTAAGGGCTTCAGGGGGTGCTCTCGAGGCAAGCAAAGCAAAGCGTTAACACGAGTGAAGGGAATAGAGCAGAATGAGCTAACTGCAGGTAAATATTTGGCCATATTAAGATGATAAAAATAAAAAGAAGTCAAATAAGAGTCACACCAAAGCAGCACTATAAAGGAAAGAGCTTAAAACGTGAACAATTAAGCATTCCAGAGAGCGTAAGGAAATGAAACGAAGTATGGAATTAGAAGAAAAATAAGATACATAAAGATGGCACTGCACACTGAGACTCATGATGTGACCTTAAAATATGTCTGAAGTTATGAAAGTGATATCATGTCACCAAACCTTTGGGAAAATAAAAGAAAAAAAATTCTCAAGTATACCGCAATGACTACTATTTTAGTTTATTCCCTTGCAGTATTTCTTATAGGCATTTTTGGGAGACACAATTCACATACCATAAAATCTATTCCTTTAAAGTGTACAATTCGTGGATTGTAGTCTGTTCACAACGTTGTGCAACCACTGTCTAATTCCAGAACATTTTCATCACCCCCCCAGGAAGCCCCACCCCCACCAGCAGTTGCTCTCCATCCCGTCTTCCTCCAGCCCCTGGCAACCACTGGTCTGGTTGCCTCTCTGTGGAACTGTCACAGTCATGTTTTAAACCCAGTTGTATGGTAGGCGTCTCCCTTGTTTCGCTTAATGGTCTATTAGAAACAAATTTTTCATAAACGGAGACCTAGTCTTTACATTTTTGTATAGAGAAACCATTTGCAAAGGGCAAGAAATAAAAGGAATTTAAAAAAAGGCAGAAAAAGAAAAATAAAGGTTAATTCCAGGATATCAATTAAAAGCTGAAGATGTAAATAATTTATTAGCAAGCAGGTATCATAGCTCAAGAAGTGAATAATAACTTGATCAAATTATTGAAGAGGGACATTTTCTTGGATCTTATAGCCTAAAAGTTGGCGGTTCTAACCCATCCAGTGGCACCATGGAAGAAAAGCCTGGCAATTAGCTTTTGTGAAGATTACAGCTAAGAGTAGCAGTTCTATTCTGTAACACACGGGGTCGCCATGAGTCAAAATCGACTTGACAGCACTGTTTTTTCTTTTTTAGAATATCTTTTTTGTTGTTATAAAAATATATATAACACAACATTTACCAATTCAACATTTTTCAGGTTTACAATTTAGTGATGTCAGTTACATTAATCATATGGCAACGGGTTGGTTGGTTTGTTTTAGATGCCCTTACTATTGTGTTGTTAAAAAAAAAAAAAGGTTTTACGTCAAAGGAGGGCATGCACGTGTTCACCAAAAATCAGCAGGGCGGTAAAGCTTATAGTAAAAGGTCAAAACCCTTCCTGGCAATATCCGGCCGCCACCTCACCCCTTTGCCTCCCACCCAGACCCTAGACCCATACTCCGGAAGCAACCAAGCGCAAATTTTTAACAGCTTCAGTTTTTTAATTTTTCTGGTGGTTACTTCCCTATTCTACATAATACAGCCGTATCGCCACTCTTTTTTTTTTTTTTTAAATCAAACAGGCAGACTATCTGTGGACTTCCTTCCGTTTCTGATAGACCGGGGCTTAGTTCTCTTAAACACCCGCCCCCTCCTAGAATGGCTGTATGACTATTTTTAATTCCTCTGTTGCAATTTTAGGTGATGCGCTTACCTTAGTTCCTCTTTGTCACTTTCTTAATACATGTACCTTTATTTCCTGTTCTGTCAACTGGAACTATCTCTCAGCTCCCCACGCGTTGCACAGCTTCCCTGCCCTGCTTTTTGCTCTCTTCTCTACTTCCACTTCCCAAATTCTCTCACTACCGTTTTCTGTAATATTTCCACAATACATGGGAAAAAGCTCAAATGGCCGGCACAATGGAATGAGAAGTTTTAATAATGACTTGCAAAAAATTGTGAGAGAGTTTATGCACACAGGGAGAACCAGAGAAAGAAAATACAACGAACACATATGCATCCTCCACCCTACCTTTATCAGGTCTTAACATTGTAACATATTTGCTGCCCTTAAAAAAGAAATAAAGGAAGCATTGCCAATCCGATGGAAGGCCTGTGAATTACTGATTGACTCTTCTTCTCTCTTAAGCCAAAAACTTCTCTCAGAGTAACTGAACGTTTATCATTCTAACACGATTTTATATTTTTGACACATAGTTAAGTATCCATAAACATTATATATTAACCGTGATATTTTCAAAAGTAAAATGGAAGCTATTGGGAACTGGGGAGCACTAATACATCTAACGAGCCCTGGTGGCTCAGTGGTTAAGCACTCAGCTGCTAACTGAAAGGTCAGTGGTTCAAATCCACCAACTGCTCCATGGGAAAAAGATGTGGCAGTCGGCTTCCATAAAGATATACAGCCTTGGACACCCTATGGGGCAGTCCTACTCTGCTCCGTACTGTCACTATGAGTCAGAATTGACTCAACAGCACCTGATGAGTTTAATATTTCGAAATTTTCAAAGGTTCATTTTTCTTTTAAATAAATCTTACTACGAAGCAGGCAAAAAGTTCCAGGAACATGGCTCACAAGGCATAAAGCATACCACCAAAGGGTGAAAAATAGTACTGTGGTGGCTTAAGGGGTAGGCTACACCAAAGGAGGGACTCAGGAAGGTTTTTTTTTGTAATTTCGCACCAAGATAGATTTTGGATTAGGCAATCTGTGCAAAGAAATGAAGGGCTGAAACTGAGGGGGATGTTACCGAGTAGTGTATTCTCACTGCACTCATGGGGTGGGAAGAAAGGGAGTGTCAGGTAACGTGGGTACTTACCAGTACAGATCATACTTCAGAGAAATGACATTTAAGGAATTAGGAACAGGTATCTGCATACTGGCCCCAGTTCCAACTTATGTACAGAAAACACCATGTATAATGGAATCATAGCTTCACGCACTGAAACAGCTAAACACATGCCAGAAAAACAGAAGCAAGAGTCTCAAAAGACAGCATAGAATTAAAAAAAAAAAAAAAGGGAGGCAAAGGAAACCTCAATGGTATTAAGATAGAAATATAAGGATATCCATTTTTTGAATTATTAAACAGATTTTATATTTTTATTAAGGAGCCATGGTGGCACAACGGTTAATAAGCACTTAGCTGCTGTCATGGATTGAATTGTGTCCCCCCCAAAATATCTGCCAACTTGGCTAGGTCATGATTCCCAGTATTGTATGATCGTCTACCATTTTGTCATCTGACGTAATTTCCCTACGTGTTGTAAATCCTATCACTATGATGGAATGAGATGAATTAGTGGCAGTTATATTGATGAGATCTACAAGATTAATTTTTTTTTTTAAGCCAATCTATTTTGAGATATGAAAGACAGAAGTGAGCAGAGAGACAGGGGGACCTCATACTACTAAGAAAGCAGCACCAGGAGCAGAGCGCGTCCTTTGGACCTGAGGTTCCCGCGCTGAGATGCTCCCAGACCAAGGGAAGACTGATGACGAGAACCTTCCTCCAGAGCCGACACAGAGAGAAAGCCTTCCCCTGGAGCTGGTGCCCTGAATTCAGACTTCTAACCTACTGGACTGTGAGAGAATAAACTTCTCTTTGTTAAAGCCACCCACTTGTGGTATTTTTGTTATAGCAGCACTAGATGACGAAGACAGTTGCTAACCAAAAGGTTGGCATTTCGAACCCAGCCAGCAGCTCTGTGGGAGAAAGACCTGGTAAAGACCTGTTTCCGTAAAGATTACAGCCAAGAAAACTCTGTAGGGTAGTTCTACTCTCTCACATGGGGTTGCTATGCATTGACATAGACTCAACAGTACCTAACAACAACATGTTTTATGGGGATTTTTTTTTAAGTCCCCTGTAATTCTTATATTAAAACCAGTTGCTGTCAAATTGATTCTGACTCACAGCAACCGCATGTGCGTCAGAGTAGAGGTGTACTCCACAGGGTTTTCAGGGGCTGAGTTTGGAGAAGTAGATCTCCAGGCCTTTCTTCCGAGGCACCTCTGGATGGACTTAAGCCTCCAACGTTTTCGTTAGCAGCTGAGTGTGTTAACTGTTTGTACCACCCAGGGAGTCCATTATTATTATACAGTAATTTGTTTCTTTTTAATGGTTCCCAGTTTTATTTCTCTCTCTACATAATATACATGTATGTATACAGTATTTGGAGCCCTGGTGGCACAGTGGTTAAAAGTTCAGGCTGTTAACCAAAAAAGTCGGCAGTTTGAATCCACTAATGGCACCTTGGAAACCTTGTGAGGCAGTTCTACTCTGTCCTATAGGGTTTCTATGAGTTGGAATTGACTTGACGGCAATGGGTTTTGAATTTTTATACAGTATTTACATTGTTTTAATCTTAGTTTAATACCAACTTGGTATTCCACTTTCTAAATTTAATTTTTTTTGCGTTAACACAATTTCAGTCATTAGAGTTACCACCCTCAATGTCTGTACCTTGTCCCTAGTGTTTACATTATTTACATTTTCCTACTGTTATAGATAACGCTACTATGGCACAGTGGGTATTCTCAGCATCAATGGGGGGGTACTAAGAGAAATTATAAAACGGAAATTTTAAAAAAGACAAACAGCTACATGGGGGAGATTTAGAAGTTACCATTAGAAGCTGAAGGAGCCCTGGTGGTGCAATGGTTAAAACACTTGGCTGCTAACTGAAAGGTTGCTGATTGGAACCTACCAGCTGTTCTGCAGGTGAAAGACGAGGCAGTTGGCTTCCAGAAAGATCACAGGCTTGGAAACCGTATGGAGCAGTTCTACTCTGTCCTATAGGGTTGCTATGACTCAAAATCCACTAGACAGCAGTGGGCTATTAGAAGCCAGATGATTAACAGAGCCCGTCCGTGTATCTTGTACATTAATTATGAAATTTTTTTTAGCTCCACCTGATAAGTATGCACAGGAGAAAAGTGTGGCAATTTGCTTTTGTGAAGATTACAGTTTGCAAACTCTTTGGAGCTGTTTTACTCTGTCCTATAAGGTTGCTATGAGTTGGAATCGACTCGATCACAGCGAGTTTGTATTTTTTTGGCTCAGCAGACATGTAGGAGTCCCTGCGTGGTGCAGATGGGTAATGTGCTCGACTACCAACTGAAAGGTTAATAGTTTGAATTCACCCAGAGTGCCTTGGAAGAAAGGCCAGGCAATCTACTCGCAAAAAGTCAACTATTGAAAACCCAGCGGAGCACAGTTCACCTCTGACACACATGGGGTCATGATGAGTTGGAGGTGACTCAACGGCAATTGGTTTGATTTGTGTTAGTAGGTACACAGTTCTGCTTTTGAAGAATTAAAGATTTTTTTTTATTTGAAGACCTTTTAAAATTCAGAAAACAGAAAGCCACAGATAATAACTTTTAAAAATACATACATATCCACCACCCAAAATTAATAAATGTTCATGTCTCTCTCTCTCTCTTTTTTTTTTTTTAATGAAGGAATAGTACTGAAAAGTTAAAGCCTCCTTTGTACCCCTCTGCAGTCAAATGGGTACCCTTTCAATGAACCCCAAGGAACAACAGTGCAACTTCATCCCAAAGTAGTTGATGTAAGTTTTGATGGGATGGGTGTGATCTATGCAGAAAGACTTTACCCTTTAATGGGTCGATGTTTCTAGCATAACTGGAATAATACTCTATATAATAAATTGTAGCTTGCAAAGTGCTTCTGTGTCCTATGTAATAGTGTGTGAGGTAAGTCTCAGCCAAAGCTGCCCCACTACCCAAGTAGGGGTATGAAATGATTACATAGTAAATTTCTGCTATTTAATTTCAGCAGCTACGGAGGGTGTTTACTGGAATTGCACAGAAAATATAGTCTTTGGCCCAGCTGGGGAATCTTTATCAGGTTATATTACTTCCAGCTCCCTTACGGTCAAATCGCTAGCAGAATAAGCCCCTTTTTCCTAGGTCAGTGTGACTCAGAGCCAGCTGCAGGCACTTTTGGCAGGACTAAGCAGAGAGCTTCAGCAAATAAACTATTAAGGAAAAATACTCTCAAGGGCTAACAAGAAAGTATGTAGCGCTGGCCATAGATCATCTGTTCTGGGTAGAGACAATAGCAGACATATTTGGAAGTTGCAGAACCACATGGAGCTTTGAAAGTAGGACTTTGAAACGGGGCCTGCATACTAAGATCACAATACTGGGCTTCTCCAGTGTTTCTTTTATGGGAATCCTGGTACATGCTGCTGGGTCACAGGCTGGTTAGGGGCTGGCAAACTTTAAGACAAGAAAAATACAGAGCAGAAAATAAAGACAGAAGCAGTAGAAAGGAAGGCATTTTTGGTGTTAAAGTCAAAAAAGTCTTGTGTGTGCACACACACGCACACACACATATACTCTTGTAAGATAAAAATTCGTGTAAGAATTGAAAAGACGTTAAGGGGAAATAGAAGAATTTGGACAAAATAGAGATGCCAGTAAACGTCATAATTTTTTCATTTTCACATAATAATAACTGGTCAGAAGCAACATGAAGATCCTAATTCACATCTAGATACCGAAGACCACAGCCTTCAGTATGGATCACACCTCAATAAAAAGAAAACAAAAAACCTCACAGTTGGACCAATAAGCAACATCATAGATAAATGGAGAAAAGACTTAAGTTGTCAAGGATTTCATTTCGCTTGGATCCACAGTCAACACCCATGAAAGCAGCAGTCAAGAAATCAAATGACACATTGCATTGAGCAAATCTGCTGCAAAAGACCTCTTCAAAGTGTTAAAAAGCAAACACGTCACCTTGAAGACTATGGTGAGCCTGACCTAAGCCATGGTGTTTTCAATAGACTCATATGCGTGCAAAAGCTGGATGATGAGTAAGGAAGACCAAAGAATTGACACCTTTGAATTATGGTGTTGGCGGAGAATATTGACCATACCATGGACTGCCAAAAGCATGAACAGATCTGTCTTGGAAGAAGTATGGCCAGAATGCTCCTTAGAAACAGGGATGGCAAGACTTAGCCTCATATACTTTGGACGTGTTATCAGGAGGGATCAGTCCCTGGAGAACATCATGCTTGGTGAAGTAGAGGGTCAGCGAAAAAGATGAAGACCCTCAAGTGGGATGGATTGACAGTGGCTGCAATAGGGGGCTCGGGCATAACAACAATTGTGAGGATGGTGTAGGACTGGGCAGTGTTTCGTTCAGTTGTATATAGGGTCGCTATGAGTTGGACACAGCACCTAACAATAACAATTCACATAGGTATTGTGTGAAGCCTTGCGTGAGCCCTCCTCTTACCTTCTCCGTTAGAGTTGAGCCATCTCTCCTCTATAACCCCAGACTACTCTTCACCTCAAGTCTTTTCGAGCACCAACCATGACCATGATGTGTTACATTATGTTTCATTTGTCATCCTCACTAGGCTTTGGAGTCTTTAGGCTAAGGACTACGTTCTATTCATCTTCATATCTCTGGCATTCAATGCAGTATTTGATCAAAATTACTCAGTAAGTGCTCATTGCAACTGAACCATCACCTCTCACAGAGATCAGTTGTCCTGTTGAAGCAACTTCTTCCTACCGTCTAGACCAGTTCTTCCAACGTTGTTCTCTCTTTTAGGCAAAGAATCAACAGCTATCATTTTAGGTTCATGTGGGCTTTCTTTTCTTCCCCATAGGGGAATAAAGGCCAAGACTTTTCCACAGAAACTGAGAAACTAATTCTACCTATGTGCTGTTAAAGAAAAAAAAAAAAAAAATGATTTGGGGCCCAAGATTGAGCCCCAAGTGGAAAAGATTTACTTCCACTCAGGGAACTTGATCCAGACAGAGGAATAGGTCTGGTAGGTGAGGTTTGGAGAGGAGAAAGGGGTAGGTGTTTTTAAAGCCAAGCAGTCTAAGGCCCACTTTAGGAAAGCAAAATGTCTGAATCATGTGGGTTGGCTGGCAATACCTGGGTTTGTTGTGTGTGGTGATCAGGGTGGTTGAAGGTGGTCTGCATGTGCACTTGGGGACATTTTGGGATTATGATCTGTAGGTACCACATGGCCTGCCTGAGTAAGGATTATGTGGTCCACACAGGTATTGGCAGTAAGTGTCCTGCTTTCCTGGCTTGGAGGGCAGGTCAGAGGTTTAGCAGTAGATACAATTATCCTGGGATTCTAGAAGTTCCCAACTCTAATTCTTTAGAAAGGGATCATACCCCACCTTGTCACTTAAGCAGTAGGTAACTCCTGTCTTTAACAGTCCTCCTCCTATGAGGTAAGGGAGAAGAGTGGACATTCGTTTAATGCCTGTCATAGGGCAGGAATGCTATTGCACTTAGAAACTTTACAATGATATTAAGCAGATATCAGCACTTCAGGGGAAGTGCCACACAACTATTAAATGGTCAATCTGCGGTTCAAAGCCAGGTCTAGTCTCGCTTTAAACCTGTGGTTGGTAGCCCCCTGATGCCCTTGAACAGCCTCGAGACACCTCAGTGGCTTTCCCCCTACCGGTGACCTGAGTGGCTCACTATGATACAGAGGACCAAATGTTTATCCTGACCCAGATTTGTCTAGGTCTTACAGGGCTTGAGTTACATTGTTAAGTGAAAGACTAGAAATTTGGCAGAGTAGGGAGAACTGAACAGCAGAATAAAATGCTCTCTAGTCAGGAGGAAAGACAAAAGAAAAACTAAGGAGAAAACAATGAAAGGTTGAGAGTACTGGGGTTATAAGAAACTAACGTTTTATTCCACCACTCGTCTGTCAGTTTGTTGTACTGTGCTGGCTCGAATGTTCCTATGATGCTGGAAGCTATGCCACCAGTATTTCATATGCCAGCAGGGTCATCCATGGGAGACAAGTTTCAGACAGACTGGGGAGAAAGGCCTGATGATCAGCTTTTCAAAATTAACCAGTGAAAACCCTATGGATCACAACAGAACGGTGTTTGATACGCTGCTGGAAGATGAGTCCCCTAGGTTGGAAGTCCCTCAAAAATATGTAGTGGCTGCAACAATGGACTTGAGCATGCAATCACGAAGATAGTGCAGGACTGGGCAAGGTTTCGTTCTGTTGTACATGGAGTTGTCATGAGTTGGAGCCAACCTGATGGCAAGTAACGACAACAAATGTCTAATTGGTTTTGACTGTGGAAAAATCAATATGTAAAAACATCACACAGAAAGCACCTTTTATGATGGAATTTACTAAAATTCAAATAAGGTAATGCATCTGAAAATACTTTAAATGGGATACAGATCAATACAACTTCGAGGGATTATTTGTATAAAAACAGCTTTTTTGGAATTTGAAACATTGGTATTTTTTGCTTAATTCATCAAGAATGAGCAGTTTTGACAGTTGTTCCTTGCTGAAGAAATAACTTACTATATTTCTTCAGTTTGGCAGGATCAGGTGGAGAACAAAATTAGCCTTCAGAAGACGAAATTCTCTGAGACTATATGAGGCTCTATAACCCTCCCCTGAACTGTGACCAAGAAGGTAGCACTTTTT
The DNA here is from genome assembly GCF_030014295.1 of Loxodonta africana. Taxonomy (NCBI): domain Eukaryota; kingdom Metazoa; phylum Chordata; class Mammalia; order Proboscidea; family Elephantidae; genus Loxodonta; species Loxodonta africana. The sequence continues at coordinate 117,990,800 of NC_087347.1, forward strand.
AAAGTATTTTTAGAAAAATAGTAAGCGCGATAAAGCCATGTAATCTAAATATTAACTGCATGTCTCGAGGCTTTGTGGAGTCCCTGGGCGGTACAAATGACTAAATGCTTGACTACTAACTGAAAGGTTGGCAGTTCAAACCCATTCTGAGGTACCTTGGAAGAAAGGCCTGGCAATCTACTTCTAAAAGGTCATAGCCTTGGAAATCCTGTGGAGCGTAGTTCTACTGTATAACATGTGGGGTTGCCATGAGTCAGAATTGACTCAACAGCACATGATTTGATTTTCAGAGACTTTATACTAGTAAAATATCTTTACTTCAAAAAAAAGTGTTTTTATTTCATCTCTTGTAGATTTTCAAACAGCTTCCATCTGCCTGGCCTGGCAAGCCCCCTGCCCCCAGCCTCTTTTTCTTTTTCGCTCCAGCCTGGCATCTCTCACTATGCTCAGGAGAAATGTTGTATTACTATTCCTTGCTTCTAGACTATCTCTTTGATTCTTCAAAGGGCCTGATCAAATGCTTTTCCTTTGTGGCTGAGTGTACGTTGTGCTTCCTTCTTTTTATTCTCCTTTTCTTCTTGCTCCTTTATCCCTTTCCCTGCTACCTTTGAACTTCAAGTTCCCATTACAATTTCAAATATAGAATATTTTGCTGTTCCACCCACACTAGAGAGCTTAAAATGCCTCTAATTACACTCTTTTCCCTGTTCCTTCCTCTCCTTTGCAATTTAGATGGAGCACAGCAGGAGAGCTTGTTTGACTCTCCTCTCTAATCTGTTACGTCATTTTGATCGATTTCTATCTCACCTGAATTTTGGTTAGATAATGACCCCAGAGCCCCATCTATGTTTAAAGAAATTGCTTCACAGGCAAAGCAAAAGGGCCACAGAGCTGTACTCACAGGGGCTTTGCTATTCAAGCAGTGCCAGGCTGCTACTATTCAACCCTCCTTTGGAAAACTTCAGTTTCATTCACCTAAAAAAATTTCCTTCTGTCTTGCAAGATTGCAAGCTTTTACTTCAATCTGGACATGTTTACAAATGAACATTAATGTAACCATATAGATTATCCTATTTCCATTGGTCTAGCATTTTTTTTTTTTTTTTTTTTAGCATAGTATTCTTCAAAGTGAAGTAGGGTCCAGGTATTTCAAGCAGTTCCTCTTGACAATTCTTGCTGTTCTTGCTGCTCAGCCCTCCACTCGTGGCCGCTTTATTCACAATGTAACAAAATGCTACCTGGTCCTGCACCATCCCTATGATCAGTTGCAGATTGGATCATTATGAACCATAGGGTTTTCATTGGCTGATTTTTGGAAGTAGATCACCAGGCCTTTCTTCCTAGGCCACCTTAGTCTGCAGGATAGATGATGACTGTCCATGAGGTGCATTGGCCAGGAATTGAATCAGGATCTCCCACACAGAAGGCAAGAATTTTACCAATGAATCATCAATGTCCCTCTGACAATTTTTAGGCACCATTAAGTTTGAGAACATTATTTGGGAAGCTGTGTTGAGAAAAGAACAACAAAAATATATGGTGGGGCAATATTTTCAACATTAACTGATGTTTTCCTCTCTTCCCATGTGTGATCCCATCCCTATCTAACCCTCACCATTTAGGCTATTAGTTATTTTGCCTATATTGCTTACAGTAAGGGATGAAAGAAAGGAACACAGAGGAGAAAGCTGACTCCTGGTTTTTGCTTTTTTTTTTTTTTTGCATTTCAAAAAAGATTGAAATCATAAGCAGAGAAGAGTTTAAGAGAAGAATCTTTTGAATGTAAAACTTGAAGATTTTGAAATTCAAAAGCCAGTGCCTCGATTTTCCACAATAATAACTGGGGACTTCAATACACCACTTTCAATTCTGGACAGAACATCTAAAAAGTGTATCAGTAAGGACATAGAGGACTTAAATAATACCACAAGCCAATTAGTCCTAGTAAACATATATAGAACACGCCACCCGTCATGAGAACAATACACATTTGTCTCCTATGCACATGGATTATTTTCCAGAATAGACCACATGCTAGGCCACAAAACAAATCTCAACAAATTTTAAAAGACCAAAGTTATACAAAGTATCTTCTCTGACCACAAAGGAATAATATTAGAAATAAATACCAAAAGCAAAACTAGAAAACACACGAATTCATGGAAATTAAACAATGCACTACCAAACAACTATTGACCAAAGGAATAAATCAAGAGTGAAACAAAGAAAATACATAGAGATAAACAAAAATTAAAACACATCATACCAAAACTTACAGAATGCAGTGAAGGCAGTCCTCAGGGCAAAAATTATGGCAATAAACACCTACGTTAAAAAAGAAGAAAGGTCTCAAATAAGTAGTCTCACTCTACAGCTTGAGGAACTAGAAAAAGAAGAACAAACTAAACGTAAAGCTCCTAGAAAAAAAGAAAGGGTAAAGATCAGAGCAGACATAATTGAAATAGAGAACAGAAAAAAAAGTAGAAAGAATCACCAAATCCAGGAGTTGGTTTTTTGAAAAGATCAGTAAAGTTGACAAATCACTTGGAAGGCTCACAAAGAAACCAAGAGAGAAGATGAAAATAACCAAAACAAGAAATGAGAGCGGAGGCATTACAACTGACCCAACTGAAATAAAAAGGATCATAACAGAATACTATGAATAAATGTACTCCAACAAAATTGATAACTTTGATGAAATGGACAAATTCCTAGAAGCACATAAGCTACCTAAATTGACTCAAAAGGAAGTAGAAAACTCCAACAGACCCATAACAAGTGAAAAAATTGAATCAGTAAAAAAAAGCCTCCCAAGAAAGAAAAGTCCAGACCAGATGGCTTCACTGAGGAATTCTATCAACAATTAGAAAAGAACTGACAACAATCCTGTTCAAACTCTTTCAAAAAGTCAAGGAAGAGGGAATACTCACTAGCTCTTTCTATAAAGCTAGTATTATCCTGGTACCAAAGCCAGACAAAGATACCACAAAAAAAGAAAACTACAGACAAATATTCCTTATGAGTATAGATGCCAAAATTCTTCACAAAATACTAGCGAACAGAAATATACATCATGATAAAGTGGGATTTATTCCAGGAATGCAAGGGTGGTTCAACATGAGAAAATCAGTCAATGTAATATACCACATACAAAGAACAAAGGAAAAGGACCAAATGATCACCTCAATCAAAAAGGCATTTGAGAGGGCGGAGCCAAGATGGTGGAATAGACGCTTCTGGCAAGCCCTCTTTACAACAAAGACCCAAAAAAAAAAAAAGTGAAACAAGTATATTTGTGACAACCTGGGAGCCCTGAGCATCAAAGGAAAGTTTAGACAATGAATTGAAGGGCAGGGGGAGGAAGAGGCCGTTTAGAAGTGGAGAAGAGTTACCGGACCTGAAAGCGGGGAGCTCTCAGGAACCATTTCCAGAGCGGCAGCGGCGGCGGCAGGCTGGTACTAGCATTCAGCCGCAGTTTTCTTGGGAGGAAGCAGCCAGCCACACAGCCTCCTCACCCCTCCGGAACCTGAGGAGAAGGGCTTGCTCTCAGCAAAAGCTAAGTACTTGCATATATTTTACCACACGCCCACACCCCCAACCCGGCTACAGCAGCTGAATCCCTGGGCCTGAGATAGACCCTGGTAAGCACCTAGAACCGTCCTCCTGGTCTTGGGGAAGGAAAATATTTGCAACTGGGGGGAAGAGATAATTTGCTAGCTCCATTAACTGGAGGAGCTCAGGACAGAAGCGGCTCCTGACCAGGCATAAACCACCCGTGGACCTTGAGCACCTTTCCCTTCTGCATGAACCTATGTGGGCCTATTTTAGGAGAATAGGCCCTTATTGGCAAACTCCAACCATTTCAGTGGTGAGGTGGAGAGCTGGTTGTTTGACGTTTGACATTGGTTTCCCTATTAAACAAGGTCCTCACCTACCCACATCAGGGACTTAAGGACTGGTAGCTCCACTCAGGTCACATAGCCACCTGCGACAGGGGCCCAGATATAACTGGTACCTCCCAGTCCTTACAATCAAAAACTTTGGGTGCCAATGGTCCCTCTGCTGAACCCACCCACCAACACACTCTAGGGAACAGAGACGCATTTTCCTCAGAAACACTTGGGGGTCGGTTCTCAGCCCCCTGCCTTGTTCAGAGCATGACCCCCTGCTGCAATCAGATACAAGTATATACGCCAATCACGCCTGCCCCTCTAAGACTGTAGGACAGAGCCTATACCACATGCTTGATATCAGCTACCTGGAAACCTGAGCTGAATTCATACAAGAAAACTGAATGGACTCCTAGATTGACATACCTCTAGCCAGCTGGGGACAGGATACCAGAGCTCCAAAGGTGAAAATAATCAAGCTAGCTCACTCAAACAACCCATAGGGGTATACCAAAACAAAACAAAGCAAGCAGCTATGACACAGTAAACAAGCTATGATACAGTAACTTATAGATGGCTCAGAGACAACAGTCAATATCAAGTCACATAAAGAAACAGGCCATGATCACCTCAACAGGCTCTCAAAATAAAGAATCCAGGGATCTTCTAGATGAAAGTGCATTCCTGCAATTACCAGATGCAGAATACAAAAGTTTAATATATAGAACCCTTCAAGACCTCAGGAAGGAAGTGAGGCAATACACAGAACAAGCCAAGGAACACACAGATAAAGCAACTGAAGAAATTAGAAAGATTATTCAGGAACACAATGAAAAGTTTAATAAGCTGGAAAAATCCATAGACAGACAGCAATCAGAAATTCAGAAGATTAACAATAAAATTACAGAATTAGACAACTCAGTAGAAAGTCAGAGGATCAGAATTGAGCAAGTAGAAGCTAGAATTTCTGAACTCGAAGATAAATCACTTGGCACTAATATATTTGAAGAAAAACCAGAAAAAATAATTTAAAAAAATGAAGAAAACTTAAGAATCATGTAGGACTCTATCAAGACAAATAACCTATGAGTGATTGGAATACCAGAACAGGGAGGGATAACAGAAAATACAGAGAAAATTGTTGATGATTTGTTGTCAGAAAACTTCCCTGATATTGTGAAAGATGAGAAGATATCTATCCAAGATGCTCATCGAACTCCACATAAAGTAGATCTGAAAAGAAAGTCACCAAGACATATTATAATCAAGCTTGCCAAAATCAAAGATAAAGAGACAGTTATACGAGCATCGAGGCATAAAAGAAAAGTCACCTACAAAGGAGAGCCAATAACAATAAGCTCGGACTACTCGGCAGAAACCATGCAGGCAAGAAGGCAATGGGATGACATATTTAAAAAATTGAAGGAAAAAAATTGCTTGCCAAGAATCATATATCCATCAAAACTGTCTCTTAAATATGAAGGTGAAATTAAGACATTTCCAGATAAACACAAGTTGAGGGAATTCATAAAAATCAAACCAAAACTATAAGAAACACTAAAGAGAGTTCTTTGGTTAGAAAAGCAATAATATCAGGTATCAAACCAAGACTAGAACACTGGGCAGAGCAATCAGAAGTCAACCCAGACACGGAAATCCAAAAAAACAAAGCAAGATTTAAAAAAAAAATCCCAACACAGGGTAACGGCTATGTTATTATATAAAAGAAGACAACATTAAAATAATAAAGAGGGACTAAGAATGTAATCATACACCTTCCATATGCAGAGGAAGATATGGCGATACAAAGAAATAAAAGTTAGTTTTAAATTTAGAAAAATAGGGGTAAATAATAAGGGAACCATAAAGGAGACAAACTATCCTCCTCATCAAAATAAAATACAACAGAAAAATACAGACTCAGCAGAAACAAAGTCAACAACAACAAATATAAGGAAAGGATAATATATAAAGAAAATCTACTCAGCACATAAAATCAAGTGGGAAAAAGAAACTGTCACCACACAAAAAAAGACATCAAAATGATAGCACTAAATTCATAAAAAAAAAAAAAAAAAATTCATACCTATCCATAATTACCCTGAATGTCAATGGGCTAAATGCACCAATAAAGAGACAGAGAGTGGCAGAATGGATTAAAAAACAAGATCTATCTATATGCTGCCTACTAGAGACACACCTTAGACTTAGAGACACAAACAAACTAAAACTCAAAGGATGGAAAAAAATATATCAAGCAAACAATAATCGAAAAAGAGAAGGAGTTGCAATACTGATTTTTGACAAAATAGACTTGAACTTAAATCCATCAGAAAGGATAAGAAAGGACACTGTATAATGATTAAAGGGACAATACACCAAGAAGATATAACCATATTAAATATTTATGCACCCAATGACAGGGCTGCAAGACACATAAAACAAACTCTATTAGCATTGAAAAGTGAGATAGACAGCTCCACAATAAGAGTAGGAGACTTCAACACACCACCTTCGGTGAAGAACAGGACATCCAGAAAGAAGCTCAGTAAAGACACGGAAGATCTAAATGCCGTGATCAACCAACTTGACCTTGTAGACATGTACAGAACACTCCACCCAACAGCAACCAACTATACTTTCTTTTCTAGGGCACATGGGACATTCTCTAGAATAGACCACATATTAGGTCATAAATCAAGCCTTAGCAGAATCCAAAACGTTGAAATATTACAAAGCATCTTCTCTGACCATAAGGCCATAAAAGTGGAAATCAATAACAGGAAAAACAGGGAAAAGAAATCAAACACTTGGAAACTGAACGATACCCTGCTCAAAAAAGACTGGATTATAGAATACATTAAAGATGGAATAAAGAAATTCAGAGAATGCAATGAGAATGAAAACACTTCCTATCAGAACCTTTGGGACACAGCAAAAGCGGTGCTCAGAGGCCAGTTTATATCAATAAATGCACACATCCAAAAAGAAGAAAGGGCCAAAATCAAAGAATTATCCCTACAACTTGAACAAATAGAAAGAGAGCAACAAAAGAAATCCACAGGCACCAGAAGAAAACAACCATAAAAATTAGAGCTGAACTAAATGAAATAGAAAACAGAAAAACAATTGAAAGAATTAACAAGATCAAAAGATGGTTTTTTGAAAAAAATCAACAAAATTGATAAACCATTGCCCAAACCGACGAAAGAAAAACAGGAGAGGAAGCAAATAACCCAAATAAGAAATGAGATGGGTGATATTACAACAGACCCAACTGAAATTAAAAGAATCACAGCAGATTACTATGAAAAACTACGCTCAAACAAATTTGAAAACCTAGAAGAAATGGATAAATTCCTAGAAACACACTACCTACCTAAACTAACACAAACAGAGGCAGAACAACTAAATAGACCCATAACAAACGAAGAGATTGAAAAGGTAATCCAAAAACTCCCAAGAAAAAAAAGTCCTGGTCCGGACGGCTTCACTGCAGAATTCTACCAAACTTTCAGAGAAGAGTTAACACCACTACTACTAAAGTTATTTCACAGCATAGAAAAGGACAGAATACTACCAAACTCATTCTATGAAGCCACCATATCCCTGATACCAAAACCAGGTAAAGACCCCACAAGAAAAGAAAATTATAGACCTATATCCCTCATGAATGTAGATGCAAAATCCTCAACAAAATTCTAGCCAATAGCATTCAACAACATATCAAAAAAATAATTCACCATGACCAAGTGGGATTCATACCAGGTATCCAGGGATGGTTCAACATTAGAAAAACAATTAATGCAACCCACCACGTAAATAAAACAAGACAAGAATCACATGATTTTATCAATTGATGCAGAAAAGGCATTTGACAAAGTTCAACACTCATTCATGATAAAAACTCTCAGCAAAATAGGAATAGAAGGAAAATTCCTCAACATAATAAAGGGAATTTATACAAAGCCAACAGCTAACATCACCCTAAATGGAGAGAGCCTGAAAACATTTCCCTTCAGAATGGGAACCAGACAAGGATGTCCTTTATCACCACTCTTATTCAACATTGTGCTGGAAGTCCCAGCCAGAGCAATTAGGCTAGATAAAGAAATAAAGGGCATCCAAATTGGCAAGAAAGAAGTAAAAGTATCTCTATTTGCAGACGACATGATCTTATACACAGAAAACCCTAAAGAATCCTCAAGAAAACTACTGAAACTAATAGAAGAGTTCAGCAGAGGATCGGGATACAAGATAAACATACAAAAATCAGTTGGATTCCTCTACACCAACAAAAAGAATATCGAAGAGGAAATCACCATATCAATGCCATTCACAGTAGCCCCCAAGAAGATAAAATACTTAGGGATAAATCTTACCAGAGATGTAAAAGACTTATACAAAGAAAACTATAGTATACTCCTGCAAGAAACCAAAAGAGACTCACATAAGTGGAAGAACATACGTTGCTCGTGGATAGGAAGACTTAACATTATAAAAATGTCTATTCTACCAAAAGCGATCTATACATTTAATGCAATTCCGATCCAAATCCCAAGGACATCCTTTAGTGAGATGGAGAAACAAATCACCAATTGCATATGGAAGGGAAAGAGGCCCCGGATAAATAAGGCATTAATGAAAAAGAACAACAAAGTGGGAGGCCTTACTTTACCTGATTTTAGAACCTATTATACCACCACAGTAGTCAAAACAGCCTGGTACTGGTACAACAACAGATACATGGACCAATGGAACAGAATTGAGAACCCAGACATAAATCCATCCATATATGAACAGCTGATATTTGACAAAGGCCCCAAAACAGTCTTTTTAACAAATGGTGCTGGCATAACTGGATATCCATCTGCAAAAAAATGAAACAAGACCCATACCTCACTCCATGCACAAAAACTAACTCAAAATGGATCAAAGACCTAAATATAAAATCTAAAAGGATAAAGATCATGGAAGAAAAAATAGGGACAACGTTAGGAGCCCTAATACATGGCATAAACAGTATACAAAACATTGTAAAGAATGTAGAAGAAAAACTAGATAACTGGGAGCTCCTAAAAATCAAACACTTATGCTCATCCAAAGACTGCACCAAAAGAGCAAAAAGACTACCTACAGACTGGGAAAAAGTTTTTAGCTATGACATTTCTGATCAGCGCCTGATCTCTAAAATCTACGTGATACTGCAAAAACTCAACTGCAAAAAGACAAACAACCCAATTATAAAATGGGCAAAAGATATGAATAGACACTTCACTAAAGAAGACATTCAGGTAGCTAACAGACACATGAGGAAATGTTCATGATCATTAGCCATTAGAGAAATGCAGATCAAAACCACAATAAGATTTCATCTCACTGCAACAAGGCCGACATTAATCCAAAAAACATGAAATAATAAATGTTGGAGAGGCTGTGGAGAGATTGGAACACTTATACACTGCTGGTGGAAATGTTAAATGGTACAACCACCTTGGAAATCAATTTGACGCTTCCTTAAAAAGCTAAAAATAGAACTACCATACGATCCAGCAATCCCACTCCTTGGAATATATCCTAGAGAAATAAGAGTCTTTACACGAACAGATATATGCACACCCATGTTTATTGCAGCACTGTTTACAATAGCAAAAAGATGGAAGCAACCAAGGTGCCCATCAACAGGCGAATGGATAAATAAATTATGGTATATTCACACAATGGAATAGTACATATCGATAAAGAACAGTGAGGAATCTGTGAAACATTTCATAACATGGAGGAACCTGGAAGGCATTATGCTGAGTGAAATTAGTCAGTTGCAAAGGGGCAAATATTGTATACAACCACTATTATAAGAACTTGAGAAATAGTTTAAACTGAGAAGAAAACACCCTTTTGTGGTTACAAGAGGGGGAGGGAGGGAGGATGGGAGAGGGGTATTCACTAATTAGATAGTAGATAAGAACTACTTTAGGTGAAGGGAAAGACAGCACACAATACAGGGGAGTTCAGCAGAGTTGGACTAAACCAAAAGGAGTTTTCTGAATAAACCAAATGCTTCAAAGGCCAGCGTAGCAGGGGCAGGGGTCTGGGGACCATGGTTTCAGGGGACATCTAAGCCAATCGGCATAATAAAATCTATTAAGAAAACATTGTGCAGTCTACCTTGAAGAGTGGCATCTGGGGTCTCAAACGCTAGCAAGCAGCCATCTAAGATGCATCAATTGGTCTCAACCCACCTGGATCAAAGGAGAATGAAGAACACCAAGGACACAAGGCGATTACGAGCCCAAGAGACAGAAAGGGCCACAGGAACCAGCGACTACACCATCCTGAGACCAAAAGAACTAGATGGTGCTTGGCTACAACTGATGACTGCCCTGACAGGGAACACAACAGAGAACCCCTGAGGGAACAGAAGAGCAGTGGGATGCAGACCCCATGTTCTCATAAGACCAGACTTAATGGTCTGACTGAGACTAGAAGGACCCCGGTGGTCAGGCCCCCAGACCTCCTGTTGGCCCAGGACAGGAACCATTCCCAAAGCGAACTCTTCAGATATGGATTGGACTGGACAATGGGTTAGAGAGGGACGCTGGTGAGGAGTGAGCTTCTTGGATTAGGTGGACACTTGAGACTATGTTGGCATCTCCTGCCTGGAGGGGAGATGAGAGGATGGAGGGGGTTAGAAGCTGGCGAAATGGACACGAAAAGAGAGAGTGGAGGGAGAGAGCGGGCTGTCTCATTAGGGGGAGAGCAATTGGGAGTGTGTGGCAAGGTGTATATAGGTTTTTGTGAGAGAGACTGACTTGATTTGTAAACCTTCACTTAAAGCACAACAAAAATTATTAAAAAGAAAAAAAAAGGCATTTGATAAAATCCAGCATCCTAAAAAAAAAAACCCTAAAAGGAGGGACTAAAAAGGGAGTTCTTGAACATGATTAAGGGCATCTATGAAAAACCAACAACCAATATTATACTCAAAAGAGAAAGATTGAGAACTTTCTCCCTGAAAATGGGAGCAAGACAAAGGTGCCCACTCTCACCACTCCTATTCAATATTGTACTGGAAGTCCTAGACAGAGCGATAAGAAAAAGAAATAAAATTTATCCAAATTGGAAAGAGGTAAAGTATATTCATAGATGCCATAATTCTATAAATAGGAAATCCCAAAGAATCTACTAAAAAGCTTCTAGAACTAATGGAGGAATTTAGCAAAGTTGTAGGATATAAGGTCAACACATAAAAATCAGTTGGGTTTTTATACACCAGCAATGAGAAATTTGAACGGGAAATTAGGGAGCAACTCCATTTACAATAGCACCTAAGAGAATAAAATATTGAGAAATAAATTTACCAAGGGATGTCAAAGAAAGACTTACACAGTGAAAATTATAAAATACTGCTAAAAGAGATTAAAGCAGACCTAAATAGATGGAAACACATTCCATGCTCATGGATTAGAAGACTTAATACAGAGAAGATGTCAATACTACCGAAAGCAGCCTACAGATAGAATGCAATCTGAATCAAAATTCCAAAGAGCATTCTCTTTACAGAAGCGGAAAAAACTAATTCCCGGTTTTAGACGGAAAGACAAGAAACCCCAAATAGCCAAAGCAATTTTGAAGAAGAAATAAGTAAAAGGCCTCACACTTTCTGACTTCGAAACATATTACACAGCTATGGTAATCAAAACATTTTGATACTTGTTTAATGATAGACACATAGACCAATGCAATAGAATTGAAAACTCAGAAATAAACCCAAACATCTATGGCTGGGTAATTTTCAACAAGAGTCAAATCCATTCAATGGAGAAGGAATATTCTCTTCAATAAATGGTGGTGGCAAAACTGGATTTCCATAGGCAGAAAAATGAAATAAGATCCATACCTCATGCCATACACAAAAACTAACTCAAAATGGATCAAAGACCTAAACGTTAAGTCTAAAACCATAAAGCTCTTGGAAGAAAATATAGGAGCAACGCTTTGGGACCTAATTTTTCTTCAGTGATAGATTATCAAACACAATAATGAATGCACAACCAACAGTAAATGAAATAGATAATTGGAACATCATAAAAATTATATACTTACGTTCATGAAAAGACTTTATCAAAGGAATAAAGAGACAACCTGTAGAATGGGAAAAATCTTCACGAGTGCTATGACCTATCATAAAAAAAAAAAATTATCATAAGGGTCTAATATTTAAAATATAGAGAAAACATCTACAATTTAACAACAAAACAAAACTCAATCAAAAACTGGGAAAAGGACATGAACAGACACTTCACCAAAGGGAACATTCAATGGCCAATAGATACATGAAAAGATGCTCAGCATCATTAGCCATCAGAGAAATGCAAATGAAAACCACAATGAGATGCCATTTCACTCCCACTAGGATGGCTAAGATAAAAAAAAAATGGGGGGGAGGATAACAAGTGTTGCAGGGAATGTGGGGAAATGGGTACCCTCATTTATTGTTGATGGGAATGAAAATGGTACTGCCGTTGTAGAAAACAGTGTGATGATTCCTCAAAAAACTAGAGGTAGGGTTGCCACATGGCTCAGCAATTCCACTCCCAGGTATACACCCTAGGGGTCTAACAGACACGACATGAACATATGCACACCAGTGTTCATTGCAGCACTATTCACAAATTGCAAAAAATGGAAACAATCCAAGTGCCCATCAATAGATGAACAGCTAAGTAAAATGTGGTACCTACATACAATGGAATACTACTTAGTGATAAAGAAAAATGAGTTCCTGAAATATCTTACAGCATGGATGAACCTGGGGGACATTATGTTGATTGAAATAAGTCAATCACACACACAAAAAAAATGTTGAATATTCTCACTTTTATGAAATAACATGAATAGGGAAATATACAGCTAAGGATCCTTAGTGGTTATCGGGGCAGGGGGTGGGAGGAAGAGGGAGAAGTCCTCCCTAGGTAGTGGCCACTTTTTCTTTGTAGAAATGGGAAAGGTGGCACCGAAATGAATGAAGTTTGCACAGCATGACTGATATAACTGATGCTGACGAGCCATACACAGGGAAAAGGGACGAACCGGCAAATGCTAAGTTGAGTGTGGTTTTGCAACAATAACAACAACAAAAGGGAAGGTGGTGGCTACATACACAACTATAGACCAAGACTATCAGTGGGATTAGTTCTGGTTTGGGGCTTAGGGCAGTGGTCTCATGGGACAACCCAGTCGATTGGTATAATATAATTCTTAAAGTTTATGTTCTACCTCCCAGTATGGTGAGTAGTGTCTGGGGTCGTCAAAGCTTATGGGCAACCATCTATAATACAACTGTTGGTCTTTATTTGCCTGGAATGAAAGAGAAAGAGGGAAACCCAAGAATCAGAGAAGGAACGGGACTACAAATCTACTGTATTTTTAGACAAATAACACGCAAACTGTGTATTTGTTTGCTGGCTGAGCTTTCCCCCTTGAGGCATCCTCACAAGCACCATCATGCCAATCCTCTTCCACACTTGCTGTAAAAAAAAATTTGCATAGCGCGCTTATGGAAATACCTACCAGGGTAAGGCCCGGCCAGCAAACAAACTCAGAAAGCATGTGTTATTTGTGTAAAAATATGGTAATTGTCTACATGAATCACTGCCTCCTCCACATTGAGACCAGAAGAACTAGATGGTGCCTTGCTATTACTACTGAACATCCCGATCAGGAACACAATAGATGAATCCTGATAAAAAGGGAGAAAAATGTAGAACGGATCTCTAAATTCTCAAAGAATATAGACTTACTGGATCTATTGAGGCTGGAGGAGTTCCCAGACTGTGGCTCTGAGTTGCTCTTCAAACCTTGAATTGAAACTACCCCTTGCGGTCACCTTTGAAATAAGTAATAGTTTAGTCCAAAGAATAAAGATTGTCACCCTTTAGTATTGAATTAAAAAAAGAAAAAAAATTACCTATATAAGACTAAGGAGCCCCGGTGACACAGTGGTTAAACGCTTGGCTGCTAACCAAAAGGTCGGCAGTTTAGATTCACCAGCCACTCCTTGGAAACCCTATGGGGCAGGTTTCCTCTGTCCTATAGGGTAGCTATGAGTTGGGATCAACTTGACAGCAACAAGTTTGTTTCAGTTTTGGTTTATATAAGAACAAAGGGTCAGCAGCTATTTTAAAGCATAGAAGTGAAGGTTGGTGGGGTACTGGGGCACAGGGGACAGGGAGTGTAAATAAATGGAAGTGAAACAACTCAAACAGAAATAACGAGATTGTTGACACAACGTGAAGAATATAACCAATGTCACTGATCATTATGTCTAGAAACTGTGAAATGTGAGCGGGTTTGGCCGTGCACATTTTCTCCAAAAACAAACAAACAAAAAAAGGCAATGCCTTGAGTTGACTCAAGGCTTGGATTTAAACAGTATATCAGAGCCGAACTAGTTCCTGGAAAGCCAGTGAAGAAGCTAACGGTGAAAAGACTTGGAAGGTTTCAGAGGAAGTGGTCTGTGAGGTGTACCTCCTGCCTGAGCGTAAAGAGGACCAGTGCCCCCAAAGCTGAGGTAAAGGCAACGAGATCACAGAACTTCCACCCCAGGCCAGCATGGAGCAGAAAAAAAAGAAATGTCTGAGGGGGAACTGAACACCTCCCAAAGTTTTCTCGAGCTCCAATGAGGTAAAGGAAGCAGTAGAATGATTTCCTGTACACCCGAGAGATGCATGGTAATGGTGAAAGGGATCACATGCCTACCAAATTTCCCTTGGCATTGGAGTGGCTCAGAAGATCTAGGTGAATGTGACCTGTGCTGTCAGACAGGACCAGGAGAGTGCTCGAGAGAGCAGGATGTAGAGGGTCTTTCTTAGGCCCCAGGTGGAACAGTCTCAACACATACCAGGTAGGACAAGTTTTCTCACAGTGGAATGCCAGTGGGGACAGGTGGTCCTCCCATGCTGTGAGTTTACACACTCCTCTCCCCAAGTCAGACACAATTGTAGAGAATGGCTGGGAAGTGGTGAGGGACGAGAATCCTGACTTAATGTCAAGTTTCTACCATCTGGTGGCATTTAAGGTCACATATAGGAAAAAGAGCATTTCTTTTACGTAGTTAAATGTTTCTTGTACTTTTAGTTTTAAGGCCTGAAGTTCATACCCACTACTTGGTAGAAACAAAAGATCTGGCTTTAGTTCAAGGATCGTTTTTGCCTGCTGTGCATGCCATTGGGCAAAGCAATTTCATGTAATTCAGTCTAACATTTACTTCAGAGGCATAAGGAAAAAGAAAAAAGAATAATATAAATAGAATAATGACACTGTCCCTGATGTTCAGTAAGTGCTTAATAAGCACGTAATTTATACAAAGATAAATAAATAAAACCCTCGTGGTCTAACGATCAAAGCATAATCTGAGCTTAAACTACCTGCCCGCTCACCTACAGAACATGAAATGCCTGTTAGGAGCTCTCTTTCTTCTTCTTTTTTTTTAAGTTTTTTTTTGTTTATTTTGAATATTTAATACAGTCTTGTGGTTCAAAAGCCAGACGGTGTAAACAAAATACAGTATAAAAACCTTCGGTCATATCACTGTTCTCCAAGGTCACTCAGAGACTCAGTAGCAGGTCTTGGACACTGATTACACTTATTCATCACTCTATGAGGTCTCACATTACAAATACAAACCTTAATTTTGAATAACTTATTTGCCAGCCAAACAAAGTCATCCTCACCCTCTTCCTCTTTCTTCTTTTTGGCTAAATGGGCAGCGGAAGCCAGGGCCAAGTATTTTAGAGCACAACATATGATGTCGAGTTTTCCCATCTTGCCTTTTAATTCTTAGGATCAGTTTAATTTATGTGTCTTAAATATGATACCTGTGCTATCACGGAAACCCGATGGCTCAGTGGTTAAGAGCTATGGCTGCTAACCAAAAGGTCAGCAGTTTGAATCTAGCAGCCAATGCATCCACCAGACGATTGAAGGTGCCACTTAGTGCTTCTTTAAGCAACAGCATCATATGTGTGTGTGTGTATATATATACATATATATATATATATATATATGGAAACCCTGGTGGCATAGTGGTTAAGTGCTACAGCTGCTAACCAAAAGGTGGCAGTTCGAATCCACCAGCCGCTCCTTGGGGCAGTTCTACTCTGTCCTATAGGGTTGCTATGAGTCAGAATCGACTCGAGAGCAACGGGTTTTTTGTTTTGGTGTTATCATAGCCCACATTCTTTCTTTATTTAATTTATTTTGTTGTTGTTGCTGAGAATATGCACAGCAAAACACACACCAAGTGAACAAGTTCTACATGTACAAGTCAGTGTCATTGATTACATTAAGTTGTACAACCATTCTCACCCTCCTTTTCTGAGTTCCTCTCCATTCATATAAACTCACTGATCCCTAAGCTTCCTATCTAATCTTTTGAGTTGCTGTTGTCACTTTGGTCCCATATAAGCCAAAACCAAAAACCAAACCCAGTGCCATCGAGTTGATTCTGACTCATAGCAACCCTATAGGACAGAGTAGAACTGCCCCATAGAGTTTCCAAGGAGCACCTGGTGGATTCGAACTGCCGACCCTTTGGTTAGCAGCCGTAGCACTTAACCACTATGCCACCAGGGTTTCCTGGTCCTATATAGATAGGTCTTAAAAGAGCATAATGCTCAGGAAGACATTTTTTACTAGTTAAACTATTGTCTGGTTTTAAGAAGACTTCAGAAATATTTTTGGTTTAAAGTTTAAAGATTGTCTCAGGGCAATAGTTTCAGGAGTTCATCAACCCTCCATGGCTCCAGAAAGTTTGGGTTCTATGAGAATTTGAAATTCTGTTCTACATTTTCCCCCTTTTGATCAGGATTTGCGTATGGAATCTTGATCAAAATGTTCAGTAATGGTAGCCAGGCACCACCCAATTCTTCTGGTTTCATGTTAAGAGGGCAATTGTTCATGGAGGCAATTAGCCACAAATTCCATTTCCTCCTCCTATTCCTGATCCTCCTACTTCTTCTGTTGCTCCAGGTGAATAGAAACCAATTTTTGTGCTTTGGATGGCCGCTTGCAAGCTTTTAACACCCCGGGAATTATGCAAAGAACTAGTAGGTAAAACAGAAGCACAAATCACCTCATTGGACCAATTAACTGAGATGTCCCATGAAACCATTACCCTAAACTTCCAAGTCAAGAAACCAAATGCCTTGAGGTGTTTGACTGTACATAAGCAGTCTCAGCAACTACTTTTTTTTTGTCATTATAAATATGTCTATCACACAAATTCTGCCAATTCAACTTTCTATAGGTGTACAACTTATTAATAGCACTTACCAATAATTGGCTGTGCAACCCTTCCCTTAATCGATGCCATTTTTCCATCACTGTAAACAGAAACTCAGTACTCCATAAGAAATAACTCCTTCTTTTCCTCTCCCTTCCACCCCTACTAACCACTAATGAACTTTGGCCTCTATAAATTTGCCTGTTCTTGTCTTTTTATATAACTGAGGTCATACAGTAGTTGTCCTTTTGTGATTGACTTATTTCACTCAGCATAATCTTCAAGCTCCATCCATATTGTGATATGTATCAAGACTTCATTTCTCTTACTCGTTGAGTAGTAGTCCATTGTATGTATGAATCACATATGTTTATCCATTCATCTGTTGATGGACATTTAGGTTGCTTTCACCTTTTGGCTATTGTGAATAGCGCTGCAATGAACATTGCTGTACAAGTCTCTGTTTGAGTTTCTGTTTTCAAATCTTTTGGGTATATACCTAGAAGTGAAATTACTGGGTCATATGATAGTTCTATTTTTAGTTTTTGAGGAACCACCACACTGTTTTCCACAATGGCAGTACCATTCTGCATTCCCACGAACAATAGGTAATTATTCCAATTCCCCACATCGTCGACAACATTTGTTATTTTCTTTCTTTCTTTTTTTTTCAATCTTAGCCATCCTAGTGGGAATGAAATGGTATCTCATTGTGGTTTTAATTTGCATCTCTCTGTGGTTTATGATGCTGAACATCTTTTCATGTGTGTAATGGATTGAATTGTGCCCACCCCTCCCCATATGTGTCAACGTGGTTAAGCCATGTGTGGTTGTCCTCCATTTTGTGATTTCCCCATATGTTACAAATCATAATCTCTGCCTGTGGTTAAAAAGGATTAGGGTGGGATGTAACACTCTTGCTCAGGTCACATCTCTGATCCAATATAAAGGGAGTTTCCCTGGGGTGTGGCCTGCACCAACTTGTATCTTACAGGAGATAAAAGGAAAGGGAAGCAAGCAGAGAGTTGGGGAGCTCATACCACCAAGAAAGCAGCGCTGGGAGCAGAACATGTCCTTTAGACCTGAGGTTCCTGTGCTGAGATGCTCCCAGATGAAGGGAAGATTGATGACAAGGACCTCCTTCCATAGCCAACAGAGATAGAAAGCCTTTCCCTGGAGCTGACGCCCTGAATTTGGACTTGTAGCCTACTAGACAGCGAGAGAAAAAATTTCTCTTTGTTAAAGCCATCCACTTGTGGTATTTCTGTTATAGCAGCACTGGATGACTAAGACAATGTGTTTGGTGGCCACTGGAATATCTTCTTTGGTGAGATGTCTATTCAAGTTTTTTGCCCATTTTGTGATTGGGTTATTTGTCTGTTGCTGTCAAGATTTATATATATTTTACTTATTAGATTCTTATTGAATATATGATTTCTGAAGATATTTTCCAAGTCAGTAGCTTGTCTTTTCACTTTTTTGGCAAAATCTTTTGATGAACAAAAGTTTTTAGTTTTTATGAGGACCTGTTTATTTATTTTGTCTTCTGTGTTTGTGCTTTTGTTATTATATTAGATAATCTATTTGTTAAAAGCTAGGCCCAATAATTTTGGCTTCTTATTGTTGCTTTATTTATTTACTTGTTTATGTATTTTTTTTTGGACAATCGTACTTTATAAATAAATGCAGAAGATGTTGACAATTTACACCTTAGTGTGAATAAGTTGAACAGATCTTTTTTTTGAATATAGGTTCTGTGAGATAGTAGTGGTACAGAGAAGTGGGTGGTGAACTTGTTGTTCTTGTTGTTGGCTGCCATTGAGGTGGCTCCCCACTCATGTGACCCCACGCACAACTGAACAAAATGCTGCCTGGCCCTGTACCACCCCTGTGATTGGTTTGCAGATCAAACCTGTTGTGATCTATCGTGTTCTCATTGGCTGATTTTCAGAAGTTGACCGCCAGGCCTCTCTTCCTAGTACATCTTAATCTAGAAGCTCCACAGAAACCCGTTCAGCATCACAGCAACAGAAGGGCAGTGGCTATGCATGAGAGGCATCGGCAGGGTATTGAACCCAGATCTCCCACAAAAAAGGTGAGAATTCCGCCACTGAACCACCGTCTATGTAAATGGTATCATGGATTAAATTATGTCCCCCCAAAAATGTGTGTATCAATTTGGCTGAGCCACGATTCCCAGTATCGTGTGATTTTCCTACATGTTGTAAATCCTGCCTCTGTGATGTTAATGAGGGAGGATGAGCGGCAGTTATGTTAATGAGGCAGGACTCAATCTACAAGACTGGGTTGTGTCTTGAGACAAACTCTTGAGATATGAAAGACAGAAGGGAGTTGGGAGTGCCTCATATCACCAAGAAAGCAGTGCCGGGAGCAGAGCTTGTCCTTTGGACCTGGGGTCCCTATGTGGAGAAGCTCCTGGTCTGGGAGAAGATTGATGAGAAGGCTGACAGAGAGAGAAAGCCTTCCCCTGGAGCTGATGCCCTGAATTTGGACTTTTAGCCTACTTTACTGTGAGGAAATAAATTCCTCTTTGTTAAAGCCATCCACTTATGGTATTTCTGTTATAGCAGCAACAGATGACTAAAAAAATGGTGTAAGAATAAAACTAGCCCCTCTTGTGACTTCCAGTTCTTCTCCATTTTAATAAATTAGACAAGGATTTGCTTAGAAGCTTAACATGATGAACCAAATCTTGCCAAACATCATGAAACAACCCTGATCTTTCACAGAACACCATAGTTTGATTTTTGAAACGTCTTCCAAAGGATGAGTGACTCCTAGGCTCTTTAGGCCACTACCACCAACTGTCCTGGACTCTTCTGTGCAATAAGCTTGAGTCATTTTGTGTCGTGGAAAAGTCAAATTAATGCAGGGTAACAGTTTCTGGCGGGAGAGCAGTAGGGGTCTTCAGAGGAACAGCAGTGTTAAATACATTTTGTTACCTACTCCGGGTGCTGATTACATCTTACTTTCTTTTGTGTAGGCAAATCCACTTGGAACTATTTTGGGCTCAGTGTGGGCATGAAGCTTTGCTCACTCTGCTCCATTTCCCATGGTTTCTCTGTTGGTGAGAGATCGCTAAAGAATGAAGATAAAGAACTTAAGGAAAGTGTTTTTTTTTTTTAAATTAAATGACTGAATGTTTCCATTATATTATATATTTTCAGTAACAGGGTTATTAGCTATTTTATATATCCATCGGACATTTTGGGTTGTGAGCCTTGCAATATCTACACTGTTTCTTCTACGATCAGTTTGCTCTTTGCCTGACAACTTCTCAGGTATTGTCTGTCACCTCAGTGTATCAGATGGGATCCAGTCAGAAATCAGAGCCCAAGTCGGGTAGTTCAATTGAGGGAATTTAATACCTGGAGCTAGTAACAAAGGTGCTGGAGGGGCTGGAAAACCAAAGTGGGGGAGGGGACGCACCTCAGGGAGCAGGAATAGCAGGACGCCTCTACCATCCATCCTCAGGGAAACCAACAGAGGAGCTGGGTTAGCAGAGCCAAACCATTGTCCCTGGTTGGAACTAGAATGGGATCCAAAGAGGAGAAGCAGCCACTATGGGAGAAGCTTCTTGAATGGTGGTTGTGGGGGTGATACCTTAGCTTCTCCTCTTTATTTTTATCCGAATGTTCACTTTATCTTTTTATCTTTCATTGTCCTAACTCCTTTTGGTCATGGACAAGTGGGCCTAGGAAATGAAGTTGGCAGGAATCACCTTCCTGGGATACAGACAGAGCAGGAAAAGGGCAAGAAATGGATCCGAGAGCAAGCAGGCAATTGACCAGCATATTAAAGGTAGTGCCCCATGTTATATTGAGTTTTGGGTAGTGTCTTAGACAGGGTTCTCTAGAGAAGCAAAAGTAATGAAGAATATATATATATATATATATATATATATATATATATATATATATAGCAACAGAGAGAGAGGGATTTATCCGAAGGAAATGGCTCACACTGTTGTGGAGGCTGGCAAGGCCCAAAGTCCGTGGTTCAGGCATTGGCTGGCAGCTTCTGCTGACTCATGGGCCTGCAGGGGCTGACGAACCCAGAATCAGCAGGTCAGATGGCAGACTGCTGGCTCACAGGGTGCGCAGCTGGTGAATCCCAGAGTCAGCAGATCGGGCAACAGGCTGCTGGCTCAACTGCCAAGAATCAGAAGTCAGATGATGACGAGCTGGGAACAGGATCTGGAGCAAGCAAGTGAGCTTTGCTAGAACATCCATATATACATTGGGTGCAGGCCACACTCCTGAGGAAACTCCCTGTACAATTAATTGGCTGATCACATCAGATACATCATGGAGCTGATTACACTATATTATAAAATGGAGGATACTTACATAATACTGAGCATCATGGCCTAATCAAGTTGACATATAACATTAACTATTACAGGTAGCAAAAAGTCAGAACAGGTCTGGGAAGTCAAAACCAGGGGATGGACAAAGCCAGGAAAGGTGATGGGTACTACATACAAAATATAGGGTTATCAACAGGAGTTGTGTCAGTGTAAGGCACTAGCACATAAAAAAAAAAAAAAAAAAACTTTTTTTTTTTACACATCATAAATTATAAGTTGTTGTTAGTTGCTGTTGAGTTTGCGCTGACTCGTGGCGACCCTATCACAACAGAACAAAACGTTGCCCAGTCCTGTGCCATCTTAACAGTAATTGTCGTTGTCGTTAGGTGCCGTTGAGTTGGTTCCGACTCATAGTGACCTTATGTACAACAGAATGAAACGCTGCCTGGTCCTGCGCCATCCTCAAAACTGTTATTATGCTTGAGCCCACTGTTGCAGCCACTGTCTTAATTCATCTTGTTAAGGGTCTTCCTTCTCCAGGGTCCATCCTTCTCCAGGAGCTGATTCCTCCTGAGACGTAGTCTCGCCATCCTTGCTTCTAAGAACCATTCTGGCCGCACTTCTTCCAAGACAGATTTGTTCGTTCTTCTGGCAGTCCATGGTATATTCAATATTCTTCACCAACATCACAATTCAAAGGCGTCAATTCTTCTTCAGCTTCCTCATTCATTGTTCAGCTTTTACATGCTTATGAGGTGATCGAAAATACCATGGCTTGGTTCAGGCATCTTTAGTCCTCAAGGTGACATCTTTGCTTTTTAACACTTAAAAGAGGTCTTTTGCAGCAGATTTACCTGATGCAATGTGTCATATGATTTCTTGACTGCTGCTTCCATGGCCGTCAATTCTGAATCCAAGTAAAATGAAGTCCTTAACGACTTTAATCTTTTCTCTATTTATCATGATGTTGCATATTGGTCCGGTTGTGAGGATTTTTGTTTTCTTTATGTTGAGGCGTGATCCATACTGAAGGCTGTGGTCTTTAATTTTCATCAGTAAGTGCTTCAAGTCCTCTTCACTTTCAGCAAGCCAGGTTTTGTCATATCCATCACACAGGTCATTACTGAGTCTTTCTCTAATCCTGATTCCCCATTCTCCATATAGCCCAGCTTCTCAGATTATTTGCTCTGAATACAGGTTAAGTAAGTATGATGAAAGGATACAAACCTGACACACACTTTTCCTGACTTTAAACCGTGCAATATTCTCTTGTTCTGTTCGAATGACTGCCTCTTGACCTATGTACAGGTACCTCATGAGCACAATTAAATGTTCTGGAATTCCCATTCCTTGCAATGTTATCCATAATTTGTTATGATCCACACAGTCGAATGCCTTAGCATAGTCAATAGAACACAGGTAAACATCTTCCTGGTACTTTCTGCTTTCAGGCAAGATCCTTTTGATAACAGCAATGATATCCCTGGTTCCACATCCTCTTCTGAATCTGGCTTGAATTTCTGGCAGCTCCTTGTCTACATACTGCTGCAGCTGCTTTTGAATGATCTTCAGCAAAATTTTACTTGAGTGTGATATTAATGATATTGTTGAATAATTTCTGCACTCAGCTGGATCAAATTTCTTTGGAATGAGTGTAAATATGAATCTCTTCTAGTCGGTTGGCCAGGTAGCTGTCTTCCAAATTTCTTGGCATAGATGAGTGAGCACTTCCAGCACTGCATGCGTTTGTTGAAATATCTCAGTTGGTATTAAGTCAATTCCCGGAGCCTTGTTTTTCTCCAGTGCCTTCAGTGCAGCATGGACTTCTTCCTTCAGTACCATCAGTTCCTGATCATACGCTATCTCCTGAAATGGCTGAATGTCAACCAATTATTTTTGGTATAATGACTGTGTATTCCTTCTGTCTTCTTTTGATGCATCATTTAATATTTTCCTCATAGAACTATCAATATTGCAACTCGAGGCCTGGAGTTTTTCTGCAGTTTTTTCAGCTTGACAAATCCCAAGTATGTTCTTCCCTTTTGGTTTTCTGACTCCAGGCCTTTGCATACGTCATTATAATATTTTACGTTGTCTTCTCGAGCCGCCCTTTGAAATCTGTTCAGCTGTTTTACTTCATCATTTCTTCCTTTTGCTTTAGCTACTTGATGTTCAAGAGCAAGTTTCAGAGGGTCTTCTGACATCCATTTTGGTCTTTTCTTTCTTTCCTGTCTTTTTAATGACCTCTTGCTTTCTTCATGTATGATATCCTTGATGTCATTCCACAACTCGTCTGGTCTTCAGTCATTAGTGTTCAACGTGTCAAATCTATTCTTGAGATAGTCTCTAAATTCAGGTGGGATATACTCAGGGTTGTACTTTGGCTCTCATGGACTTGTTCTAATTTTCTTCAGCTTCCTCTTGAACTTGTGTGAGAGCAATTGATGGTCTGTCCACACTCAGCCCCGGCCTTGTTCTGACTGATGTTACTGAGCTTTTCCTTTGTCTGTTTCCACAGATGTAGTCGATTTGATTCCTGTGTATTCCATCTGGCGAGGTTCACATGTGTAGTCGCTGTTCACATTGGTGAAAAAGGTATTTGACATGAAGAAGTGGTTTGTCTTGCAAAATTCTATCATGCAATCTCTGGCATCTTTTCTATCACCAAGGCCGTATTTTACAAATACCGACCCTTCTTTGTTTCCAACTTTCAGTTTCCAATCAGCAGTAGTTATCAATGCATGCTGACTGCATGATCGATCAATTTCAGACTGTAGACTTTGGTAAAAATCTTCAATTTCTTCATATTTGACCTTACTGGTTGGCTAGTAAATTTGAATAATAGTGGTGTTAACTGGTCTTCCTTGTAGGCATACAAGCATTATACTTCAGGATAGATGTTGAAACGTTCTTTTTGATGATGAATGTAATGCCATTCCTCTTCAAGCTGTCATTCCCGGCATAGTAGACCATATGATTGCCCTTTTCAATACGGCCAATACCAGCCTGTTTCAGCTCACTCATACCTAGAATATAGATCTTTATGCATTCCACTTTATTTTTGACAATTTACAATTTTCCTAGATTCATACTTTGTACATTCCATGTTCTGATTATTAAAGGATGTTTGCAGCTCTTTCTTCTCATTTTGAGTCATGACACATCAGCAAATGAAGGTCCTGAAAGCTTGACTCCACCCACGTCATTAAGGTCAGCTCTACTTTGAGGGGAAGCCCTGGTGGTGTAGTAGTTAAATGCTATGTCTGCTAACCAAAATGTCACCAGGAGCTCCTTGGAAACTCTATGGGGCAGCTCTACTCTGTCCTATAGGGTCGCTATGAGTTGGAATTGACTCGACGGCAACGGGTTTGGTTTTTTTTTTTTTTTTTGGTCTACTTTGAGGAGGCAGCAGTTCGTATTTTGAGTGCTTTCCAAACTGAGGGGCTCATTTTCCGGCACTATATCAGACAATGTTCCCCTGCTATTCATAAGGTTTTCACTGGCTAATTCTTTTCAGAAGTAGAAAGATGAGTCCTTTTTCCTAGACTGTGTTAGTGTGGAAGCTCAGCTGAGACCTGTCCACCATGGGTGACCCTGCTGGTATTTGAATACTGGTGGCATAGCTCCCAATATCACAGCAACGTGCAAACATCCACAGTACAGCAAACTGACAGACACGTAGCAGTATTATATCACTAGTATGCTCAAGTCCATCGTGGTGGTCACTGCGTATTTTGAGTGCCTTCCAACCTAGAGGGCTTATCTTCCAGCACTACATGGAATGATATTCTGTTGTGATCCTTAGAGTTTTCATTGGCTAATTTTTGGAAGCAGATCACCAGGCCTTTCTCCCTAGCCTGTCTTAGTCTGCAAGTTCTGCTGAAACCTTTCCCCCATGGGTGACCCTGCTGGTATTTGAAATACCAGCGGCATAGCTTCCATGATCAGAGCAACAGGCACGCCAGCCCAGTAGGACAAACTGACAGACAAGTGCTGGAAATTATAAGTACAGAAGGTTAAAACAATCTGTTGGCGATCAGGAGAAACAGGGAGTTAGGGGACAGAACACTAACACACAGGAAAGTAACAAAGGGTCAGATAGGCTTCCAAAAAAACCAAACTCGTTGTGGTCCAGTCAATTCCGACTAATTACAGAGGAATAATTGTTTATCCAGATATAGGAATCTATTTCAAACAACTAGCTTAAATTGTACGTGCTAAAATCCACAAAATATTTTCCTTGTTTTTTGCCAGCATCTTTGTTGTTTTATTATTATTATTATTATTATTTTTTATTATTTTATTTTTTTTGGTTATCTGAAGTTAACTGCCACATCTTGGAAATTATATTTTGAAGTTGCTCATATTAGCTTGCTTACTTTTCTTGCTCTGTATCTAAAGAAAGCAAATTACAAAGAAAAGTTATAACTATTTTTGTTTTCTGATGGTTTGAAATTTCTATACATAGGATGTTCCTGTTAGGTCCTTAGAGAACACTTATCAGTAACAGGGAATGCAAAGGTAATGGAGAATAAACAAAACAGGAATTATCCGATCGATGAATACAATAACAGCATGTAAAGAGTAATGTAACTGATAGGTTAGTCTTACATTTTCTGTCCTTATTTATCTTTCAAGGTAGTGACTCCTTTGGGGCTTGGGCAAAGTCTCTCTCTTCCATGCAGCGTCGTGTGAGAAAATGGTAAACAGGTACTTTCAGATTGATTATAACATTCTGTTTAAAAATAAATAGATCCATACATACTTATATGGATCCATACATGCCTATATGGATAACTGAGCTGAAAATTATTCTTTGCCTATAATTAGGTTGGAAGTTTTAAAAATAATTTTTTTTATTAATCAAGTGCTTTTTGGTGGAATCTAAATATCTGTAGGAGATATCTGCTTCACTAATTTTACAGGTAAATTGCAATAATTAATGTTTGGAAGAAAGCAATGCATTTGGCTTGTTCTTATCACCAAAGTGTGCATTTTGGAAAGTAATAATGGAAGCAAGTAGAATTATAGAAATACAAGTTTATATAATTATTACCAAAAAATGAAGGCAAAAGACCATATAGATGTACATGATGCTGTTCTAGCTATGATTGTCTAGTTAATTAACACAGTTCATTCACCTAGAAATGTTTAAACCAAAACCAAACCTGTGCTATCAAATCAATTCTGACTCATAATGACCCTATAGGACAGAGTAGAACTGCCCCTTAGGATACCCAAGGCTGTAATCTTTACAGAAACAGACTGCCACATCTTTCTCCTCCAGAGTGCGTGGGCGGGGGGGGGTTCAAACTGGTGACCTTTAGGTTAGCAGCCCAGAGATTAACCAGTGTGCCTCCAGGGCTCCAGAAATGTTTAGCGAGCATCAAATATACGCAGACACTAGGCAAGGCTCTGAGAACATGTAGACAAGCCATAGTTTCTGGCTTTGGGAAGTTTATAGACTAGAGAGAAAACCTCAGAGGGTATCCACCATCTGTCTGTCCATTTGTCCTGCTGTGGTGGCTTGCATGTTGCTGTGATGCTGGAAGCTATGCCACTGGTATTTCAAATACCAGCAGGGTCATTCATGAGAGACAGGTTTCACCAGGGCTTCCAGACTAAGGCAGACTACAAAGAAAGATCTGGAGATCTGTATCCAAAAATTAGCCAGTAAAATCCCTAAGGATCACAACAGAATATTGCCCCATATACTGTTGCAAGATGAGCCCGAAGGCACTCAAAATACACAGGGGCCCCCACCATGGACTCTAGTATACCAATGATTATGAAGGTGGCACAGGACTAGCAACGTTTCATTCTATTGTGATGGGGTTGCCATGAGTCAGAGTCGACTCGATGGCAACTGACAGCAACAACATAGGGGCTATGACAGATGACTAGCAGGGAGCCACCAAACCAAACCAAACCTATTGCCGAGGAGTCGATTCAGACTTATAGTGACTGAGGAGGACGGAGTAGACGGCCCCATAGGGATCTTGATGCTGTAATCTTTAGGGAAGCAGACTGCCACATCTTTCTCCCACAGAGCAGATGGTGGGTTCGAACTGCTGACCTTTCAGTTAGCATCTGAGCACTTAATCACTGCATCACCAGGGCTCCTTAGTAGAGAGCCTCAGGAGTGACAAAGAAGGGAAGTATCCCCAGGCTAGGGGTGGTAGCAAGTCTTCAACCTCAAGTCTCCCAGATCTGGGCCTCTGGATCTCAAATAACCCTGCCTAATCCTTGGCTTCCTGCCCATGGCAAGCTCCAGCCTGATCTCTCACCTTGAGCTAACATCACACACAGCCACACCTCCTGTTTACCTCTCAGTCCTCTTAGTTCTCAAGGGCACTCTTTATAATCTAGAATCCTCCCCACTTCACTTCCCACATCAAACAGATCATCTTGTCCTGTCGATTACATTTCTCAGAAGTATCTCTAAACACTGGCCACCTCTTCACCCCCGCTGCCTCTGCTGCAGTGCAGGTGCTCACCACTTCTGAGTAGTTCCAGAACAACTGTCTCCCACCAGGTCTCTCCATGTCCTGTTTTGACCTGCTGTAATGCCACTTCCCACTGCCCAAAGAGTTATCTTTCCCAAATGTGATACTGTCTGTCCCAGTATAGACTGATTGGTCCCCATTGCCTATATATGGTGGTTCTCAAACTCGGGTGTGCTCCGGAAGCATATAGGGAAAATTTTCTAAACAGATTTCTTCTGAGCCAGAATTTCTGGGTGGGGGTGGGGGTGGGGGGCAATCTGCGTTGTTAACAAGTTCTCCTGGTGACTCTTGGCAATCAGCCTGATTCTAGTTGGGAGACCTGGGTTTTGGAACTACAGGTTAAGGTCCAAACTTTTTAGCACACAACGTCATTTGACTCTTCCCTATATACACCCGGTAGCACAGCTGTTATAGATTGAATTGTGTCCTCCAAAAACAATGTGTGTCAACTTGATTCCCAGTATTGTGTGATTGTGCACCATTTTGTCATCTGCTGTGATTTTCCTAATCCTACCCCTATGATGTTAATTAGGCAGGACTCATTCCACAAGATTGGATTGTGTCTTAAGTCAATCTATTTTGAGATAAAAAGACAGAAGTGAATAGAGGGACACAGGGACCTCATACCACCAAGAAAGCAGTGCCAGGAGCAGAGTGCGTCCTTTGGACCCTGGGTTCCTGCACATAGAAACTCCTAGTGCAGGGGAAGATTGATGACAAGGACTTTCCTCCAGAGCCAACAGAGAAGGCCTTCCCCTGGAGTTGATGCCCTGAATTTGGATTTTTAGTCTATTAGACTGTGAGAGAATAAACTTCTGTTTATTGAAGCCATTCACTTGCGGTATTTCTGTTATAGCCACACCAGATGACTAAGACAACAGCCAAAGAAACTGTGGCCCATTTCTTAAACACCCAGGGTTCTTTTAAGCCTCTGTGTCATTGAACATGTTATTCCCTACAGAATTTTCTTTCACCCCTTTATCACTGATCTTTTAGCTGAGTGAGCTATGTGTCATCATCTGCTTCCAAAGCCCAGCGTAAATCTCTTCTCATGATATACTTCAAACTGTACTTGTCTGTTCCCTTACTGAACTTTGACTTGTTCAAGGGGTGCGGTTGCATATTACTCACATCTTTAATCTCAGCCCTGTTCCTGGTTCATAACTGGCACATACTATAAATGAATGAAGGAATGAATGGACCAATGAGTGACTAGCGTTCTAGTTATACTATGATAAAGAATTGGCTGTGCATGAGGCCATTACAACTTATGAAATGAACAATCATACACCTTCCAACGGAATACTATTAGGTGTAGTTAGTGCAAGTTCATCAGCATTTGGGATGAAATGGAAAGCAAAATAAATGCTGCTGCAAAGTTACCATGATTACTTCCTCGGTGCAGGATTGGTGGAATCATTAAACATGTAGATTAATGTAACATTTGGCAGATGTCCACCATTTTTATTTTTTATTTGCCTTTGTGTTCCTTTATGGACCGACAGTATAAACACACCTGCACAGTGCATCATTTTTTTTTTTTGGAGTATGTTTCTTTGTAATCTATTTCTACAGTATTCTCTTCCTTTGTGTGGGTTTTGTTTTGTTTTTAATGAAAATGCTATGAACTCCCAACCACTAAGTAGGGAATTAAAACTTAGTTGTATTATTAGTTTATAATACTATGTAAGTACAAACAGCATTTTTTAGAGCTTTTTTTTTTTTTATTGTGGTGGAAATATATATAACATTTGCCATTTCTGCATTTTTTACATGTGCCCTTAATTCAATGACATTAATTACATTCATCATGCTGTGCAACCAAGACCACTATTCATTTCCAAATTTTTCCATCACCCTTAACAGAAACTCAGTGCCTTCTGGCCTAGTAATCACTGAGAAACTTTGGTCTCCATACACTTGCCTATTCTAGATATTTCATGTAAGTGGGATCATACAGTGTCTGGCCTTTTGTGATTGACTTATTTCACTCAGTGAAATGTTTTCAATATGTATCCACGCTGTAGCATGCATCCCAGACTTCACTGCTCTTTATGGCTGGGTAACATTCCATTTTATGTACATACTGCATTTTGTTTATCCATTACTCTGTTGCAAATGGCATTTTTTATTTTTTACAAATGTCCACATACATTGTTCATTGACGTTAGTTACATTTATCACAATGTGTCAGCATTCCTTCTCCGTGTGCTCAAACACTTGTCTTTACTATGGTTGTGTTATGCTCGCTACTTCCACATTGGAGCCATATCTCCCATCACCAAAAGTAACAAGTGAAAGTAACAAGTTTCTAAGTTCTAAAGTGTACTTACCCCTCCTCCTCTTCTCCCTGGTAACCACTAATGAATATTGGTCTTCTTTTTTATATATATAATTTTTATTATGCTTTAAGTGAAAGTTTACAAATCAAGTCAGTCTCTCACACAAAAACCCATATACACCTTGCTACACACTCCCAATTACTCTTCCCCTAATGAGACAGCCCGCTCTCTCCCTTCACTCTCTCTTTTTGTAACCCATTCTGCCACTCTCTGTCTCTTTATTGGTGCATTTAGTCCGTTGACATTCAGGGTAATTATGGATAGCTATGAATTTAGTGCTATCATTTTGATGTCTTTTTTTGTGTGGTGACAGTTTCTTTTTCCCACTTGATTTTATGTGCTGAGTAGGTTTTCTTTATGTATTGTCCTTTCCTCATATTTGTTGTTGTTGATTTTGTTTCTGCTGAGTCTCTATTTTTCCCTTGTATTTTATTTTGATGAGGAGGATAGTTTGTCTCCTTTGTGGTTACCTTATTATTTACCCCTATTTTTCTAAATTTAAGACTAAGTTTTATTTCTTTGTATTGCCGTATCTTCCTCTCTATATGGAAGATGTATGATTACATTTCTTAGTCCCTCTTTATTATTTTAATGTTGTCTTCTTTTATATAATAACATCGCAGTTACCGAGTGTTGGGCTTTTTTTTTTTTTTTTAATCTTGCTTTGTTTTTTTGGATTTCTGTGTCTGGGTTGACTTCTGGTTGCTCTGCCCAGTGTTCTAGTTTTGGGTTGATACCTGATATTATTGCTTTTTTAACCAAAGAACTCCCTTTAGTATTTCTTGTAGTTTTGGTTTTTACGAATTCCCTCAACTTGTGTTTATCTGGAAATGTCTTAATTTCACCTTCATATTTAAGAGACAGTTTTGATGGATATATGATTCTTGGCAGGCAATTTTTTTCCTTCAATTTTTTAAATATGTCATCCCATTGCCTTCTTGCCTGCATGGTTTCTGCTGAGTAGTCTGAGCTTGTTCCTATTGGCTCTCCTTTGTAGGTGACTTTTCTTTTATCCCTCGCTGCTGTTATAATTCTCTCTTTATCTTTGGTTTTGGCAACTTTGATTATAATATGTCTTGGTGAATTTCTTTTCAGATCTACCTTATGTGGAGTTCGATGAGCATCTTGGATAGATATCTTCTCATCTTTCACAATATCAGGGAAGCTTTCTGCCAACAAATCTTCAACAATTCTCTCTGTATTTTCTGTTATCCCTCCCTGTTCAGGTATTCCAATCACTCATAGGTTATTTCTATTGATAGAGTCCTACATGATTCTTAAGGTTTCTTCATTTTTTTAAATTATTTTATCTGATTTTTCTTCAAATATATTAGTGCCAAGTGATTTATCTTCGAGTTCAGAAATTCTAGCTTCTACTTGCTTAATTCTGCTCCTCTGACTTTCTATCGAGTTGTCTAATTCTGTAATTTTATTGTTAATCTTCTGAATTTCTGATTGCTGTCTGTCTATGGATTTTTCCAGCTTATTAAACTTTTCATTGTGTTCCTGAATAATCTTTCTAATTTCTTCAGTTGCTTTATCTGTGTGTTCCTTGGCTTGTTCTGTGTATTGCCTCATTTCCTTCCTGAGGTCTTGAAGGGTTCTGTATATTAAACTTTTGTATTCTGCATCTAGTAATTGCAGGAATGCACTTTCATCTAGAAGATCCCTGGATTCTTTATTTTGAGAGCCTGTTGAGGTGATCATGGTCTGTTTCTTTACGTGACTTGATATTGACTGTTGTCTCT
Organism: Loxodonta africana; assembly: GCF_030014295.1. Lineage (NCBI taxonomy): Eukaryota > Metazoa > Chordata > Mammalia > Proboscidea > Elephantidae > Loxodonta > Loxodonta africana. The sequence goes on from NC_087347.1 coordinate 118,022,901, forward strand.
GAGCCATCTATAAGTTATTGTATTAGTTTATGCTTGTTTACTGTGTCATAGCTGCTTGCTTTGTTTTGTTTTGGTGTACCCAAATGGGTTGTTTGAGTGAGCTAGCTTGATTATTTTCACCTTCAGAGCTCTGGTGTCCTCTCCCCAGCTGGCTATAGCTGTTATCAGGTATATCAATCTAGGAGTCCATTCAGTTTTCTTGTATGAATTCAGCTCAGGTTTCCAGGTAGCTGATATCAAGCATGTGGTCTAGGCTCTGTCCTACAGTCTTAGAGGGGCAGGGGTGATTGGCGTATATACTTGTATCTGATTGCAGCAGGGGGTCATGCTCTGAACAAGGCAGGGTGCTGAGAACCCACCTCCAAGTGTCTCTGAGGAAAATGCGTCTCTATTCCCTAGAGCGTGCTGGTGGGTGGGTTCTGCAGAGGGACCATGGGCACCCAATGTTTTTGGTTGTAAGGACTGGGAGGTACCAGTTATCTTTGCAGCCCTGTCGTGGATGGCTGGGTGACCTGAGCAGAGCTACCAGTCCTTAGGTCCCTGATGTGGGTAGGTGAGGACCTTGTTTAATAGGCAAAGCAATGTCAAACATCAAACAACCACCTCTCCACCGCACAGCTGAAATGGTTGGAGTTTGCCAACAAGGGCCTATTCTCCCGAAATAGGCCCATGCAGGTCCATGAAGAAGGGAAAGGTGCTCAAGGTCCATGGACGGTTTATACCTGGACAGGAGCCGCTTCTGTCCTGAACTCCCCTGTTTAATGGAGCTAGGAAATTATCTTTTCCCCGCAATTGCAAATTTTTTCCTTCCCCAAGGCTGGGAGGATGGCTCTAGGTGCTCACCAGGGTCTATCTCAGGCCCAGGGATTTAGCCGCTGAAGCTGGCTTGTGGGTGGAGGTGGGGGGTGTGGTAAAATACACGCAAGTACTTAGCTTTTGCCGAGAGTGCCGTTCTCCTCAGGTTCCAGAGGTGTGAGTAGGCTGTGTGGCTCACTGCTTCCTCCTGAGGAAACTGTGACCCAGTGCTACTACTAGCCTGCCGCCGCCACCGCCACTGCTCCGGGAATGGTGCCTGAGGGCTCACCACGATTCAGGTCCGGTAACTCCTCTCCGCTACTGAACAGTCTCTTCCTCCCCCTGCCCCTCAGTTCATTGTCTAAGCTTGCCTTTGATGCTCAGGGCTCCCAGTTTGTCACAAATATACTCAATTCACTTGTTTTTTTGGGTCGTTTTTGTAAAAAGGGCTCGCTGGAAAGTCTGCCTGTTCCACCCTGAATATTGTTCTATTTTTATCTGTTCTTGTCTTCTTATAAAAGATGGATCATACAGTATTTGTCCTTATATACTTGACTTATTTCACTTAGCATCATGCATTCCAGGTCCATCCGTGTTATAATATGTTTCGCAGACTCATCATTGCTCTTTATGGTTGTGTAGTATTTCATTGGGTGCATGTACCACAATTTGCTTATCCACTCATCTGTTGACAGGCACTTTTGGTTTTGCTATTGTGAATAAAGCTGCAAATGGCATTTTTATTGAAAAAAATTTTTTGTTTCATTTTCCTTATAGCCGTTATTCCCTCTTTGGGTAAAAGTGCTAATTTTTCCCTCTGTGACCACACTTCCCCCACTTTCTGTCCCTGTGGTTCTCTCTGGTGAGGCCATGGGGGTAACATGTGGCCCAGGCTTCCGTAACTGGAGTCACAGTGATGGATTCAGGAAGGATACCTGATCCATGCCAGCCGATGAGTTAGTCCCAGGACCTTCGCTGGGACCACTGAGAAAGAGGGGTCATCTTTGTCCCCCTTGTACCGGGGATGATAAACGGCTAGAATATAAGCCATCTTTGCTACTCTGAGTAAAGCTTCCTCGGAATAAAGTCAACACCATGGCAAGTGAAGCCAAGACAGAAAGAGAGGCAGAGTTGGGTAGTATTTTTGAGCCTTTGCACCCAGCCATGCCTGAATGCAATTGTCCCCCTGGAATGTACACTTACCTGAGCTCCACCCATTTTAAAGAAAAAATTACTTTTATTCTTAAACTGGTTTGGGTTTGATTTCTCTCACTGACTACCAAAAGTGTCTTGACTACTGGGACATCATGCCAGATGGTATCAGTATCATTAAATTTGCTTTTTTTTTTTTTTTTTAACATGAATTGTGTGGATTTTCAATACAGCTTTAACCATCTGGGAATCTCTGGAGATATATTTAAGAAGTTTTTAAGAGCTCCACGAGTTTGTTGTGAAATCTTAAATGAGTCACTTAACCTCTCTGTACCCCAGGTTCCTCATTTGCTAAACTAGGGAGCTATATTAAGTCCCTTCCAGAAAATTATTATTCTGTGAAAGAGAACTGATACACTGGGAGAGCAACTGACTGCCATTTAAAGATCATGATTCTCTAGGCCTAAATTCTACAATGGATGTTCCTTAGGGGGTAGGGCAGGGGACGAAAGCAGGAGGAGAAAGTGAGATAAACTTTGTTTTGGCAAAACCTAAAGCAGCCAGATAATTTGTTACCTATTATATTATCAGTATTAGCTTCTTCTATAATTTGGATACTTGTTTCAGAAATGTGACAAGTGTCACAGCCTATCAAATTTATAAGAGGATGAAAATACAAGATGTGTCACAAAAAAGTGTATTCACGATGCAGGTTCTTCTTATCAAACTGGAACCAACTGCAGAGGCTGAGATTGACATGGCAACATGCACATTTTTCAAGTACGTGTTTTGAGAGGATGGCAACGCCTCAGAGAGAGGGAGAAAAAAGCAATGAGTATTTAAAAATCTGGGCTGCTCTAAAACTAGAGCCAATTTTAATAAGAAAATGATGTGCAAAACTAAATGCAATGTACACACTGGGCCACAGTGTAATTGCAAAGAACTAAGAATGTGCTTCGTTTTATCCTTCCATTTCCTGGAATACTTTTTTTCTCCAAACTGGCAAGTGTGCATGTTTTATACATGACACGCCGTTCAGCTACAACTAACAAAAGGCAGTGCAAACCACAATTTGTATGTCTCCCTCTAGGTATTTGCTATTAAATTAATGGCCTTCTAAACAGATTGATACTTTCTTAGATCGAATTACCGTAAAAGTTTCTACAATTATGTTGTGGCATTTGCACTGGACTTCCAGTTTGGGTAATTTCTCAGCAATTTTCTCCCTACCTCGTTAAAACCCAAACCAAACCCATTGCCTTCGAGTCGATTCCAGCTCATAGCGACCCTATAGGACAGAGGAGAATTGCCCCATAGGGTTTCCAAGGAGCAGCTGATGGATTCAAACTGCCGACTTTTTGGTTAGCAGTCGTAGTGCTTAACCACTGTGCTGCCAGTTTTTTTAAGTAAAAATAATTAATATACATACACTGTAATAAACAAAGTTCTACTTTTTCAAGAACATCAACAGTTTCCTGAATTGAACTACATCCCCCAAAAATATGTGTCAGCTTGGTTAGGCCTTGATTCCCTTTTGTGTGGTTGTCCTCCATTGTGTGATTTTCCTACGTGGTATAAATTATAATCTCTGCCTGTGGTTAAAGGGGGTTAGGATGGGATGTAACACCCTTGCTCAGGTCACATCCTGATCTAATATAAAGGAAGTTTCCCTGAGGTGTGGCCTGTACCACCTTTAGTCTTACAAGAGATAAAAGGAAAGGGAAGCAAGCAGAGAGTTGGGGACCTCATACCACCAAGAAAGCAGCACCAGGAGGACAGCGCGTCCTTTGGACCTCGGGTTCCTGTGTGGGGTAGCTCCTAGTTCAGGGGAAGATTGATGAGAAGGACTTTCCTCCAGAGCTGACAGAGAGAGAAAGCCTTCCCCTGGAGCTGATGCCCTGAATTTGGACTTCAGCCTACTAGACTGTGAGAAAATAAATTTCTCTTTGAAAGCCATCCACTTGTGGTATTTTTGTTATTGCAGCACCAGATGACTAAGACAAACAGCGACTCTATACTCGGACCTTGCCAGATGGAATACACAGGAATCAAATAGGCTACATCTGTGGAAAGAGATGATGGAAAAGCTCAATATCACCAGTCAGAACAAGGACAGCAGCCAACTTGGGAATGGACCATCAATTGCTCATATGCAAGTTCAAGCTGAAGCAACTTAGAACAAGTTCATGAGAGCCAAAGTCCGACCTTGAGTATATCCCACCTGAATTTAGAGACCATCACAAGAACAGGTTTGACACACTGAACACAAATGACAAGTTGTGGAATGACACCAAGGACATCATACATGAAGAAAGCAAGAAGTCATTAAAAAGACAGGAAAGAAAGAAAAGACCAAAATGGATGTCAATACAGGCTCTAAAAGTTGCTCTTTAATACTGAGTAGCTAGAGTGAAAGGCAGAAATGATGAAGGAAAAGAGCCGAGCGGAAGATTTCAAAGGGCTGCTTGAGAAGACAAAGTAAAGTGTTATAATAATGTGCAAACACCGGGAGAAAATGAAGAGGACTTGAAGTACTTACTGATGAAGATCTAAGACTATAGCCTCCAGTATGGATTACACCTCAACATAAAGAAAACAAGAATCCCCACAACTGGACCAATAAGCAACATCATGATAAACAGAGAAAAGATCGAAGGTATTAAGGATTTAATTTTACTTGGATTCACAATCAATACCCATGGAAGCAGCAGTCAAGAAATCAAATGACACGTTGCATTGGGCAAATCTGCTGCAAGAGACCTCTTTAAAGTGTTAAAAAGCAAAGATGTCACCTTGAAGACTAAGGGTGCCTGACCCAAGCCATGGTATTTCAATCACCTCATATGCATGCAAAAGCTGAACAATGAATGAGGAAACTGAAGAACTGATGTATTTAAATTATGGTGTTGGCGAAGAATATTGAATATACCACGGACTGCCAGAAGAACGAACAAATCTGTCTTGGAACAAGTACAGCCAGAATGTTCCTTAGGAGCAAGCATGGCGACAGGTGGGAACAGTTATCAGGAGGGATCAGTCCCTGGAGAAGGATATCATGCTTGGTAAAGTACAGGGTCAATGAAAAAGAGGAAGACCCTCAATGAGATGGATTGACATGGTGGCTGCAACAACGGGCTCAAGCATAACGACAATTGTGAAGATGGCGCAGGACCAGGCAGTATTTCGTTCCATTGTGCGTAGGGTCCACCATGAGTTGCAACCAACTCATCGGCAGATAATAAGACAGGCCATATAGAGTTATAACAAGATAGTTAATCTCCCCCTCCAATCTCATCCCTTTTAGATTTCCGTTGTTTGGTGTGCACCATTCCAGGTTTTCTCTATGCTTATACCATTTATAAATAGATACATATACATAGGGTCCATCCTGCCTTCCTTCCTTCCCTTTTTTTTGTTGCATTTTTCCAAGTGTTAGATCATACTACAAATCAAAGCTGGTTATCTGCAGCCCAGATAGTCTAAAAATGTTTTATTTGGGAAATTTAACAGGAAAACATGGAATATCTAGGTCCTGGTTGGCACAGTGGTTAAAGTGCTTGGCTGCTAAGCAAAAGATCGAAGATTCGGACCCACCAGCCATTTTGCGGGAGAAAGATATGGCAGCTGGCTTCTGTAAAAATTTACAGCCTCGGAAACCCTATGGGGCAGTTCTACTCTGTCTTATATAAAAAAAAAAGGTCGCTATAAGTTGGAGTCGACTCAACAGCAGTGGGTTTGAATGGCCTACATAAGGTCCTTGAGCGGGGCAAATGGTAAAGCTCTTGACTACTACCTGAAAGGTTGGCGGTGTGAACCTACCCAGAGGTTCCTCATAGACAGGTCAGGCGATCTGCTTCTGAGAGATCACAGCCTCGAAAACCCTATGTAGTAGTTCTACTCTGCACACTTGAGGTTGCCACAAGTCGGGATCAACTCAATGGCAACTAACAACAATGCCTATATGGTAACAGCATTATTGGTGCTGCATGGGCTTTCCAGTTTAACATGGTCCTCTCCATTCCCTATTATTTACACCTTCACTAATCCACCTTTCTACATTACCTATCAACTGTAAGCATTTGAGCTTATATCATTCTGCTACTAGCAACTTGCTTTTTCACTTAACATATTATCAGTCAGAATTAAGTTCTGTTGCATATAACTGAAAACTCAAATTTAAAAAAAAATTACAGTGGCTTAAATGCTAAGGGTTATTTTCTCTCACATAAGACAAGTCTGGAGATGGATATCCAGAATAGACATGGCATTTCAAAGTCATGAGGAAGCTAGGCTCTATTTTCCTGTTCCACTTTCCTTAGGACATGGCTTCTACTCTCAAGATCAGCTATTCATCCCTAATAGCTGAGGAGCTCCAGTTACCTTATCTGTATTTCAGGCAGGAAGAAAGATGAAGGGCAAAAAACCAAAATGGTGCTCCTCCTAGTTGAGTCAGCCTTCTTTAAAAATATTTTCCGGAAGTTCTGCCCAACTAGTTCTACTAATACCTCATTGTCCATAACTTAATCACACAGCCACACCTACCTGCAAAGAAGACTGAGGAATGCAGTGCTTTGGCTGAGCACATTATCACCTGAATACAATCCAAGTACTCTTACTGAGGAAGCATAAATATCAATCTCTGCTACCTATGCCTCCAAGTTAATACAAGCATACGGAAGAGACTGCTAGTTGCCCCTCAAAACCCAGGCTTCCCTTCTTCTAAGAGAACCCCTGATATTTACCTAGCAACATAGGCATTCAGAATAAAGATCATATTTCTAAAATCTTCTCACTTTTAAATAATCCTTCATGATCATAATCTTCTCTCTTTGACAGCAGTGCTTTTACTTCTTTAGGATTCATTGCAGTGGGATTACCTGAGTCTAATGTATGTGAATTTTAAGTTTTAATAGATATTGCGGGATGAATTTCTGGGCAGTTGTGGCAATTCACATTCTCAGGAGCAGTGTTCAGCATGTCCAATTCCCCACATGCTTATAAGCACTGGATATTTTTTGTTTTTAAATGTTGTGACTCTGATTGGTAGAAAAATGGTATCTCATTGTCCGATTTGCATTTCTCTGACTACCAGCAATGAAGAGCCTCTTTTCATCTCCTCTTTGGAGAGTTTGGTACTATCCTTTGTAAACGTTTCTATCGGATTCTTTGCCTTTTACTCACCACTTTGTAGGTTATTTTTTTTAACTATTAGAGATGTTAACCTTTGTTATGTATGAACAAATATTTTCTTCTAATCTTTAATTTGCTTAACATATCTTTAGTTAATGAAAATTTAATTGTTTATGTAATCAAATCTTCCCATTGATGCCTTATGGTTTCTTGTTTTACTTAAGAAAGTATCCCCTACCTTGATGTTATACAAAAGTTTTCCTCTATTTATAGTTTGTATTTTTATTATTCTATTTATTCAACAGGAAACCCTGGTGGCATAGAGATTAAGTGCTATGGCTGCTAACCAAAAGACTGGCAGTTCAAATCCGCCAGGCGTTCCTTGGAAACTCTATGGGGCAGTTCTACTGTGTCCTATAGGGTCGCCATGATTTGGAATTGACTTGACGGCAATGGGGTTTTTTTTGGTTATTCATTCAACAAGTATTTATTGAGCATTTAATATATTCCAGGCCCTCTTCAGCCCCAGTGGGGCTGTTTTCTAGTTGGGAGGGATAGATGATAAGCAAATGAACCAATAAATCAGCAAAACATTTTCCCCGTAGAATTAAAACATGGAAACATAGTAGAAAGTGATGACAGAGGCAGGCTACCTCAGAAAAGCCTTCTTTGAGGAGGTAAAATTTAAACTGTTTCTAGAATAATTAACTACTAGAGGAAGTCCAGGGAGAGGATGCAGGTGGGAATGGCCTTGGTATGCAAGAACAGGAAGACCAATGTGGCTAAAGCATTAGAAGAGGCAAGATGGGGAGAAGGCAGGCACCAGAGAGCAGTATGGATTCTATCCTAGAGATCTGTAACCCATCTCGAATTTGTTTTTATATGTAATGTGATGTGTGTGTGGACACGGAGTCTAACTTTTATTTTCTTTCAAATTGATAATCATATTTTAAATAAATTACCTATTCTTTGCAGGCAGTGAGAGCACTAGGGTGACTGCCCACAGAATTGTACCTCATTTCAAACACTATAGATATTATCACTATGTGAAATAGACTTTCAATTGAAATTATACTTTCAATGGCTGTAGTATTTCAATATTTTTATTCCAGGGATGTGGCCACTGAATAAAATATTTCTAGAATTCCTTTTTAGACCCATGGTCGAGGCAGTTTGAAAGTCACATATGAAAACCAGTCACACAGAGCTTTTGATCAAAAAACATAGTCTTCTGGTTCAGCCATTTTATGCACTGGACATGGCTCTGATGGAACGAATTTTGGCCAATTTCAAAAATCAAATCTACCCACAAAAGCCATAGCTTGCCCGCAATGAAGATATTTGAAGGAATGTGCTGAAGGCCCTGAAGGTGAGTCCAAAGGAGACATTATAAAAATATTCTGAGCAACGGTAGCCCTGTAAAAGTGCGCACACGCCAAGATAACTCCTGTGATGAGGAGGACACATTTTTGGATGTTTAAGTCTGTGTTTATGTAATGAGTAAAAGAGTCATTATTTTGTAATTAAACCATATACCTCTTGACCTGCATACAATAAGACCCTTCTGTAGTTTACTATAGCTATATCTGTATTTTATTTTATTCCAGCTTTGCAATAGCCCAATAGCTTAGGCATTCATGTCAATTTTCTAGATAAAGAAACAGATTAAGGGAAAGAGCACTTATATTCAATTCAAGTCTCCTGATTCCAGGTTCAATGTTCTCTCTACATACTAAGAAAGTTAGTAGTCTAAGGTCACACAGCTTTTGGGGGAGAAACCAAGATTCACAACTGCCCCACTCTGACCCTGGTGCTGGACTGCTAGACTGCATGAACCTCTTGACCATTTATCTACCTGTCCTTAACCAGTACTCTCTGTGGGTTTCATCAGTCTGCAAATAGTTGTCCCTGTAATAAGTACCTAAATTGATTTTTTAAAAAAAATGATAATTTTCATTCTAAGATAATGGAGATTGAGCGATATGTGAATTTCTTGGACACTTCTTAAAATCCAGAGACCTTTGCTAAATTGGCCTTAAAGCAGAGGAAGAATGTAGCAAATCTCACGGTAGCCAGTAACCACTGTATCAGCCAAAATGAAGCAATGCTTGTGGCAATACAACTAAAGAGCTCTAAAAAGGGGTTAAAACTGGGTTTTGGTCTGGCCTCTTCCTTAGTAGTTTCTCTAAGGTCTTGAGAAGATTACTTAAACTCTCTGTGCTTCCAAATCGCATAAACCTAAAACATCAAACCTGCTGCTATAGTTGATTCCGACTCATAGCGACCCTACAAGACAGAGTAGAACTGCCCCCCAGGGTTTCCAAGGCTGTAATCTTTACAGAAGCAGACTGCCACATCTTGTTCCCACGGAACCTTTCAGTTAGCAGGTGAGTGCTTAACCACTGTGCCACCAGGGAAGGGTTCTTAAATTTGATGCAAGTAATGGAACTGCCACTACCAACTTAATTAAGCAAAAGAGGATCTATTAGGATATTGCAAGACTCACAGATGCTTGAGACTTTGGGGGGTGGGGGCAAAAACAAGCACCTACCTACCTGGTTGACCTGGCCTAAAATGAAATTAGGGTGCTATTATGGAGGAAATGGATGCTGGGCAGTCAAACTCTACCTGTTCATTACAGATTTCCTTTTCATATCCAAAAAGATAATCTCTAAGAGGCCTTCTAGCTCTGACACTCTCTCTATCTGTGACTGGCAGGGATGAATATGTAAATGGGGTGGTCAGAAACACTTCGGCTGGATGTGTACTTGAAGGCTGCACAGCTGAGGAAGGCTGGGCCACTGTAGCAGCATAAAACCAAAAAAAAAAACTAACTTGGTAGGCAGCAAGCAGGAAGCAGAAGAGGTCTTCTGCAAGTGAAGTGTTTGGGTACACAGATTATGAGGAACAAGCTCAAAAGACACTTCCAACAAGAGTTTGAACTTTCCAAACGCTTCCAAGAGTCACTGCCTTTACAAAAAAGGGAAAGTCTTGACCGCGTGAAAGAGATTGTGCTAGGTTTCCTCATGCCTATGTCATGAGATACAGAGCCTAGCACCGATGTGAGCTTCGTATTTGAATGCAACACACAACCAAACAATATATAGCTTCTCAAATCAAAGGCTGTTACCTGGCAGACTACAGGTCAAATACAGCCTGCAGAGGAAACTTGGTTACCATCAAATACAGATGCTATACTTCTCCTGAAAATAGGCAGGCTGTGGCAACACCTGGCCTGCATTAGCCAACAGCAACAGTTGTATACTGCCTTCTGGCACAGTGTGCGCTCTCCACTTTGCCATACCCTCCTCCTGGCCCCCTTCACTCATACCATTACCTGCCTGGACCCTTGGTGTAACTACTTCCATGACAACTCAAGTCCTGAGTATGGGCAGCCATCTTGATGGCCTACCAGTGTGGGCTGTGCTGAGTGACCTGCTCAAGTTCCTAACCTTTCCCCTTAGGACCCCTTGGATATGATCGTTTCAATCCTCTTAACTATGTGTAACTGCTGGAAACAAGTTTCCATTTATTTATTCTGCCCCTACCAAGCTACATCCCTCTCTTCTATCAGAGCCAATCTTCAGGCATAGGGTCTCCCAAATGACCTAACTACCCGATAGTGGAGCTAGTAATGAAGAATTCCCACCTAGCATCTACTTCTAAAATGTAGAGAAAAACAACAACAAAACTATGCATCTGAAAGAAGAACCACTTCTGTTTGACTTCCTGGAAGATAACCTCTGAAAAAACCCCCTTTCCCTCCTTTGGATTAGTTATTTGCTTACTTTATGGTGAGAAGCTGTGGATATGTTGGACACTAGTCAAGGAGGACCATGCTTCTGAGTCTTCTCTCACCTATCTGGTCCCACCTGGATACTAGCCTCCATCCCTGAACTGCAGCGCACAATGCGTGACACAATACCATTCACTTCACTCCTGATCCTAATGGATCCATTCTCTACAAAGCAGTCACATTTCCTTGCTTAAATTTCTTTAATGGCTTCAAGTTGCTTTTAGGATAAACTTTAAAAGACTTAGTCTACAAGGCCTTGCATTAGCTGGTTCTTTCTCATCTCCCCTGGCTCACTTAGACCACTCAGGTCTTCTTTCTATTTGTGGATGAAGCCAAGCTCTTCCCTGCCTCAGCCCTAGAGCTTGCTATTCCCTCTTCCTGGAGGGCTTGGCTTCTTCCCTACCTTTTCCTTTAACTCCTACTATCCTTTTTTATCCTTTAGGGGTCAGCTTTTAAGTGTTACTTCCATAGAGAAGCCTTCCCTATCTACCACTCCTCACCCCCATTTCCCATAGCCTCCTGCTCTATTGTTTTTAACACTGCTTGTCAGTTTCCCAACTAAATTGCAAACCTCACGAAAGCAGTGACCTTATCTATTTTGCACCCTACTGACTATCGAGGGCCAGCACAATGCCTGCCATAGAGTAGGTTGGCAATACTTACCTGTCAAATGAATGAATGAAAAATCCATATTCCATCAACTTTCTTAGGAAAAGCAGTTTTATTTCAGCTTCATTTTATAAGCAAACCTAGGACGGTTTTTCAGAAAGACAAACCTGGTGGGGAGAAAGCTATTAACTTTCTAGGTTCCCAAAGTGGGGTGCCAGACCATCAGATGTGAAGCTGCAAGAAATGCAAATTTTCAGGTCCCACTCCCGGTCAGCTGATGGGAAAACTGGGGCATGGCCCAGCAATTTGTCTTAACAAGCCCTCCAGTGGATTCTGACACATACTTAAATTTGAGAACCACTGCTCTAGGCTTTCCAGTTTTTCACCTCCTTAAAAATTTCTATTTGTTAATCCTTGATATTATCCCGTCAGTAGAATCTTATTACTTCAGAAGAAAATCTTCGTCTTCGTCCAAAAGCTTTTAATAAAGACTTATTTGTGTATATTACATAGAATATGTTCCTGGGAGGCTTGCCCTCCTTGAGGACATAGGCCTGCCCTCTGGAGAGCCTGCAATCCTATGTCCTGTAACAATGCACAAGCGTAACTGAATAAAACCTTGGAACAAAGACGTAAGAGAGAGGGTGCAAGCCTTTGTTCACCCGTTTCCCAATTGCTCACCCTCCGATATCGCTCTTTTCCACCCAGAAAAGCAGCTTCTCCAGTTATAAGAATGGCTGTGTGCCGCTGACAACGTTTTCGATTAGGCTGTTCCCCCCCCCCGCCCCACCCCCGGCCACTGGAGAATATTCATGGTTGCGCGGTGAGCTTCCATCCCTTCTCAACCTAGCAGAAAGTAACTGAAACTAAACCCTAAAGGAGGGACCGGAAAGCCCCTCGCCGCTTCAGAAGGAGCGCTGGAGGCTCGGGCTCACTTCTCCGTCTCTACGCTGGCGGAAAACCCGAAGTGCATCTCATGAACGCCTGGACGGGAGCCGCCGCCGGTAGCCGCAGCCTTACTGCGCATGCTCCCTCGCCCCGCCCGCTCGGAGCAGGAAGGGGGAGTGCTCGCGGCCGGGGCCTGGCCAGGCCGGGGCGTCGGCACCGGCGGCCATCTTGGCTTCCCGGGGAAAGCAGCGTGAGGGGAAGAAGTTGTAGGGTGGGGGCAGAGTGAGGAGGAGGGGAGAGGGAGAGGGAGGAGGCCGCGGCGGGGCAGGGCGGGGACTGCCTGCCTTGGTTGCGGAAGTGGTAGCCGCTGACCCAGCCTGCTGCTTTCTTGCTACTGCTTCGGCTTCCCGGCTCCCCCCCCAGACGCAGAGGGCGGCCCGGCTGTGGATGGTCAGATAGCTCTCATCTCCCGCCGCCAATCCCCGGCCTCAACCAGCACGGAGCAGACGGCGGCAGCGGCAGCAGCAGGCGTGGAGGAAGATGGCGGGACGGCTGCCGGCCTGTGTGGTGGACTGTGGCACGGGGTAAGGGGGCTGGCCGGGGAGGGAGCGGATGGGCTTCCCAAGCGGGGGTGGGGAAACTGAGGCGGAGGAGGAAAAATGGCGGGGTGGGAGCAGGCCTGGGGATGAATGGTGCGGCGAGGTGCCGCCGCCGGCTGTGTCAGTCCCTGTCTCACCGGCTTGTGAGGGGTGGGGCCTGGAGCCGGGGGCCTCCCTCGCCCCCCTTGCTTCAGCCCCTTGGGACCGAGGCGGTGGTGCGGGGCGGAGAAAGACCCTGGGAACGCTTCCCCCGCGCGACCCCTCCAGGCCCTTCCCCCTCCGCGGTGGGCAGCGCCGCCCAAGATGTGGGGGACCTCGGGGCTGCTGCCGCGGTGGGGCTGGCGGCCGAGCCCGGCCCACCCAGCTTGGCTTCCCCTCTGCGCCCCTCCTGCTCCTGGGCATGGGGACAGAGGGGACCGGCTTGGCAGAGGAGGGAGAAAAGAGAAGCGCTCCTCGTAGGTTTTGCAAGATTGCTGTGACAACACTCTGCCCAGGGTATGGGTGGGGAAAGGGAAGACTCTTAAAATGGGAAGCCAGAACGGGGCTTTCATTTGACCACCCACCTCCTCTTCCTCTTCGACTCCCGCTCATTTCCATCTCCCATTGCGTCTTTACCCGTGAACCAAGTCACATTTTAATTTGAGAGAGAAAAATGTCATGTGTTACTTCTCCTGCCTCAAAAAAGTACCCCCAGTGAGCAAGCGCGCTGCAACTTCCTTAGTTTTGTCAAAGCCTCTTCCTGCTTTCAGTCTTTTATACCCTTATAAGGTAGTTTTTCGTTTCCAACCTGAGCACATCTTATTAGAACTCACAAAATGAAGCAGGTTTTAAATAGACCAAATTACCGGTGCTAAACGACAATTTATGTAAAGTTAAAAAAATGCTCTTGTGTGCCACGGGGAGGGAGAAAGGCGAGTACCCAGGAAAAAAAATAAGTTGTATACATTCATTCTGATGGGTTATCTTGAAGCGGGAAGGAAAACAGGTATTAAAGGGATGTGCTTAATTTACAAGGACTTGATTATGATAGATTTATAGTGTAGTTTTACCAAAATATAAAATGGTATTAAAGTCGACGTTCCTTTTGAAATATTAGTGGGCATTTTACTTACAGCACATTCTGTATACGTCCATAGAAAAAAGACTATTTTAATGTAGAATGATTGTTTTATTTTGAAACAGTGGAAGTGTTTTCTCTTACCCTTCAACTGTGCTAATAAATTATTACATCTCTTTAATCTTGAAAATACTCCAGCGCTTTTTCTTGGGGGGGGGGGCGGGAGGGAGTGGTGATGAGGGGAGGATTGCCCGCCTTTCGTTATTCAGAATATTATTATTACTTAAAAGGATTGGTATGCCCCTCACTGTTTGCTTAATGTAAATTTTTTTCTTGTCTTCATGGTCATAACTTTATACTAGTGTGGCAGCTTCTAAAATTCCAGCAGGGCATAGGGAAAGAACTGACTTCTTCATCGTTTCCCTTGGAAAACAGCAGCCTAGTGTAGCCTTAGAGCTTGTATGTATTTTTAATGGACAGTTTGTTATAGTTCCCTCTTAATCCAGTCTCATATCTCTGAACCAATGTTTTTTCCCTTCCCTCTTTTGTGATTAGTAAGTGAGTAGTTTTATGTTTAGGGTCAGTTTTAAAATTAGATTTGACCTAAGTAGGTTTCTTCTCCAGCATGCTTTGTTAACATGAAAAATAGTGCTACATAATTAATATTTAATGCTTTAGAAGTTACTGGGTTATCAATAAAAATAGTATACATAATTGCCCAACAATAAATAACATGCTGATATCTTAGTAGTGTGTTACTTTCTCTTTTCAGTTTTCCCCTTTGAAAGTACAGTTTTGGTAATTTTTGAATTAGTATAATAGGTATCTCATTGAAGTTAACTGTCCTTAAATGACCTCATTTCTGAAAGGGCAACCTTGAGCGTAAAACATGTTCCCTGACCAGGAGGAGTGAGTGAAGGGATTTCGTCTATACCTAGGATATTTGTTTTAGTATTTTTTGGTCAGTGCTCTTGGTCTGATCTAACAATGAGTGGTTGTTAACTGGACCCTCACTATGAGTTGATTGGAACTGATTAGGAGTCCTTTCGCCCTTTCACTATGTTTTACCGTGTGCTGCAATCTGAAATTCTGCCTTTGGAGATTTCTTTCTTTTGGTCTTCAAAAGACTTTTTGGTCTTTTTAGTTGCCTGTGCAGTGTAACTCTTATAAAGTTACAGCCTCAGTTTTATTAACACATAGAGGTTAGCTAGCTGACATTGGGCCAATGGCAGGCATGTCTAAGGCCATAATGGGGAGTTTTATGTTCCAGAATACTGTGGTCCCCAAATAGAAATTGTGCATCAAGTAATTTGTGTGTTCCTTTGTGCTTCAGAGAATACAGTCATCTCTTAGTTCCCTAGTTACAATTACACACTTAATGTAAGTGAAAAATTACAACCTGAATCAAGTTGCTCATTCCTTTTCATTATATAAGTTAGATAAAAGGTGGTTGAAAAAATTGGTCATTTTTGAAACTTGGTGGTAGTAGATAAGAAAATCTGTAAAATGTAGGAACCATGAAGCCGAATCCCAAAACTCAAAATAAAGGATCCTCCAACAAAACTCAAAATAAGGAGAAGAATCATCTACACCAAGGTCATAAAAGAAAATATTTAAAAGCATTCAGAAAGAAATACTTCTTTCATGTTCATACCACACTTCCACACTTTTTTGGTCTCTATTGTAAAAGAAATGAATAAAATTTGAACACAGAGATTCCCATCGATAGATCTGATTGCTTAAAAACTGAATTACAGAACTTAAACCTGCTACCAGAGATGAGTAAAGTATCCGATTTTTTAAAACATTGTTATACTTCTAAAGGTAAGATTGTCCTAAATTGTGTTTTTCGTGTTTTTACTCATTTGTCCAACGTTCAAACCAAATGAGGAAATGTGTTTAGTACTTTTATTATGTTGTAGCCTGGTTATAGAGCTTTGCATTGTAAAATCTTCTTTTCCTTTTATGTCTTCTTTTTGCCCCTGATAAGTACTGTATTAGTAAATTATTTCTGTTGATTATGATATCAGAGGTTAATACAGCCTTATAGAACTCTTGGATATATGCAGATTTAGGATGAATTAAGGATTTCCTAATTGACTTAATCTTAGCAGTCATAAAGGGTAAGCATAAACGTCTTGTTGGAATTAGTGAGTCAGCTTACTGTATTCATCCTGTGGCCGCATTCTGGCTTTTAGGGATGGGATGATCTTGGTCCAAGAACTGGGTGGGTGGGGGAAGGCCTAACTGATGTTTCTTAGATAGGTATTCTGTATCTAGTGTTTAATGGTAGTGCTGTTTTTCTAGCCACCCCGGAGGGCAAAAACATTCACAGTATCTTGTTATAAAAAAGCATTCATTAAAGTTCTTATTCCTTGATGGGTTTTGTGTGCAGTTTGAAATAAGTGTTAACAAACATGCTCCTGTTGAGAAGTCATTAGACTTACCTAAAATATCTTTCTCTTCCTTTCCTGCCTGCCAATTTTGTGTTGAAATATTGACTTTGGATTGTGTGTCTATTGTATCTAATGCACTTTTCAGCCTTATTGTAAAACACAGTTCTGACTCTTTAGTTTTGAGGACAAAATGGAAAGATCCACTAGTGGAGAGGACCTGCTGGCTAGGCTTTTTATTTACCTGGTTTTATATTGCTGCAGCTTGTTATAATTTCATTTACAAGTGAGAAAACAGGATTAGAGAATTTAAGTTACTTTTACAATGTCATGTAGTTAGCATGTGTGTGAGTTGCTATTTGGACTTAAAAGTTTTCCTGTAGTTCAGCTCTCTGTTCGTTCTTTTACAGTTTGGGGCCTCCCAAGCCCTTTTCAGAACTATGCACATTGCTTTATTTTTATTAGAGTAAAGCTTACTCCTCTTATTCCTGTTTAATCTTTTTAAAAATAATCCTAGATTTAAGAGCTTGATTTAATTCATTAGGAAATCCTTTCTCTTTGAATCCTTCTAACTTAGTTTAGATTTTTTTTTCTGGATATATGAATTCCTAGACTATTTCCTTGTCGAGTTGCTTAAATTTAATCTCTAGAAAAAAATTACTCTGGATTTTGTTTATCAGTAAATAATAATAGCTGGCATTTATCAAGGATTACTGTGTGTCAGACTTTTTGCTAAATGTTTTATATTACTTCATTTACTTTTTACATCAACCTGAGAAGTATTATCTCTGTTTTACAGACAGGAAAATTCAGGTTTCAAGAGTTTAAGCTACTTGCCCCAAGTATCATACTAATAATTGTGGAAGAGCCACTAAACTACATAATCTTACGTAGTGGATGAACCATTGACAATTTTGAATTGTTTAGATATTCTTGAGGAAATTTACTCATGATGTTTTAAACACAGAAAACAGTAATTTAAGGTTGACTTGTACAATTAGAAAAAGTGATATCGTTAAATCAAGATTTATCGAATACTTAAGCAGCTGCCCAGGCACTCTTGGAATTACAATGGAAATGTATAATAGTCTACGGTCAAGAATCTTAATGAAACAAAAGCTAAGATCATTTTAAAAAATTGGAGAAAGGTAGAAGATTGTATTTAATCAAATGTTTGAATATGTGCTTTCCAGACATGAGTAGCTGTTCTATAGATTATAAGAGATTATTGTGGTCCGGAAGAATCAGGCAAGTTTTGTGAAGGTAGAATTTGAGCTATTAAGTACAGTTCTGTGCCACGTAACTTCCCTAGGGCAGTGTCCCTCCGGCACACACCCTCTAGGTGCAGGCCCACCAGTCCCTCCTGGTGCTCAACAGCTTCGGCCCCAGGGCGTGTAAGTGAAGCTCCTGGCCAATAAGTTCCAGAACCTGTTCCCCTTCGTCAGTATGCACGTGGTAAACCTGAACACCATCAAGCCTTGCCTCCTCATCAACTCCAACTCCAACTTGCATGAACAGGATTTCTGCCATTACAGCATCAGAGTCTTTCCTGTGGGCACAAGTTGGTGTAACAGTAATGCTCTAACCTGAGGCATCTACAGCAGTAGCTTCTCCAGGAGAAGTTTCCCAACACGAGCTGTCTGCAGGACATCAGTGAGCTGCTGACCACAGGCATGGGCCTGGTTATCAGTGAATGAGGCTGAGCCCAACTGGGCGAGCACATTATGGAGCTGCCCCAGGCCACTGGGGCACAGCAACATAGGGGCCCAGCAGAGTGCAGTGCTGCTCACTGAGATGGCCCTCGGATGATGCTGCAGCTCACCAGGATCCAGGAAGGTGTCAGAGAGGGGAACCTGTTGTCCACAGTTTCACGCTCAAGATGGAGGAGGAACTGTAGGCCATCTTGACAGCCAAGGAGGAGAGACTGCGGCTGAAGGCCCAGATTCAGGACCAGCAGCCCTACAACATGCAGTGCAAGTGGCAGAAGAACCACAAGAAGAGCCTGGCGATCAAGAAGAGGGCATGGGCACAGTGATGCCGAGGACTAGGGCCCCACCGTAGGTGGAGGGAACTGGCCGACCTAAGGAGGAGGAGGATGAAGCTGAGTATTTCCGCCAGGCGGTGAGTGAGGAGCTGGTTGAGGACATGTTCCCTGGGCTGACCAAGCAGAGACAGCCTGCTGGGGCCGTACGCAAGAAGCAGTGGGTAAAGGATCGGAGGCCAGACCTAGGCGGCGATGGAGGCTTCCAAAGCCCAAGGGCAGGCCCTACAGAGCCAAGGCCAAGTTGGGGGTTAGAGGGGCTTCCTGGGTCTGTATGCCGGGCTAGGCGTGGTTGGCTAAGAGCTGTGGAACCTGAGCCCCAGCAAGGCTGACAGCACGTCACCAAATTGGGGCTGAGAGACAGTGCCCTGGGACGCCTGCCGGGCTCCACGTGCAGCCTTCAGTATCCTTTTATAAAAGGAGCTGTTTTCCTAACACCGCTCCCCACCCCATAAATGACTGACAACTCCCTCCCCCGCAAAAAACACAACCAAAATGCCTTTTTTTTTTTAAATAATTTTTATTGTGCTTTAAGTGAAAGTTTACAAATCAAATCAGTCTCTCAAATATAAACTTATATACACCTTACTACATACTCGCATTTATTCTCCCCCTAATGAGTCAGCCCTCACTCTCCTTCCAGCCTCTCCTTTGGTGACCATTTTGCCAGTTTCTAACCCCCTCTACCCTCCCATCTCCCTTCCAGACGGGAGATGCTGACATAGTCTCAAGTGTCCACCTGATGCAAGTAGCTCACTCCTCATCAGCATCTCTCTCCAACCAGTCCAGTCCAATCCATGTCTGACGAGTTGGCTTCGGCAGTGGTTCCTGCCGTGGGCCAACAGAAGGTTTGGGAACTGTGACAGCCGGGGTCCTTCTAGTATCAGTCAGACCATTAAGTCTGGTCTTTTTATGAGAATTGAGGAGGGGGGGTCTGCATCCTACTGTTCACCTGCTCCCTCAGGAGTTCTCTGTTGTGTTCCCTGTCAGGGCAGTCATCGATTGTGGCTGGGCACCATCTAGTTCTTCTGGTCTCAGGATGATGTAGGTCTCAGGTTCATGTGGCCCTTTCTGTCTCTTGGGCTCATGATTACCTTGTGAGCTTGGTGTTCTTCATTTTCCTTTGATCCAGGTAGGTTGAGACTCATTGATGCATCTTAGATGGCCACTTGCTAGTGCTTAAGAGTCCAGACGCCACACTTCAAAGTGGGATGCAGAATGTTTTCTTAATAGATTTTATTTTGCCAGTCGACTTAGATGTGCCATGAAGCCATAGTCCCCAAACCCCTGCCCCTGCTTTGCTGACCTTCGAAGCATTCAGTTTATTCAGGAAACTGCTTTGCTTTCGGCAAAACTCCCTTTCTTGGGGGGATGCCCACAGCCTGACTCATCGGTGAGCCCGACCTGCAGCCCCCCACTCGAGGGAACAGGTGCCCCTGCCACTAGGAGGAGTGGGTGCCCAGTCCTGCTTCTGAGCACCTGAGGTTGGCAGGCATTTGAGGGGTGGGAAGCTGGGCAGGGCACTGGGTTGCTGAGACCACACCCCCACTGCCCAGGCCTGCACCTTGGAACCTCCCCTTCTTGAGGCACATTGGGCCAGGACCAAGCTCTCACCTGAGGCATCAGCATCAGTAACTGCGAGGCAGCGGGCTGCCCCCACAGCGCAGACTCGGTCTCCGTGCTTGGAAGTGGTGTTCGTGAAATGTCCTATTTTGTCGTGGATGTTAAGCACCGAATACCTGTGTTTGGATAGATGTACAGGAGAGCATCTCTCGCAGGGAAAAGAAAAGCATACACAGAAGAAAGGGAAGAGTGGCTGCTGCTTGTGTTTAGTCCTACCGTGATACGCCCCCCTTCCTTACGACTTGAGGTCTGTGTAATACAGTGTGGATCCGGGTTATGTAATGTGTAAGGGAACTAACCCGATGAACTCTTGTGCTGCCACCACCCATCTGTCAGTGGTGGCTTGCATGTTGCTATGATGCTGAACAGGTTTCAGTGGCGCTTCTTGGTTAAGATGGACTAAGAAGAAAGGCCTGGCGATCTACTTCTGGAAATCAGCCCGTGAAAACTGTGAATCACAACTGTTTGGCCTGCAACTGATCATGGGGATGGCATGGCTCAGAATCGGGCAGTGGGTCGTTCTGTTGTGCCTGGGGTCTTCACGAGTCAGAGGCCTACTGAATGGCAATTAAGAACAAGGGAACTAACGTTTATCGCTCACCTGCCGTGTACCAGGTCTGCATTATATTGTCAGCAAGGTTTTGATTTCAAAGGCATTTTATTTGATAGGGTGTAAAAATTCTCAAGTAGAGGAATGAAATGTTGAAAATAGAGCTTTTAGAATATTTGTGGAATAGAATGCAGCAGGATCAGATGTAGAAAAGATATTTGGAGCATAGTACGAACTCTTTAACGCTCTGTTGAGTGAGTGAGTAAATGAAGAAATAGGAATTAGGAGTATGGCTTACTGTGCATCAGAAATACCCCGTACCCAGTGACTCAGAGTCCCTAGGGTTGGACCTAGGAATGTTTATTTAAATCGTCTTCCTAGATGACTCTTAAGCAGCCCACTGAGCACCAGCTTTGCAGAAATTCTGATATAGGGTTTTTGCAGTGGGAATGGAACGGAAGAGAAAAATTTGAGAAAGATTGCTTTTGTTTTGTTTGTACCTTTCTTCTGGCAATTATATTTTGTGTTGTTTGTTTATGGTTAGTTAGGGCTTTGTAGTCAGATCTGCTTTTGAGTTCATGCTCTACCAGTTACTAGCTGTATGACCTTGTATACGTAAAACAATGCAGGTCTCATTTTTCCCATTTTTAATTTTGAGATAATAGTATCTACCTTATGAATTTGTTTTGAGATAAGGCATGGAAAGGGTTCAGCACTGCCTGGGACATAGTAAAAGTGTAATGCTGTGTAATTATAATTATCAGTGAGCTCCTTTTATTGGATTGAAGTTCTCAAGGACAGTAATAGTGACTTATGCTTACATTCCTATCTCCTGCAGGGCCTGGCCTACCATAGTAATTTACACAGTCGAAATGTTTTTGCTGATTTGAGAGATTGTGAAAGCGGTATAGCTAGGACTTGGCAGTTGATTCTCCCCAACCCAGTGCCCTCGAGTCGATTCTGACTCATAGTTGATTCTAGTGGGTGGTAAATAGGCATCAATGAAGATTTCAAGATTGGGTCATTGGGACCGTAAGGAATTTGGTTTTGAGAAGCTGAATAAAACTGGAATTTGTTGCTGAATTAGAATGATAATTTGTAATTAGAAGTGTCCTGGGGGAAGTTAAAAATACTGGAACTTCAAGAATGGAGGTGGAGATTGGAAATTGTAATTTATAAGTTGAAGCTAATAAAACAAGAGAATTCAAAGAGGAAAGAACAAGAAGATAGAATATTAATGTTCCTTCTTAAAAAAATTGTGGCTATATGACCTTCTTGGGCATCACAGCGAGAAGGATGTGTGAGCGCCTGTGAACGTTTGTGAGTGGTGAGTGGTCAGTTATGCTGACAGCTGATCTCCCATCTCATCCCACTTTTTAAGAGGCAAAATCCTTATTCTGGAGGAGAATTTAGTTCAAGGTAGGGGTGATTTTCCCTCCGCAGTGCTCCTGATTGTCCCTTATTTTCCCTTTCCCCCAACATGTGGAAACAGCTAAATTCTTGGACTAGGGCTAAAATGTAGCCTCAAGCAGCATGTTTCCTATAACAGAATTCCACTATACAAAAAGTATTCGAATGTGTCCCTGTAATTCTATTGGAATTTGTAGCCTCCTTTATGACGTTCCAAACTGTGGTGGCGTAGTGGTTAAGTGCCAAGAGGTCGGCAGTTCGGATCTGCCCGGGGCTCCTTGGAAGCTCTGTTGGGCAGTTCCGCTCTGTCCTATAGGGTCGCTATGTGTCAG
Source organism: Loxodonta africana (assembly GCF_030014295.1). NCBI lineage: Eukaryota > Metazoa > Chordata > Mammalia > Proboscidea > Elephantidae > Loxodonta > Loxodonta africana. Next base: position 118,045,276 of record NC_087347.1, read on the forward strand.
AATCGACAGGACGGCAGTGGGTTTGGTTTGCTTTGGGTTTTATGACATTCCATATTCCCTTTAGCTTTTGGCATAAAGAGGCAAGGGCAAAGCAGTTAATAGTAACTCTGTATTAATGTGCTTTATAGCTTACCAAGCACTTACAACATTCATATATTGTTAAATAACAGTTCAAGGCAAGGTGATGTTACTGAATTAACGTTTTAATTTCGTTCTTCAAAATAGGATAGTGATTATTTGTGTGCTGGTTGTTTCATAACTTTATATAGGCTTTTATATTATAAAACGTATAGGAGATACCTACATAATTGACTAATACGAGAAAGAAAAGACAAGTAATACCTTAATTTTCCAAAAGACTGTGTAGTAGAATTTTACTAATCTTATTTCAAAAGTGTTCTCAAAATCTCTTCCAGACTGTTGATTTAAACTCAAGTCATCCTTACTACTCATTGCAGTGAGGAAAGGGACAGTCTTGAATTAATGTAGAGTCAGAAGTACTCCTTTTCTCTTCTACCGATCCGCTCAGCATCACTTGTTGAAAAAAAAAAAACCAAAGTGATTGCCATCAAGTCGATTCCGACTCATAGTGACCCTAAAGGACAGAGTAGAACTGCCCCGTAGGGTTTCCAAGGAGCGCCTGGTGGATTCGAACTGCCAACTTTGTGGTTAGCAGCTGTAGCTCTTAACCACTATGCCACCAGGGTTTCTAGTATCCACCTCAGAAGAATATTTTCTTCTTCTGTCCTGAGACTCTGGACATTTTGTGTTTAAACTTTCTCTCTTTGGCTTAAGGCTTCTTGCCTTTTGTGAAAATACAGTCAGTATGTTTTGAGAAGTACGTCTTTCAGCCTTTTTCAGTTACAGTATTTAGTGTGAATGAGGGGTTGCTACAGGGAAGATAAAAGTTCTAAAAGGAGAATTAGATGCAGAAAATTTCACAGCCTAGGGTTGGTTTTGAAACTGGGTTAAAATATAAGCAATATTTTTAGTATTGGTCCATGCTAGAATATAAATGCTTGCTTACTTAAACTGAGTTATTATAATTAGCCTAAATACAGTCTGTGTTTGTGAAACTCGCTTTAGTGAATTAAGGGAAGTACTTAATGACTCACATGGAATTGTAGCGCTGAAAAAAGACTTTGAAGATAATTTAATCCACTCTTAATTTCAAATGAAGCTGAGGTCCATGGTGGAGAGATGTCTTTCAGGAGCGTTCCTAGTTATTAATTAATAGCATTGTTGAATTCTCTTAAGTTTTCTTATGTGTTCGTATTTATGAGTTATAAAAAACCTATTGCTGTGGAGTCAGACTCATAGCGACCCTATAGGACAGGGTAGAGCTGTCTCATAGGGTTTCCAAGGCTGTAATCTTTATGGAAGCAGACTGCCGTGTCTTTTCTCTGTTTGAGTGGCTAGTGGATTCAAATCACTGACCTCTTGTTTAGCAGCTGAATGCTTAACGACTGTACCACAAAGGCTGTTATATATTAAAGCAAAGACAACAACAAAAAAACCCAAAAAAACCATTCATTGCTCTTGAGTCAGTTCTGACTCACAGCGACCTTATAGGACAGGGTAGAACTGCCCCATAGAGTTTTCAAGGAGTAGCTGGTGGATTTGAACTGCTGACTTTTTGGTTAGCAGCCAAGCTCTTAACCACTATGTCACCAGGGCTCTTATAAAAAAAAAAAAACAAAAAAACCCAAACCAAACCCAGTGCCGTCAAGTCAATTCTGACTCATACATAGTGACCCTGTAGGGCTCTTACGGGAGTTGATAATTTCTTCTCAGGTAATGTATGTTACCTATAGTTAAAGTAGTCTTGGTGTAACGCATGTATCATAATTCATCAGTGTTACTGTTGTAAAGAGGCATACTATATGACACAAATGAAAAGCTAATTTAGGTGTTCCCCCAACATAACATTTTCAACAACTTAGTTTAAAGAAAAAGTAGCACTCTGTAGATGCCAGGAAAAATTACTTTCCTAAGATGAATGCTTTTTTAAAAAAATGTTTCAGGGATTTACATCTTAGACGTATTCATTTTAGTGTGTTTTGGAATTCATTTATTTAAAGACTTTCTACAGTAAAACCTGCAAAAGCTGGAGCCTGTGTAAACCAGAAACCTGTCAGAGAAGGAACGCTCAAATGTTTTCTACTAAAACGAGTGATAGAAAAGTGCTAAGACTGCACCCTGTCAAAGGGAGAGAACTTGTGAGAGCTGGAAGAACAAGGCCCTCTCTGTCGAATTCAGCTTTCATAGGTTTCACTGTAAATAGTTTGTACAAATTAGTCATTTCACGGTCTTTTAAGAGTTTTTGTTTTTGAGATAATTATCTGTAACCTTTCAGAAACTGCATGAAATAGGTACTGTTATATAATCCCCATTTTAAAGATGAGGAAACTGAAGTATAGAAAGTATAAGCAACTTTCCCAGTAAAGTTGTCCATATAGAATTTGAACTCTGAGGCAATCTGATTCCAGAGCCCACTGCTGTACTGCCCTTTGCAAACCTGTTGCCTCGAGTTGATTCAGACTCATAGCGACCCTATAGGACAGAGTAGAACTGCCCATAGGGTTTCCAAGGCTGTAATCTTTTCAGAAGCAGACTGCCAAATCTTTCTGCCACAGAGTGGCTGGTGGGTTCCAACTGCCGACCCTTTGGTTAGCAGCCTAGTGCTTAATCAGTGTGCCACCAGGGCTCCTTTACTGTTCGCTACTTGGGAAAGTCTTACATTGTTAACCCAGCTTGTGAGGAGTGTTTGTCTTAAGATTATGTGTTTAAAAAAAGGAATATCTTTAGAACTACTGATTTTAGTACAAAATATGAAACATACATGGAGGTCTTTGTGACCAATGTATCTATTTGATTAATCTGGAGCACAAGCAAGTTAACTGGCATAGAATTTTTTGTTGGCTGTTTGACTCTTGTCAAATATATATTGTACCTAACTTTGGATAAAACTGACAAATTGCTGGTTAATTCAGGACAGCTCAGTTAAGGAAATGATGTTTAATCTTATATAACTTCAAAATGAAAGCCTATGTATTTCTGAAAATAGGTACAGTGAAACCTGTGCGAGCGAGAACTTGACAGGACTGCCTTGGTTTTATGGGTCTTACAAGTTGTCCACTTTTGACAGGATGCAGTCTTACCACTTTTCTATTGCTAGTTTTAGAGAAAACCATTTGAATTTTCCTTCTCCGACAGGTTTCTGCCTTACACAGGCTCTGGGCAGGTTTTACTGTAATAATAGAGTATCTCTACACATGTGTTATGAAGTCATTCCTCTGTCATTAATGACCACACAAAACAAAAATGGAACAGTCAAAAAAATAGAATGTAAGAATATAGGATTGTAGAAGTAGATTCCTCTGAAAAAGAAATTTTTTTTTTTTTTTAATTTGACTCAGGATTTAATGTTTGATGTTTGTCTCTGAAAATAATGAATATGTAGTTTAAGGGAAACATGGGTTACCAGAAAGTAGCATTCTAAAATAGATATAAAGAGACTGCTATCTCTGGAGTATATAAGTTTGGATGCATTTTATCCAAAAAGCACACAAGTTTTAGTAAAGCTTGTATATTTTAAATTTGAAAAATATCTTAAAATTTTCTTTCATAATCATAATAATCAAAAAGTAGAGGTCATAGAGCAAAGAAAAGGGGCTATCCCTCCCTGTCCCCCCTGTGTTTTTTTGGTTATTTGTTATTTATATAAAAGACTAGCTGAGAATTTAATTGCTTTCCAAAATGGCTTTCAAAAGGGGTATAAACTGATTTATAGATTTTGGAAATTAGTCTTTTTAAGAATGATTATTTTCCTAATTTTTACTGTGTTAGAACTAGTTAAAAGCATTCCCAAGGAGCCCTGGTGGTACAGTGGTTAAGTGCTTGGCTGCAAACTGAAAAATTGGTGGTTCGAACCCACCAGCCCTTCCACGGGAGAAAGATGTGGCAGTCTACTTCTATAAGGATTACAGACTTGGAAACCCTGTGGGGCAGTTCTGCTGTGTTCTGTTGGATTGCTATGAGTTGTAATCGACCAAAGGTTTGGGTTTTCTTTTCTTTTTTTTTTGGTAAAACCATGCCTAGATTGCCGTTGTCTATATGTGTGAGTGGCCTGCCTTGGATGATTCAAGTTGCTTTGCTGTCCAGAAAGTTTTTAAAAACAGAATAAAAAATGAAACAAAACTATGATTATTTAAAGAGTGAGGTAGGGTTTAAAATTGCTTGATAAGAAGGCTGTGTGAGAAGTAGAGATGAGAAAAGTATAGCTTGTGGCTACATCAGTGAAAAATGTTGAATGCAAACAACACACCACTTTGGTTAACCGGTAGCCCTCTAGTGGATTCCAACTCATGGCGACCCTGTGTTTCGCAGTTCAGCTGTGCTCAATAGGGATTTCGGTGGCAGAGTTTTTGGAAGTAGTCTGCCAAGCCTTTCTTCTCAGGTGCCTCTGGGTGGATTTGAACTGCCAACCTTTCATTTAACAGCCAAGCGCTTAACTGTTTGCACACCCAGGGACTCCAGTAACTTTGATTAACATAAGTGAAAAAGGAATTGTTGGAAGGATATGGTGTAGATCACAGAAGTGACAGAAGGGCTGTAGAGCCAGACTCGGAAAAGGAGCACCAAAGTCATGCAGCAGGAAGTCTGGTTAAGGTGCTGCCACTAGACACTAGTAATAGGTATTCTAAACTGTGTCTTCATCTTCTAGTTATTTAGTCAAGATTCAAAGTCCTGACCTAAGCTCAGGTTGGCTGGGCACAGATCATGTGTTGTATACTAGCGGACAGGAGTGGAGTGAACATCACTTCCTTCCTTTTATAATGGAATGTGGGGTTTTGCCTCCTAACAAGACTTAATCAATGATGGGTCTCAGAATAGGAATGGGGGTTAGATTCTGGCAGAAAAGAGAATTGAGAGTGTTTACTCCAGAGAAAAGATGGGGATGGAGAGGTATGTTACTGATTTTTCTTTATATTGCCTGAAATTCCTTTTTTTAGCTTGATAACTGCTTGATCCATTACTAACTAGCGGATTAAATTAACATTATTTTCCAAAAGTGCAAAAACTTTTGTGATTTTTTGGTGTTAAATCCAAACATCTGAAAGGTCAGTTTTTTTTTTTTTAAAGAATAATTGATGATGGTAGGAATAATATGGGATTTTTCATAAGGACAGAAGTGTAGTAGGTAACTTTGGGATTATAGAATATTTTGGAAAGTAGGCCCCACTTGATAATGCAGTGAAATCACAGACTTTAAATTTTTTTTTTTTTTACGGTAAGCCAGAGTTATGATTAAAAGAATTTGAGCTGCCCTAGTATTTTATTTCTGCAGATATATGTAAATAAAATTAGGGAATAAGTAGCTTATATATCCAGCTTGTTTATAGTTGGAGAAGTTGGTCCTCAATAAATATCTGGTAAGCATCATCTATGCACATAGGTACTTTTGGTTCCCGTGGGGAATATAAAGATGACTAGGAAATGGTGCCTGCCTTTAGGAAGCTGACATGTACACAAATAATTATAAGACACTATGGTAAATGCTGTGGCAGGTATAAATGAAACATTCATAGATGAAAGAAAATTTAGATTTTCTGGGGAAGATGAAAAAAGGCTTTTTGGTGAAAATGATAACCAAAATGGGCCTTTAAGGATGACTGAAGTATTGATAGGTGGGAATAAGACGAGTGTACCAGGTGAGAGGGCAGTGGGAGGAAAGAAAGTGAGGTGGGCAAAATAAAGGTTGAATTTTGATGTTAGCTGATTCCAAAGCTGGAATGTTTTATATGGAAAGATAAATGGTATATGTTCAGTAAGTGCTTCTGAAATTGAATTAAATTTGAAAGATATGCTAGAGCTAGATTATGGACATCCAGAGGTCCTTGACTTCTATATTAATACTGATGTGTATGTTGTAGGCAGTATGAAGCAATAATCTGTTGTAAATCAGGTTTATGAGAGTGGAAAGTGTATTTGATGAATTCACCATAGTGATATGACGTTAAAAATAATAGGCAACACTTAAGTTGTGCATACTGTATACCAGAAACTATTCTGATTGCTTTATGTATATTATTCATTGCCTAACTTTGTGAGGTACTTAGGATTATCCTCATTTTGCATTTTGAGGAAACTTGGACAAGAGTATAAGTTTCTTGCCCAAAGATCATACAGCTGGCATGATGAAACTATACTGTCAATTCTTTGGTTTTATTTTGGATGTAATCACTTATGCTTAAGGGAGGCAGTTGGTCCGATGAAAAGAGATTGACTTTGAGACTGAGAGATACCCAAATTCAAATCTAGTTTCAGTATTTTGTTGAAGAGATTACTACTCTGAGCCAGTTTTCCAATATGTAAACAGAGATAGAACATCCATTTTGCAGGATTGTGATGTAGATTGTTGTTGTTAGGTGCTGTTGAGTCAATTTTTGACAGAGTAGAACTGCCCCATAGTGTTTTCTAGATTGTAATCTTTACAGTGAGGAGTCCTGGTGGCGCAGTGGTTAAGCACTTGGCTGCTAACCGAACGGTCCCTGATTTGAACCCACCAGCTGTTCCTCAGCAGAAAAATATGACAGTTTGCTCTCGCAAAGTTTACAGCCTTGAAAACCTTATGGGACATTTCGGTTCTGTCCTGTAGGGATGCTTTGAGTCGGAATTGACTCAATGGCAATAGGTTTTCTTTTTAGCTTAAACTTTGTAAGAGCAGTTTGCTAGGTCTTTCTTCGTAGAGCTGCTGCATGGTTTCGAACCACCAACCTTTTGTTTAGCAGCCGAGCGCTTAACTGTTGTGCCACCAAACCCAAAAAAACCTGTTGCCATGAAGTCAATTCCTATTCATAGGGACCCTGTAGGACAGAGTAGGACTGTCCTGTAGGGTTTTCAAGGCTATAATCTTTACAGAAGCAGACTGTCATATCTTTCTAGCTAGTAGGTTTGAGCTGCCAACCTTTTGGTTAGCAGCTGAGCACTTTAACCAGTGTGCCATTAGGGCTTCTAAAGTATTGATAGGCAGTGTTATGGATTGAATTGTGTCACCCAAAATGTGTGTAAACTTGGCTGGGCTGAATTCCAGTACTGTGTGATTGTCCACTATTTTGTCATCTGATGTGATTTTCCTGTGTGTTGTAAATCCTACTTCTATAATGTTAATGAGGTGAGATTAGTGGCAGTTATGTTAATGAGGTAGAACTCAATCTACAAGATTAGGTTGTATCTTAAACCAGTCTCTTCTTTAAGAAGTGAGCAGAGAGACTTGGGGACCTCATATCACCAAGAAGGTAATGCCAGCAGAATAGCGTGTTCTTTAGAACTGGGGACCCTGGGCTGAAAAGCTCCTAGTCCAGGGGAGGATTGATGACAACGACCTTCCTCCAAAGCCGACAGAGAGAGAGAGAAAGTCTTCCCTTGGAGTTAATGCCCTGAATTTGGACTTCTAGTCTACTAGACTGTGAGAGAATAAATTTCTCTTTGTTAAAGCCATTCACTTTGATGTTGTTTCTGTTATAGCAGCAGCACCAGATGACTAAGACAGGCGGGAACAAGACTAGTGTACCAGGTGAGAGAACAGTGTAGGAAATTGAAAGCTCCACGATGGCGGGAATTGTGTCTTTTCGTTTACTCAGTAGCCTTGTTAGTTGCTGTTGAGTCAGTTCCAACTCATGGTGACCCCATGTATGCAGAGCAGAACTGCTCCGGAGTGTTCCAGGCTGTGACTTTTCGGAACAGATCGCCAGGCCTGCCTTCCGAGGTGCCCCTAGCCTAGTGCAGGTCTTTAATAATGCTCAGTAAATATTTAATTGATGAAAGTTGATTTCTGGGAAGTCAGAAGGGAGTTTCTTAATATTTGGGGGAGGTGCCAATTAGGAGATTGCCCTACCTGGAATTAAGATATATCTCTTGGCAGATGTGGGACCGGAAATAGTTTGTTTATATTCTGTCTTTATTCAAAAAGATTTTAAATGTGGCAGAATGTTTTGAAATTGATTTGATGAACAGTGGGTTATGTATATCATTATGTCAAATGGAAAAACCAAACCTCTTGCCGTTGAGTCAATTCCGACTCAGAGTGACCCTATAGGACAGAATAGAACTGCCCCATAGAGGTTTCCAAGGAGCACCTGGTGGTTTTGAACTGCCAGCCTTTTGGTTAGCAGCTGTAGGTCTTAACCACTACGCCATCAGGGCTTCCAGATCATTAAGTGGAAGAGTGATAATAGTTAGATTTGTGGAGTATTAGTCTGGGCCTAGTATTTTATGTTATTTTGTAACAGCCTTACTGAGATGTAGTTTACATACTATAATGTTTATCCTTTGTAGTATATTTTATACTTGTTGAGAATATACGCAGCAGAACATAAAACAAATTCAGCATTATCTACATGTACAATTCAGTGACATTGATTACATTTTTTTGAGTCGTACAGCCGTTTTTACCTTCCTTTTCTCAGTTGTTCGTTCTCCATTAACAAATGCACTGTCCCCTGTTTCCTGTCTAATCTTTCCAGTTGCAGAATTCACCTTCTTAAAGTGTACAATTGCATGGTTTTTAGTATATTCACAGGATTTTGTAGCCATCATCACAATTTTTTCATCACCCTAAAAGAAACTCTGTATCCATTAGCAGTCAGTCTCCTCCTCTCCTGTCCCCAACTCTTGGCAGCTACTAATCTACTTCCTCTGTGGGTTTGTCTATTCTGGCTATTTCATATGAATGAAATCTTATGGTTTGTGACCTTTTGTACTGACTGATTTCACAGGGCAAGTATTGATTGCTGTTGTCTGTGTTTTAATGGTGATAGTTTAGACTGGAGGAATAGTAAAAGAGTTGGGAAAACATTGTCAAAAATCTTTGAATGATTTTAGGAATGGATAGAGGGATAAAAGGAATCTGTGGATAAAGGAAAATGGTCTGGGGAAGGAAATGTTTACTGAATACTTTAGTGTCATCCACTGTTACTTCATTTAATCCTCATGACAAAACCTTGTGAACATAATTTTCTTATGTTTTAGAGATCACAGGATAGTAAATGGTAGAATAAGCATTTTACTCATGTCATTTTGAGTTTAAGGTCAATGTTCTTTTTCCCTGCTAGTGAAAAGGAGTTAGATTTTCTTAAATTTTAGACCTAAAAGGATTGGGGAGAATGTTGTTTCGGTTGACATAAGGAGATCTGGTTCTTCCTGTTCTCCAGTTTATCAGTCTTTTTTGTGTCACTTTAAACATTGACTTTCATGTAGTGGGAAAAACATTTGAGTACCATGGAGAGAATTGGAAAAGCTTTTTAAACAATTGCTATTTGTCTTTATAGCTAATATTGTCCATTCTACTTGGCAAATTTCTCTTTCAATTAGCTATTACATTTTTGTTCTAAAAGTTCCTAACAGCAGAAAACTATGATGAAGCTGAAAATGAGGTACTGTGGAAGCAGGTATCGGGATTCATGTGTAGCCCTCCATTTTCATTTAAAACTTAGTGGTTATATACTTATTATAAGGATCCTTGGTGGCACAACAGTTAAGTGCTTGGCTGCTAACTGAAAGGTTGCAGTTTGAACCCACCCAGCTGCTCTGCAGAAAAAGATGTGATAATCTGTTCCCGTGAAGATTGTCATGATTCGGAATCGACTTGAAGGCACACAACAACAGCAGCGTGTATTTTATGGGGAAGAGAGAGTGTACTGTGTATTTTTTTTGTTATGTTTTTTAAATAGTACTTTATTGTGTTTTTGGTGAAGGTTTATATGGCAATTTAGGTTTCTTTTAAACAATTTCTACACAGATTGTTCAGCAACAGTGGTTACATTCTTCACAGTGCGTGGGCATTTTCATTATTTCTGTTCTGGTGGTTCCGTTTCCATTAATCTAGATTCCTTGCCCCTTAACATTCTCACTTAGTACTAAAGTAATTGTTGACCACTTGGTCTCATATCCTACTGCCGTCGAGTCGATTCCAACTCATAGTGACCCTGTAGGACAGAGTAGAACTGCCCCATAGGGTTTCCAAGTCTGTAAATCTTTACAGAAGCAGACTACCACATCTTTCTCCTGTGGAATGGCTAGTGGGTTCGAACTGCTGACCTTTTGGTTAGCAGCCGAGCTCATTAACCACTGTGCCATCAGGGCTCCCTTGGTCTCACGTAGGTGATTTTTTAAAATAAGCACAGTGCTGATGGGTGATATTCATTATTTTGTGAGCCAGTTTGTTATTTATCTACAAGGTGACCTCAGGGGCTAGCTTCGGTTCAAAGTTTGAAGAGTATCTCAGGGCAGTATTCTTGGGGAGGTCTTCTAGTCTCAGCCAGTCCAGTAGATCTGTTTTTATTATTTTTTTGTGTTTGGAATTTGAGGTTCTGCTCCACATTTTTCTCCCATCAGGGTCTATCTGTTGTGTCCTTGATTAGAATCCTCAGTAGTAGTAGCCGGGCACCATCTACTTCTTCTGGTCCAGGGTAGATGATGCCATGGTTCGTGTAGACTATTTGTTCTATAGACTAGTTCTTTTTTGAGTCTTTGGTTTTCTTCTTTCTGTTTTGCTCAGAGCAAGTAGAGACCAGTAGTTGTATCTTACATGGCTGCTCGCAAGTTTTTAAGACCCCAGACACTACCCACCGAACAATGATGTAGAACGTACCTTTATGAACTGTACTATGCCAGTTGACAGAGATGTTCCAGAAGACTGTGGTCTTAATCATTCAAACCCAGAAAACCAGTCTCATGAGGTGTTTATTTTTAAGAACAATCCGTAACTGTGCCCTCTATGTGCTTTATCATACATCTGAATATATGTACATACAGTCACATGGATGCATATGCATATGTATATACCTATATATACAAATAATATATATACCTGTACACATGTATGCTTATGTAAGTACACATATGCCCACACGTATGCATATACACATGAAAACATACACCAGTTCAACAGTTTGTACATTTATAATTCAGTGACATTGATTACATCTTTTAGTTGTGCAGCTGCTCTCACCTTCCTTTCCTGAGTTGTTCCTCCCCCATTGTCATAAACTTACTGTCCCTTATAGTTCCTGTCTAATCTTTTAAGTTGCTGTTGTCAGTTTGATCCCACATAGACAGATCTTAAAGAGCACAGTGCTCTAGACAGACATTCTTTACCAGTTAAGCTAAATTACTGTTTGGTTTTAAGAAGACTTGAGGGGAATTTTTGGTTTCAGGGGTTCATCCAGCCTCCATGAGAATTTGGATTCCATGAGAATTTGAAATTCTGTTCTGCGTTTTCCCTGTATTGATCAAAATTCTCGTTCAGAATCTTAGATCAAAATGTTCAGTAATGGTAGCTGGGCACCATCCATTTCTTCTGGTCTCATGGCAAAGGATACAGTTGTTCATAGAGGCAAGTAGCCACACATTCCATTTCCTCCTCTTATTCCTGGCTCTCCTCTGTTGCTTTAGGTGAGTAGAGATGAATTGTTGTGCTTTAGATGGCTCCTTTTAAGACCCCAGGAACTATGCAAGGAACTAGAGGGAGAACAGAAGCCACTTAACTGGGATGTCCCATGAAACCATGACCCTAAACCTCCAAGCCAAGGAACCAAATCCCATGAGGTGTTTGGTTATACATAAGCAGACTCAGTAGCTACTCTTTTTTTCCGTCATGGTTGTAAATGTTTATCACAACTTTTGCCATTTCGTTTTTTTTACAGGTGTGCAACTTATCAACAGCATTTAACACTAACTGGCTGTGCAGCCCTACCCTTAATCATTGTGATTTTTCTGTCACTATACAGTGGAGCTCAGTACTCTGTACGCAATAAGACCCCTTTTCCCCCTCCCTCCTGCCCCTAGTAACCACTAATAAACTTTGTTCTCTGTGCATTTGCCCGTTCTTATCTTTTTACGTAAGGGGGCTCATACAGTAGTCGTCCTTTTGTAATTGACATATTTCATTCAGCATAATGTCTTCCAACTCCTTCCATGTTGTAACGTGTATCAGGACTTCATTTCTTCTGCTGGCTGAGTAGTATTTCTTTTTATTTTTTAAGGTCGAGAGAGCATTATCAGTGACGATCCCCATATCCACTTTCCTTCTCCCTAGAGGCAGCTACTACCATGACATGTTGTTGTTAGGTGCCATTGAGTCGATTCCAACTCATAGTGATCCTGTGTACAACAGAACAAAACACTCCCTGGTCCTGTGCCTTTTCTCACAATTGTTGTTTTGCTTGAGCCCATTGTTGCAGCCACTGCGTCAGTTAATCTCGTGGAGGGTCTTCCTTTTTTTTGCTGACTGTCTCCTTTACCAAGCATGATGTGCTTCTCCAGGGACTGATCCCTCCTGATAACATGTCCAAAGTATATGAGATGTAGTCTTGCCATCCTTGCTTCTAAGAAGCATTCTGGCTGTTGAGTGCCTATGCAGTTCAATTTTCGCATATTGTTTGAGTTGAAAATTGCCTCACAACTTTCTATCCATCATGACTCCTGACACCGACATCAGTTCATTGTAGACTAGACAATAGCCTGCTATATGGCCATGTTTGGAAGAGTAAATCATAAAACTGAACATCTTCGAGTGAACATATGAAAATGATAACATCAGCAAATTATGTGCTACAACACTATAAATAGTAACAAAAATAGTACACGTTATTAATTCAACAAATCTGCAGAAGACCTCTTAATGTGTTAAAAAGCAAAGGTGTTACCTTGAAGACCAAGGTGGGCCTGACCCAAGCCGTGATGTTTTCAGTCACCTCATATGCGTGCAAAAGCTGGACAATGAATAGGGAAGACCAAAGAAGAACTGATGCCTTTGAATTATGGTGCTGGCGAAGAGTACTGAATATATCACGGACTGCCAGAAGAACGAAGAAATCTGTCTTGGATGAAATACAGCCAGAATGATTGAATGTCGACCAATTTTTTTTTGGTGTAGTGAGTCTGTGTATTCTTTCCGTCTTCTTTTGATGCTTCCTGCGTCATTTAATATTTTTCCCATAGGATCCTTCAGTATTGCAACTTGAGATTTGTATTTTTTCTTCAGTTCTTTCAGCTTGAGTAATGCCAAGCATGTACTTCCCTTTTGGTTTTCTAACTCCAGATCTTTGCATATGTCATTATGATACTTTACTTTGTCTTCTCGGGCAGCCCTTTAAAATATTCTGTTCAGCTTTTTTACTTCATCATTTCTTCCGTTTGCTTTAGCTACTTGACATGCAAGAGCAAGTTTCAGAGTCTCTTCTGACACCCATTTGGGTCTTTTCTTCCTTTCCTGGCTTTTTAATGACCCCTTACTTTCTTCATGTATGCTGTCCTTGATGTCATTCCACAGCTTGTCTGGTCCTTGGTCATTAGTGTTCAGTGCATCCAGTCTATTCTTGAGATGGTCTCTAAATTCAGTTGGGATATACTCAAGGTTGTACTTTGGCCCTAGTGGACTTGTTTTAATTTTCTTCAGCTTCAACTTGAACTTGCATATAAGCAATTGATGGTCTGTTCCACATTTGGCCCCTGCCCTTGTTCTGACGGATGATATTGAACTTTTCCATCATCTTTTTCCAAAGATTTAGTTGATTTGATTCTCGTGTATTCTGTCTGACGAGGTCCGTGTGTATATCACCGTTTATATTGTTGAAAAAAGGTATTTGCAATGAAGAAGTGATTTGTCTCACAGAATTCTATCATGTGATCTCTGGCTTCTATTCACCTGATTTTCTGGATTCTATCACCAAGGCTGTATTTTCCAACTACCAACCCTGCTTTGTTTTGACCGTTCACATTCCAATCACCAGTAATTATGAGTGCATACTGATTGCGTGTTTGATATGCATGTTTTGGACTGCAGAATTTGATTAACAATCTTCAAATTTTTCATCATTAACTGATCTTCTTGTCAGCGCATGGGTATCATCCTATCACTGACAGCGTTATACTCAGGATAGACCTTGAAATGTTCTTTTTGATGATGAGTGTGATAGAATGCAACGCCATTCCCCTTCAAGTTGTCATTCTCGACATAGTAGACCATGTGATTGTCCGATTCAGAATGGCCAAGATACTAATACTTACGCATTCCACTTCATTTTTGACAGTTTCCAATTTTCCTAGATTCATACTGCATACATTCCACGTTTTGATTATTAATGGATGTTTGCAGCTATTTCTTTTCACTTTGGGTTGTACCACAGCAGTAAGTAAAGGTCCCGAAAGCTTGACTCCACCCACATTGTTAAGGCCGACTCTACTTCGAGGAGGCAGTTCTTCCCCAGTCATCATTTGAGTGTCTTCCAACCTGAGGGGGTTCATCTTCTGGCACTATATCAGACATATGTTCTGCTGCTATTCATAAGGTTTTCACTGGATAATTCTCTTAAGAAATAGACTGCCAGGTCCTTTTTTGCAGCCTGTCTTAGTGTGGAAGCTCAGCTGAAACCTGTCCACAATAGGTGACCGTGCTGGTATTTGAATTCCGGTGGCATAGCTTCCAGCACTACAGCAACACTCAGGGCCCCATGGTACGACAGACTGACAAACGGGGGCTACCATGACATACTGCTTATCATTTCTTGTATAAGGCTCATCTGTCTTGTGTCATTTCTTCTCCTAGCCTTGTTACATTTCCACTACTATTCTCCTAGTCATCTGGGCTTTGAAGGCCTCAAAAGTGCTTTTGACTTTTCCTCTCTACTACACTGCCGTCTCTAAGAAGTTCCCAGGTACTCCCGTGTTTGCCCCAACCCCGCCAAAATCAGCATTGTAGATTTTTTTGCATTGCTGCTATAGGCCCCAGAGATTTTCTGTGTATTTACTTGCTTCCCTGGGCAATAGTGGAATACTTTTTGTTCAGCTTTTCAAAATATATTGGTTTTATGAGTTTTATAAAATTAGAATAGATTTGCCTTTTTCATTTTATGCTTTTTGTAGGCCATTTAAAAAAAAAATGACACTTTTTTTTTTAAGTACAGGTACTCCCTGATTTACAAAGTATTCGAGTTATGACAAACTGCATTTACAAGTATTTGTTTTTTGTTTTTGGTATATCTTATCATTAATAATGTGTACTATTTACAGTATTGTAGCACATAATTGTTGATGTTATCATTTTCAGATGTTCAGTTTTATAGTTTACTCCTCAAAACACTGCCATATAGCAGGCTTTTGTCTGGTCTGCAATGAACTGATGTCGGTGTCAGGAGTCATGATGGGTAGAAAGTTGTTAGGCAATGTTCAACTCAAACAGTACGTGAGAATTGAACTGCATGGGCACTCAACAGCCATTACAACTCTGACTTCATTGCTAATGACACTGATGCCAGCTTCATTGTAGACTAGGCCTATAAAAAAAAAAAAATATATAGCATGACCTTATTCAGTGTTTCCTGCCATAAGAAGCATCAGTTGTTACTTTGAAGTCGAGTTGTTCAAGTTTCTTTAACTGTAGCGCCTTCACTGCTTATACCCTCAGCGATATGTCTAACAAAAGAAGTCATGCCGCTGACAGTTCTAATCCAAAAAGAAGGTTAGGAAGGCTCTAGACATCTATATAAAGATATGAAGATCATTAAGGCCTATGAAACACCCAGTGCCGTCGATGGAAAGAAACTCTGGCGAAATAGCATGTGAGGAAGAACTGTCTCATTTGACCATTTCAACAATCATTAAGGATAACAATAGGATTTTGGAGGCAGTTAAAGGAGCGATTGGCATAAAATCAATAATTTTTAACAAAGAAGAGGCAAGGGCCTATCCATGAGATGGAGAAGCTGTTGATTATTTGTATAGAAGACCGTATCCAGAAGGAGATTCCTGTGAGTTTACTGATAATACAAACAGAAGCATAGCCTTTGTGAAAAGCTGAAGTAACAGCAAGGAAAAGACGACCGCAAGTACCTCAGTGCCAGCAAAGGCCGGTTTCACAGCTTGAGAGGCGGGTTTGGCTTACATAAAGTGAGTATAACTGAAGAAGTACTGATGTTGAAGCTGGCAGAAAATTCAGTGATGAGCTGGACAAGATAATACAAGATGAAGAGTATCTATCAGAGCAGATTTTTAGTGTGGAAGAATCAGGCTTCTCTTATAGGAGGATGCCAGAATGGACCTGTATTCACAAAGAGGCAAGGTTGTTGCCTGGTTTCAAGGCTTTTGAAGATAGAATCATGCTGCTGCTTAGAGGAAATGCTGCTGGATTTATTTAAAAAAAAAAAAAATTTTTTTTGGCTTTGAGAATATACACAGCAAAACATAAACCGATTCTGCAGTTTCTGCGTGTACCAATTTGTGACGTTGATTACATGGTTTGAGTTGTACAACCAGTCTTACCCTCTGTTTCTGAGTTGTACCCCCATTAAAGTAAATTCACTGCCCCATAAGGTTCCTGTATAATCTTTCAAGTTGCTGTTGTCAGTTTGATCCCATATAGATAGCTCTTAAAAGAGCATAATGCTCAAGGTAGACATTTTTACTACTTAAGCTAAACTATTCTTTGGTTTTAAGAAGACTTAAGGGGATAGTTTTGGTTTAAAGTTTATCTCAGGACAGTAGTTTAAGGGGTTCATCCAACCTTCAAGGCCCCAGGAAGCCTGGAGTCATTGAGAATTTGACATTCCATTCTGCTTTTCCCCCCTGTTAATCAGGATTGTTGTAAGAATCTTTGATCAAAATGTTCAGTAATGGTAGCCAAGCACCATCCAGTTCTTCTGGTCTCATGATAGAGGAGACAGTTGTTTATGGAGGCAATTAGCCACACATTCCATTTCCTCCTCCTATTCCTGACTCTCTTTCTTCCTTTGTTGCTACAGGCGAACGGAGACCAATTGTGCCTTGGATGGCTGCTTGCAAGCTTATAAGAACCCAGGCACAATGCATCAACCTGGGGGATAGATAGAACAGAAGGACTAAACATGTTATTAGGTCAGTTAACTGGAATATCCCATGTAACCATGACCCTAAACCTCCAAGAAACGAAATCCCATGAAGTTTTGTTTGTACATAAGCAGCCTCAGCAGCTACTCTTTATTTTTGTTGTTGTTGTAAATACGTTTATGGCACGACTTTTGCCAGTTTATCTTTTTACAGGCATACAACTCACCAGTAGCATTTAAAACTAATTGGCTGTGCAACCCTACCCTTAGTCAGTATGATTTTTCCATCTCCATTACCCCCTTTTCTCTTCCCTCCTGCCCCTGGTAGCCACTAATAAACTTTGCTCTCTATACATTTGCCTTTTCTTGTTTTTTTAATTTAAGTGAAGTCAACCAATATTTGTCGTTTTGTGATTGACTTACTTCACTCAGCATAATATCTGTCAGATCCATCCATGTTGTAGCAAGTATCAAGACTTTCTTTCTCCTACTGGCTGAGCAGTATTCCATTGTATGTATGTATCACATCTTGTTTATCTCTTCATCTGTTGATGGACAGTTAGATTGTTTTCACCTTTTGGCTATTGTGAATAGTACTATAGGGAATATTGGTGTACAAGTCTCTGTTTGAGTCTCTGCTTTCAAGTCTTTTGGGTACATACCTAGGAGTGGAATTGCTGGGTCATATGGTAGGTCTAGTTACAGTTTTTTGAGAAACTGCAATGTTGTTTTCCATAATGGCTGTACCATTTTGCATTCCTACCATCAATTTTTTTTATGGTAGGTCTAGTTACAGTTTTTTGAGAAACTGCAATGTTGTTTTCCATAATGGCTGTACCATTTTGCATTCCTACCATCAATGGGTAAGGGTTCCAGTTTCCCCACATCTTAGCCAACATTTGTTATTTTCTATTTTTTTTTAATCTTACTCATTTTAGTGGGAGTGAAATGGCATCTCGTGATTGGATTTACTTCTCTACTGGCTGAAGATGCTGAGCATCTTTTCGTGTGTTTGGTGACCATTCGAACGTCCTCTTTGGTGAAATGTCTACTGAAGTCCTTTGCCCATTTTATGATTGAGTTATTTGCCTTTTTGTTAAGTTGTCAAAGTTTTATATACATTTTAGTTACTAGATTCTTTTTGGATATATGGTTTCTGCAGATATTCTCCCAGTTGTGCTAGCATGTCTTCTCACTTTTTTTGTAAAGTCTAGATAAACAAAATTTTTTAATTTTTGGCTTCTGGATTTAAATTAAAACCTTTTCTTGTTTACCATCTGAAAACCCCCAAGCATTCAAAAACATTGACAAAAATAAGCTCTCAGCCCAGAACAGGAGTAACTTCCAGGTCTGGATGACAATTGTGTTATTCGAAGATTGATTTTTAAGTTGTTTCAGCCCAGAAGTTCACGCCTATTGCCTTGAAAAAATGAGTTTCTTTCAAGATTGTACTGCTTCTTGATAATGCCCCAAGACATCCTCCTCATGTAGGTGACCTAAATCAAGATTTGAAAGTGGCTTATCCACCTCCCAATTTGACAGCCGTGATTCAGCCTGTGGAGCAAGGTACATTCACCACCTTCAAGGCATACTACCTACAGACTCAACTTGTTCAGGCAGTAGCTGCAACAGGTGGAGCTATGGTAACTTCATGTGATTTCTGGAAAAAGTTTAGTATTCTTCAGTGTATCTGGAATATTGCATCTTCCTGGGAGGAAGTTATGGGAAAATGCATGCAGGGGATATGGACAAAACTGCCGAGTTATGTGAACGCACTCAACGTATTTGATCAGGATAATATGATGGAAGAGATTGGTGGAAAACTCATTCATATGACGAGAACACTGAATTTAGAACTTGGTATCACCAAAGTGGAACAGCTAGGTCATAGATTACGAAGAAGTGGAATTGACAGATCAGGATGAAATGCATTTTGAAGAGGAAAGAAATGCTGAAGAAGAAAGAAATGAGGAGGAAGAGGAAGGAGAGGAGTTGTTAAAAAAATGTACAGTGAAGGGATTAGCTGAGGTTTTTTTTTCTAAACTAAATCGGGGGCATCAGTTGCTTGAAAATGAGGACCCAAATGCTGATCGTTTTGCTAAAGTCGGTAGGCAGATTTGATAATCACTGAGATGTTATTGTGAAATGTATGAAGAAAAAAAAAAAAGAAAAGGACCATTCGGACAACTCTCACTAATTTTCGTACCAGAAGTGCCATCCCCATTCTCAGAGATAATCGATATGATCCAGAACCTTCCACAGATGGAAGTATTGCTGCAGCTGACAAAATGCCAGTGTGGTCTAACTTTTTTGCATCACTGGAGTAGATTTTTATGATTTGTGTATTTCTTATATATGCTTGTATAAAAAATTTACCTGTAAGTTTATATGTAATGTTTCCAACTCAAAAAGATGAAGATCGGATTTATAAAGTACTGGTGGCACAGTGGTTAAGCGTTCAGCTGCTAACTGAAAGGTCAGCAGTTTGAATCTACCAGCCGCTCCTTGGAAACCCAGTGAGGCAGTTCTACTCTGTCCGATAGGGTCGGTATGAGTCGGAACCGACTCCACGGCAATGGTTTTGTTTTTTTGTAATAATGAAAACTTGCAAAAAATGAGGTATTTTACTTACGTCAGAACTGACTTACAACAGAGTTGTTGCAGCAGAACCTGTCATGAGCCAGGGACTACCTGTGTGTTGTTAACTGTTGACCACTTGGCCCCTGATTCATGCTGACCTCATAAACAGTGGGGCTGCCGGGTCCTGTGCCATTTGCATGATTGGTTGTGTGTCAGACTGTTAAGATCCATACAGTTTTTATTGGCTGATTTTCAGAAGTAGATAACCAGGCCTTTCTTCCTAGTCTGTCTGAGTCTAGAAGCTCTGGTGAAACCTGTTCAGCATCCATAGCAACATGCTAGTCACCACTGACAGGCAGGTGGTGGCTGTGCATGAGGGGCATTGGCTGGAAAGTGAACCCGCGTCTGTCCCATGGAAGGTGAGAATTCTGGCATTGAATCACCACCGCCCCCAAGTTACCTGTTCATAGCTGACATTAAAGAAAAGATTAGGGGTCATAGTTGTTTTTTTTTTTTTTAAATATTTCAAGGCAACGTAAAATGTAACTAAAGCAATATTGAAAATATACCACACAATTTATTAAGCAATAGCAGTTTGGAATTCCTTAGGACTCCCCTCATGCTGCCAGGGAATCATAACAATGAAAATCAACTGAATCCAGAAAGAGTGATTAAAATGGTAGATTTTTGTAGGGCCTGTAGGTAAGATATCAAGTATTAGAGTAAAACAAAACAGCACAAAAATGAAAAGATAGGTAAATTCTAGGATTTACTGTGTTTTCTCTTCATAACTATAATTAGCAAGGCTTTTATAAATGTTTTCTACTTTAGCTATGACAGGTTGATTGTTGGGGTAGAGGGTTATGTAGGTTAAAGTGGATATTTAGATAAGTCTGGGAAGGTAGGTCATAATACAGTATTTTGCAGCATGTTGGGGAGTAGTCTTTATCATCAAACCAGTGGACAGTCATTAAGGTGTTTTAAAAAGCAGAGAACTGATTTTACTCATTCATTCTGTTAATATGGTGAATTACATTGATTTCAAGTCTTCATCTAGTAATTCCAGTACTTGGGTCTTCTTGGAATTGCCTTTTCCCTTGAGAGTGGGTTACGTTTTCGTAGTTCATCTGTGTGGACTATTTTTACTTTGTACGAATATACCACACTTGTTAATCTACTGTTGATGGACATTTGTTTCCAGTTTTTGGACATTATGAATAATGCTATTGTGAACATATGTGTACCCATCTTTGTGTGGACATATGTTTTTACTTCTCTTGAGTAAATATCTGAGAGTAGAATTGCTGGGTCATCTGTTAAGTGAACATTGAACTGTTTCTAAAGTGGCCGTATTATTTTGGACTCCATCTAGGAATGTATGAAAGTTCCTCTCTGTCCGTTTAGTTTGCTTTTATTTTATTCCATGGACTTGAGTATCTTTTCATTTAATCGCCATTTCTGTTTTTCTGTGGATGGTTACTGTTCTTTGCCTTTTTTTCTTCCTTTCCTCTTTCCCTCTCTCCCTCCCTTCTTCCCTTCTTGTCAACTTCTGCGTATCCTTTGTATATTAAGATTAACTTTGTCTCTGAGTACAAATAATTTTTCTCTGTTGATGAATTTTCTTTTGACTACTTTTGGTGTATTTTTGTAAAGAAGCTTTTAATTTTCACAGTTGAAATATCAACCTTTCTATATAGTGTCTGGATTTTAAGTTATAGTTAGAAAACCTACCCCACTGGAAGGTTATAAAGGAATTACCCCAGATTTTCTTTTTAAAAGTTATGGTTTGATTTTTTTTTCTCTTTTAATCTTCGTACATTTAGATTTATCCTGCTTTAATGTGTGCGACTTGTACCCCATTTTATTTTTTTTCCAGGTACCAACTTTTGAGTAAAACTGAGAAGAAGTAAGGTTCACAAGAAAGAAACATTAAAATAAAAGTGTCTTTAGTTAGGTAGTGTATTGATGAATATCTCAAATTTAGATAGTGTATTTTACCAGTTCTTCTTTTCTGTAGCCCAAATATGTTATTTCCTTGCAGAAATGATCAAATGAAGCAGTGGTGCTAAGTAATCTAATCACTTTTATATAAAACACCTATTTTAAGCAGAAAATTATTTAACTGAGGTGTTTGCAAGTGCTATCTCAGTTTGAGATTGAACTCTTGAAGATAGTTATAAGGTTGGATGAGTAATAGCTAAAGCCAAAAATACTTTCATGGCTGCAGAATCACTTATTTTTATCAGTCTGCATTTTCTTTGAGCCCAGTAAAGCAAAATAAATAGAAAAGGGGCTGGTTTTGGATGTTGTTATCAATGGGTATCAAATGACATCAAGATAACAATCTAGAATGTCATTAAAATGTCAAAATTTTTTTTACTGTGGATTGAATCTGTGGATGTTAGTAACTGAGCTCACTTGCTAGCACTAATTAGAATCCCCAAAGAAAAATGGTTACAAGAACATTAATTGCTTTGCAAAGATGTACCAAGTCCTGGCCATCTGCTTCCAAAAGGTCACAGCATTGAAAGCTCTATGGAGCAGTTCTACTCTGCACACGTGGGGTCTCACTGAATTGGAATCTACTCGATGGCAACCACCACCAACACAGACTACTGGAATTGAAAAAAATTCAAAATGGTAAATGAATACTTAAATAAGATATTTTGGAAACACAAGGTGTTACGTTTCTGTGGTGATGGTGATAGAACCTTGAAAGGCTTTATATCAAGAATTCGTTCTTGTTTCTAGAGTCAAGATTCTAGATTTATTTCACAGAGAAACTTACGAATATGAGAATTTGTCCCAAGGCTGAATTCTACACTAAATGATGTATCTGAATGGTAAATTTAGAAAAAATGCAAGCCATCTAATCGCATCTCAAAAACTTAATGGAAAGAAATGAGATCAAAATGTTTATTGGTTGTCCAAAGGCAGAGTTTTTGCTAAAGGTTATTTAGCAAGGCTATGTGTGTGTGTGCGCACACAAAGGGGAATGCTTTTTTGTTGTATAATCTGATAGATACTGCCTTCATAAATTGCTTATATAAATCATTTTTTTTTGAGTACCAGAAGGAACTTTACGGAAAATTTTAAAGGTTGTAGGAAAATAAAGTATGTTAACAGGATTTATGGATACAAATAAAAAAATCACTTTAGAAAAAGTAAGGTTAAAAATGGTTCGCTGTGATGTTTGGTCAATATTAGTTTTAATTCTAAACATTTTTATGACTAGGAGAGCAACAAGCACATATGCTTAGAGAAGTATTTGACATGAAAAAAGCTTGATTGATTTGAAATTAATTTATATTATTACAGAAAATTTCAGCTTTTTTATGTCAATGAAAAAAGACCTTTTAGTTTAAATAGTGATCACATATTTAAATTACAATTTAAAGAGTTCAGATTATCAAATTCTGAATAACTGAGAAAGGAGTTTGTTTTAGTCAGAGTGAGAGTGATAGAGACTCTTCTGCCATCTGTACCAGGTTTCTTCTCTGTGGTGACTATCAAGAGCATTTAAGGCTGAGATGTTTATAGTCCTGTTCTGATTTTTTTATTCTTGTGATGTACTTCCTGTATGCTTAATCTCTGAACCTTGCTTCTTGTGTTTTTTTTTTTTTTAATGTTAGCAGAACTCTACATTTTTAAAGCTTACTGGTAGTATAAAGAGTGTTTTTAAATAGCGAAATTCTCATTTTTGTTATCTAGCACTTTTTTCCTCTCTGCTGGAGAAAGTGTGACTTTGGGACAGTTGAGTCTAACTCAGCAGGTCTCTGCAGATTTCAGGATACAACTTTCTGTATTTTCTGGAATGTAGTCTGTACCACAAACATTTTTCTTTGAGCCAGGAATGAAATTTGTTTTTAGAGTCTAAGCAACTTTTAAAGTTAAGTGAACTGGGACATTTCTCCTCGTGCTTCTTAAAAATATTATTCTCAAGGTAATTATCAAATACCATCATTTAGTGGTCTGTATAACTTTTTATACCATATCAGACTTTAAATAATTTTGTTCTTTTGAGATATTATTTAAATTTTAAATTGAAGCCAGTAGAATATTAGTTATTATATTTCTTGTCCTCCCAAAATTTAAAGAATTATTTTGCTATGGCACTTTAAAGATAGTAGAAATAATTAAGTAAGTTATAGTACACCCAAACCAAAAACCAAACCCAGTGCCGTCGAGTTGATTCCGACTCATAGCGACCCTATAGGACAGAGTAGAACTGCCCGATAGAGTTTCCAAGGAGCGCCTGGCGGATTCGAACTGCTGACCCTTTGGTTAGCAGCACTTAACCACTATGCCACCAGGGTTTCCATGGTACATCCATATAGTCTAAAACTTTATGGAGCCATTTTTGCATTTCAGGGAAGAGGCTACTTGTTTTGATGATTCATGGACAGTGTGAAACAATTTTATTAAGTTCAGTAGATCCTCTTTTGGTATTCACTTTGAAAGTAATAGTGCTGAATATGCTCAATCTAGGGAGTTTGATTTTGGCCAAGAATGGAGTGTTGATCAGTCTGAGTCATTAAGGAGCTGGTTAAATGCAGGCTTCTTAAGATATTTCCTATTGTAAAAGGATCTCTCCTTTAACTGTTTTACTAGTATATCAGGGAGATGGCATTTACACATGTGAAAATAACAATATAGGCTTGTATACATTTTCGGTGAGTGGTTCAGATAGTTTTTTGAAGGTAATGACGACTGATAGTTAAAACGATTAGGAAAAACTTCATGGAGGAGTCCTAAATTGTGAGCTTTTCTGAAGTGGTGTAGTGTAAGCACTGATAATATGTGAAGGGGAGATGTGCCTTAAGCTGGATTCATAAAGCAAATGATCGGAGATACTTAAAATTAGGCTTAATTTATACTTAATCTTGTGGGTAATAGAACATCATTTGAAGGTTTTTGAGTTAGGAAGTGCTTTTAGGGGGTTTATTATCTTTTGTAGGGGCCTTAGAGGTGGCAAATGATTAGAACCAAGGTATTGTTGGGCATGACTCCTTGAACCTCTGTGGTGACAAGTGGGAATAAAAATGAAGGGATTAATATGAAGGATCATACAAAGGAATAATTTGGTATTAATCATTCCACTAAGTGCTGACCAGAAAGTAGGGTATTGTGGTTCAGTTTTAGACTGTCTCGTTTTAAACTAGTCTTTATTTTGGCATGGTACATACAGTTAGTTGCATTTGTCTACTGGGGAGTGAAGTATACTGTAGGTCCCAATTCCTCTCATCCTGTATTTTCTTGGTTACTGTTTTAAACTGATGCTAAACTGTCTTATTTCAGCTAGGTTACAGTTAATTTCAGTGAGTTCAGTGGGACCAGATCATTCTTGCTTCTTGATGGTGATTTTATGCATTTGAATAATTATAATTAGTTCTAGTTTTCATGTCTTCAGAGGAGGGTGAGCTGTTGCAGCATGCTGGCCTCTACATGCTACTGGATCTCCCCCCCTCCCACCCCCGCACTTGAAGGCTTTACATTTACAAGCGACTCTGGGTTGGAAGAATAGAAAGATATTTGGCAGTGGAAAGGTGATAAAAATTTATCAGATACAAGCTACAATCTGAGAGTCTTCTACCAAGGATTAGTTTATATGTCGGGATAATTTGTATCTTATAACTAAAAGCATTTTAAAGTTTCAACGTTTAGTTATCTGCATGGCCTTTATCTGGTTATAGGAGGAATGGAAAATTTGGAGAGGATGAATATGAAGAGTAATTGGAGTTTATATATACTGAGTGTGTAGTATGTACCGGTATTGTGCTAAATGCTTTACTTGTTATCTTATTTAATAATCTGAACAATCTTGAGCTTTTTTTTTTTTTTTTTAAACACATGATGGAATTAAGGATTAGGAATTATTATTATTTAATACTTGTACTTATAAAGGCAAGAATAGTCAACTATCTGGGGAAGTTGTGAATGTTTTCATACAGAAGTAGTGATACTTAACCTGAATTTTGAAGGTGGGTAAGAGTTTCACAGTTGCATTCAGGGGTGGAAGGTGAGCATCTCGCATAGTAGGAATGTCTTAACAGTGGCTTAGCAGCATGAAATGAAATGAGTTTTTATGGTTAGAGAGTCTGATGTGGTAAGGCAGCTGGCAGAGGGAGTTTTGTCAGGGGCCAAATATTAAAGGCTTTTTTTTTTCTTTTTAAGGGCTTTTGTGTACCTTTACAAAAGCCTTTTTTTTTCTTTCTTAAAACATGGGTGGTGGAGACATTGAAGGGATTCCATCAGTATAGCAGTATCACATTTTGAACTGTTTATGTTTTCGCCTTATTTTTGTGATTTGAACTCTTTGGCATGTTCAGTTCTTGAATTTAGTTAGTTTTAGGGCTAAAACATACACAAAAGAGAGATTTTTACTTTCCTTTTAAGTAGAAAAAAATTCCTGCAGATGTTATTAGAATCCAAGACTATCCCAGCAATTTACCTTCCTAGTTTTTAGCATTGGATCTGAATATGGAATAATATAAAATATTGTTACTTTCTCTTTAAAGCCTGCTTATATTTAATAGCTTTTCCCCTGTAGCCAAAAAATGTCCACCTATCTTCTACGTACCCCCAACATGCGGTGTGTAAAATTGCAGGTTTTAGCATTTGTGATCATTGTCATTATCGTTATTCTTCTGTTATTTTAAGGACTGTAGCCTGAAATCCACTTGGAAGAACATTAAAAAATTATTTACTTTTGAATTAGTAAAGCTTTCAAAGGGTATGAAATGATGTGCCATAAAAAATTTTCTCTTCATCCTTGTCCGTCACCCACCTAGTCCCCTTCCTTGGAGGCAATCCAGATGGCCTATTTCTTGTTTACCCTTCCAGAGATACCTTGTGCCTGTACATATAACCAGATATATTTTATGTTCTTACCCCTTTTATACTTTTATATCTTGCCTTGTTCAATTAACAATGCATTATATTGTTGCATATCAGTACACCAGTCTTTTTATAGCTGCGTACTATTCCATAGCATGAATTTACCATAGTTTATTGAACTAATTTTTAATTTATCTTTTAGTGGATATTTCGGTATTTCCATTCTTTTACTGTTATAATCAAGATTGTGGCCAGTGACATTGTATATATGTCATTATGTATATGTATCACTATCCCTGTAGGATCAGTTTCTTAAAGTGGAATTTCTGGGTTGAAAGCTATAAAAAAAAAAAAAAGCATTTATAATTTTAAGATAATTTTGAAAGTGGAGATGTTTAAATATGCTGAAACTCTAGAATTTTGTGTATTACAACAGAATCTCTCTTCATAGCAGTCTAAGAATGGAAGTCTAGAAGTTAAATTCATAATTGCCAAGATGTTAGTAAAATTAAAATCTTTAATTTTTTTGATTTTGTTTTGCAGGTACACAAAACTAGGATATGCTGGAAATACAGAACCACAGTTCATCATCCCTTCCTGTAAGTATTTTTTTTAAACCAAAAATGAGCTGATTGAAAGATCTTTTTCTTAATAGTTAAGAAAGGTGATCAGTTCTGACACTGTAAGATTAAGTCCTTTAAAAACATAGTTTGCAAAATTCTAATTGTGGCCCCATTCCCAAACCCCTGATCATTCGTCTCAGCTCTCTGTTTAACAAATCTCCCAATTATCTCTTCTTGAAGAAAAAAGGAGTGAGCTGATAATTAAAAAAAAAACAATTTTATGCTTTGAGGATATTGCTTTTGACAGTGTATGGCTGTAACTAACTTAAGTAGTCTGTCCCCTTTCACATACCTGCAAAGACTATCCTTTGGTTTGTGGACATAGTTATTGCTTGCAGAGCAAGTACTTGTTGACATCCCTGGTGAATGTCCATGTTTTAAAATAAGGATGGCATCTCACCTTTAGAGGTGTTGACCTCAGCCATTCTCTGATATCCCATATTCCTTGCATGAAAAGAAGGTGGAAGGAACGCACAGAATTACCTTATCAAAGAGAATTGGTCGACGTTCAGCCATTTCAGGAGGTAGCAAATGATCAGGAGCCGATGGTACTAAAGGAAGAAACCCCAAGCTGCACTGAAGACATTGGCGAAAAACAAGCCACCAGGAATCAGTGGAATACCAATTGAGATGTTTCAGCAAATGGATGCAGAGCTGGAAGTGGTGAAGTAATCTATGCCAGGAAACTGGGAAGACAGCTACCTGGCCAACTGACTGGAAGAGGTCTGTATTTATGCCTGTTCCCAAGAAAGGTGATCGAACTGAATGCGGAAATTATCGAACAAAATCACTAATATCACATGCAAGTAAAATTTTTCTGAAGATCATTCAAAAGCAGCTGCAGCAGTACATTGACAGGAAGTTGCCAGACTTTCAAGCTGGATTCAGAAGAGGCCGTGGAATGAGGAATATCATTGCTGATGTCAGATGGATGGATCTTGGCTGAAAGCAGAGAATACTAGAATGATGTTTACCTGTGTTTTGTGCAAAGGCATTTGACTGTGTGGATCATAACAAATTATGGAAAACATTGCAAAGAATGGGAGTTCCAGAACGCTTAACTGTGCTCGTGAGGAAACTGTACTTAGATCAAGTAGCAGTCAGTCTGACAGAACCAGGGGATACTGTGTGGTTTAAAGTCAAGAAAGGTACGCGTCAGGGTTGTATCCTTTTGACATACCTGTTCAGTCTGTATGCTGAGCAAATAACCTGAGGAGCTGGACTGTACGAAGAAGAACGGGGCATCAGGATTGGAGGAAGACTCATTAACAACCTGTGTTATGCAGTTGAGATAACCTTGCTTGTAGCTATTTGAATATAATTAAGTATTCTTCATTTATGAAAATAAGAAAGTGGAAAAAGGAAGATGCAGAGAGTAGTGAAAGAAGCTTTAGGTCTTAAAATCATGAAGTTGAGGATAAGGTAGAAATTATTAGACATGCCAAAAACTGCATTGGGTACTCATTGGACATGAGCAGGTCAACTGTTTTTGTTTTCTGTGTAGGAAGAACAAAATTAAATTGTGTGAGATGTTAGAAATATACTGTTGAAATTTCATGGAAAAGGGGAAGTGTATTTAGAGATTTTACGTATTTTTTACCCTTTGGAAACAAAACTATTTTACCTGCACTTCTGGTTTTTTGTCATGCTTTTTTAGGAATTGATTATATAAGAACTTGGACTGTTACTTAGAACTAAATCATATGCTTCGATACCTAGAACGGATTTTAGATGATACTGATGAAATAGCTCATACATGTGCTTGTGATGGTCTTAGTTTGGTGGTATTATTGCCTTTTTTCTTATACTGCATTTATGCGTATTTGTTGTCTGTAGTGAAGGACAGGTTTGCTTTTTCCCCCACATTCATGTATCAGTGCATTGATAGCTTCTTGTCTATTTTGAGAATTTGGTGACAGATGTTGGCTCTGTTGCTGATGAATGTAGAGGCACTTCTAAGATTTAAAAGATGATATAGCTTTACTGTTCTAAATTCATCTAAGTTTAACGAGAAAAAATGTACAGTAATTCTTTCTGTCCTTCCAAAAAATGTTTGTTAGGTGTTAAAATGTAAAATACATTGTGGTTTCTTGGTTACATAGTTGGTTAGCTAGTGTAGAGATTTGATTGCTATACAATAGTGGCTGTTGGATATTCTGTGCTACTATTTTCCTTTCTGTTCTACCTCTTCCAGAACTGCCTTTTGAAGAAAAGTTACACAAACACACACACACACACACACACACACACACACTCTCTCTCTCTCTCTCTCTCTCTCTCTCTCTCTGGTTGGAGAGTAGTCACTAG
Source organism: Loxodonta africana (assembly GCF_030014295.1). Classification (NCBI taxonomy): domain Eukaryota; kingdom Metazoa; phylum Chordata; class Mammalia; order Proboscidea; family Elephantidae; genus Loxodonta; species Loxodonta africana. The sequence continues at coordinate 118,074,488 of NC_087347.1, forward strand.
GTGGTGCAAATGGTTAATCTGCTTGGCTACTAACCAAAAAGTTGGCTGTTTGAACCCTCTCAGAGGCACCTGGAAGAAAGGCCTGGTGATCTGCTTCCAAAAGGCCACAGGCCATGAAAACTCTGGAGCAGAGTTCTGCTGTGAAATACATGGGTCACTGTGGGTTGGAATCTACTTGATGTTAACTGGTTTTTGTCTAGTTGGTACTAAATATAATTTAAAACAGCCTTATTTTTATTTTTAGGCACTGTTTTCTTAAGGAAATAATATTAGGTGTTGGATATAAAAAAAAAATTTATGTAAAACAATTTTTTTGACTAAAAGTGGGATTTTAACATAGGTGCTAAATTTGAAAAAATGGGCATGATTGAAATACGTTGTGGGCAGTCAGTGAAATAATGTATGTAGAATGCTTAGCAGTGTTTAGCAGTTGATAACTTCACAATAAATGTAGCTATTTCTGTTTCATTTTTGTATGTTATTTCAAAAAAGTTTCTTTATCTTAAGTGTATACAACTTAACATAGTATCTTATATGGTTAGTCTGTTAAGGATAAATATGAATATTATTAAAATAAACTATCACAGAATAATACGGAGATAATTTAGATTAACATAATTTTAAAAAATTTATTAATTTTTAAAAAAGTTATTACTGTGGGCACAGTAATAGCCTATGAGCCCTGGTGGCATAGTGGTTAAGAGCTATTCTACAGCTGCTAACCAAAAGGTGTGCAGTTTACCACCAGCTGCTCCTTGGGAACCCTGTGGGGGCAGTTTTCCTCTGTCCTGTAGGGTCCTTAGGAGTTGGTATTGACTCAGTGGCAACGGGTAAGTGCCCCGAACATTTGAATCCTTTCTTATTTAAAAGGTTACCTTGTTGTTATGGTCTGGTGAGTCAACATCAAGTTGACTGGATGTAGGACTTCTTTTTTTTTTTTTTCACTATTCTCTACTATCCCATTGAGGATATAACCGTTATTAAATGAAAATGTAATGGCTAAATGCCAGGTCAATTTAAGTGCATTAAGATAAAAATTATTTTGAATGAAAGACTACTTAACTTGAAGGACTTAGAAATTTATAACTTAAGAAATATATAACAAGTAAGTTTTAGCTCTGAAAGTGTATGCTGGATTTCCAGTGTTATTTAAGGAGATTGTTGTGTGTTTTACCTACATGATTTAAGACCTTATGTTGTATTAAAAAAAAAAAAAAAATTTTTTTTTTTTTTACAAACCTCTATGTCAATCTTATATTTAAATTATTAGTCCATAATAGCTAGTACAAATAAGATAGAAAATATGAAGACATTTTTAAAAATTCTATTGGCAGTTTTTCTTTTTATATTCATTATTTTTCACTTTTCCCTTTCTGATTTTGTGTAATTTTACTCATAATCCCAGTAGATCTCATATAGATTTTTAAAATAAAGCTAAAACATTCTCATGGCTATACTTCTTTTTTTAGCTTTCCACAGTTGAAGCCTTGTCTCTGAATGGAAGTTGAGATTTCATTGTGTTAAATGAACTTTGTCACAGCTTTCTTATGGCCTTTGTGCATTCGTTTGACAATTTAAATACGACTGGTCATGTTTTATTTCATAACACTTTGTAATAAAAGAAGTATAAGCTAAAAGTTTGTCTAATTTGAGGAAAATAATTTTTTTTACATGTCTAAATAACTTTGGTTTTAAAGGTATTGCTATTAAGGAGTCAGCAAAAGTGGGTGACCAAGCTCAGAGGAGGGTGATGAAAGGCGTTGACGACCTAGACTTCTTCATTGGTGATGAAGCAATAGAAAAACCTACATATGCTACAAAGGTATGTTTTTATGATTTGTATAAATAAGTGCAAATTTTCTTTTAAAAAAAAAAAATGGTTTTGTTCAGTGATTGTGACCTCTGGAATTTCACTCAGTTAATAGGCTTAATACCCTCAACTTCTTCACAATAGAAATTTCTTTCCGATGACCCCCTCCCAATCTTACTTTAACTCTGCTTTTTCTTTTTACCCACAAGAGGAAAATTTTAGGTTTTTAAAGTGGTCGATATTTACGTTTCCACACTCATCGGATTTCAGAGCCTGTTGTGGGATTGATTTTCTCCTACCTCCCGCACCTGGACCATTTCTTTCCCATTTTCGTTCAAGGCCACACCATTTCTCCTTTTTGAAGCTTATGTCACCTGGAAGTGCACTACTTTTTTTCCCTCTTGCTCTTTTCTTTTTTCCTACTCCTCTCTCTTCTACTTCCTTTTTATTGAGGCATAACTTATATACAATAAAGTTTGCAAGTCTTAAGTATCCAGTTTGAAGAATTTTTATGACTATGATCATAAAAGTTAAAGAGCAAATCTTATAAGTCTGAAGCTTTCCCTGTGTCTCCTCCCACAGTCACCACCTCCCCACCAAAAGGTAAGCACTATTCTGACCTTTAACATCTTATTTTTAGAGATAGACTTTGCCTCATTTGCCAATTTTCTTCTTTATACCTCTTTTTCTCATAATTTATTGTTTATTGAACAATTACCATGTGTAAAAAACCTTAAGTGCTGAAAGTACAGTGGTAAATAAGAAAGATAGCTTCCTTGACTCTAAGATTGTTATAATGTGATAGAAAGGAAGACATTGAAGAAATAATTACAAGTGTGTTGGGGGCTAGAAAAAGGATCCTCTGGAAATATATAACAGGAGTAGCTAACCTAGTTTGGAGATTCAGGAAAGTTCTTGAGGACAAAATCTTTTAAGCTTGAGGCCTAAAGAATAAAATAGGAGTTAGCAGAGTGAAGTGAATAAGCCAGGTTATTTTAAGCAGAGAAACAGTATGTAGGAAGGCTTTAAAGTATGAGGGAGCCTAGAACTGCAAGACCAACAGACCTGGAGCGTAGAGAATGAGGAGAAAAAGTGAGGAGGCTGGATAGGCTGGGACAAGATCATGGAAAGTGTTGTTAGGCTCTCCTGAAGAATTTGAATTCTGTTACATAGCTAACATTAATGGTTTTAACCTGAGGAATAATTTTAGTAATTAAAAGCACAGATATTGAAATCAGAGTGCCTGGGCTTGAATTCTGGTTTTGCTGCTTTCTAGCTTTGTGATATCATCCAAGTGACTTAGCCTTTCTGGGGCTCAGTTTCTTCATTTGTAAAATGGAGATATTACATTAGGATTACTGTGAGGCTTACTGAGATAGTGCATATAAAGAAATTTTTACAGTGCTTTGAACATAACAAATGCTCCTTACATATTGGCTGTTTTATTACTTAAAATGATTACTCAGGTTGCAGTGACAGTGAAGAGAAATTATTTGGGGGAGGCAAGCATGATTCTAGGAAGACCAGGTAATTGATTAATATAATAGCTAAGGCAAGGGATATTAATGATTTGTTCTACAGTGGTAACAGTAGAGCTAGAGAGAAGCGGAAATGTGTGTGTGTGTGTGTATACACATGCACAACACATTTAATGTTTATTATGGAGAATTTTATATGTGTAAGTAGAAAAAAGAATAAAATGAGCCCTTGTGCCCATCACACAGCTCCAGTAATTATAACTTATGGCCAATCTTGTTTTATCTGAACTCCCCTCCTCCCTACTGGATTATTTTAAAGTAAATCCTAGATGTAATTTCATCTGCAAATACTTATCTTTTAAAGATAAGGACTTTTTGAAAGATAAATATCACACTTAAAAGCAATATACAGTTTATTAATATCTAATATCTAGCTAGTGCTCAGCTTTCCCTGATTATTTCCTGTATTGCTTACCCTGTTTGAATCAAGACCCAAAGCAGCCAACTCATTGGATTTGGTTGATAATTCTCTTAAATCTCTTTATCTATATATTATTCTCTTCCCTGTATTTTTTTGTTTGTTTGTTCATTTTTTTCTTGTCATGATTTGTTGAAGAAACCTCGTTATTTGTCTTGTAAAATTTACCATATTTTGGATTCTAATGATTGCATCCTTAATGTGTCATTTAACATGGTCTTCTATTTCCTTTATTATTGTAAAATGGTAGTTAAATCTAGTGGCCTGATCAGATGTATGTAAGATTTCTTTTTTCAACAAGAATAAAGAGGTGGATGTTTAATGAGAAATGGAGTGATTAATGAGATATTAGTGAAAAACTAGAATTAGTAATGGAGGGTAATTCTTACCTCCTTGATAGTTTCCTGACTGAGGTTGAGAACATTAAAGGACAAACACTTGGCTTGGGGTGGTGTATGAAGGGAGGATAAGTTTAGTTTTGAACATGAGACCTTTGAACATTTGAAGTATCTGACACATCTGATACACTGTTAAACAGCCAACTATATGGGTCTTGGCGCTCAGAAGCAAGAACAGAGCTGTAGATTTGGGAGATACCAGTTATCTCTGGAGGGGTGAAATTACATAGGGAAATGTATAGCACGAGACAAGGCCTTAGACAAATCCTAAGTAATACTACTATTGAAGTTTGGTAGAGGAGGTAAAACCTGCAAAGGAGACAAAGAAGGGATGATTAGAGGCAGGTGTAAACAGAGAGGAATGATAAACTTTAGAATGCTGCTAAAATATCGAGTAAGCTAGAGCCCATAGATTATTTGCTGCCTTTAGCTCAGGAAGGTTATTCAAAACCTTAGTGAGAATGGTTTTGGAGGAGCAGTGGGACTGGATTTAAAGTAGGGTGGTTTGTGAATGGTAGACAAGGAACAAGTGGCAATAGGAGAACTATTCAGTGAGGTTTGGCTGTGATTGGGAGAGAGAAATAGATGGAGAGGCAGGTTGTGGGGTTAAGGTGAAAGAGATGTTTAAATGCTAATGCTAGAGATAGAGTAAAGTAACCCAAAAGAGGGGGCATAATCAACATTGCAAGGTCTCTGAGAAAGCTGATAGAATGGAATATAGAGTACAGATTAGCGAATTGATACTTGGAGCATCTCATTTTAATAGAAGTGAAAGAGAAAAAAGGGTAAGTGTGGAATCACTAATTTTTATACATTTGGTAGAGGGAAGTTGAATTTCTGATTGGTGGCTTCTGCTTTCTCTTTGAAATAAGTGGTGACATCATTTGCTCAGGGAATGGAGGGAGAAGGTCAAATCTGAGATAGGGAGAACATTTAAATTCATCATTGTGGTGAGTAAAGATGGACAGAGTAGAGAAACAAAGCCTTGCCAGGCAAGGTTAGGTCTATTTGAGAATTTAGATTATGATTTTGAACACGTATATGTTTGTGTCTGCGATACATCAGCATTCTGGGTACAGAGAAGTTTAGGGTAGGGTCACAGTGGGTTGGGTTTTGGCATATGGGATGACAAAAGGAAATGTGAATTGTCGAAAGGACGTGGTATGAAACCTACACTGTGTAGAGGGCGATTGATGGTTAGGGGATAACTGAAACAGCCACTGGACTGGCCGTTCAACGGTGATCAGAGAAGGATGGTGAGGTGGTGGGGTGTGCTGGAAAGGTGAGAGGTTACAATCAGGCAGAGGTATGCTTGCATTTTAGGAACTTAGGCATGATATGACAATAAGATCTAAACTGTGGCCAAAATGGAAAATAGAAATCATTGAAGGTGATGAAGTCAGTGAGCTGAAAGGCCAGAGTTCTCTTCACTGACTCTTTCCTCTCTGTCTTAAAGTCGTTTTTAAGTCTTTCAAATGCTACAAACCAGCTAACCAGCCAACCAACCAAAATGATAAAACTTCTTTCAGTCTGTTCCTACCTTGTGTTTTCAGCCTTTTAGCTGTTGTCTTATTTCCCACTTTCTTATTTAGTCTGAAATTACCTGATAAGCTCACCATTTACTGGTTCTTTGTGAAACCCCATTGTATGTAATGGCCTTTATCCTGCTTAGTTTGTCTTATTTTTTAGAACTGTTTTTTGGCCTTCACAGAATTACTCTGTTGGTTCTCTTCCTAATACGGACTGTTCTTTTTGTTTATTATCATTTTTTATTTGTTTGTTTCCTGTTGTTACTGATGCCTCCTCCTTTGCCCACTACTCAAGTGTTAGTATTCCCCAGGTGCTGTTCTTGGTTCTCTTTTACTCCTTAATTAAAGACTTTCTTTCGGTGATCTTATCCACTCCTTTGTCTACAACCACAACCTAGATCTCTATTTCTAATTTCTTAACTGTATCTCTAACTACCTACTGCCAAGTACCTACTCCCAGGCTCTTCATTTTAATATATCCCAAACAGAATTCATTACATATACTCCACCCATCCTTATTCTGAGACAAGACAAAACATGATGCAACACAACTTTTGTTTAATTAATAGCGTCCTGTCCATCTTGGCTTTCAAGCTGGAAACCTATTGACATTTTTTACTTTTTTCCTTGGTCTTACTGTCTGGAAAATCTTGAATCTGGTCTGTCTTACATCATCCCTATCACAATTGGGGTTCTTTTCTCCTGCATGGGCTCTTAAGGTTCATTTCAGCCTTCTTATAATCATCATCTCCCTAAAAATTAAAGCTGTTCTTGTCATTCCCCTGCTTAAAAACTTCTGAATCACTAGTTCTTATAGTATGGATCTCAAATGCAAAGCAAGTACGGTTTTTGAGAATCTAGTCCCCTTGATCTAGAACTGGTGTAACTCTGTACAACCTTCCCTGGGCCCTTTTTGGTACCTGTATTTATTTCTCTTTAATACCTGCAGCGTTTGCCTTTGTATGTTTAGTGTTTGTATGCATCTTGACATCTGTTGGTGTGCTACTGCTTCTGTAAAGCAAAACAAAACTGGAAAGGTTGTATCTTTAAGACTTAGCTTAGATATGACTTCCTCAATCAAGCGTTTCTGTTTTCCCCATAAGCCAAGTTGGTCATCCTGTCTTAGAAACTTTTTTTCTTTGAAATGATAACCTATCATGTAATATTTGTTTCAGTTTCTCTGACTAGACTGAGCTTCCATGTTCTTAGCACTTGTTTCCATAGATCACAGTAGGTGCAAAGTAATAATTGATAAATGAATACGCAACACTTAGAGCATTTAAATTTGTAAACTTCCAGTAACATGTAAAGTGAATGATTAAAAAAAGTACATTTTTTTCCTTCCCTAAAGCAAACTAGGTAGTAGAAGTCATTTTATTTGTGCCCTAAAAAGTATTTAGAAGGCTAGGGTGAGAAGTGGGTATTAGGAATTAATCGATAAGTGGTTTAATTACTAAGTAAATGACTATATTTATATGTTCATTTACTAATTCTTTGAACCTTAGGTGTTGAATATGTACTGCCTGCATGAAACTATATTCTATTCCAGAGGTTCACAGACTTTGTCATTCACAGTATTAGTGCCTCAGTAATTTTTTTCATAGCACCATGTAGACCAAAAGAAGTATCTTAACAATTCTGCTTAGTAGGTAGCTAGATCAAAACAATTTAGGTAGTCATTTGAAAAAGTAAGACAATTGTATTGAAATGAAAATATTTTAATTTCTTTATTAAATAATCACGATTACTATTTACTGTTAGAATTTGTGTGACTGTTGGGTACTGCACAACTTCTCAACCTGCAATCAGAATGCCACCCTTCTTTCTTATTTTATGTGGATTCTTTTTTGGGGGGTGGGGGATAGGGGTCGGTACTTGACTTTTATCACAGCAACTACTGACAGCCCAGTTGCTCAAAGAAATGTTATTGAAAGGAATGCAGTGTGATCCAGTATTGAAACTGAACTACCTTGAACTAGTAGATACTGCGGTGTGCAACTGATGCCAAGTATCATTGTATTTCTCTGGAAAATTTAAACTTCTTTGTAGTGCCCTTTTGAATTTGTTGTTGTACCCTGGAGTGCCTTGGTGCGCAGTTTCAGAATATATACAGTTTTCTTACGAAATTTTACATACTTGATTTATGATTATTCTAGCTCTATATTTACAGAGCATTCTGTTATAGACACAAAACAAATATTTGTGAGTGAGCTAAAAAATTAAAAACACTAAGGGAATTATAATAAACTGTAATTTTCATAGGCTTAATTTTAATGGCCCAAGTTTATCCATCGTTACAATATTTCAGAAAGTCCGGTGTAATAACCTTTCGTCTAGATTTAATAATTCTTAACATTTTGCTGTATTTGCCTTATGGTTTTTATTGAACCATCTGGAAATATGTTATAGAAATAATTTCATTCATCTCTAAGTATTTAAGTATTCATATTCTAAAATGATCCACAGTGTCATTATCATAGCTGAGAAAATGCTACCCTCGTCGAATATCCACCAGTGGTCTAATATTCCCTGAGTGAGTTTGTTTTGGTAGTTTTCTTTTTTATGTTAATATTTGTTTTTTGTTATTGTTTAAATAGTGGCCGATCCGCCATGGTATAGTTGAAGATTGGGACTTGATGGAAAGGTTTATGGAGCAAGTGATCTTTAAATACTTGAGGGCAGAACCTGAAGATCATTATTTTCTTCTGGTAAGTATAAATTACAGTTTCATGAAGGAAATATTTGAAGAAACTAAATGAGAGCAGTTGCATCACACCTGTTTTCAGTAGGGTATACTTCATTGTTTGTTGAGTTGTCATATGTCTAAAGGACTTTGCCATAAAGTTTTATCATCTTTAAGACCATCCAGCTGTGGACTCCAATAGAATAGTAGTATACTGAAGCTCAAAGTAGGCAGTTAAGAAGTGTTTTTGATAATATATAATTTTTATGATAGAAACATTTTTTAAAACAGCTTGATTATCATTTCTTTTGTAATTCTCAATAAGAAAAATATAATTTAATTTTTTAAACCTTTTTTTTAATCAAAGCAATGCATGTTCATGGCTTAAATTATCCAATGCTACAAGACTTCAATAAAAAGAATAGCACTCTCCTTTCTCACTTCTCCCAAACCTTGATTTGTATGCCCTAGATGCAACTATTACTTTTTAAAGATTTCTTCCTGATGTTTGTCTCATAAATTTAAATAGTAGATTTCTTTCTTTTTTTAATATTAGGTACTATGTTACTAACTTCCTTGCAGGAAAGATCAGGATTTTGTTCTTTGCCTTTTATCTCCCCTTCCTCAACACAAAATCCTTCTCTTCTCCTCCTCGCAGTATAGTTACATCACAGTTTTTGGTTAAATCACTATTGTATATATTATTACAATTTGTGAATATTATTTATGGCTAGGGCTTAAACATAAAGTTGAAAAATTTTACAGTGAACAACCATACAGCCACAACCTAAAGTTAATAATTAGCATTTTGCTATAATTGCTTTATGATGTATCTGTTCATATGTTTATCCATCCATCAGTGTACCTTGCTTTTTGAATTACCTCACAGTGAGTTGCAGATGGGAGTCATTTCACCTCTAAATATTACCAACTAGAGTTTAGTATTTATGTTTTTATTTCTTTGTTATAAAATTCATATAGTATGAAATACACACATCTTAACCCTGCCATTCTGTGGGTTTGACCAGGACTTGGTAAACTCTTTCTTAAAAGGACCAAAAACCAAACCAAACCCACTCTTGTTGAGTCAATTCCAACTCATAACTACCCTATAGGACAGAGTAGAACTGCCCCATAGGGTTTCTAAAGCTGTAAATCTGTTTTTTTTTTTTTTCAGTTTTAGATTTTATTGAATAGTTTGACTAAGTTGCTTTTTGTTGTCGTTAGGTGTTGTCAAGACGGTTCCAAGTCAAAACGACTCTATATACAGTAGAACTAAATCTGCACAGTCCTGCGCCATCCTCACAGTCGTTGCTATGTTTCAGCCCATTGTTGCAGCTACTGTGTCAGTCTATCTCGTTGAGGGTCCTCCTCTTTTTTGTTGACCCTGTGCTTTACCAAGTGTGGTGTCCTTCTCCAGGGACTGGTCCCTCCTGATAACATGTCTGAAGTATGTGTTATAGATTGAAATGTTTTTCCTAAAAATGTATATCAACTTGAGTGTGCCATGATTTCCAGTATTGTGTGGTTGTCCACCATCTTGTGATCTGATGTGATTATCCTATGTGCTCTAAATCCTACCCCTGTGATGTTAACAAGTAAGTGAGACTGTCTTTCTCCTGCAGAGTGGCTGGTAGGTTCAAACTACTGACTTTTTTCGTTCGCAGCAGAGTGCTTTAACGACTGCATCACCAAGGTGCCTCACTAAAGGGCCAGATAGCAAATACTTTGCCTTTGTGGGCCATGTGGTTTCTGTTGCAGCTACTCAACTCTACTGTTAGAGCACAAAAGCATCCAGGGAGACAATATGTAAATGAATGGACGTGGCAGTGTTCCATTAAAGTTTTATTTACAGAAATGAGTAGCGGGCCAGATTTGGCTTATAGGATGCAGGATGTAGTTTGCTGACCGCTGGTTTTGACAGATCCATGTATCTGTGTAACCTAAGCCCTTATCAGGATATAGACCATTACTATAAGCCTGGAAAGATTTCTCGTGTCATTTCCTACTTACTCAATCCTTGCCCCTGTGTCCTGTAGGCAACCACTGTTCTGAATTTTTTCTACCATAGATTAATTTTGTCTGTATTTGAGTTTCGTGTAAATGGAATTGTCAAGATGTGCTTTTGTGGTAAGACTTCTTTCATTCAGCATAATGCTGAGATTCATCCATGTTGTTATAGTTATTAGTGATTTGTTGCTTTTTGTTGCTGGGTAGTAGTATTTCATTGTGTAAATATATCTCACTTTACTTATTTTTCTGTTAATGGTTACCTGGACTGTTTCTGGTTTTTGACTATTACGAATATTTTGGCTGTTACGAATATTCTTGTTCAAGTGTTTTGTGGACATGTTTTCACTTCTCATGTGTAAGTACATAGATCTTGCCATGTCATAGTGTAGATGTATGATTGACTTTGTTAGAAACTTCCAAAACTTCTTCTGAGAGGTTAAACCTTTTCACACATGCACCAACAATCTGTGAGAGATCTGATAGCTCCACATCCTACCCATTATTTGGTGTTGTCAGTCTTTAGTTTTAGCCGTTCTGGTGGTGTGAGGTTTCTCATTTGGTTTTTAATTTGCCTTTTCTTGATGACTGTGATGTTGAGCACTTTTTTTTTTTTAATGTGCTTTGAGGAGCCCTGGTGACACAGTGACTAAAGTACCCGGCTGCTAACCTAAAGGTCAACTGCTCAAACCCACCAGTTTGCGAGAGAACTGTGTGACAGTCTGCTCCCATAAAGATTACCCAAACCCACTTTTGTCAAGTCGATTCTTACTCATAGCAACCTTGGAAATCCTATGGGTAGTCCCGCTCTGTCCTATAGGGTCACTGTGAGTCAGAATCGACTCAACGGCAATGGGTTTGGATTGATTTGGTTATTAGCTACTTGTGCATTTTCCTTTATGAGGTTCCCTGATTATGTTTTATTTTAGGTAAAATTTTTGTTTTGCCTGGAGTTTTTAATTTAAATGCCTTGGTTTTTTAGCTTGCTTCATTTTGTATGTATACATCACTAAATTACCTCTAAACTCTTGAACAGTGTTCCAAAACTTTTCTAAATAGTAGATTAGCTATTAAATACTTTATGTATGGAAAGATGTAGTTCAGCTATTAAAGATTTTATGTATGGGATAAATCTACTACTAGGTTTTATGTTTTTTCTTTATGATGTCTTTGGAAATTTAAAAAATGATTTAATTTGTAATTAATTAAAGTTTAATCAATCTTTCCATTTATGATTTGTGCTCTTTAAGGAATCATTCCTTATCTCAAGGTCAAAAAGATAACACTTTTATATTTCGCAAAGTTTAAAACCTTTGCTTTTTACATTTAAATATTTAAAATAAGCCAAAGGATCAGATTGTTAAATTAGAGTCAAAAGAATCAGAGATCTTCCCCAGTTTCAAGTTTTAAAAATTTAAAGGAGTCGCATAATCATGAGGCATAGGTAAAACATGAAGTACAGGATTGCCAGCACGGTTCCCTAGGGCCTTTCTTGCCTTGTTAGCAAATGTCTGGCCAGATTTGACTTCAGCAATTTCTAAGTGATGTGTGCAGTCACATCATTTACACACAAGAGAGCTGTGTAAACCTCCACTTTATACTCGAACAGTCACATGGCTTAAGTAGCATTTCCCAGGAATCCATGCCATAAATCTGTAGAATCTTGGCTTATTCGCCGTAATCCTAGACAGACCAGTACGTCCTGCTGAAATCATTCCATAAATGAGGATTCTCCCACTAGCAAATATTGGTGTGTTTGCCTGCAGATTTGTCATTTATAAAACCATATTTATAAAGTAGATTGACTCGGTAACCTTTCTTTTCTTTCTTGACTTTCTTTCCTGGGACGTTGTGTTGGTAACCCTTTCCTTTTCAGTGTTTAATCTGTATGGGTAATGTGTTACGAGGATTTGGTTTCTTTTTAAATGTGAATAACCATATTGTTTTCTTATATGTGTAGGTCTGTTTGAATTCTCAGTAGAATTCAGTTTCTTTGGTCTGTGTGTCTTTGTATCTCTTAAGTGTAATGCCTTTTAATTACGTTTTAAATAAATTACACCTCATTTAAAAATTACCTATAAAGTTATCAAAATAACGTGATATTACCTATTCAATTCAATAGACCGAACCTCCACTGAATACGCCAGAAAACAGGGAATATACTGCTGAAATAATGTTTGAGTCATTCAATGTTCCAGGCTTGTACATTGCTGTGCAGGTAAGGAAGTTCATATTTATTTAAGCTTGATTCTTAAATTTTGATCTAGCTTAATTTACTCCTGAAATATATAATTTTTTCCCTTTTTTCTGCCAGGTCTTTAAACGTAACTTGAGAGGATATCATAGCTCTCGCCTTAAATCAGTAATTTAGGACCCATATTATGGGAAATGGAGGTATTTATTCGGCAAAAGGAGAATTTTAAAGGAAATAAGTTAATGGTCTTTGGATATTTCGAGGTCTTTCATAGGGTAAAGAGAAGGGAACTAATATTTATCGAATGTTTGTGCCAAGAACGTTACACACATACTCATTTATCCTCATTCATTGTGGCCCTTTCCCCCCATAAAAACCAAGTATATTTGATATATCTGTATCTTGTATATACCATCGATCATATATCCCTGTAATATTTTATTGCACTTAAGGTATATAAAGATCTGTATGAAACAAGTTCTTTCTCACCTCTCAGTGTCAGAGCTCACGTCTTCCTTGTTTTAATCCCATAGCAAATGTGGTACCTGACATATCACAAGTGCTCAATAAGTCATATGAATTAATGATTCTTATTAATTACAGGTATTTTTATTTTCGTTTTCTACAGAGACAGAAAACTAAAATTTGAGGGTAGTTTGTTCAAGGTTAAGTGGTGAGCTGTGATATAAGCTGAGCTCTATGTTTATTTTTTTGAGATCAGACTAAGTTTAGATAACGCCACAGTATATAGGACCAATAAATGATAATTACTGGGAGGAATATTTTGGTTTAGGATAGCAAAGAATTTTTTAATGGTCAGTGCAGTCCATAAATTTGATTAGCTGCCTTTAGCTGCCTTTTGAGTTTTCTGTTGCTGAGAATATATAAGAAATTGTATGAACATCGGGTGCCTTATAGAAGGGAGTGTATGCTTGGGTTGGAGGCCTGTTTTAGGCTCTTAGAATCTGAATAAAGTGAGGTGTTGTGAGGAATTCATCTTTTATTTGTGAGTCTTCTTATCTTCATGTTAAATATAACAAACCTATTCGTTTTATACAGAGACAGGAGGCCTGTCTCTGTATAAAATTAACGATATTGTCACATATAGCTTACTTTAAAACAATGGTACTGAGCGCTTCGTTTCATTCTTCTGAAGTCATAACTTGGTATCTCAGTGATTTAGTGATCCGGAGTGCTCTTAACGTCCTCGTGTAGTCTGTTCTGTTTGTTTTGTTGCTCAGTACTCTTAACATGGTTTGCTGATACATACCTATTCTAATTTGGGATCTTAGCTGTTTACAAAAGACTTTTTAAAATGACCAAAGGATAATTTCTGGTTGTAAAGTGAGGGTTTTGGACTTACCGAAAAAGGAAGGATAATCTCTCACTGTGAAGTCTAACCATTACATTTTATAATATCAGTATGGAATTTTTCATGGTAAGAGCTTCAGAAATACTGTGTAGTTTTTTGAGCCTACGTTAATTATGGTGTGATCTTGTGTTAATATAGCAGGGTGGCCTAGATATCTTTCTAGGTCCCTTTCAGCTATTGTGTTGCAGATAGGTAAAATAAAGCTGGTTTAGCTCTGTTTTTAATTGTTAGTGATGTATCTTGTTTGAGGTTTAGATTATAAGAACTCTGGGTTCTTAAAAATGAATTAGCTATGTTAATTTCTTAATTTTTAAGCTATACAATGACTTTTTCTGTGGTTGAAGAACTTGTTACATATTCCTAAATGCATATTGTATTTAGAAAATACGAAATTATTGAGTGATAATTGTTAGAACCTTTTATGAATTGAATAATTACTGTAATTATGTACTTCTCTGCCATATCTCATCTTACTTTCTGGTTTGTGACAGGTCAGCCCATGTAAACATAGATTAAGTCCTGGCAGTCTTAGTATTGTACTGTTTCATGTTAGTCATCTATGTTTTTCTTTCGGTTTTAGGAGAAAAATGGTTCTCACTAAAATACGTAAAATTTAAAAATAAGCTACTAAAATCAAATACAAACCTGTAAGTTTCTCTTAATAAACATGTAGGATATAGACAATTTTATTGCATAATATAAATTAATTTTGTGTATTTTCTTTCCACAGATAATTGCATTTGAAATTGAATAAAGTACTTCAGTAAACTACTTTTTCTAATTCTTTGTTTTTATTGTTTGCCTGTCTTATTTCTTTTTGTTGAAGGCTGTTCTTGCCTTAGCTGCGTCCTGGACCTCTAGACAAGTAGGAGAACGGACGTTGACTGGTACAGTAATAGATAGTGGAGATGGTGTCACTCATGTCATTCCTGTGGTAAGGATATTTTAAAACTACTGCATAGAACATCACATACATCTGGCAAAGCTAAATTACACAAATTAATGCCACTTTTAAAAAACTTTAAATACTATACCTTAAAAAATTGCTGTAATATAACCCCTTGTTTGTATAGCTATATTTTGCCCAAATTATTAAGATTTTATAAACAAATGCCAAAATGCTTCTTTTGCTGTAGGTTTGCACAACAATTAGAAAAATAATGAATTGCCGTATCTGGAATGGAAATATATCATGGCATCTTGACAGTGGAATCTGTTTTCTGGTTTGAGTGTGTGTGAGCCAGTTGATGGCCCTTCTTATTCATAAACGGGAGATTTCAGACGGGCACAAAGGTTAACTACGTAGCAGTTATAAGCAAATGAACTTTAATGGCTCTTGGAGATTTATTTTACTGAATAAAAAGCCCTGATTATGCTGATACTTTATGGTTTGTGTTTAGTAAAGCATACTGAAACAAATTCATCAGATTGAATTATTTGTCACAGGTGACATTTTTCTGCGAAGTCTTTTGTGCTTCCAATTGTTGATGACAAGTTAGGTTTTTTATCTTATCTAGTAGATCTTTAGTAGATTCAGAATGACTACTAGAATTCATACTGATCATTCATTATTAGATGGGTATATATAGAGGTTTACCTTTTTAAATCATTTTTATATTGCATACCATTTAAAGAAAAATTATTTTGACCTTTTATTTTTTCATTATTCTCATATCTGTTTTTTAATGCATCAAGCAGTGGATTACATCTTCAGAGTGACTACCTTTGGATTAGAATCTTGCTCTTCCTCCACCCTCCTGATGTCTTAATAGTATTAGTAGTAACTGGCATTTTTTTAATAACAGTTTTATTGAGATAGAATTCACATACCATACAGTCCACCCATTTAGGGTGTACAACAGTTCATTGTTTTTTACATTTACAGTGTGTACCCATCACCACAATCAATTTTATCATCACTCTAAAAAGAAGCCCTGTATCCATTAACAGTTACTCTGTATCCCCCAAATCCTTTCAGCCCCTGCCAATCACTAATCTGCTATCTCTATAGATTTGCCTATTCTGGACATTTCATATAAATGGAATTATATAGTATGTGATCTTTTGTGACTGGCTTCTTTCACTTAGCATAGTGTTTTCAAGATTCATCCATGTCGTAGCCTGTATCAGTACTTCATTTCTTTTTATGGCCTAATATTCCATTATATGAATGTATCATATTTCATTTATCCATTGAGGGGTTGTATTTAAGATCCTGGAAATTAGGGTGTGTCCAACATTTGATGGCTTTTTACAGTTTAATTGGCAACATAGTTTTCTTTATTAGTGGTACACCAAATAATAGTATTTGGGGTTTAATGAAGTATAGTGTCTTCTCATTTAAGTCTTAGAACCAATGTATGATCTACAGTTACTGTACTTTCAGATCCTCCTCAGTTTCCTCGTTTATAAAATGCAGACATGTGATTTGCCTAATGTCACCAGATAATGGATAATGGGACTGGGACTTGAACTTGGTTCAGCCTGACCCCAGTCTTTTCTTAACATCTGTACAATTAAACAGTGAGATCAGTATCTTCATGGTTCATATTAGAATAGGTAATTGGCAAATAGAAGTTATCAACATGAAAAAGAATGACTTTTAGCGAGGATATTAAGAATGGGTATTCTTAGTCTTTGTTCTCTTTTCTCTCCTTTCTTGCCTTCTTTTGTATCAATGGAGTATTTTTATGATTGTATTTTATCTTCTTTATTGACTTATCAGCTATGCTATATGTCTTTGTTGTTTGTTTTTTTGGTATTGGTCGCTCTAGGGTTCATAGTAATCCAGAGCTTTCAACCAGTTTGAACTGGTTAAGTCATGGCTAACAAAGCAAAACTAGAACAGACCTGGATTTTTAAAATTTGGGTAAACCAAAACGATAACCAGCGGAACAGAAAAAATTACAGATTGAAGCCCTGGAATAGAAGACTGGGAAGAGCTGTGGTGAGCCCTTTCAGAGGCCTGATGTGGGAGATTGGATTATTGAATTATTTGAATGTACTATTGAATTATTTGAATGTACAACACCCAATCAAAGTGGCGCGGTCGGCCGCTTCTTTGAGCCAGGATCACTGTTTCCAACTGCTCAGAATCCCACAAGCAAGAGATTTGTTTGCTACGCAATGCATATGCTGCCTTTGTTTTCTAAGAGGAGGATTAAGTTTCTTGCAGGGCTGTGACTCTTAATTTTTCCATTCTAGTTATTGTTCTGCTTCACCCGAATTTTAAAAGTTTAAAAAATTTGGGTCTGTTCTGGTGTTGCGTCCTCAACCATGATTGAACCAGGCTGAACTGATTCAAAGCCCTGCAGTAGATATTTTTAACTTATCACCATCTAACTTCAAATAATACTCTACCAGTTTATGAATAAGAACTATAGAACAGTGTACTTTTCGTGTTCCCCCATCTAGTTTTTATGCTATTTGCCATTCATTTTGCTTCTACATATTTTAAACCCCATAATACGTTATTAATTAGTTTCATTGTAAGTAGGCAGTTATCTTTAAAAGAGATTTAAAAAAAAAACATAAAATTCTTTCATATTTACCTACATACCATTTGCTCTTTGCTCTAATGTCATTTTCATTCTGCCTGAATGATGTCCTTTAATATTTATTGTAGTGCTGTTTTTCTGGCTATGAATTCTATCAAATTTTGCACATCCTTTGAAAGAATCTTTATTTTTCCTTCATTTTTGAATTATACCTTGCTTGGTAGAGAATTACAGGTTGACTTCTTTTTTCCCCCTTTTAGTGTCTTAAAGATGTCACTCTATGCTATCTTTTGCTTACATTGTTTCTGACAAAAAGCCTGCTGTCATTCTTATGTTTGTCATTCTTTGTTTCTTATCTTGCTTCCTTCAAAATTTTCTCTTTATTTGTGGTTCACCGGTTTTGAGTAATTTGATTTGGCCCCATAGAATTCATGTCGTTCCCACATACAAAACGCATTCACCCCATTACACCATCCCAAAGTCTTAAATCAACTCCAAGTCCAAAATAATCATCTCCTGAATCATCTAAATTAAATATGGGTGAGACTTGAGGTGTATTCCGTTCTGGGGCAAAATTCCTCTTCATCTGTGAACCTGTGAAATCTAGAATACAAGTTGTCAGCTTGCAAAGTACAATGGTGAAACAGGTACAAGACAGACATTTCCATTACAAATGGGAAAAATTGGAGGGAAAGAAGGGATAATGGGTACCAAGCAAGTCCAAAACCTAGCAGAACAAATTACATTAGCTCTCAAGGATTGAAAATATTCCTCTCTTCTCTGAAACCATCTGGACAATGGCCTTGCCCTCCAGACTTTGGGTGTTAGCCATGTTCTCTGGATTCTGGGTGTAGGCCCCTTGGCCCTGGGTGGAGTCCCCACCTCCCAGGCCCACTGGTATGGAAATCTTGCCCCTTTGGTTTTGCGTGGGGTCCAGTGTCCTAGTCTACCTGAATGTTGACGTTACTTCCTCAACTTTGGTAGGATCCATTCTCCCGCCCCTTGGGTGTGGTAGCCCTTTCCCCTCAGCTTTGGGTAGTGTCTTAGTTATCTAGTGCTGCTGTAATAGAAATACCACAAGTGAATTTATCCTCTCACAGTTTAGGAGGCTAAAAGTCTGAATTCAGGCACCAGCTCCAGGAGAAGGCTTTCTCTCTCTGTCAGTCCTGAGGGAAGGTTCTTGTCATCTATCTTCCCCTGGTCTAGGAGCTTCTCAGCACAGGGACCCCGTGTCCAAAGGGCATTCTCTGCACCTGGTGTTTCTTGGTAGTGTAAGGTCCTTATCCTTTCTGCCTACTTCTTTCTTTTATATCTCAAAGGAGATTGACTCAAAATACCACCTAATCCTGTAGTTTGTGCCTGCTTCGTTAACATTACTGCTTCTAATCCTGCCTCATTAGCATCATAGAGGTTAGGATTTACAACACATAGGAATATTACATCAGATAACAAATTGGTGGACAGCCACACAATACTGAGAATCATGGCCTAGTCAAGTTGACACATTCCGGGGGGACACAGTTCAGTCCTTAACAGGTAGTGACCCCATCTCTTGGGTTATGGGCATGGCAGCCTTGTCTCCTCAGCTTTGGGTAGCTGCATTGTCTTGGCCCACCTGAATGGCAACCCGACACTCCAGAGAGGGATCTGACTCTGAAACGTAGGACACTATGGCTCCACCTTTTGAAACCTAGTAGACTCTGGCTCCACTCTTTGAAACCTAGGAGGTCATGGCTCCACCCTTGAAAACCTGCTTCCAGTGTTCCTTCCAACAGTTCTGCTGATCTCCGAGCTGCTTCAGGCATGGTCCCTTTTTTGGAGGACAACGGATGTAGCTCCTTTGGCCTGTTTCTTACCTGTAGAATTCTGAGAGGCAGACAGCTTTCCTTTCTTTCACCCTTTCCTTCCTTTCCCCTTCAGGCTAAGCTGATGAATTTTCTGCTGTGGTAGTTGGTTAGATCCATTAATCTCTTTAACAAAAAATTTGAGTCATCAAGTCCCTGGTGAGAGTTTTAGTCCTTAGTTTGTACAAAAGAATTTTTCAAATCTTTAACTTCTGGCTTCATTTTTTTAAGTCCATCTCTTCCCTCCAGCATTCTGCTGTAAGGGGCAAGGAGAGATCATGCTGCCCTTCAAAATCTTGCTTAGAAATCTCCTCAGCCAAATATTCAAGGCCATCAGTTTTACAAATTCTACCAAACATTTGAACATAATTCAGACAAGTCTTTCCACTGCATAAAAAGCACTGCCCTTCCTCCGTTGCCCAGTCACATGTTCATCATTTCCTTTTAAAGCCTTACCAGAAGCACATTTAATGTTCACAGTTTTAGGAACATTTCTGTTTAAGGTGCCATATGTATTCTCCAAGATGACAGAGACTGTATAGTTCTCATCACTTCTTTCTGAGCTGTCACCAGAATTGCCTTTGACATCCATAATTCTACCAACAGTCCTTTCAAGGCAGTCTAGGGCCTGCTATGAAGCACATCAGAATTCTTATAGATTCTACTCATTACCCAATTGCAAAACCACTTCCTCATTTTAAGCATTTGTTGGAGTAGCACCCCACTCTGGCACCAAATTCTGTCTTAGTAATGTAGTACTGCTGTAAGATAAATACCACTAGTGGTGGTTTTAACAAACGGAAATTTATTTTCTCACAGTTTAGAAGGCTAGGGCGCTGGCTCTTGGGGAAGACTTTCTTTGTCTTTTGGCTCTGGGGGAATTTCCTTGTCTTTTTTAGCTGCTTCTCCTTGGTTCCTTGGTGATCTTCATGTGTCCTGAAGTCTTATCTTCCCCCATCTCTGCTTGCTTGCTTGCTCGCTCGGCCTGTTCTTTTTATATCTCAGAAGAGATCTATTTAACATACACTCTACACTGATACTGCCTTATTAACATGACAAAGAAAACCCATTCCCGAATGGAATTGTAATCACAGGTTATAGGGTTAGGATTTACAACATGTATTTTTGGGGGACACAATCCAATCCATAACAGTACCTAAATTGATTTTCTTTGTTTCTTTCCCTTGGGGTTCATTGAGCATCTTTGCTTTCTGAATTTGTGATTTTCTGCAGCTCTGGAAAGTTTTTGTCCATTATTTCTTCAAATGTTTTTTCTACCCCTCCTGTCTTTCTTTGAGGGCTCCATTGACATGTATATTTGGCTGCTTGAGGTCATGTCATAGTTCACTGATGCTCTGTTCATGTATATATATATATACATACACACACCCACCCACCTCCCCCCCCCCCCCCGTCTTTTTTCCTCTTTGTATCATTTTGGAGAAGAGCCCTGGTGGTGCAACAGTTAATTAAACTGAAAGGCCAGTGGTTGCAACCCACAGTCACTCCTTGGGAGAAAGATGGTGGCAGTCTGCTACCATAAAGATTACAGCCTTGGAAACCCTATGGGGCAGCTCTACTCTGTCCCATAGGGTCACTATGACCAACTCTGAATCAACTCAATGGCAAAGAGTTTTTGTGTTTTTTTTTTCTTTTATAATTTTGGGTAGTTTCTTTTTCTGTGTCTTCAAGTTCACTAATTTTTTTTTTTTTTAATTGTGTAACCTACTGTCTCATCTGGTGTAATTTTATTATAGATACTGTATTTTTCTCTCTAGAAGTCATATTTGGGACTTTTTATTTCTTCCCTTTCTCTCATGTTTTTGTTGACCTTTTTGACCATGGACTATATTTATAGTAGCAGTTTTAATATCCTTGTCTGGTAATTCTGTCATCTTTGAAATTTATGTCTTCTCTACTGATTAATTTTTCTCCTGATCAGGGGTTGTATTTTCCTGTTTCCTTGCAGGCTTGATAATTTTTTTTTTGGATACCTTATGTTTACATTGTTGGGTCTTGGATTTTTGGAGTCCTTTAAATGTCTTAGGCCTTTTCCCTGGGACATAGTTAAGTTACTAGGAATCAGTTTCATCCTTAAAAGGACTCTTTCTAAATGTGATTAAGCACGTTTACCAGCCTTTAGGAAACCCTGGTGGCATAGTGGTTAAGAACTACAACTGCTAGTAGTTTGAATCCACCAGGTGCTCCTTGGAAACCCTATGGGGCAGTTCTCCTCTGTCCTATAGGTTTGCTGTGAGTCAGAATCGACTTGAGCAATCTGTTTTTTTTTTTTAAACCAGCCTTTAGGATTAGTTTGTCCCCACTATTGAGGCAGTACCCTTCTGAGGATTCCACTTGGTGCCCCTTGTCTGTCAGTTTTCTCTTTAAGGCAGCAGGGTATATCTCAATCTGTAATGGCATAGCATGGCCAGATGAGGACATTCCTAATATTTTTTGTTGGTGAAATTTAATTTTGCTACATTATTTGTTGTACTTCTGATCTGTTTTAATAAATCTGTTAACCAGTTCTATGGCATTTAATTATTTGATGTCATGATGGTGCATGGACTGCTTCAGGCTTGTAAAATGGATGCCTGCTATGGTAATTTCCCCTTTGTAGTCTTTTGATCATATTCCTACAATGCATTATCAACTTTTTACTGAAATTATAATATATTTAAATATAATAGTGTATCCGATACAGAGTTAGCTATCTGATACATATCTTTTCGAATTCGCTATGTGTATTTTGTTTAGTCATTTCACTCATGGTTATAAGCTCTTGTCAGTGAGAGAATAAATCTAAGTTGCTGGCCATTGTTCATAATTTTGGTACAGTATTATAAATTGATAAGTGTGAGGAATACAGTTGAGGAATAAAGTCTAGAAGAATTCTCATAGGGTAATTCCTACATTAATCTGAAAAATTGGTCTTTAATCATTTTTTTAGGCTGTATTAATTTTCAAAATAGTGAAAATAAATTTGGTTCTTTTTTTTTTTGGTCTAGGCGGAAGGATATGTGATTGGCAGCTGTATTAAGCACATTCCAATCGCAGGACGAGATATAACATATTTTATTCAGCAGCTGTTGAGAGACCGAGAAGTAGGAATCCCTCCAGAACAATCCCTGGAAACTGCTAAGGCAGTAAAGGTAAAAAATAGTGATGGAAGTGTAATTCAGTTAAAAATTAAAGTCACATAACATAACACATAAAAAAAAAGTCACATACTGAAATGTTCTTAAGTGGAAGAAAAATGCTTAAAATGTGTCTTCTGTTAGCTAGTTACAAATCATTATTCTTAGTTATATAATTTTTTTTTCTACATTTCTTGCATGTAAATGATTGGAGAACATCTTATGCTTATTCCCTCCTCATTTCACATTTTAAAGAGCTAACATATAAAAACATTTACACCAGATGACTTTTATACACACATTTGTGATTATCCCCTTTAGTAAAAATATATAATTATTTTACTACAGAGTCAAGCAATGTGTTAAATAGGAGAAAAATGTGAATGCTATATAAGATATTTTAGTAGTCTCCTATATAAATCTATTACATAAATGCTTCATGCAGTCTATCAAAATGCTTAGCATTGCTTTTGAAATTTATCATTTGCTGACGTATTAACAAATTGCAGTGGATTTCTCACATATGTTTTGAATATAAAAAAGCAAAACTGCCATGGCAGAGAATATCTTCATTTATTTGCTTCCCTTTGTAGATTTTTAGTTTTATATCACTCTTCAAAGATAAGGAGAGAAAATAAGTCAACTACTACCTAGGTAGTATAAAGAAATGATCTAAATGGCTGCAAGAATGCACCCCAAGTTGGTGGAGTAAAAATTAAATATGTAAAAAATATGAAGACTGCTGTTTTCAGTACCCTTGGGGTAGCTGTGAAGTTAAAAAGAAAAAAGAGACATTTAAATCTATTCCAGTGATCACTGATACTTAATTTGAATTAATGTCTTTTAAGGATCATCATTTCCATGTAATTGTAGTTTCCAGCGTTTGGAGAAAGAAGACCTAATATAGCATAATCAAACCACCCTTCATTTGTCACTATTACTGCTCTTTTGATAATTAGTAATAATATTTGCATTTATCTTGATGCATAAAAATCTGTGGAATGTGTTTTTGTTTTTTTAAAATGAGGCTAGTACTCAGGAGTTTATAAATTGCAAATAGAATGTTATAACCTGTAACATTTTGAATTGCATTTTTGGTGAAAACTTTTACTTAGTACATATGACCAAATACAAAATATGAAATAGAATCTTTTATGTTTTTAGCCTTTTTCATTACTCATTTATTTAGACCTTAATTAATTTTGTTCCAGATAGGGATTAAGGGTCTGTATTAATTTGTGTGATTGTACTGTTATTTATTCTTCAGGTCTGTGTGTGTTTTATACTTTTCCCTCTCTAAAATATAACTTTCATTATTTACTAAAACAGTATAAAATGTTGGATGACATTAATGAATGTTTCCATGAAACAATATTTAAAAAGTAGAAATCAGCTATTTTAGTCTCTCAGATCTTACTCTGTTGATGTATGAAGTCAGAAATTATGTGTATAAGATGAGCTTTTTATTTATACTACACATATAATGATAATATCCTGACATAAAATTGTGCTTCACCTTAATTTCTTGAATTTATATTCTGTAGATATTTTTTCATTTGATTCTAGATTATTGAATATATTTAATCCTTTTTTACTTCCCCTAAAACAAGAGGAAAAAATTACTTTTGTTTCTTTGTTTTTCTAGGAGCGCTATAGTTATGTCTGCCCAGATTTAGTAAAAGAATTTAACAAGTATGACACAGATGGATCAAAGTGGATTAAACAATATACTGGAATCAATGCTATCTCAAAGAAAGAATTTTCTATTGATGTTGGTTATGAAAGATTCTTGGGACCTGAGATCTTTTTTCATCCAGAGGTAAGTTTTCTTGAATTAGAATTGTTTTGAAAGTGAGTCTGTGAAATCGTGGTCATAGCATCAGAACATACCTAAATTCACAAGGGGGAATGATGAGAGTTATCATCAGGACAAAGCTGATTCCTATGAGGTCAAACATACCTCCACTCTCCAACCTTTTTGCCAATTTTGACACCAGCTGTCTTCCCCGTGGCACTCTTTACTTCTCTGCTGGGTTCGATAATTTGCTGCACTGGCCACACAGAACTCACAGACCATACTTACTCTTACAGTTAAGTGGTTTAATAAGGAAGTAACAGACTACAACTCAGGATCAGGAGGCATGTAGGCAAAGTCTGTAAGGCTTCCCTTCTTTAGTTCAGGACAGCTCTCTCAGCTCTTCTCGGCTGTGCACACCCTCTTTCAGCTGTGCAGGCCTCCTCTCAGCCCCCGTGTCCCCTCAGGGCAAGACTCCTCTCAGCCCCATCAGGACAGGTACCTCTTGGCCCACTCCAGACAGCCCTCCTCTTGGCCATGTACATCCCACCCACCCCCAGCCATGCCTTCGACCTCCCTGTTGTTGGCCTCTCCCTTGCTGACTGGCCCGCTTCACAGCCAGTGTAGCAGCTCTGTTCAGCTCTCTTAGCTGCATTCCTAGCAGCAGGTTGTAGGTGTCACCACCAGCTATGCTGCAGGGCCCCTTCCAGATCTCTCATGGTTTCCAGTGTTATAGCTCTTGACCCATGTTACAGCTCTTTTAGGAGGTTCCTTGCCTCCTCTCTCTCTGCTGCTTCTCTCTTCTTTCCTCTCTTTGTCTTTTTTTCCTTTCCTGCTTCTTTGTTCTTAGTCTGCTTCCTCTGTAGGGTCGACCATGTTTATAAGGAAACTCCTGGTCAGTTTTAAGGCGTGGCCCTCCCACCATGGCAACAAACTGGCCAATCTCCTCTCAGTAGGCCACAGACACTTCCTTTGCATAAGTATATTGACCAATCCCTGCAAGGTGTGTAAAATAGGCCAATCACAATACAGACTGCAGCCCAGGGCCAGGCAAAAAGTATCAAACCTCAGGTTGTTTATAGCTTACCTAGAAAATGTCAGTCACATGGAAAAAAGTAACAAAGCCTCTGGGGTAGAAAAGTAGGGCAAAGGTAACTGCCCTAGGGAAAAACTTTTTCAAGCTGTTTTTCCAGAGAACCAAGGCAAAAGGCCATATAAAGGGACTCATTTAACCACAGAGTCATATTTTTCAAGAGAAAACTGCCTTTGTTAAAACAGGTTAACATGGTGGGAAGAGGAAAAAACAAGTTGTCATCAAGTTGACCCCAGCTCATGGTGACCCCATGTGTGTCAGAGTAGAACTGTGCTCCATATAGTTTTCTTTTAGTTTCTTTGTTTTGTTGTTGTTGAGAATATACACAGCAAAACATTCGCCAGTGGTCTATTTTCATGAGCTCGAATTTTGAGAACAATTGTTTTTTAATACCGCTTAGCGTTAACAAAATGTTAAGTAGATACTGTTTTCATAGTATCAGTTAAAACATTAGATATTCAAAAATGAAATAATATTTTTGCTCTTATGGAGCTCAAAGAATAAGAAATGGATATATAGACAGATATAGGTGGTTTTAATGAATTTAATGTATTTGGTGAGGGAATAGCAATAAAGAGCATCTAAGTAGGCTTGGGAGAACCAGGGAAATCTCTTAGAGGAGATAATGATTGAACCGAGACTTAAAGGATGAATGGGGATTTGCCAGCAGGTAAGGTAGGAGAGTGTATTTCTGGCAAAGGAGGTAAATTGGGCAGAAGTCTGGGACATGAGAGAGCTGGATAATAAAAATATAAAGTGAGGGAATAGTAGGTAATGGATCTGCATAGGTGTTCATGAACATGAGGGATCATGATCAGGAAGGACTTAATATACTATGCAAGGGAGTTTGCTGGATTACATAGTCATTCAGAAATCTTCAGCATGGAAGTAACATACTTAGATTCATGTACAGTATTAGATCACTCTGGCAGCATTAGGTTGAATCCATTGATACAGAGATGTGAATTGTTTTGGAGACAGGTGAGTTTATTTCAGTTTTCCAGATGAAAAAAATAATATCTAAAGTAGGTCAATGAGAATGAAAAAGGTGGTAATGAAAGAAAGAAAAGAATAGAACCAACAGGACTTAGTGATTGCTTAGATGCGAGAGGAGTAAGAATATGAAGGTTCTTTGATGATCCTAGGTTTGTAACTTCAACTAGATACTGAAATTAAGAATTTTGAATGGGAGGAGTAGGTAAAGTAGAAACAGGAGATGAGTTTATTTTGCATTTTTAAAACAGTTCGAAATGAGTTGTGTGTCCTGGAGTGAGCACAGATGTGATGTCATCACCATATATGTGGCAAAGGAAGAAATGAACAGAGGAGAGGACGTAGAGCAGGAAGAAGATGAAAAATGAGGCCTTAGCAAAGACTAACACTTAAGGAATAGGCAAAGTAAGAGGAATCTACAAAGAATATTGAAGGATACAGAGGGGTAGAAGCCAAATCAAGGAATTGTGGTCATAAAATTGAGAGAAGCGAATGTTTCAAGGAGTTGAGGTTAAATAATGCCAGTTGCTGTCTTGAGGTAATAGAGGAAAACTGGGAAGTACTCATGAGTTTTTAGCACCCATCCTAGCAATTTCAGTGGAATGATATGATAGAGGCAGCATGTTGAATCAGTGAGAGGTGAAGGATTGGAAATAGTTTGAGCATTCTCAGAGGTAACTATGAAAGAAAAGTGTGGTGGCTACTGGGAAATAGTAAGTCAGTTACAATAATAAGACTTGTTTTTAAGAGGGGTTACTTCAGTGACAGGAAGTAAGGTGTTAAGTATGGTGCAGGAAAATGTGGAGTTGGGGAAGGATGGGCAAGGAAGTAGACAGTTGTGGAATTTAATTGTCATAGTTCACAGTTTTAATTTTTTCCATGAAGTAAAATCAAACTGATGTGTTGGGAGGATTGAACATAAAGTGGAGGGCTTGGAGAGGATAGTGCATTTTATAATCACTATTGAAAGGATTGAGAAAGTGACTAAGGAATGGATATTAATAGCATTGAGGCACCACTGAGGTTATTGTTGTTAGGTGCCGTTGAATCAGTTGTGACTCATAGCAACCCTGTGTACAACAGAATGAAACACCGTCCTATTCTGCACCATCGTCAAAATCGTTGCTCTGCTCCAGCCCATCCTTGCAGCCATTGTATCAGTCCACCTTTTTGAGGGGCTTCTTTTTTGCTGATCCTCTACTTTACCAAGCATAATGTCTTTCTCAGGGACTGGTCCCTCCTGATAACATGTCTAAGGGACACGAGACACAGTCTGCCATCCTCACTTCTAAGGAGCATTCTGGCTATACTTCTTCCAAAACAGATTTGTTCATTCTTCTGGCAGTCCATGATATACCCAGTATTCTTTGGCAACACCATAATTCAAAGGCGTCAATTCTTCCTCAGTCTTCTTTGTTCATTGTCCAGCTTTCGCATGCCTATAAGGTGATTGAAAATACCATGGCTTGAGTCAGGCACACCTTAGTTCTCAAAATGACATCTTTGCTTTTTAATGCTTTAAAGAGGTGTTTTGCAGCATATATGCCCAACATTGTATGATTTCTTGACTGCTACTTCCATGGGTGCCGGTTGTGGATCTAGGTAAAATGAAATCCTTGACAACATCAGTCATCTCTCCATTTATCATGTTGTTGCTTGTTGGTCCAGCTGTGAGGATTTTTGTTTTCTTTATGCTGAGGTGTCATTCATCCACTAAGGTTAAAAATAGGTTAGGTACCCCAATTTTTAGTTGTTCAGTAGTGTCCAGACGCTGTGGGGAAGGAGCTGAGGGTTTTGACAAGGCAGAGGTTTGAAGTGTTGCAGCATTAGCTGGGGTGGGGCTGGGGAGACAACAAATCCAGAAGGCTGAATAGAGGTGGAAAGATAGGCAGGGACTGGAGATTATGATGAATTGGGATGTAATTATAAATTGGGAACAAAGGAATGAACCCCAGAAGAATAAGGAATTATGGTTAGACTGGTATACTGGAGTTTTATTTTAAGATTTTAGAGGGCATATTTTCTTTGTTAAGTATTTTAAGAAATAAAAATTAATTAAAAAATATATGCACATGGTTTTGAATGTCAGATGAAACTGACAGACTTAGAAGAAAAGCTGCAGCTTTTCACCCCCTTTGTGTTTCAAGAGCAACCTCTCTCAGCTCCTTTAGCTATTATTGCTCTTCTGTCATCTCCAGGTTTCTGATTCTATATACTGTGGTCACATTGCTGTTTTCTGACATATCAACATTAGTAGTTTATTTACTAACATTATTTTAGGTTAGCTGAATGTTTCTAGACCCAGTTTCCCCCCAGCCAGTCCATGTGTTAGGTTATAGTTACTGAGTAAATCAATGGTATTATAGTATTTATGGTATTACACCTGTGATGCTAGTTCACTGCTGAGGCTAGTGGTGTAATGTGACTACTTCTTTTTCACATAAAGTATAGCTCTTCCTAAACTTCTGCCTTGTTTCTTAATTCGCTTTTTTTTCTGGTCATTCTTTCGTCTATTCATTGAAGTTGGAATTAATTGCCTACTTGTACAAAGTCAGGAAGTGAACCTGGGGATCTCATTATTCCATACAGAAAATTTTAAGGATTTCTTTTTTTAAAACTCAGTTTTACCTTTCCTTGTGTGATTTCTTACCCCTTCAGTTCCTGTTACTTCTTGAAGGTTCTACAGAGTGAATTGATTCACTTACAATATGCCCCTCTGGTAGCACTTAGGATGTAACATTCCATTTTTTTCTCCTAGACAGTGAAATACTTTATTGTTTGCCTGTCTCCTCTTTTTGTCCTTGGACATTTTCCTTTTCATTTTTAATTCCCTTCCTGTCATTTTAGTGGGGATTCAGAACGGTGGAGAGTCACATGTAATTTGGAAGTCAGAGCAAATTTTCCTCTCGCGTTGTTACACCAGTGAGTGGCTGAAGTAGAAGTGGATTAAAGGTCATTGAGTTAAGGGACAATTGCTCTGAAGCTGAAATGTTTATTCTATGAGAAATCTGTTATTTCTTTCCCCTTTTTAAGGTTATTAAAAATTGCTGTGTATGTGCACAGTTTAAAAAGCCCTACTTATACAAGTTCTGACAAAATCCTGGAGTGCCCTCCATATTTCTCCCCCTATTTTCCACTCCTAGAGGTAATCACTTCAAACTCTTTAGTTCATTCTTTTGGTAATTGCCTTCATTGTTCTAAATTGCTTGGTTATATTGCAGTATAACCTTGAAAACATTATGCTAAGTGATATACTTGCAACTTCAGGTTTTTTTGGTTTTAGTCATTTTCCGTCGATTCTGGCTATTGAAGAGGAGGATTGCCTTTTCTATTCTTACTGCTCCATCACACGTAGTTCATATCATTCTAGTAGTTACATTGTAATTTCAATTAAGTAAAAGTTCAGTGCTTGTATTTTTGTGACCAGAAAATTTTATTCACATCTGAGCCACATAGTTAACCTTGAAGTCTTTTCCTCTTTTATACTTGGTTTTCCATGGAGTCATTAATAAGTAGTTTGTTTAGTCTTTAAATAATTATCATTAATTCACCTTCAGACTCTTTCCATCAGTTGTATAAATTTTCTTTCAAGATATTCCCATGAATAGAATTTTTTCATCAATTTAATCTTCTAGAACCTCTTTGATATGCTCCAGTGTGAGCCTGTTTCCTTCTGCGCTTAATATAGTGTTCTGTATTTTCACCATCATTCTGGGGATATCCTTTGCTTCTCTCCTGTGTTGGGTCCTTCTTTCCTGTATCTCATGTCTTCCTCTTCACTTGTGTATTTTGGTGGAAATCATCTACCAATAGGGCTCCTGATAAAGGATGCACGGGGATGAAAATTTTTAAGATCCTGCATGTCTGAAAATGTATTCATTTTTATCCTTACAGTTGTTTGATAGTTTGAGTATAGAATTCTAGATTAGAAGTCATTTTACTTGAGCATCTTGAAGCCATTGCTGAAATGCTTTCTACCTTTCAGTTTTATAACTCAAGATTAAAAATATTCTGATTCTTACACCACGTATAGACCTTTTTTTCCCCCTCTCCAGATTCTTGTAGGATCCCCTCTTTGTCACTAACATTCTGAAAGTTTTTGATGTGTCCTCATGGGGCTCTATTTTCACCCGTTGTGGTGGGCACTTTGAATCTGGAAACTCATGTTTTTCTAGGAAAATACTATTAAGTTATTTAATTGATGACTTCCTCATTATTTTCTCTGTTCTGTCTTTCTGAATCTCCTGTTTTTGGGATACTGGACTTTTTATATTAGCCTACTTTCCTGTCATCATTTCTCTTTGTCTTTTTGTTTTAATGTACAGGTGATTTATTCAACTTTATCTTCTAAACCTTTTATTGCTTTTTTTTTAAATTTCTGGTAAAATATACTTAATTTTCAAGAGCTTCACCCATCCTTGCTTTTGAATATTCCTTTTTTTTTTTTTTTAATGCTACTTTGTGCTTATTTCAAGATTGTATATCTTAATGGCTCTCTGAGGGTGTATCTGTGTGTGTATTTCTTTTTTGTGGTGAGATATACATAACAAAATTTTCCATTTTAACCATTTGTAAGTGTATAATCCAGTGGTACTGATCACACTCACAGTGTTGTAAAAACATCACCACTAGTATTGATTTTCAAAACTTTTCCATCACCCCAGACAGGAACTCTGTACCAGTTGAGGAATAACTTCCCAGTCCCCGTCCTCCCAGTAACCTCTCTGGTAACTGTGATCTACTTTATGTCTGTGCATTTGTTTATTCTTTATCTTTCATATAAGTGGGATCATATATTTGTCCTTTTGTGCCTGGCTTACTTGATTTAGCGTAATGTTTTCAGGGTTCATCCAGGTTGTACCTGTGTTAGACCTTCATCCCTTTTTATAGTGGAATGATATTTCATTGTATGTGTGTACCGCATTTTATCGTCCATTCACCTGTTGGTGGACACTTGGGTTGTTTCCACCTGTTGACAGTTATGAGCACTGATACAGTGAACTTTGGTGTAGAAGTGTCTGTTTGAGTTTTTTCTTTCAGTTTTTTTAGGTGTATTCCTAGGAGTGGAATTCCTGGGTTATATGGTAATGCTGTGTTTAACTTTTTGAGGCACCGCCAAAGTCTTTGAGAATATTAATCATGGTTTTTTCTTTTTTTTAACTTTTCTTCTTCCTGCAGTCTTTTTTCCAAATTGAGTTTTCTCTTTGTTTTGATCCGTATGTTTTTGTGCTAGACACTCTCAGCTATCTGATAATTCTTGCAGGTCCACTTTAAGAGGGACACACTAAAAACCTAATTGGAAATCTGAGTTTTGTGAGTGGGGCTTATTGACCATGGCCTTTTCTTTGGAGAAATTTTTTAGGTCTTTTACAGGCAGTCCAGTTCCCAGAGAAGACTACTGCCTGGAAGGATAAAGGCTGGAAGCCAAATAGGGAAAGAGGGCTGGCATGTGTTTGAGCAGCAGGCGGAATTACCTTCACCAAAAATTCCCCTGCTTTTAATACTTTTCAGCTATATAGACGAGTCCTAGAACTCTCTGTTTTATTCTCTTTAGAAAACAGATTTACCAGTTTTCTCCTGGGGTGGGGAGGAAGCAGTTGTTTGCTTTTTTTGGAGGGGATCTGGGACTTCAGCAGCTTTTCAGACAGATTTTGAACCAGCCTTCCTCCCTGTCCGCCTTCTACCTCAATTTCAGAGTGACCAAAAACCAAACCAAAGCTGTTGCCATTGAGTCGGTTCTGACACATAGCAACCCTATAGGACAGAGTAGAACTGCCCTGTATGGTTTCCAAGGAGTGCCTGGCGCATTTGAACTGCTGACCTTTTGGTTAGCAGCCATAGCTCTTAACAGCTACGCCAGTGGCATAATCAAGTCTTTGAGGTGGGGGTGGGGTGGTGGTGAGGATTTGTGATATGAAAAAGCTTAGTTCTTGGCTTTCCCTACTGATGACTTATTAAGTGTTTTGGAGGATCTACAAAGTCTTGTCCATCTGCTTTCCAGATTCCAGTTAAACAAATTTTGTTAATGTTTCTTCCTCTTCTCTCCACATTTTTGGAATTATGCCTTTTAAAAAAGGTTTTCTTTACTCTTCATTTAGTAGAGCTTTGGAAGAGAGCACAATTAGAAATGTGTGGTCAGTTCACCATGTTTTCCCAGAATAGACCTGTTTTTTGTATTGTATGAATTGTGTCACTGCCCAAGTGAGCGGAAAACATTTTAGGATCCCCCCCCCCCATAATTTTAGACACTCCTGTGTCCCGGCTCCCGTATCATTTGAAGGATTCACTGTTTTTTGTTTGGGTTAGATTAAAAAAGTGTGAGCATCTGAACTTTCCAGTGTTGAACACTGAAGATATAGATAGCGTTTGAAAACTTGTTCATGTTTTTATGTTATGTAGTTTCTCAGAAAATATACAGTATGGTTTAGGAGAGCTCATAGGCATGCATATAAAAATAAATGAAGGAGAAGAAAGCAAGCCTTCCCTAAGTATTTTGTATTCTCTGTGAATAAAGCTTCTTTTTTGTGTATAGTAGTGTTGGCCATTAAATCAAGTTTTTAAAATTTATTTTCAACCTCATATTTCCATTTCCATTGTGATTTTTATTGTCAAACAATTTTTTTTATCTCTCATCTGCCTGTGTAGCCAGTCTGTTTTGAAAAAAATTTCTGAGAAGCATGCTTTATAACACATACATTTACTACCCCAAATAAACACATTAGTATTTATCATATTAAGGATTTTTTTTTTTTAAGAAATAAAATTTCCTTTCTCTACTTCTTTTCATTCATTCTTCATCGATCTCCTGAGATAACTGCCGTCCTGAATTTGGTGTATATATGGTTCATATTTTTACATGTACGTGTATCCATAAAACACATTGTTTTTTAAAATGTACATAAATGCATTTTTTTGAAGTTAGTGTTTTAAAAAATGAGTTTTGCTTCCAAGTGTCAACTACTTAGAGATTGTTTTAACTGTTACTATGTGACATATCATCATATGGCTATGTAACATTTATTTCATCCCTTATTAATTAGACTTAGGTGTTATTTTTGCTTTTACAAACAAGGCTGCAGTGAATACGCTTTTATGAAACTCAGTGCACATGTGTGAGTTCCCTTGAGTTTTAAGAAGTGAAGTGAATGGTGTGCGCATTTTAACTTTATCAGATATTGCCAGATTGCTCTCCAAAGTGATTATGTCTATATATACTCTCACCAGCAGTGTACAAGAGTTCCCATGTACCCAGACTTTTGCCAACTCATAGTATTTGTGTGGCTTTACATTTTTTGCCTCTTGTGATGGTTACAGAATGGTATATATCATCATTTTAATTTTTTCTGAAACCTTATTTTTCTTTAATTTGAATCAGAGACTAGAATTGATAGCTTCTAAAAGTCTTTGTGAACTGAAAACATTGTTAAATTTGTTGTGATGTTTAAGTCAGTAGTGATCCAATCTCTATCTTATACCCAACTTGTTTTTCAGTTTGCTAATCCTGACTTCACACAGCCTATCTCAGAAGTTGTAGATGAAGTAATTCAGAATTGTCCTATTGATGTCAGACGTCCTCTCTACAAGGTCAGTAGTTAGAATCCAATTGTTATTCAAGGTCATACTTTTAAAAAAACTTACCTTACTATCCATTGTTAAAATATTAAGTTAAAAAAAACACCTTTTTTTAAAGGATATAATAGAATTTCAGTACTAAGTATTTAAAATTTATTCTTCTTTTTTAAGTAAAGGTCATACTTATTTTTTTCTTCTCCACTAATACAGAATATTGTCCTCTCTGGAGGCTCAACCATGTTCAGGGATTTTGGACGTCGCTTGCAGAGAGATTTGAAAAGAACTGTAGATGCCAGGCTGAAATTAAGTGAAGAATTGAGTGGTGGTAGATTGAAGGTTGGTTTTCTCAATTATTGGTGGGAAGGTTGAGGGTGCCTTGTTTATTGTAGTAGGGCTGGTGAATATTTGCCAGTGTTTATACTTACTTTCTTACCTATCAAGTACTCTAATGAAAAGTGGTTGTAGATCCATGTCCATGGTGTTCTTGAGAATTGAGTCCTCCATTGTCTGCATTTCTGGAAAATTGTCTTAGTTACAGCTGTCAGATTTTTTTTGATACCTCTCTCACAGATAACTTGTATATACTAGATTCTTTGCAGTACTCCAGAGATAATATTCTCTGTGAATCTCCTAAATTATAAATATCACGAAAGCAGGAGAAAGCAGAGTCGGGAGAGATGCTGTTGTTTTTTTGGCTAAGCACGCCTTCTCCCATTGTGAGGGCAAACAGCGGTTCGTCCAGGTGGCCGTTCTGTGACATGTCCTGGACCTTCGGGCTTGCTGTCAAAAAATCAGAGTTCTTAATTTTAAATTCTCAAATGTCTTGCTATATTTATGAGACAAATTTTTAGCAAATTTTATGTTTTATCCTTGTTAAATGTAGAATGTTGAAGCAAACCATTGATACAGAGGATAAGTTGCTAAATAAAATACACTTGTTTCAACTTGGAAAATTACCAAAAAATGAGGGCTCCACCTAAAACTACCACAGTCATTCAGAATTACTTAAAAGTAAAGAATATCAGTCTAGAGTTTGCTGCGTATTGAGAAATCGCATGACAACTGTTTTCAGCATCTAAACTTTATTTTAAATAAACTTAGTCCTTTATTACGTGAGCCTAATGCACATTACACATTTTTCAGTTTTTATTAGAACTAAGTGTTGAAGTAAATTGATTGTCTTAATAGTTTGGTTGTAGATATGTTAAGTAGTGGTTTAGTTTTTAATGACTCATTCCAGTTAAAAGGTATATTTTTTGGATGAAAAGTGAAATATTGTTGCGCCTCTGTCTCTGTACTGGCATGACTTCTACTTTTAATCAATCTGTTCATGTAATGTGTTTTTATAATATTGACCTTTTGTTTCTGATCCACCCCCCCGCCCCAGTCCCAACCAATTCGTTCACCTACCTAAAAAAAGTCAATGAGTTTTACCAGTGCACTTTCCAGTTCTCTGTGCTGAGAGTCATACTGATCACGTTGATTATGTGAACATAGCTTGTGTCGTTTTTTCAATTTTTTATTTTACGTTTTTGGTTTTCTCAATTTTTATTAGAAGACTTATGAAGTTGAAGTAAGTTGATTGTCTTAATAGTCTGGTTGTGGATATACTAAGTAATTCTCTAATTGTTAATGATTCATTCCAGATAACATGAAATGAAAACAAAAATGTGTGTTTTTTAGTATGGTATTTTAATAAAGTAAAAACTATTTAACGCATTTTTAATCTTCTTGTACATTTTTAAATAAAAAATGAAGAATTTTTCCCATCAGTGATACCAACTCTGTGCTGACATAAATAATGATTTAGTAAAAACTGTGTGCTGGAAGACTCTGCCACTTCCCTTTCATTTTATTTAATAATCGTTTTTATAGCTCTTCATAACATGTCTTCACTTTTATAGCTCTTCCTAAGGTACACCTTTATATACTATATCTGACTTTATTCTGTATTTAAATCTGTAATTTTTAATGACAACAAAATAGCTTCTTTTTTTTCAAGTAAGCCATTTATATATTTTTTCAATTTGGTAAATATATAACTAATATATATATATATATATATAACAAAAATTTGCCATTTTAACCATTTTTAATTGTAGAACTCAGTAACATTCGTTATATTTATCGTATTGTATAGCTGTGACCACTATATATTTCCAAAAGTTTTTAATCACTCCGAATAGAACCTTCCCATTCCATCTTCCTCCTAGCCTCTGTTAACCACTAATAAAGTCTTTATGTGTTTGCATATTCTGGATATGTCTGGATATATCATGTAAGTGGGGTCATACAATATTGTCTTTTTTGTTTCCGGCTTATTTCACTTAGCATAATGTTTTTAAGATTCATCCATGTTGTATCACGTACCAGAACTTCATTTCTCTTCATGGCTGAATATACCACATTTTGTTCATCCATTCATCCGCTGATGGACACTTGGGTTGTTTCCACCTTTTGGCTATTGTATATAATGCTGCAGTGAGAATTGGTATACAACCATATTTTTTTATGAGATGTAATTTTTTAAATCATTTTATTTTGAAATAATTTCATACTTCCAGAAAAGTTACAAAACTAGTAAAAGGAATTCTCATATACTGTTCACCTAGATTCCCCAAATATTAACATTTTATTACATTTGCTTTATCATTTTATTTATATGAATACTTGTATATACACATATACATACAAAATTTTTTTCTAAACTATTTGATAGCGAGTTGCAATACACCCCATTACCCATATATGTTTTAGCGTGTCCTTTCAACACGTTATAATTATCATGAAATCAACCTTCATACAATGCCTTTATCTAGCTATAGATCTAATTCAAATCTACCAGCAGTCCCACTAATGTCTTTTACAGCAAAAGGAAAAAAAGGTTTTTCCCTTGTTCTGGATCCAGTCCAGGGTTGCATGTCTCACTTAGTTATGCCACTTCAATCTGGAATAATGAGTAGTTTTTGACTTTCATGTCCTTAACATTTTTGAAGGGTGCAGGCCATTTATTTTGTAGAGCGTTCCTCACGATTAGCTTCAGATTATGCCCTTTTGGCAGTAATGCCACAGAGGTGATGTTGGATCCTTTGCAGTGAGTTGTTGGCAGTGGACATATGATGTGATTTGCCCCGTAGATGAACTTCGACCGCTTGGTTAAAGATGTGTCTGCCAGGTTTCTCTGCTATAAAGTTACTATAGTTACTGTCTTTTGGTTTCTATTTAATAAGAATCTTATGGGAAGATGCTGTCGGACTAGTAATTATCCTGTTTCTCGTCAACCACAAGTTTTAGCATCCATTGCTGATTCTTGCCTAAAATAGTTATTACTGTGGTAGTTACCAAATGGTGTTTTGCAAATTTCACCATCCCTTCTGTGTTTTTAGTTCTCGTTTTACTGTAAGGAAGAGCTTTCCCATCTCATTCATTCATTCCTGAACTCATGGTTTCTCGTTCTATGGGCTGTAATCCCTTAGTATCATTAATTTTGACACTTAACTTTTCTCAGGTTTGGCCAGTGGCTGCCATTCAGAGTGCCTCTTGTTTCCTTTTCATGCAGCCCCATCATTCTTATAGCATTGCCTTACTTTCTGGCACAGCTCATCTTGTGCTTTCCCTGTTCAGGCCCTGAAAGTCAGCCATTTTTTTCAAGCCACGCTTGTTTTCTTTTAGTGGAGAATGCTCTTAAGAAACTTAAGTTTTAGGTATCTTAAATGTGCTCATTAGTACTGCTCTCATTGTTTTCTTATCGGCTCAGCTGACAGCTAGAATGTGTGTGTGTGTGTGTACCCACATCTATGTCTAGTTCTCTAGCTATATAAATGAAAAACTATGAGTTCATCTGTTGCCTCCAGTTCCAGAATAAATATCACAGGGTTTATTCCAGATTTCTGTTTTTCCATATTTGTAATTCTCTTCTCTGACAGAAATCTGGCTCTCACTATTCACTATATTTATGTTTTGCTCAGTCCTAGAATGCATATATAAACCAGACCAAACCGATTGCCATCAAGTTAATTCCGACTCATAGCAACCCTATAGAACAAAGTAGAACTGTCCCATAGAGTTTCCAAGGAGAATACATACATAGTTTCAGAATTGTTAATACCACTGTGAAAAATAGCTCTACTAATTTGACTTCAATATTTGGTTAGTTTTTATCTTCAGCATGAACGTATATAGTTAAGATTCTGTGTTTCCAAGTCCTTTACTTCATTCTGCGTGTTTTTTAAAATAGTACTAGTGTAATTTGTTTCTGTTATATCCCAATTTGCACCATGCATCCCCTTCTTTTTAAATTTTATTTATTTTTGAATCTGTGGAATATTAACATGGTTCTAAAAATCAGAAATGTACAAAATAGATTCCCCCTCCATCCATTCTGTCCTGATCCATCCCCTCCACAGTGCTTCCGCTCTGCCTGGGCTGTAGATAACCAGTGTCAGTTGTTTCTGGCTTATATCTTGTGAATTGAGTTTAAATGTTATTTTTGTGTACGTGCATTTAAGGTGAGAGAGTTGAATTTACTACTGAAGTGATCTGATGTCTTTTTCAGCCAAAGCCTATTGATGTACAAGTCATTACACACCACATGCAGCGGTATGCAGTTTGGTTTGGAGGATCAATGCTGGCTTCCACGGTACGTAGGATGAAGCTTACTTTTAAAGTTTATTTTTTTAAATAGCAGAATCCATCAATACTTAGACACTTCAGAAGAATAAGGTAGATTCTTCTAAATTTCATCTAAATATTAAGAGTAGGAAAATTTTTAAATTGGATACACACACAGTATTTTAAAAAGTAGAAATTTGAATTTAATGTTCATGTTCTTAGCTTACTAAACATCTTTTTAGAGTGACTGTTTTATACTAGGTTTAAATTTTTCTGTAGGGAAAGTTCTTTTACCCTGTGGTAATACAGACATCAGCAAGTTATTTTTTCTGTGCAGATATTTAAAAGCTTTAAGGTAAAAGTTATCTGTTTTATTGCATAGGAAGTTGATGTTTAAAATTGAGTAAAGGGAATTGCACTAAGAACCTTCTCCCCAAATCAGAACAACTTAAAGCTTCTTTGGTGCTTTATTCTGGTAATGTACACAGTATTAAAAGGAAGCGGCTTTTATCTGAATTACTGAAGAACTGCATAACCTTGAACTTAAAACCATTCAGGAATAGGAGGCAAAAATGATACTGTTCCGTGATTGTAGTTATCTTCAGTTGTGCTATGTAACCTAGCTGAGTTTGTAATTTTCCCCTTTGAGAAATGAGGTGACAGAGCGCATAGAATGGTCTGTCTTTACCAGACATTGAGTGAGGAAGGCCACAGTTGGTTCTGTAGCATGACGAGGAGTAGTTTACTCTACCTTTGGTTAATGCTGTCACTTGAGATTATTGGTTCAGCGCACACAGCACGGGAAACCCGTAGTAGAACAGCCTAGACATTGGAGACTCGACCTTCCATTCCTCACAATGCCATAATCCTAGGAAAAATAGGTGTTTGGGGGCAGTGCACAGGAGAGGCATATGTTAAATGCTCCGTTTCAGCTCTGATACAGATTTATAGCTGAATTTAAGTCATGGTTGCTGGAATTTTATAAGCTTAGTTCAAGTACAGTGGGTGGTCTAATAAAAAATACTTTAGATTTAACCAAAACAATTATTTTAAAGGTTAAGGGTTTTTGACCTTTATAAAAATATGTTCTTTTATTTTCAGCCTGAGTTCTACCAAGTATGCCACACCAAAAAGGATTATGAAGAAATCGGACCTAGCATTTGTCGTCACAATCCAGTGTTTGGGGTCATGTCGTAAAACTGACTTCATAGTTATTGGGGTTAGGGAGGTGGGAAGAGATAATCTTTCTGATTGCCTGTTTTGTCTGGATGACTGGTTTTGAGGTTTTAAACCTGACTTGAAATAATAAGACCAAACATAATTATACAGGAATATTTTAATAAGTGTATCATCATGCGAATGTAGAGGAAAGCCAAAATGATTAAGTGTTTTTCTTTAGATTGAATATTTGAATCTTATGTGTCACAAAAAGAAGTGGGTTTTAGTTCTTTGTGTGCCCTGATATTTTGTATATTATTGAATTATCCAAGATTTGATGGGATTTATCAGTATGTAGATAGCTCTATAATGCTTGAATTGTACACTTCTTAGTGTACAGTGCAAGAGCTTGTTTATATTTCATACTTTTTATACTTTGAGGAAAAAAAGTCGAAGAAAAACTGTAGTATCTGAGGAAAAAAAAAGTGACCAAGTAAAGGATAAATTAAAAAAAATAATAATAATAACCTCATGAGACTCGGCATACACACTCAATGGGATTCCAGTTATTACCAGTTGCTTCCATCCCCCTCCGCCGTCCACCCCAGTGGTTTTCGTTGCAAGTGCTTTTGGAACTAAGAAGCTAGTGTCTTGGATTAATTGATGCCTGCTAGTGCTTCTTGATTACTCACATTCTGTTTTTTGCTCTGAAAGAAAAGTAAAGATAAGACTGTTGTTGGACCAGTATTGCGGTTCCGTAGTGTCATTTCTTATAAAAAACAAAACAAAACAATAATTTGATTATCAAAATTGGTGTATTTAAAGTCTAACACCATTCTAATAAAGGCACAAATTTCTTTTTAATACTTGTTTCAAGCTCTTTAATCTCTTTATAAGTTAACTAATAAATCTGTTTTCTTCTACCCTCTGTGGTAGTTCTTGAAAATCACAACAGTTGGTTAGCAAGCTGACTTTTTTATGTGCTCTATACAAATAATTGTGAATTTTAATATGTTGAGTGCTTTCATTTTGATAACTGGATCTCCATTTGATATTTTCATTTGTATAAGTCATTTGCAGTTTGAAAATTTTTTTAGTGCCAGTCCCTGACATATCATGGAAAGTTAATTTTCTTTGCATTTTAAAATATCTGAATCATGAAGAAAAAGTGGTGAAAATAAATTAAAACTGAATTACCTTTTCTAATTTTTTTTTTTTTTGAAGCAATGTAATTCTTTTTTGTGTTTGTGTATTTGATGATTTCTATTCTTGTTGGAACAGTGGTATCCACTGGAATCTATAATGCGTGGCAGAAGATTTCTTGTGAGCTTAACATCTTGCCAGTTATTTATAGAATACTAAAATGGGAGATACTATATAGGGTTTTTTGTAAACAATATTGTGTTTTCGGTGAAGGTTTACACAGCAGTTTAGGTTCCCGTTCAGCAATTTCTACACAAATTGTTCAGTGACATTGATGACAGTCTTCACAATGTGTGAACATTCTCATTATTTCCTTTCTGGTTGTTTGTTTTGATTAATCTAGTTTCCCTGTCCCCTTAAACGTTCTCATTGTTGACTGTTTGGTTTTTGTAGGATTTTTAGAACTGAAACAGTAACATCAGTGAACACTTGAACTCCGCTATCCATGAAAATAACCAATAAGATTAGTATACCTCTGTCCAAAAGTTAAAGACCAATTAAAGTACTTTTGTTGTTTTTTACTATATAGAACTGGGGAGTAAACTTTAGCTTTCATTTAGAGTGAATCTGGATTTTAAAACTTTATTAATCGTTTATTTGACTCAATTCTTTGAGTGTGAGAGTAATGAACAGACTGTGTCTAGTAGTAGTAGTTGTATCAAAGATCTCTTTTTTAACTTGAAGAAACATTAACACAAACATTGTAAACAAACTAGTACCAAAAAGTATTTGGTGAAAAGTAGGTTTTTTTGCCCACCCTAGCCTTTCCTCGTCATTGTTGACTCTTTGGTTTTATTAGAAATGTCTTTATGTGGTCTTATAATTTTCTGTGCTTTTAGAAACCTATGCAGCTCCCTTATTTTACATAAATAGGGGCTTACTGCTGTGTATACTCTTCTGCACTTTGCTTTTTCAAAGATCTTTTGATACAGAACTAAGTTGATAAGCATTGAAGATTTTATCCTTCGGGCTTCCTCAAGTATTATTAGTGTTGTTATAAATACTTTTTTTCCACCTAGGATGGTTGAGTAGTAAATGAATAATCTAGCAAGACATGTTTACAAAGCTGTTGGTTACAATCTCAGGCATATGTGTATAAAGATATTCTTAACTGGTTAATATGAAAATGTGAATGCCAAAAACTTAACTTTAAGCTTACACTTACTTGGAGAAATAAGCCTTGGCCTTTCCTGTGTGGTTCCTGATACCCTATCCCTATTGCTCTACTTTTAGAGAAGTGAGCTATAAAATGGTAGAAGCTGCACTCCTGCTTCTTTACATCTCTCCTGTGATTATATAACATTTCTTCAACTTACAGCAACTGTGGTTGTAAATGTGCACTTGGTTGGAGTTTGGCAAAGATGAATTCAAATTTGGACACTGATTCAATGTCAGGCAGCATTAAAAAAAAAAAGCCCATTTTTGTTAAGTCTATTCTGACTCATAGCGACTGTATAGGACAGAGTAGAACTGCCCCACAGGGCTTCCGAGGAGCGCTTGGTAGATTCGAACTGCCAAACTTTTTGGTTAGCAGGTGTAGCTCTTAACCACTGCGCCACCAGGGTTTCCAGGCAGCATAGTACCTTGGAAAAGCACTAAACTGAGGCCAGAGATTGAAATTTTTATTGTGGTTCTACTAGTTGGTGATATAGATCCCTCAACTTTGGTTTTTCCTTCCTTCTTTTTTGGTTGAAACATGGAAGTATATTTGCATAATCTTGGAGAAATTCCTTTACCTCTCTGGGCCTTAATTCAATTTATATATAAGATAGAGGTGTATACTGGATTAGCAATGCTGTTTTTATGAGTTGTGAGAATATAACCCAGCTTTTTCATTTGTAGTAGTAAAAGTGTTACCAGTCCATTTTTAAAAGGCAGGGCTTTGATCAATTGGGAGAGATAAATGGACACAATTAAAATAGTTGATCATTACCTTACTTGATGCCTTCTCTTTAGCAAGCAAGCTTTCACAATGTAACTCTTAATAAATGGCATATTCTGTAAGTAATCACGCTCTTCTGATCTATCTTCCTTTCTGATGGGAGATAAGGTAGTTGCGTGTTCAGGTGCCCAGTACAATTTTTTGGTTTGTTTTTCAAGCTACTTCAGATTGAAATAATGGAAGATCTTAACTGTTCTTACAGATATTTCTAAAAATATCTTTAGGTAATATTGTGAAATATACGGAATGATAGGCTATCTCAGTCTTTGTTCTGTGTAGTCATGTGTCGCTCAACATCCGTGATACGCTCTGTGAGATAGATGTTACATGATTTGGAAGCTGTGTGAACACCATATTATTTGCTGGGACAAATAACGTCCCTCTGCAAGCTACTGTCCATTTAATATCTGGCAGTGCAGTCGCTTTGTGTGTAAGACATACTGTCTTAACGTGCAGAAAGCTGCTGTGTTCACTACATCCGGTTATGCCTGCTACGTCCCGTTCTCCGATCGAAATTGCTGAACTCTGTTATAACCTGCGACCATGTATATGCGGTCAGGCGTTGCCCAAACAGATGTTACGCAGCACGTGACTGAACTTATTTAAAAAAAAAGTTTTAGTGACTATATCTGTATTAATAGAAACTGTCTCTCAGGTAAACCTAAGGATATACCAGAGTATTTATAACAATATTGAAGAAATTATTTGCAGTTTAAAAGCTTATCTATATAGTTGTAAAATGTTGCTGTTCCTCTAAATACTGGGTTGTAAGTAATAAAATCTAGTGTTTTCCTGATTTTCTTGACTCCTGTAACCCCTACTCCTTGATCTTTTGTAGTTCGTAATTACCATGCGTATGTATGTTTTATAGCTCTGGTGCAGTACCTTCTTTAACTGTTAGTGCCCAGATTACCAAATCAAGTTAATTGGGTACTAAATATATTAACTAGAATACTTGTAAACTGAAATACATG
The DNA here is from genome assembly GCF_030014295.1 of Loxodonta africana. Lineage (NCBI taxonomy): Eukaryota > Metazoa > Chordata > Mammalia > Proboscidea > Elephantidae > Loxodonta > Loxodonta africana. The sequence continues at coordinate 118,118,259 of NC_087347.1, forward strand.
CAGAATGTAGGAGTGAAACTTCTCCTACTCAGATAGAAATCTAACATTTCAGTGTAATAGCATTTATTATGTATAGTTGGCTAATGACAGAGTTTTTATCAAGAAGCTATTGAAAATTTCACAACACATCCCGAAAATAAGTACTTTCTTTTTGTATTAGGTCCTTACCACATCTGAGTTGACCTTTAGCAAGAATTTATAGATCTCTTAGAGACTCCGAGAAGATTTTTAGACTTCAGTGAACAAGGAGTTCTGCTACTCATGGTTGATAACTCCTCAATACTGGATAGATGCTTAACCCTCTTCTGCATAATTTGTTTTCCAGTATACCAGACCCTGTATTATAACCCGTCTTGATAACCTAAACCAAGGAGCCTGGGTGGCGCAAGTGGTTTACAATCAGTTCTAACCCACTCAGCAGCTCTTTGGAAGAAAGGTGTGCTGATTCGCTTTCATAAAGATTATGGCCAAGAGAGAACCCTGTGGAGCAGTTCTACTCTGAAACGCACGGAATCGCCATGAGTCACAATCAACTCGATGGCAACAATTTTGGTCTTTTTAAAATTTTAACAAAAATAAAATCTGTGGTTGTCTTTGGTATTCTCAATGCCATGGTCTAGTTCAGCTGATGCATTTGGAACTTGGGAGCTGAAATTAAATTTATTTGAGTTAAGGATTGTATCAATGTTCCAGTGGTCACAGGAGCAATAAAAGAACAAAGATAAAAATGAATGGTTTAGAAAAAGTGGCAATTAAAAAAAAAAAAACCTGAAAGAGGAAGAGTAGTATTCTGTTTGAGTCATCAAATGTTTATTCTTGACTGTTTTCTGTTGTTCACAGCACTTTTGATGACATACTTTTTGCATATTAAAAAATAAAATCAAAATCAGGTTTCACATTTATGACTCATGTTACCTGTATACAGTATGAAATTTAGGGCCTTCAACCCCCTGAGTCATTTATTGACCGGCTCCTGTGGTTTAGGTACTCTACTGAAGCATTCCTTTCTGAGCTTAGAGGATAATGTAATACTAAAAACAGTCTCAGAGGAGTGAGGAATATTTTGTCCAGAATGGATTTCAGAGAGATATCACTAGCTTAGAACTTCTCTTTATGAAGATGATTGTTACTGTTTGAGGAAAAAAATCTAGCTATGTAAGATGACAGTTGTTACAAAATAAAGTGGGCTTATGGTTGAAAATTAGTTATTTTGTGTGCTCCTGAAGTTTTTACTTAAAAATAAAGATAAATGTTAATACCCAACACCAGTTGAAGAAAGTAGAATCTGTCTTACTCATTTGGTATTTCTAGTACCTTTATGTATTGCATGACACATAGTGGTGACTCAGTAAATGTTTGACAGATGAATGAATGAATAAAACCCATTTTTCATTTTGAAAATAAAAATGAGTCACGTCAGTATTCAGTTGATTTCTCATTATTTACAGTAAGGTTTTTTTGTAAAGTACTTGTGAACACTAAATTAGGGAACACTGAAACAGCCTTTGTGCATTGTTGTTAGGTGCCATCGAGTCCATTTGATTTTCAACTGATAGTGACCCCGTGTGACAGTAGAGCTGCCCCGTAGGGTTTTCTTGGCTATAATCTTTGCAGAAGCAGATAGCTGGCCAGGTCTTCCATGGAGCCGCTGGTGGGTTCAAACCTCAAGCCCATCAAGAGGCTTGAATTTTTGCTGTTTTTCCGCACGCGCATATGCACAAATGAGCACAAAAGTGCTGCAGTATTGACTGTGAGGTTACATTTTCGTGAGTAGGGGAATCCTCAGGTAGGAACTTTGCGGGTAATGAGAATCTACTGTACTAGTGACTGTTCCTTTAAAAAATCCATGTTTGCCAGGGTACTACATTATCTATCACGCTAAGGTTATGCCTTAAAAATGGCGATATTTTATATAAAACAGTGGGGAATATTGGTAATCGTACATATTCTGAAGTAGGTCTTACATAGTTCTTGGACCAGGTTTTTGGCCCTTTTGAGATGTCTTACTGTCATGCTCTAAATCAGGGTGCTGTATAGTGACAATTGAAATGCCCTGAAATGTTATAAAATTCAAGATCAACTGTAGAAACACTGCTAATTTCTAGCCCTGGCCTTTAATGATCAATTTTAATTTTCTAAATCCTATTTTAAAACCAATTAATTTAGAACTGATGACTTAATTAAAATTTTCCTTAATTTCTGATGAGTAAGATCTAGTGGCTTGGTAAATTGTTAACCTTCTTTGGAGGCTTATTAGAAAGTTGATATTGGAATTGTAACCATACATGTTAAAAAAATTTTTTTTATTAGAAATACATGGTGCCTTTCTCAAATCTTTAGGAATCCACTGTTCAGAGGTTTGGACAATAAGAAAATCTGAGACTTATATTCTGATGTCCTAATGCTCAGATGGGATGATGCCATTTGTATTTATGGATGACTAAGGCACTTTACACGGCAGCTTCTACTGGAATGTACTGATTTCTCTTCCCCAAGGCCTTGAAATATGAATACAATTTTGGTACGTGGAGAGTAGGTAGGAAAAATATTTTAGGTATGGAAGAAAAAAACTTGAATAAAAGTTACTGATTGGGGGGAGAGGTGAGCATGTTGCAATTATAAAGTTAGGAGAAGCATGGGGGATGAGACTGGAGGATGTCTGTTGAAAAACTTACAAATTGATGCAGTCAAGGTTGAAATCACACAAACATAATTGACAGCAATAGCATGAATTTTCATGGTTTGGCCATCTAGTTCAACTCATATTTTACAGATGAGGAAACAGACTCGAATATTTTAAGAGAAACTTCGTACATGCCAAAAAGTCATTAGTGGCAGAATAGAACTTGCTGGCAATAATGATTTTTTTAGACTTTATTTATATTGAATAGCATATAGTTTATTAAATTTTTTTTCCCCCCTCAAAAAATTTGGCAGCATTTCTTAGCCTCTCTGGCTGTCAGGGATTGAATTATGTCCCCCCAATATGTGTGTATTAATTGGGCTGGGCCATGATTCCCAGTATTGTGTGATTTTCCTTTATGTTGTAAATCCTGCCTCTATGATGTTAGTGAGGGAGGATGGATGGCAGTTGTGTTAGTGAGGCAGAACTCAATTTACAAGACTGGACTGTGTCTTGAGGCAATCTCTTGAGGTATAAAAGAGAGAAGCCAGCAGAAGGACAGGAACCCCACACCACCAAGAAAGCAGTGCCAGGAGCAGAGCGCCTCCTTTGGACCCAGGGTCCCTTCACAGAGAAGCTCCTAGTCTGGGGGAAGATTTATGAGAAGGCCAACAGAGAGAAACCCTTCCCCTGGAGCTGATGCCCTCAATTTGGACTTTTAACCTACTTTACTGTGAGGAAATAAACTTCTCTTTGTTAAAGCCGTCCACTTGTGGTATTTCTGTTATAGCAGCACTAGACGACTAAGACACTGGCTTATTGGGAGAACTAATAACTACATTACCATGCTATATGCTGTTACTAGAGAGAGGCATCCAGTCACAGCTTTGTCTACCACATCACACATGATGCTCATAGTTAACAGGCTAAAATATGGAGTTAACAGCAAGAGCCTAAAACCCAACCAGCCAGCCTATTTGATTGGACTTTATGAAGTAGTGATCCCTTTTTTTTTTTTTTTTAAGGGCACTGTATGCAGGGCAACCATTGGGACTTAACACTGTCCCAGTCCAGGCCAAGGACAATGTTTGAGTTCTTTCACATTCTGACCAGGTACTGCCAGCCAAATTCATGCTAGACTTGCGTTTAGATTCCACTAATACTGAAAGTTAGACTTGTGAAGTGACATACTGGATCTTTTGTGAGTTAGGAAGTACCTAGCCTGGTTTTAAATTCTGGGAAAGCATTTTTAGGCTACAGATGAAAGTGACGCTTGTGATAATGTTATGAAATATAAGGTGCGACATGGCAAATGCTCAAATATTTGTTGAATAAAGTCTGAATCTAAAAGGACTTTTGGAAATAGTTATTTCTGGTCCTCCCACTGTTTTGATCTCATAATTAAGAATACAGTACAGGCAGGATGATACCTGTTTTTAAAATAGGCCGCATGTAAAACTCATTTACACATCCATTTATAGTTGTCTTTTCAAAATTCATCTCAAGGTGGCCCATTGAAAAAGTGGGTCAGTCCCAACATGTATGCATGTTTTAGCCTCAGGATCAAGGATCTGCTAAGGCTCACACATTTAGGTTACATTGGAGTTGTGTGTAGATTCACAAGACCCTGGTATATCTCAAAGGAAATATGGTTCTTTGGTCTGAGCAGTACTATATTTTCCTACCGGTTTCTCTTTCTTCACCTTTATAAAATGGAAAGTTGCAATTCTGTGTATATTATTCTTCAGGGTACTGGAAGCATGAATGAAATGGTTGTAAGCACTTTTATTTGCCCTCAAGAAGGAAATGACATCATTTAGTCATCAACATTCTAGTATTCTTGAAAGAACGAACAAAAGAAGTACGGCCAGAATGCTCCTTAGAAGCTAGGATGGTGAGACTTTGTCTTAACGTACTTTGGACTTGGTATCAGGAGGGACCAGTCCCTGGAGAAGGACATCATACTTTGTAGAGGGTCAGCAAAAGAGGAGGACCTTCAATGAGATGGATTGATACAGTGGCTGCAAGATTGTGCGGATTGTGCTGGACCGGGCGGCGTTTCGTTCTGTAGTACATAGAATTATGAGTTCAAACTAAGTGGCACCTAACAATAACTTGCCATTGACCTGTTTTACAGAGAGGAAGAGGTATTAGACAATTGACTTACTCAAAGACACTTAGCAAGAGATAGAAGAAGTGGCAGGTGGTAGTGGCTTTTAAGCTTAGTCCTTTAATCCACCCACTAGATGTCTCTCTTTCCCCCTTTATCCATAAATGAATATATTTCATTTAAGTTTGCTGCTAGCAGAAGTAAATTGAATTTGGGTTATAGAAATAACACACTTCATTTTCTTGTTTAAAGGAGGCCATTTTCAGCAACGTACCTATGGCTTCAGTAAAAACAAAGATCAACAATGATCACAGTGGGATTTATTGACCAGTAGCTATAACATTCCGTATGCTAAACATGGTTCCCGGTGCAGTGAATATAGCAGTGAACAAAACAGACACGGGCCCTGCCTCTTGGACCTTAAAAAGATGATAGTCAAGCCACAGAAAAATGTTCACGTTCTTGCTTTAAGGAAACCCAGAAAAGGTAGGAGATTGGGTAACATTCGAAATTTTTTTTTTTTGGTTTAGACACTGTACAATTTTTCCAGTGATAGAGATGGTTGAACAGATGTAAAGTTAATTGCAAACTAAAACCCATTGCTGTTGATTCAGACTCATTTCGACCCTATAGGGCAGAGTAGAACTGTACTGTAGGTTTCTGAGGTGGTAGATCTTTACAGAAGCAGACTGCCACATTTTTGTCCTGTGGAGCAGCTGGTGGGTTTGTGACGCTGACCTTTCGGTTAGCAGCAGAGCACTTTAGCCACTTTGCCACCAGGGTCCTTGTTAATTGCAAAGTCAACTAAAAAATGTTAAGTTAGACTGATCTCCTACCTGAATATTTAAATGGGTGTTGTGGTGCAGTGAATTAATATGGCCCTTCTCGCCATTCATGGTTTTATGGGTCCTACAAAGTGATTGGGTGGGACTATGCAAATAAGGTTCATGTCACCCACCAAGGAGATTGGACAGTTTGCTAACAATGCAAATAAGGTGCATGGAACCTTCGAGAGGGATTGGATCATGAAAACAAGGTATATGGAACCCCTAACGAGGACTGATCAGTTTTGCCATCTTGCTAGGCTTAAAATAAGCCATCCCAGAAAATAGGAAAGGGAAACCTCGCTACCACCAAGAACAGCTAGGAGTATTTCCGGATTTGTAACATGATCCAGGACTCAATTATTTCTCTAGGTATAGTGTGTTTTACGTGTATCAAACTGAATCCTAGATAATGCCATGTTGCTTTTGTTTCATACAGAACTAACCATAGGCGCCCTGATCCAGAGATCCTTTATAAGGTGAGCTTTAACATGCCAGAGGATTGTGATTTCAGATTTAGATTCATAATACACTTATTCGAGATATACCCGCCTCTCTATTCTAATGGTAATTTAGAGTGGTTAGTTATTCCTCACAGAAAATCTTTGTTCTAAAACTGATTAACGTCAGCATATAAAATTATATCAAGAATCAACTCGAAATTACTGGTGTTCTGAGAACCACAGGCATTATGTGTGTACTCTGGGTCGCCTACACCCTTGGCTAGATCATTTCCTGTTCCAGAGCGGCTCTCCTGCTTAGGCCCATTACAGACTTAGAAATGAGCAACCACAGCAGAAGGTAGTGCCAAAAAGCTCCTTAAGTAAGTGGCTGTGGAGAGTTGAGGCATTTAAGCCGAAGTAGCAAGCAAAGAAAGTTACATTTTTATATTTAAAAAACCAGCATTTTTCTTGCCTCCATGTTCTGTCATATTCTCCCAGAGTGTCCTTATAAAACCTGCAAAACGGACTCAAAATATCATAAGCCTAAAGCTGACTCTTTTTTTTTTTTTTTGAAGTGAAAGCGAAGAGATTTATTTGGGAAACAGAGCAGCCAGGCTGGGAAATATAGTGTAATGCAAGTTCAGAGTGTGTCCAGTTCACTGGAAGAGCGATGGATCATTTATAGAGTAAAATGGGGGAGGGAGTACTTAACCACAGTCTCAGGGGGATTTTCACAAGCATGAGTCTGGGGGTGTAAAAGAGTGACAGGACAATCACAAGGTAAAGTTTTACACTGTTAGTTGGTTTATGTTCTAACAGATTTCTTGGAGTTAAACTACTAAGAAATTTTATGAGATATCTATTTTATGTATACATTCCCTGGGGCATGCTGCACAAATATTCTCTGCCAAAGCTAACTCTTGAAGAATACCCCCGTCCCAGGCTGTCGTGTGTTTAGGGCATGGCCTTTCAGATGAAGGTAAAAGCTGCCGGAGGTTACATACAAAGAATCGTGTTCTGAGAAATGGAGTAATTGTCTGTTTTTGACAGCACAAACATGTTTTTTAGGTAGGCTAGAGACACTCAGGAGCCCTGGTGGCACAAAGGTTAAGAGCTCGGCTGCTAACTGAGAGGCTGGCAGTTCAAACCCACCAGCCTCTCTGGGGGAAAAAGACCTGGCGATCCGCTTCCGTAAAGATTACAGCCTCAGAAACCCTATGGGGCAGTTCTACTCTCTCACATGGGCCTCAATGAGTCAAAAATCAACTCGATGGTATCTAACAACAACAACAGATATTTGGAGTGAGGGAGCCTTCCTTAGGCTTCTCAAATTACCCCAAGCTCTAGGACCCTGCTGTGGTAAAATGTGCGTTGTAGCTGCTGCCGCAAGAGGGGGCTGCACACATTAATAAAAACAAAAGGGTCTTTTACATCAAGAGGCACTGCTGGCACTTGTCATCACAGCTGCTCTGAATGTGTGTCTTATGTGTCAGCCCTGAGATGAAGCTCAGTGAGCCTGGGCGTGGCTGATGGCCAGGACACGGACAAACACCCGGGAGGGACTTCTTTAAGGATGCTTTCCATTTAGTAACCTAACTGTTGGCTGATAAACTTGTTGCTTGCAGTTTAGTGCAATGCAGAACTCTGTCAGACGGGACATTTTGTCTCATTTCACCCAGATCCCAGTGAGTTTATTCAAAAATTAGTAAACGTATAGAGAGATTTCTCTTTCCTTCAGTCTTGTGAACAACAGCTTTTTGTGCGGTCTGTCCTCTGATTCACACCCACCAGACCAATGTACAAACAGCCCCTAGCAGTGTGTTAACATGCCATGATGAGACGAAGTGGAAAGTGTTCTATGACACAAAGGCCCCTCACTTAGGGGGTCCTGAGGGGTTAAGAACAGTTGTCCACTCCAAATGCTTTCATTCTGTTCTCTATAATGGGCGTGATTGTTTAATGGTATATTTGAGCTGAGATGGTTGAACATACATTATTTGAGCAATAAAAACTTGGTAAGCTATGCTTTTTTAAACAATTAGTGTACGCCTAGGGTGGGTTAAGACAGGAAAAGCTGGCTGGCTGTCACCATCCATAAAAAAAGGCACAATCTGAAAGACGCTGGTTTGAAAGTGTCATACTGTTTATGTAAGCGGGGTGTACACACAAGGCCTTGTGCATAGCTGTTTCCTTGGAAGGCTCCCTTTGTAGCCGCAACTTAGTTGAATGAATTCTTATTGAAATTCTATTAAAATGATGTTTCCTCTCACTGAGGAAGACTGGCCTGCCTTCAGTTTAGCAGGTAGGGAGCTCTTTTGGCTGTACTACTAGAGGTTCCTGCTTGGCCATTTGGCTTGACCGCTCCTTGGAAACACTGTGGGGCAGTGCTACTCTGTTCTATAGAGTTGCGATGAGTCGGAATCGACTCGATGGCACCTAGCAACAACAACAACAACAATCTCCTTCGGGTTTTTTTGGCCTTGATGTGCCCTCTTTGATAAACCTGGAATACTGGTATTTCTGGGTAGTCAAATTTAGTCCTAAAAATAATTCTGAGCATCTGCCATGTGGGAGATGCTGTGCTAGACCTTGACGGGGCTAGATCGCTGTGTATTTATAGCCCAGCGTGGAGACAGTCCGGAGCACTGCTGACCAAAATGCAGGGCAGGGTGAGCTTCATGTTCTAATAGAGGTGACAAAGGAAAAATTGGCGCAACTGAGAAAGTACACATCTCCCGGTCCTTCATCAGACACAGATAAAGCCAGCCAGGAAGTTAACAGGAAACAATATTTCTCCCAAGGACACGGTGCAGCTACAATGTGTCCTTAACAGCACCCTTCTTTGAGTGACTACCACTTTCTTACTGGGAGACTTTGTTCTCTAAAATCGTAGACACTCTGGAACTTTGCTGTTGGAAATTGTATCAGTACAGATGAAGCATCCCACTTTTACCTAAGGCACTTTGACACAGGGAAGCAGCCGTGGTTTTCAAATGAGATGCAGAGCTTTCAGGCAAGGGGTTCCTAGAGGCAGCATTCCACAACTATCTTAACTTCATAGTTTTCAAGGGAGCAGGATGCTAGGTCCTCTTTGCAGTACAGACCTGATGCTCAGTCCTTTACATGCAGCTCTGCTTTGCTCTAAGCCTATCACAGGGCTAGTTCAATTAGATTGCCCCTAAACTCCACCCTTCCCCCAAATCCATGGTTCCTCCCTCGCGCAGTCTTCCTCATTGTAAACCAAAACCAAACCCGTTGCGGCGTAGAAATGCCTTATATGGTTTCCAAGAAGTGGATTCAAACTGCTGACCTTTTGTTTAGCAGTAGCTCTTAACCACTACGCCACCAGGGTTTCCTTCCTCCTTGCAGTGGGTTAGTAGACTTGACTTTGTGAGATTATATGCTTGTTGCTGGAGCTCTTAGGCTGACTGGGCAAGGACAGAAGGACACTCCAAGTGCAAAGCACAAAAGGGTAGAGAAAGGGATTTTAACTGAGTAGTCAGGAACCCCTCAAAGAGGCAGTTGCATCAATAATTGATAAGATCTCACTATTTTTAACAGTTTATTTTTATATTGCAGATACAAGACCAAGTAAACTATATTGATTTTTTTCTCTTTTGATAAAGCTCAATTTAGAATTATATGTATGTGTGTATGTTATGTCTATGTTATATAAATATATATGCCATATGCTGCAGTGGGTGTATTTACATAAATACACATATAATATATAACATATATATTTACATAATGTACATGTAACATAACATCCCTGCACTTTTTTTCCTCCACTTTTGATGGTTTTGTGTTTAGATCACTTGTCTCCCACAAAGTGATAGGTGTTCCTGGAGAGTGGAGTCCCTGCTTAAAATGCTGACCGTTTTCAGTGCCTGGACTAGCACTGGGCACCCAGTAGATGTTCAATACCTACTTTCCATATTGAATCAAAAAGCTTCCTGTCTTGGTTATTTTCTCGAGACTTTCCCCAAGTTTGAAACCTAACAGATTGTCTGTGGTATCCTCTTCATCACAATCCCACCTCTGCCTAATAAAGCACAAAATACCCTTAGGCAATGCGGCGCTGTGCAATTGAAGCTCTTTATAGCTCCATTTGTCTGCAGTCACCTAAATGTCAATGGATGGATGTGTTTGTCGTAATGTGCCGTGAGAGCAAATAAGCCCCCAGTTACCAGTATTGTTAGAGATGAAACAGATGCACGAGAACTCAGAGAGGTGATATGCTGTCAGATCCCACTCTGAGGAAATACAGAGTGTCATTTGCAGTAGAAAATGTGCAGAAGTAAATGCTCAATTCCTCACCCCAACCTAATTTGCTTTTCAAACATTTGCACATTCACATTTGTTTATCCGCTGCTTCCATCAAGACACAGTGAGATAAACCATTAATTAAAAATAGCTCGGGAAGAATGAAATAAACCTATCACAAAAGGACAAAGATTGTATAAAAAGTCAAGAAAAGGCAAATGCATAGAGACCAAAGTTTATTAGTGGTTACCAGGGGTGGGAGCAAGGGGATAAAGGAGGGTTAATGGTGATGGAAAAATCCCATTAAGGGTAGGGTTGCTCAGACGATTATTGTAATTGCTCTCAAGAAATTGTAAACGTGTAAAAAGTTGAATTGGCAAAAGTTGTGTGAACTTTTGTGTGAACATTATTTACAACAATGACCAAGGGGGAAAAAAAAAAAGAGCTGCTGAGGCTGCTTATGTACAAACAGTTCATGGGGTTTGGTTCCTTGGTTTGGAGTTTTGGGGTTGTGGTTACATGGGACATCCCCATCAATTGGCCTAATAACATGTTAAGTGCCTCTGTTCTACCTCCTAGTTCATTGGATAATGCCTGGGGTCTTAAAAGCTTGCGTGTAGCCATCCAAGTCTCAACAATTGGTCTCTATTCACTTGGAGCAACAGAGGAGGATAGAGAGTCAGGAATAAGAGGAAGATATGGAATGTGTGGCTAATTGCCTCTGTGAATAACTGCCTCCTTTGCCACGAGACCAGAAGAACTGGAAGGTGTCTTGCTATCATTACTTAACATTTTGATCAAAGATTCCATAGAAGAATCTGATCAAAAGAGGGAAAATGCAGAACAGAATTTCAGATTGTCATGGACTGTAGACTTCCCCTGAAACTATTGCCCTGAGATAATCTTTAATTAAACTTTAAACCAGAAATACCCCCTGAAGTCATCTTCAAACTGAAAAGTAGTTTAGGTTAACTAGTGAAAAAAAGGTCTGCCTTGAGCGTTACGCTCCTTTAAGAACTATCTGTATGGGATCAAATTGACAACAGCAACTTGAAAGATTAGATAGGAACCTTAGGGGGCAGTGAGTTTATGATGATAAAGGAGGAACAACTCAGAAAAGGAGGGTGAGAATGGTTGCACAACTCGAAGAAAATGGTGTCACTAAATTGTAGGAACTATTGAATTGGTGTGTGTTGTGGTGTGTATATTCTCAATAACAATAAAAAACTTAATAAAATTTAGGAAAGAAAAAATAACTTGGGAAAACCACTGAAGAAATTAATAGATCTGAATAGACAGCATAGAAAAAGCAGCCTCAGTTTACTAACTGTGACATCCTTGTGGACCACGACATTTATGTAGAGGATTGGTGGAAAATAGAAATTTCTGGTGCTCAGTTGCCAGGAGGAGGTCTATGTCATGGTTCCCCCTATACCAAGAGTAAAACTTTCCCTTACTTGAAACATAGGTACCAGGGAGCTCACCTATTCAGAAAATGAGTGGAAGGAGGAACTAACAGAGAAAGCCTTTTGAGTAGCTGAAAAAATATTAGCCCATGCTCTTTCCTCACAGTGGCGCTCCCGAGTTCACGGGGTATTTATTTACCAGAATATTGTCCAGCTCACTTGCTTTGGACATGTCATCAAAGGAGGGATTAAGTTGCTGGAGGAGAACATCGTGTTTGGTGAAGTAGAGGGCCAAGGAGAGTGTGGGCGAGAGACCCTTGGTTAGATGAATTGGCAAAATCGACACAAGGATGGACTCGAACATGCTGGCAATTGTGAGGATGATGCTGGCTCAAGCAATGTTTTGTTCTGTTGTACATGAGGTTGCTGTGAGTCAGAGTCCACTCCATGGGAGCTAACAGCAACAGGCTCCTATTTATAGAAGAGAAAATTGAAGTTTAGCAAGGATGAAAGACTTGACCAAGGTGTATCGGTAAGATCCTTTTGGATGCAAGTAACAGAAAAATCTAATTCAAATGGATTAATTAAATACTGAAAACATCATGTCGCATTAGTCTATAGGCAAGTAGCTCCAGGACTGATTAATTTAGTGGTCCACTGGCATCCTCAGGAACCCAGTTTCTCCCACCTTTCTGCTGGACCCTCCTCAGCATGGAGGCTCTGTCCTCCGGCTGTCCCCTCCCATAATTGGCAAATGGCTGTTGCAGTGCCAGGCCTCAGATCCAGACATTGTAAAATCCAGCTGTGTAAGAGATGTCTCTTCCTGGGTAGCCCTTTAGAAGAGAGAGGAAACGCTCTCATAAGTCTCCCAGAAGATGCCTTTCAATGATCAGAATTGCATCTCTTGTCCGTCAGTTGAATGGCATTTCAGTGACTGGTGTAGTGAAAGGCCAGGTGGAAAAGGATGACTCACTGGCTCTCTGTTCAGATAGGGTAGGGGGGTGCATGTCGGATACACAACCAACAATGTCTGCTACACACACACAGTAGAGCAAGGATTCAAATCCAGTTCTGTCTCACCCTAAAACCTTGGCTTATCTTATTTTTTCCCCAAGCTTACATGTATATAAGTGTTTACTGTGTGTGGATATTATGAAAAACTTGACTAGAACAAATCCCAGCTTTTGAAAGGTTTATACTTGTAATTATATTTAGGTTAGATAAGTATTAAATTTGTTCACTTTCTCTGAACATTGTCCAAGTGGTATATAAAGCAACTATAATCTCGAAGAGTGTGGCTTTCTGAGACAGGACAACACGTATTTAAAACTTGATTCCTTCTGCCTGGTGTTAATAGTATTTTCTATATAGTGTTTCTCTCAATCTCTTTCCTACTTAGGAGTGCTGGCTAATGAGTTTGCGAAGCTTGATGAGAGATTGATGAAGCCCTTGGATTTCAGGTTAAGGAATATAGATTTTGGTTTTCTGAAAGTAATATGGAGTCATTCAAAGTTTTATCCAGAGAAAGACATGACCAAAACTGATCTAGAAAGATCACTTTATTAGAAGTGGGTTAGAAGAATTGATTGGGAGAAAAGTTACAGGTATTTACCTTTGTAGGGGGTAGTACTCTCAGTTGTCCATGTCTGGAGTGCAAGAAATACCCGTTTCTTTATTTTCTTCAGGTTGAGTTTCAAGTCCCATTTTGCTGGCCTAGTGGAAAATTCAGTCTCAGTCATTATTTGGTGCTCCCGCTTTTCCAACAAAGTGCTAGAATGTGGATGGATTACTAGGTGCCTGGAAAGCTTGGGAAGGACTCCTAACCTACTCCACCATGGTAGCAACTGACGTCTTTGAAGCCTGGTGACCTCCTGTGGTTTAGGTCATGGAAAGTTTTGCTAAGGCTAGGACCCTCGGAGACGACGTTCCAGGTTCCCTACGGGCATGACAGAGCGAGTTTCCCTGAACCGAAATAGGTTTACCTCTTTAGGGTGCTGCCATCAGTAGTGCTCAGGTAATTAATTGTTCCCATCACCCTTTCCCTATCTCTGATCTCTTTTTAAACTGTGTTCAGTGAAATTCATAGACCTAGTGTAGAGTTTGATGTGCTTTGACAAATGGACTACCCATATGCCCGTACTCTATAGATATAAAACATTTCTAATATTCAAGAAATTTTTGTTGTGACAATTGCCAGTCAATCCTCTCCCTATCCCAAGGCAGCCACTTTTCTGAGTTCTAGCCCCATAGATTAGTTGGCCTGTTCTAAAATTTCATATAAAGATATTATTCAGCACATGCTCTTTTGTGTTCAGATCCTTTCAGTCAACACCGTGTCTTTGAGATTCATCCATGTTATTGTGTCTTATCAGTAGTTCATTCCTTTTGTTGCTTAGTATTATTGTTTTGTTGTCGTTGACTTTAATTGCATTCACCACATGGTGCAAACATCACCACTAGCCATTTTCAAGTGTTTTTTGTCCCCCCCCCCTTTTTTTTTTTAAACTTGGAAACCCTCGTGGCGTAGTGGTTAAGTGCTACGGCTGCTAACTAAAAGGTTGGCAGTTCAAATCCACCAAGCACTCCTTGGAAACCCTATAGGGCAGTTCTACTTTGTCCAATAGGATCTCTATGATTCGGAATCGAATTGATGGCAACAGTTTAAGCAGAAACTCACCCAAAACCCACTGCTATCAAGTTGATTTTAACTCACAGTGACCCTATAAGAGAGTAGAACTGCCCCATAGAGTTTCCAGGGCTATAAATCTTTACAGAAGCAGTCTGTCACATCTTTCTGCCACAAAGCGGCTGGTGGGTTCGAACTGCATATTTTTCGGTTAGCAGCTGAGCTCCTTAACCACTGTGCCACTAGGGCTCCTCCTAAAAAGAAACTCAGTACCCCTTAAATAATAACTTCTCCATTACCCTCTCGCTTCAGCCCCTGGTAACCACGAATAAACTTTTGCCCCTATACATTTGCCTATTCTAAGTGTTTATATAAAGTGGGATCATACAGTACTTGCTGGTTTGGGTCTGACTTCTCTCAGCATAATGTTTTCGAGGTTCATCCATGTTGTAGCATATATCGAGACTTCATTTCCGTTTATGACTGAAATATTCCACTGTGTGTATATATATATCCCTGTGGATATTTATACCAGAGCCCTGGTGGTGCAAGTGGTTAAGTGCTTGACTCCTAACCAAAAGGTCAGCAGTTCGAACCCACCAGCTGCTCCCCGGAAACCCTATGGGGCAGTTCTACTCTGTCCTATAGGGTCACTATGTGTCAGAATCGACTTGACGGCAATGGGCTTATATATATATATATTTATATATACACATGTGTATGTATACACCACATTTTGTTTATCCGTTTACCTAGTGATGGACCCTTAGGTGGTTTCTACCTTTTAGCTATTGTGAACAATGCTACAATGAACAGTGGGGAACGACTAATCTGCCTGAGTTCCTACTGTCAGTTCTTTTGAGTATATACCTAGAAGTGGAATTACCGGGTCATAACATATGAGTCGGAATTGACTCGACGGCAGTGGATTTTTTTTTTTCTTAAATCATACAGTATTGGTGGTTGAGTGGTAGAATTCTCGCCTTCCGTGTGGGAAACCTGGGTTCAATTCGCGGCCAATACGCCTCGTGTGCAGCTACCACCCACCTGTCAGTGCAGACTGGTGCGTTGCTGTGATGTTGAACAGATTTCAGCGGAGCTTCCAGACCAAGACAGACTAGGAAGAAAGGCCTGGTGATCTACTTCTGAAGATCAGCCAATGAAAACCTTGTGGATCACAACAGTCTGATCTGTGAAAGACCACGGGGATGGCTCAGGGCAAGGGCAGCGTGTTGTTCCATTGTTCAGGTCACATTTGTTAGGGCCCGACTGGATGGCAGCTGATGACAACAATGGAAGATAACAGCGAAAATGTTCACAGGGCAGGTGGAATAGAGACTGCGAGGTCAACAGCATCATTAGAACTGACGAGAAGATTAAGAGCTAAACACAGAGAAGTGAATGTTGACATCTTGAGGAACGGAAGAAAGCTAAAGAAGAGATACAAGCCAAGGACAGGGCTTTGAAGCACGTCATGCCAGGAGCCTAAGGAGGAAGAGGAGCTGAAGAAGGCAGGAGGGGAGCATTCATTGTAGCAGGAAGGGAACTGGAGAGAGAGGAGGCTTGGGAATCAGGAAAGCAAAGGCTATTAAGGAGATAGCTGGCAGAAATGCCACAAGCTGCAGAGAACTGACAAAGTTGAAAACGGAATAAAAAAAATCTCTGAATTTCTCAACAGAAATATCACTGGTGACTTTGAGGGATGGACTTCAGAAGAGATACGGGGGCTGAAGCCGACTGCAAGGAGCTGTGGAAGAAGAGAGGGAGACGAGACAGAGCCAATCACTGTAAAAAGCCTTTTTCAAAAAATGTGAACTTAAAGAAGGAAAAAGCGCTCAGTGTTTGTGTGAGGGCTGAGGGAAAGGAGGGAGAACAGGTTGTGTGGGTTTGTTTACTGAGCATGCCTGTGGGCTGAAGTGCAGGAGGCAAGGTGAGAGAGGGTGGTTTCTGACGCAAGTGCCCGGAGGAGGCGAGAGAAGGTGGGGTGAGAGGCGGGTGGGTTAGCTCTGGAAAAGAGTGAAGGTCCTCTTCTTGGAAAGGAATAGAGGGGGAGAGGATGGGTGAGGCGTTCCAGGGGGGAGCAGGGAGTGGCTGCAGCTGTAGTTTGCCATCATCATGGCTCCTGAAGAGATTTTTTGCTGTATTTACTCTGAACACATGAGGTTTATGAAATGTCCGGCTTAGGGTTCAGGAGATTGGATTTCAAAGCAGCACATGTAGACGTGACCTTTCCTCCTGTTCAAGGCTAGATGGTAGAGATCACCCCCCAATCAAGAGTCAAATCTCTAACTGGTCTATTGTACTCGTGGCGGTTGGCACAAGCCAAATTCCAATGTGTTGACAGGAGACGCTGGGCACAGGTCCTTTGATCAGATTAATCAGGGATCTAGCTCCAGGGCATTAACTGAGATTAGCATTGGCTGAGTGGGTTGGCAGGGCGAAGCGGGGAACTGCCAGGCTTTGAATTCAGAAGCCCTTTTCAGAATTGTATCTGTAGCACAAAGGGACTCCCAGATTGAACCAGCTTCTCAATGAATGCCATGATGCTTGTGAGCATATAGTTTACGCGGGCTGGAATTATTCTGTACTCGAGTACACCCCAGTGGTGGTCCTGGTAGCGGCGACTCTGTGATGTTTTTTAACTGACCTCAAGGGTCCTGCCTGTGTTCTGGAGGGCTGAGGTTGCTAGAAGTCTAGCTGTCTCTTAACTGGGATGCTGTGTTCCTTGAAAACCCCATAAAGTGTTCTCAGTATCTCCGGTGTAGCAGGCCTACACATGCAGATTGAAGCATATTTAAACGTATCTGGTAACCTAGTAGAAAGGAGCTCTGGTGGTGTAATGGTTAAAGGCCCGGCAGTCTGCTCCTGTGGAGATTACAGCCTAGGAGACCCTACGGGACAGTTGTACTCTGTCATAGGTCGGAACCGACTCGACGGCACTAGGAGACCCTACGGGACAGTTGTACTCTGTCATAGGTCGGAACCGACTCGACGGCACTAGGAGACCCTACGGGACAGTTGTACTCTGTCATAGGTCGGAACCAACTCGACGGCACGGGGTTTGGTTCGGTTTTTTTATAGGCCACTGTGAGTCGGAATTGACTCAATGTCATCTAAGAATAACAACAACTTGATAGGTAGGGGATACTAGTCTAAGGCTATATAGCTCAGTCATTATTGTAGCAGCTTCCTTATTTGATATTATAGGTTTTATCATTGATATTGCTAGAAAAATTGCACTTTCCAGCCTTCGTTTTCCAATACCTGTGGATCTTAAGAATTTTTGTTAGTTCCTTCTCTTACCACCACCTGTCTGTCAATTTTACATAGTATGGTGGCTTGCATGTTGCTGTGATGCTGGAAACTGCCACCAGTATCTCAGATACCAGCAGGGTCACCCATGGTGGATAGGTTTCAGTGGAGCTTCCAGACTAAGACAGACTAGGAAGAAAGGCCTGGCGATGTACTTCTGAAAATTAAAGTTCTGAAAACTTTATGGATCACAAAAGAGTATTGAAGACGGTGCTGGAAGATGACCCCCCAAGGTTGGAAGGCACTCAAAATGCGCAGTGACTGAAGCAATGGACTTGAGCATACCAGTGATCATGAAGATGGTGCAGGAACAGGCCGTGTTTCCTTCTGTCATATACAAGGTCACCAGGAGTCAGAGCTGACTCGATGGCAATAAACAACAGCATCAACAACCTCTTGCCATGGCCTGTCCTCAAACTACTTGTGGGTGAGATAGGTGATAACGTACAAAAGAATAAACAAAATTTTTAGGAGGCTATTTTTCTAGAATATTCCTGTACTCGAAGATTCTAACTTTCCAAAATATTTAGAAATCTGTTGCTAAAATTCTACCCATGCAAACTGACAAGGGACAGTTCGGAAAGTGGAGGCTACCAGGTTGTCTCCTTGAAGTTTTCATCTTCCTCCTAGCCGCCCACCATCGGCTGGTCTTTTTCATACGTGAACAGCCTTGACTGGGTTCCAACCGGGGCACCGCACCGACCCTGGAGGATGATGTGCTCCAGGCCTCTGGGAACTCAGCCCCCATGACAGATGGTGGCAAATTAAACTGGCAATTGCAAAGCCAGAGCGTTTCAAGTGCCTGTGCTACAAGAGTGATTCCAGAGGGTTAGAGTCAGGGAAGACGAATAGCAGGAAAGTGTCCAAAAATATTCCACGCTCAATATCACTTTGAGGTTTCCTGAATACCTGTGTTACAACTTGCTGTGGAGTCAGTTCCGATTCACGGCAACCCCATGTGTGTCGGGGTAGAATTGCGCTCTCCATAGGGGTTTCGGTTGCCGAGTTCTGAGGCACCTCTGGGTGATTGTGAACCTCCAGCCTTTCTGTTAGCAGTCAGACATGTCCACTGTTTACACCACCCAGGGACTCCTGGACATCTATGTAGAAGAAGATATTCCAGACACCAGGTATATACAAAGACGAAAGAGACTTACTGCCCTATACTCCACTGAAACTGGCAACCATGAAGGGAAGCCAGGGCGAGTTCTAGACTGGGCAGAGGTAGGAACAAAGGCCTGTCTAAGGGTGAGTGCAAACTGCTTGCCATTGTATCCCAGTGTGGGAATGTCAGTGGTAGGCCTTGAATGGTGTGATGAGGCTGAGAGAAACAGAATCCTGGCACTCTTAGGGACAATAGAGATGATGTGGGCAATTCTTTCCATTTAAAGATGAGGAAAATGCGGTCCCTTCCCAGCAAGGTGAAGCAGTTTGTCCAAGGTCCCTCGGTTATTTGGTGCTCAGTGAGTAATAGCACTAACAATAGTTGTTGTTGGGTGCCAACGAGTCCATTCTGACTCAGCAACCCTATAGGACAGAGTAGAGCTGCCCCATAGGGTTTCCTAGGCTCTAATATTATGGGAGCAGATCACCAGGTCTTCCTCCTGCAGAGCTGCTGGGTGGGTTTGAACCATCGACCTTTCAGTTAGCAGCTGAGAGCTTAACCATTGCACCACCAGGATCCTACTAATAATAGTACTTCTAGCTAGTATCATTGAGCACTCACTATGTGCCTGACACTATTCTAAATGCCTTAGATGTGTTAACTAGATGAACTAATTTAATTCTCAGAGCAGATTATTATTTTCATTTCCATTTTATGGATAGAGAAACTGAGGCCAGAGAGGGTAAGTACTTTGCCCAAAGTCATAGAGCCAGTAAGTGGCCAAACTGTAGTTCACACCAGGCAGACGGGACCCAGGGCAGTGCTTTGATCTCTGAGCTACATTGCCCCAAAGGGTCTGTCACTGCTGGCTCAGTGCTCCCTGGCGTTGTACTGGGCATCTGAGGAACTGGGCAGACACCGTGGTCTCCTGAACAAGGAAGTGACTTGAGGAAAGTGATATTAGGGATGACCGATCTGGCTTCAGCGATCACGATGGACTAGATGAAAAAGGAAGACCAGGTAGAAAATTGTTTAAATCCAGTTGTGGTGAACATCTGAATCGAGGATGGAGGAGCAAGAATGAAGAAGATTGCACTGGACAGGAATGATTAGTTAGCAACCATTCTCTCTATAGTGTGAATTAGTCTGTCCAGTTGCATATTTCCCTGGAAAACAAAAGCCCTCTGACTGAAGAAGGAGGGAATGAAGAGAAAGTATAAAACAAAAAGGGAGGAATAGTACAGTAAAGAGAAGAGTCAAAAAGCAGGATCTGGGAACAAGTATTTACGACTCTCCAATATCTCTTCCCTAGGCCCTGGCCCATTGGAAATGGTTTAATTTACATTAGGTAGGTGCTAGTGTCAATGTCCTACTGAAAGCGGTAAGAAAGAAAAAACGAGGAAGATGTCATCTCTTACAGGGAATGAACACTGAAGGAGTAAAGACCACATCAGGATCCCAGCTGGTTTTCACAGACTGGGGACTCTGAGTAGAAGAGTTGTTGTCCCACTTTTAGGGGACCTGTCCACAGACAGGCCTCAACTATAGAGAATTTCCTTGTTCAAGGTTACGGCCTTCATGGGGTGGCCACGTCCAATGCCTGACTGATTCAGGATATAAAGGCCAGGCCATCTTAGCCCAACTTGAGCAAACCTGACCGGCCATTTAAATCCAAATCTGTCCGTGGGGTTAGCCAAGGATGACCTGGGGCCTGCACCAAAGCTCAGCTTCTCCCTTTCTTCCTGCTGCTTTCCCTGCCTTTCCACAGATACTGGCCCCAAGAGTACCACTTAATAAGTGTGCTGCCGTCTACTAAACTTTCCTCAGAATCAGCTTCCCAGGAAACCCAGGAAAATCAAGGAAACCATCTGACTGCGCCATCTCTCTCTCATCCCACTAGTACTGTGGTTGTTCTGATGGGAAGTGTCTCCTTCCAGTCACTTCCTCCCCAAACTGTTTGCAGGCTGGAAGGTGATCTTTCCTGTGGAGAAAGCCTGTTCTTCAGTCAAGGGCAGAGTTGTGCTGCAGCCTTTGCTAGAACCTTCAGACAGACCCAGGGCAGGATGACTTATCTCACTGTTGACCTCAGATGTTATATAGAGTATGGAGTCCCTTGGAATTTCTTGATTGGAAGCAATTTTTCATTTACATGAAGTCCTTAGATTGTTGGAGGAGAAGGGTCCCTGATTCCACCAGGAAGAGAAACTCAGGTATCTTAGCTATCTGCCAGCCCAGGCTTTGGGCTCTACTGACAGCTCTTCATGGTGTGTGTGCGTGTGTATATTGTCTGTCTGTCTATCTGTGAGTAACCATCAGAGTCAGCTTCAGTAGAAAGGGGAGTTTGTCATTATGACACAGCATGACACAGGAATGTCAAGGGCCAGAAGGCAGCCCCGGAACATGGAATGTTCTAGAGCACAGGCAGAAGGGGCTCCTCAGTTTGCTCTGTTACAGGCTGGTGTCTGCTTTCTGCAGGCCAACTTTGGCTGCTTCCCTGGGCACCAGGTGGAAGAAGCCTGCCCCTTGGTACTGGAGCTTACATCACCTCAGATCTAGCCATGCTAACTCAAGGTTTCTGAATATTGGTTCGAGATTGCAGGACAGCGAGAACATGGCTGCCCAGCCTGGGTGAGATGCCATCCCTGCTCTATCTTCTCTGACTGGGGGACTCAGCACAAACCTGGAAGAGCCCCTGTCAGGGGTGCAGTGTCTCAGAAAAGGGGGTGATGGCGAACTGGGGAGATAACCCCCGACTAAAGATCACCTGCAGTGTGTGAATGTGCCCATGGAGGGTTTGCTGGACAAGAAGGTGGCCTTTGGATGAGATATGACAACTCTCATGATAAATGTCCACAGATAAATGTTCATGATAAAGATAAGCAAATGAATGCTGTTAGCTGGTATGGAGTTGGCCCCCAACTCATGGTGACCCCAGGCACAATGGAAAGAAATGCTGCCCAGTCCTGTGCCATCCCCATGATCAGTTGTGGATCAGACCATTGCGATCCACAGAATTTTCATCGGCTAATTTTTGGAATTTGATTGGCAGGCCTTTCTTCCTAGTCCATCTTAGTTCTAGAAGTTCCACTGAAACCTGCTTATCATCATAGCAACACTCAGGCCTCCATTGATGGATGGTGGCTGCGTGTGAAGTGCATCGGCCGGGAATTGAACTAGAGTCTGCCTCATGGAAGGTGAGAATTTTACCACGGAAGCACCACTGCCTCTCTGACAATGAATAGCTAACTTGAATTAATTGTAAACTGGACAAAGGAGGCCAGAGAAGAGAGAAAACGCTACTAGATGCGTCTGATTGGTTTAAGAAGAACGAGAGTCTGCATGGGGAGTCAAATATTTCAGGGAAACAGCCGCATTTTAACCCTGTGCTCTCATTCAGTCTTGGAGTAAAACTCCCACTGGCGTTCTCGTAAGTGAGCTACCCTAAGATGCTCGTGTTCAAACACGGCACGTGAGCAGTTTCACAACTATCCACCAGATGGTACTTTCCGACCAGAAATTAGGTTTCAGCTTGTGGAAATCCAAACTGTTTTGCACCTCAGAAACAAGCTAACAGAATCAGATGCCTGCCCTGGCTACGGCCAAAGGAAAGAAAGCTGAAAGGATGACTGTTGGGGGAAAACCAGCATTTTTATTCTCAAGTACGTGAAACAGAGCTTGAAGGGTCCTGTTCTGTGGTGCCGGGAGCATGTAACAAGGAACTAGGTGCTGTGGAGTCGATTCGGGCTCGTGGTGACCCCATGTGTGTCAGAGTAGAACTGTGCTTCATAGGGTTTTCAAGGGCAGATTTTTCAGAAGTAGATTGCCAGGCTTTTCTTCTGAGGTGACTAGGGGTGGATTTGAACCTCCAACCTTTTGGTTAGCAGCTGAGCACATTAACCATTTGCACCACCCAGGGACTCCAGGGTGACTTTAGACCTGTGGAACTATGGTCACGGAACATGCATCTGAGGAAAATATTGTGAGGTTAGCTCCAAGCGGTCCCGGTTATAGGAGGTCTCAGTGGTGCCTTTGTCCTATTCCACTAGTTGCCAAAAATACCTTTTGGGTTTGCCAGCGCTGTGGGAGTGCCCTGACTTTATCACCAACTGCCCTGTGAAAGAAAGCCTTTGTTGGAGAAACTTCCGCATTTGTTTAACACTTCAGATTCTAAGCCCTGAGCCACAGTCTCCCCTGTGGTTCAGCCTCCTTGGAATGGGGAAGGTAACCGGTGTTTACTGTGGGTGACCAGCTTGTCCTGTTTTGGCTGGTACTTTCCTGCCTTTAGCATGGAGAGTCCTGTGTGCTGGAAACCCCCCCCTCAGTCCCAGGCAAGCCTCTTGGTTACTTAAGTGTACACACCAGGGACGATGCTACAGCTTTACACAATGAGCTGGTGACTGGGTGGTGGGAGAACGTTTTCAAATGATTCATCAGTCTTTCCTGTTGTTACCTTACCAGGCCCCTATCTCTCCATATACTTGGTGAGACATGTTGGAAAAGGCAAAGTTCTGAGGCAAAGAAGTCTTTTCTTGGTTTTTGAATTTCAGTTTAGGCCTTATAGAGGCAAAGACCAATAGACTTTAGGAGAACATGGGGTAATTGAATAAAACTTGCCCAAGTTGGGGAGAGAGAAGAGACTGGCTGGGACCATGGTCAGGGGCCAGATGCCAATGGCCTCTGCCCAGGGAGGGCTCCTTACTTTTGTCTTCCTCCAGGCAAGCCCCATGTGGAGGAAGGGTTTGTATGGTGTGGAAGTGAGGGATCTGAGCCCCCTTTGCTGGGTGGAACACAGAAGGATGTGAAGATCCCAGAGTAGAAGGGGCTGTTCTCTTGCCCCAGAGAAGAGGGAGCAGACAGATGGCCCCAGGTGCCTTGGAGAGATACGTGAGTACCAGGGAACATCCGTGGACTCGAAGGTATAGAATGAGGATGATGGAGGAGCATCTTGCAGACACCACAGAGCAGCTGTGGGGAGATGCCGTGCAGACAGAGAACCCCTGAGGGCTGGCGGCCCCACTCTGATGGGAACTTCCTGCAGCTCTGGCAGGGAGTTCTGAACTATAGGAAATTACATTTCCACCATCTGCAGAATGGGAGCTTGAAACAGAAATTAAATTGAGTAAAAAAAAAAAAAAATAATAAATACAGGAGCCCTGGTGATGCAATGGTTAAGAGCTCAGCTGCTAACTGAAAGGTCGGCAGTTCGAACCCATCAGCCACTCCATGGGAGAAAGATGTGGCAGTCTGCTTCTGTAAAGATTTACAGCCTTGGAAACTCTGCAGGGTAGTTCAGGAGTTGAAATCCACTCGACAGCAACGAGTTAAGAGAAAAATAAACATTATATTTTTTGTACCCTTGAGTTTGTGCACTGAAATGTAACACCAGCTACACACCAGTTCTCTTATAGAATTCTCTGAAGTATAGGGGCATTACCCACATTAGACAGCCAACAAGCCAAATCTTTGGAAGTCAACCATGGCCACTGAGAGGTCCAAGATGGAAGTGGGATTCCAGCCCCTCCCTCCTGCTCCCAAGTCCTCTTGCTTTCCTCATTGTTCCCACTCTTTTCCTGCCCTATGTCTTATACTTTAGACAAATGGAACTGGGCCCAGCACCCTAAACACGCTCGATGCTTCCTTAGATCAGGCTGTCTTTGCCGAGCAGGCCCTTCCTTTCGAGCTCCCCTGTCAGAAGCAGACTCCTACTCCAGGCTCAGCTCATGGAGCCTTCCCAAGTCCCCCAAGCTTGGTGTCATCTTTCTTTTTGTTGTTTGTTTTAGCTTTATTTTTCAAAGCAGTTGTAGGTTTACAGAAAAATAATGCAGAAAATAGAGTTCCCACATATGCCTCCTTGCCCCGCTGTTTTTCTTGTAAGGGACACCTTTCATTCCTGGGGTACATGTGTTACAGTTATGAACCAATGCTGATACAAGATTACTAACTAAAGCCTATAGCTTACATTAGGGTTCACTCTTTGTGCTGTACAGTCCTATTGGTTTAGACAAACATGCTTTTCCACTGTGGACAGTTGCTCTGGGGTACCTGCGAAAGCTCCTGGAAGGCAGTGCTGTGTCGTGCACTTCCGTGTCCACCAGGGTGCTAGCAAGGCCCTTCCTGGGGGCAGGTCTTCATGCAGGTCTGTTGATTCGTATGGTATAATCATTGCTAAAAATGCCACCGTATTCCACAATGTGCTTATAGATAATATCTCTTGGTTTGTGACCGAAGCAGACCCTTTACCATTTGGGGTGTTGTCTCTTGCCCAGGCTGCACTGGTCTGACAGACAGAAGGTTCTCTGACTTTATGACTGAAGATTCAGGTGCTTGTGGAAGTGACCTGTGTTTTTCCAGAAAGAAAAAGGAAGACTAAGCAGTTGGGGACGCTCTATCTGAGGATCTGATTTGCCTGCTTTAGGGATGGCCCTTCCAGCCTCCCTAATCCAGTGCAGTGAGATCTGCAAGCCCTAAGGCAGCAAGACCTCCCAGACTGCCTTCAAATTTAGTACCTCCTGTTGTCTGCTGATGCCTGGAATCCCTTGAACTGGCCATGCAGACCTGCCTTCTGTAGTCAGAGATCAGGTTTGGAAGATGAGTTTTCCTGGGAGGAGAAATTCTCACTGAGGTGTAAGTGGCTGGTAGCAGAGTCTTTTCTGAGAAGAAGTTTCAGCTAGGAGGAGGAGGTAGGACAGGGAAAGGGCAGAAGGACGCTGAGCTGCCCAGTTGACCAAGGGAGAAAGGAAGAAGCAATGGGTGGCAGGAAGAAAAAAAAAAAGGCAAACCAAACCCGTTGCCATTGAGTCAGCTCTGACTCCTGGTGACCTCATGTGTTTCAGAGTAGAACTGTGCTCCATAGAGTTTTCTTGGTTATAATCTTAATGGATGGAGCCCTAGTGGCACAGTGGTAAAGAGTTCAGCTGCCAACCAAAACGTCAGCAGTTGGAATCCACCAGCCGCTCCTTGGAAACCCTATGGGATGGTCCTACTCTGTCCTGTAGGGTTGCTATGATTCCAGCTATGAGTCAGGATTGACTCCATGGCAATGGGAATCTTAGTCAGACCAGATCACCAGACCTTTCTTCTGTGGTGCAGCTGGGTGGGTTTGAACTGTTAGATTAGAAGCTGAGTGCAAACCATCCCACCACCTGGGGTAACCACAGGTGAAGTTGATCTGTACCCCTTTTTTCCCACCCCTCATGTTCTTTCTGATCGGACAATCTACAGTAAGGGCTCTTGGACTTTTGATTTCACAAGCCTAAAAAGTGATTTTTCTTACAACTCTCTGGAACATCAAAAGTTTCTTGTTATTTATTTGATCAAATAAGGAAATTAACGATCAATAAAATGAAAACCCGATTACATATTAAAAAAAAAAACCTCGTTGCAGTCGAGTTGATTGCAACTCACAGCAACTCTATAGGACAGAGTAGAACTGCCCCATAGGGTTTCCAAGGAGCGGCTGGTGGATTTGAATTGTTGCCCTTTTCATTGGAAGTCGTAGCTCGTCATAGCTCCTAACCGCTGGACCACCAGGGCTCCCTATTACATACAATCACCATCACTACATTACAAAAAAGGATGTTTAAATAATGAAAAGGTAGAAAAGACAATCTCTGCATAAAGGATAACTGTTTAATTACATGAATATAGTTTTATGCAAAAATTTTTTACTACTTTGCCTCATTGGTATGGTCCCATGAAAATGTTGGCAGAGACTGGCATCCTGGCACCTACTGTTTTTTGGGAATCTTGGTTCCACCCTGACTCCAAAGGCGCTGGCCACAGATTACAGTTTAAGAACTCATGCTGCCCCCTGGTGGCCAAAAGGAGTTGCTATAGTGGCTGAAAGGGTTTCACAATACTTCTTTGCCCCAATGATTACATTCTATATTTATTGTATATGGACCATGTGCCAGGATCCCCGGTGGCACAGTGGTTAAAGTGCTTAGCTGCTAACTGAAAGTTTGGTGGTTCAAACCCATCAGCTGCTCCATGGGAGAAAGATGTGGGAGTCCACTTCTGTAAAGATTAAAACCAAATGCATTGCCGTTGAGTTGATTCCAACTCATAGAGACCCTACAGCTTTGGAAATCCTATGCAGCAGCTCTACCCTGTCCTATAGGGTTGCTCAAGTCAGAATTGACTTGACAGCAGACGAGAGCACCATGTGCTAAGCACAGGGCTGGCCCATGTGGGATGGAAGGACGTGAAGATGATTAGAGCCAGGTCCTTTCTGTCAAGGAGCTTTTACCATAACACTGATGGCTCAAACAAAACTGGCAAAAAGGTTTGGGTTTCACCTTGGTGAGTGAGGTATTGAAATCTTGTGAGCAGCCATGTAACATGCATCAATTAATCCCAATTCGCTTGGAGAAAAGGACACCAAAGACACAAGGAAAATATTAGCCCAAGAGACAAAGGGGCCACATAAACCAGAGACTCTACCAGCCTGAGACCAGAAGAACTACATGGTTCCTGGTTACCACCAATGACCGCCCTGAGGGAACACAACAGAGAGTCCCTGACGGCGCAGGAGAAAAGTGTGGAGCAGAATTCAAATTCACGTAAAAAGACAAGACTTAATGGTCTGACAGAGACTGGAGTAAACCTCGAAGTTAGGGCGCCCAGATGCCCTGTTAACCCAGAACTAAAACCATTCCCGAAGCCCACTCTTCAGACAAAGATTAGACAGGAATATAAAACATAAAATAATACTCTTGAACAGTGTGTCTCTTAGTCCAAGCAGATACAGGAGACCAAATGGGTAGCTCCTGTCCAGAGGCGAGATGAGAAGGCAGGAAGGGACAGGAGCTCGTTGGGTGGACACGGGAAACCTAAGGCGGGAAGGAGGTGTGCTGTCATATGGTGGGGATTGCAGCTAGTGTCACATAACAATATGGGTGTAAATTTTTGTATGAGAAATTAACTTGAGCTGTAAACTTTCACCTAAAGCACAATATAAAAAAAAAGTTTGGGTTTGTGCTTTGAAGTGTCTGACCTTCCACTCTGTAGTGCTTTCACTGCACCTCGCCACGTACT
Source organism: Loxodonta africana (assembly GCF_030014295.1). Classification (NCBI taxonomy): domain Eukaryota; kingdom Metazoa; phylum Chordata; class Mammalia; order Proboscidea; family Elephantidae; genus Loxodonta; species Loxodonta africana. The sequence goes on from NC_087347.1 coordinate 118,146,010, forward strand.
TCTTGCCCATCTGAGGTCCAAGAGGGGCCCCAATGTCCACATCTTGCAGTGCAATCCCTCAGCATCGGAAGAGTCTTATTGACTTGGGTCCAGCTGGCCTGCAGGGAACCCTGGGCCAGAGACTCTGACAAAAATGGAAAATGATAGTGCAGACCAAACCTAATCATGCTGTTTCCCCAGAGTGTACTCTCTCCACCCTTGGCAGCCAGTACCGTGACTAATGGTGACCTTCTGTGTGTCAGAGTAGAACTGTGCTCCATAGGGTTTTCAGTGGCTGATTTTTGGGAAGTAGATCTCCAGGCATTTCTTCTGAGGTTCCTCTGGGTAAACTCTAGCCTCCAGCCTTTCAGTTAGCAGCTGAGTGCATTAACACTTTGTGCCACCCAGGAATTCCTGGAATAATCTAGATCCTTCTTATTTGACTATCCCTAGGTTGGGCAAGCCCTACTTTTCCCATGAAGTTCTTCCATGCCTACTCCAAACCCAGAGTGGCCTCTATGCCCTCAGGATACTGAGCATCATTTTTCCTTATTTACTTTCCAAGTAAATGAGAAAATCTTTGATGGCTGAGTCTGAGACTTTTTTTAAAATTATTTTTGTGGTAAAGTACATATAGGAGTCCTTGGGTGGTACAAACAGTTAAATGCTTGACTACTAGCTGAAAGGTTGGTGGTCCGAACCTACCCAGAGGCACCTCGGAAGAAGGGCCTGTGATCTGCTTCCACAACCTTGAAAACTCTGTAGAGCAGTTCTACTCTGACACACAGGGGTCGCCATGAGTTGGAATTTTTTAATTAAATTAATTTAAAATTTGTTGTCATGAACTGGAATTAACCCAACAGCAGCTAACAATAAAACAGTGTTTATGTGTAATAACATTTGCCTTTTCAACATTTTTTACGTGTACAATTCAGTGACATTAATTACATTTATCACGTTGTGCAACCATCACTGAAATTTTGGACGCCCAAAATCTCCAAATGTTTTCTTCTCAGATGCTTATTGTCCCCTAGGAAACGGCTCCTCCTTCTCCTCTCCCCCTGGTCCCTAGTAACCACTAATAAACTTTGGTCTCTACACATTTGCCAAATTGGAGATATTTCATAAACGTGAGATCATATAATATTTGTCATTTTGTGACTGACTTACTTCAGTTGGCATTTTCAAGTTTCATCCGTGTGGTAGCATGTATCGGAACGTCGTTGGTCTTTATGGCTGACTGGTATTCCATTTGAGGCTGTGTTTTAACGCATTTCTACCCAACCTTCTTCCTCAAATTCTATCCCAGAACTCTCAGTTTTCCCTTTTATTATGCAAAGGAGCTGCCTACTTCCTTTTAAATATTGGAACTACCAATGTTCTTTGAGATTTGTCAGGACTTATAAAACACTTTCTCATCAAACATGGGAAATAGTTAAGTCAGCAGAGGCTAAGTTATTTGGCACTAACGAACAGCCCCCAAATCTCTGTGGCTTGAAATAACAAAGGTTTATTTTTTCCTAATGCTACATGGCCATTATGGAGGCTATAGAGGAGACCATAACGTAAATGTTCTCAGGGAACATGTTTTGGCCTTGGTCACCCTTCTGATTTGCTCCTGGCCTAGGTGTGGTGGCCATGATTAGGCTGATGAACAGTTTGTGGGTGGGAAGTGCTGGGTTAGTATCATGAACTTTTTGCTGAAGAGAACACCCTACCGTGAAACCTTAGCCGGATCTATCCCAGTCATCTGGCATAGGTCAGAGAGCGACGTTCTATCTTTGCTCCAGAGCATAGAAAATTGGAAAAACGGTAAATAGGTGGGACTGTGCTTGAATCCTAAGTCACTCCCAATGCCGTTCTTACCTTGTCCAGGTCTCCCTGCCCCAGTAAAAGACCCAAGCCCACACCCACCAGTTGCAGGGGGAGCTGTGGAGAGCCTAGTGTGGAACATTAAATATGTACATGCAGAACAGGGACCCTGTGTGACTCGGCTAAAGAGAAGTCCAAATGGAGTCAGAAATTCAAAGTTGAAGTCACTCTGGAGATTAAATATTTATGAAGCACTTTGTATCCACAAAGTGAATTTCAATAATTTATCATCCAAACTCACAATACCTCAGGAACATATAAGTATCAGGGTTATGGCTGAAGAGCCAAACTTGAACTATTTCCTGTAAAAAAAGGGCACATTTTCATATACTTGAGTCCTGGTTTTAAGGTTATTGTGAAGTAAGATCATATATGTGTCTAAATACACACCTGAGTCCTGATCCAGGCCACCTAGACTCTCTCCTATGGCTCTTCTGAGCGTGCTGGCAGCAGTGAAAGCCAGAGTTTTCTGAGAAATCTGTAATAAACCTCTTTATCTCACAGCATTCTTGTTTGCAGTGCGTAGCCCTCTATGTTCTGACATAACCAGACAGCAGGGTTGAATGTTGCTGACTTTGTGTACGTGGATATCTGAGGATACCACACCAATTGAGTTTCACTCAGAATCCAAAGGTGAAAACTGCTTTGGATGGGGGCTTTGAAGCTGTTTGTAAAACCAGGAGCTGATTGTGGTTCTTTCTGTCACCAAGAAGCCTCCAAGAAGCCACAGCTACATCTTACCTTTTCCTCTGTCTGTTCAAATGACCCCTTTCCAGAAAGATTTCTCTGTGTAATCTACCCTCTCTCTCCAATTTTTTAAAACCCTACTTCACTTTGTAATTAGAATTATTGACCATTAGGTTTCGAAGGAACTTGGACACCCTCTTATTTTACCGATGAGAAATCTCAGATCCCAAAAGGTGTTCCAAGTCTTCCTTTGATGCTCAGTTTCAGAATTGTATGATGTTTGATGTTATTAAATGTGTCTCCATTCCTACACTGAATGCATTTTTTCTTAGATTCTGCTACATGACCCAGCATGTTTAGTTAGCACAGGGCTCACGCATAGCATGGAAATGGCCAATTAGCTGTTGACTGGTAATGGCTGCCTGGAGTTGTGTTTTAAGGAGGAGTCAGTGACTTCATATGGCTGCCCCTTTCTCATTGATGAGGAGCCCTGGTGGCACAATGGTTAAGAGCTATGGCTGCTAACCAAAAGGTCAGCAGCTTGAATCCACCAGCTGCTCCTTAGAAACCATATGCGGCGGTTCTACTCTCTCTCCCCAGATATGACCTCTTCAGAGAGAACTGACCATGCTGCCTAAAATGCTCTTCCTCCTTCATGCCCTCAGCCATATGCTATCCTCTTTCCTTGCTTCCTAGAACTTCTCATTATCCGAAATTATCTTTCTTGTGTATCGACTTCTTCCCCGTATAGAATGCAAATTCCAAGAAAGGCAGGAACTTAGTTTATTTCGCCCACTGCAGTCTCAAGTGCTTATTAGAATGTAGACATGTAGGAAACATTTGAGAAATATTTGTGGACTAAATGGTCAAAAGCTGTGTTTGATTGGTGATGTCTGCCATGAGTATTGGAGGGACAAGCCATGGAGTGAGTGCTAAGGTTTTTTCATCCCAAATTGGTTGTTATTCCTTCCAATACCCATGGCAGATATCACTAATCAAACACTACATTTAACCATTTAGTCTGCAAATATTTGTTGGACAAACAATCCTGGATCCCAAACTGGCTTCCTCCTTACATCCAGCTTGATTCTTGGCCATCTCCTAAGGATTAGTTATTAGGTACTCTGGAAACAGGAATTTCCCTTAACCATCAATTAAGCAACATAAAAGGAGAAAGGCACATTTTGTACCGGTGTCTCCTCAAAAGCATATCGTTGTTATTAGTTGCTATCAAGTTGACCCTGACTCTTGGCAACCTTATGGATAACAGAAGAAAACGTTGCCTGGTTGTGTGCCACTCTCATGATCTTTGTTTGCTATGCTTGAGCTGTTGTTGCTGCTATTGTATCAATCCATCTCACTGAGGCTTTTCCTCGTTTTCGCTGACCCTCTATTTTACCAAACATGATGTCCTTTTCTAGTGATTGGTCTTTCTCAATGACGTGTCCAAAGTAAGCAAGTTGAAGTCTCCTTCTTGTTTTGTCTTATTAATCTTGAAACCTCGATGACATAGCACAATTCCTAGCACATAATAGGTGCACAGTAAATATTTATTTACTGACCTTTCATGCATTTGGGATTTTTGAGTTGCCTGCTAACTTGGAATAAGCTGCATCGTAGTACAAGGTACATAGTGCCCAGTGGTGTGACTAATTAAGGGTCAAGTGTACAAACCTACAAGTGAAGTTCAGGTAAATGTCCAAATTAAACTATTCTAAAGTAGGGAGAGCAGCATCCATTTGCTTAGCCCTGAATATTGGCTGTTTCCATCTATCTTTCTGCTTGAAGTCGATATTTGAAATAGGCAAGCGTGAGGCAGGAGAAGCTTGAGAAAAATAAAAGACTGAAGAGGGATTTAGTGCTTAAATATATTTACAAGCTTGTCTCAATTTCTCTTTATCTCTTTTTAAAGAATTGAGGTATATATGAAACATTTATGGCAGATAGAGGATTTTTGGAAATTGGCTCATTTTAAACCCAATCGATACTGTTGTTTCATGTCAAAAGCAAAATATGATTCAGTGCCTTGATAAATCTGATTTAATATTCCCTGGGACTCTGGGGTTGTGTACCACCTATACCCGTTGCCATAGAGTCAATTTCGACTCCTAGTGACTCTATAGGACTGAGTAGAACTGCCCCATAGGGTTTCCAAGGCTGTAATCATTATGGAAGCAGACTGTCATGTCTTTCTCCTGTGGAGCGGCCAGTGGGTTCGAACCACTGACTGTGCAGTTAGCAGCCAAGTGCTTAACCACAGCACCACCGGGGCTCCTTATATCATCCATCTATATACTCTTCTTAAATTTGATGGTGTCAATATGACCTGACGTTTAATTATTTGCATAGCCTGTTTAAAATTAAAATAGCAACAGTTCCTGAGTTCTTTTCAGGCTTAATACACTCTCTCTTTAAAAATATATTTTTCATAAATTACTCTGCTGTCTGGCAGGCCATCACATTCTTCAGTTCCTGTAATAAAAGGGGAATGGTGTGATGTGGGTGTGAAATGTGAAACATGGAGGAGAACACTGTGGTTAAACAAGAACCGACACTGATCAAGTCCATTAATCAAAAAGCCTTTTAAATCTCTGCAAGTTGAAAACTGTAGCATCCAGGGACTTGATTAAAGAGAAAATATAAAATGGCAGAAGAAGCCCAATAGCTGCCTGGGCAGGTCACATCTCAGAGCCCCCGATTAGTAGAAGGTTACTTTCAATGGCGTTTGCTTTCTCTGGGTCATCTTTTAGACCTTATTTGTTAAGAAAAGGTAGGTTTGAGCTGCAGTGTCTCCCTCTTACGGCTGCTGGAAAACCACCAAATCAATATTACAGAAACTGGGAAATCTCCTCAGTCCAGCGTTTTATACTTTTTCATTGCTGGATCACCCCAACTCTCTTGATTTCTGTGTAACACAAATTACTTCTCTAGCCTTTTTGGTCCCCCAATTCCATTCATATCCAAGGCCGCAAGGGTTCCTGAGCACTTTTGAAGCAAATTTTAACCCTGGAGGTAGTGTCTATTTTCACTGGTGTCCTTTAGTAATTCTTTTGTTTGTTCGTTATTTCATAAACTCATCCTTCAAGTGTATGTATTGAACATGTACATTTAAGCCCTCAGTTAGATGTCAGAGAAAGGGGAAAAGACTCCATGACAATTACCAAGGATCTTCTCAGAATCCTTGGTAACTGTTCACTGTATCACCGTATGGCGGATAGAGAGGTCAACAAACATCTGCTGCAAAATATGGCGTATATGGCGTGATCTGGCCACCCTGGAGGGGATATGAAGTACAACAGGAGCAAGTAGAGAGGAACTCTGAAACTTTTAGGGGAGAAGTGGTGTCAGGGAGGGGGAAGTCCTCAAGCAGGTATGGGTGTTGGGTGTTGGGGGAAGCAGTTCAAGGGAGTGGAGGTGACAGAGAGAACATGGTGTGCTCAGGATAAAGGTGTGGAGGTGCGGGCAGACAGGCAGGAGCCAGGCTGGAAAGGATCTCATGTTCCTGTGGGTATAAGGGGGAAAAAAAAGTTTGCTGTAGAGTCGACTCTGACTCATGGTGACCCCATCTGTGTCAGAGTAGAATTCTGGGCTTTCAATGCTCCATAAGGTTTTTAATGTCTCATTTTCCAGAAGTAGATCACCAGGACGCCTCTGGGTGGACCCAAACCTCCAACCTTTTGGTTAGTCGCTGAGCTTGTTAACCATTTGCACCATCCAGGGTCTCTGGATAAAAGGAAGCTACCTAGATTTTCAGTGGATGAAATGCATCTGATTTACATTTTGGAAAGTCCACTCCTGGGGCAGCATGGAGAATGGGAGGAGGTGGGGAGAGTTCCAGTGAGGGCGAAGACTGGAAACTGAGCACTATCAAGGAAAGAAATGACAGAGCAGGAGCTAACGATGGAGGATTTGAGACAGGGTCTAGGGATCTAGGACCAAAATGAGTTAGGCCGAAGTCTGATAAGAACGAGGGCTTCAGCTTGACTCAACGCTGCTTTTACTGTGGTTTACTTGCGAAGCCTCAAGAAAGCAGATGAAATGCCATATTTGAGATAAGGATAAAGGGCCTCCCATTGCCTCCCTTGCTTCTAGAGGTGCCCTGGCTTCTGAAGATGTCAGTTCATTTTAAGTGAGATGTCCACTAGGCCACAGTGGCCAAGGACTGTGGAATTTTATAGCCCTGACTCCATCACCACCTGGAACCACTGATAGTACCATACAAGGTAGGTCACACCCCTCAGGCTATTGTCTGAATCCTAGATTGAGCAATTTCCCCTTTCCTCTGCCTGTGCTGTAGGTTCTAGATGTTTCTTATCTGCTTAATAGTTTTCTGTGGGTAGGAATGGCCAAGGCTTATCATAAAAAACAAGTGTTAGTGGCTAGGGATTAAAGGCAAGTCTAGGACGTCTCTTGGTTTCTGGCTCAAGTTGTACCATTCATTGGCTGTAGTAGTGAATATCAAAGAAGAATTAAAATTAGAAAAGGGAAGAAATATTAGGGCATGTGAGTTTGAGTTATTTGTAGGACTTGGGGGAGATTTAGGTCTGAAGTTGGAGTTTGGGTTTCTCTGGGCCGTTACGATGGAACAAAGGATGTGGTAGAAACCATAGATCTGTGTAAGTGACGGAGCATGTTAGTGCCTCAAAGACAGAGCCCTGGGAGCATTCATATTTAATCAGAAGAAGAAGAACCCAGCAAAAAGAATGAAGATACTAACAAGAGAGCTGAGGGGAGAGCCAGGGGAGTGTGGCTTCCTGGAGATGAAAGGCTAAGAAGAAACGGCCATCTGACTGCGTCAAAAAAGATTGGAACTGAAGGCATTCATTGGACTCTACCAATCTCTTTTGAGCTTAAAGGTTTGTGCATAGTTCAGGTATGTATGATGTGTGACACTTCAGGTGGAATAAATGGATTAAGAAATACATCATAAAGGGTCTTTTTTAAGTGATTGTGCTCACTCTGATCACTACCATATTTTTAATTAAAAAATATATAGCTTTTTCAAATATTACAATAGTGGTAAATACTCACTTTAGGAAAAAAGAAAATTCATATCAGGACAAAGGAAAACAAAACACAGATGAAATATTCTTTCCATAATCTTATTACCCAGAGAAACTGCACTGGAAAATCTCAGTTCAGTGTGTGGACTTTCTTGCCGTTTTCCAAATTCTCTCTCTTTCTGTCAAACACACACACAAATGTAATGAATAGATACATATCTATTGTTGTTGTTGTTAGGTGCTGTCAAGTCAGGGTCAAGTCATTTCCAAGTCATAGTGATACTATGCACAACAGAAGTAAACACTGCCCAGTCCTGTGCCATCCTCACAGTTGTTGCTATGCTTGAGCCCACTGTTGTAGCCACTGTGTCAATCCATCTTGTTGAGGGTCTTTCTCTTTTTCACTGACCCTCTATTTTACTAAACATGAAGTCCTTCTCCGGGGACTGATCGCCCCTGACAACATGTCCAAAGTATGTGAGACGTCCTTGCTTCTAAGGAGCATTCTGGTTGTACTTCTTCCAAGACAGATTTGTTCGTTCTTTTAGCAGCCCATGGTATATTCAATATTCTTCACCTACACAATTCAAAGGCCTCAATTCTTCTTCGGTCTTCCTTATTCATTGCCCAGCTTTTGCATGCATATGAGGTGACCGAAAATACCATAGCTTGGGTCAGAGGCACCTTAGTCCTCAAGGTGACATCCTTGCTTTTCAAGATTTTAAAGAGGTTTTTTTTGCAACCGATTTGCCTAATACATATCTAGCCATACATATGTATTAAGATAATAAATACAATAGGATCATATTGCCTTGTAACCTGCTTTTTCATCCTAATGAACTCATTCCATGCCAATAAATATTTATCAACTGAATAATTTTTTTAATGACTATAACCAACCTCCTATCGTTATGGATTTAGGTTGCTTTTATAAATAACATTGTGGTGAATATCCTTATAGCCAAAAATCAATTCACATTCTTACCTAGTTCCTTAGGTTAACATCCTAAAGGAAGAATTGTGGGGTCAAAGAGTATTTGCATTTTTAAGAAAGTACAGTTAGGGCCCACCTGTTATTTTACTGTCTATATGAAATACCTAAGATATTCTTTAAGTCAGGATTTGTTGAGAGTGACTAATCCTTCACCATTTTAATGAAACCTATATATAGTTTACCATGCATATTTGTAGAACACAAATGTGAAAAGCTTTACAGCAAATTCTGATAGTAAATTCACACCAAGAAACTGGCTAGAAACCATAATTAGTAGGGCCAAGGAAACAGTCTCTCCTTTAGATATTTTGGATGTTCTTCTAGATATGCTAAACTCATCTGTGCTGAGTTCTTAGAATTTATTTGTGCACTTGTCCAAAGTCCTATTTTAAGGGATCCAAATTTTCTTAACTAATTTTTTGGGGAAGATTTTATCGCTTGCTAGCTGCATGCTTTACTACGGATGAGAACTGGCCCTGAGAGGTGCCTCATCTGTGCTCTGTGAGGTGATGAGCAGTCCTGGGTACCATGGTGGTCAGAGGGCATTTTAAATCTTTTCTGGTGGGAAGAGATCCATCCAGGGTAGTGGTCTGAGCTGAAAACAGATCCTTCACTGAGTAGTATTACAAAGGTCTCTACAGAAAGCTTAGCACCTGACTGTTGAACCACGTCATCTATTCATTCAGTGAATACTTATCAAGGATTCTCTTTGTGTCAGGCACTGTCTGATGGCACTTGTGACCAAAGCAGAGAACTCCTTTGGTCCTTGTGGGGCTTCCATTCTTGTGGGAAATTCCAGATAGAAGTTAAATAAAGAATAAGCAAGATGATATCACATGATAAATGTCATGTTGGCAACAGAACAGGTTGATACAACAGATATGTCAGCGGTAACGGTAGCGCAAATGCATGTTTGGATTGGGTGAGAAGGTGACATTGAGGCTGAGAACTGAATAATGAGAAGAAGCCAGTCTTAGAAAGATCTGGAGGAGAAGAATATAAGTGAAGACACCCTGGAGGGGACCAAGCGGGGTAAGTTTGAGCCACAGGAAGAAGGCTGGTGTGGCTGGGGCATAGTGAGTACACAGAGAGTGGTCAGAGATGAGTTGGAGGGGCAGGCAGGCATGGACAGATGATGTGGTGCCTTGAGAGCCATGCCAAAGAAACTGGATTCATTCAAAGTGTGAGGAGAACCTTTACTGAGTTTTAAGCAGGAGAGTGATGTGTCTGTTCAGCATTTACAAGAGATTGTGGGAAATGGATTGTAGGGTAATAGAGATTTCTTGTCATGGAATAAATCAGGTATTTCTACAAAAGGGAATACTAAACTGTGCTGAATTATTTTGAAAGGCTGATTAAGAGGAGGACAGATCTTTTGGACCTGACAAGGTGAAGGCCATTGATGACTTGGACAATAGGGCTTTCCATAGAGAGGTAAGGATGGAGAACTGATTAGAGTGGGTTGCATTAGAAATAAAAGTTTATTGTAGAAAATTGAAAAACACAGATAAGCTAAGAGATAATTCAAGGTACCCACATGGGGAAACTGCTAACTCCATGGTTAATCTACATTTCCCAGCCTCCCTGCAGGGAAAGGTGAACACTTCCATTCCGCTGGTAAGCAAGACACATCATCGTCTCTACCCATTAATGAAGGAGTGGTACTGACATTTTCTACTTCCTGACCTGGTCCATAAAACTCCCCATGCACATTCCTCTCCACCCTTCCCTCTTCCTGAAAGGCAAAGACCAGAGCAACCTTTGAAACCATGTTTTAAAACTGGCAAAGCCAATGTGAGCTTTGATCCAAGAATAACTTTGTGGAGGAGGGCTGCCTGCCAAACTTCTAATGCAATATAAATGTATATTTAATAAAAAATAGAGAATAAGAGGTGAGGAAAGAGAGATACGGAGTCGACAGTGAGTATATAGACAACCCCTCTCCATGAAGTTTTGTTGGTTCTATTGCTGGAGGGGGGGAAATTAGATTAAGAGAAAGCTATTAAATTTGCATATTCTATCATACGCTTATAAGCTAAGAAGAATTGTCCAGGAGAGAGGGAACGATTGATGAATGAGAGAAGACAAATGAAGAGGCAAAGTTCTTTAGCTGGCCACCCTTGAAGACCATCTAGACCGACTCTCACTTGCGAGGGGAGGAGGAAAGAAAGAGAGAAGAGCTTGAAAACCATTACCCATGCCATTTCTACTCACTACAGGGGAAGGTTCAGGATTTCAAAGCTTTCCCAAGAAGACTTTATGTAGAAAAAACCCCACAGTGTTTACTGAGCTTGGTGTCATCCAGTGTGGGACTTCATGGCATCACCCCTCCCTCCACTCATGGGCAGGCTGGCCATAGAACCTCCCTCTGGTGAGGCAGCAGCCCAGTCCAACCTACCCTGGAGCAGGGCTGTGTAGCCCTGCCCCTCCCGCCCCCCCACTCCACTCACGACACTCTCTCCTATGGCCCCAACCCCTGCAGCCCTGGCTTCTGTGGCCCCAGCCCCGAGACCCCCAGTTGTACCCCCTTGCAGCCCCCTACAGCTACCCCCCCCTTTGGCCAAGACAGAGACCCTCCTCTCTGCCCAGTGGCTGGTGCCACAGCCCTACTGCCCACATCCTGACTGATAGTGGTGACGAGTTATGGCACTGGGTGACACCAACCTTAGTGGCTGGCGGGTGGGGGGGTGGGGGTAGGGTGGGGTGGTGAGGAGTTACCACACTGGGTGAACGGTGACACCAACCCTAGTGATGCCACTGCCTTGGTGGCCCCTCCCCTCGGTTATCTGCATGCCCACTCCAGCCACAGCCACAGACCCTGGGGTCATTTTGGTGTCAACCCCTCTGACAATGTCAGGCAGGGCGGTGTGTACCCCTCCTGCACCTCCACACCTCCCTAGTGACATGACTGAAGCTTGGCGAAATAATAGCTTTCCAAAGCTAGTTATTTTTTTTCTAAAAAATTCCTTTGATATACTAAGAGCTTTAATTAGGGTCATTAAATACAGAAACTCTTAGGTTGCAAAGAACATGGGAATAACCCACTGGTGTGCTGCTTATGGTGTATTGTTATTTAACAGAGGACCTTAACCATGACTTGTGAAACAAGACTGTAATGCAATGGGGCTGCTTTTACAAACTCCTATGGAATTAGCTCCAATACCAGATAATCTTGTGAAAGATTTTATGAGAGAAAAAACAGAAGCACTATGGGCACATACAAAACACAAATAAAAAACCCAACCCATTGCTGTTGATCCAATTCCAACTTTTAGCAACACCATGTATTACAGAGTACAACTGCTCCGTAGTGTTTTCTTGGCTGAAATCTTTATGGAAGCAGATTGCTGGGCCTTTCCTTTATAGTGCTGCTGGGTGAGTTTGAACTGCTAGTCTTTAAGTTGATAGTCGAGCGTAAACTGTGCACTGCCCAGGAACCTACGGGCATGCATAAAGAGAGGGGTTAATTCTCACTGGGGGAATTGGGGTCAGCTTTGGATAGAAATTGGCATTTGATCAATCCTGAAAGGCCAGTGGGTTTTTGACAGGAGGCTTTGGAGAGAAGGTATTACAGGCTGGGAATGAGTGACAATATGGCTGGAAAGCAGGGGGCCAATCATGGGAGGAACTAGGAGTCCCTGGGTGGTGCAAACAGTTAATGTGCTCAGCTGCTAACTGAAAGGTTGGTCCTTTGAGTCCACCCAGAGGCATCTTAGAAGAAAGGCCTGGCGATCTACTTCTGAAATATCAGCCACTGGAAACCCTAAGGAGCACAGTTTGACTCTAACACACGTGGGGTGCCACGAGCTGGAATCTGGTTGGCTGGTTTGCTGTGGTGAGCATGCAGAGGTACAGTGGAAGGAGGTGACAGCCACAGCAGGGAGGGTCATGAATGCCAACACAAGGAGTTGGACTTTTTATGCTTGGTTCAGACCAGTGTTTAGAAAAACTTCCCTATTGACAGTGTAGGGAAAGGAGTGGGGAGGAGAGCAGTATTGGGAGCAGAGACACTAGAAGGAGGCGATTGCCTTGGTTTGCTCAGGAGGTGATGGTGTCGTTGACTAGAGCCAGGGCAGAGAGGTGCGTAAGCCATTCTGAGACGCCCCTAAAGTGTGAGGAGGAGGTTTGGTCACTTCCAGAGGGAACAGAGTGGTGATGAGGGGTCTGCAGGGCTTCCTGGGCCTTCCTCAGATGCAGGGCAGAAAAAACTTGAGGTAAATGCCATTTTAAGAGCCAACAACAAGGATTTTCTCTTTCAGCAGAGCATAGTCTCAAACTCTCAGAAACCACTAGGAGGATTCTCTGAGATTCGCAATTGTGGGGTTATTGATTTTGTCCCGAGCCCTAGACTAAAGATCAGTGCTCCTGAAGGATGCACTGAGCCAGGTCTGCTTGTAGGCTGGATAGCACAGCCCTGCCCTGTCTGGTCACCTCACTCGCACCTGCAAGAGTCCTGCTCTTCGGGGGGATTAAGTCAGAAGGGTCCTCACACGCCAACTCCGTGGGTGAGCCCAGGGCTCCACCCCACCTGCCCACCTGCCCACCTGCTGGGCATTTTGCTCCCAGCACTTCTGTGAATCTGTCATTGGCGTCATCACTCTCCAAAACTCAGGCGTTTTATTCATTCATTGCCACATTCACTTAGCAAGTCTTCACTGAGCACTCACAGGCCCTCTGCTTCACTGTGGGGTCCAACGGTGAATACCACAGACCTGGCCTTGACAAACCCATTGGACGTTGTAAAACCTGGGTGGGGGAAACACAAGATGCTGAGGGAAGAGATGTCAGGGGAGAGATGTCAGGGAAACTTCCCGAAGGAGGTGGCCAGGTAAGAACTTCAGGCATCTTCAGTGAGCTCCTCTCCCCACGCTCCCCTCCCTGTTCTGTTGATTTTTCCAGATAACGTCTGTGGTATTGGCTCTTTCCTTTCCATTGTCGTTGTTGTTGTTGTGTGCTGTCTTAGTTATCTAGTGCTGCTATAACAGAAATACCACAAGTGGATGGCTTTGACAAAGAGAAATTTATTCTCTCAAGATCTAGGAGGCTAGAAGTCCAAAGGAAGGCTTTTTCTCTCTGTTGGCTCTGGGGGAAGGTCCTTGTCATCAGTCTTCCCTGGTCAAGGGAAGGGACTCTGGGTCCAAAGGAAGCACTATTCTCCTGGCTCTTGTTTCTTGGTGGTATGAGGTCCCATGTCTGTCTGCTTGCTTCTCTCTTTTATATCTCAAAAGAGGTCCCTAGGTGGTGTAAACAGTTTGTGCTGGACTACTAACCTAAAGGTTGGCAGTTCTGATCCACCCAGCAGTGCTGCAGAAGAAAGGCCTGATGATCAGCTTCCATAAAGTTTACAGCCAAGAAAACCTATGGAGCAGAGTTCTACTCTGTAACACATGGGGTTGCCATGAGTCAGAATTGACTTGTTGGCAATGAGTTTGGTTTATCTGGGAGGCTGAGTACAAGGCAGCCAGGCAAGCCTAGACATACTACCTCTGTGGCCTTGGGCAAGATACTAAATCTTTCTCAGCTTCAGTTTCTTCAACTGAAAAGTGGGGACAACACCTTCATCATAGACGTATTGTAGAAAACAAAGTAATATTTTAAAAAACAGCCTCAGGCCAGGCATCTAAAAGAGAATTGTTCCAGTCTCTTTTCTGTGCCCACAGTGCCTTCCTTTGCATATTCTGCTCACAGTTGCCAGACTCATTTTTCCAAAACTTTACTTGAATCACATAGCTCCCATGCGAGAAAACGTTTGGATTCTGGAGCCTATGGAATGAAGCCTGCATCAGTCAGGAAGCCTGCAGTAAGGGGTACACACTCTCAGGGGGTGTAAGGAAGGAGGTAGGCTTCAAGATCTGAAGGATAAATAGGTGTTTACTGCACACAAAGAAGGAGCCCCCAGGTGGTGCAGATGACTAATGAGCTTGGCTGCTAACGGAAAGGTTGGTGGTTCAAGTCTCCCCAGAGGCACCTTGGAAGAAAGGCCTGGTGATCTACTTTTGAAAGATAGTCATTGAAAACTCTACAGAGCACAGTTCTCCTCTGACACACAGGGGATCCTCATGAGTCAGAGTCAACTCTACGGCAACTGGTAGGTACAAAGAGAGGTGGGAGTTTGGATGGAAGACAGGAAGAAGCTTCCAGATAAAGGCCCTTAGGGAGGGAGGGCAGAGGGTGGGAGGGTTTGGAAGGAGCCCGTGTGGCTGGAGCACAGAGAGCATCAGAAGTGGGTGAGAGGAGCAGGGCAGGGCCCAGCGGGGACATAGGGCCTGGCAGCCAAAGGAAGAATTTTGCACTTGATTATAACAAGGGGAGGCTCTAAGCTATCGTTCACACACCAGTTTCTCTTGCTCAGACAGGACCAGGACCATCTCTGTATTCTTTTTTTTTTAATTATTGTAAAAATGTAGATGACACACCATTTGCTATTTCAACGTCTTGCATGCCTACGATTCAATGACATCAGTTACATCAGTCATGTGCAACCATCACCAATATCGGCTGCCAAATTTCCCATCACCATAAACGGGAAACTCAATGCCTGCTGAGCAAGCATTCCCCTTTCTCCTCCCTCCCACCCATGGTGACCACTATCAAACTTTGCCCTCTATGCGTTTGTCTGTGTTAGGTATTTCATATGAGCGAGATCATACGATGTTTGTCCTTTTGTGACTGACTTGGCTCAGCATGTTTTGAAGGTTCACCCATGTTGATGATAAATAAATTCGACTAACGAAGTGAATGCAATTGTAACTGGAGAAATGGAGTAAAAGAATTCTGCTAGTTGAGTTTTCAAGTTGTTCCAGTGAGAGTTGACTGAGGCTTTACTGCGGTTTGCCAGCCACAGAGTGTCTGAGCACTGCTGCTGAGATCTAGTTGGAGTGGATTTTGCTCTCCAGGAACATGCAGATGTGACTAGAAAACCCTGCATGTAGCTCACCGGCCTTTCCTGGGAGTAGGAAAACCCATGCTACTCCTGAGACACAGACAAAGGGGAATTAAGCCGGATTGAACCTGAGCCTGGAGACCAGGGAGCTAGCGGAGGCTTTGCAGCTTCTTGGGTCTCCATGGAGATGGAGGGGAAAGTTTCTTTCTTTGGGAGAAAGGCAGTGTTGGCAGTTTCATTCCTCTGGGCACCCTCCGAATGCAAGATTCACGAAGCAGCTGTCTAGATTCTCTGCACACATGGGGCCATTTTACACTGTTTCTGACCTCTTGGCCACGAGGTCGCTCCTGCAGAGGTGTGTGGGACTCTAGTAACTGGGAGTCCAGCTGTCGCTGCCAAGAACAAGGCCTCAGTACAGGAAGACACTGCCACAGAACCGAGATCCATGTATCTGGTTCATCCTTGTATCCTCCAGGCCCAGGACAGCACCTCACACAAAGCACATGCTCCTTACATATTTAGTAAAAAACGTGTGAAGAATGAAAAGAAAGGAGAGTTAAGTTCCCAGATGACCCTCTTCCTTACAGTTGAGAAACAAGAAAGCATAGATCAGGCTTCTCAAATTTCAAGTGCACACAAGTCACCAGGGATCTTGTTAAGATGCAGCTCCTGATTTCAAGGTCTGGGATGGGACCAGAAGTTCTGCATTCTAACCAGTTCCCAAGTGATGCTTACGCTGCTGGCCTGGGACCACACGTGGACTCACAAGGAAGTAATTGGAGCAGCTGCTGACTAAGCAGCCATGTTCTGAGACAGGGTGACAGTCACAAAGTTTTATAAATTAGTAGCCTTCTCAACCCACTCACAAGATAAATGGACAAATTTGAATTTGCAAGCCTACAGTTCAGCGTAGTTTTGGGATATTCATTTCATTAATGCCTGTGAGAATATACAGGCATACATACCAACCATGTGGATTGGATGTCATCTCCATGTGCCATGGATTGGATCGTGTCTCTCAGAAAGTTAGGCTGAAGTTCTAAGCCCTGGACCTGTGAATATGATCCTGTTTGGAAATAGGGTTTTCTTCGTTGTGTTAATGAGGTCATGTTATGCTAATGAGGTCATGTTATGTTAATGGGTCCTAAACCTAATCGCTTCCAAATGGAGCCTACTAAAGGGAAGTACAGACCCAGGGAGACACACACAGGAGGCAGACTCCATGTGAAGACAGAGGCAGATGCATCTACAAGCCCAGGACCACCAAGGTTTGCAGGTAGCCACGAGAAGCTGAAAGAGACAGAGAAGGACCTCCGTGTAGCGCCAACGCCCCGAATTCAGGCTTTGAGCCTCCAGAACGATGAGAAAATAAATTTCTATTCTTTAAAGTCACCCGCTTTGCGGTATTTTGTGATGGCAGCCCGAGGAAACTAAGACACCATGCTGAAGAGATTAGTGGTGTGAGCCATTCAAGTTAGCACATAATTCCAAGAAATGTTGTAAATTACTATAGTTATTTTGGTCATAGCTTCATTGATTCATTTGACAAGAATTTGTGGAATATTTACCATGTATCAAGCATCTCTCTGGGCACTGGAAAGCACTCTTCCTGTCCTCCTTGAGCTTCCAGTCTAGTGAGTAAAACAGAGCTAAAGTGAATAATGACAGCATAATGTAATGAAGTCCACACCAGGGCTGTGCAACTGAAATAGAACGGGATCCACAAATGTGTGCGCCAACGCAGTTGCAAGTTTTCTTGTCACCACATTAAAAAAGTAAAAAGAAACAGGGGAAATTCATTTCAATAGTCTATTTTATCTAAGTCAATATGTCCAAAATGTTATTGTTTCAACATGGGAACAATACAAAAACATGCTAATGAGACATTTTACATTTTTTTCATACTAAGTTGGCAAAATCTGGTGTGTAATTTGCACTTAACAGCACATCTCAATTCTGACTGGCCACACTTCAAGGGCTAATGACATATTTTACAGTCTGTTATTTGTACTAAGTCTTCAAAATCTGGGACACGTCTTGCATTGACAGCTCATCTCAATTCAGACTAGGTGCATCTCAAGTGCTCATAGACACACGTGACTAATGATTACTGTATCAAATGGTCGTGTCTGGACCTGGACCAGGTGCTTATGGGAGCTGAGGGCAGGCCAGTGTACTGCAGGATGGGAAAGTCCAATACGGCAGCGATGGGTGAGCAGTGTCTGGAGGTGGAAAGAGGAGGTGTGAGAAGCCGGCCCTGCCTCCTGGCCTCAAGTCATAGATGTGACAGTTAGGCAGGTGAGCTCGGCAGGTAGACCTGGGGCCCAGGCAGAAGCACTGGCTCTCTGTTGGCTAACTGGGCTTAGCTCTACAATCATCCTGGTGGTTGTCACACTGCTGTGTGTACACGTGTGTGATGTTATTGGCTTCCTATTCTACCTGAGTGGATCTTGTTCTGAATGAGCCTGGGAAGGATCCAAAGCCGAAGGGTTTCTTTCCACAGAAGTAACTCGATGGTGGCTGGTTTGGTCTGGATATGTTTCTCTGTCAGGCTCTCCATTGCTTGCAGCTAATGCATCTTCAGTGACATGGTGCCTGAATGACTCCCTCCCTCTCCTAAGCCACCTCACCAGGACCATACTAGTGGGAAAGGCAGGACTCAACGCTGTTCACAGCTGCTCCCAAAGAAGAAAGAAAGCTTCTGTGTGATTACAGCAGGGAATAGATCTAAAATACCTTCTCTCTCAATCCCTGTTCATCTGAGCTAATCTCCAAATGGACAAAGCAATCAATTCAAGTAATAAATATGGCTTATCCAAAGGGTTGAATAAATGGCTGGAAACAATTCCCCAAAGTGTGGTTTCCACTGAATAATTGATGTTATGCAAGGGGATGGACTTTTTTTCAACGAATAAAATATGTCTAAAAAATCTATTAAAAATATGCCTGCAAAAATCATTTGAAAAAGCCCAACTCAGCAATAAAAAATAAATTACATTTCCGTTCTTGCTGTTGCTCCCTTTAGGAAAGAGCACAGTACCACCCACTTCGCGGACAAATGGAGCCAGCACATTTAGAATAAATGACTCTACAGGCTCTAACCATGAGGTTTAGACCATTAGGCAATGATTCTATACTGAAAAAGAGATAGGAGAATGTTCCCTCACTCATTGTTACTTAGCAGTATCTATTGTTTTGTCTCGTCTGTGGCGGTTTTTGGAATCTGAGTTTTCCATCTCCGACTTTGAGTTGACAGACAACTTTACTCAGAGGCTTTGGAACTGGTTTGAGCCAATTGGACCTGCCCTATGAGATCAAAGAGTTCAACAGAATCTCTTATTTCTATTTCCATCTGATCCTGAGCAACAGGCTTCAGAGGAGAAAGACCTTCCAAAGCATGAACTAGAAAGTTGACCAAACCAGTAAATTAGTTGCTCTTGAATCAATTCTGACTCATGGCAGCCCTATGTACACTGGAGTAGAACTGTGCTCCTTAGGGTTTTCAAAGGCTGATTTTTTAGAAGTAGATCACCAGGCCTCATCCCAGACACCTCTGGGTAGACTCAAACCTCCAACCTTTCAGTTAGCAGCTGAGCAAATTAACTGTTTGCACCATCCAGGGACTCCTAGAAAGTTGACCAAAGGAATGTGGATTTTTAACTATGAAACTAAAAGATCTTCTGAGTAATTTCTTTCCAGTGTGATGTCACTTTGTGAGTTGGCTTCAAAAGTCAGCTTTTTCAACTCATTGTTTCTTGTTGTTGCTCAGGGTACTAGCCCGGGTTTTGCTAAATGCCTCGGAAAGAGCGGAATGTGTGGTTGCCTCTTTCCAGATGGACATTTGGACTCAGGAGTTGCACATTTATGCTGTACAGAGTTAGCCACGAAACCCCTAGGTGGTACAAATGGTTAAGTGCTCCACTAGTAACTAAAGGGCTGGTGGTTCAAACCCACCTACAGGAACATTGGAAGAAAGACCAGGTGACCTATTTCTGAAAGGCCACAGCAACACATGGGGTGGCCACGACTCAAAGACAACTGGTTTGATTTTTGGTTACATACAGAGGGGATTCATTCTCCAGGAAACTTGGAATGGGAAAGAGACACAGCTTCTCCTCACACTGATTCTAGGCTGCCTCCCAACTAAGAAAATATCAGATTCTATTGCTCAAAAGAAGCCATTATGTCTCGCTTAAAAAAAAAAAAACAATCGTCTACACCAATTGCCTATTGCATTTAGGAAGCTCATGGAGGGCTGAGGTGATAACTGATGCCTGAAGTAGAAAGGTAGGCCTGATACAAACACCAAAGGCTTCCTCCTCCAGACACAGAGCAACCTGCAAATGTGGTTGTTGTTGTTAGTACCACTGAGTCGCTTCTGACTCATAGTGACCCTATGCACAATAGAAAGAAACACTGCCTGGTCCTGTGCCATCCTCACAATCGTTGCTACATTTGAGCCCCTTGTTGCAGCCACTGTGTCAATCCATCTCATTGAGTGTCCTCCTCTTTTTCACTGACTTTCTACTTTACCAAGCATGATGCCCTTTTCCAGGGACTGGTCCCTCCTGATAACATGTTCAAAGTACGTGAGATGAAGTCTCATTATCCTTGTTTGTAAGGAGCATCCTGGTTGTACTTCTTCCAAGACAGACTTGTTGGTTCTTCTGTAGTCCATAGTATATTCAATCTTCTTTGCCAACACCATAATTCAAAGGCATGAATTCTTCTTTGGATTTTTGTTTTCTTTATGTTGAGGTGCAATCCATATTGAAGGCTGTAGTCTTTGATCTTCAACGGTAGGTAGTTCAAGTCATCTTCACTTTCAGCAAGCAACAAATGTGGTACCTGCCTTTTTCCTGTAAGCGAGACCAAGGCTCTTACTGGGAGTGGTGGCAGGAGTGGGAAGGGAGATAGAGAAGGATTGTGCTTTTCTTCCCTGGTAAGAACAAGCTTACCAACAGAATATTGTCTGATATAGTGCCCTGCTCCTAACCCGATTTCTGAAATTCCCTCATTAGTTAGCCGTTTACTCTTTCATTCAGGGCTTCTTGCCTTGAAAATCAATGGTGGATTGTCTAATAAAAAGAGAGAAAGGTTTTATTTTGATAGAAATATTCAGATTTTTGTACAGAAGACCTATAAGGAACTTATTTTAATTATATCATATGGGTAAGCTATGTATAATTAAAAAAAATAATGTTTTATTTTGAATGACACATAGAAGTGAGCATGGAATGCCAAGATCTCTTTCTTGCTTTTAGCACTTTAGATCTTTTTTTTTTCCTACATGTATAATTTAGTGACAATGATTACATTCTTTGAGTTGGGCAACCATTCTCACCCTCCTTTTCTGAGCTGTTACTGCTTTAGACCTTAATTTGTGCCTCGTTAAAATATACTTTTGGGAGACTCTAACTTTGTATTAGTTTTTTATAATTGTGTAACAAATTCGCACAGAATTAGGGGTTTGAAGCAACACTCATTTATTAGCTTTGTGATTTTGGGCAAGTCACTTCTCTTTCTGGGTCTCATCTTTTCTCATCTGTAATATGCAGTGGCTCTAGTCTCTCAATTGGAAGTGCTCTCAATGCTCTTCCTAGCTGAGACGTTCTGAAACTTGGGTCCAAGATCACCAAAGTTCCTCTGTAGTTTTATAAAGATTTGGCTTTAATTACAAGGCAGGGTGATGAAAGGAATGAGGATGGCTTGGTAAAATCAAACCCTATTGAATGTGTATTATTGATAGACTCCTGGGGTCACCTGGTGTATGAAGCGTACCTTTCAAGAAGTAGTTTATTGCAGAGGATAGGCAGGGCAAAGGTGGCAAGACTTGGGCATCAACAAGTTAATTAATTCAGCCACTCTTACCCTCCAAGCATTCTCTGACCAGAACTCCCTATTCACTAACCCCAAAAACCCCTTGCCATTGAGTTGATTCTGACTCATAGTGACCCTGTAGGATTTCCAAGGCTGTAAATCTCTACGGGAGCAGACTGCCACACCTTTCTCCCCCAGAGCTGCTGGTGGTTTCGAACCTCTGATCTTTCAGTTAGCAGTCGATTGCTTTAACCACTGCACCACCACTGGGTTTGAAAAACTGAAGTAAAAACCAAACATTATTGGGATTTCTTACATTAAAGAGCAGAGCAAGTGTGGATGACACCAGGGCTGGCCCCCCAATGTTTCCTGTCTTCCTCCCTTCAGGCTCACAGTAAGATTACACTCTCTTACCCACTGAAGTTAGACATTCTGTGTGATATTTTTGGTCAATGAAATGCAAGTGGAAGAGATGTAGGTTACTTCTGGGCAGAAGTTCTTCCTCTGATAATTCCAGGAATGCAGTTTCATCTAGAAGATCCCTGGATTCTCTGTTTTGAGAGCTTGTTGAGGTGATCATGGTCTGTTTCTTTATGTGTCTTGATATTGACTGTTGTCTCCGAGCCATCTAAGTTATTGTATTAGTTTATACTTGCTTACTGTGTCATAGCTTCATGCTTTGTTTTGTTTTGATATGCCCAAATGGGTTGCTTGAGTGAGCTAGCTTGATTATTTTCGCTTTTGGAGCTCTGACATCCTGTCCCCAGATGGCTAGAGCTGTTGTTATCAGGTATATCAGTCTAGGAGTCCATTCGCTTTTCTTGTTTGTATTCAGCTCAGGTGTCCAGGTAGCTGATCATCAAGTGTGTGGTACAGGCTTTGTCCTACAGTCTTAGAGGGGCAGGGGTGGTTGATGTATGTACCGGTATCTGATTGCAGGAGGGGGTCATGATCTGACTAAGGCAGGGGGCTGAGAACCAACCCTGAGTGTCTCTGAGGAAAACTCACCTGTGTTCCCTAAAGCGTGCTGGTGGGTGGGTTCTGCAGACGGACCATGGGCACCCAATGTTTTTGGTTATAAGGACTGGGAGGTACCAGTTATGCTTGGATCACTGTTGCGGGTGGCTGGGTGACCTGAGTGGAGCTACCAGTCCTTAGGCCCCTGATGTGGGTAGGTGAGGACCCTATTTAATAGGCAAAGCAACGTCAACCATCAAACACCCACCTTTCCACTGCACAGCTGAAACGGCTGGAGTCTGCCAGTAAAGCCCTATTCTCCTGAAATAGGCCCACGCAGGTCCATGCAGGGGGGAAAGGTGCTCAAAGTCCATGGACCATTTATGCCTGGACAGGAGCCACTTCTGTCCTGAGCTCCCCTGGTTAGTGGAGGTGACAAATTATCTTTTTCCCCAACTGCAAATTTTTTCCTTCTCCAAGGCTGGAAGGATGGCTCTAGGCACTCAACAGTGTCTGTCTCAGGCCCAGGGAATTCAGCTGCTGAAGCCAGCTTGGGGGTGGGGGTGGACGGTGCGGTAAAATATACACAAGTAATTAGCTTTTGCCAAGAGTGCCGTGCGTCTCAGGTTCCGGAGGTGTAAGTAGGCTGTGTGGCTGGCTACTTCTCCCTGAGGAAACTGTGACAAACGCTAGTACCAGGCCGCCGCTGCTGCTCTGGGAATGGTGCCTGAGGGCTCCCCACAATCCAGATCCAGTAACTCCACTCTGCTTCTGAACCGTCTCTTCCTCCCCCACCCCTCTGTTCGTTTTCTAAGCTTGCTTTTGATGCTCAGGGCTCCTAAAATGTAATAAATATATTTGTCTCACTTGTTTTTTTAGGTCTTTGTTGTAAAGAGGGCTTGCCGGAAGCATCCGTCTATTCCGCCATCTTGGCTCCGCCTGGGCGGAAGTTCTTAAGAGCTGGTTTGTGGTTCTCCATGTTCTCTCTTTCCCTCTTACAGTGACCAAACATGAGAGGCAACCGTAAAGACAGCTGACGTGGAGGGTACCAGGACTTGCAGTGTACTTCGTTGGCTGAGAAACAAACAAAACAGTAACTGTCAAGATGATTACAAGTCATGTCTATGGCATGTGTGTCAGCGTAGAACTGTGTTCCACAGGGTTTTTAATGGCTGATATTTAGGAAGCAAATGGCCAGGCCATTCTTTCAGGGCACCTATAGGTGGATTTGAACCTTCAGCCTTTCTGTTGACAGCTGCCCTTTGCACCACCCAGAGACTCCCAGCATTTTATATAGCTTCTGGGACTTTGGAGTTGTTAGTTACTGCAGCATATCCTGGTGGTGAGAAACAGACCACAAAATTTGGCAAATGGTAGAGATTATAAATTAGAGAAAGATCACTTCACCGGCAAAAACCAAAAAAACAACTAAACCCATTGCCCTCGAGCTGATTCTGACTCCTAGTGACCCTATAGGACAGAGCAGAACTGCCCCCATAGAGTTTCCAAGGCTGTAAATCTTTATGGAAGCAGACTGCCTCATCTTTCTCCCGGGGAGCAGCTGGTGAGTTTTAACCACAAACCTCTTGGTTAAGCAGCAGAGCTCTTTAACCAGTGCTCCACTGAGGGTCCTTTCACTGGCAGAGGAAGAAAAAATAAGCCTTGCTAATTCAAATTCCTGGTGACCTATTTTGATTTTTCCCTTTTTCCTCCCTCTCAAGCTAGAGAGAGTTGGTAAAGATTTAAAGGGCAGACAGCAGGGATCCAAAAGAGGTGAACAACTAGTTTGGATTCATAGACTAGACTGCTAGCCTCTGGGCACTGAGAGTTGGCTGGATTTGCAAGCTCGGTTTTTTAAGGATATACCTTTTACAATACTGTCTAATGTCTTTTCCTGGTTTTCTTGCTTTAGTTTTGATGGGCTGTGTGCCATCACAGCATTGGAATTCTGACTTTCAACTAGATAATTGGGAATTCCTTTGAACTATTGTTATGTTTGGGCTGATGTGTTCTGACCATTTTCTCAGAAAACTTTTCCCACTGCTTCTGACTCAGATCGATTTCTGGAATATTCCTCAGAGAGGTGCATCCTAACTCTTTGCTCTCTGTCTTTTTTTCCTTCCTCCTTAGGAAGACCTGTCACAAGCCAAATGTCAATCCTAAAATCTAATACTGAGGACTTCCACTTATGGAAATTTTGCCTTTCATCCCTTGAGGCAGTCATTCTTGCACCCCAGAAGAGATGATATAAAGTTCCAAAGCTAGTAGAAATAAGTTTAGAAGAAAGCTAAAGAAAAATTTGTTTGCTTGTTTGTTTATTTTTATATGAAGTACTAAATGAACTCTTTTTTTTTTCACATTTAATTTTTGTATTGGTAATACACTCATGGGGTTCAAATGGCAAAGATGTAAATAGATATACATTAAAGAGCTCCTTCCCACTCCCATCTCTCAGCACCAAGTTCTCCTTTCCGATGGCCTTAATTTCCTATTCACCTTTACAAATATATACTTTTTGGATAAATAAACACATCTCATATATTTTTTCCTTTTCTTTCTTTTATATAACTGGCAGCATTTTATCCTCATTGTTTTGCTCCTTGCCTTTCTTGTTTAATGATGTATCTGTCTTGTAGATCTTTCCACATCAGTACATAAAGAATTCATTTTTTTGGAACTCCACTATGTACATTCACCTGTTTATTTAACTACATTTCATATTGATGGACATTTAGATTGTTTCCAATCTTTCCTTTTCCAAGCCATGTTGTAGTGAGCAACCATGTCCCTGAGTCATTTTGTATGGATGAACTTCTATGGAACTAATTTCTAGAAGTGGAATTACTGGACTCGTGTATTAATATAATGATGAGTTTAAGGTATAAATAAGTGAGATTTCAGTATGTCAAAACATTTTAAATGTTATCCCAAACCACAGTGGTTAGAGCCTGGCATGTACAATTGTAGAGCTCTATAGTTTCAAAGTAGAACCACATCCTACCTGCATTCACCAAATATTTATTTAGCACCTATTTTGTGTCAAGCACTAAGTAGGTGCTAGAGATACAGCAATGGACAAAATAGACAAGAATTTGCCCTTCTAACAACTTGCTGGGGAGTTCCTGCATGGCTCAAACAGTTAAGAGCTCAACTACTAACCCAGTGGTTGGTGGTTCAAGCCTAGCCAGAGGTGCCTCTGAAGAAAGGCCTGTTGATCTGCTTCCAAAAGGTCGCAGCCTTAAAAACCCTATGAAGCACAGTTCTACTCTGCAGACGTGGGGCCTCCATGAGTCGGAATCAACTCAATGGCAACTGGTTTTTAACAACTTGCTGAGGCAGGCTGGGCAGGAATGAGGATCCTCACCTAACAGACGAGGAAGCAGAGGCCGAGAGGACCCATGTCACCCTGGAGCCCAGACCCTAAAACCACCCCTTTTCCACTGCTTTGAAATGTTCTTAAAGTCAAAATAGAGCATACTATGCCAATCCATTATGGAACACTAAGGATATCAGCCAAAGTGCTTATTCTCTCTGTAGGGCATGCTGCAGGGAAGCCATGCATTGGGGTAAGAGATAGCCCAGAGATGACAGCTGTAGGCTGGCCACTTACCGATGGCCTGGCCTGTCATAGAAAGATAACCTGGGTGATCAGATTCCTGCAGACACTGAGCAAATAAGGCCATAATCAGTGGGCACAGAAGCTGGCAGGCTGTGATGTATGGAGGAAAAGGACAGGCCACGGAAGACTGTGCAAGCTGATGTCATCCAAGAATGGAGTGATCCAGGAGGGTAGAGCAAGATCAGTAGGGAGCAGAGAAGTTAATAATACACACAAAGAGAAGAAGGTACGCTGTGACAGAATGGGCGATGGACGGAACCACAGCCTCTAGAGCTGCTCTGAATCCTCACTATGTTCAAGCTCCACACACATCCTAAAACTAGCCCACTTCATCGTGATGAAATTCAAGTGAGCTGGGCTAGAAAATCAAACCACAATGATATGAAGGTAGACCTGCCATGGGCCTGGAATTTTACATTCCTGAAATGAGACAACTCCACCTGCTGAAAGATGGATCTGGAACAGGTCAGTCAGAATCTGAGTTGGCTTCCCTTGGAGCTCTAAAGCTGGAGACAAGCTTATCTTGGTCTAACTGAAGGTTGGGAAGATAATTGCTCTCATTTTGTCAAAATGCATATTTTATAGCTGGGAGGGTGTTATATAAATGAGACAAAGATGGCCTCTGTGTACTGGCCCCAGGTCGTTTATTTCCTCATAGCAACTTGAGGGCTGTTAACTCAAAAAGCCCACCAGCGACAAACTCAAATCTGTTGTTGTTTCGTGCTGTCGAGTCGGTTCTGACTCTTAGCGACCCCATGCACAACAGAACGAAACACTGCCTGGTCCTGCACCATCCTTACAATGGTTGTTGTGCTTGAGCTCGTTGTTTTAGCCACTGTGTCAATCCACCTCCTCGAGGGTCTTCCTCTTTTCTGCTGACCCTCTACTTTACCGAGCATGATATCCTTCTCCAGGGACCGATCCCTCCTGACAACATGTCCAAAGTAGTAAGATGCAGTCTAGCCATCCTTGCTTCTAGGGAGCATTCTGGTCCACTTCTTCCAAGATAGATTTATTTGTTCTTTTAGCAGTCCATGGTATATTCAATATTCTTCACCAGCACCACAATTCAAAGGCATCAATTCTTCTTCTGTCTTCCTTACTCATTGTCCAGCTTTCACATGCATATGATTCGATGAAAATACCATGGCTTGGGTCAGCCCCACCTTCGTCTTCAAGGTGACATCTTTGCTTTAAGAGGTCCTTTGCAGCAGATTTACCCAATGCAATGCATTGTTTGATTTCTTGATTGCTGCTTCCATGGCTGTTGATTGTGGATCCAAGTAAAATGAAATCTTTGACAGCTTCAATGTTTTCTCTGTTTATCATGATGTTTCTTATTGGTCCAGTTGTGAGGATTTTTGTTTTCTTTATGATGAGGTGCAACTCAAATCTGTACACACCCAATTATGTAAAAAGTAGCCCTAATACAGAAATTTTTAGGTACTTAGAGCCTGTCTGCTTTACATACTGTCTTAGGCTGGGTTCTCTAGAGAAGAAAAACCAGTAAAGCATACATACATATCCATGTATGCATATACATAGAGAGATTTATATCAAGGAAACAGCTCATGTGATTGTAGAGGCTGGAACATCCTACATCTGTGGATCAGGATAGAGGCTTCTTCCGATTCACACAGCTACAGAGGCTGGTGAACCCAAGATCCGCAGGTCAGACAGCAGGGCTCTCACTTACAGGCTGTAAAAGTGGATGAATTCCAACATCAACTGGCAAGACTGCAAGCCTCCTGACTCATGAAGCCACAGTGGCTTGAGAACCCAAGATTGGCAGGTTGGAGAGCAGGACTCTTGCTTATAGGCTGTGAAGATTGATGAATCCCAAGATCGGCAGATAAGTTGCCAGCTCAAGTCCCAAGAACAACAGGCAGGTGCTGGATCCAGAACCAGCCAAAAGCCTTGGCAAGGTGAGTAGGAAGGAAGTAGGCAGTGGAGGGCAAGGAGATGAAGACTGAGGGGGCAGTGAGCTGCCACAGGCCCCACCCCTTCCGGTACCACTCAGCAGATTCCATCATGGAGGTGATAACATCAAATTTCAACAGGGAAATGATCACAACATTGCACAATTGCCAAAACACTGAGAATCATGGCACAGCCAAGTTGACACGCAATCTTAGCCACCACACATACCCTGGGAAGTTGTACCCAACATCTGCTAGTCCCAGGTAAGATAAAACCCTGTAGTTACAAAGACTCTAGAATGCTACTGCGTTCAGGGCTCTCTTGCCCTGAGACTTCTACCAGCTTGCTGCAGAAAGACACTGTGCATGGGTGGGTAAGCTTTCCTTACCTCCCCACCTCTTCCCTCAAGTTTACCAGGTCCTCCTTCCCTTCCGGTGGCTCCCTGCACCATTTCCACTGGAAGACCTCTTGCTGTGGGGAACTGCTCCTGCATGGAGCTATCACTGCACCTGCCCCAATAAACAGTTTGCTGTGCAACTGTCAATTTCTTGCTGTCATATCTCCTGGTCATATCTTTTTCCTTAATCAGCCCTGAACTTTCTCAAACTCACTACAGAAGACTCAGTGACCATTTAGGCCACACCTGTTTGCTGAAATCAGAAAGTAACCTTGGCTTGCCCAAGATTACATAGAGGTTAGCTGCAGTGTCAGGACAAAAGGAGCCATTCCAGGGGCCTTTTTTGTGTCACCTCTTCACCAAGGCTCGCACAATGGCTGAATGTGCTTTCCTAATTAGTAGACCTGGTGGCGTAATGGTTAAGTGCTGGGCTGCTAACCAAAGGGTTGGTGGTTCAAACCTACCCAGCGGCTCTAGGGAAGAAAGACCTGGCAATCTGTTCTCATAAAGATTACAGCCTAGAAAACCCTATGGGGCAGGTCTACTCTGTCGCGTTAGGGTCACTATGAGTTGAAAATTGGATTGGCACTGAACAACAAATCTCCTGATTATCAAGTTCTTTAAAATCTCTCTCTCTCTCAAGACCAAATCTCTTTTATGGTTCTAGAACTGCAAACAATTTTCTGCTTTCAGGATCTCAGAAAAATCTCAAGCTGCTCCACCCTCCAGAAAGTACTTCTTAAGTTTCATATCAGGCCCCTTGATGTGTAACAAAATTCGTCAATTACTTGAAAAAAAAATTCTTAGGGAAGGAGAGGGAGAGAGAGGGAAAAACTCTCACATTCCCTGAGAACCAAATAGAATGTATCCAAGTGCTAATTTTGGAGTTATGAGCAAACCCCCTGACTTGGATCCATGAATGTCATTCAGTAAGTGTGGGAAATCCAACCCTTGGGAAGGAACCAGGTAAGCTGCTTTTCTGTTTTAGGTATGGACAATCTCCCTTGTAGTAAACAGAATAATACCTCCCCCACACCCGCACCAAATATGTGCCTGTCCTAATCCCCAGAAACTGTGAATATGTTACCTTACATGACAAAACAGATTTTTCAATGTGATTAAGTTAAGGATTTGGATTATAGGTGGGCCCAGTGTAACTATAGGGTCCTTGTGAGAGGAATACAGGAGGGTCAGTTAGAGAAGGAGATGTGAGAATGGAAGCAGCAGTTGGAGTAATGTGATTGCTGGCTCAGGGCTATGAGCTAAGGAATGCAGGTAGCTTCTAGGAGCTGGAAAAGTCAAGAAACGTATTCTCTCCTAGAACCTTCTAGAAGAAACACAGCTGTGCTAACACTTTAATTTTAGTCCTGTAAAATCTATCTCAAACTTCCAACCTCCAGAACTGTAAGATAAAGAATTTGTGTTTTTGGAAGCTGCTAAGTTTGTAGTAATTTGTTACAGAAGCAACAAGAAATGAATACACCTTGAAAACATATTCGTTTTGATCTCTGTAATAAGAAAGGTTCAAAATTTCAGTGACTGGTTTGAGAGTATGGGATTCCACCATCACTGAGGACCTAGGCTACTTATGTCTTATTCTCTGCCATCCTCAACACATAGCTTCTGTCTCATGGTCAACATGGTTACTCCAGCTTCTTCCACCATGCCCTTATTACAGTGGGTAGGCAAAAAGGGGAAAGAAAGGCAGGCTTTTTCTCTTTAAAGGCATCTCCCTGAATCTGCAAGTAGCACTGCTGTTCACGTTCTGTTGGCCACAACTCAGTCATGTGACCATACCTATCTGCAAGGGAGGCTGGGAAATGTAGTCTTTAGTGAGGATTTTAGTTAGTCCTTAACTACAAACCTTGTTACTATGTAATAAAGAGAGGAGCCCTGGTGGTGCAGTGGTTAACTGTTGGGCTGCTAAAGAAAATGTCAGTGGTTTGAATCCACCAAGCTGCTCTGAGGGAGAAAGATGTGGCAATCTGCTTCTGTAAAGATTATAACTTTGGAAACCCTACAGGGCAGTTCTACTCTGCCCTATAGGATGCTATGGGTGGGAATCAACACGAGGGCCATGTTTTTTGTTTGTTTGTTTGTTTGTTTTTAGTATAGTAAAAGGAGCATAGATCTTGGACGATAATCATCAATTCTGCCACAGGGCCCAAGACATTACTTTTCTTCTTTCTTTTTCACATCTGAGAATGCATCAGAAAGTTTGGATTCTTCTTGTGTCCTATTTGGCAGTTGTTAAATCAAAAATGTTGGCAGTTCTCATACCTATGTAAAAGTCAGTGTTAGATAATTTGAGGAAACAAAGATGAGTAAGAACCACTGTCTGCTCTCAACATTTTCACTCGCTGGTTGTCAAGTAACGTATTGCAATAACCCAGGATAAAACAATGTTTGTTAAAAACGTTCTCAGAGTACTTTCTTTCTGAATTACTACGTATGTGGTTTTGTTGGATTAGTTTTATTATTATTAATCTGTTGCTGTCAGGTTGATTCCGACTTGTGGAGACCCCATGTGTTACCGAGTAGAACTGCTCCATAGGGTTTTCTTGGCTGTAATCTTTACAGAAACAGATCTCCAGGCATTTCTTCCATGGAGCAGCTGTGTGGATTAGAATTGCCAACCTTTAGGTTAGTAGTTGAGTGTAAACCATTTGTGCTACCACGGCTGCTTTTTTTTTTTTTAAGTCATAACTTGAATAAATGATGGGGCACCTCCAAGATCAATTTAAACACCAAGGAATCAGTATGGCGGCCAAAAGTTTATTAAAATCTTTTCAGTTCTTTACTTGTTTCTGAAATGAAAAAGAGGCTAGTGCATTCTTAATACACAACAGCCATCTTTAAAATACTTTTTCCTATCACTGCTCCTTTCAGTATCCTTTACTAGGGTAGCAGGTGCCCCTTGCAAGTCTTTCTTTTCTGCTCTCATTTCCCTATCCCTGACAACCGCCTCCTGACACTTATTGGCATAATTCTTTTCTCCATCTTCTCTTTGCCCTTTCTGGAATCTCCACACTGCAGGACAGCCCTGGAGTTGACCTGGCCTGCAGGAATTTCCCCTCCTTAGAGCCATGTGCTTTTGTCTCTGTTACCCAATATTATTTTTGTCTCTGTCAAATATTGAGAATTTTATACTAAGTATGAGTTTTCTTTTTAGTTATGAGTCTCTTAACCTTTGACCATTTGTACAGTATTTCCCCATTGTTATTTTGGGGTTGGGCATGGTATAGGGTAAACTACGTTGGCCTGGGGGTCAGGAGCCCTGCCCCTACTCGGTTAGTCCCCTTAGAAAAGTCACAGAACATTAGAATTATATAGTTGTTTTCGTTGTTAGTTGCCAGCGAGTCAGCTCCTACTCATGACAACCCCATGTACAACAGAATGAAATGCTGCCCAGTCCTGCACCACGTCCAAGACTGTTGGTATGCCCAAGTCTATTGTTGCAGCCACTGTGTGTTTTGAGTCCCTTCCAACCCAAGGGGCTCATCTTCCAGCACTCTATCAGACAATATTCTGTCGTAATCCATAGGGTTTTCACTGGCTAATTTTAAAAAGTAGATCACCAGGCCTTTCTTCCTAGTCTGTCTTAGTCTGGAAGCTCCACTGAAACCCGTCCACCATGGGTGAGCCTGCTGGTATTTGAAATACTGGTGGCATCACTTACAGCATCACAGTGACATGCAAGTCACCACAGTACAACAAAATGATGGACAGGTGGCGGATTATTTAGTCACTTAACCTGCAAAGTAAGAGGGGATGGGCCACTTGATCTCTGAGATCTCTGATTCTGTAGTAGGTGGAACCCTGGGTAACCCTTGCCTCAGTGGGGGTGGACACTGAGTGGAGGAGAGGGTGCCCTCGGCCAGAATGGGCAACGCAGTAGTAAAGCTCTTCTCTCGAACATGATTTTCGGTGCATGTGCAGAACACTGGGTTGTGTATTGAACCATGAAACATGTCAGGGATGGCTTATGCGTCTATAACAAAGATAAGAAGATCTTAAACAGTTTATAAGAAAAGTTCATTAGTCCTGGACTCCTTGGTTTTCATAGCTTCCTTTTCCTGCCTCTTTTTTCTCAAACATAGACCGAAATTTTTATTAAAAAAAAAAAAAAAATTAAGACCTGTTAAAATTCAAAAAGTCACCAGACAGGAAGCGCAAAGCTGTTTTCTTCCTCGGGTCAGAATCTGCTGTATGTAGACCAAACTATTCTTTGTTAAGAGCCTGAGTTAACTTTGGAGATGGACATTACTGCACTGGAATTTTGGCTTCACTGCTTACTCTCAGGCAACACTTAGCCTTTTTAAGCCTCAGTGTTTTCTTGTTTTTGAAGCCATCCACTTGTGGTATTTTTTTTTTTGTACTCAGATGAAGGTTTACAGGACAAACTAGTTTCTCATCAGTTAGTATACACATTGTTCTATGACATTGGTTAACAACCCCACAACATGTCAAAACTCTCCCTTCTCAACTCTGGTTTCCCTATTACCAGCTTTCCTCTTCCCTCCTGCCTTCCAGTCTCTGCCCGAGGGCTGGTGCGCCCCTTTAGTCTCATTTTGTTTTATGGGCCTGTTTAATCTTGGGCCGAAGTGTAAACCTCAGGGGTGACCTCATTACTGAGTTGAAAGGGTGTCCGGGGGCCATAATCTTAGAGTTTCTTCAGTCTCTGTCAGGCTAGCATGTCTGGTCTTTCTTCCTGAGTTAGAATTTTATTCTCCAGCTCTGTCCAGGACCCTCTAATCTGATCCGGTCAGCATAGTCAGTGGTGGTAGCTGGGCACCATCTAGTTGTACTGGACTCAGTCTGGTGGAAAGCCTCAGTGTTTTCATCTGCAAAATGGGTATTATACTAGTATCGACCTCTGGCAGAGGCTCCAGCCAGCCTCTAGTTACCACGCTCAATTCCAGAGTGCTAAAGCCACATTTTTTGGCTAGACGTATGGCTTCCCAGGATAGAGACTACATTTCTTAGCTCCCCATTCAGCTAGATATGGCCATGTCACTAGCTTCTGGCCAACAATATGCAAGCAAAAGCATGATTTAACAGCTTCTATTTTTTTTAAGAGGCTTCCTTGGGGGTAGTGGTGATTCAGTGGTAGAATTCCTACCTTCCATGAGGAAGAAAACCAAAAACCTACTGCCATCAAGTCGATTCCGATTCATAGGGACCCTAAAGGACAGAGTAGAACTGCCCCATAGAGTTTCCAAGGAGCACCTGGCGGATTTGAACTGCCCACCTCTTGGTTAGCAGCCGTAGCACTTAACCATTACACCACCAGGGTTTCCTCCATGAGGAGGAGTTGGGTTTCATTCCTGGCCAATGCATCTTATGTTCAGCTGCCACCTGCCTGTCAGTGGAGGCTTGCTTGTTGTTATGATGCTGAACAGGTTTCAGCAGAGCTTCTGAACTAAGATGGACTAGGAAGAAAGGCCTGGGCATCTACTTCCGAAAAATCAGCCAGTGAAAACCCTATTACCCCAAAGGTCCTATCCACAACCAATCATGGGGTGGTGCAGGACCCAGCAGCATTTCTTTCCCTCGCGCTGGGGGTCACCATGAGTTATGGGTCAATTCTTGCCTCCCACGTAGGAGACTAACAACCAGAAGGATCTTTCTTAAAAGACATTGGGCACACAGTCCTTTCTCTTTTAACTTTGTCTCTTTTTCTATACTGCTCCCTGGAAGCCAATGCTACAATCTTGGACCATAAGATCAAGGCTAAAAATGCAAGAGCTACAAGGTAGCATTTGGTGCCTGAGGTGGGAGACTGCTACTAACAGAATCTAAGTGTGTGGTGTAGCACTAGTTCAAGTGGTTAGGTAGTAAGTGGGAATACACAGATATTGCAGGCTAGAGAGCTGGTGAACCCTGCTATGTGACTGTGAAACATTTGGTAAAACTGTTCCAAGTTTGTTGGAAGGCAGACCGAAGACAGACGAGTTTGCAGCACCAGGGGAAATGGCAGGAACTCTTTATGATATGGTGTGGGGGCTGTTCTTGCCACTCTCAGCACAGCCCTATGACAGAGATGTGCTCTGGCCGAAGTTGTCCTTGTTGTTGGTGTCTAGTCAGTTCTGACTCATGGCGACCCCATGTATGCAGAGTAGAAGTGCTCCATAACGTTTTCAAGGCTGCGACCTTTCAGAAGCAGATGGCCAGGCCTTACTTCTGAGGCACCTCTGGGTGAGTTTGAAAGCCAGCCTTTCGGTTAGTAGTTCAGTGCTTAACCACTTGTGCCCCCCAGGGACTCCCTGGCCACTTAGCAGCCTGTAAGCATCTGTGGAGTGGGGTATGGCTTTGCTAAAGGAGGACTCTCTGCCTGTGTCCTGCAATCTAAGTCCGAGAGAGTTCAGTAACTAGGGACCTACCCTTGCATACCTTCCCATTGCTGTTTAGTAGATTCTGACTCATAGCAACCCTGTA
The DNA here is from genome assembly GCF_030014295.1 of Loxodonta africana. NCBI lineage: Eukaryota > Metazoa > Chordata > Mammalia > Proboscidea > Elephantidae > Loxodonta > Loxodonta africana. Next base: position 118,180,579 of record NC_087347.1, read on the forward strand.
GGGCAGAGCAGAACTGCCCCATAGGGTTTCCAAGGAGTGGCTGGTGGATTCAGACTGCTCACCTTTTGGTTTGCAACCGAGCTCGTAACGACTGCACTAACAGGGCTGAAAATGCCAATTACGAGTGAACCACAAACTGAAGTGCTTAGTAGTGGCCCTGAAAGGGCAGCTTTGACGGGGTAAGATTGTGGCTCCAGGCCTTTGTTAAGCATACCTTAGTAAAGAGTTCTCTGACAGACAACACTACAAGCAAAGTATAAAGACAAATGGTAACAAAGATCAGATTACAGGTGTTGCCTTCCCACTAATGTCGACTGTTTCAGATGACCAAAAGGTGGCTACAATGAAGAGGAAAGAAAATGGACAGAGCACAGAATCCAGTGAGGGACAGAGCAGAGCAGGGACGGGCAGACTGCAGCCTGTGTGCAAGGCCTGACAGTTGTTTTTCTATGGCCCTGGGCTAAGAACTGATAAAAAAAAAAAAAAAAGGCGAAAAATTATTCTTATTATACAAGGTGTTGTTAGCTGCTGTTGAGCCGATTTCGACTCACAGCGACCCCATGTGACAGAGTAGAACTGTCCCACAGGGTTTTCTAGGCTATCATTTTTATAAGAGGAGATCATCAGGTCTGTCTCCCATAGAGCCGCTGGGTGACTTTCAGTTAGCTGCTGAGTGCTCAGCCATTGCACCACCAAAACAAAACAACCAAACCCGTTGCTGCTGAGCCGATCTTACTCACAGCAGTTACCAGTGCTCCTATAGTATGTAAGTACTCATGTCATGTTCTCAGTTTTGCTTTTTTGGCCCACAAAGCCTATAATATTTACTATCTGGCTCTTTAGGGAAAAAACGTGCTGACCTCAAGACTACAGCCTTAGGTCTAAAGATTAAGTTTAAATAAGATCTTGCTCACAGAAAGACTGCAGGTAAACAGACAAGAAGCTGTGTGCATTTTTGAGGGAACTTTGTCTCTACAAGTAACTACTATTTTCTTCAAAAGCCTATAATTGTTCAATCTCTGAAGCAGCGCCCCTGATCCCAGACCTGTACCAGCAGAAAGTGGGCCAGGTAAGCTGGCAGCCCCCGGAAGAGCACACTCTCCAAGTCCAACGTCACACGTGGCCACAGAGGGTAACAGACAAGGAAGGATCTCTGGAGAACAAAACCAGGCACTGCCTGCTGGGCTAGCAAGCAATTTAGTCCACAGCCTTTACAATCCTGGACCCATGGGACTGATAAACTACTATGGGCCAGTGACTGCCATGTGTTTCTCTGGGCTCCATTTTCCTAATGGGTGTTTTCATTTGCTGCTATTGAGTCTTACTCCATCATTGCAGATTGTGTGTGTGTGCATGTGAGCCCTGGTGGTGCAGGGGTTAATGCACTCGACTACTGGGTTAGTGATCTAGTGCTGCTGTAACAGAAATACCACAAGTGGATGACTTTAACAAAGAGAAGTTTATTCTCGCACAATTTAGGAGGCTAGAAGTCTGAATTCAGGGTGCCAGCTCCAGGGGAAGGCCTTCTCTCTGTCGACTCTGGAGGAAGGTCCTTGTCATCAATCTTCCACTGGTTGAGGAGCTTCTCAGTGCAGGGACCCTGGGTCCAAAGGATGAGCTCTGCTCCCAGTGCTTCTTTCTTGGTGGTATGAGGTCCCCCTTCTCTTCTATATCTCAAAAGAGATTGGCTTAAAACACAATCTAATCTTGTAGATAGAGTTCTGCCTTATTAACATAACTGTCACTAATCCCATCTCATTAACATCACAGAGATAGAATTTATAACACATACGAAAATCACACCAGGTTACAAAATGGTGGACAATCACACAACACTGGGAATCATGGACTAGCCAAATGATATACATATTTTGGGGGAGACACAAATCAATCCATGACAACGGCTGACCGAAATGTCCCTGTCCAAAACCACCAGCGGCTCTGAGGGAGGAAGATGTGGTGGTCTGCTTCCTTAGAGATGTACAGCCTTGGAAACCCTGTGGGGTTGCTATGAGTTGAAATTGACTCCATGGCAGTGGATTTGGTTTGTTTTGTTTGATTTGTCCTTTGGTTGACTGGTCACTGAGCTAAGAGGAGCCATGTGTGCTTCTGGTGGAGAGGACTGAGATCCAGAGATCCTGGACTTGAGGTGAGATGCTGTGAGTGGATAGAACTTCAAGACAGTCTCCAAGGTAGTCCCCAAAGAGAAGACCCTAAAGCCATGTTTTCATTTAGACATCTCAAACACTTTTATGTTGTTTGTATTTTGTACAAACCAACCAGTTGTTGTCAAGTGGACTCCGAGTCAGAGATCCCATGTTTATCAGAGCAGAACTGTGCTGTATATACCACAGGGTTTTCCATGGCTGATTTTTTGTAAGTAGGTCGCCAGACCTTTCTTCCAAGGTGCCTCTGGATAGACTCAAACCTCCAACATTTTGGTTAGCAGCTGAGTGTTTACATCACCTAGGGACTCCGTTTTATACAAAATATATGTGTAATTTTTGTCTTAAAAAAGAAAAGCAATAAGATAAAAGAAGGACTCTGCAGTACATACTTGGCCATAGACAATATTTATGGGCTCCCTTCGAAGTTTGGGAACATGGAAGGTACGACTTTTACATCTTAACGTATAAATCTCAGGGATTCCATTCCAGTCCATAATCACTTTTGGGAAAGGGGTGAATATTGTCATAGTGCTTTTGTGGTTCTAATGTTTATATATATATATTTTTCATTTTTTTTTTAAACCAGTATCTTAAATGGAACTCTTTTACTCTTAGTCTCTTTTTCTTTTAATATTTTGTTTTATTTTTGTTGTTATTGTTGAGAATATATACGGCAGAACATACCAATTTCTACATGTACAATTCAATGACATTTTTCAAGTTGTGCAACCATCCTCATCCTGATTTTCTGAGTTGTGCCTCCCCCGTTGACATAAACTCACTGCCCCCTAAGTTTTCTATCTAATCTTTTGAGTTGCTGTTGCCAATTTGATCCTATATAGATAGTTCTTAAAAGAGCACAATGCTCAAGGCAGACATTTTTTACCAGATAAGCTAAATTATTGTTTGGTTTTAAGAAGACTTCAGGGATATTTTTGGTTTAAGGTTTAGATATTATATCAGGACAATAGTTTCAGGGATTCATCCACCCTCCGTGGATCCAGAAAATCTGGATTCCATGAAAATTTGAAATTCTGTTCTACATTTTTTTCCTTTTGATCACAATTCTTCTATAGACTCTTTGATCAAAATGTCCAGTAATGGCAGACAGGCACCATCCAGTTCTTCTGGTCCCATGGCAAAGGAGGCAGTTGTTCATGGAGGTAATTAGCCACACATTCCATTTTAGTTTCTCTTTCTTGAGGGACAAATAATTCTGATTAATTGTGCAATCATTTTAACTACATTTTGTAAATTTAGACATCAGCAAAATAATACCATCAATCATGTTACATAACTCATACTACTGTAGGTTAGTTCATTCCAGACTTTTTTAAGGTAGACTTTTAAAAATAGTTTACAATTGTGTTGTAGCTAAAGCTTTGTCTTGGTTTTTTCACTAAACCTTATGTAACAAATATCTTTCTATGGCTTCTCCATAATATTTGTAATCAAGCTTTTTAATAGCTGAATAATGTTGTATGCTGTAGGGATTTCTATTCCAGGTATCTATTGCTTGCATTAAGCCACTCAGAACTTAGTGACTGAAAACAACAGCACTCATAATATTATCTCTCATGGTTTCTGCGTGTTAGGAATCTGAGAAGGGCTTGGCTGGGTGGTTTTGGCTCATGCAGTTGTGTCATGTGGTGACTGGATCTAGGACAGCAGGGGTTGGAGCAGCTGGGGGCTGGCTGGGCATCTCTCTCTGTTCGTGTTAGTCACAAGGCCTCTCCATGTGGACTCTCCACATGGGCTGGGTTGGATTTCCTCACAGCTTGACAGCCTCAGGATGATAACTAGAACTTCTTATGTGGTGGCTCAGGGCTCCAGCACAAGTATTCTAGCAAGCCAGTCAGACACAGAATCGTCTTCTATGATCTAGTTAGGCCAAGACGTCACATACTATTGGTCAGTCAGTAATCAAGGTCAACCCAGATTGAAGGTGAGGGAATATGTCTCAATGGCAGGAAAGTGAAAAATTCACAGAAATATTTTAAAATTGCACAGTTCCATAACCAGCTTAGTCATTCTTTTATTACTGGACATTTAGTTACTTTTATTTATTTATTTAAATTTTATTGTGCTTTAGGTGAAAGTTTACAGCTCAAGTTAATTTCTCACTCAAAAATTTATAAACGTATTGTTTTGTGACAGTAGTTGCAATCCCTGCAATGTAACAGCACACTCCCCCTTTCCACCCTGGGTTCCCTGTGTCCATCTGTCCAGTCCCTGTCCCTTCCTGCCTTCTTGTCTTGCTTTTGAACAGGAGTTGCCCATTTGTCTTGTATATTTGATTAAACTAAGAAGCACGTTCCTCACATGTGTTATTGTTCGTTTTATAGGCCTGTCTTAGTCTTTGTCTGAAATGTGGGCTTCAGAAGTGGTTTCGGTTCTGGGCTAGCAGAGTGTCTGGGAGCCATAGTCTCGGCTATTCCTCCAGCCTCTGTCAGACCACAAAGTCTGATCTTTTCTTGTGAGTTTGCATTTTGTTCTACATTTTTCTCCTGCTTTGTCTGGGACCCTCTGTTGTGATCCCTGTCAGAAAGGTCAGTGGTGGTAGCTGGGCACCAGCTAATTCTTCTGGGCTCTGGCTGGTGGGGGCTCTGGTTCATTTGGTCCTTTAGTCCATTGGGCTAATATTTTCCTTGTGTCTTTGTTTTTTTTCACTCTCCTTTGCTCCAGATGGAATGGGGCCGGTAGATGTATCTTAGATGGCCACTTAGCTGCTTTTAAGATCCCAGACACTACTTACCAAGTGGGATGTAGAAGATTTTCTTTACGAACTATGTTATGCCAGTTGACCTAGATGTCCCTTGAGACCATAGTCCCCAGCCCCCAACCCCAGAAACTCAACCCCTCAGCGTGTTTGCCTGTGTCTCGGAAACTTCTATGCTTTTGTATTGGTCAAGTAGTGCTGACTTCTCCTATAGCCCCATCTATTTTTATACACCTGATGTTTAGAAGTCAAACAATAGTCAGGGAATGATGGAGTTGGGGGAAGACAGCTTGCAGATTTCAGTCATGAGGAGGAGGAGGGAGGGAGCGGAGCTGAGAGAAGCTGAAGAGAATAGTTGCCTTAGACGGTGCTCCCTGGGGCTCAAGGCACAAGGGCCAAACTCATCTCTGTTAGGAGCCGTCTTAGTCTCCTAGTGCTGCTATAACACAAATAACACAAGTGGGTGGCTTTAATAACAGACATTTATTTTCTCACAGTTCTGGAGGCTAAAAGTCCAAATTCAGGCCATTGGCTCAAGGTGAAGATCCTTGTCTCTTTCCGCTTCTGTAGCCCTAGCGTTCCTTGGTTCCTTGACGATCTTTAGGTGGCATCTATCTTCCTCCATTTGTGCTCTTTTCCGTGTCTAATCTCTCTTTTTTATAATTTCAAAATGTCTAGGTTTAGTTCCCCCCTACACTGATAGAAACCCTCTTCCCAAATGGGATTACATCCACAGGTATAGGGCTAAAATTCTAACACATATTTGGGGTGGGAGAGGGAGGGTGGCACAATTCAATCCATAACAGAGGCCAGCACAGCATATCACACAAAGCAACTATAACAGATATACCTTGTCTTGAAATTTTTGTTCAAGTGTAGCAGCCTGGGGCCTTTCCCCCTGCTGCCTAGTGTGGAGGCTCTGATGCTTTCTGTGTGGGCAGACGGGAGGGTTGGTAGTCCGAGGTGAGGCCAAGGGCTCCAGGGAAAGCCCCTCCCACCCTGCCAGCTACTCCTCTTCTACCTGCTGGATCACATCTGAAACTCCTCTTAGAAAAACCTAGATATTTTGCTCCACAGTTGGAAAAGGAGGTTTAAAAGGCCAGGAGAAGGAACGCTGAGACTGACCTATGCACTTGCTCTCCTTGTCTCTGCCTGTGGGGGCCGCTAAGAGTGTGAGCTATGATGGGGGGGAACAGGAAGGAAACCCAGGGAATCACAAATGTCCTTCCCTCTGAACTCCCTTTTTTCCCATTGTCAGGCTCTGTGGTGCTGGCTATGTGTGTACGGAAAGGAGACAGACCAGTTGCCACGGAGTCGATTCCAGCTCACGGTGGCCCTGCGTGTGTCAGAGTATAACTGTGCTCCGTAGAGTTTCCAATATCGGATTTTTCAGAAGTAGATCACCAGGCCTTTCTTCTGAGATGCCTCTGGGTGGACTTGAACCTCTGACCTTTTGGTTAGCAGCCCAGCATATTAACTGTTTATACCGGGGAGATACGGGGTAATAACGAAGGCATGCGCTGTGTGATAGTCCCCATTTATCTCCCAGACAGGTGCTTACTGTATACACACTGCCTGTCTTCACAATGCAGACGCACAATGCAGACACACAATGCAGAAACCCAGGATGACCTTCATGGTGAGGCATTTGAATTGACAGTCAGTTCCAGTAAACGCTGAGGGGCCTGTGCCCTCATTCAGAAAAAGAGAAAATAAGGAGGGAAAGGAGAAAGGCACTCAAGTGGGAAAGGCTGAGGCCATCCAGAGAGAGAAACTGGTGCGTAAATGGTTCAGAAGTTACCAGACTGTCGACGTCTGCCTGGGCAGTCGTCTCCGATGTGCACGAAGGAAACAGAATTTGCCCTCCACGTCACCACCAAAGTCACCTCTGCTGGGTGGCCACCCAGAAGCTCCTCTTGTTTCAGGCAAAAGCCTACGCTTACTGGTTAGGGAGCGCATCCATCACACGCCATTAACCGTGCCAGTTGCCACCTCGTTCACACCATTAGCACAATATATATATCATTAAAGGAAGTGAGTTACAATATAAAAATATGGTAATTCAGACTTTCAGGTCACAATTGACAGCATATTCAGGGGACTGCTTTCCTGAGCTGTCTCCAGAGACCCTATATTTTGTGAAAAGATGTTTCCCAGAAAAGTTTTCATAAATATTCTCCGTGGGGAAAAAAAATGTATATTTATGACTTCACATTATTTAAAAAAAAAAAACCAAAGCAAATGTTTTAGTATTTGACTTCTCAGAAAGTACGTGGCTATTTTAATCCATAGCTGGAAGAATTTTTCTTTTCTATTGTCTAAATAGAGTCCAGGAATACTCCAGTCTGTGTTAACCGTAATGGTACACTCAGCATTATCTTACTTCTCTCTCCGCTGCCTGCTATGCAGTCCCGCTCCACACTCCATGTCCTGATTCTGGTGTTAGTGGCGCTGGGGAGTGGAGAAATGTCTCCGGGATCTGCTCTCCAGCGGCTCAGTGGTGGATTTAAGGATTAGCCCTCAAACTGCACATTAATAATCCCAGCTGACCGCTGCTCTATCCTATTTGTTCTCAGTTAAAACGAGACTTTATTGCGGTGCAATGGGTCAGCCTGGATACTGTCTAAAGGGAACTATGTTGTTGTTAGCTGCTGTCGTGGATTGAATTGTGTCTCCCCAAAATATTTGTCAGCTTGGTTAGGTCATGATCCCCTTGTATGATTGTATGATTGTCTACCATTTTACTTCTGATGTGATTTCTGTGTGTGTTGTAAATCCTATCACTATGATGTAATAAGATGGATTAGTGGCAGTTGTATCGATGAGGTCTACAAGATTAGATAGTGTCTGAAGCCAATCTCTTTTGAGATATAAAAGAGAGAAGCGAACAGAGAGACATGGGAACTTCATACCACCAAGAAAGCAGTGCTGGGAGCAGAGCGAGTCCTTTGGACCTGAGGTTCCTGTGATGAGATCCTCCCAGACCAAGGGAAGACTGATGACAAGGACCTTCCCTTAGAGCCAACAGAGAGAGAAAGTCTTCCCCTGGAGCTGGCACCCGAATTCAGACTTCTAATCTACTGGACTGTGATAGAATAAATTTCTCTTTGTTAAAGCCATCTGCTTGTGGTATTTCTGTTATAGCAGCACTAGATGACTAAGATAGATGCCACTGAGCTGGCTCCCACTCATGGCAACCCCATGTGAAATGGAACGAAAGGCTTCCTGGTTCTCTGCCATCTGCATAATAGGTTGTGGATCAGACTGTTGTGAGCCAGAGGGTTTTCATTGGCTGATTTTTGGAAATACATCACCTTGGCTTTTTACTAGTCTGCCTTAGTCTGGAAGCTCCAAAGGAGCCTGTTTGGCATCATAGCAACACGCAAGCTTCTGCTGAGAGATGGGTGGTGGCTACGCATGACGTGCACCGGCAGGGAATTAAACTGGGTCTCCTACATGGAAGGTAAGAATTCAACCACTGACTCACCAAGCCTCCAGGGGAACTATACACTTATGAAAAGCCTTGGAATTCAGCATCCGTAGAAGGTGGAGAGGAGAGGCTTGAAAGTGGGAAAATGAAATTGGAAGGCTGAAGTTAGTCAAGGCAGGACCACAGCAGTTTGGGACATTCAGTGAGAAGTCTATAACAATGATTCGGAAAAGCTGAATTGGAGAAAAAAAAATTTTTTTATTTCAGATGAATGAGGTGCAGAAACTATAACTCAACAGAAATCCTTCTAGGCAGAGCACTGTGTTCTGATGGGTGCCTTGACAGATGAGCTGAGCAACATGCCTGTTCTCAGAGGCATAGAGATAAAGAAGACAGAGGTACCTGTGAGTAAGGGCTTCACAGTTTATTAGGGTAAGCAGACATGGACAACAGGCAAACATTACCTCACATGAGTGCCCTGATGGGGTGGGTAAGTTTAGGGTCTTTGTGAGCACAAAGGAGAGGAAGGTCGGAGTAATCATGCTTTAGGACCCAGAGTGGTTTGCCTGGAGCAGAGTGAGCAGGGGTGGGGTGGGGTTTTGAAGAAACTTTCCGAGCAGAGAAGACAAATTCCACAAAGGCCAGAGGAGAGAATAGCAGGTGAAGGGTTTACACAGGGGAATGATATGAACAGATTTTCATTTATTAAAAAAAAACAAAACAAAACATTATTCCGGTAACTGTGTATAAAACTGATTGGAGGAAGCCAATATTGAAGACGGAGCCCTGGTGGCACAGTGGCTAAGAACCCGGCTGCTAACCAAAAGGTTGGCAGTTCTAATCCACCAGCTGCTCCTTGGAAACCCTAGGGAGCTGTTCTACTCTGTGCTATTGGGCCGCTGTGAGTTGGAACTGACCCAATGGCAACGGGTTTGGTTTTGGGTTTAATATTGGAGACAGGGAGTCAACGGTGAGGCTAGGTTTCTGATTTGGTAGCCGGTGGATCATGGGGTCTGTCACTGTGGCAGGAGCAGAGGAGGAAGAGGGAGATTGGATACTAACTGGTGCCTCAGGCAATAGTGGGAGAAGCCTGAAGAGCAGAGGCTTAGCTGTACGGTTCTAATGAGAGCCTGGATGAGGGCGGCAGCAGCAGATGTGGCGAGGAGAGCCCAGACCTGAGAAAGCAGCCGAAGGAGAATCTCTCAGAGCGCCTGCTGTCTGACTGTGGAGGCCTAGCAGAGGGACATCCCTCAGCATTTTGAGTCTTCCACCTTGGCTAAGATGTATGGTGATGTGAAACTAAGCTGCCTGGAATTTTAATAAATACTTTGTATCATTTGAGATAATTTGATCTTGAGATATCTGTGGACCTTGTATACGTATTTATTTGGGAATACTAGTTTAGTACTTTTTTTTTTAAATAATAGACTTTATTTTTAAAGCAGTTTTATGTTTACAGAAAAATAGTTTGGTATTTTTTAATTAAAGCTTAGGGCAGGGGTCAGCGCTGAAGGTATGATTTAGAAGTCAGTCATTCACACATAGGTGAGAGACAAGGCCATGGGCTGAGAGGTGGTGGCGTGTTTCTATTACTCTGTGCAGATCAGTGGTGGTTCAGTGGCAGAATTCTCACCTTCCATGCAGGAGATCCTGGTCTGAATTCTGGCCAATGTACCTCATGCACGGCCACCACGCATGCACTAGGGGGGTCTTCTGTGCTTCTGTGATGTGGAACAGGTTTCAGAATAAGATGCGGAGCTTCCAGACTAAGATAGACTAGGAAGAAAGGCCTGGCAATCTACTTGCAAAAAATCAGCTAATAAAACCCTATGGATCACAACGGTCCAATCCACAACCAATTATGGGGCTAGCACAGGATCAGGAAGAGGGCAGAGTTTTGTTCCCTTGTGCATGGGGGCTGACTCCACAGCAGCTAACAACGACCCACCAAACCTACTGCCGTAGAGCCGGTTCTGACTCATAGCGACTCCGTGGGACAGAGTAAAACTGCCCCGGGAGGTTTCCAAGGCTGTAATCTTTACAGAAGCAGACTGCCTCATCTTTCTCCTGCAGAACGGCTGGTGAGTTTGAACGCTGACCTTTCGGTTAGCAGCTGAGCGCTTAATCATTGTGCCACCAGGGCTCCCTGATAACAAACAGACCTGTTGCTGTTGAGTTGATTCTGACTCATAGAAACCCTACAGGACAGAGTAGAGCTGCCCTGTAGGGTTTCCAAGGAGCACCTGGTGGATGCGAACTGCCAACCTGTTTTGGTTAGCAGCCATAGCTCTCCTTAACTCTTAACCACTGCGCCACCAGGGCAGCAATGTATAAACCACTGGTTCTCAGTGGGTGTCTCTGTGTGTGATTTTGTCCCCCGGGTGCATTTTGGTTTGTTACAACTGGGGTAGGTGTGCTTCTTGCACCTGGTGGATAGAGGCCAGGGATGCTGCTAACCATTCAAATGCACGGAACAGCCTGCACAACAAAGCAGTATCCAACCCCAAATATCAAGTGACAAGGTTGAGCCTAGACTCTGCGTGTTGAATACACTCATTTAGTCCATCTTTTAAAGCCTCCAGCAACACATTCCAGCAACTCTGCCACTGCTCGGTATTCCAGCTCTCTCTAGTTAGTGGTTCCACAGCAGGTCCCTTCTGAAAATGAGTGAAAGATTTTAGAGTCAGCACATCCTTTCAACCAGCCCAAGCTGTGTGTTAGTGCAGTAATTTTAGAAACAGTTCTTAATAAATGCTATAACAGACTTGCGAAGAATGTAGTCAAAGAATTAAACATCTGAACTCAGCAAGACCACGCTTGGTGCTTCTCTCCCAAATGCTGCCGAGAGGCTGCTCATTTTAGTCGATGAGTAAAAATGAGTCTTCTTCTAATTGTTCTCGCAGTAACCTTTGAAGCCTTGGTCCTGCTGATACTCGCGGGCATCTTGGCTACAGAGTCCCTTAGTTCTTTTTAGCTTAGATTAACACATTGGAGTTTTTCTTCATGGAGAACACTCACGAATGATTTCCTAGAAACCAAACAGCATTTACTTCTACTACTTGGAGGCTAGGAGACCCTGGATGGTGCAAAAGGTTACGTGCTCAGCTGCTAAGTGAAAGGTTGGAGGTTCTAGTCCACACAGAGACTCTGTAGAAGAAAGGCCTGGCGACCTGCTTTCGAAAAAGCAGCCATTGAAAACCCCGTATGGAGAACAGCTCTGACACACGTGGGGTCTCCATGAGCTGGAGCCTGTTCCACAGCAACTGGCTGGTTACTGGGAGGCTAAGTGTCCTGATATCCCAGCTGACTGCTGTGAGTCCTGCCCCCAGGCCTCACTTCTGCTCTGTCAGTGGGAATGCAGCCGGAGGAGGAACCCAGGATGTTGTGTTTTCATACCAACTCTTGCCCGTATTTTTGCCTCAGTTTCTCCTTTCTACTCTTGCCCATAGTTAGAGAGTCAGAATGTGGACTCTGGAGCTAGGCTTCCTGGTTAGAACCTCCTCAGGCACCCATCAGTTAGATAACAACAATGAGAAAGCTACTTGTATATCTCCCTTTATGCCTATTTCCTCATCTGTAAAATAACAGTACCTCCCCCCTCCCCAAAAAAAGGTTATTTTGAGGATTAAATGGGTAAATACATGTAAAATGCTTAGAACAGCACCTGGCACATGGCAAGAATTAAAAAAAAAAATTGTTAGCCACTGTTAGTTATTAGATACCATTAAGGCTAATCGACAAGTTAATGTTGGTTTAGCAAGTGCTTCCCTTCATAAGGAAACCCTATTAATATGTCGAGCTTTTCAGACAAATTTTAAAAGCTGGTTCTTTAAAACACTCTGTGGGTTACATCACCATTCTGTAGAGACAACTTTCAAATACTTAAGAGGAGTGTTTGATTGAGACTTCCTCCAGCAGGAGAGTTGGGGTGGGAAGAGGAGGCTGAATCCATTTAGCTTACACGTGACCAACCCATGTGACAGGCCTCTGTAATTTTCTATAATGGACAGTGTCATGGATTGAATTGTGCCCCCCAAAATGTGTGTCAGCTTGGCTAGTCTATGGTTCCCAGTATTGTGTGATTGCCCACCATTTTGTCATCTGATGTGATTTTCCTATGTGTTGTAAATCCTACCTCTATGATGTCAACGAGGTGAGGTTAGTGGCAGTTATGTTAATGAGGCAGGACTCAATCTACAGGATTAGGCTGTGTCTTAAATCAATCTCTTTTGAGATATGAAAGAGAGAAGTGAACAGAGAGACAGGGGAACCTTATACCACCAAGAAATAAGAGCCAGGAGAACAGTGTATCCTTTGGGCCTGGGGTTCCTGTGCTGAGAAATTTCTCAACAAGGGAAGATTCATGAAAAGGACCTTCCCCCAGAGCTGAGAGAGAAAGAAAGCCTTCCCTTGGCACTGGTGCCCTGAATTCAGACTTCTAGCCTCTTAGACTGTGAGAGAATAACTTTCTCTTTGATAAAGCCATCCACTTGTGATATTTCTGTTACGGCAGCACTAGATGGCTAAGACAGAGTCACTTTCCCAGTTTCTGACAGAGATGGACCTGTGTTCAGAACACCGAGCCCTACAGTGTCTGGCACAGCATCCGAAAGTGCATAAAAAGGCAATAAGACCAATTTTCACAGATGATACCTGAAGATATACAACTTCTTTATGTCTGTAGATGACTGCCCTTCCATAGCAGAGGTTCTCAAACTTTCGTGTGTAAACAAATCACCTTGTTAAAATGCAGATTCTGGAATGGGTCCTGTCAGGGGAGCTGAGGCGAGCTGAGAGCTGAGCTAAGCTGCCAGGTGTCTGAATAGCTAATTAAGTCAAAAAGCCAAAATAAAAGTCAAGCCTATAGTCCCGTACTACAAGAATTTAAGGAAGGCATCAAACACAGAGAGAAGGCACCTGGCTTCCTCCTGGCCTCTCTTTGCCCACTAGGCTTCTAGGAGAGGCTCAGGTGGATTAGCACAGATCTGAGGACCATCTTACTGCTGAAGGAGACCCTAACAAAAGGCTCCTGCGTTTTTACGGGCCCCAGGGCCAGGTGAGGTTGAGGGAGAAGGGCTAGTCCTGAAAAAATAATGAGTTCTGAGTCATAGTGGGGTAAGATGTCTTACAGGTTCCCCTTTCTTCCTGATAAAGAGGCCTCAACACAGACACCTGAGGAAGGCCTCCACTACAGGCCACCGGTGAGGAGGCCTCCCTATGGAGGTGCTTGGGTTAGGAATGCAGATATGTGAAGGGGCGTGGTTGATGGGGGGACCTCGACTACAACTCCCTTCTCAGACTACAGTGCATTGGCCATGCACCAAGTCTGGAAGGGGAGGACGGCTTTCTCCCTAAGGCCTGCCAAGTAAAGCCTTTATAATTGCCTATGGCTGGGTCTGAAAAATCACACACAGGTTTTTACTCAGGAGCCAAACTCCTCAAATCCAAAATTCTGCAGTTCTAATAAGGTCTCAGGTGATGCCAAAGTTGCTGGCCCATGCTAGGGCGATGGTTATATCTTTTTTTCATTGATTCATTGATTTTTTTTTTAAATTGTACTTTAGATGAAGGTTTACAGAACAAACTAGTTTCTCATCAAACAGTTAGTATACACATTGTTCTATGACATTGGTTAACAATCGCACGACATACCAACACTCTCCTTTCTTAATCCTGGGTTCCCTATTACCAGCTTTCCTGTTCCCTCCTGCCTTCCAGTCCCTGCCCCAGGTTTGTATGCCCCTTTAGTCTTGTTTTGTTCATGGGCCTTTCGGTCCTTGGCTGAAGAGTGAACCTCAGGAGTAATGGGCATATCTTAACGGAGGTTCCATATGAACTCTCTCCCCAGTCCTTCTCCAACAGTTGTGGAGCCTGGGAAAGAATTTTTGTGGAATAAAGTTTATGGGATCTGGGAGCGAGAATTACATTCCCCACCCAAGGGACATGCAGGTATAGAGGAAGGACTACCAAAGCGGGGATTAGGAAACTGGCATTAAAGTCTAGCTACTTTGTAGCTAGATGATCTTGGATAAGTCATTTAACCTCTTTAATGCCACAGTTTCTTACCTTGTACAGAAGGAATAACAGCTCCCCATTTAGCTGTCTATCAGAGTTGATGAGATTCAAATGAGGTGATACACTTAAAAGCTGTGAAAAGTGTAAAGCACTATTAAAAGTAAGTTATTCTCTCTTTTCAAGCTTTCTAGAGAATGAAAGACCGGAGTTGGTGCAAGCGTGCGAGTGCCATGGTGTAAAGAGCTCCATTCGTGGTATCTTTATGTGCTTCTTTGAGAGATGTATCTTCAGGGTGCCCGAGGACAAAAATGTGCTCAACCATGTAACTAACTTATTAACAGTTTCTAGTAATTGAATATATTTAGCAAACATTTACTCTAGCTGTTTGCATGGGCAAGACATTACCCTTGGGCTATGGATATTAAGATATCCATAGGACCTCAGACCTGGAGAAGGTTAGGTTTACTATGGGGGATAAGGAGTCCCTGAGTGGTACAAATGGTTAACACACTTGGTTGCTAATCGAAAGGTTGTGAGTGTGTGTATGTGAGTGTGTGTGTGTGTGTGTGTGTGTGAGTGTGTGTGTGTGTGTGTGTGTGTGTGTAAGACCCCAAACCAAACCTGCTTCTGTTGAGTCTATCCTGACTCATAGCAACCCTGTGGGACAGAGTAGAACTGCCCCATAGTGTTTCCAAGGCTGTAAATCTTTACAGAAGCAGAGTGCCACATTTTTTTCTGTAGAGTGACTAGTGGGTTTGAACCTCTGACCTTTCGGTTAGGAGCTGAGTGGTTTTACCATTGCACCACCAGGGCTCCATATATATATGTATATATGTGTGTATATATATGTATATACATATATGTGTGTGTAAACACATACATATACACATATATATGTCTACACATTGGCACAATAAGCTCTATGGGTTAGCTATTACCTTTCATATTGAATAAAAGGCGGGAGGGTGTTCCACAAAAGGTAGTAAAGATGGGGATTGGCCCAGGTGGGTACCCTCTGGGGGATAAACACAGGTAGAGTATAGGCACCTAAAGGTGGAAGGCCCTACCCAGAGCCATGAGAGGACAGCTAATGGGGCTTCTGGCCTGGACAATTGGGCACCTTGAATGGCAGTGAGTGGCCCCAGGTGCTGGCTTTGTGTTCACCCTCTGGATAGACTCCCCTGCTTCTCCCTGGTGCTGGCCCCAGGCCCTTTGGCAGACCCCTGAGCTGCCCCTCCCTCCTCTCACCCTGGTCCCCCAGGTCTGTCCTCCCTGGGCTCTTCTAAGGCCACTCACCTCATCACTCTCCCTCCTGAGAGCCTCTCCCAGTATCTTTTTTTTATTTTTTATTAACTTTTATTGAGCTTCAAGTGAATGTTTACAAATCAAGTCAGACTGTCACATATAAGTTGATATACACCTTACTCCGTATTCCCACTTGCTCTCCCCCTAATGAGTCAGCCCTTCCAGTCTCTCCTTTTGTGACAATTTTCCCAGCTTCCAACTCTCTCTATCCTCCCATCCCCCCTCCAGACAGGAGATGCCAACACAATCTCAAGTGACCACTTGATATAATTAGCTTACTCTTCATCAGCATCTCTCACCTACCCACTGTCCAGTCCCTTTCATGTCTGATGAGTTGTCTTCGGGGATGGTTCCTGTCCTTTGCCAACAGAAGGTTTGGGGACCATGACTGCCGGGATTCCTCTAGTCTCAGTCAGACCATTAAGTATGGTCTTTTTATGCGACTTTGGGGTCTGCATCCCACTGATCTCCTGCACCCTCAGGGGTTTTCTGTTGTGCTCCCTGTCAGGGCAGTCGTCCATTGTGGCCGGGCACCAACTAGTTCTTCTGGTCTCAGGATGATGTAGGTCTCTGGTTCATGTGGCCCTTTCTGTCTCTTGGGCTCTTAGTTGTCGTGTGACCTTGGTGTTCTTCATTCTCCTTTGCTCCAGGTGGGTTGAGACCAATTGATGCATCTTAGATGGCCGCTTGTTAGCGTTTAAGACCCCAGACGCCACATTTCAAAGTGGGATGCAGAATGTTTTCATAATAGAATTATTTTGCCAATTGATTTAGAAGTCCCCTTAAACCAAGGTCCCAAAACCCCCGCCCTTGCTCCGCTGACCTTTGAAGCATTCATTTTATCCCGGAAACTTCTTTGCTTTTGGTCCAGTCCAGTTGAGCTGACCTTCCATGTATTGAGTATTGTCCTTGCCTTCACCTAAAGCAGTTCTTATCTACTAATTAATCAGTAAAAAAACCCTCTCCCACCCTCGTAACCACAGAAGTATCTGTTCTTCTCAGTTTATACTATTTCTCAAGATCTTATAATAGTGGTCTTATACAATATTTGTCCTTTTGCCTCTGACTAATTTCGCTCAACATAATGCCTTCCAGATTCCTCCATGTTATGAAATGTTTCAGAGATTCGTCACTGTCCTTTATCGATGCGTAGTATTCCATTGTGTGAATATACCACAATTTATTTAGCCATTCATCCATTGATGGACACCTTGGTTGCTTCTAGGTTTTTGCTATTGTAAACAGAGCTGCAATAAACATGGGTGTGCATATATCTGTTTGTGTGAAGGCTCTTATTTCTCTAGGGTATATTCCGAGGAGTGGGATTTCTGGGTTGTATGGTAGTTCTATTTCTAATTGTTTAAGATATCGCCAGATAGATTTCCAAAGTGATTGTACCATTTTACATTCCCACCAGCAGTGTATAAGAGTTCCAATCTCTCCGCAGCCTCTCCAACATTTATTATTTTGTGTTTTTTGGATTAATGTCAGCCTTGTTGGAGTGAGATGGAATCTCATCGTGGTTTTAATTTGCATTTCTCTAATGGCTAATGATCGAGAGCATTTTCTCATGTATCTGTTAGCTGCCTGAATATCTTCTTTAGTGAAGTGTGTGTTCATATCCTTTGCCCACTTCTTGATTGGGTTGTTTGTCTTTTTGTAGTTGAGTTTTGACAGAATCATATAGATTTTAGAGATCAGGCGCTGGTCGGAGATGTCATAGCTGAAAATTCTTTCCCAGTCTGTAGGTGGTCTTTTCACTCTTTTGGTGAAGTCTTTAGATGAGCATAGGTGTTTGATTTTTAGGAGCTCCCAGTTATCGGGTTTCTCTTCGTCATTTTTGGTAATGTTTTGTATTCTGTTTATGCCTTGTATTAGGGCTCCTAAGGTTGTCCCTATTTTTTCTTCCATGATCTTTATCGTTTTAGTCTTTATGTTTAGGTCTTTGATCCACTTGGAGTTAGTTTTTGTGCTTGGTGTGAGGTATGGGTCCTGTTTCAATTTTTTGCAAATGGATATCCAGTTATGCCAGCACCATTTCTTAAAAAGACTATCTTTTCCCCAATTAACTGACTCTGGGCCTTTGTCAAATATCAGCTGCTCATATGTGGATGGATTTATACCTGGGTTCTCAATTCTGTTCCACTGGTCTATGTGTCTGTTGTTGTACCAGTACCAGGCTGTTTTGACTACTGTGGCTGTATAATAGGTTCTGAAATCAGGTAGCGTGAGGCCTCCCACTTTCTTCTTCTTTTTCAGTAATGCTTTGCTTATCCGAGGCTTCTTTCCCTTCCATATGAAGTTGGTGATTTGTTTCTCTATCACCTTAAAAAATGACACTGGAATTTGGATCGGAAGTGCATTGTATGTCTAGATGGCTTTTGGTAGAATAGACATTTTTACTATGTTAAGTCTTCCTATCCATGAGCAAGGTATGTTTTTCCACTTAAGTATGTCCTTTTTAATTTCTTGTAGTAGAGCTTTGTAGTTTTCTTTGTATAGGTCTTTTACAACCTTGGTAAGATTTATTCCTAAGTATTTTATCTTTTTGGAGGCTACTGTGAATGGTATTGATTTGGTTATTTCCTCTTCGATGTTCTTTTTGTTGATGTAGAGGAATCCAAGTGATTTTTGTATGTTTATCTTATAACCTGAGACTCTGCCAAACTCTTCTATTAGTTTCAGTAGTTTTCTGGAGGATTCCTTAGGGTTTTCTGTGTATAAGATCATGTCATCTGCAAACAGAGATAATTTTACTTCCTCCTTGCCAATCCGGATGCCCTTTATTTCTTTGTCTAGCCTAATTTCTCTGGCTAGGACTTCTAGCACAATGTTGAATAAGAGCGGTGATAAAGGGCATCCTTGTCTGGTTCCCATTCTCAAGGGAAATGCTTTCAGGTTCTCTCCATTTAGAGTGATGTTGGTTGTTGGCTTTGCATAAAAAAAAAATAAATAAATTTTTTTTTTTTTTTGCATAGATGCCCTTTATTATGTTGAGGAATTTTCCTTCAATTCCTATTTTGCTGAGAGTTTTTATCATAAATGGGTGTTGGACTTTGTCAAATGCCTTTTCTGCATCAATTGATAATATCATGTGGTTTTTGTCTTTTGTTTTATTTATGTGGTGGATTACATTAATGGTTTTTCTAATATTAAACCAGCCTTGCATAAAAAAAAAAAAATACCTGGTATAAATCCCACTTGGTCGTGGTGAATTATTTTTTTGATATGTTGTTGAATTCTATTGGCTAGAATTTTGTTGAGGATTTTTGCATCTATGTTCATGAGGGATATAGGTCTGTAATTTTCTTTTTTTGTGATGTCTTTACCTGGTTTTGGTATCAGGCAGATGGTGGCTTCACAGAATGAGATGGGTAGTATTCCGTCATTTTCTATGCTTTGAAATACCTTTAGTAGTAGTGGTGTTAACTCTTCTCTGAAAGTTTGGTAGAACTCTGCAGTGAAGCCGTCCGGGCCAGGGCTTTTTTTTGTTGGGAGTTTTTTGATTACCGTTTCAATCTCTTTTTTTGTTATGGGTCTATTTAGTTGTTCTACTTCTGATTGTGTTAGTTTAGGTAGATAGTGTTTTTCCAGGAATTCATCCATTTCTTCTAGGTTTGCAAATTTGTTAGAGTACAATTTTTTTGTAATAATCTGATATGATTCTTTTAACTTCAGTTGGGTCTGTTGTGATGTGGCCCATCTCGTTTCTTATTTGGGTTGTTTGTTTCGTTTCCTGTATTTCTTTAGTCACTCTAGCCAATGGTTTATCAATTTTGTTAATTTTTTCAAAGAACCAGCTTTTGGCTTTGTTAATTTTTTCAATTGTTTTTCTGTTCTCTAATTCATTTAGTTCAGCTCTAATTTTTATTATTTGTTTTCTTCTGGTGCCTGATGGATTCTTTTGTTGCTCACTTTCTATTTGTTCAAGTTGTAGGGACAGTTCTCTGATTTTGGCTCTTTCTTCTTTTTGTATGTGTGCATTAATTGATCTAAATTGGCCTCTGAGCACTGCTTTTGCTGTGTCCCAGAGGTTTTGATAGGAAGTATTTTCATTCTCGTTGCATTCTAAGAATTTCCTTATTCCCTCCTTGATGTCTTCTATAACCCAGTCTTTTTTCAGGAGGGTATTGTTCATTTTCCAAGTATTTGATTTCTTTTCCCTAGTTTTTCTGTTATTGATTTCTACTTTTATTGCCTTGTGGTCTGAGAAGATGCTTTGTAATATTTCGATGTTTTGGACTCTGCAAAGGTTTGTTTTATGACCTAATATGTGGCCTATTCTGGAGAATGTTCCATGTGCGCTAGAAAAAAAAGTATACTTTGCAGCAGTTGGGTGGAGAGTTCTGTATAAGTCAATGAGGTCTAGTTGTTTGACTGTTGTAATTAGGTCTTTTGTGTCTCTGTTGAGCTTCTTACTGGTTGTCCTGTCCTCCTCCGAAAGTGGTGTGTTGAAGTCTCCTACTATAATTGTGGAGGTGTCTATCTCACTTTTCAGTTCTGTTAAAATTTGATTTATGTATCTTGCAGCCCTGTCATTGGGTGCATAAATATTTAATATGGTTATATCTTCCTGATCAATTGTCCCTTTTATCATTATGTAGTGTCCTTCTTTATCCTTTGTGGTGGATTTAAGTCTAAAGTCTATTTTGTCAGAAATTAATATTGCTACTCCTCTTCTTTTTTGCTTATTGTTTGCTTGATATATTTTTTCCATCCTTTGAGTTTTAGTTTGTTTGTGTCTCTAAGTCTAAGGTGTGTCTCTTGTAGGCAGCATATAGACGGATCGTGTTTCTTTATCCAGTCCGAGACTCTCTGTCTCTTTATTGGTGCATTTAGTCCATTTACATTCAGCGTAATTATAGATAAATAAGTGTTTAGTGTTGTCATTTTGATGCCTTTTTATGTGTGTTGTTGACCATTTCATTTTTCCACTTCCTTTTTTGTGCTGAGACGTTTTTCTTAGTAAATTGTGAGATCCTCATTTTCATAGTGTTTGACTTTATGTTTGTTGAGTCGTTATGCTTTTTTGGCTTTTATCTTGAGTTATGGAGTTGTTATACCTCTTTGCGGTTACCTTATTATTTACCCCTATTTTTCTAAGTAAAAACCTAACTTGTATTGTTCTATATCGCCTTGTATCACTCTCCATCTGGCAGTTCTATACCACCTATATTTAGTCCCTCTTTTTGATTATTGTGATGTTTTACGTATTGACTTCAATGATTCCCTGTTATGAGCATTTTTTTTTAATTAATCTTAATTTGTTTTTGTGATTTCCCTATTTGAGTTGATATCAGGATGTTCTGTTTTGTGACCTTGTGTTGTGCTGGTATCTGATATTATTGGTTTTCTGACCAAACAATTTCCTTTAGTATTTCTTGTAGCTTTGGTTTGGTTTTTGCAAATTCTCTAAACTTGTGTTTGTCTGTAAATATCTTAATTTCGCCTTCATATTTCAGAGAGAGTTTTGCTGGATATATGATCCTTGGCTGGCAGTTTTTCTCCTTCAGTGTTCTGTATATGTCATCCCATTGCCTTCTTGCCTGCATGGTTTCTGCTGAGTAGTCTGAACTTATTCTTATTGATTCTCCCTTGAAGGAGACCTTTCTTTTCTCCCTGGCTGCTTTTAAAATTTTCTCTTTATCTTTGGTTTTGGCAAGTTTGATGATAATATGTCTTGGTGTTTTTCTTTTTGGATCAATCTTAAATGGGGTTCGATGAGCATCTTGGATAGATATCTTTTTGTCTTTCATGATGTCAGGGAAGTTTTCTGTCAGCAGATCTTCAACTATTTTCTCTGTGTTTTCTGTCCTCCCTCCCTGTTCTGGGACTCCAATCACCCGCAAGTTATCCTTCTTGGTAGAGTCCCACATGATTCTTAGGGTTTCTTCATTTTTTTAAATTCTTTTATCTGATTTTTTTTTCAGCTATGTTGGTGTTAATTCCCTGGTCCTCCAGATGTCCCAGTCTGCATTCTAATTGCTCGAGTCTGCTCCTCTGACTTCCTATTGCGTGGTCTAATTCTGTAATTTTATTGTTAATCTTTTGAATTTCTACATGCTGTCTCTCTATGGATTCTTGCAACTTATTAATTTTTCCACTATGTTCTTGAATAATCTTTTTGAGTTCCTCAACTGTTTTATCAGTGTGTTCCTTGGCTTTTTCTGCAGTTTGCCTTATTTCGTTTCTGAGGTCATCCCTGATGTCTTGAAGCATTCTGTAAATTAGTTTTTTATATTCTGTATCTGATATTTCCAGGATTGTATCTTCCTTTGGGAAAGATTTTGATTCTTTTGTTTGGGGGGTTGTAGAAGCTGTCATGGTCTGCTTCTTTATGTGGTTTGATGTCGACTGCTGTCTCCGAGCCATCACTAAGATATAAAAAAAAAAAAAATATAGTAGTGGTTTACTCTGTAATTGCTCACTGAATCTTATCTTGTTTTGTTTTCTTTCAATATACGTGGATGGGCTACTAGATTGTGCTGTCTTGTTTGTTGTAGCCCTTGACTTACTTATGACCTATTTCCAGCTGGTTTGGGCAGTTGCCAGATATATATGCCTGAGTCTATTCACTATTCTTGAGTAGAATCTGATTTTGGGTCATCAAGTGTGTGCTGCACCCTAACACCCATCCACCTTGAGAAGTGGTGGTGATAGTTGTGTGCACCAGATTCTTTTAGCAGCTGGGGTTCACACTCCAGGGGGGGGCAGGATGCTGACAGGCTTCCCCCAAGTGTCAGTGTGGTAGGTATGTCTCTATTCCTGTAGCACCTTGGTGGGAGGGCACTGCAGCTGTACCTTAGGCCCCCAATGCAAGTACCTCTACTGATTGATAAGTGTCACCCTCCTTAGACCCCTAAGGCAAGAGGCTAGGTGGTCTGGGGGGAGCTTCAGCCCTCAGTTCCCTGTTGTGGGTCAGTTAGGGCTCTGTTGAATAAGCAGAGATGTCAGACCTGGGAAACTTGTTTTTCCAGAAAATCCGCTAAAAAAAAAATGCACTCAGATCCCTATCAGAGCTGCCTTTGGATTATAACCGCCACCTTGTTCCCTGTAAGGATGAGAGTCCAAGATTTGGATCATATATGCTTGGCTGTAGCTGTTTCTGTGTTTTTTAGTCCAATTAGGGATGGATTTTTGGTCCCTTGGTTTTTTGTGGTTCCTTCTCTCAGGCCGGAAGAATGGGTTAGAAAAAATCCAAAAAAAAAAAAAAGGGAAAAGCAAAGCCGCTGCGGAGCCGGAGCCATTCTCCCTCTGGGTCAGGAGATTCCAATGTTAATGAAGCCGCCTGGGAAGGGTGGGGGAGGGTTCAGTGAAACAGGAGAGTAGCACCCCGGAATATAGCCAAAGTTGCTTATCTTGCTTGGAATGACTATTTTATCTGAGATTCCTGAGGGGCGTGTCGCCTATGTGTGCTGGCTGTGTGGAGATTGTCCCCAAGGGTCTGGCCCACTGAAGCTGCGGTCAGATCCTCTGCTGCCAGTCCAAAGCCCAGCGTCAAGGTTCCCCTGCTGGCACGCTGCACTCCCGGCTCCAAAATCAGTCGCTGCCTCCCGGGGACTTCTCCTCCCACCAGCCACGTCGCCGTGCCGCCCCCACGGACGGGCTGGGCCCCCTCCCGGGGTTAGTTCAGGGGAGTAGGGCTGCGCCCCGTGGTTGACCGTGACAGCGCCCAGTCAAAAGCCCAGTGCCAAGGTTCCCTGGCTGGGACGCTGCACTCCCAGCTCCAAATCCAGTCACTGCCTCCTGGGGACTTCTCCCACCAGCCGCGTTGCCATGCCGCCCGTGTGTACTGGCTGGGCTCCCTCCCGGGTTCAGTTCAGGGGGGTAGGGCTGCGCCCCTTGTTTGCGCCATCACAAGATTTTGAGTTCAGCTCCCCTGGGCTCAGACCTAAGCCTGGCTCCAAGGTTACCTGACTGGGACACTGGCTCCAGACTCCAAAAACAGTCGCCGCTTCCCCGTATTTGTTCGCTCTCCGTCTCTAAGTCTGTGTTTGTTGTTCAGGGTTCGTAGATTGTTATGTATGTGATCGATTCACTTGTTTTTCCGAATCTTTTTGCAAGAGGGATCCAAGGTAGCGTCTACCTAGTCCACCATCTTGGCCCCTGTCTCCCAGTATCTTTTAAGGGAAGGTAGGGTGGGGAGAGGAGTTTTACTTTCTCTATTCTCTGTCAGTTCTGTTGTTGTGAAACATGGTCTATGCCCTGCTTTTCTCAGCTTTTTGGGTATACAATAATCCCTATGAGTTAGAATCATCTCAACGGTAGTGGGTTTTTTGCTTATACAGTAATCCGAAGTCTCAAGGCAGTGTGGAAACCTCTGACATACACAGATGCAGGGAAAAGAAAAACACAAAAATTCATATTCAATACATGAAAAAAAAAAGTCTCTGCATATTCTGCAGGAGAGGGGCAAAGATGGGAAAAAGAGGGCAGAAAAGGGTTGAAAACCAACCAGCATGCATTTATTTGTTGTCATTTCCATAGGATGCACTGTGGAGACTAACAGGAGGGATTAAGCCTGCAAAGCCCAGGCCTAGCTGCGTGTGTGGCCGTAGAAAGTCCTCTCATGGAAGAGCTTTGCAATCTTAGAGCGAGGAATATATTCACTAAGGGAAGGCCTGAGGTGTTGAGGAAAAATGCTGGCTTCCTAAATTTCACCTCTTCTGTGAACCCTTGCTACTCCATCCTGGAGGCATCCATCCACCCATCCACCCATCCACCCACCCACCCACGCACCCGTCCACTCGTCCGCCCATCCATCCGTCCATCCATCCATCCGTTCATCCGTCCATCCAGCCATCCATCCAGCAAGTGTTTCTGGTAGACCTCACTCTTTCACTATTCCCAGCTGCCTAAGGCCATATTATGGCTTACACTTTTCTCTTTATTGTCTAACAAATTGTCCAAGTGCCCTTTCCTGTAACAGCGTGGACCAAAGTGAATGTGGCTTTCCATGAGAATCTCGGCTAAGCAAAGTGAAAAGAACATGGATTGAACTTTGGCTCTGAAACTTACTGGCCTTTTTGGATTGAATATGTCCCCCCCTCCCCAAATATATGTTGAAGTTCTAATCCTTATACCTATAAGTATGACCCTATTTTTGGAAATAGGGGTGTGTTAATAAGGACATACCAGAGTAGGGTGGGTCCCAAACTTATTCCCTTCTGAGAGATGAATAAGCAGCAAATAAACAGAATAGATGGTGACACACACAGGAGAGACACCAGGTGAGGACAGAGGCAGATGCATCTGTAAGAAGTAAGGGAGTGCCAAAGGTTGCTGGCAATCACCAGAAACTAGGAGAGAGGCTCACAGAAGAAACTGGCATGGCTGAGACCCTGATTTGAACTTTTAGTGTCCAAGACAGTGAGAAAATAAAATTTTGTTCTTTTAGGTCATCTGCTTGTGATATATTTTGTTATGGCAGCACTAGGTCACTAAGACCTAGGCTATATGACCTTGAGTGAGTTATTCAACCTTTCTGAGCTCAGTTTTCTTGTCCACTAAATGTGTGCAATGTTGCTCTTAAGCCTGGAGATACGTGACAGCAACACCTAGACCAGTGTTGATCTCACAATAGGTACTTTTTTTTAAAGGTGGTGTTGCTATTATTCTTTCCTAGGCCCAAGGGGCCTAGACAATTCCATCCCTCTAAACACCCAACCAGCTCTAAGCAGTGAATAATAGTATTAAATCAACCGTATCCCTAAGCATTTGAGAATCAAGAATTATACTTTTGCACAGAGCTTTGGAGTTTATGAACAGTGCATTCTTTGATCTGAAGAGCAATTCTGGATAGGTATGTTACCATTATTGTCTGATGACTCACAGAGGTTCAGTGACTAGTCCAAGGTCTCATAGAGAGTCAGTAGTAGACACAGTCCAGAAAGCTGGTCTTCTGGCTCCTGTGGGGTTGAGTCAATCAGAGGAGGTTTCAAGGAAGTGGTGAGAACTGGGTTAGGCCTTGAAAAATGCCTCTTGAGGGATGAAGATTTGTGCCATCACTAAATCTTACCCCACCAGCTATTGTACAACATGTGGACACGGGCTTTTAATATTCAAATTCTGTTGGCATCCAGCCTCCTTTTGCCTATTTTTTTTTTTTTTAATTTTATTGTGCTTTAGGTGAAAGTTTACAGAGCAAATTAGTTTCCTATTCGATAGTTTGTACATAAAGTGTTTCATTCCCTACCATGTGTCAGCACTCTCCCCATTTCTGCCCTGGTTTCCCCATTTTCTTTTGCCTTGATTATCTATCCCTTCCTGGCTTCTCATTTTATAATTGATTGTTCTGAGGACTGTGTTCCTCTCAGGTGTTATTGTTTATCTTATGTGCCTGTCTATTGTTTGGCTGGGAGGTAGTCTCTGGGAATGGCTTCATTTCCAGGTCACAGGGGTGTTTTAGGGCCATAGTCTTGGGGGTTCCTCCAGTCTCTGCAGACCAGCAAGCCTGGTCTTTTTTGTGAGTTTGGTTTTTTTGTCCTGCAATTTTCTCCCACTCTGTCCAGGGCCCTTTGTTGTGATACCAGTCAAAGTAGTTGATAGCGGTAGCTGGGCACCATCTATTTCTTTTGGTCTCTGTATCGCGTAGACTGTGGTTTATGTGGTTCATTTGCCCTTTGGACTAATTGCTCCCTTGAGTCTTTGGTCTGCTTCACTCTCCCTTGCTCTGGATGGGAAGAGACCCATAGTTGTATCTAAGATGGCTGCTTGCAAGCTTTTAAGACCCCAGATGCTTTTGCACAGAGCTTTAGAGCAGGATGCAGAACATTTTATGTACTATGCTATGCCAATTGGCACAGATGTCCCCTGAGTCTATGGTCCTTTGTCTTCTATCCTAAGAACTTCATCCCTTGAAGTATTTGTTGGTTTCCCTGACTTTACCCCTTGTATGTTCTATCTGGGCTGCACCTACAATCATGTATGTAGAAATACCCACCACCGAATCTATATCTGTCAGTGGGCGTGTTCCTTCACATCCTCCCACACCTCCTGGTGTATCTACCTATCTGTCCATTTGTAAATTATTGTTTGTTATTGCTACTGCTGCAGGATTGTCTAAGGTATGGTAGTTAGTGCAGTTGCCCTTTATTCTTACGATTCTGTCTGTCTCCTCTTGCCTTGATCATGTTTTGCTGACTCCCCCCATATAACGTATTGCCTTTCCTTCACCAATATTAACACAGATCTTCTGTCTAATTGGTGATTTTCCCTCCCTCCCTCTCCCGTCCCTGGTAACCATCAAAGAATGTTTTTTTGCTTTTATTCTTGTGTGTAAACCTTTTGATGTTACTTTATAGTAGCGGTCTCATACAGTGTTTGTCTTTTTATGATTGGTTTATTTCACTCAGCATCATGTCCTCCAAATTCATCCATGTTGTGAGATGTCTCATGGATTCATCATTATTTTTTATCATTGCATAGTATTTCATTGTGTGTATGTACTACAGCTTGTTAATCCATTGATCTGTTAATGGGTACTTAGGTTGTTTCCATCTTTTTGCTATTATGAATAATGCTGCAATGAACATGGGTGTACATATGTCTATTTGTGTCATGGCTCCTATTTCTTCAGGGTATACACCTAAGCGTGGGATTGCTAAATCATGTGGTATTTCTATTTCCAGCTTTTTGAAGAAGTGCCATAGAGTTTTCCGAAGTGGTTGTACCATTTTACATTCCCACCAGCAGTGCATAAGAGTTCCAATCACCCTGCAACCTTGCCAACATTCACTGTTTTGTGTTTTTTTGATTAGTGCCAGTAATGTTGGGGTGAGACGGTATATCTCATTGTAGTTTTGATTCGCATCTCTCTAATGGCTAATGAATGTGAGCATTTCTTCATATGTTTGTTAGCTCCCTGAATGTCTTCTTTAGTGAACTGTCTGTTCATATTCTTTGTCCATTTTTAAATTGGATTGTTTGTCTTTTAACTGTTGACATGTTGAAGTTTTCTATAAATTTTAGAGATTGGTCCCTTGTCGGATACAATGTAGCCAATTTTTTCCCCCCAGTCTGTAGGTTCTCTTTTGACTTTTTTGGAGTATTTTACTGAGCACAAGTTTTTAATTTTTGGGTGGTCCCATTTATCTAGTTCATCTTGAGCTCTGTATACATGTTTAGTTATGTTTGGTTCTCTACTTATGCCATGTATTAGGGCCCCTGGCATTTCCCCTATTTTTTCCTCCATGATCTTTATAGTTTCAGGTTTTATATTTAGGCCTTTGATCCATTTTGAGTTAGTTTTTGTGATGGTGTGAGATATAGATCCTGTTTCTTTCTTTCTTTTTTTTTTTTTACAGATGGACATCCAATTTCGCCAGTACCATTTATTGAAAAGACTGTCTCTTCCCCATTTTAATGGTCTTTGACCCTTTTTCAAAGATCACCTGACTACTGGTGGATGGATTTATGTCTGAGTTCTCAATTCTGTTCCCTTGGCCTATGTGTCTGTTGCTGTACCAGTACCAAGCTGTTTTGACTACTGTGGCTATACAATATGCTCTGAGATCAGGTAATGTAAGGTCTCCTACTTTGTTCTTCTTCTTCAGTGTTGCTTTACTTATCCAGGACCTCTTTCCATATAAAGTTGGTGATTAGTTTTTCCAAATTCCGCATTCCTGGAATTTGGATTGGAATTGCATTGTATCTGTAGATTGCTTTGGGTAGTTCCTTTTGCCTATTTTTGAGGAGTTTAATCTATTCTCATTGGTGCCTTCCTTTTGTGAAAAGTTCAGGAGTTTCATAGATTTTTAGCCCAAAGTCTAATTATTTTGGAAGGACCCAGAGTCTTTTGGGTTCACCAGAGGGCCCTGCTCCCTATTGCTTTTGCTGTTGCCTCAGCTTCAAACTTTCAAAACCATGATGCTCAACAGCTCAGCAGAAGGCTAATGCCACCACAGGTTGGTCAGAAGTAGCCAGAGTCCTGCCCTTTGGAGAGAGATGGTGGCAGTAGGGAGAGGATGCTTCACTTCCTGGTCAGTGGGAGCCAACAAGGAAAAGATTCTTGTCTTTGTTGCTTTCATTCCCTTTTTTTCAGTAGGTTCATGTGTTTGCAGCCATTTTCCACAAGTTTCTTTCTCAGTAGAGAAGGCAAGTTCTGAGGAAAACCACTAAGGTTGACCCTAGCTTTCCCCAATGAGAAACCAGGATGTGGGCTGAGTAATGCTGTCGCAATGGCACATTTCTTCTAGGGAACCCCATTTTTCTTTCCTGCCAATAGCTACCCTAGTCCGGTAATTTTAAACTGCAGGAGGCAGGGGCCTGGCCCTACTCCCCTTTCTATCAGAAGTTTCCAAGACACCTGGATAAATAAACAGATGCAAATATAAACACCAGGGAAGGGCAGGGACTAACTTCTCCAACCTCCAGCTGCAGGACTCCTGCACCTTGCCAAGACAATGCATCCAATTATACTCTTCTTCAAGAATGAGTGGGCCATTGCCTTAACCTAAATAATTCAGAAAGGCCACTCTAATAACAACCATCTGTGCCAAAGTTATTTGGTGTTTTCGCTGTTGGGAAAGGTTGGAGGTTTGAGCCCACTCAAAGGTGTCTAGGAAGAAATGCCTGGAGATCTACTTCTGAAAAATCAGCCATGGAAAACCCTAAGGAGCACAGTCCAACGCTGACTGGTACCTGGTAAGACTTGGGAAAGTCAGTTTTTTCTACTAGTGATTAAAAGCTTCTATTCATATATGACACAGTTATGCTTTACTGGGCACCTCACTGTATTTAAAGATGAAATAAAATGGACTCATTTTTCTTGGGTTTATTGTATGTCTAGTTGTTATACGAAGGGAACTTTGCTAGAAGCCGATCTGGAGAATGTGACATGAAGGACAAGCTTCCTGCTCTTGAAAAGCCTCCAATGTAGCTTGAATGACAATGGATACATACCTGAAAAGATACTGTGTGAGATTTAATAATGCTTCAGGCCAACAGTGCGCCGCCTATCTGTACTACTTTATGGGGTCACCATGAAATTGAGTAAGGGAAGGCAGAGGTGGCTAGCTCAGTGCCTGTCCTGAAGTAAGGATCCAGTCAATATTGGTTGAGTAGACAAATAAATGCATGCATGAACGATAGCTAATCAGACTGAAGCATGGGATGGGGGCCTGGGGAACAAACAGCCAATAAGGGTGGGTCATGGTGGACAAACAACCAACGGGATAGGAGACAGAAGACGTAAGTCTATGGTAATAAGGCCTGAGGGCCCTGTCCTGATTTTGTGAGAAAGCCTGGAGAGCACAGACAGTCTGCATTGTTGAGCTGGAGCTGAGGTTGTCAGCCACTGAAGATCTCCGCTCACCCCAGCTCGTCATCAGTAGTCCCTGGAGCACTTGAATTACCCATCCGTTCACAATGCGCATTGGCAAGGGATGATTGGTTTAATTTTTTTTTTTTGTCTTCCTTTCTTTCAATTGATAGAGCAGATGGAAATTTGGTTTCTCAATTACTCAGTGTCCCCATTTGAACTCAGTACATCTGGAAAGAAATTATTTGGATACAATTGCTTTAAAAAAAAATGACAGTGAAAACGGGTATGGCGTGGGGGGAGGCATTTTTCTTCTCCCTGCCTGCCCCAATCCATATAGTTTTCCAAGAAAAACAAAGAAATAAACTCTCAAAACATTAAGTCACAGCAGGGACTACTTCTGTTCCATTCCTCTCATTTCAAAATAAACTTAATTTATAACGACTGGGAGGGCTACAGTGATATTCTGCAATGCAAATAAAACGCAGCGTGAACACACACACGGGAAGCAAGTTCTGCGCTGTAAATATAGCCAGGAAGTTCAGAAAAGCATAAAAAGTTGGGGCGGGGGCTAGAAATGATTAGTTTGGAAATGAATTGCAATTTTCCATTTTTAAGGGAACATATGTCTTCACGGTTTTCTCTTCCAGGACTGACTAAAGGGTGGCCTTTAGCCAGTTTTTTACCCTGATCGATTTGCCTGGCAGTGTTGTGTTTGAAATGTCCGTGAAAACGCTGTGCTTTGGGTATTTTCACTCCTAGTTCTTTTTCTGCAGCCCGGCAGTTCACTTATGTCACCACCGATTATAAATCAACCAGTTATTTCCTCTGACAAATAAAATGCACACTAACCAAATCACAAGTGGTTCACCAATTTGAAGCATCTCACCCACCCCTACCCCTTTTCCTGAAACTCCAGTTACAACACAGTGAGGACTATATGCTGAATATTTTCTTTACTGTTGTGCGTAGAATTGTGTCGCCACCAAAACGTGTTGGAGTCCTAACCCCTATACCTGTGGATATGATCCTGTTTGGAAATAGGGTGTTCTCTGTGATGCTAACAAGGCCGTATCAGTGTGGGGTGTGTCCTAATCTAATCCCTTCTGAGTTATGAGAGGGTTAGGAGCTGATGGTGTGCACCATTGGAGAAGACAGATGCCATGTGAGGATTGCCAAGGAATGCCAGAGACTACTGACAAGAAAGGAATTGACACAGCCAAGACCCCGATTTGAACTGTGAGAAAATAAATGTCTGTTCTTTAAAGCCACACACTTGTGGTGTTTCTGTTACAGCAG
Source organism: Loxodonta africana (assembly GCF_030014295.1). Classification (NCBI taxonomy): domain Eukaryota; kingdom Metazoa; phylum Chordata; class Mammalia; order Proboscidea; family Elephantidae; genus Loxodonta; species Loxodonta africana. The sequence continues at coordinate 118,211,775 of NC_087347.1, forward strand.
ACCTTGGTAATTAAGACACTGACCTTGCTACTGAGTTAAAGGATGACATTTGAACAAGGTATTAGGACCGGCTCTCAGCAAAACTGTGAAAGCAGGAAGTTTGTCTTGGCACTGGCCACCTCCTTTCTCTACTACTGGCTGTTTCAGGGCTTCCTGAAGCCTCATGATCTCCTTCCTGCCTCCCTTGTTCCTCTAATTGGGAGAAAGGCAGTCTGATGAACTTGTTCACAAGGAGGGGTTAGAGACAGAAGGAGCTACCAATCTTGACAGTATTTGAAGTTAGGAAATAATGCCTGTAAAGGGCGTGGCTTAACTGGAAGGAATTAAATGTTAGTGGTGGAATTTCAGACACAGTAATCTTGCTTTGGGGAAAGTGTTTCGGGACATGAAAACTTTTTTAATACTTAAAAAAAAAGAAACATAATTACTTAGTTTTCTATCATTCTGTCTATCTACCCATCTATCTATCCATGTTGAACTACCAAATGTTCTGTTATGTATATTTTTACAACAACAACAACAACAACAACAAAAAAAAAAAAAAACAGGACTGCACAACACAGAGTGAACCCTAATGTAAACTATGGACTCCTATCTATCTATCTATCTAGGGGCCCTGTGGGCACAGTGGTTAAAGCACTCAGCCCCTAACTGAAAGGTCAGTGGTTTGAACTCACCAGCCACTCTTCAGGAGAAAGGTGGCAGTCTGTTTCTGTAAAGATTACAGCCTTGGGAACCCTCTGCAGCAGTTCTACTCCGTCCTATGGGGTCGCTATGAGTCGGAACCGATTCGACGACAATGAGTATCTATTTACCATTTATATTCTAATAGACTTAATTTTTAGAGTAGTTTCCAGTTTTACAGAAAAATTACACAGAAAGTACGGAAAGTTCTCACATACTCCCCTCCCCCAACACTCTTTTTCCTGTTATTAATATCTTGTATTCCTATGACGCATTTGTTATAATTGATAAACTAATATTGATACATTATTAACTAAAGTCATAGTTTACAATAAGGTTCACTCTGTGTGTTGTGCAGTCCGATTTTTAAAAAATTGTTGTAAGAATACATATAACGTATTTGCCAATTCAACATTTCAGTCTTGTGGGTTTTGATGAATGCACAGTGTCATGCGTCCGCCGTTAGAGTATCTCGCAGAAGAGTGCTCTTGTTAGTTGTTGTAGAGTTGGCTCCAAGTCATGACACAGAATAGTTTCACTGCCTTACAATGCCCTATGCTCACACCCACAACCTTCTGGCAGTGACTTTTTTACCTCTCTGTAATTTTGTCTGTTCCATAGTTGGAATCATATAGTATGTAAATTTTTTTTTTTTTTGCACTGGCTTCTTTCATGTAGCAGAATGCATTTAATACTCCCGCATGTCTTTTTATGGCTTGATAGCTTATTTCTTTTTAATTGCTGAAAAATATTGCATTGTATGTACCACAGTTTGTTTATCCATTTGCCTATTGAAGTACATTTTGGCTGCTTCTAAGTTTTGACAATTATGAATAAAGCTGCTATAAATATTTGTGCGTAGATTTTTATGTGGTCACACATTTTCAACTCATTTCGGTAAATACCTAGGAGTGTGATTGCTGGATCAAATGCTAAGCCTATGTTTAACTTTGTGAGAAACTGCCAGACGGTCTTCCATAGTGGTTGTACATTTTGTGTCCCCACCAGCAATGAATGAGTTCCTGTTACCCCACATCCTCGCTAGCATTTGGTGATGTTAGTGTTTTGGATTTTAGCTATTCTAATAAATGTGTAGTGGTATCTTATGTTGTTCTGATTTGCAATTTCCTAATAACATTTGGTAAGCATTTTTCTTATGCTTATTTGCCCTACCTATTGTTTTTGATGCCAAAAGTTTATTATTTATAATAACTAGATGGCTGTAAGGAGCTCTGGTGGTGCAGCAGTTAAGGGCTTGGGTGCTAATCAAAAGGTCAGTGGTTTGAGTCCACCAGCCACTCCGTGGAAGAAAGATTTGGCACTCTGCTTTTGTAAAGACTTACAGCTTTTGAAACCCTATGGGGTGGTCCTACTCTGTCCTACAGAGTCACTATGCGTTGGAATATATGGCAACGGGGCAGATGGCTATGCTCAGACATTTAGAAGCTTGGGAACTCTCTTCTGGTCAGGTCAGGATGCTCTCAGCATGCCTTCCAGATTCCCGGTGAAGTGCTGACCTCTTCTCCCTGTGTAAGGAAGGGTCTGCTTAGGGCCAAGTTTGAAAATATTTGTCGTTGCATCCACACTCCCCTTCCAACTCTCCTCTACCCCAGGGTGCTATTTGGAAACACCATGATGACTTTTTTTCTTGTATTTGATGGAAAATTAAGTTTACTGAGGGAGGCTAATCCTTAGATCATTAGACTAATCAAAACTTGTCAAAAGTTTTAAACCAAAGCTGAATCCCAAAAGCCAAGGTGGCGGGGGGGGGGGTTGGGGGGGTGCTAGGGGTGGGGGTGGGTGGTGAGGAACCAGCTATTGCACAGGATCAGTGAAAGGGAGACTTCAATTTAATTCTTTAAAAGCCTTTGGGCTTATTTTAATGACATTTAAAAATTTTTGATGAAATTTCATGCTTAATGCAGGGCTGTTGATCATGTGTTGGTCAGTGATCATGAAGTGGTCTCTTAGGTGACATGATTAAGGGGGCCAGTCTGTTGGGAGGTAAGAAAAATCTGTCTCCAGGGGTTTTTCCTCCTAGCAAGTATCATTAGGCTATTCACCAGGGAGCCTGGTCGACAAAGAGATTGGACTGGTCACTTACCTTATTTTCTGACTCTTTGGAGCCCCCGTTGTAAAGAGAATGAGTGGATCACTCCTTGCTCCCAATGGTATGTATATATATGCATGTACTATATACTGGAAACCCTGGTGGCGTAGTGCTTAAGTGCTGTGGCTGTGAACCAAAAGGTCGACAGTTCGAGTCCTCCAGGTGCTCCTTGGAAACTCTATGGGGCAGTTATACTATGCCCTATAGGGTCGCTATGAGTTGGAATTGACTTGACGGTACTGGGTTTTTTTCTGGGTTGGGGTACCATATATTGGAGCCTTGGTGGTGCAGTGGTTAAGAGCTTGGTTGCTATCTGAAAGATCAACAGTTCGAATCTACCAGGTGCTCCTTGAAAACCCTATGGGGCAGTTCTACTCTGTCCTATAGGGTTGCTATGAGTTGGAACTGACTTGGTGGCAATGGGTATTTTTTGTGTGTCAGGCACCATCTAAGCCCTTTACATAAATCAACTCATTTACTTACCACAACAAGCCATGATGTAGTTATTATTATGCTGACTTTATGAGGAAACTGAAGCACTGAGAGAGGAAGTGACTTGCCCAGGGTCACATGTTCTATAGACAGCAGAGCAGGTATTTGAACCCTGGCAGGGGTCTGACATTGGAGACCATGCTGTTAACCCCTCTGCCACTCTGCCTGCCGTCTCCCGCCCTCAGTCCTGGTTTAGCTTCTCATCCAGCTCTTACCCGCTCTACCCTTTCCTTACCAAGCACCACAAACTTCCTGGGATTAGGATTTCTCTTATATTTGTGTTTGTATTCCTTATAATGATACATAATTGGAGGACAATACTATATGTTTGTTGAAGTTATTACAAAACTTAAGGATAATTCCTTGGAAATATGACAAATGAGGAAAAACTAAACAAAACATTCTGGTGTAGGCTCTGGGATCCCCTGCTCCTATTGTCCTTAGCCCAAAACCCGCTGCCGTAGAGTCAATTCCAACTCATAGTGACTCTGTAGGACAGAGTAGAACTGCCCCATATGGTTTCCAAGGCTGTAAATCTTTGTGGAAGCAGACTACATCTTTCTCTTGTAAGACGGCTGGTGGGTTCAACCACCAACCTTTCAGTTAGCAGCCAAGTGCTTAACCACTGCACCACCGGGGCTCCTTCTCCTTAGCCTGAGGGACTTGGAAACGAGCGGCCTTGGGCCTTTCTCACCACTCGGCAGTGGGGAAGCTGCTGGAATCTGGAGAAGGGTTCTTGTGGTGGGTGTGGACTGAGGTGGGCTTCTTGGGCATGTTATCGTTGTCCTGAACAACCTGAAAGTTGCCACAAAGCCCCAAGTACAGATGCAGTGACAGAGCCTCAGAGTTGAATGAGGCCCCTAGAAAGTACCCCCAGGTAAGTGACTGACCTGCGCACAGATCTTTGTTCTCTTCTGGGAGATCTCCAGGGCGAATGGCACCACAGTGTGCCTCAGCACTCATCCCTCATATTTCCTTAATTTTTATTTTTTTTTCTTGTGAAAGAATGTGAGCTATCATATAAAATGCAATATAATGCAGAAGAGTCAAATTAAAAATAACAGCAGAGCTCACACTTTAAAAGAAACAACAAAAATAGATGTTCCCAGGCACCTAGGATGTGCTAATCTAACAGTTTTTCACTGAGCTTGGCTGCAAATTTTCTACGTCAAAGCCAAAAAGTGAAATAAAGTCACATAGTTTTCCTTGCCTGGATAAAGGAAATCTTGGTAAATGACGAGTGTTGCTTGGAAGTAAACTGGAGGTGGAATTTATACCCGAGGTTCTTTAAAACAGTCATTTAGTCATTAGTGAGCAAGGCCTTTAAATAGCAAAGACACCGCTTTAATGGATGCCTCTTATATCGGGCCTATTCCTGAACATATCTTACTAACCACGTTTCCATAAGTGTTGGAAGATCTGTTTTGTGGGAGCATGTTTTCAAGAACAGAGTCTGACTATTCAAAGCAGGTGCATAAACATGAATAATCAATCACCCACACTCATTACGAGAACCCTCTGCAGATCAGTAAAACAGTTGCCATGAAGTTGGCTCCAACTCATGGCGACCCCACATGTGTCAGAGTAGAACTGCGCTCCATAAGGTTTCCAGTGGCTGTTTTTCAGTGGTAGATCACCAGGCCCCTCTTCTGAGGCACCTCTGAGTGGACTCTAATTGGTTAGCAGCTGATCTCATTAACGTTGTACCAGGCAGGAACTCCCCTGAGGTCGGTAGCACAGGTATTACTGTCCTTGTGTCTCACGGCAAGCAAGTGGTAGGCCTGGGATTTGAATCCTGGACTTCTACCCTGAGCTCTTTGCATTGTACTGTGTAAGCTAAAGTTCTTGACATTCTGATCCCTGGGTGGTACGAATGGTTAACATCGTCCACTGCTAACTGAAAGGCTGCAGGTTCGAGGTCTCGTTTTGTTTTATGGGCCTGTCTAATCTTTGGCTGATGGGTGAACTTCAGGAGTGGCTTCATTACTGAGTTACATGGGTGTTTAGAGGTCATATTTTCCAGATTTCTCCAGTCTCTGTTAGATCAACAAATCTGGTTTTTTTTTTTGTCAGTTAGAATTTTGTTCTACATTTTTCTCCAGCTCTGTCTGGGACTCTCTATTGTAATCCTTATCACAACAGTCTAGTTGTAGTGGACTTAGTCTTAGTGGAGGCTGTGGTAGCTGTGGTCCCTTAGTTCTTTGGACCAATCTTTCCCTTGAGTCTTTGGTTTTCTTCGTTCTCCCTTACTCTAGGCGGGGTGAGACTAGTGGATTGTCTTAAATGGCTGCTTAAAAGCTTTTAAGACCCCAGATGCTACTTAGCAAAGTAGGATGTAGAACATTTTCTTTACAAACTGCAATTATTATTTTTTAATAAAGAAAGTGCCTAAAGATTTACAGAATATGTTGCTGAGGTGAGGACTTAAAAGTTGTCACTTACTCAACAGAACAGTGGCCCTGTCTCCCCAATCAGTTGAATCAACAACGCAGGGCTACACTGGGTGGCAGAGTCATTGACGTGTACATCATAGCTGAAGTTCTGCAGGGAGATAGAGCCACCCAAGCTCTGTATCGTTTATGATAAAAAAAAAATTTTTTTTTTAGAGAATGTGTTACTGGAAAAGACTTCAGCAAATAATCGTAGTACAATCCCTACGAAACTACGTGGTTAACGTGTCCATTACAGCAATTCTGTCAATCAGCAGGCTAGTGAGAATAAAATTATATAGCAAATGCCTACTAACACTGATTCTTTGTTATACAGAAAGTCTGCATTGATGATTAAAGTGACTGGGAAGTGATTGGGAGACGGGGGTCACTATTCTGTTGAGAAAGTGACAAGTTGTAGGTCCTCACCCCAACAAGGACACCCTAAATATCAAATGGCTCTTATTTCCTATTAGCTTTAAATGGTCAGGGATGGCTGCCTTTCTCTGGGCTGAAAAAGGTTCAAGGCTGCATCTGAACTTGGCAGAGATGATTGGTGATGATGGTGGGGAGAAGTGCCAGCCCAGGGGCCATGTATTATTCAAACTCAAGACAGTCAATTTTTATTTAAAAAAAAAAAAAAAAAAAGAGCTCCAGATTTCCCAAACATTGGCAAAATATACAAAAGTATCTGGCTGTGTTGTTTTTTATGAAAAAAATTAAGACAGCATGTTACTGGCCAAAGACTTTATTCATCAGATAATCTTAGTATAATCCTGGTGAAGCATCTGACTTCAAATTTGGCTGCATGGGGACGTTAGGATGAGTTTTCTATAAAGCACACCCTTATGCAGACACATGAAATGACCTTCCCAACAGCCTTGTTTCCAATTATCATTCAAGTATGGGAGAAAATGTGCCAAATATAACTATCTCAGCTCTTGTCCAAGTAGAAGCCAAGCTACTCTTTCAGACAATAACCAGCCAACATGTTCAAATACTTCTTATAATATTAGCTAACAGTTTCTGAGCCTTCTCAATGTGCCAGACATTGTCCTAAGTGCTTTGTGAATCCTAAGTTATTTAATCGTCGTAACATCCTAACGAGGTAGGGATTTTGGCTACCTCATTTTACAGATGAGGGCGCTGAGCCACAATGAGGTTCACTACTTTGCTCAAGGCTGCACAGTTGGTAAATAGGAAAGCCGAAATTCAATCCCAGATCTTCTAACATCACGGATCACTCTGTCAAGTGCAAAGTCTAAGAAGAAGGGGGCTTGACAAATTGACTTTATGGCACCAGTTTGATAATCACAGAGCCTCCTCTGAATCAATCATGTTGGATTTGGGTTGGGCATCATATAACAGGTGGGCTCAGGGTGGGAGTTAGATAAACCTGACTCTCTAATCCTGGGGTTGAGAACTACAGAGCCCGATCCTACTTTATCTCTTTCCAAAACCAGCCAAGGGGCCTGAATAAAGCTAGCAATGGAATTTCCCCAAACTTAAAACTTCTCTGATAGCTTTCTGGGATGTTGCACTATGGTGCTGTTTGGGGGCTGTGTTGGGTGGCAGAGTCATTGAAGCATGTGTCATATCTGAAGTTCTGCAGTGAGATAGAGCCATTCAAGTCTAGGACAGCTTCCTGACCCAGTTCCTCAAAGGAAACTGGGGTGCTTCCCCAAAGAAGGCGGAAAGACACTCCTAGTTAGAAAACAGCACATGCCTGCTATAGCTTGAATCCAACTTTTCCAATGGCCTTTTCTTTTTTAGTCCAGGACAATCAGCTACAAATTAAGTGGGTCTGGACATAGCCATGTTTATCACCATTTGGGTATGGGATAGTTTCTGCCACGGTACCTTCACCCCCATACTCTGATTTCAGCACTTAATTGTCAACCCCCCCCCATTCTAATTGCTTATCTCATCTCCTAGACTAATCCCTCATTACCTCTTTATCTGGTTACTGTAATTACTTTGTATCTGATTTCCTGTATCCAATCCCCTTATGCTCTAATTTGTTCTAAGTACGTACTGCTCAATAATTACCTTCTGTATTACGGATCTTATCGCAATACTCCCAGCTAAAAAATCTCCAAGTGTTTCCCTACTTCTTTTGAATAGCTGTCAAGATTCTGTAAAATCCAACCCTTACCTATTTGTCTAATTTTCTTTCCAATGATTCCCCTGGACACCTTGGCCCTTCAAGTAACTGCTGTAAGTTTCTTCACCTCCCTTCCTTTGCTCATACCAGTTTCTATACCTGGAATATCCCTTCCCATAGCAACCCTGCCCATCTTTTGAAGTTCATCCCATATATTGAGTCTCTGTGTTGCCTTCCCAAATCAGCTACACTCACCTATGTTCTATTGCCTTGTTCTCAGCTACTTTTCCTGTGTGTATTTTGTTTCTGCATTACTTAGGGCACTTTGGATTGCAGAAACAGAAACTGTAGTAAGTTTAAACAAACAAAAAAAGAACCCCTATGCGAATATAGGGAGTATCAAAGACCCAAGGGCAGGGATGCAGCCAGTCAACAGGAAGGTAATCCGAAACCAGAAGGCTTATAGACTCTTTCTCTGGCCCTCATCTGTTATTTTTGTATGTCTGCACTATTCTCTCTCTTCCTCTGCCGATTGACTTTCTCTGCTTCTCTGATCTACAAGATAGAAAATGTCTGTCCTTTTGGCTACAGAGTCTAATTCGATTTTAAGTCCAATTCTTAATTCCTAGGAGAGAATATAAATGGCCCATCTTGAGGAAGATGTCAACCATGAATGGCTATTGAGTGGTGTCTCCACACAAACATGGCAGCTGGAACCCATTAGGGGAAGCAGGATGTGAGTTCCCAAAGAGATGGGCAATTGGCCATTGGGCTAGGTAGATACTCCAAAAGTTTTCTGCTACAGTCTCCGCTAGCTTGTGAGGACTTTAAGAATAAAATTAGATTCTCTTCATCACTTGTTTTGTTTTCTTCAAACTCTCCATCTTCCCAAAGGCAAAATATGGAGAATTGTATAGGGATACAACAACAACAACAACCCAAGCCTGTTGCCTTGGAGTCAATTCCGACTTCATAACTACCCCAGAGGACAGAGTAGAACTTCCCCATAGGGTTTCCAAGGTCATAATTTTTTACAGAAACAGACTGCTACATCTTTCCTCCTGCAGAACGGCTGGTGGGTTTGAACTGCTAACCTTTTGGTTAGCAGCCAAGCACTTTAACCACTGTGCCACCAGGGCTCCTTTGTATGGGGATACTTAAGTGATAATAAGGTCATTTTGTGAAGGACAGTACATATAGAAGAATAACAAGTGGTTAGATCTTACTCTTGTCTCAGAAATTTTCAGTAAAGATTCCAAAGGCTGAGAATAAACCAATCGGGTGCTTAGTATTTCACTCACAGGCAATGTGCTAGACTAGGCCACCTGGGCAGAATACGTAAAGAGGCTGTGGAGTCAGTCTGTCCTCAACTGCCCATCACCCACCTCCAGGAGAAATGGGAGGGAGAGAATGCAGAGTCTAAAATGAGGATTTCTTTGGAGAAAGCTGCCAGGGTTCTGTGCATTTCTCCCACTCCATCGGTACTTTTTACTGATTCTAAGCCAAGTGAGCTGGAGCCCTGGTGATGTAGTGGTGAAGAGCTTGGCTGCTAACCAAAAGGTCGGCAGTTTGAATCCACCAGCCACTCATTGGAAAGCCTATGGGGCAGTTCTACTCTGTTCTATATGGTCACAATGAGTCGGAATCAACTCAGCGGCAACGGGTTTGGTTTTTTGGGTTAAGCCAAGTGAAAAGGGTCTTCCGGGGGAGGACTACCCAATAGGCAAGGTAAGCACAGTGCTTACCTTAGTTACCAGATCATCTGTAGGGGAATTGTCCACTACAGACTAGTAAGAAAGTAAAAGTAAATCTGTGCTTACTTTGTTTACTGGGTCTCCACACCTGTCAGGATTTGTAAATTTGAAAAGAGGCTTTGACTCTGTGGGAAGGTGCTGTGAGTTGGGAAAAAGAAAAATCCCAGCCATATCTAGAAGCAGAGTCTTTGATATGGTGGAAAAATATGAAATTTTGTTCACTACAGATGATCCGGTAAGCAAGGTAAGCACTGTGCATATCTTGTCTATTGGATAATTCCTTCCCTGGGGGCTTCAAGAAAATATTCAGAAAGATTGCCCATTTCCCTTGGAATCTGAGAGACTCAGAGATTGAGTCTGACTCACACCTAAAATGAACAAAAACAGGCAGCTGAGGCTGTGACTGGCCATAGTCCTGAGACAGCAGAATCACGAAAGAGAGACGGTTGTGTTGGGAGTGAGCATATTATATCCTGGGAAGATGTGAGCCTCACAGAGATGGCTTGAGGGCATCGTCTTGTGTTTGTGCCCAAGAAGACCACCTGCAGGGTTGATACAACTCTGAGAGATAAATCCCAGCAAACATAAGTGGGAAAGAGAAGTGATTAGCCAGGGAAGAACCACTGCACAAGGCAACAAAACTGGAATCAAAAGCGGGAAATCTCCAAGAACCAGCTAAAGACACCAGAAAAGAGTCAGCTTCAGACATCTGTATCAAGTCAACTATGCCAGCAGCTAGGGAGTGGAAGAGAAGGTGGAACAGAGAGGAGAGGAAGTGTGAAGGTGACCACTCCCTCTCCTCCACCACAGGCTTCTAAGCTTAGGCAGGTGCCAGATGGGAGAAAAGAAACCCGTTGTCACTGAATTGATTCCAACTCATAGTGGCCTTATAGGCAGAGAAGAACTGCTCTGTAGGGCTTCCAAGACTGTGATCTTTACAGAAGCAGACTGCCACATCTTTCTCCCATGGAACAGCTGGGAAAGGAGAAGGTTTAATTAAATAAGGGTTGCGATTTTCAATATTATAGTGCCCTAGATTTTTTTTTTTTAGATTGAAGTTATGTGCTTATCAGATTGCACTCGACTGGTATTGTGTTATTATTATCCTTCATTGAACATTTTCATATCTGAGAGGGCCAAATCAATGAGAATCTGCCCTAGTTTTATCAAAAGAGTTGAGAAGAATGACTGTATCAAACAGGCTTATAGGAAGAGGTGAGAAAAAAATCTGCTGGCTCCCTATCAAATCTAGTTCATTCCATAAAACACCACTGAAGTTCAGAATGTGAGATCACTGTGGTTGAGGATGATCAGGGAAAGTATCATGGGATAGGAAGGACCTGAGCTGTTTTTCACAAGGATGGTTGGAGTCAGATAGATGTCCGACCTTGTATTTCCTAGGAAGCATTTATTTCTGTGCTCATTGGTTCTCTGAGGCTTTGCAGATTCTGACACTATTCAAATTGCATTGGACCAAACGGACTGTGCAAATTTTGTGCTATTTACTGACCACCGGACGGAGAGCCTAGCTTGACAAAGGCAGAGCAGTGACAATCGGTAGTGGCACTTGAAAGAGTTGGCCTACACTCTGAAGTTTCTTCTTCAAAGGCAATAGGGAATGTTTGGGAGAAGTTTAGGGGGATATCAACACCCAAGGTAACGTATCAATCAAACAAGTGGTGTTTATTAAAAATATCCACATTAAAAAAAAATTCACTGAAAACACAATGTTATTTAAAAAAATCCATGTTCTTTGAGTTAAGACACCTCAAATTTTTTAATACATATGCTGGGGAGCATTGGTGGTTCAATGGCAGAACTCTCACCTTCCACGTGGGAGACCTGGGTCTGGTTCCTGGCTAATGTATCTCGTAAGCAGTCACCACCTACCCGTCAGTGAAGGCTTGTGTGGTGCTATGATGCTGAATAGGTTTCAGTGGAGCTTCCAACCAAGACAGACTAGGAAGAAAGGCTGGCAAAAATCAGCCAATGAAAATCCTATGGATCACAATGGTCCAATCCTGTTGTGCATGGGGCTGCCATGAATTGGGGAAAGGGGGTAGAGGCGGGTAGACTGACTCAACGCCAAATAACACCAGTAACAACAATAATATGCTGCCGAAGCAGCTGATAGAACAGGTTCCTTCAAAAGAGTTTTCACATTTGACCTCATAGAGTACGTGTGAGGAAAGGAAGAAAGAGAATTGCTTTTCTAATTTTATAAGAAGATTGTATGACTTGTTTATATTGACACTGTAATAAGTCATAGCCCACTTAGTATGAACTTAATATGGATTTCGTTGCACTAGAAGTTCTCTATCTGGGCAGAGATATGCAAACTCTGCCCTATTAGGGTGAAGTTCCCCAGGGGCAAGAGTAGGTGAATTCTTGTCTAGTTCCATCACAATGTATGGTAGACTGCAAAAATGGCGACAGATTATCCTCTTCCCTCCACCCATGTCTTTCGGTAATGCCATCCAACACTGACTATGGCCTTAAGATGATTTCATCAATGAAACTTAAGCAAATGGACAAAAGCAGAGGTTTAAAAAGCCCTTGTGTATTGGGACTCAAGGTTCAGTGAATTGCTTAATATGGCCCATCTAGCTATAGACTTCGTGGCTCCTGCAAAATGATTGGGTAGGACTATGCAAATAAGGTATTTGTGGCCCACCAAGAGGATTTTTTTTTTTAAGAGGATTAGACAGCCTATTAAAAATGCAAATAAGGTGCATGAAATCCCTGTAGGGGACCATGCAAGTAAAGTGTATGGAACCCTAATGAAGGGATTGATCAGTTTTGCCATCCCGCTAAGGCTTAAAATGAGCCATCCCAGAGAATAGGAGAGGGGGCCCTCACTACCACCAAGAGCCAGGAGTGGAGCATGTCCTTTGACCTGGGCTCCCTGTGCTGAGAACCTCCTAGACCCAGAAGACAAAAAGAGCTGTAACACCGGAGATGGAGCAAAACAGTGAGAAACAGCAGCAGAGAAACTGTAGCAGCAGAACAGGGAGACTGGTGTGAGATGCCACGGGCTTCCTGGCCCTTTGAGCAAGTGGTTACAGTGGGTGTGCCAACCCATGGAATGAGACAGATGAGAGCTCTTAGGCAGGAGCTTCCTGGCAGAGTTGGGTGTCCCTGGGCACTTGTTGGTGGAACTAAAGAGCTTTGTAACACTTGCCCAAGCAAGGTAGAGGCCAGGCTGAGGGGCCCAGAGGCCCAGGAGCCCAGGTGCTAAGGGGCCCAGGTACCCAGGGGCCAAGAGAGGAGCTTTCCTGTGGGCACAGCCAAAAATCTGTCCTGACTGAAGAATTGTATTCTGAGTTATTCCTTATCCTAAATTGTAACCTGTTATTTCCCTAATAAATGCCAGAATTGTGAGTATGGTCTGTGAGCTCTGCGTGGCTATTGCAACAAATTTTAATCAAACCCAGCAGAGAAATAGAGAGTTCTGTGGGAAGGACAACTGGTGTCAGAACTGGGGAAAAGGTTGGAGGGTGGAGGTATGTTTGAACTCCACCTCATAGGAATCAGGCTTGGACTGATTTCGATCTTGATTCTCCCTCCCCTTGAAATCAGAGGATCTCTACCACCACAGCACCATTTTTACAGAAATTTTCCCTTAAAAACCTAGGACCACCACATGAATGAGCAAAAGCCAGGCTAGTGGAGAAAGAGAGGCCATGTGGAAGAGAATTTAGACACTTGAGCCAGACATCAGCCAACTGTCAGATGTGTGAATGAGGCCACCTAGATCATCCAGCTGCAAATGACAAGCCAGCTGGCCTCAGATGTGTGAGAGAGCCTCGCAGAGATAAGCTGGGGTAGCAAGAAAAGACAGAGATCCTCTGACTTTCCTTTCATTTCATGGAATGTCTAGCTGGGCACATGATGAGCCTGTGTTCCAAAGGAGGTTTGTTATCTCCTGTTGTGTTCCCTTATTGTGGGTAACTGGGATAGTCACTTTGTCAGTGAATGAAAAATTAGTCTACTGAGATGCTGGCTAGTCTGGATATAAGTGACTGGCTTTCTTTTAGAAAGTATTCTAGAAAGCCAGCTGCCAATCCCTGGGCCTGTGGCAAGTTGTTGCCAGGGCTTTGATCTGACAATCTGTATTTCTAACAAGTTTCCAGGCTATGTTAATGCTGATGGTTAGGGACCAAAATAAGAACCACTAGTAGAGCAGTGATTCTAAAAATTTATTATACATAAGAATTACCTGAGGATCTTGGTAAAATGTAGATTCTGATTCAGGATATCTGGGGTGGAAATGGAAATTCTCAGCAGGGGTTTAAACTGAAATGAACTGGTTCAAAGCCCTTGGTTGTTGCCCCTGCTGCCTGGGAGAGGAAATTACTACTGTAGAAAGCTGACCATGGGTGCAGGCCCTCCCAGTGGGAGAAGGGGGAAGCTCCTGGTCCAAGCTGGCTCCTCGTCTAAGAAACCCAAGATAATTTTCAGACAATCATTGTCATACCAAACTTTGATTAGTAGCCCAATCAAAGTAAGAAAGAAACCCAAAGAAAAAAGATAAGCAGAAAGGAGAAGAGCCTGTGTTTCAGAGTCTTACTGGTTTTCCATTGTAGAAAGACAAATTCTTGTTTCCTTGCTAACAGATGGAAGCAGCTAAAGATAATGCCACGGAATTGTGCCATCCTTCGTATGTAAAGGTGATTAATTTTTCCAGTTAGTGGGATAGCTCTGCCCTGAGTCACTGACTGGTTCTCACTAAATTTCCCTATTGTTCAGGAGAACACACTTCTAAAATGGCTGATTGGATTTAGGTGTTCTGTCAGTGGCTGGAGAATATTGGGAAATGAACTAGCTTACACGGAGATATTATCAGTTCATCTTGATATCACTGTTGCCATCTTTCAAGAGCTTGAGCTAACCCACCTCTGTGGGGCTCTCCCAGTGTCCTGTCTCTATGGTGCCTATTCTCTATGACTTGTGAAGTTCTAACTTGTCCTCTCACCTTTAGACTCAGAAATTGGCATCCATGAAAACTGCTAAACTATTTCTGCTCAAATTCAGCTCCATAGAAAACAATGGAATATCAAAGGAGATTACTTCTTCCTTCCTTCCTTCCTTCTTCATATTTTAAAGCACCCTAGGATCAACAGGTAATTCTGACACTTCAAGAGCAATTATTCTTATCAGGGAATTCTGACATCTGGTTGAAACTATCAGCATTTCAATTGCAGTGGGAGTCTTTTGAAGCCTGCTTAAAGATAATCTGTCTGAAGCCTTTGATTTGGAAAAGTGGAAAAGGGAAAGAGAAGTGACTAGGTTTTTAGAAGTTTTTGAGATCAAAGGATTTGGCTAATACTGTATGATATTTGCTATAACTTTCTAAGTTTGGGTTTGCAAGACAAGTCTCCAGAAGCCATTTCTTGTTGACACTTTGCCACTCTATGCATGGGTTACAGCCTCATGGAGACCACGCGCTCTCTTAAGTTTGGTTTAATTCAGTGGTTCTCACCCTTGGCTGCAGGTTAGAATCACCTGGAGAGCTTTAAATTTTCCAGAAGTCCAGAATCTCTCCTCAGAGTAATGAAATCAAATCCTTTGTGGGTGTAACTCCAGAATCAGTACTTTTTTTTTTTAATTTTATAATTTATTTTATTTTTATTATTGTTGTTGAGAATATACACAGCAGAACATACACGAATTCAACCATTCCTAATGTACAATTCGGTGACATTGATTACATTCTTTGAGTTGTGCGACCATTCTCACCCTCCTTTTCAGAATAGGAATCAGTACTTTAAAGCTGTGAAGGTTATAACGTGAGAACAATTGAGACAATCAAATCAAATATAAAATTTATCCTGACCTAATTATTCTCTAAAATACATGCAAAAGAAGTAAGCTATTAAAATATCAGCATCAACATTGCCTTTAAATAGGATGTACAAATTCACCTGGATTTTAAAATTTAAAGAAATATAAAGACATGTATAATTAGGTACCATTTTAACTGAAAAGTCTATGGTTTCCAGTCATTGTTTAATCTTTTCTAAAGTGTTATGATTTTTCACCCTGGTTTTCTGAGGTTTGAGCATGTATTATCCATTTAGAATCTTTCTGCTTAGAGTCCAAAGTCTTCCCCTTTGTGACTATGTGCCTATTATCAACATCTTTCATCAGTTTATATCTCTGCAGGGTTTTTTCCTTTGCCATGTGGTCAATTTACCCTCTAATCAGATAATGCTAACTAAAGTTTTACTACTGAAGAGGTAGTACTTGGGCCACTCACATCAACATCACGTGGCTGTTTGTTAAACGCAGAAATCTAGATCCTACTCCATGTATTAGTAATTTAGTGCTGCTTTAACAGAAGTACCCAAGTGGGTATTTCTGTTAAAGCAGTCTAGTAGGCTAGAAGTCCAAATTCAGGGCGTCGGCTCCGGGGAAGGCTTTTTCTCTCTGTTGGCTGTGGAGGAAGGT
The DNA here is from genome assembly GCF_030014295.1 of Loxodonta africana. Taxonomy (NCBI): domain Eukaryota; kingdom Metazoa; phylum Chordata; class Mammalia; order Proboscidea; family Elephantidae; genus Loxodonta; species Loxodonta africana. Next base: position 118,227,798 of record NC_087347.1, read on the forward strand.
CCGTCTCATTAATCTTCCCCTAGACTAGGAGTTTGCTCACACAGAAACCCCAGGTCCAAAGGATGTGGTCTGCTCCCAGCTCTGCTTTCTTGGTGGTATGAGGTCTCCCTGTCTCTCTGCTTACTTCTCTCTTTTATAAAGCAAAAGAAATTGACTTAAGACAAAATCTAATCTTGTGGATCTCACTAACATAACTGCCTCTAATCCATCTTATTAATATCACAGTGATAGGGTTTACCACACATTGGAAAGTCACATCAAAATGACAAAATGGTGGATGATTACACTATACTAGGAATCATACCCACCCACGGCTGTCGAGTCGATTCCAACTCATAGCAACCCTATAGGACAGAGTAGAACTGTCCCATATGGTTTCTAAGGAGCACCTGCTGGATTCAAACTGCTGACCTTTTTGGTTTGCAGCCATAGTTCTTAACAACTACACCATGAGGGTTTCCACTGGGAATTATGGCGTAGCCAAACGGATACATGTATTTTTGAGGGACATAATTGAATCCATGACACTCTATATCCTAAAAAAAAAAAAAAAAAAAAAATTAAATCCGTGACACTCTATATCCTACAGAATCAAAATCTGAATTTTAACAAGATTCCAGGTAAATTGCATATTAAGTTTGGAAAGCATTGAATTAAAAGAACTTTTTTTTTTCTAAGTGCCTTTTCACCTGGATGTTCCCTGTCTTTCTAATATAAACTTAAAAAGAAAAGGAAAGAAAGGGAGTTTTCTTAAAAACTTGCATGAGGATGTGAGAGCCATACTTTTCTGTTTCAAATTAGAATGGATTTCCAAAGCTCTATGGTCAATTATGGTCAATTTTCTTAACATTAGTTGCTGGCTCATTGAAAGTAGAAGCCGTGTCATTTCCAGGTGATCTACAACACTTAAGCTTTCCTAGTAAGAGCAAAAATTGAACATCTGTTTTGATCGATGAAAGTTGTTTTAATCAGTATTGTTATTAGCTGCTGTTGAGTTGGCTCCCGGCTCATGGTGACCTCAGGCACAATGGAACAAAATATTGACTGGTCCTGTACCATTCCCATGATTGGCTGTGGATCAAACCATTGTGACTCTTACGGTTTTCATTGGCTGATTTTTGGAAGTAGATCATCGGCCTTTTCTTCCTAGTTAGGGATGTTCACCACCTTCTTCCTCAGCCATGTTGACTTTCTCATACAAATAGAACCACAGTGGTTAACAGCTATAGCTGCTAACTGAAAGAGAAGGAGTTTGAATCCACCAGCCGATCCTTGGAAGCTCTGTGGGGCAGTTCTACTCTGTCCTATAGAGGCACTTTGAGCTGAAACCGACTTGATGGCAACGGACTGCATTTTATATTGATCAGGACCTTTGTACTTGCTGGAATGCTCTTCCACTAAATGTGTTTCATATGTCTTGCTCCCTCATTTTCAGACTTCTGCTTAAATGTCACTTTATGAATGAAGCTTCTCTTCCCCAATCATCCTATTAAAAATAATAAAAAAAAACTTTCTCCAACACTAGTCTCCTAGTATCCTTTTTCTTATTAATTTTCTCCATGAATTTATTGCCATTTTATATACTATATATTTTACCTTTTGGCTTACTATTGTTCCATCTCATTGAGGGTCTTCCTCTTTTTTGCTGACCCTCTACTTTACCAAGCTTGATGTCCTTCTCTAGGGATTGGTCTCTACTGATAACACGTCCAAAGTACATGAGACAAAGTCTTGTCATCCTTGTTTTTAAGGAGCATTCTGACCATACTTCTTCCAAGACAGATTTGTTTGTTCTTCTGGCAGTCCATGGTGCATTCAATATTCTTTGCTAACACCATAATTTGAAGGCATCAATTCTTCTTTGGTCTTCCTTATTCATTGCCTAGCTTTTGCTTGCATATGAGGCAATTGAAAATACCATGACTTGGGTCAGGTGTACCTTAAAGTGACGTATTTGCTTTTTAACACTTTAAAGAAGTCTTTTGCAGAAGATTTGCCCAATTCGATATGTCATTTGGTTTCTTGACTACTGCTTCCATGGGTGTTCATTGTGCATCCAAGCAAAATGAAATCCTTGACAATTTCAATATTAAATATTTCAGTATTAAATGGGGAAAATATTGAAGTTGTCATGGAGTAGGTGCCTAAAAAATATTTGCTTATTGAGCAAATGATGAAAGAAGCTTTTACTTACATGGGCTTCGATTGCAATCTATTTCCTTGTATCAGGTGGCAAAAATAAATTTAATTCCATGGTTAAATCTTTTGGAACAACATTTACTAAAAGGGGTGTCTGATACCGGTTCCCTGAATTTGGACCTGATTAAATTTAGAATTGATAATATTTTGAGATGTTTATATTTCTCCTTACAAAAAAAAAAAAAAAAAACTGGCTAAGAATGAATCATGCAGACATGTACATTTTAAAGAAATTAATGTTTAAATTGTTAAGAAAGTAAATGTTCTAGACACACTTATTTATAGCTCCCCTTTGATATGTTGAATAAAAATCATTCCCTTGTATTAATTAAAGCAGGTTCTCCAACTATACATGGTAAATAATCTGGGAAACCCTCCATGGTTCTCATTGATGTTGCTGTCATTGCCTGGAAGAAAAAGAAATACATCTAAAATTCTTTATTTTATGTATCTTTTCCTAACCCAAACAAAACTTCCCATAATTACTTTTTTTGTTTCCTTGTTGTTTTAGCAGGTTTAACGTTGCACGGGATAGAGGCGACTCCAGCCTACAGTCAGGAGCAGGTTTAGACTTTGATGGTAGCGGCTCTTTGTTAATGCTGTTGTTGTTGGCCACTTTTGTTATAAACTGGGAAAAATAATTCAGTAGCTTTAATTAAAAAAAAAAAAAATCAAGACTTTTCCTTAACGTGCCCCTGATATATATTTTTTCCTTATCATGCATATTCCTTCATGCTATTTTCTCCTTGTTGTTATTAAGCTGACATGGAGTCGGCCCCCTCATGGTGATTTCATGCACACCATGACAAAACGCTGCCTTGTCCTGCGTTGCCCCCATGATTGGTTGTGGACAGGACCTTTGTAATCCATAGGATTCTCATTGGCTGATTTTTGGAAGTAGGTCCCCGGGCATTTCTTCCTAGTCCACCTTAGTCTTGAAGCTCCACTGAAACCTGTTCAGCATCATAGTGAAAAAACAAACAAACAAACAAAAACCCAAACCCATTGCTATTGAGTTGATTCTGACTCATAAAGACCCTGTAGGACAGAGTAGAACTGCTCCATGGGGTTTCGAAGGAGCAGCTGCTGGATTCTAACTGCTGACTTTTTGGTTAGCAGCTATAGCTCTTAACCACTGTGCCACCAGGGCTCCTTCAGCATCATACAAACATGCAAGTCACCACTGACAGACAGGTAATGACTGCTCATGAGGTGCACTGTCTGGGAATTGAACCCTGGTCTCCTGCATGGAAGGTCAGAGTTCTACCAATGAACCACCACTACCTCTATGCTTTCTTCTTAAACTACCCAAACTATTTTGCCCTATAATCCAAGTCACTTCCTCCAGGAAAAAAAAAAATCCAAATGCAAATGTTTGAAAAACTTCCCACGTGATGGTCACCCCTGGTTCTGATTGCTGAGGTGATTCGAGATCTTCCTTTTTTCTGTATCTCTCCATTGGTAATCCTGGTACTTTCAGCATCCTTTTGTCTATTGACTTCACCAAGAAAGTCTCTTAAATCTTAAGATCTCTTACTGTTCCAATGCTAGCTACATGTCCATAGTTGAAAACAAAAACAGAGACAATACTGGAAGAATTGAGTGCTGTTCTACACCCTCTCAAAGGACATTAAGCCTGAGGTGTTTACAATGGGAAGTCATTTCTATTTGTGTCCTACTTATCACTGTGCATAGTTTGAAAATCACTGGGACAGTTCTTCTTTTTTTTAAATAATTTATTTTATTTTGTTGTTGTCAAAAATATACATAGCAAAACATACACCAATTCAACAATTTCTACATATACAATTCAGTGACATTGATTACATTCTTTAAGTTGTTAAACCATTGTCACCCTTCTTTTTTGGGTTGTCCCTCACTACTTAACATAAACTCACTGTCCCCTAAGCTGCCTAGCTAAATTGAATTGCTGTTGTTAATTTGAGCCCATACAGATAATTCTTTTTTTAATCATGCTTTAGGTGAAATTTTACAGCTCAAGTTAATTTCTCATACAAAAATTTATACACATATTGTTATGTGACCCTAGTTGCAATCCCTATAATGTGACAGCACACTCCCTTTCCACCCTGGGTTTTCTGTGTCCATTCAATCAGCTTTCTGCCTTCTTATCCCGCCTCTGGACAGGAGCTGCCCACGTAGTATTGTGTATCTGCTTGAACTAAAAAGCACACACTTCACCAGTATTATTTCCTGTTTTATAGTCCAGTCTGATCTTTGTCTAAAGAGTGGGCTTCAGGAATGGTTTTAGTTCCGGGTTAACAGAAAGCCCAGGGCCATGTCTTCTCGGGTTCCTGTAGTCTTAGACCATTAAGTCTGGTCTTTTTATATAAATTTGAGTTGTGCACCAGACTTTCCTCCTGCTCCATCAAGGACTGTCTGTTGTGTTCCCTGTCAGGACGGTCATTGGTGGTAGCAGGGCACCATCTTGTTCTTTAGGTCTCAGGCTGATGGAGCCTCTGGTCTATGTGGACCTTCTGTCTCTTTAGTTCATATTTTCCTTGTGTCTTTGATGTTCTTCATTCTCCTTTGCTCCAGGTGGGTTGGGACCAATTGATGCATCTTAGATGGCCACTCGCTAGCTTTTAAGACCCTAGATAAAAAGACACCACTCACCAAAGTGGGATGCCGAACATTTTCTTAATAAGCTTTGTTATGCCAATTGATCTAGATGTCCCCCAAAACTATGGTCCCCAGACCCCCGCCTCTGCTAATCTGTCCCTCAAAGTGTTTGACTGTGTTCAGGAAACTTCTTAGCTTTTGATTTAGTCCAGTTGTGCTGACTTCCCCAGTATTGTGTGTTGTCCTTCCCTTCACCTAAAATAATTCTTTTCTACTAACTAGACAGTAAATTCCCCTCTCGGTTCCTCTCCATCCTCGTAACAGTCAAAGAATGTTTTTTCTGTGTTTAAATTCTTATGATAGTGGTCTCATACAATATTTGTCCTTTTACTACACACTAATTTTACTCAGCATAATGCCTTCCAGATTCATCCAAGTTATGAGATGTTTTGTGGAGTCATCATTGTTCTTCATTATTGTGTAGTATTCCGTTGTGTGAATATACCATAATTTTTTAAATTCGTTTGTGTGTTTGATGGGCACCTAGGTTGCTTCCATCTTTTTGCTATTGTAAACAGTGCTGCAATAAACATGGGTGTGCATATATCTGTTCGTGTGAGGGCTCTGATTTCTCTAGAGCATATTCTAAGGAGTGGGATTGTTGGATTTTATGGTACTTCTATTTCTAGTTTTTTAAGGAAGCACCAAATAGATTTCCAAAGTGGTTGCATCATTTTACATTCCCACCAGCAGTGTTTAAGTTTTCCAGTCTCTCCACAACCTCCCCAACATTTATTGTTTCATGTTTTTTGGATTAATGCTAGCCTTGTTGGGGTGTGCTGGCATCTCATTGTATGCATTTCTCTAATGGTAATGATTGTGAGCATTTCCTCACGTGTTAGCCACCTGAATGTCGTCTTTGGTGAAGTGCCTATTCATTTCCTTTGTCTATCTTTTAACTGGGCTATTTGTCTTTTTGTTGTTGAGTTTTTGTGGTATCTTGTAGAATTTAGAGATCAGACCCTGATTGGATAGGATGTGATCAAGAATTTTTTCCCAGTCTGTAGGTTGTCTTTTTACACTTTTCATGAAGTCTTTTGAGAGCATAAGTGTTTGATTTTTAGGAGCTTCCAGTTATCTAGTTTCTCTTCTGGTGTTTGTGCATTGTTAGTTTTGTTTTGTACTCTGCTTAAGACCTGTATTAGGGCTCCTAGCATTGTCCCTGATTTTTCTTCCATGATCTTTATTGTTTTAGATTTTATAATTAGGTCTTTAACACATTTTGATTTAGTTCTTGTACACTGTGTGAAGTATGGGTCTTGTTTTATTTTTTTGCAGATGGATATCCAGTTATGCCAGGATCATTTGCTAAAGAGACTGTCTTTTCCCAATTTAATGGACTTGGGGCCTTTGTCAAATATCAGCTGCTCATAAGTGGATGAATTTACATCTGAGTTCTCAATTCTGTTCCATTGGCCTATGTATCTGTTGTTGTACCAATAACAGGCTATTTTGATTACCACGGCTGTGCAATTAGAAAAACAAGATCTGTTGCCCTTGAGCTTATTTTGACTCATAGAGACCCTATAGGACAGAGTAGAACTGCCCCATAAAGTATCCAATGAGAGCCTGTTGAATTCAAACTGCTGACCTTTTGGTTAGCAGCCATAGCTCTTAACCACTGTGCCACCAGGGTTTTTGGCAGTATAATAGGTTCTAAAATCAGGTAGTGTGAGGCCTTCCACTTTGTTCTTCTTCAGTAATGCTTTACTTTTCCGGGGTCTCTTCCCTTTCCATATGAAGTTGGTGATTTGTTTCTCCATCTAGTTAAAAAATGTCATTGGAATTTGTATTAGGATTGCATTGTATCTGTAGATCAGTTTGGGTTGAATTGACATTTTCACAATGTTGAGTCTTTCCATCCAGGAGCAAGGCATGTTTTTTCACTTATGTAGGTCTCTTTGTGTGTCTTGTGGTTTTCTTTGTATAGGTCTTTTATGCAGAGACTAAATTTTCTGTGCTGAGTCATTTTTCTTTGTGTATTTTCTTTTCATCTTTTTCAGTGTCATTGATTTTGTATTTGCTGAATCTTTCTGTTTTCCTTGGTTTTTATTTTGATGTGTAGGATTGTTAGTTTCCTTTGTGGTTACCTTAATATTTACCCCTATTTTCCTAAGTTTAAACCAATCTTTTATTTCCTCATATTGCCTCGACTTCCTTTTTATGTGAAAGTTCTATGGCTGCATTATTTAGTTCCCTTTTCTGTTTTAATGTTGTCATCTTTTATATATTGACATCTCTGTTTTCCTATTTTCAGTGTTTTAGCTTTGATTTATTTTTGCAACTTCCCTGTCTGGGTTAATATCTCATTTTTCTGTCCTGTGTTCTAGTCTTGGGTTGTTATCTGATGTTATTGATTTTCTAACTGGAGGACTCCCTTTAGTATTTCTTGTAATTTTGGTTTGGTTTTTACAAATTCCCTAAACTTCTGTTTATCTGGAAGCACCCTAGTTTTGCCATCATATTTGAGAGATGGTTTTGCTGAATATATAATTCTTGACTGGCTTTTTTTTTTTTCCTTCAAAGCTTTATGTATGTCATCCCATTGCCTTCTTGCCTGGATGGTTTCTGCTCAGTAGTCAGAGCTTACTTAGTCTTATTGACTCTCCTTTGTAGAAGACTTTTTATTTATCCCTAGCTGCTCTTAAAATTCTCTCTTTATCTTTGGTTTTGGCAAGTTTGATTTTAATGTCTTGGTGACTTTCTTTTGGGATCTACTCTGTGTGGGGTTCAATGAGCTTCTTGGATAGATATCTTTTCATCTTTCGTGATACCAGGGAAGTTTTCTGCCAACAAATCTTCAACAATTGTCTCAGTATTTTCTGTTATCCCCCCCTATTCTGGTACTCCAATCACTCATAGCTTATTCCACTTGATGGAGTCCCACATAATTTTTAGGGTTTCTTTATTTATTAAAATTCTTTTATCTGATTTTTCCTCAAATAAATTGGTGTAAGTGCTTTATCTTCCATCTCACTAATTCTGACTTCCATTGCCTCAACTCTGTTTGGCTAACTTTCTATTGAGTTGTCTAATTCTGAAATTTTATTATTAATCTTTTGGATTTCTGTTCGTTGTCTCCCTATGGATTCTTGCAGCCTGTTAAATTTGTCATTATGCTCTTGTATAACTTTCTTAAGTTCCTCTGTTGCTTTGTCTGGGGTTCCTTGGCTTGCTCTGCATTTTGTCTGATCTCTTGAAGAGCTCTGTATATTAATCTTTTGAATTCTACCTCCAGTAATTCCAAGGATTTATCTTCCTTTGGGAAGTTTCTTCGTTCTTTGTTTTGGTCACTTGCCTCTTTATGTAATTTGATATTGACTGTTGTCTCCAAGCCATCAATAAATTATTATATTTATTTATTTTATGTTTGCTTACTGTGTCCTAGCTTCTTGATTTGATATGCCCAAAGAGGCTGATTGTGTGAACTGCTTTGGTTAGTGGTGTCCTTGAAGGTCTCATGTCTGGTCATTGGGTGGTTAGAGCTGTTACTAGGTGTCATGGATTGAATTATGTCCCCCCCTCAAAATGTATGTATCAACTTGGTTAAGCCATGTGTGGTTGTCCTCCATTTTGTGATTGTAATTTTATGTTGAAAGGATTAGGGTGGGATTGTAACGCCTCTCTGATCCAAGGTAAAGGGAGTTTCCCTGGGGTGTGGCCTGCACCACCTTTCATCTTTCAAGAGATAAAAGGAAAGGGAAGCAAGCAGAGAGTTGGGGAACTCATACCACCAAGAAAGCAGCACCAGGAGCACAGCATGTCCTTTGGATGTGGGGTCCCTGCACCTGAGAAGCTCCTTCACTGGGGTAAGACTGGGGACAAAGACCTTCCTCCAGAGCCAACAGAGAGAGAATGCCTTCCCCTGGAGCTGATGCCCTGAATTTGCCTACTTTACTGTGAGGAAATATATTTTCCTTTGTTAAAGCCATCCACTTGTGGTATTTCTGTTATGGCAGCACTAGATAACTAAGACACTAGTTATGTGAGCCCAGGTGTCTGTTTACTTTTCTTGTGTGAACTCAGCTCAGGTGTCCAGGTAGTTGGTAACTGAGTGTGTGGTGCAGTCTCTCCCCTACAGTCCTAGACAGGCAGGGCTACATGGAGGTGAATGAATCAGGTACAGATATCTGGCTACAGTAGGGGATATGTGCTGAGCAAGGTAGGGAGGTGATGGCTGCCCTGAGTGCCTACTTGGAAGGCATGTCTCTATTCCCTAGAGCTCATAGGTGGGCAAATTTTGCAGTTGGACTTTGGGCACCACACCTAGTGCTATTGGCTGTGAGGACTGAGAGGCACCACTTATTTTTGGACCTCTGTCGTGGGTGACTAGGTAGAGTGGGTGGAGCTACTAGTCCTTAGGCCATTGATGTAAGTAGGCGAGGGCCCTGCTTAATGAGAAGGGTGGTGCCAAATGTCACTAATCTGCACCTCCCACTTAGCTGTTGCAATTGAAAATAGGCTTCAGGTGTACACCCTGTTGTATTGTGCTAAAGAGAGCCTACGCTATTAAAATGGGCCCACACAGCTCTAGGCAGGGGTGAAAGGAACTCAAAGTCAGTGGACTCCTTATGCCTGTGCCTGGAAAAAGGGGCTGTGCCTTCCCTGAGTTCCCAGCTTAGGGGAGCTGGAAGATTTTTTTCCTGTTTATTATTTTTTTCCCCCTCCAAAGCCAGGAGAATGGCTTGGGACATGCTATGGGTCCCACTTCTAACCTAGGGAGCAAGGCAATCACTGAAGCTGGACCAGGACCAGAGTAGAATGAGGAGGGTGTGGGTAAATGGGAGAAATTTACTTTCCAGAGGGAGGGAGGGTTTTTATGATCCTGTATGGTAGCTTAGTCGCTTGCTTGCACTTAACTTTCACAGATCAGCACTGGTTCTGGAAGCTTGAGCTGACTCTCTTGCACTTGGTTTCTCCTGGTGGGGAAAACCCATCCTGAGTGCTACTGCTTGTCTTAGCCTGTGCGAGCTGGCTGATCCAGCCTGCGAGGTGCCGGCCAGGTCAGGTCTAGCAAATCCTCACTACCTTAACTGACTCTCCCTTCCCCTGCCTCTCAGTCTGACTCCTCAACTTTGTCTTTTATGTTTCAGGCTCCTATATTGTCATATATAATCAATTCACTTTTTTTTTTCAGGTCTTTGTTGTAAGAGGGACCACAGGAAGCGTCTGACTACTCTGCTATCTTGATCCTACCTCCTAGATAATTCCTAAAAAAATAAATAATAATTTTGTTGTTTTTGAGAACATACAAAGCAAAACATACACTGGTTCAACCATTTCTACATGTACAATTCAGTGACATTCACTACATTCTTCAAGTTGTACAACCATTCTCATCCTTCTTTTGAGTTGTTCCTCACCCCTTAACATAAACTCACTGCCCTCTAAGGGTGCTATCCAGTTTTTTGACTTGTTGATGTCACTTTGATCCCATAAAGATAGTTCTTAAGAGAGAGCATAACGCTCAAGACAGACATTTTTTACTAGTTGAGCTAAACTACTGTTTGGTTTTGAGAAGACTTCAGGTGATATTTTGGTTTAAAGTTTAAAGATTATCTCAGAGCAATCATTTAAATGGTTCAGCTTCCTTGGCTTCAGAAAGTCTGGAGTCCATAAGAATTTGTAATTTTGTTCTGCATTTTACCCCTTTTGATCATGATTCTTCTATAGAATCTTTGATCAAAATGTTCAATAATGGTAGCCAAGCACCATCAGTTCTGGTCTCATGGCAAAGGAAGCAGTTGTTTATGGAGGCAATTAGCCACACATTCCATTTTCTTCTTCTGTTCTTGACTCTCCTTCTTCCTTTGTGCTCCAGGCAAATAGAGACAAATTGTTGTAGCTTGGATGGCTGCTTTCAAGCTTTTAAGACCCCAGGAGACTAGCTAGGAGGTAGAAAGGAAGCACTAAAAGTAACACTAGGCCATGGGCTAATATTTAGTGTCAATCTGACAGTAGTTAATATATAATACGGAGCCCCGGTGGAGCAGTGGTTAAGAACTCAGGCTGCTAACTAAAAGTTTGGCAGTTTGAACCCACCAGCTGCTCCTTGGAAACTCTATGGGGCAGTTCTACTCTGTTCTATAGGGTTGCTATGAGTTGGAATCAACTTAATGGCAACAGGTTTGGTTTGGCTTTGTTTTTTTTTAAATATATTATATGCATTAATTAATTAATTATATTTCAAAGTGTGAGGCAGAATCAAAGGAACTGGCCATGTATTTAATTAACTATAAGCTTATTAAAGGTCTTACTCATTATTGTACTTCCACATCTACATGATGCCTGGCACATAAAGGCAATTAGTAATAGTGATTGCAACACGAGGCAAAATATCAATACCAGTATTATGTCTTTATTTCATGTAGTTCTTAAGCACCTTTAATACTATGTTGTATAAAAACATTCAGAACTTAAAAAAATACAAAAAAAATCATTGAAACCAAATATGTCATTTATTTCAAATATGAAAGTATAAAAATAGATTATAAATCATGATGTAAAATTGTAATAAAGTGTAAATGATATGCATGTTAACATTTTACTTTAAGTTAAAATTAATACAATGAAGTGTTATTAAAAACTAGAATTACATAAAATATAAGAAAATTTAACTTTAAAATTGGAAAATAATAATTAAAAATATTTCCTAAAAGTGACATCTTAAAAATATCAAATAGTATCATTATTGAGTCATTGACAAGTGAGTTTTGTGCAAAAATTTTCAGCCCTTTTTGGCCCTACACTAGATGAGGGCGTGGGGAGGAGATACTTGTAAGCAAACACCAAATATTTTCCTCTGACTCCTTCATCTTCTAACTATTCCTTCTGTTCTTTAAACATTTTGAGTAGCTCTATTTGAACTTCTCTTTTTCAGGAAAAGCAATCTTAATTCCTATGAAGCTGTGGTTTTTATTTCAAAGAAGATTACTCTGGTTTGTCCTTATCTTCTTTACCATATTTTTACACAAATAACAAGTGCCTTCCATGATTATTTGACTACTGTGCCCTCTCCCTAAGAGGTATTTTCATAAGCATGGTATGCTAATTTTATTTTTACAGCAACATGTAAAAAAAATACTGGCATAGTTGGGCTTACAAAAATACCTTGAAGGAGGAGGGCATGGTTGGCAAACAAAAGTAGAAGGTGCATGCTATTTGCATAAAAATATAGTATTTATTTGTGTACAGATGGAGACTCACTGCAGAGGGCCCTGTATCAGTTTTAACACTATCATGTACATATTCCATTTACACAGAAAGTCTTTGATACAGAGTGAGAATTATTCTTGCAATAGAGTCTTTGCTTTGTTTATTGCCATTTTTATCCACTTATGGAGGGAAACAATACTTTCTAAATTATTCAAATTAAAATTTTAATGTCCTCTATAACTTTCTGAATGTATTCCAAATTTTAAAGAATTTTCTAACATTTTTTAAAGTTAAAGTTTTTGTTGTTTTACCAACAAAAATACTACCATTTTGGTAATTAAAAACAACACAAAAATCCAGAATTCCAGATACCAGTTAGAACTGAATTTGGTAAAATTGGCCTGATGCTTTAACTCTCAGAAAATGTTATTTCCATTTTACAAAGGAGAAAAGAGAAGGCCCCAAAACTTAGGGAAATTGCTCTGAATCATACAACCAGAAAATGATGCACTTGACTTTCAAACCCAGCTCAGTCTTCTGACTCCCTGGTCTCTTTCCCTCCTCAGCGAGTGTAACCCTGCAGTAAGTCCCACTGTCTATAAGGACAGCTATCTACAGTGAATAGATGAACACAATCTTACCAGTTGGGCTTGAGTCAATTTCAACTCATGGCGACTCCATGTGTGTCAGAGTAGAACTGTGCTCTGTGGAATTTTCAAGGGCCGATTTTTCAGTAGATTTCCAGGCCTTTTTTCCCAGGCACCTCTGAGTGGACTTGGATCTCTAACCTTTCTGTTAGCAGTCAAGTGAGTCAACAGTTTGCACCACCCAGGACTCCTGAGCACAAGGATACAATCATAAACACTGAGAGGCTGGGCCTCCATGGGCCCTAGTAGTCCCTTCCCCATTGACCTCCTTCCATCCTTCCTACCTTTAGACCTTTCTGGCTCTGTTTTGCCAAATTGCTCCAAGTGGTCAAAACTGGAAACCTTTGTTCCACTGCCCCAGATGTGAAGGGTGGGGACCCAGGCCTTCTGTGATCAGTGTTAGCCTTTCAAATGACCCCCCTTTTTAGATACAGCATGTCAACAACTACCTTTTTTTGCTAATAATGATACACTTCCCACCCCCTGGCATAACTTTGAGGAGTTATTATGCTAATAGCCCCCTCCCCACCCTCATACACACACACACACACACACTCACGCGCATAGGGGCTGGAGATAGGAGGGAAAAATGGTAGCGGATGCCACCTGAACCCAACCAGCCCCAGGTGTCCTCACCAGTGCCAGTCATGGAACAGGACTGGAAAGCTTTCTCCTTTACATTTCATCAGCCAGCAGATCTCAGTGTATTACAGGATTTGAATGGAAAGGCAGCAGGTGTCTAATATTGATGATTGTTTTAAGAGAGAATATATTGCACATAAGTGATATCGAAGATGATAACAGCTTTGGCAAAGCAGGCTGGAAAATCACATTTCTGAGGCTAGCTCCCACAGCTGCATTTATTAGGAGGCTATACCTGATGCCATTCTAGTCAATCACTCTTCAGTTTGAAGCTGAGTCCCTTTGGTGAAAGACAAAAAAATCTCTGGGCTCCACAAAAAAGTCCCTGGTTGATTTAGTCAGAGCCAGGAAGGTTCTGTGCAAATGTGAAGTCCCCATGTTTGAATGCTAAGGAGTTTGTGATCCCAGTCATTGGGGTTCAGCACTGCCTTCTCCCCAGGGGTGTTTGTTTTTAAAATTCTTAACTCATCCGAAGGCCGAGCTAACGTCTTTCTGCGTAGGAATTTTCCAGAGCACTTTTCTCTGTGACAGCGGAGAACTGAAAGCAGTAGGACTCAGGGATCCAAGAGGAAAGATGCAGTTAAAATGTGGAAATAACTGAAAAGGAACAAGCGGAGCACTGAGGGGAGCCGTTGCCCACCTCCCTGATTTGCCAAGGGCCAGTGCTGACTTTTGGGGAGCACTCCAAACACTCCAGTGGCTGGGGTTCCTCGCCTTCTGCTGAGGTGTTTTTTTTTTTTTTTTTTATAATAACTTTTATTAAGCTTCAAGTGAACGTTTACAAATCCAATCAGTCTGTCACATATAAGTTTACATACATCTCACTCCCTACTCCCACTTACTCTCCCCGTCTTGAGTCAGCCCTTTCAGTCTCTCCTTTCTTGACAATTTTGCCGGCTTCCCTCTCTCTCTATCCTCCCATCCCCCCTCCAGGCAAGAGTTGCCAACACAATCTCAAGTGTCCACCTGATATAATTAGCTCACTCTTCATCAGCATCTCTCTCCCACCCGCTGACCAGTCCCTTTCATGTCTGATGAGTTGCCTTCGGGGATGGTTCCTGTCCTGTGCCAACAGAAGGTCTGGGGAGCATGGCCGCCGGGATTCCTCTAGTCTCAGTCAGACCATTAAGTTTGGTCTTTTTATGAGAATTTGGGGTCTGTATCCCACTGATCTCCTGCTCCCTCAGGGGTCCTCTGCTGTGCTCCCTGTCAGGGCAGTCATCGATTGTGGCCGGGCACCAACTAGTTCTTCTGGTCTCAGGATGATGTAGGTCTCTGGTTCATGTGGCCCTTTCTGTCTCTTGGGCTCTTAGTTGTCATGTGGGCTTGGTGTTCTTCATTTTCCTTTGCTCCAGGTGGGTTGAGACCAATTGCTGCATCTTAGATGGCTGCTTGTTAGCATTTAAGACCCCAGACGCCACATTTCAAAGTGGGATGCAGAATGATTTCATAATAGAATTATTTTGCCAATTGACTTAGAAGTCCCCGCAAACCATGTTCCCCAGACCCCCGCGCTTGCTCCGCTGACCTTTGAAGCATTCATTTTATCCCGGAAACTTCTTTGCTTTTGGTCCAGTCCAATTGAGCTGACCTTCCATGTATTGAGTGTTGTCTTTCCCTTCACCTAAAGCAGTTCTTATCTACTGATTAATCAATAAAAAACCCTCTCCCACCCTCCCTCCCTCCCCCCCTCGTAACCACAAAAGTATGTGTTCTTCTCAGGTTTACTATTTCTCAAGATCTTATAATAGTGGTCTTATACAATATTTGTCCTTTTGCCTCTGACTAATTTCGCTCAGCATAATGCCTTCCAGGTTCCTCCATGTTATGAAATGTTTCAGAGATTCGTCACTGTTCTTTATCGATGCGTAGTATTCCATTGTGTGAATATACCACAATTTATTTACCCATTCATCCGTTGATGGACACCTTGGTTGCTTCCAACTTTTTGCTATTGTAAACAGAGCTGCAATAAACATGGGTGTGCATATATCTGTTTGTATGAAGGCTCTTGTATCTCTAGGGTATATTCCTAGGAGTGGGATTTCTGGGTTGTATGGTAGTTCTATTTCTAACTGTTTAAGATAACGCCAGATAGATTTCCAAAGTGGTTGTACCATTTTACATTCCCACCAGCAGTGTATGAGAGTTCCAATCTCTCCGCAGCCTCTCCAACATTTATTATTTTGTGTTTTTTGGATTAATGCCAGCCTTGCTGGTGTGAGATGGAATCTCATCGTAGTTTTAATTTGCATTTCTCTAATGGCTAATGATCGAGAGCATTTTCTCATGTATCTGTTGGCTGCCTGAATATCTTCTTTAGTGAAATGTGTGTTCATATCCTTTGCCCACTTCTTGATTGGGTTGTTTGTCTTTTTGTGGTTGAGTTTTGCCAGAATCATGTAGATTTTAGAGATCAGGCGCTGGTCGGAGATGTCATAGCTGAAAATTCTTTCCCAATCTGTAGGTGGTCTTTTTACTCTTTTGGTGAAGTCTTTAGATGAGCATAGGTGTTTGATTTTTAGGAGCTCCCAGTTATCGGGTTTCTCTTCATCATTTTTGGTAATGTTTTGTATTCTGTTTATACCTTGTATTAGGGCTCCTAGGGTTGTCCCAATTTTTTCTTCCATGATCTTTATCGTTTTAGTCTTTATGTTTAGGTCTTTGATCCACTTGGAGTTAGTTTTTGTGCATGGTGTGAGGTATGGGTCCTGTTTCATTTTTTTGCAAATGGATATCCAGTTATGCCAGCACCATTTGTTAAAAAGGCTATCTTTTCCCCAGTTAATTGACACTGGTCCTTTGTCAAATATCAGCTGCTCATACGTGGATGGATCTATGTCTGGGTTCTCAATTCTGTTCCATTGGTCTATGTGTCTGTTGTTGTACCAATACCAGGCTGTTTTGACTACTGTGGCTGTATAATAGGTTCTGAAGTCAGGTAAGGTGAGGCCTCCCACTTTCTTCTTCTTTTTCAGTAGTGCTTTGCTTATCCGGGGCTTCTTTCCGTTCCATATGAAATTGGTGATTTGTTTCTCTATCTCCTTAAAATATGACATTGGAATTTGGATCGGAAGTGCGTTAAATGTATAGATGGCTTTTGGTAGAATAGACATTTTTACTATGTTAAGTCTTCCTATCCATGAGCAAGGTATGTTTTTCCACTTAAGTATGTCCTTTTGAATTCCTTGTAGTAGAGCTTTGTAGTTTTCTTTGTATAGGTCTTTTACGTCCTTGGTAAGATTTATTCCTAAGTATCTTATCTTCTTGGGGGCTATTGTGAATGGTATTGATTTGGTAATTTCCTCTTCGGTGTTCTTTTTGTTGATGTAGAGGAATCCAAGTGATTTTTGTATGTTTATTTTATAACCTGAGACTCTGCCAAACTCTTCTATTAGTTTCAGTAGTTTTCTGGAGGATTCCTTAGGGTTTTCTGTGTATATAATCATGTCATCTGCAAATAGTGATAACTTTACTTCTTCCTTGCCAATCCGGATACCTTTTATTTCTTTGTCTAGCCTGATTGCCCTGGCTAAGACTTCCAACACGATGTTGAATAAGAGCGGTGATAAAGGGCATCCTTGTCTGGTTCCCGTTCTCAAGGGAAATGCTTTCAGGTTCTCTCCATTTAGAGTGATATTGGCTGTTGGCTTTGCATAGATGCCCTTTATTATGTTGAGGAATTTTCCTTCAATTCCTATTTTGGTAAGAGTTTTTATCATGAATGGGTGTTGGACTTTGTCAAATGCCTTTTCTGCATCAATTGATAAGATCATGTGGTTTTTGTCTTTTGATTTATTTATGTGATGGATTACATTAATGGTTTTTCTGATATTAAACCAGCCTTGCATACCTGGTATAAATCCCACTTGATCAGGGTGAATTATTTTTTTGATGTGTCGTTGGATTCTATTGGCTAGAATTTTGTTGAGGATTTTTGCATCAATGTTCATGAGGGATATAGGTCTATAATTTTCTTTTTTTGTAATGTCTTTACCTGGTTTTGGTATCAGGGAGATGGTGGCTTCATAGAATGAGTTGGGTAGTATTCCGTCATTTTCTATGCTTTGGAATACCTTTAGTAGTAGTGGTGTTAACTCTTCTCTGAAAATTTGGTAGAACTCTGCAGTGAAGCCGTCCGGGCCAGGACTTTTTTTTGTTGGGAGTTTTTTGATTACCGTTTCAATCTCTTTTTTTGTTATGGGTCTATTTAGTTGTTCTACTTCTGAATGTGTTAGTTTAGGTAGGTAGTGTTTTTCCAGGAATTCATCCATTTCTTCTAGGTTTTCAAATTTGTTAGAGTACAATTTTTCATAATAATCTGAAATGATTCTTTTAATTTCATTTGGTTCTGTTGTGATGTGGTCCTTCTCATTTCTTATTTGGGTTATTTGTTTCCTTTCCTGTATTTCTTTAGTCAGTCTAGCCAATGGTTTATCAATTTTGTTAATTTTTTCAAAGAACCAGCTTTTGGCTTTGTTAATTCTTTCGATTGTTTTTCTGTTCTCTAATTCATTTAGTTCAGCTCTAATTTTTATTATTTGTTTTCTTCTGGTGCCTGATGGATTCTTTTGTTGCTCACTTTCTATTTGTTCAAGTTGTAGGGACAGTTCTCTGATTTTGGCTCTTTCTTCTTTTTGTATGTGTGCATTTATTGATATAAATTGGCCTCTGAGGACTGCTTTTGCTGTGTCCCAGAGGTTTTGATAGGAAGTATTTTCATTCTCGTTGCTTTCTATGAATTTCCTTATTCCCTCCTTGATGTCTTCTATAACCCAGTCTTTTTTCAGGAGGGTATTGTTCATTTTCCAAGTATTTGATTTCTTTTCCCTCGTTTTTCTGTTATTGATCTCTACTTTTATTGCCTTGTGGTCTGAGAAGATGCTTTGTAATATTTCGATGTTTTGGACTCTGCAAAGGTTTGTTTTATGACCTAATATGTGGTCTATTCTGGAGAATGTTCCATGTGCGCTAGAAAAAAAAGTATACTTTGCAGCAGTTGGGTGGAGAGTTCTGTATAAGTCAATGAGGTCTAGTTGTTTGACTGTTGTAATTAGATCTTCCGTGTCTCTGTTGAGCTTCTTACTGGATGTCCTGTCCTTCTCCGAAAGTGGTGTGTTGAAGTCTCCTACTATAATTGTGGAGGTATCTATCTTGCTTTTCAGTTCTGTTAAAATTTGATTTATGTATCTTGCAGCCCTGTCATTGGGTGCGTAAATATTTAATATGGTTATGTCTTCCTGATCAATTGTCCCTTTTATCATTATATAGTGTCCTTCTTTATCCTTTGTGGTGGATTTAAGTCTAAAGTCTATTTTGTCAGAAATTAATATTGCTACTCCTCTTCTTTTTTGCTTATTGTTTGCTTGATATACTTTTTTCCATCCTTTGAGTTTTAGTTTGTTTGTGTCTCTAAGTCTAAGGTGTGTCTCTTGTAGGCAGCATATAGATGGATCGTGTTTCTTTATCCAGTCTGTGACTCTCTGTCTCTTTATTGGTGCATTTAGTCCATTTACATTCAGGGTAATTATAGATAAATAAGTTTTTAGTGCTGTCATTTTGATGCCTTTTTATGTGTGTTGTTGACAATTTCATTTTTCCACATACTTTTTTGTGCTGAGGCGTTTTTCTTAGTAAATTGTGAGATCCTCATTTTCATAGTGTTTGACTTTATGTTAGTTGAGTCGTTACGTTTTTCTTGGCTTTTATCTTGAGTTATAGAGTTGTTATACCTTTTTGTGGTTACCTCATTATATACCCCTATTTTACTAAGTAAAAACCTAACTTGTATTGTCCTATATCGCCTTGTATCACTCTCCATATGGCAGTTCAATGCCTCCTGTATTTAGTCCCTCTTTTTGATTGTTGTGATCTTTTACCTATTGACTTCCATGATTCCCTGTTATGTGTATTTTTTTTTTTAATTAATCTTAATTTGTTTGTTTTTGTGATTTCCCTATTTGAGTTGATATCAGGACGTTCTGTTTTGTGACCTTGTGTTGTGCTGATATCTGATATTATTGGTTCTGTGACCAAACAATATCCTTTAGTATTTCTTGTAGCTTTGGTTTGGTTTTTGCAAATTCTCTAAACTTGTGTTTGTCTGTAAATATCTTAATTTCGCCTTCATATTTCAGAGAGAGTTTTGCTGGATATATGATCTTTGGTTGGCAGTTTTTCTCCTTCAGTGTTCTGTATATGTCGTCCCATTCCCTTCTTGCCTGCATGGTTTCTGCTGAGTAGTCAGAACATATTCTTATTGATTCTCCCTTGAAGGAAACCTTTCTTTTCTCCCTGGCTGCTTTTAAAATTTTCTGTTTATCTTTGGTTTTGGTGAGTTTGATGATAATATGTCTTGGTGTTTTTCTTTTTGGATCAATCTTAAATGGGGTTCGATGAGCATCTTGGATAGATATCCTTTCGTCTTTCATGATGTCAGGGAAGTTTTCTGTCAGAAGTTCTTCAACTATTTTCTCTGTGTTTTCTGTCCCCCCTCCCTGTTCTGGGACTCCAATCACCCGCAGGTTATCCTTCTTGATAGAGTCCCACATAATTCTTAGGGTTTCTTCATTTTTTTAAATTCTTTTATCTGATTTTTTTTCAGCTATGTTGGTGTTGATTCCCTCCTCCTCCAGATCTCCCAGTCTGCATTCTAATTGCTCGAGTCTGCTCCTCTGACTTCCTAGTGTGTTGTCTAATTCTGTTATTTTATTGTTAATCTTTTGGATTTCTACATGTTGTCTCTCTATGGATTCTTGCAACTTATTAATTTTTCCAGTATGTTCTTGAATAATCTTTTTGAGTTCTTCAACAGTTTTATCAGTGTGTTCCTTGGCTTTTTCTGCAGATATCCTAATTTCATTTGTGATATCATTAAGCATTCTGTAAATTAGTTTTTTATATTCTGTATCTGATAATTCCAAAATTGTATCTTCATTTGGGAAAGATTTTGATTCTTTTGTTTGGGGGGTTGGAGAAGCTGTCACGGTCTGCTTCTTTAAGTGGTTTGATATGGATTGTTGTCTCCGAGCCATCACTGGGAAACTAGTTTTTCCAGAAAATCCGCTAAAAAAAAACTGCAGTCAGATCCCTATCAGAGTTCTCCCTCTGGCTCAGGCTATTCAGATGTTAATGAAGCCGCCTGGGGAGGGTGGGGGAGGGAACAGAGAGATAGGAGAGTAGCACCTCAGAATATAGCCAGAGTTGCTTGTCTTGCTTGGAATGACTGTTATATCTGAGATTCCCGGGGGCGCGTCGCCTATGTGTGCTGGCTGTGTGGAGATTGCCCCCAGGGGGTCTGGCCCGCTGGAGTCACGGTCAGATCCT
This sequence comes from Loxodonta africana, assembly GCF_030014295.1. NCBI lineage: Eukaryota > Metazoa > Chordata > Mammalia > Proboscidea > Elephantidae > Loxodonta > Loxodonta africana. The sequence goes on from NC_087347.1 coordinate 118,248,410, forward strand.
CCGCTTCCAGCCCCACGCCCAGCGTCAAGGCTCCCCTACTGGGACGGTGCACTCTCAACTCCAAAATCAGTCGCTGCCTCCCGGGGACTTCTCGTCTCTCCAGCCGTGTGGCCGTGCCGCCCCCGTGAACCAGGTGGGCCCCCTCCCGGGGTTAGTTCAGATGGGTGGAGTAGCTCCCCGTGCTTGTGCCGCGACCGAGTGTCCCGGCTGGAACGCTGTTCTCCCCACTCCAATACCAGTCGCTGCCTCCCGGGGACTTCTCCTACCGGCTGCGTCCCACGCCGCCCGTGGAACCGGCTGGTCCCTCTCCCCGGGTTAGTTCAGGGGGGTGGAGCAGGTCTCTGTGCTTGTGCCGTACCTGACTGGTACTCTGGCTCCAGGCTCTGGAAACTATCGCTGCTTCCCCGTATTAGTTCGTTCTCCGTCTCTAAATCTGTGTTTGTTGTTCAGGGTTCGTAGATTGTTATGTATGTGATCGATTCACTTGTTTTTCCGTGTCTTTGTTGTAAGAGGGATCCGAGGTAACGTCTGCCTAGTCCGCCATCTTGGCTCCGCCCCTGCTGAGGTGTTTTTCTTCTTAACAACAATACTCATTTTACAGATGAAGAACCAGATGCACAGAGAGCCCAACTGACTTTCTCAAGTTCACGCAGTGACTGTGCGAAACAGTCTGCAGCAGAACCTGGCTTGTTAAGTGCCTATTTTCAGTGTTCTCTTCAGTGCTATTGTTCCCCAGGTTTAATTTGTCTGAAGGCAGTTTTAGGATCAGTGAGTCTCTGAGCTTAACCAATGGTGTCTATAGATAGAAGAATACTAACGCCTGAAACAGAATCCCTACGAATGGGAAATAATGTTTCTGACATATTCGGATTTTAAATCTGAGCATTGGAAGCATCTAAGCCATCACCTGATGCAATCTCCCAGACAGTATGTAAATCGCATCTAGGCCAACACTGGTGTAAAGCCATTCTCTTGCTGCTTCAACACTTCCGGCGATGGGCAGTGTACTCCTTTGTTGACCAGCCCGTATTATCAGTTTTTCCTCATGGTGAGCTAAAATCTATCTGCCCATAAACTCTGCCAAAGACCCCAGTTCTTGTCTCTAGAAACAGTAAAAAGTTCGATTACCCTCTCCCCCACAACTTTTTAAATATTTACAGTTACCAAAAAACAAAACGAAACAAAACCCCATTCCTGTTGAGTCGATTCCGACTCACGGTAATTCCCTGTGTTACAGGGCAGAACTGCTTCGTAGGGTTTTGTTCGCTGCAGTCTTTACAGAAGCAGATTGCCACTAAGCCTAAAAACCAAACCCGCTGCCATCGAGTTGATTCCGAGTTGTATCCACCCTATAGGACAGAGTAGAACTGGTGGATTCACACTGCCAAACTTCTGGTTAGCAGCCATAGTAGCTCTTAATCACTATGCCACCAGGGTTTCCACTGGGTGGGTTCAAACACGAAGCTTTTGGTCGGTGGTCTAACACAAACTGTTTGCGCCACCCAGGTGCCTAAACAGTTACCACATCTTCTCTTTTTCAGGTTGAAGGTTCAGAGGGCTTTCAGTTCCTTCTCATCTGGATCTTCTCTCTGCCTGGTCCCCTCTCCCTGGAAGCACTCCAGCTTTCATCCTGCTTCAGGTGTGCAACTCAGAGCTGAAGACAAGGACAGCAAAAAGCTATGTGATCCAAACGGCATCTGGTCTGTGCAGAGAAGCCATATTCACAAGGCTCTCCTGTTCCAGCAGGGTCTCCCTGCCCGCACATTTGAGGATTTACTTTGTACCATATGGACGGAAGTGTCCTTCAATGTGTCCACAGTACACCTGATCAGGAAGGCTCCAGGACACAACCTTGCACTCGTCTTCTGCGCTGACTTCTGCTCATCGCTCTCCTCCACTGCATCGCCTAGAGAAGCATCCATTGGGAGAACACTAACAACCCTGCCAAGGCTGCTTTCTCCCATATTCCCGGAAGCTTCAGTCTTCTGAGGGTCAGAGCAGAGTGAGTGATGTCTGTGGGTGGGAGAGAAAGCTTCTGTCTCGTCTGGGTCACAGGTTTTCCAATTCTACTGAGGCCCAGAGCCCCAGAATAGCTTATGCCACCATAGGTTCTCCAGCAGCTGGGCTTCATCCTCCCACATATGGAGCCCCAGCCCCAGTCAGAGGGATCACATGGGGGCAGCTACCTGGCAACTTCGTCCCCCAAATCACTTCTCTCTCCTTTCAGCCCCTCTCCTCAAACTCCTCCCTCCTTTCCAGTTAGAAAACAGTTGCCAAATTTAAGTGTGGAGGCAGGCAGGGGATTGTGGGTGTGGGTGGCAATGGGGCAGATGTGGACCTGACAGCGTGGGTGTTGGGGGACAGGGGAAAGGGGGTTGTCCACTCTGTCAGTGCCTGAGGCTCCAGCTCAGCCAGCCAGATTATAACGCTTAATTACAATTTTCAAATTGTAAAATGATGATAATTACGTTAACTCTTAAGGTTACCGGGAAGATTAAATAAACTAGTATACCAAGGGCTTCGAGCACTGCCTGGTACAAGACAAACTCTCAAGGGTAGCCATACAATGAAGATGGTGCTCAACATTACTACTTGCATTCTTGAAACAGCAAGGAAAGGGACCCTAGTGACAAATGACATTCCCAAATTCACATGCTTTCATGGCTATCATGAAGTCTAAAACACCCCAAAACCAAATCAGTTGCTGTCGAGTCAATCCCAAGTCATGGCAACCCCATATGTGTCAGAGTAGAACTCTGCTCTATAGGGTTTTCATAGCTAATATTCCAAAATTAGATCACCAGGCCTTTCTTCTGAAGTGTCTCAAGGTGGACTCAAGCTTCCAACCTTTCAGTTCGAAGCCAATGACTAAAACCCGTTGCTGTCACATTGATTCAGACTCATAGCCACCCTATGAGTAGAACTGCCCCATGGGATTTCCAAGGAGTGGCTGCTGGATTTGAACTGTCAACCATTTGATTAGGAGCTGAGTTCTTAACCATTTTGCCACCGTAAACCCAGAAAACCCAGTGCCGTCGAGATGATTCCAATTCATAGCGACCCTATAGGACAGAGTAGAACTGCCCCCATAGAGTTTCCAAGGAGCGCCTCACCACCATGGATGGCTATAATTTCTGAAAACCTTTTTTTTTTTTTTTTTAATTTGAAGGTCCAAGACAGCCTTCTGTGATTTTCTATTGTGTTTGAAGGTTTGTTTTCTTCTCCTTGCTACTTACTGCCTAAAAAAAAAAAAAAAATTAAGCCAAGCTTAAAAAAAAAAATAGAGTACTCTCTTGGCTGAATATTTCAATAGAAAGAGGGAGAGGATTTTTTTCTTTCTTTCCTAGAAGAATCATCTTTCATATTTTTTTATTTTGTAAGTGAAAAATTAATCCAACAAACATGTAGATTAAGAAGTCAAAGTACTCTTCTTCTAGCTTTCTCCAAATTTTGTCCCCATAGCTACTCACCAAATTAAATGTTTTTTCTTTACTTATTTCCCCTTTCTTCTCTGCCATTCATGCAATTGGCCAGCTTGGTTTTCAACATCATAGGGGGATGAACGGCAATCTGGACTGTGAAGTAACCTGGGGGAGATTCCTGTTCATAGCCGAAGCCTCTGAGAGAACCTAGAGAGCCTGCAGGGGCAATGGGAGGAATGAAGAGCTTCTTTCCTTCCTCAGGACTGAGAAGGAGGGGGAAGGGACAGGACACCTGTCTGTGCTAGAGCACTGGGAGCCCAAGTCTTCTCCTCAACAGATGGTGAAGGGCTGGAAAGTCCTCAGAGAGAAATGATGCAGGAATGTCTGAGCCTACCACTGAGAGCCCCTCCCCGATGCTATAGCCAGCACCTGGAGCTAAAGGGACTTTGATGACAAGAGCAGTGGACAGCTTTGTGGCACCTGTGTAGACAGGTGACTCATAACCAACTCCTACTCAGCCGTCCCCATTTCCGTGGCCTACATAAGAACCCAGAACTGTGGCACAGCTGGGAGTGGGGAAGCACTTCAGGAATTCATGTTGACAGAGTATCTTAGTCCCAAAATAGTTGCAATACACAATACAACAATGGACTCAGACACACTGGCGATCATGAAGATGGCATATGACTGGGCAACATTTTATTCTGTTGTAATGGGGTCCTCACGAGTTGGAGCCAACTTGATGGCAACTAAAAAACTCATTCGTTCTCGACACTTCATATGTACTTATTTTCTGTAAAACGACTTCGTTTCAAATTTGAGGCTATTTTCCAAGGATTGGTAGAGATCAGAATATTACATATTTTGTAGAAACATACACACACACACACAAGTGGGATCATATTTGCGTATCTCTTGGTAAATTGCTTTTTACCTTACTAATTTATCTTGGAGATGTTTCTGTGACTTTAAATACATATCTTTATTTTATCATTTTTTTGCAGCCACTAAAAGTACTTTCTGCTGCTGTTCATAAGGTTTTCACTGGCTAAGGCTTTTCAGAAGTAAACTGCCAGGTCCTTCTTCCTAGACTGTCAGTCTGGAAGCTCAACTAAAACCTGTCCTCCACGGGTGACCCTGCTGGTATCTGAATACCGGTGGCATAGCTTCCAGCATCACAGCAACACACAAGCCCCCACAGTACGACAGTGAAAACCGTATAAATAGCAGCGGAATAGTGCTAGAAGACGAGCACCCAGGTTGGAAGGCACTTAAAATATGACTGGGGAAGAGCTGCCTCCTCAAAGTAGGGTTGACCTGAATGACATGGATGGAGTAAAGCTTTTGGGACCTTCATTTGCTGATGTGACACCACTCAAAATGAGAAGGAACAGCTGCAAACATCCATTAATAATTGGAACCTAGAATGTAAGAGGTATGAATCTAGGAAAGTTGGAAATTGTCAAAAATGAAATGGAATGCATAAACATTGATATCCGGAGCATTAGTGAGCTGAAATGGACTGGTATTGGCCATTTCGAATCAGACAATCATATAGTCTACTATGCTGGAAATGACAACTTGAAGAGGAATGGTGTTGCATTCACTGTCAAAAATAACATTTCAAGGTCTATCCTGAAGTGCAACGCTGTTAGGGATAGGATAATATCCACACGCCTACAAGGAAGGCCAGGTAATACGACCATTATTCAAATTTATGCACCAGCCACTAAGGCCAAAAATGAAGAAATAGATTTTTATCAGCTGCCGCAGTCTGAAATTGATCGAACATGCAATCGGGATACGTTGATAATTACTGGTGATTGGAATGTGAAAGTTGGAAACAAGAAGGATCAGTAGTTGGAAAATATGGCCTTGGTGATCGAAACAATGCCCGAGATCGAATGATAGAATTTTGCAAGACCAACGACTTGTTCCTTGCAAATACCTTCTTTCACCAACATAAATGGCGACTATACACATGTACCTCACCAGATGGAACACACAAGAATCAAATTGACTACAAATGTGGAAAGAGATGGTGGAAAAGCTCAATATCATCAGTTAGAACAAGGCCAGGGGCCGACAGTGGAACAGACCATCAATTGCTCATATGCAAGTTCAAGCCGAAACTGAAGAAAATCAGAGCAAGTCCACGAGAGCTAAAATATGACCTTGAGTATATCCCACCTGAATTTAGAGGCCATCTCAAGGATAGATTTGATGCATTGAACACTAGTGACTGAAGACCAGATGAGTTGTGGAATGACATCAAGGACATCATCCATGAAGAAAGCAAGAGGTCACTGAAAAGACAGGAAAGAAAGAAAAGACCAAGATGGATGTCAGAGGAGACTCTGAAACTTGCTCGTGAATATCAAGCAGCTAATGCAAAAGGGAGAAATGATGAAGTAAAAGAACTGAACCAAAGATTTCAAAGGGCATCTCAAGAAGACAAAGTAAAGTATCACAATGACATGTGCTAAGAGCTGCAGAAAGAAAACGAAAAGGGAAGAGCACACTTGGCATTTCTCAAGCTAAAAGAACTGAGGAAAAAATTCAAGCCTTGAGTTGCAATAGTGAAGGATTCTATGGGAAAATTATTAAATGATGCAGGAAGTGTCAAAAGAAGATGGAAGGAAAACACAGAATCACTATACCAAAAAGAATTAGCAGATGTTCAACCATTTCAAGAGGTGGCATATGATCAGGAACCAATGGTACTAAAGGAAGAAGTCCAAGCTGCTCTGAAGGCATTGGCGAAAAACAAGGTTCCAGGAATTGACAGAATATCAATTGAGATGTTTCAACAAATGGATGCAGCGCTGGAGGTGCTCACTCGTCCATGCCAAGAAATATGGATGACAGCTTCATGGCCAATCGACTGGAAGAAATCCATATTTATGCCTATTCCCAAGAAAGGTGATCCAACCAAATGCAGAAATTATAGAACAATATCATTAATATCACACTCAAGCAAAATTTTCCTGAAGGTCATTCAAAAATGGCTGCAGCAGTATATCGACAGGGAACTGCCAGAAATTCAGGCTGGTTTCAGAAGAGGGCATGGAACCAGGGATATCATTGCTGGTGTCAGATGGATCCTGGCTGAAAGCAGAGAATACCAGAAGGATGTTTACCTGTGTTTTATTGACCATGCAAAGGCATTCGACTGTGTGGATCATAACAAACTATGGATCCCATTGTGAAGAATGTGAATTCCAGAACACTTAATTGTGCTCATGAGGAACTTTTACACAGATCAGTAGGCAGTTGTTTAGACAGAACAAGGGGATACTGATTGGTTTAAAGGCAGGAAAGGTGTGCATCAGGGTTGCATCCTTTCACCATACCTATTTAATCTGTATGCTGAACAAATAATCTGAGAAGCTGGACTATATGAAGAAGAATGGGGCATCAGGATTGGAGGAAGACTCATTAACAATCTGTGTTATGCAGATGACACAACCTCCTTGCTGAAAGTGAAGAGGACTTTAAGCACTTACTGATAAAGAACGGAGACCACAGCCTTCAGTATGGATTGCACCTCAACATAAAGAAAACAAAAATCCTCACAACTGGACCAGTGAACAACATCATGATAAACGGAGAAAAGATGGAAGTTGTCGATGATTTCATTTCACTTGGATCCACAATCAACAGCCATGGAAGCAGCAGTCAAGAAATCAAATGACGCATTGCGTTGGGTAAATCTGCTGCAAAGGACCTCTTTAAAGTGTTGAAGAGCAAAGATGTCACCTTGAAGACTAAGGTGCGCCTGACCCAAGCCATGGTATTTTCAATCGCATCATATGCATGTGAAAGCTGGACAACGAATAAGGAAGACCGAAGAAGAATTGACACCTTTGAATTGTGGTGTTGGTGAAGAATATGGAATATACCATGGACTGCCAGAACGAACAAATCTGTCTTGGAAGAAGTGCAACCAGAATGCTCCTTAGAAGCAAGGATGGTGAGACTGCGTCTTACACAGTTTGGACATGTTGTCAGGAGGGATGAGTCCCTGGAGAAGGACATCATGCTTGGCAAAAAAAGCACAGGATCAGTGGAAAATGGAAGACCCTCAAGGAGGTGGATTGACACAGTTGTTGTAACAATGAGCTCAAGCATAATGATTGTAAGGATGGCGCAGGACCAGGCAGTGTTTCGTTCTGTTGTGTATACAGTCGCTATAGTTGGAACTGACTCAACGGCACCTAACAACAACAACACAAAAGTCTTTAGTATGGGTTTTTTTTTTTTTTAAACTATTTTAGGTTTTCAAGCAATTTGGCAAAATCAGGCAGGGGCCTGCTACAAGCAGTTATCTGGCTAGCACTAGGACCCAGAGGTGGACCTGGCGAGTCTGTTGCAGGCAGGTGGTCTTCACACGTGACTTCGAGGACCCTTCTCTGAGGGCCAAGGTCTGTCTCAGTCCTTTGCTGTGAGTTTTGTTCACAAGCCTTTGACCTGATGGTTTAAAAAGAGGTGGTGTGGGGGAGCACTGCAGCTCCCTCACTGCAGCTGTATCCACTTGGCACTGGGTGCAGGGTTGAAACAGCACATCCTCGCTAACTTCCTGGCTCTGCAGTTTTGTATTTCTGTGATTAATGTCCAGTGCAAAGGTGAGCAACATAGCAATTCATTGTCGTAATTCGAGTTACGGGGAGTATATGGACTCCTTCGCTCAGCATCCCTTTCTCCAACTCCTTGTCACAGAAAAAGAATCATTGCACTGGGGAATACAATGGCATCAGCCCTGCAGATACACAACTCATATGCCCCAAACATCTCCACCTCCTTAGGTTAAAGTATGACTCCTAGTAATGGAGGAGTCTTCGTAGGAATGGAGGAAGCCAACTGCAGACAAAGGCTGGTGAGGAAAGCTTCCAATACTTTCTCCTTAGCCCCTCATTCTTTTTGATGATACCACCAAATGATGGGTCAAGTACAAATAACCCACGGATGCTTCCAAATAAGTGTCACTCTTACACTATATCATCACCATCCAAAAGTAACTTTTGAGCTCCTGGAAGAAGTCAGGGGAAGGAACCTGATTACCTTATTGGAAGTGTAGAGGGGTCTCCTGTTCCCACAGGTCCAGGAGGGCATGGTTGCTCTCACCTTGGAGGGGTGGAAGAGCAGAGGAGCAGATGAAATAGGAGGTGAGGGCCTTGGTAATTGACTTTTAGAGTAAAAGAAAGAGGCACAGTCTCTGCACCTATTGGGGGCTGGGGATGAAGACTCTCACCTACCACCTTTGAAGGCAAGTGATGGCACATACAAGTCCCTTGGGGTTTCTAGTACTACATAGTAAACAGCGGAAGTGCATTAAGTTTCCATTTCATGCTCTTGTGGGGCTGTGTCATCTTGGGTGTTGATATTAATGGAAGTATTTCTGAACTTGTTGGCTGGTGGGGTCTAAGACCTTGGTGAGTTCCTCTTCTACTTATACAAAGCGTTAGATGTATTGAAGTGAACCTGGTTGAGGCTAAACACTATTACAATCTTTCTTGAAGACATTCCCTGTTGGTGGAGGAGGTATGGGAAGCTAAGGGAGGAAAGGAACTAGCTCAGCCCACATGGTTTCCTTGTGTTTTAGCAAGTCTAACTTCCTCCAGGAGCGTTGTGAGTGTGTGCATGTCCCTCCGTGAGAGAGGAGAGGAGAACAGAGGAGAGCGGGACTTGCCCTTCTAAGCCTACTGCACCTGGTTCCACAGGGATTTTTTGCCCTGAGTGTCTGCCATTCCCATGTACTCACCAAAGCTTGTGAGGGTAGAGGGTGTTAAGCTGAGGGGAGAAGGAGCCCATGTCCAAGCCCTCTCCATCATTCCCTCTCACTGCCTGTCTCAGTGCCCAGGAGCTGGCTATGCAAATGGACCCAACATATTGAATCCCAAATCCAGGTTATTATTCCTAAAATGGGTGGACGATATTATCCAGTTCCAAGCAACAGCAGCAAATACTATTTTCACAAAGTCCGCGTTAAATTTTGTAACACTTAAATTTCAGAAGGGAACTTTGTGGGCAATCTCTTTTTTTGTTTTTAACTGTGCTTTAACTGAAAGTTTACAAATCAAGTCAGTCTTTCATACAAAAATTTATATAAAAAAAAAATTTTTTTTTTTCGTGTACTCCTAGTTGCTCTCCCCCTAATGAGACAGCACACTCCTCCTCTCCACCCTGTATTCCCCATGTCCATTTTGCCAGCTTCTGTCCACCTCCGCCTTCTCATCTCCCTCCAGACAGGAGCTGTGTGGGCAATCTCTTTCTGTTCTACACACTGCACTCCTAACCACACTGAGGCACTCTCCATCCAGTGTGTATCTGATTGAAAACCCAATTCAACGCCCGTCAAATACGTATTGAGTACCTTTATGTTGGCAGCAAAGTGGTCAAAGCCATAGGGGATACAAAAGAAGTATAAAGCTCAGTCTCTGTGTTCAAAAAGCCAACTGTACTGTTGGGACTTACGTGGAGAAACAAGAGGCCAGCATGAGACAGAATATATTTACTCATCAGAATGTGTTATTCTGACATCAAAAACATTGGATGTTCCAGAAAGGAAGTCCTTGTGAGGGCCAGAGTTAGAGCAGGAAGGCTTCTTAGAGGATCTGGGGGCTTTGAAGGACTGGGAAGGTTTAAATATGTAGCAGGAACACATGTAAAACTTTTCTTGCTATTTTAGATTTTCTGCTGAAGTCTCAAAGCTAAAAACAACATACTCAAATTACTCCTACAAGCAAATGACCTCATCAGTGAGCTGTCAGACCTGGGCAGGACTTATATAGAGATGATCAGAATACCCTATGATACTACTCATTGTCCACTTCCCACTTCTGTGGCCCTCCCCTCCACCACCCCCACCAGTTTATGAAAGCAGAATATTACAAATGTGAGAGGAGGGCCTTGCTGGGATTTTTAGTAGTGTGTTGTCTACCTAGCAAAAGTCATTTCCTCTCTTCCATATGGAGGAGGGAGGGGCTCTCTCTACCTTCCCTAAGGCAAGGCAGGGATCTCCAAGAGACCCATTGTTGAGACTGGGAAAGCCTGTAAGAAGAAAGCCTGACAGCCACTCTCGGGCATGATGCTTGCGGAGCAGTTGAAACTGTAGGCCTGCTCTGGCACACCCCTCAGAACAGCACGGTGGGAGAGTTCTTGGGAGAACTTGGCATAAGTCCTGAGAGTGTGAAGGCATTGTGAGCCTAAAGGCTGGTATCTACTTCTTGCTGGGGGAAATTTGAAGGTGGGAGCTGGTGGGAGCAGCCTGTGGTATCAGGGTTTGTGGGGTTGCCTGCATTTTCACCACTTGGCCTGCTAAGGATTGGTCAGTGTCCTGTGGACCAAGTGGATGCTGTGGAACATGGGTGGCCTTGGGCCATTTCTCCATTGCAGCTGAAGAGGGTGGCCTGCAAGGTGACAACCCTCAGTCATCAAGAGCTGTGGGGTGTGTGGAAGAGGCAAGAGGTGAGGGGAGAGAGGTTGTAGGAAGTCAGCTGAGAAGCTCAACCCTCAGATGTGGGAATCATGCAGCATGGAGGTGCCCTGGGATCACGCCAAGGACCCACATGTTGCCCCAATGTGGAGCATGTGTCACACTGAGGGTGTAGCTGGTGAAGGAGAATGAGACCAGTTATGTAAGAATGTCTCCCTTTTCTCATCCCTTCTCCTGGACTCCAACTCTAGAGGAGGAAAGTAGACCAGGTAGAGAGAGATGGAGGCGTGAAGGGGCAGGCCGTGCTTTTCCCTTTCTAAGTGGGGCCTGAACTGGAGGAGAGGAAAAGTTTTATGTTGTGTGCGAGCTGGATTTGGATTTATATTGGGAAGGACTTTGCAATTCCTGAAAGCCAGGCTTAAATTATCTTAAAGGAAGAAGGGTCTTATAACTGAGAGTGCCTGGAAAGCCATGAGAGCCAGCTAAGGTGCTGTCCAGGGCCTTGGAAGGGAGATCCCACAGAGGACCATTGAAAGACATTTCTCCTGGTGCCCCCTAAGGGCCAGTAGGCCAGTTACAGAGGGGGTGGGGGCACTAGGAAGGGGAGTCCAGGAAGACAGAGGGCAGAAAGGGAGCAATAGGGAGGGGGGATGGACTTGAAGAAGAGTGTTTGGGCATCTCAAGGACTCAGCCTGCCCAAAGGGGGAGAGGTAGGTAGATGGCAAGACTTCCCAGAAGACTGGACCACACTGTGAAACCCTTGAGGTGGCACTTCTGCGAGGATCAAGAGCAGAAGGAGATTTAAGCAAACAAATAAGGAACATCCCATTACTCAAGCAGGTTTCCAGGAAGGGGCTCAGTCTCTACAAAACGGCATCTTCTTCTTTCCTGAGTGTCTCTGCAAGTCATTTAGTACCCCTCCCTCACACGGTGCTAATTGCTTTGTTGTTGCCACTTGGATTTGAGAGTCTGTTTTCTCATGATATTTCTCCTTTAGCTTTTTGGGAACCAGGCAAAGCTGGGAGGGGTTTTGGGAGGGGGCAGTCTATCCCATTCATCACGGTGTGGGAAACACCCACGGAGCCTGTTTTTGTCTGACTGGACTTGCATCAGTTTGGACCCAGGGACAGCAGCTTCATTTCCTATTTACAAAACAAATGAGGAATAAAGAGTAGGGAAGGAGGAGTTTTTGTTTCTAGAGCATTGGGAGGGTTCTCTCAAGAGTGGATTCCCAGAGGGCTTTAATTATGATCTCCAAGTCAGCAGTCAGCAGCTGTCTGTTTATGTATTGCTGTCTGGCTGGCTTGCATTTACCTCTGTAAAAAAAAAAAAAAAAAAATAAGAAATCTGATATACAGCTCTTATCACTCCAAACAGAAATTCAATACCTACCCCTTAATCATTAATTCCCCATTCCTCCTTTCCCCCAGCTCCTCGTAACCACTAATACATTTTTGTCTCTATGTATTTGCTTATTCTAGATATTTCAGATAGGTGAGATCATACAATATTTGTCTGTGTCTGACTCTTATGTCTGACTCATTTTGCTCAGCGTAATGTTTTCAAGCATATCACAGCATGCATCAAGACTTCATTTCTCTTTATGGCTGATAACAGTCCGCGGTATGGCTATACCACATTTTGTTTATCCATTCATCTATTGATGGACACTGGGGTTGTTTCCACCTTTTTGGCTATTGAAAAAAATTCCGCAGAGAATTTTCCTTAGACTTTTAGACGACAGGTAAACATGTCGCAGATTGGGGAGTTTACAGTTGGGGTTGTTTTCCAGTCGGGGAAGTCTCAGTCAGTTATATGCACAGGAAATGTTTTTTTCTGTAGTTAGCTAGTTTCAGGGGAACAAAAAGCTCCAATTCCAACTGATTTTATTCACAAGATAAAGGATGAGAAGGCAGAGGGTCTGAGTTTGGCCTTTCTTGTGAACAGGTTCAGTCAAAAGAAGAAAGGTCTGTGTTTGGCCTTGTCGTAGGTAAATAAAGCAGTCATGTGCGAGTCTTAGGAAAGTTAAGGGGAAGGGTGTTTCTTCACCGTAAGCCCTTTTGAAAACACAAAAGGTTGGGAGGATTTCTTCAACCATCACTGCGTTCTGGGGACGCAGGGCTCAGACAAAGTTCAACATTGCCAATCCACTTAAAATTCGTACAGGGACTTCCACTCTTACAAGTAAATTCTAAGATCCCTAGTCTGATATAGAAACCTGGTGGCGTGGTGGTTAAGAGCTAAGGCTGCTAACCAAAAGGTTGGCAGTTCAAATCCACCAGGTGCTCCTTAGAAAGTCTATGGGGCAGTTCTACTCTGTCCTATAGAGTTGCTATGAGTCGGAATTGACTTGATGGCAGTGGGTTTACGGTAGGCTGATATACAAGACTGGAGCCTCCCAAGCTCATCAGCCTTATCTGCCTTGCTGGGTACTCTAGTAACATCTGCACATCCCACATCTCGCCTTGTATGTTGCTCCCTAAACACCCTACTTTCCTAATGCCACTCCTTCTGCCTGGAACATTCTTCTCTTCCCCTTCTTTGATTTACTCGTCCTTTTGTACCCATATGAGGCAGCATCTCTCTGGAGAACCTACCCTTACACTCTGCCTCCCCGGCCTCTCCTCTCAGAATTCAGGGAAACTGATGTTCATCTCCTTATAGCCCTTGTCACACTGCATGAAGTTATATGTCTACGGTTCTCCCTCTTGTGTTGGTCTGTGTTGTTGTTGCTGTCGAGTTGGCCCTGACTCCTGGCAACCCATGCACAGCAGGATTGGATCATTGTGATCTATAGGGTTTTCACTGTCTAATTTTCAGAAGTAGATCACCAGACCTTTCTTCCGAGTCTTATTCTGGAAGCCCCGCTGAAATCTGTTCAGCTTCATAGCAACACGCAAGCCTCTGCTGACAGGTGGTGGCTGTGCGTGAGGGACATTAGGTCTCCCACACAGAAGGCGAGAATTCTATCACTGAATCACCACTGCCTCCTCCATGTTGGACTATCAGTTCACCAAAGGAAGGATCCATGCATGTTTTTGATTCTCTATATTGCTGTGGAACTGAATGCTTGGTACAGAGCAGGTGATAAGTATTTGCTGTGGTAAAATGAATTCTGTCTTCTCCAGACTCCTGTCTGTGACCCTTAGAACTGTTTCCTCTTCAATACTTCATGTTGCTTTTTTTTTTTTTTTTTTTTAATATATGTATCCTGAGAGCGCCTTTGCTGCTATAAGCTCAACCCTAGCAGAGAGGTCAGGTCTGTATTTTCAGGTTTCACTGTCTTCTGAATGTAAACATTCCATTTACAGTTACTATTCTAGCTACAGCCAAAGAAAATCTTCTCTTTGTTTGCATAGACTTAAAATATTTTTTCCTCACAACAATAGTATCACATGCTCATTGCAAAAAAACTTTTGAAAAAAATATAGAAAAGCAAAAAACAAGCTCCAAGAAAGCACAAAATCATTTGTAATTCTACAACTCGGAGTTAATTTTCTACTAATGTCATGTCTCCACACAAAATGAGCGTCCTGCTGTACAGTCTATTTTGTAACCTGATTTTTCTTAACATTTCAAGATCTGTTTTCCACATTAATAGGCACTCATCTGTAAGAGCACATAAGCTCTTCAGGAAGCAGTTTTTAGCACAGAGGTGATTTTACTCTCCTGGAGAGAAAAGAACCCTCCCCCTTTTTGAGTATAAACATGTGGCTAAAAACTCCATGAGTTTGAAAATGTTGGAATTACCTTTCATGGGAGATAACATGGAGATTAGCGCTAAAAACAATAACTAAACAAACAAAAAAACTAAAAGGAAGACATGTCTAATTTAGAGAGTTCCATTGTCTTTTTTTTATATACGTAGGTATGTTCAGAACTTGGAAGTGCAGACATGTAGCTAATGCAAAAAGGTATCCATTGCTTCTCTGTTATCTTCACCATCACTACCATCATCCCCACCATCATCATCATCACTATCATCGTCACCTTCACCATAATCATCACCATCACAACTATCACCCCCACCAGAGTTATTTCCATCACCATGGCCATCCTCATCCAATTATCATCATCGTCACAGTCATCACTATCATCAAAATCCTCACCACCATCATCGCCTTCACTATCATCACCATCACAGGTATCACCATCACCAGAATTATCATCACCATCATCACAATCATCATTACCATCATCAAAATCATCCCCACCATCTTCATCATCACCACCGTCATCCCACCGTCTATCTTCTTTTTCTTCTCTCTCCCCATCTGCTTCTCTCCTCCTCATTTTCCTTCTCTCTTCTCTTCTTTCTCCTCCTTCTCCTTCTCATCCATCTTCCTCTCCTCCTCCTTCTGGTCCTCCTTCTTCTCCTTCATAATTTTCATCATTGTCATTCCTATTTCAGCTTCAATTGTTTTGAGGTTATTAGGAGTTACGTGAATGCTGAGAGACATGAGAGCAGAAGAGACAGTTCTAAACACTGGAATACATTTAGGACTTTTCCCTAAGCTGTTCAGATCTCTAGGCTTGATGTAATTCTCTGATGTGGACCATGACCTGAGAGAGAATCCTGATATAACAGATCCCCTTGCAGACCCATCCCTTTTTTTTTTTTAATTTTCAGAATAATATCAATAAAGACTAGCCAGAGAGAGTGCTTTTATTAGTCTCCATTTATATTTATTAAACGCACACACCTGCTTAATGCTTAAAGTTCAGGCTTTTAGACAGAAATCTCACCTGGATCTCTCTGAATTATGTAGACGTTTACCTGGCTAGATAATTTATATATATATATATTTACAGACGTTGTAGAGAATGCATCCCAAGGCATAATATACAAGTTGATGTTTATATTTTCTCCTTCAAAGAGGGCAGCAACCCTGAGAAAGATGTCAGGCTTAATACCATAGAACAGACCCAAAGTAAGAGCACCTGGTGTCTCCAGGGATTGAAATGATATATTAATGAATTCTCATTCTCAGTGACATTTTACTAGAAACCAATTAACCGTATTAATTACACCTCCTCCATTGCACGCTCTGAAATGTGAAGTGCATAGGTGCTGGCTTGCTGTGTTTGCTGAGATTGTTTTTTTCCCGTATGACAACACTTTAAGCATTAAAACTTCTAGTCATTTATTATGTTCCCTTTCCTGTCTTCTTTTTTTTTTTTTTCCTTCTTCATTGTAATAAATTTTTAAATTTAGAATAGTCTGAGATTTATGGAAAAATTGTAAAGATAGTATGGAAAGTTCCCATATGCTCCATACCCAGTTTCCCCTGTTATTAACATCTTACATAAGGTGGTACATTTGTCACAATGAATGAAGCAATATTGATAAATTATTATTAAAGTCTAGATTTCCTTCGTTTTTGCATTTGCCTTTTTCTGTTCCAGGATCCCATCCAGGATACCACATGACGTTTAGTTGTCATGTCTCCTTAGGCTCCTCTTGGCCATGACAGTGCTTCAGATTTTTCTTGTATTTGATGACCTTGACAGTTTTGAGGAGCACTGGTCAGGTATTTTGTAGAATGTTCCTCATTTGGGGTTTTATCTGATTTTTTTTTTTCTCCATGATTAGAGCAGGGTTATGTGTTTTTGGGGGCAAGACTGTAGAGGTAAAGTGTTGATATTGACCTTGACCACCTGGCTGAGGTAGTTTTTGTCAGATTTCTTCACTGTAAAATTACTTCCTCCCCTTTCCATACTATATACTCTTTGCATAACCCACACTTTAGGGGTAAGGAGTTGTGCTCTATTTCCTAGAGGGTAGAGTAGCTACATAATTTATTTGGAATTTTTCTGCATGGGAGGTATGTCTTTTTTCTTCCATTTATTTATTCATTCAATCAATCATTTTTCATATCAGTATAGACTCATGGATTTTATTTGGTATCCAATTCTACCTTGTTAATTTTGGTGTCTGAATTGTTTCAGCTTTGGCCATTGGGAGATCATTCAGTTGGCTCCTATGTCCCTTGGACATAACCTCATTGTTGTGTGTGATCAGGATGCGGGGAAATGGCTTCTGTGAGGAAGAAATACCTGAGGTAAAATCTGGAAGAGGAGTAAAATAGTAGAGTAGTCATCAAGGTTGTTCGTAAATATTTGATTCTTTCTCCTTGTCCAGGAATGTAGTAGAATTGCCCTTCTCTGCGCCACTGAACCCAAGAGTAGCCTTTGCTTCAACCAGTGAAATGTAAATGGAAGTGGTATGTCACTTCCAGGCAGAAGACGCAAGAGTCTAAACATTTTGCAATACTCTCTTTTTCCTTTATCGTGGTTACCAGTGATTTTTTATTTATTTATTTTTTATTTTTATTGTTCTTTAGGTAAAAATTTACAGTGCAAATTAGTTTCTCATTAAAAATTTTATACAGAAATTATTTTGTGACATTAGTTGCAATCCTCACAAAGCGACTGTACTCTCCCTCTTCCCAACTCGGCTTCCCCTGTCTGTTCATCTAGTTTTCCTGTTCCTTCTTGCCTTCTCCTCTTGCTTCTGGACCGGAATTGCCCATTTGGTCTTGTATATTTGATTGAACTAAGAAGCATGTTCCTCATGTGTGCTATTGTTTGCTTTATAGGTCTGTCTAATCTTTGCCTGCCTGCAAAGTGAGCTTCAGCTCTGAGTTAGCAGAGTGTCCAGAGGCCATAGTCTCGGAGGTTCCTCCAGTCTCTGTCAGACCAGTAAGTTTGGTCTTTTTTTGTTAAATTTTGTTGTGCATTTTTCTTTCACTCTGTCCAGGACTCTCTATTGTGGTCCCTGTCAGAGCAGCTGGTGGTGGTAGCTGGGCACCTTCTAGTTTTTCTGGGTTCAGGCTGGTGGAGGCTCTGGTTCATGTGGTCCTTTGGGCTAATATTATCCTTGTGTCTTTGGTTTTCTTCATTCTCTTGCTCCGGATGGGGTGGTACCAATAGATGTATCTTAGATGGCTGCTTGCATGCTTTTAAGGCCCCAGATACTACTCACCACAGAAGGATATAGAACATTTTCTTTATGAAATGTTATGCCAATTGACCTAGATGCCCCCCGAGACCATGGTTCACAGACCTCAGCCCAGCAACTCGGTCCTTTGAGGTGTTGGGATGTGTCTAGGAGTCTTCTATGACTTTGCCATGGTCAAGTTGTGCTGACTTCCCCTATATTGTGTGTTGTTTTTCCCTTCACCAAAGTTGACACTTGTCTACTATCCAGTTAGTGATTTCCCCACCCTTCCCTCATAACCATCAAGATAGTTTTTTTTTCTGTGTGTAAACCTTTTCTTGAGTTTTTATAATAGTGATCTCATACAATATTCGTCCTTTCGTGATTGACTTATTTCACTCAGCATAATGCCCTACAGATTTATCCATGTTGTGAGATGTTTTGAGGATTCATCATTGTTCTTTATCGTTGGGTAGTATTCCATTGTGTGTATGTACATAATTTGTTTATCCATTCATCTGTTGATGGGCATTTAGATTGTTTCCATCTTTTTGCTATTGTGAATAATGCTGCAATGAATATGGGTGTGCATATGTCTTTTTGTGTAATGGTTCTT
This sequence comes from Loxodonta africana, assembly GCF_030014295.1. Classification (NCBI taxonomy): domain Eukaryota; kingdom Metazoa; phylum Chordata; class Mammalia; order Proboscidea; family Elephantidae; genus Loxodonta; species Loxodonta africana. The sequence goes on from NC_087347.1 coordinate 118,266,823, forward strand.
ATTTCTCTAGGATGTATTCCTAAGAGTGGGATTGCTAGATCATATGGTATTTCTATTTCTAGCTTTTTAAGGAAACACCATATCGTTTTCCAAAATGGTTGTACCATTTTATACTCCCACCAGTAGTGTATCAGCTCCAATCTCCCCTCAACCTCTCCAACATCTATTATGTTTTTTTTTTTTTTGGATTACTGCCAGTATTGTCAGGGTGAGATGGTTTTGATTTGCATTTCTCTAATGGCTAATGATCACAAGCATTTCTTTATGTGTCTCTTAGCCACCTGAATGTCTTCTTTGGTGAAGTGTCTTTTCATATCCTTTGCCCATTTTTTTATTTGAATTATTCTTTTGTTGTTGAGGTGTTGAAGTATTCTATAGATTTTAGAGATTAGGCCTTTGTCAGATATGTCATAGTCAAAATTTTTTCCCAGTCTGTAGGTTCTCTTTTTATTCTCTTGGAGAAGTCTTTCTATATACATAAGGGTTTAATTTTTAGAAGCTCTCAGATATCAGGTTTGTTTTCTGGTATTTACGTATTGTTAGTTATGGTTTGTACTGTATTTATGCCATATATTAAGACCCTTAGCATTGTCCCTATTTTTTCTTCTATGATCTTTGTCACTTTAGATTTTATATTTAGGTATTTGATGCATTTTGAGTTAGCATTTATTCATGGTGTGAGGTATGGATCTTCTTTCATTTTTTAAGAGATGGATAATCCCGTTATGCCAGCACCATTTGTTAAAGAGATTGTCTTTTCCCCATTAATGGGCTTTGGCCCTTTGTCAAATATCAGCTGCCTATAGGTGGAAAAATTTATGTCTGTGCTCTCAATTCTGTTCCATTGGTCTATTTGTCTGTTGTTGTACCAGCACCAGTATGTTTTGACTACTGCAGCTGTATAATAGGTTCTAAGATCAGGTAGTATGAGACTCCCACTTTGTTCTTCTTCGTCAGTAACATTTTATCTGGGGTCTCTTCCCTTTCCATATTAAAGTTGGTTATTAGTTTCTCCACCTCATTAAATAATGCTGTTGAAATTTGGATCAGGATTGCCTGGGGTAGCATTGACATTTTCACAATTTTGAGTCTTCCCATCCATTAGCTTGTTTTGTTTTTCTATTTATGTAGGTCTCTTTTGGTTTCTTGCCATAGCATTCTGTAGTTTTTTTTGTATAGGTCTTTACATCCCTGATTAGATTTGTTCCTAAGTATTTTCATTATCATTTTTTTAAATTGTGATTTAGGTGGAAGTTTACATAGCAAATTAATTTCTCATTAAACAGTTAATTACACAAATTGTTTTATGACATTTGTTTTCACTATTCGTAAGTATTTTATCTTTTTGAGGGCTATTGTAAATGGTGTCGATTTCTTGATTTGCTTTTCAAAGTTCTCTTTGCTGGTGTAGAGGAAATCAACTGATATTTGTATGTTAATCTTGTATCCTGCTACTTTGCTGAAAACTTTTATTAGTTCTAGTAGCTTTCTTGTGAATTCTTTGGGATTTTCTATGTATAAAAAAAAATAAAAGGCATTCATACAAAACCAACAGCCAATATCATTTTCAATGAGGAGAGACTGAAAGCATTCTCCTTGAGAACAGGAACCAGACAAAGATGTCCTTTATCACCACTCTTATTCAAAATCATGCTGGAAGTCCTAGCTAGAGCAATAAGGCAAGAAAAAGAAATAAAGCACATCCAAACTGGTACGGAAGAGGTAAAACTATCCCTATTTGCAGATGGTATATGCCTAAGGTATGTCTCTTGTAGGTAGCATGTAGATGGATAGTGTTTTTTAATCCAATCTGACATTCTCTCTTTACTGGTGTATTTAAACCATTTACATTCAGCATAGTTATCGATAGGTACGAGTTTACTGCTGACATTTTGTTGTATTTTTTTGTCATTGTTGTGTGGATGGTTTCTTTGTTCCACTTAATTTTCTGTGCTGAGTGCTTTTCATTTATAGATTTTCTTTCCATTTCTTTTATTTATTGTTGATTTTGTGTTTACTGAGTCTTTGTGTTTTTCTTCCTTTTTATTTTGATGGGTAGCTTTGTTAGCTTCTTTTGTGGTTATTTTCCTAAGTTTAAACCTTCTTTTATTTCTTGCTATCACCTTGACTTCCTCTTTTTATGGAAGTTCTATTACTTTTATTTTTGATGTTGTTGTCATTTACATACTGATATCTCTGGTTCTCTATTTTCAGTCTCTTAGCTTTGTTTTGTTTTTTGAGAATTCCCTGTCCGTGTTGGTATCTGGTTGAGCTGTCCTGTGTCCTAGTCTTAGACTATTGTCTCATGTTATTGGTTCTGTAACCAGAGGACTCCCTTAAATATTTCTTGTTATTTTCGTTTGGTTTTTACAAATTCTCTTAATTTCTGTTTGTCTGGCAATGTCCTAATTTTGCCATCCTATCTGAGAGACAATTTTGCTGGATATATAGTTCTTGGTTGGCAATTATTTTCCTTTCAGGCTCTAAGTATGTCATCCCATTGCCCTCTTGCCTGCATGGTTTCTGCTGAGTAATCAGAGTTTAGTCTTATTGGTTCTCCTTTGTAGGTGATTTTTCATTTATCCCTAGCTGCTCTCAGGATTCTTTGTCTTTGGTAAGTTTGTTTATGATATTTTTTGGTGACTTTTCAGGTCTATCCTATATGGGGTTCGTTGAACTTCTTGGATGGATATCTTCTTGTCTTTCATGATATTAGGAAAGTTTTCTGCCAGCACATCTTCATCAGTTCTCTCTGAGTTTTCCATTGTTCCCCCCTCGCCCCATTGTGGAACTCTGAGCACATGGAATTTTTTCCTCTTTTTTTTTAGTGTCCCACATAATTCCTAGGCTTTCTTCATTCTTTTTTTCTGATTTTTCCTCAAACCAATTGGTGTCAAGGGATTGGTCTTCAATCTCACTAATTCTGTCTTCCATTGTCTCAATTCTGCTCCTATGTCCTTCTATTGAGTTTCTAAGTCTGAAATTTTACTGTTAATCTTTTGGATTTCTAGTTACTGTTTTTGTATGGTTTCTAATTGTCTATTCTGTTTTCTTCTTGTATTGTTTTCCTGAATTCTTCTATTGCTTTGTTAGTGTTTTCCTTGGTTTTATTTGCATTTCCCCTGATCTCTTTCCTGATCTCTTGGAGAGCTCTCTGTGTTAGTCTTTTGAATTCTTTATAAGGGAGTTTCATCGTCTTATCTTCCTCTGGAAGGTTTTCCGGTTCTTTATTTTGGTTGCTTGTTAGAGCTGTCTTTTTCTGCTTCTTTAGGTGATTTGATATTGTCTGTTGTCTTTGAGGCATCAAGAAGTCATTATATTTATTTATTTATTGTGTGTTTGCTGCCTGAATATATATATATATATACATATACATATATATATATATATATACATATATATAATATATATATATTTTTGACATGTCCAAGTATGCTGGGTGTGTGTACTACCCTGGTTCCTAATCTGGCTGCATTGATGGTCTCACCTCCTGTCTCCAAGTGGGTGGAGAAGTGACTATGTGTGAGAGCATGAGTTCATGTTTGCTGTTCTTAGAGAGCTGCTGAGAATGTACGTGGCATTTTAGGTGAGATGATGTATCTGTCCTGCTGGTCACCTGGCTATGAGTATAGGGGGTGTTCTCCCTGGTCGTTGGGTAGGATGTTGTGTGTGTGCTCTGCTGCTTACCGATTGGTGGGGATGAAGGTGCTTGGGTCATTGGAGAATAGGTGGGTGGTACAGAGACTCTCACCAACAGTCCCAGGTGGGCAGGGTTGTGTGGGAGTGTTTGGAGCAGGCACAAGCCTCTGGTTGCAGGAGGGTGATGCAGGGAGTGAGGCAGGAGGATGTCTCCTGTCCGTGTGTGCCTGGTTGGAGGGCATGCCCCTGTCTACTAGAGCACATCATGAGAGAGTTTGTGCAGCCAGTCCTCAGGTGTTTGGAGCTGTTTACTGGAGGGACTGGGGGGCATCATCAGTCCTCAGGTCTCTAATGTGGGTGGCTGGATGGAGTGAGTGGTACTGCCAGCTCTCAGACCCCCAGCATGTGTGGTTGAGCTCTTAGAGGGTGGGGTGCTGGTGAATGCAACAGGTCTGCTGATGCAAGGAGTAGGGAGAGGGGATTGGTGAGTAGGTTGGGTGTGCTTCTTAGGTCTGCAGACCTCCATCAGGGGGGACTGGGCTGTGTGTGCTGACTGGGGTGTATACAGTTAGCTTTTGCAGGCCATGGAGCACTCCTGTTTGACTCTAGCTGTGAGTGTGGAGTTGCTTCTGCTTGTCTACCCCAGTGGGAGTGAGTTTTGGGTAGGAATGCTGCTTTCTTTGCTCAGTATGGCTGCACTGTGCAGGATTGGCCAGCAGGGCGCTTGCTCAGGTATCTGGAGGGGTAGAAGGCTCTGCAAATCTGTGAACCCCTTGCACTACTGACTGGGTAAAGAGGCAGGTGCCTTGGACCAGGCTGAGGGCTACTGGCTTAAGGGGCAGGATGGTATCAAACACCACTGATCTGTAGCCTGGGAGGTGGGAGGCATAAGGAGGGAGGGTGGGAGTATTCCCCAAGCCTGTGGACTTCCCATGCACGAGAGGACTTGTGTGTGCCTTGTGTGTGGGGTGCCTGCATTTAACTTATGAAGGGCTGGAAGCCCTCCTGTCAGGCCTGGTTTGCACTCAGAGTCATTCCCACTTACATGCTACAGGTGAAGTGGGCTCCAGACGGCAATGCTGCCTGCCTTGTCCCAATATGACCACGCAGTGCCAGCTTGGCCAGCAAGGTGCCGGCACAGGTGATTGGAAGTGGTGCGGAGCACTGCAAATCCATGGACCCCCATCGTTAGTGGCTGGGAGAAGGGGCAGACTCCTCCGGACTGGTACCATGAGCTTAGGGTGCATTGTGGTGTTGAATGCCACTCGACTGGTGTTATGAGTGGGGAGAGGGGATGGATGAGGAGATGGGAGTGTTCCTTAGGCCCGTAGAACTCTCGTGGGGGTGGGGGTGCAGGGGTGCACGTGGTGGGTTGGGTGAGCACGCTTAACTTTTGGAGGGCTGGAAACACTTCTGGCTGACTCTGGATGTGTGCGCAGAGTTGCTCCTGCTTAGCTGCACCATTTGGGGTACGTTTTGGCTGAAAATGATGCTTGCTTGTCTCAATGTGTCTGCACTGTGCAGATTTGCCTAGCAGGATGCTGGTGATCTGTAATTCTGTTTCCACTGTTTTTGAATTGTCTCCCCTTCCATATGTTGCTCAGCCTGTTTCTTTAGCCTTATCTGTGATGCTTAGGCTTCCTAGATTGTCACATATATCTAATTCACTTGGTGTTTTGGGTCTTTGTTGCAAGAGGGACAACGCAATGTCTGACTACTCTGCCGTCTTGGCCCACCTCCCACTCCCTTTGCCTCCTGAGTGTTGCAGAATGAAGGAAAAGTTTGCAAAGAATGATCTTATAACCACACAGATACTGGTGCCTGCAAATTAACAGAACCAAATACAGCTAGAAAGTCTTCACCATAAAGTACTTAAAAAAGTGGCAGAAAATGCAGTACAGAGAGGGCACATAGCTAAGACAGAAAAGAAGCTAAATCATCAAACTATAAGCCAGATTGCTAAAATGTGAGAATGGCAAATGTTTTGTTACATATATTTTTACCACAATAAAATAAATAAATGATAAAAACTCCAAATGAGAAACCAGATTGCTTAAAAAAAAAAAAAATTAGGAAATGAAAAATCAAAGAGGTCTTGGTTCATTGGCTCTTCTAGATAATGGAGTAAGTGCTGTTAAATAGAAAACTTTTTTTGTTGTTGTTGAAAATCTTTCTAAAATATCAGAGTTTGGTTTCCTTAAGTAAATAAACTTTCTGTGCTCACTTTTCACATCTGTAAAATGGGTATGATAATTATACCTGCCTCATAAGTTTGTTTTGAGGATAAGTAATAGTGCTTGGTATATTGTAAATGCACAATAAATTATAGTTATTATTACTCTAGTGAACATAACTTGACATTCTAATAAATCGGAACTTAAGGAGTGGTATATTCATCTTTTCTTAGAATAGGGTTATTGTTTTTATAGAATATAACGTATCATTGTGAAAATTAAAACAATACACAAAAATTAAAAAACAAAAGAAATTAAAACCTTAAGCCTAACAAGTTTAAAGACAATCACTGTTAAAATGTTTTAGAAAATCCTTTTTGACATTAATCTCTCTATAAATACATGTAAATATATTCATAGATAGACCTAATTTTATATCATTGTATCCTAATGTGTTCTTATGTAACTGACCTTTATTACTCAACTGTAAGTATATTGCAGGTGTTCTTCAATCAGCATGAAAACTGTCATCATTTTAAATGGCTGTATAATACTCTATTGAGCATACAAACCCTAACTTATTTGACTAACCCTCCAGTGGTGAATATTTAAATTTTTTTCTTCTTTTTTGCTATTATAAAAGTCCTTGTATGTGTACCATGTCACACTTATACATTTGCTTTCTCATTGTAAATCCGGAGATGTAAGATTATTGGATCAAATAGTTATGTATTTTACGTTTGGAATCATATTTTTGTATTACTCTTCCAAAAAAGTTAAGCCAATGTACACTCAACGTGGAAACCCTGGTGGCGTGGTGGGTTAAGTGCTACAGCTGCTAACCAAGAGATCGGCAGTTTGAATCCGCCAGGCGCTCCTTGGAAACTCTATGGGGCAGCTCTATTCTGTCCTATAGGGTCACCATGAGTCAGAATCGACTCGACGGCACTGGATTTTTTGTTTTGACTCTCAGCATTGGCAGCTAGGCAGCGCTAAGGATTTGATGTTAGGGAGCAAGGATATTTTAAGTATAAAGAACAATTATATTGTTTTTGGGGAGTCTGCACTTTTCTTGAGCTTATGACTTCTCACTCAACAACATCTTATTAAAATCCCTTCATAGGTCATATTCATTTTTTTAGAAAAGGTGTGGCATGGATAAATACCAATTTATTCAGTTTTTTCACCACTCTTGGTTTTCACTTTTTTTAAATCAGTTTTTACAAGCATGAACAATATTATAAACACAGTCCTTAAGTACTGGTGATTTTATTTCTATGGAATAGATTTCTAGGACTGGGACTGCTGGGTTGAAAAGTACATTACATACATATTTAACTTTAGTCACTGTTGCCAGATTGCTTTCCAAAAAGGCTCTGACATTTTATATTTCCACCTGAAAGGAAAGTTTTTTCCACATCCCAATCTACAATGGGTATAAAACAAAATCTGTTCCTGTTGAGTTGATTCAGACTCACAGCGACGCTATAGGACAGAATAGAGCTGCCCCACAGGGTTTCCAAGAAGTAGCTGGTGGATTTGAACTGCCAATCTTTTGGTTAGTGGTTGAGCTCTTAACCACTGTGCTACCAGAGCTCCACAGTAGGTATAAAACCAAAAAAAAAAAAAAAAAAAAAAAAACCCAAACTCATTGCTGTGGAGTCAATTCTGACCCACAGGGACCCTAAAGGACAGAGTAGAACTGCCTCATAGGGTTTCCAAGGAGTCCCTGGTAAATTCAAACTGCCAACCTTTTGGTTAGCAGCCATAGCTCTTAACCACTATGCTACCAGAGTTTCCACAATAGGTATAGTACTTCTAAATTTATGCCAGTTTGATGGATATAATGGAACTTCAATTTGTGTCTCTTTGGTTATTAATGAATGAACCAACTATGCATGTGTTTGTGGCCCATTTAGATTTACTATTTTTTTGAATTAGGCAAAAGGCCTCATTTCCTTTATCTATTAGTACATTAAAAAATTTTTCTTTTTATTCAAAGTACTACATGCATATAGTAAAAAAATTAAAATACCACCACAGAAGCATTTATAATGAAAGCAATAATCTCTTGCCCTAACCCTCCTCACTTCCATTTCTAAACCCCAAACACGGGCAACAGATTCCATATTAGCTTATCTAAGCAGGAAATGATTTATTTTTTTTTTAATAGGTAGTTTACAGATTCTCTACTCCATTCAGAGAAGATGAGACAGAGCTTTTAAACCAAGAAAAAAAAAAAAAACCCGAAACAGGTGATAGGAAAGTTCTAGCAGAAACTGCTTTGCTACTGCAGCTTGCCACTCAGCACCTATGACTTTAGGAATTGGAGAATGAAAGCCCTACCTCAGCTGGCTTAGAAAATAATCATCTCTTCTCCCATGGCCACCACCTCCTTCTGAAACTTACTTCCACATTTCAAGTTTTACAAGGATGTGTCTGCTTGAGAGAGCCCAAGACACATGTAGCATTTAGCTACAAGAGAAGTAGGGGAAGTGACCGTGTTAATTTTCCAGTACTGTAGCACCCACCACTACCCATCTGAAAGTTTGTCATATTAGGCTGGCTTGCGTGTTGCTATGATGCTTGAAGCTATACCATCGCTATTTCAAATGGCAGCAAGGTCACCCATGGTGGACAGGTTTGATTGGAAGTTCCAGACTAAGACAGACTAGAAAGAAAACTAGCCAGTGAAAACCTCATGGATCACAACAGAACATTGTTCGACTTGCTTGCTTTGGACACTTCCTCAGGAGGGATCAATTGCTATAGAAGGACATTATGTTTGGTAAAGTACAGGGCCAATGAGGGCATGGGAGACACTCAGTGAGACGGACTGACATGATGGACTTGAACATGCTGGTGGTTGTGAGGAAGAATTAGGACAGGCAACAATTTGTTTCTGTTGTACATAGGGTCACTATGAGTGAGAGTCAACTCAACGGTAGCTAACAGCAATGTAGCACCCAAGGCACCTAAAAAGTGGATTGGAAAGGGTATTGAGTGAGCTAAGCTGCAGTATCTATTGTATATATATTCTATATCCCCTTCTTCCTGGCTTTTTAAAAATTTTGTGGCAGTTTCAGGGTACAATGTCCTGAATACCCCTTCTGAGTAAACCTCCTGAACGTGTCTGAAAATGTATTGACTTTTTTCCCTCCCTCACAGTGGATAGTTTGTGTATTGATTTTTTCCCTTTCTCACAATGAATAGTTTGTCAGGGGATTCATGTTTTAGGATCAAGATTATAATTTTCTACAGAGCTTTGAAATTATTGCTCATTGTCTTCTAAACAATGTTGTTAAGATGCCTGCTTTGTGTTCCCTTGCAGGTCAGGTCTTTTTTTTTTAAATCTCTCAGAGGCTTGTGAGTCTTCTCTATCGCCATGGTGTTCTATTATTTTCTGAGGATGAATCTCAGGGTGAATATTTCTAATTCACCCTGTTTAGCAGTCAGTGGGCCATTTCAAGAGAAGACTCATGATCTATTTCAGCTCAGGAAAATGTTCTTTGATTTTTTGGTTTTTCTTTCTGGAACTCTTGTTAGATAGATGTTGGACCTTTAGCTTCCATTTTACTCACATTTTCTAGTCTTCTCTCCTTACCTTTTTATCTGAAAGTTTTCTCAGCTTCATCCAGGCTTTCTATGATATTGATATATATATATATTTTTTAATTTTTATTGTGCTTTAAGTGAAAGTTTACAAATCAAGTCAGTTATATACATTTTTAATTGCAAAATTCAATATTTTGTTTCCTAAGAAAATTTTCTTGAATTGCTCCATTTTTTCAGTAGACTATTCTTGTTTTCAAGGAGTCCTGGTGGTGCAGTGGTTAAAGCGCTTGGTTACTAACCAAACGGTTAGTGGTTAGAACCCACCAGGCACTCCACAGGAGAAGGATGTGGCAGTCTGCTTTTGTAAAGATTTATAGCCTTGGAAATCCTATGGCACAGTTCTACTCTGTCCTATAGGGTCACTATGAGTTGGAATCAACTCAACAGCAGTGGGTGGGTGATTCTTGTTTTATAAATGTAATACCTTCAAAAATCTCTCTGAAGATACTAATTACAATTATTTATTTATTTTTTTCCCTGACTCCTATCTCCTCTAGGATCAGTTGTTCTGTGTGTTCATCCTGGGCTTTCTCATTTGTATAGGAGCCCCAGACCTTCCCTGGCAGACTGTCTAGTGTTGTTGGAGAGCATTCATCCAGTTTTCCTCCTGGGCCTGCTTTGAACTGTCTCACATCTGAGGCTCTGTTTCCTCTCTTGTTTCTCAGTTCACTATCTTGCCCCTTACAAGTATGACAGGAAGAATCATGGTCCTCAAAGACATCCACCTTATAGTCCCCAGAATCTGTGAATATGTTACATTACATGGCAAAAGGGACTTTGCAGATGTGATTAAATTAAGGATTTTGAGATTGGGAGATTATGCTGGATTATCTGGGTGAGTGCAAATCACAAGGGTCCTTATAAGAGGTAAGCAGGAGGGTCAGAGTCAGAAAAGGAGATCTGATGAGGTCAAAGCAGAGGTCAGAGTAATGCAGCCACCAGCCAAGCAATGCAGGTGGCCTCTAGAAGCTGGAAAAAGCATGTCATGAATCCTCCCCTAGAGCCTCCAGAAGGAAATCAGCCTTCAATTTTAGCCTCATAAGACCTACTTTGAACTTCTGATTTCCAGAATTGTAAGATAATTGATTCATTTTCTTTTAAGTGACTAAGTTTGTGGTAATTTGTGACAGCAGCAATAGGATACTACTACACCAAGTCATAGAGCAACTCTGCACGTCAGCTCCTATTACTGCTGCCTTTTCTCCTGAGCTATGAAGGTTTGTCATATGATGGTGGCTCTTACCTGAGCGACTTCTCTGGTCTGTGGTTTCTTCTGCCCATTTTTCTATGGCACAATCGTATCCCCTTTTTGTTTCTTTCTTTTTTATTTCAGTAAATATACTTGTAACGAAACATTTGCCTTTTCAACATTCTTCACATGTATGACTCAGTAACTTTAATTATGTTTATCATTGTTCAGCCTCATCCTCTATTTTCTAAATAAATCTTCCTGAACTGTCAGTGGTCTACTTCTCCCTATCCCTAGTGCTGATATGAGTTCATACATTTTCTATATCTTTATTGTCATTCAGCGGATTTGGGGAAGAATGAGAGAAGTTATTTGTGTGCTTTAGAATTAGTGAGACTCTGATGAATACATGGGTTTACATAACGTTTCAAAAAAATCTTATTATTTTAAAGTCACAGCTCTCAAAGATGGCCCATCAAAAGTAATTTTCTCCCCTCAGCTTCCCCTCAGCCTCACGTTAGCCCAGCACAGGCATTTCTGAAGGAGCTGGTAGAGATTAGCAGTGCAGACTCGGAAAGCTGTGTGGTTTTTCTTCATGAAAAGATAACTGGAGTGAAACAGCAACCTTGGCCTAATAAGCTCGGGCCTCCCACCAGCAGAGCTGGCTGTGCAGCCATCTGAGGTGAATCCCAGCCAAATGCTGCATTGCTCCTAGCCCTAAGCACGGCTGACTTGCAAAGAGGAGAAACATTGCTTTTCTCTAGAAATCTGTGGGAACATAATGGAAAGCTGGGCAGGCCTGGCAGGGAGGGAGCCTGTGTTCTGGAGCATTGAGTGCTGGCTCTTGATTTTCCTTTCTGCAGGCAATGACCTTATTTTCTTGTTCAGGCTCATTACTTGATCACTGAGCTCAGTTCTCACATTTAGGTTCTGTAACTTTCTTGTGCTTTGTGGAGAGATGGGGTTGTAGTCAATGGGTTGGCAACCTTGGCTTTAAAGAGATGGAACTTATATTTCTCCCCTTCGCATGGGCCCGGTCCACAAAACACCAGTTGAGTCTGAGACGTGGTGATAAAGTGCCAATTTCAATGCTTTCATTATTTGACTATTTGTACTTTTTGAGAAATAATAGAAAACATCCAGGCTATAGAAGTGAGACATTGCCGAGTAAAATTCAGCTCTGCCGCTTTCTAACTGTGTCATTGCAGGTACAATTCTTAAATGTCTATAAATCTCACTGTTTTCCCCTTTCAGTTAAAAAGGTGGATAATATCTATATCATAGGTCTGTTATGATGGTTACACAAAATAATAAATGTAAGGTTCTCAGCATAGAAATGTTAGCCCTCTTCTATTTCTCTGTTTTAATAGCTAGCAGCTAGCAGTATATTTGGAGATGCTACCATCTCCTCACAACTGGACCAATAAGCAACATCATGATGAACAGAGAAAAGACTGAGGTTGTCAAGGATTTCATTTTCCTTGGATCCACAATCAACAGCCATGGAAGTAGCAGTCAAGAAATCAAACGATGCATTGCACTGGGCAAATCCGCTGTAAGAGGGCTCTCTGAAGTGTTGAAAAACAAAGATGTCACCTTGAAGACTAAGGTGCGCCTGACCCAAACCATGGTATTTTCAATTGCCTCATATGGATGTGAAAGCTGGACAATGAATAAGGAAGACCAAAGAAGAAGTGAGGCCTTTGAATGGTGATGTTGGTGAAGAATATCGAAAATATCATGGACCGCCAAAAGAACAAACAAATCTGCCCTGGAAGAAGTACAACCAGAATGCTCCTTGGAAGCAAGGATGGTGAGACCGCTATTATATAATTTGGACCTGTTGTCAGGAGGAATCAGTCCTTGGAGAAGGAAATCATGCTCGGTAAAGTACAGGGTCAGCAGAAAAGAGGAAGACCCTCAACAAGATGGACTGACACAGTGGCTCCAACAAAGGGCTCAAACATAGCAACAATCGTGAGGGCGGCGCAGGACCGGGCAGTGTCTCGTTCTGTTGCGCACAGGGTTGCTGTGAGTTGGAATCGATTTGACGGCACCTAACAGCAACAACCATGGACCACTAAAAGAACGAAGAAATCTGTCTTGGAAGAAATACAGCCAGAATGCTTATTAGAAGCACGGATGGCAAGATTACGTCTCACGTGCTTTGGGCAAGTTCTCAGGAGGGACCAGTCCCTAGAGAAGGGCAATATGCTTGGTAAAGCAGAGGGTCAGTGAAAAAGAAGAAGGCCCTCAATGAGATGAATTGACACAGTGGCTGCAACAATGGGGTCAAGCACAAAAACAGTTGTGAGGATGGCACAGGACTGGGAAGTGTTTTCATTCTGTTGAACATAGGGTTGCTATGAGTGGGAACCAACTCGATGGCACCTAACAGCAACAGCAGAAGCTAACAGTTCACACATATTTTTTTTATAACATTTATTTTTTTCTGATTATGATCGTTATGAATGCATGCTTACATACAGAATTTGAAAAAACAGTGAATATTATAAACAAATAGTTGCTATCAATCTCACCTCATTAGACATATTGTAGATCTCAGGCCTTTATATGCTCAGAGGAATTCTCAATTCAGTCTCACTCTGGCCTGCCTTCCTTCGCACTGTGCCATGTTTTTGAATACTGAGCATTACTAATTTCTCTATTATCAAATATCAAAGCTATTTTCCATGCTTCCCTCCTTCAGAAATCTGCTCTTCATTAGGGCTAATCTGCTAATTGGTTGATTGTTTGTATATGAATTACTGGTAATATTTGAGTTAAAATCTGCTTTTAACAAATGTATAGAGATAAACATCTACTAGTGGTTACCAGGGACTGGGGGGAGGGAGAAATGGGGTTATTACTTAAGAGGTGCTGAATTTCTGTTTAGGGACATGAAAATCATTTGGAAATGGACAGTGAAGATGGTTGCACAACATAATGAAAGGAATTAATGTCACCAAGTTGTACACTTAAAAATAGTTAAAACGGCAAGTGTTTTGTTATATAAATTTTATCACAATAAAAAAAAAATACTAGGCAGACTAAGATGAACTAGGAAGAAAGGCCTGGCAGTCTACTTCTGAAAATCAGCCATTGAAAACTCTATGGGTCACAATGGTCCAATATGCAGCCTATCATATGGAAGGTGTAGGACCAGGTAGCATTTCATTCCCTTGTGCATGGGGTCACCATGAATTGGGGGCTGACTTGATGGCAGCTAACAACTACAATCTAGCAATTGGGGATATAGCACTGAAGACAACAGACCAAAAAGAAAAGAAAAAAAGAAAAACTGCCTTTAAGGGAAGTTCAATGACTAAGTAAGTTGGCATAGGTGTTAGGACAAGTTGTGTTATGCTGTGTTAACAAATGATCCCCAAATCTTAGTGACTTAAAACAACAGAGGTGTATTATACGTTCATGTAACATGCCCATCATGAAGTGGTTATGGACTCTGGTTATGTATCTTCACCTGGCTGGCACCATCTTGAATGCTGCAAGTCACTGTGTTAGAGGAGATAAAGAGTGCTACAACGTCTCCTACTGTCATTTAACAGCCCCCTGGGATGTGTGTGAGCCTTCTCATTGCCACTCAGCAGCTAGAACCAGACACATGGCTATGTCCAACCACAGGGAGAGAGAGTAAGACATACAATCCTACCATGTACCTTGAAGAGTGGGAAACCAGCAATATTTGGTGAATGCATTCATGACTAAAAAAAAGTTGGTAATGATAAGATTTTGGGTCTGGTGTGGCAATTAGTTGTGAACACACAGACCATTTGGCCTCCTTCAAGTAATGGTACATGAATGATTACCTAGAACAACTTCAGTTAAAAAATGTAAATGTTTTGGACACTACTGATGTTGTTTTAGGATGTTGTAGAAGAAGGAGAATTGGTCCTCTCCTTTATTTTTCTTAATCACCCTGAGCTTGGGTTCGTTGTGTCAGGTGTGTAAAGGCTGCTTCAAGGCACAGTGTTTGAAATGGCACAAGGAAGAGGCTTTGCCAATAGACCTGGAAAGTACTTGTTTCGGGGGAGATTTTTTAGCATCAGTTGGGAGCAAAGAGGGGAATTTGCATGAGTGGAGGCAGAAAATGTAGAAGAGGATTTTTTTTTTCCCCTTTAGGAAAACAAAAGATACCCTATGTAGGTATTAGGAAGTAGCAGTATAATAAGACAGCCTGGGTTAATTTTGATCATACTCATGTCTTTCATGTACTGAGAATTTTCTACTTTGCAAGGCATTTTTTTTTTTACCTTTTTTTTTAGAATTAAGTAGACTTTATTAGAGTAATTTTAGGTTTACAGGCAAATTGTGCAGAAAGAACGGTGAGTTCTCTTATTTTTTCTCTCCCACTCCATACATTTTCTGTTATTAACATCTTACATTCCTGTGACACATTTGTTACAATTGAGGAACCAATGTTAATACATTATTCTTAACTAAGGTCCATAGTTTATATCAGGTTTCACTCTGTGTTGTAAAGTCCTGTAGGTTTTGACAAATGTGTAATATCATATACCCGCCTTCACAGGGTCATAGAGAATGGTGGTGTGATATTTTTACTCTCTCTACAGTTTTGCCTTTTCCAGAATGTCATATAGTTGGAATCACACAGTAAGTGGCTTTTTCAGAAGGGCTTCTCTCACTTAGCAACATGCATTTAAGGTTTTCTATGCCTTTTCATAGCTTGCTAGCTTATTTCTTTTTATCACTGAGTAATACTCCATTGTATGGATATATCACAATTTGTTTATACATTCTTCTATTGAAGGGCATCTTGGTTGCTTCCAATTTGGGGCAATTATGAATAAAGCTATTATAAACATCTGTGGGCAGGTTTTTGTGAGGATATATATTTCCAGCTCATTTGGGTAAATATTTAGGAGCACAAGTGCTGGGTTGTATGGTAAGGCTATGATGACCTTTGTGGCTGTACTGTTTTGGGTTCTGACTAGCAATGAACGAGAGCTTCTGTTGCTCCACATTCTTGCCAACATTTGGTGTTGTCAGTGTTTTGGATTTTAGCCATTCTAACGGATGCGTAATGGTTTTAATTTGCAATAACATGTTTATAATTTGCAATATCGTGATGCTGAACATCTTTTCATGTATTTTTTTGCCATCTGTATATCTTTGGTGAGGTGTCTGTTCAGATCTTTTGCCCATTTTGTAACTGGGTTGTTAGTTTTCTTACTGTTGAGTTTTTTGTATATTTTGGATACAAGTCCTTTATCAGATGTGTATTTTGCAAATATTTTCTCCCGATCTGTATCTTGTCTTTTCATTTTATTAACAAAGGTATTTTTTCATCTATTGTCTTTAGGATCTTCATAGTTATCATGTGAATTTGGTATATATATGTGTATATATATATATATAGAGAGAGAGAGAGAGAGAGAGAGGATAATATCGAGGTACAAAGAGGGAGAAGAAGCAGAAAAAAACTCAAGATGCTTATTGAGCACCTGTTGCGTGCCAGGCACTCTACATGGTATGTTCACATATGTTATTTCTTGTTAATCTCCCAAGAGCTTTGTAAATTAAATATTATTATTGTCATATTAGTGAGAAAACAGAAGCTTAGAAAGTTGAGTTCAGTTGCATTCAAGTTGCATTAAAACCAAGGTTTCCTCACGGCTACTGTCTTCTTCTTGGGCCATACAATCTTCTTTCTTTGACTCCTTCAAGATTGTTGAGGCTGAAGTCATGTTTCTGAATTAGTGCTGCTTCTATCCGTAGTATTTCTCTTTGACACATTCAATTTGACTAAAATGATTAAATTACCTCTTGCATTTTGTTCCGTGAAGTTATTACTATGGCATCATTTGGAAAGCTTTGCGTCAAGAGGGTTGATTGTGCTGACATTCTAAATATGCCAATGACTGTTAAGATTTTCTAAGCCAGTGAAGCAAGGTAAAAAATTCATCAATGAACCTGACCTGATACTCAAAAAACAATACATTCATGGGTCTCCTTTTTTCAGTTTCAACTGAATTTAGTACAGATACCTTCAGTAATTAGTCAAAATTTTTCAAGATCTTTGTTTACAGATTGCAGAGAGACACACAACAGCATTGGCAATGACACTCTTAAATATCAAGATGAGAAAAAATTTTTCACTGAACTTAATATACACACACACACATACACACACACACACACAGAGGTCTTAAAACTTCCTTTGGGGTTTTATTTTTCATTATTCAATAGCTCCTTGGGGTTTCCTAATTTGATTGATGTCTCTGTTTATTTGCTAGAAACCTCAAAGGCCCATGACACATAGTTGATAAGCATTTTGCTGCAGCATGAATTTGAATCACAGATTTGGTGAGAAAGCTAATTGTGGAGTCAATTATACAGCTAGTAAGTGAGCCCAACCCACAGCCTGGTTGTTTTGTATCCCTGTCTCAGAATATAGAAATAACAGAACAAATTACAGTCTATAGAAATAATCAAGAATTTGTGAGTTAAGAAAGTCCTTAGTCATATTCCTTCTGATATTCTTGGACAGTGGCCTCCAAGTGGGTGCGGGAAAAATATTTAACACTTTTATTTATATTTATGTTGTAATTCAGTGGTTGGCAAACTGTGTGCTGTGGGCTGAATCTAGCCCACCACCTATTTTTGTAAATAAAGTTGGATTGGAACATAATCATACCCATTTATTTACACACTGTCAATGGCTTCTTTCATGCTACAATGGCAGAGTTAAAAAGCTGTGACAAGGACCATATGGCCCAAAAAGCCTAAAATATTTATGGTCTGCCTTCTTAGGAAAAAATTTGCTGATCCCTGTTTTAATCTTATCCTTTAATTTTTTAGAATGGTTTATACAGTATTTTATATAGAAGTACAATATTTGTAAGTAACTCTCGTAGTGCAAATTGTTAACTGCCAACTCCTAACCGAAAGGTTGGTGGTTTGAACCCACCCGGTGGCTCCACAGAAGGATCTGGCAATCTGCTTCCGTGAAGATTACAGCCCTGTGGAGCAGTTCTATTCTGTCACATGGGGGTGTTATGAGTTGACACCGACTAACAACACCACCTAACAACAACATAGTAGTAGCACATGTATATAATTGGTAAAAAAAAAATGTATAACATATATATGCATGACTTATATTTTAAAAATAATTTATTCATTTAGTGGCACATTCAAAAAATTCGGAGACAGATTTTTACTGTTTAAGAAATGTTCACAAATGGTTGTTGTGAATGATGTTATTAAAGGCACACACATCTCGTTTTGTGTGATGTTGGTTTTTCTCATCATGCAAATTCCATGGAAAAAAGAATGAGCACTGGAAATATTCTTTTTTTTTTTCAATGTAATTTATTTGATTTTTGGTGAAAATATACAAAACAAAAGATATGCCATCTCAACAATTTCTATATGTACAATTCAGTGGCATTGATTACATTTTCGAAATTGTGTACCAATTCTCACTTTCCTTTTCCAAATTATTCCTCTACTGTTAACAAAAGCCTACTGCTCCCAAAGTTTCTTATCTAACTTTTTGAGTTGCTATTGTCAGTTTGGCCCCACATAGATAATTCTTTGAAAGAACACAATGCTTAAGGCAATCAGACTTTACTAATGAAATAAACTATTGTTTGGTTCAAAGAAGACTTCTGGGTATAATTTTGGCTTGAGGGTTAAGGTTTAAAAATTATGACAATAGTTTTGGGGGTTTATTCAGCCTCACTGACTACAGAAAGTTTGGATTCTAATGAGAATTTGAAATTCTCCTCTTCATTTTTCATCATTTTGGTCAGATTTCTTCTATAGAATCTTTGATCAAAACATTTAGTAATGGTAGCTGGGCACCATCCAGTTCTTCCAGTTTCCTGCCAAAGGAGGCACCTTTTTTATGGAGGCAGCCAGACAAAAATCAAAGAGAAGAATCTTGATTCAGGAATTTCTATGCTAATATTTCTGGTGACTGAGGAAAGAAAGAGAGAGAGAGAGAGTGAGAAGACGAGGAAGGGTGGGTGAAAGAGAACAAAAAGTGGTAGGCTATTGTGAGTCCGGCAGTGCCTGCCCAGAGCTGGTCTACACATCTCAGTTAGGAGCCTCATCAAAAGCAGCTCTAGTATGACTACAAGAGGTAGTTGCCTGCATGGTCTGATTTGAAGTATCTGAAAACTTGCACCATAAACCAAAAAAGAAAAAAAAATTCCTCTATTGATTTTTCTAAAAGCCTGAAATTCTCCCATTAGCCAACCCCTCCAGGGCCCTCTTTAAAATATATTTCTATTCTGATACTGAGATGGACAACACATTAAGCTGTCTTCAGCCATTAACTTTTTGTTAATTAGCTCATTGTATTACTTGGTGCTCAGTAGTTTGGCGTAAAGTAGTTCAAGAGACTCTGAATACAAAATCACTCTTTAGTTTTGTTAAGAACAAACCTAAAGCAGCAGTCCTGGCCTGCCCCAGGGACAGTAGAGGCAGACCTGGGGGCTCCGTGGTGGTGGTGGGGTGGAGTCTGATGGGGAAGCCTGCCCCAGGCAGGTCTGATCGCTAGCCCATCTGTAGGGTGGTGACATGGGAAGCTGCTCCTCTTTTGCTGGAAGGTTCATTATTCAGTGAGGTAACAAGGAGTATATATTACCAAGGACCTGAGCCCCACTGAGAGTTTCTTGTCTGTGTATTAATCTCAGCAGAGAAAAGCCATCCCAAGCTTAAAAGTAATCTGCATTAATGAACAACCTTCTGATTTCCACTTTTATGACACGTGAGGCATGGTGATTTGTGTCTCCACCGCTGGCAATGGGGTGGCTGACTGATGAATTACCGTGGCCAAGAAGCTTGTCAGTGAGCAGTTACATTGCAAATGGGTGCAAATCGACAAATCCATTATTATTTCATTAAAATGATGACATAGGCTCCTAGTCCACAAAATTATCCCCTTTCCTCACATGGCTGACTGAGGTTTCTGTCTCGTTGTGAGTGTGGGTGTTGAGCCAGTCCCTGGACTGGTGCTGAAGAGCAGAAGATGCAGCTACTTGGAGCAATTTTGAGACACCTGAGATTTGCCGACCAGGTAGGAGAGAAGGCTATAGGAGATAACCAAAGGTCAGATACAGGGATTTCCAGAGAACTGAATAAAAGGGTGTGGAACCAGAATCAGATCCGGCAGGGAGGGATCACTCAATAAGCAATGGACGCACGAGCTTACTTGTGCTACTTACTAATCTGTAGTGTACAATTCCACCTGTTTTTCATCACATCACATCAAAGATGTGGTGAAACTCATATGAAATTGCGCACTACAGGTTAGTAGGTAAGCACAAGAAAGCCTGTGTGTGCTTTGCCTACTGTAAGCCTCTGCGTACCTTGCTTTCTGGTTAATCTGCTCCTGAAACCCAGAAAGGCTAGGAACACTGGGATGGCAGTGTGCAGATGGAGCACTTTTGGGTTTGAAATTTAGGCCCTAAACCTGTGAGCACAATATATTCCTCAAGATGACACCATCATCATCATCATCGGGTAGGTACTCTGCTAAGGACTTCATGTTACTTTCCTAGTTTTTAACTTTCATATCAGAGGCAGAGGATATGTGATGATTCTTATTTTTTTCTCTCTCGAAATCGAGATATAATTCATACACTGTAAAATTCACTCTTTTGAAGTGTACAATTTAGTGGATTTTTTAATTTATTCACAGAGTTGTGCAACCACCGCCACTATCTAATCCCAGGATATCTTCATCATCCCAGAAAGAAATCCTGTACTTATCAGTGGTCACTCTCCCTTTCCCCCTACCTCCCAGCCCTGGAAACTACTCATCTACTTTCTGTCTGGACCGAGTTGCCTATTCTGGATATTTCAAATACATGGAATTGTATAATACGTGTTTATAAATTGTATAATATGTGTTTTTTTTCTTTGACTTAGCGTGATGTTTTTTAAGGTTCGTTCATGTTGTAACACGTATTAGAATTTCATTCCTTTTAATTGCTGAGTAATATTCCATTGTATGGATATGCTCTATTTTATTTCTCCGCTCATCCGCTGACAGACTTTTGGGTTATTTCCACTTCCGGCTGTTGTGAATAGGGCTGCAATGAACATTTGTATACAGGTTTTTGTGTGCACATAGGCTTTTAGTTCTCATGGCTGTATACCTGGGAGTTGAATTGCTGGGTCAGGTAGTAACTCAAGTTTAACTTTTTGAGGAACTACCTGTTTTTCCCAGTGGCTGCATCATTTTACATTTCCACCAGCCATGTACGAGGCTTTTAGTTTTTTCAAGTCCTTGCCAACACTTGTTATTTGTCTGATTATAGCCATACTGAGGGTATGAAATAGAATCTCATTGTGATTTTGGTTTGCATTTCCCTAATACTAACGATGTTGCGCATCTTTTCATGTGCCTCTTGGCCATTTTTATATAACCTTTGGAGAAACAGCTATTCAAAGTGTTTGCCAATTTTAAAATGGAGTTATTTGTTTTTTTGTTGTAGCATTGTAACATATATATTTTTTAATTTTTATTGTGCTTTAAGTGAAAGTTTACAAATCAAGTCAGTCTCTCATACAAAAACTTATATACACCTTGCTATATACTCCTAGTTGCTCTCGCCCCAATGAGACAGCACACTCCTTTCCACTCTCTATTTTCGTATCCATTCGGCCAACTTCTAACCTCCTCTGCCCTCTCATCTCCCATCCAGAGGAGCTGCCCACATAGTCTCATGTGTCTACTTCATCCAAGAAGCTCACTCCTCACTAGTATCATTTTCTATCCCACAGTCCAGTCCAATCCTTGTCTGAAGAGTTGGCTTTGGGAATGGTTCCTGTCTTGGTCTAACAGAAGGTCTAGGGACCATGACCTCTGGGGTCCTTCTAGTCTCAGTCAGACCGTTAAGTCAGGTCTTTTTATGAGAATTTGAGGTCTGCATTTCACTGCTTCTTCTGCTCCCTCAGAGATTCTCTGTTGTGTTCCCAGTCAGGCACCATCTAGTTCTTCTGGTCTCAGGCTGATGTAGTTTCTGGTTTATGGCCCTTTCTGTCTCTTAGGCTCATAATTAGCTTGTATCTTTGATGTTCTGCATTCTTCTTTGCTCCAGGTGAGTTGAGACCAATGGATGCATCTTAGATTGCTGTATGCTAGTGTTTAAGACCCCAAATGACACTCTCCAAAGTAGGATGCAGAATGTTTTCTTAATAGGTTTTATTATGCCAATTGACTTAGATGTACCCTGAAACCATGGTTCCCAAACCCCTGCCCCTGCTACACTGGCCTTAGAAGCATTCAGTTTATTCAGGAAACTTCTTTGCTTTTGGTTTACGAAGCATTCAGTTTATTCAGGAAACTTCTTTGCTTTTGGTTTAGTCCAGTTGTGCTGAATTCTTCTGTATAGTGTGTTGTCTTTCCCTTCAGCTAAAATAGTTCTTGTCTACTCTCCAGTTAGTGAATACCCCTCCCCATCCCTCCCTCTCCACTCTTGTAACCATCTCTGTTTTAACTATTTCTCAAGTTCTTATAATAGTGGTCTCATACAATATTTGTCCTTTTCCATCTGACTTTTCTAATTTCAGTCAGCATAATGCCTTCCAGATTCCTCCATGTTATGAAATGTTTCGGATTCATCACTGTTCTTTATCAATGCATAGTATTCCATTGTGTGAATATACCATAATTTATTCATCCATTCATCCATTGATGGGCACCTTGCTGGTTTCCATCTTTTTGCTATTGTAAACAGTGCTGCAATGAACATGGGTGTGCATATATCTGTTTATGTAAAGGCTCTTATTTTTCTAGGATATATTCCAAGGAGTGAGATTGCTGGATCATATGGTAGTTCTAGTTCTAGCTTTTTAAGGAAGCGCCAAATTGATTTCCAAAGTGGTTGTATCATTTTACATTCCCACCAGCAGTGTGTAAGTGTTCCAGTCTCTCCACACCTCTCCAACATTTATTATTTTGTGTTTTTTGGATTAATGCCAGCCTTGTTGGAGTGAGACAAAATATCATTGTAGTTTTGGTTTGCATTTCTCTAATGGCTAATGATTGTGAGCATTTCCTCATGTATCTATTAGCTACCTGAATGTCTTCTTTGGTGACATGTCTGTTCATATCCTTTGCCCATTTTTTAATTGGGTTATTTGTCTTTTTGTAGTTGAATTTTTGCAGTATCACGTAGATTTTAGAGATCAGATGCTGATTGGAAATGTCATAGCTAAAAACTTTTTCCCAGTCCGTAGGTATTTTTTTACTCTTTTGGTGAAGTCTTTGGATGAGCATAGGTGTTTGATTTTTAGGAGCTCCCAGTTATCTAGTTTCTCTTCTGGTGTTTGTGCATTGTTGGTAATGTTTTGTATACTGTTTATGCCATGTGTTAGGGCTCCTAACATTGTCCTTTTTTTTTCTTCCATAATCTTTATCACTTTAGATTTTATATTTAGGTCTTTGATCCATTTTGAGTTTGTTTTTGTGCATGGTGTGAAGTATGGGTCTTGTTTCATTTTTTTGCAGATGGATATCCAGTTATGCCAGCACCATTTGTTAAAAAGACTGTCTTTTCCTCATTTAACTGACTTTGGGCCTTTGTCAAATATCAGTTGCTCATATGTGGATGGATTTACGTCTGGATTCTCAATTCTGTTCCATTGGTTTAAGTATCTGTTGTTGTACCAGTACAAGGCTGTTTTGACTACTGTGGCAGTATAATAGCTTCTGAAATGAGATAAAGTGAGGCCTCCCACTTTGTTCTTTTTCAGTAATGCTTTCTTGTCTGGGACCTCTTTTCCTTCCATATGAAATTGGTGATTTGTTTCTCCAATTCATTAAAAAATGTCACTGGAATTTAGATTGGAATTGCATTGTATCTATAGATCGCTTTTGGTAGAATAGATATTTTTACAACGTTAAGCCTTCCTATCCATGAGCAAGGTATGCTTTTCCATTTATGTAGGTCTCTTTTGGTTACTTGCAGTAGTGTCTTGTACATTTCTTTGTATAGGCCTTTTACATCTCTGGTAAGATTTATTCCTAAGTATTTTATCTTCTTGGGGGCTACTGTAAATGGCATTGATTTGGTGATTTCCTCTTCTTTTTCTTGGCATAGAGGAATCTGATTTTTGTATGTTTATCTTGTATCCTGACACTCTGCTGAACTCTTCTATTAGTTTCAGTAGTTTTCTTGAGGATTCTTTAGGGTTTTCTGTGTATAAAATCATGTCATCTGCAAATAGAGATACTTTTACTTCTTCCTTTCCAATCTGGATGTCCTTTATTTCTTTATCTAGCCTAATTGCTCTGGCTAGGACCTCCAGCACAATATTGAATAAGAGTGGTGATAAAAGGCGTCCTTGCCTGGTTCCTGATCTCAAGGGAAAAGGTTTCAGACTCTCACCATTTAGGATGATGTTGGCTTTGTATAAATGCCCTTTATTACGTTGAGGAATTTTCCTTCTATTCCTATTTTGCTGAGAGTTTTTTTGTCATGAATGGGTGTTGAATTTTGTCACATGCCTTTTTCTGCATCAATTGATAAAATCATGTGGTTCTTGTGTTTTATTTATATGATGGATTACATTGCTTGTGTTTCTAATGTTGAATCAACCCTGCATACCTGGTATGAAAACTTTTGGCCATGGCGAACTATTTTTTTGATATGTTGTTGAATTCTTTTGGCTAGAATTTTGTTGATGATTTTTGCATTGAAGTTCATGAGGGATACAGGTTTGTAATTTTCTTTTTTTTGTAGTGTCTTTACCTGGTTTTGGTATCAGCAATATACTGGCTTCAAAAATGAGTTTGGTAGAACTCTGCAGTGAAGCCATCTGGGCCAGTGCTTTTTTTTGTTGGGAGTTTTTTGGATTACCTTTTTAATCTCTTCTTCTGTTATGGGTCTATTTAGTTGTTCTTCCTCTGTTTGTGTTAGATTAGGTAGGTAGTGTGTTTCTAGGAATTCATCCATTTCTTCTAGGTTTTCAAATTTGTTAGAGTACAGTTTTTTGTAGTAATCTGATATGATTCTTTTAATTTCAGTTGGGTCTGTTGTAATATCACCCATCTCATTTCTTATTCGGGTTATTTGCTTCCTCTTCTGTTTTTCTTTTATCAGTTTGGCCAGAGGTTTATCAATTTTGTTAATTTTTTCAAAGAACCAGCTTTTGGTCTTGTTAGCTCTTTCAGTTGTTTTTCTGTTTCCTATTTCATTTACTTCTGGTCTAATTTTTATACTTCCTGTCTTCTAGTGCCTGAAGCTTTCTTTTGTTGCTCTCTTTCTACTTGTTCAAGTTGTAGGGATAATTCTTTGATTTTGGCCCTTTCTTCTTTTTTGGATGTGTGCATTTATTGATATAAATTGACTATTGAGCACTGCTTTCACTGTATCCCAAAGGTTCTGATAGGAAGTGTTTTCATTCTCATTGGATTCTATGAAATCCTTAATATCTTCTATAACCCAGTCTTTTAAGAGCAGGCTATTGTTCAGTTTCCAAGTATTTGATTTCTTTTCCCTGCTTTTTCTGTTGTTGATTTCTACTTTTATGGCCTATGGTCAGAGAAAATGCTTTGTAATATTTCAGTGTTTTGGATTCTGCTAAGGGTTGCTTTATGACCTAATATGTGGTCTATTCTAGAGACTGTTCCATGTTCACTAGAAAAGAAATTATACTTGGCTGCTGTTGGGTGGAGTGTCCTGTATATATCTATTGTCTGTAAGGTTGAGTTGGTTGATTGTAGCATTTAGATCTTCCGTGTCTTTCCTGAGTTTCTTTCTCGATGTCCTGTCCTTCACTGAAAGTGGTGTGTTGAAGTCTTCTGCTATAATTGTGGAGCTGTCTATCTCACTTTTCAGTGCTGTTAGAGTTTGTTTTATGTATCTTGCTGCCCTGTCATTGGGTGCATAAATATTTAATATGGTTATATCCTCCTGGTATATTGTCCTTTTAATCAATATATAGTGTCCTTCCTTATTCTTTGTGGTGGAATTAAGTTTAACGCCTATTTTGTCAGAAATTAATACTGCCACTCCTGCTCTTTTTTTGATTGTTGTTTGCTTGATATATTTTTTTCCATCCTTTGAGTTTTATTTTATTTGTGTCTCTAAGTCTAAGGTGTGTCTCTTGTAGGCAGCATATAGACGGATCGTGTTTTTTTAATCCATTCTGCCACTCTCTGTCTCTTAATTGGTGCATTTATTCCATTAACATTCAGCTTAATTATGGATAGGTATGAGTTCAGTGCTATCATTTTGATGTCTTTTTTCGTGTGTTGTTAACAATTTCTTTTTCCCACTTAATTTTTTGTGCTGAGGAGTTTGTCTTTATATATTGTCTTTTCCTTTTATTCGTTGTTGCTGTTTTGTTTCTTTTAAGTTTCTATTTTTTTCTTGTATTTTATTTTGATGAGTAGGAGAGTTAGTCCCCTGGTTACCTTAATTTTTACCCCTATTCTTCTAAGTTTAAACCTAACTTTTATTTCTTTATATTGCCTTGTCTTCCTTTCAGTGTGAAAGATCTATGATTACATTTGTTAGTCCCTCTTTAATATTTTAATGTTGCCTTATTTACTTAATGACACCGCTGTTTCACCATTTTGAGCATTTTTTTTTTTTTTTAATCTTTATTTATTTTCATGATTTCTCTGTCTGGGTTAACATCTGATTGCTCTTTCCGTGTTCTAGTTTTGGGTTGATACCTGATATTATTGATTTTCTAATCAAAGAACTCCCGTTAGTATTTCTTGTAATTTTGGTTTGGTTTATCTAAACTTCTGTTTATCTGGAAATGTCCTAATTTCATCTTCGTATTTGAGAGACAGTTTTGCTGGATATATGATTCTTGGCAGTTGATTTTTTTTCCTTCCAAACTTCATATATGTCATCCCGTTGCCTTCTTGTCTGCATGGTTTCTGCCGAGTAGTCTGGGCTTATTCTTATTGACTGTATTTTGTGGGTGACTTTTTGTTTATCCCTAGCTGCTCTTACAATTCTCTCTATCTTTGGTTTTGGCAAGTTTGACTATAATATGTCTTGGTGAATTTCTTTAAAGATCTACCTTATGTGGAGTTCGGTGAGCATCTTGGATTGATATCTTCTTATCTTCCATGATATCAAGGAAGTTTTCTGCCAACAAATCTTCAATAATTCTCTCTGTATTTCCTGTTATCCCTCTCTGTTCTGGTACTCCTGTCACTTGTACGTTTTTTTCTCTTGATAGAGTCCCACATGATTCTTAGGATTTCTTCATTTTTTTAAGTTCTTTTATCTGATTTTTCTTCAAATATATTGGTGCCAAGTGCTTTATCTTCAATCTTACCAATTCTGCCTCCAACTTGCTCAATTCTCCCCCTCTAACTTTCTATTTAGTTTTCTGATTCTATAATTTTATTGTTAATCTTTTGAATTTCTGATTGGTGCCTCTCTATGGATTCTTGCAGTTTATTAAATTTTTCATTATGTTCTTGAGTAACCTTTTTAATTTCTTCAACTGTTTTATTGGTATGTTTTTTGGCTTGTTCTGAGTATTGCCTGATCTCCTTCCTCATGTCTTGAAGAGTTCTGTATATTAATATTTTGAATTTTGCATCCGGTAATTCCAGGAAGGAAGCTTCACCAGGAAGATCCTTTTATTCTCTGTTTTGAGAGCTTGTTGAAGCAACCATGGTCTGTTTCTTTACGTGGTTTGATATTGACTGTTGTCTCCGAGCCACCTATGAGTTATTAGTTTGTTTTATGTTTGCTTACTGTATCCTAGTTTCTCGCTTTGTTTTGTTTTGATATGCCCAAATGGGTTTCTTGAGTGAGCTAGCTTGATTATTTTCACCTTTCGGGCTCTGATGTCATGTCACTAGATGGCTAGAGCTGTTATCAGGTATATGAGCTTATGAGTCCATTCACTTTTCTTGTGTGGTTTCAGCTCAGGTGTCCAGGTAGTTGGTCATCAAGTGTGTGGTACAGGTTCTTTCCTACAGTCTTAGAGGGACAGGGGTATTTGGTGTAGGTACCAGTATCTGGTTGCAGCAGAGGGTCACACTCTGAACAAGGCAGGGGGCTGAGAACTGTCCCCCAAGTGTCTCTGAGGAAAGTGTGTTCCTCTTCCCTAGAGTGTGCGGGTGGGTAGGTTCTACAGATGGACCATGGGCACCCAATGCTTTTGGCTGTAAGGACTGGGAGGTACCAGCTATACTTGGACCCTTGTGTGGGGGCTGGGTGACCTGAGAGGAGCCACTAGTCCTTAGGACCCCTGATGTGGGTAGGTGAGGACCCTGTTTAATAGGCAAAGCCATGTCAAATATCAAACACCCATGTCTCCACTGCACAGGTTAAATAGCCACAGTCTGCCAGCAAGGGCCTATTCTCCTGAAATAGGTCCACACAGGTCCATGTAGGGGGAAATGTTATTCAAAGTCCATGGACCATTCATACCTGGACAGGAGCTGCTTCTGTCCTGAGCTCCCCAGATTAGTGGAGCTGGAAAATTACCTTTTCCCCCTGTTGTGAATTCATTTCTTCTGCAAGTCTGGAAGCATGGCTCAGGGTGCTAAAATGGGCCTATCCCAGGCCCAAGGAAATCACCAGCCACTGAAGCCAGACTGGGGGTGGGGGCGCAGTAAAATATACACAAGTACTTAGCTTTTGATGAGAGTGCTATTCTTCTCTGGTTCTGGAGCTGTGAGTAGGCTGTGTGGCTCGCTGCTTCTCCCTGAGAAAACTGCAGCTGAACGCTACCACCAGCCTGCCACACCTGCTTCTGGGATTGGTGCCTGAGGGATCTCAGCGATTCAGGTCTGGCAACTCCTATCTGCTTCTGGACGGTCTCACTCTCCCTCTGCCACTTAGTCTGTTTTCTAACTTTGCCTTTGATGTTTAGGGCTCCTAGCTTGTCATAAATAAAATTGTTTCACTTGATTTTTTGGGTCTTTGTTTTAAGAGGGGTCGCCGGAAGCATCTGGCTATTCTGTCATCTTGGCCTTGCATCCAGACTGTCTTTTATATTTACTTATGTAGTTGCTTTGACCAGCGCTCTTCATTTTTGCATGTGGAGTCTAGCAACTGACTAGTGTCCTGTCATTTCAGCCTGAAAAATTATCTTTACTATATCTTGTAGGGCAGTTTGTTAGTGATGAGTCCAGTAAATTTTATCTTAATCTTTCTTTCATTTTTGAAGGATAATTTTGCTGGATATGGAATTCTTGGTTGAGTCTTTTTCTTTCAGCCCTATGAATATGTGATCCCACTTCCTTCTAGCATTTATGGTTTCCAGTGAGAAACAGGCAGCTAATCTTATTGATTAGCACTTGTACGCACTGAATTACTTCTCTCTTGCTGCTTTCGATATTCTGTCTTTGTCTCACTTTTAACAGCTTGGCTATGACTTGTCTAGGTGTGGTGGTGTAGTGGTTAAGTGCTACGGCTGCTAACCAAAGGATCAGAATTTTGAATCCAGCACTCCTTGGAAATTCTATGGGCCAGTTCTACTCTGTTCTATATGGTCACTATGAGTCGGAATTGACTTGATGGTAATAGGGTTGTCTAGGTGTAAATCCCTGAGTTTATTCTACTTTATTGAGTTTCTTTGATATGCAATTACTGTTTTCATCAAATTTGGGAAGGTTTTGGCCATTATTTCTT
Source organism: Loxodonta africana (assembly GCF_030014295.1). Classification (NCBI taxonomy): domain Eukaryota; kingdom Metazoa; phylum Chordata; class Mammalia; order Proboscidea; family Elephantidae; genus Loxodonta; species Loxodonta africana. The sequence goes on from NC_087347.1 coordinate 118,296,057, forward strand.
CAAATACTCTTGCTTTCTCTCTCCTCTGCTTCTGGGACTTCCACTATGTGCATGCTGGTACACTGCCTAGTGTCCCACAGCTCTCTGAGCACTGTTCATTTTTATTAATTATTTGTCTCTCTTCCTCAGAATGGATAATCTCAACTGATATATCTTTACATCCACTGGTTCTTTCTTCTGCCTGCTCAAATTTGCTGTTGAGCCCCTCCAACCTGTGGCGAATTTTTTATTTCAGTTATTGGAATTTGCAGCTCCAAAATTTTTATTAATTAATTTATTTTAATAATTTATATCTCTATCTGGTGAGATATCATTCTCATACTTTCCTTTAGTTATTTAGACATGGTTTCCTTTAGTTCTTTGAACATGTTTAAAATGGATGATTTTAAGTCTTTGTCTATTAAGTCAAATGTCCGGGTTTTTCTCAGAGGCAGTTTCTATTGACTACTTTTTTTCCCCTTATGTATGAGCCGTACTTTCTTGTGCTTTGCATGTTTCATAACTTTTTGTTGAAAACTGAACTTTTTCAACTTTAGGTGAAAGTTTACAGAGCAAATTTGTTTCCCATTTGATTGTTTGTATACAAAGTGTTTCATGACCTGGGTTTCATTCCCCACAATGTGTCAGCACTTTCCTCATTTCTGCCCTGGTTTCCCTGTTATCTTTCATCCTGATTATCTGATTATCTACCCCTTCTTGCCTTCTCATGTTATAACTGATTGTTCTGAGTACCTTCCTCTCAGATGTTGAAAACTGGACATTTAAAATAACATAATGTGGCAGGTAACTCTGGAAATCATATCCTCTACCTGCCTCAGAGCTTGTTTCTGTAGCTGTTTGTTGTTGGTGTTTAGTTACAATTCTGTAATGTTTGTATTTTTTTTTGTGTGTGTGTGTATGTGTGTGTGTGACCACTAAAGTCTCTGCTTGGTTACCTTAGTGGTCAACTAACGACTGGACAGAGATATTCTTAAATTCCTGGAACCAATAAATCTCCCAGTTTTTGTTGAGGGGATCTTTGTGGATGTTGGGGGCATACCTCTAACATATAACCAGGCAGTTTACAACTCTACCTTAGCTTTCACCTTCTGCTGGCACAGAGCCTGAAGGTCAACCAGAGATGAGAGTTTAGGTTCTTCTCAGATCTTTGCTGAGCATGCACACAGCCCTGGGGAAGCGAGCACAGCCCTGTACATGCATGTGGCCTTCTAGATTCCCAGAAATACATCAGAGGTTTTCAAAGCTACCTGCAGAGATCTCATTCCCCAGATTTTCCTTTTAAGCTGTTGGTCACCCTGTTGTTTGCCTAACTCTTATCCACTGTCTCAGGCAATCACAAAGTTAGACAATTTCTAGTAATTTTTTTTTTTTTTTGACAAATGCCCCTGGAGAAAAGGCTGTTCATACTGAACAAGGTGAGAGTCAGGTCAAATAAAGACAACCTTGCAATTGGGGGCTTCCAGAGAAAAATCAGACAGGTCAAATAGTGATAATACTCTGAAATGAGGCTCCATAGGAGCTCCAACACTGTTTTGCCTCTCTAGTGGCCACCATATTACTGATTTTCGCACGGTTACTGGCTTTTGATATTCAAGGCTACCATGGAGCTGGGTGGGGGAAATGGGAAAGGATAAGTTAAAATGCTTCAAAACTCATTGATCTTACCAAGATTCAGCTATTTTTCTTGGAAAACTTCTTCTTGGATTGCTCCAAGCCTTTGCTTAACTTCCAGAATTATGGAAGAGTATATTCTGATAATGTGGTGTGATTGATCACTTTTGTGTGGCCTTTTTAGCCATGGTCTTGTAACTCCCACCCAGGTAATTGGGTGAGACTGTGCAGACAGGGTAATTGCAGGAAAGAGAGAATTCCACTACCACCAAGGAAGAACAGCCAGGAACCAGCATGTCCTTTGGACCCGGGATCCCTGTGCTGAGAAGCTCCTGGAAGCAGGAAACTGAGAGAAAGAGTGCGAGCTATGACTCTGAAGATGCTGAGAAGCAGTGATGGGAAAGTCCCGGCAGCAGGAGACGGCACTGTGGGATTCCCAGTCCATAGAGAGAGAAAGCTGAGTGCCTTAGGGCAGAGGCCTAGGGCCAGGGAGAGGCGTACATGTGAGCACAGCCGAGAAGAGGCTCTCCTGATGGAAGAACTTCATCCCTGAAAGTTCCTGAGCCTGAATTGTAACCTGCTACTTCCCTAACAAACTCTATAATCGTGAGTATGGTCTGTGAGTTCTGTGTGGCCATCGCAATAAATTATCTAACCCAGCAGAGAAGCAGAGAGTGCTGTGAGACAGACAGTTGGTGTCAGAGTTGGTAAAGACGGCAGAGAGAGGAGGCATAGCTGACCTCCTCCTCATAGGAGTCAGCCTTGGAGTTAAAGGAGGCCAGACACGGCTCTCGTGCCATTTTTACAGATAATTTTGCTTTTATGGAGGAGAGACTTTTCAGAGGGTCTTAGTTTGCCATTTTTATTGCCATTACCCCTATTATTTTTATTTTACACATAAGGAAACTAATTCACAAAGTGGGTAAGAATGAAGTAACTTGACCAAGTTAACCCAGGTAAGGACAGGAATTGAGACTCGTCAGAATGAATCCAGAGTCTGAAGTCTTAACCACTGTTAACCTGCCTTCATGTGCGTGAATGTACATAGTTCCACTGTCTCCAATCCTGCCAGATATCTCACCCACACCCCTCTTCAGATGCCCGTAAAGTCTTCGCCATCAGTATTTTGGATTGAAGTGTCTTTAATTCCTATTGTCATCATGATTGGGTCATTAAGATTAGGTTCAGTTATGTACATTTAATATATTAGAAAATGTGCTCTTAGCAAAACAAATATACATTTTAATTACTAAGAATAGATCAGACCTTTTGAAGAGGGTTAAAGTAAACAGACTATTAACATTTTCAATACATTATTTATTTTCTCATAAATAGAGTAGAATAATCTACAAGACACCCTTCACCTTGCTCCTGTCCATGTATCACTCTTACCTCCCTGGTCCCTTCTTTTGTGTTAGCACCAATAGCAGAGGAAAATTTTTAGTGTCCAGGACTCAATGTAGTGTGTGACAAATAGGTGGTCTACCAGTAATTGATGCAAAGAGATGGCCAGGAGTACCTTTGACACTTAGCCACATTGTGCCACAAATTTTATATATGTGTGTGTGTGTGTGTTCTACCAAATTGTCTGCTTCTCAGTTAATATCCTCTTCCCTTTCTTCCTGTTCCTCCCCATGGAGTTAACTCTGAAACATACAGGTTCACACCCGAGCCAGGAGAAACTGGCAGAGCTTTGGGAGGGAAAGGGGCCACTATCAATAATTAAGGAGGGACGGCAGAGGAAAGCCAGGACTGGCTGAGGAAAACCAAGACATACAATCACCTTACTTATAAAAGAAGATAACAATATGCTTTTAAATACCTGTTTTGTGTTTTGATTTGAACACCAAATAGCATGAATACATAGCATACGTTTCATTATCTCAGGCCCTAGCATCTGATGAAATGTGAGTCTGGAATTACATTCTGGCCCGTATTATTCTCAGAAGAATTTCCAGGAGGGTTTCAGTGTACTCCCTCACAAAAAGCTCTAGTTGTGTGTTTTTCAAGCAATGTGCCCTATTGATTTGGAGTCTCAATACTCAGGCACTTATTTCCTGAGCTCTGTTTTTGTGGAAATGTCCTGGCTTGGCTTAAGGTTCTTGTGTGAGCAGGTCTGCATGAAAGCAAGAGCTATTCTGGACTAGAACGCAAGCTAGGATTTTAAACTCTTGTAGGCAAATAGAAATTTGGCCTTGTGCATGTCTGTAGTATAAAACTGATGGCTCTCATTTAACCCTCAGATAGGTTACAAACTAACAAACCCATTGTCATCAAGTCAGTTCCAACTCATAACAGTAACCCAATAGTGCAGAGTAGAACTGCCCCATAGAGCTTCCAAGGAGCTGCTGGTGGATCCGAACTGACAACCTTTTGGTTAGCAGCCGATCTCTTAACCACTGTGCCACCAGGGTTCCAGATAGATCACAAGCAGAATCTAATTTATGAATACGAGGAATTACAAATATTCATTAGAAAGGCGGCTGCTTGGAACTGGAGTTTATTTCCTTAAAAACCACTGTTGGTTAGGTTCTCAGGTTTGCCCACAGAGCCCTTTAAAGCCCCAGATATGCTGTTTTACTGACCCCACAGAGCTCTGCTAGCTTGGACAACGTTTTCCTGGGAAAATATTAGCAAGGATTTCTTCTAGCTCCAGGTTGCTGATGATAAGTCTTCTGGCTTGGGGTGGGGATTTTAGGAGGGCCAGGGCAGGGGAATGACACTTTATCGATTTTCTATTGCTGGTGTAAAAAATTACCACAAACTTAGTGGCTTTAAACAACACAAATTTACTATATCATGGTTCTGGAGGTCAGAGTTCTAAATGGATCTTCCTGGGCTAAAATCAGGATGTTAGCAGGGCTGCATTCCTTCTGGAGGCACTAGGGGAGTGTCTCTTTCCTTAACTTTTTCAGCTTCTAGCAGCTGCTTGCATCCAGTGCCCCTTGGTCCATGCTGTCCATCTTCAAAACCAGCAATAGCAGCTCGAGTCCTTCTCATGCTCCTGTTTCTCTGGCTCTCTCTTCTGCCTCCCTCTTCCACTTCTAAAGACCTTTATGATTACATTGAATTTAAGTGGATAATCCAGGATAAGCTCTCATCTCAAGTTCTGCTGATCAGTGATCTTAATTCCATCTGTCACCTTAATTCCCATTTGCAGTGTAACGTAACATATTCACAGGTTCCAGGGGTTAGGACATGGAAATTTTGGGGGACATCATTCTCCCTACTACGGGTACCTGGGAGTAAGGGATCCTCTCTGACTATCACATTCAATGAGTTGCTAAATTTTATTGAGGCTGTTTTAGAACCATCCCTATCTTTCACATCTCCCTGACTGCTATGCTCATTGCCTCTTACCCAATGCAATAATTTCCCAGTCAATCAATAACTAACTACGCGAGTCACAGAGAAAAAAAAAAAAAATCAGTCCTCCAGCTTTTAGAAAGAGTAAAAATTATGTGCACTGAGGTGACCTGGGAAGGCCTCTTGGAGGGTTGGCCATAAGAAAGAATGATAAATGTGCAGGAGAGTTTTCTGGAGGGGATATCTCAGGATAAAAGGCAAAGATTTGAAATTGTCAGGAATGGTTAGGAATAGGCGTGGTTAGAAGAGAGAGAGAGTTGTGTAGGGGAAATAAGTGGTGTAAAGTAAGGAGATAATTCTGGAAGCTGTTAAGTTCCAGCCTGTTTTGGACCGATGTTTGCATTTGCTGGTACACGAGAGAAACCTGTTGGCCTTTGAGAGAGCATGGGTTTGCGCTGTGTTCTGGCCAGCGTGATCCTGCCTGTGAGGGCAAACTTTGAGGCCCTGACGGTGCTCTGTTCTGTTCGTTAGATGTGGAATGGAAAAGTGCTGTGAATCTTTAGTTTCACAGAAAGCATGATAACATAAGCCATACTAAGCCCTATCCCGTTTGCGGGATCTCGTTCAAAGAAATTCCAGTCTAAAATTCTAATAATACTAGAAAAGCAATTCATATCTTTATTTCACCAAAGAGGGATTACCTTCATTTCATAGAGGCAAATTTTCAAAAGTCTTTCTCCCTATCTCTCTCAGCCTCCCATAAAATGACTGGTTTCTCCCCACTTCATCCCAGACTCAAATGATTGTTTTCACTAAGCAGGATGAATGGACTTCCTTGCTTCCTGGTCTTTCTCACTCTATTTCCATTTTTCCCACTAGTATGTCTTGGTAATGCAAATGGTTAATGTATTTGGCTCCTAACCAAAAAGTTGGAGGTTTGAGTCACCCACAGATGCCTCAGAAGAAAGGCCTGGCAATCTACTTGGGAAAAACTAGTCACTGAAAACCTCATGAAGCACAGTTCTGTTCTGAACCACAGGGGGCCACCACGATTTGGAGCTGGCTCAAGGGCAGCTGGTATGGGTATTGGCATCTCTCTTTATTTGTGGTGAAAACTCAGCTAGACTTTGGCTTCTTGAGCCAGGAAAACAAAAGCAGGTTCTCCTTGGAGGGTGGGACAGGGTCAGGCTGCTGACACTCACACATTACTGTTTTCCCTGCCACATTGTGTTATTTCAACCAAGGAAGAGAGTAGGGGCGAAGGCTGGCCGGGTGAAGGCTGGCCGGGTGCCGCAGGGTCACTGCCAGGGCTGTCCCCAGGCGGCTGTTGCCTTCTTGAGGCTAATGGAATCAGTCTTGTGAAGCATGGAGGCTCCAGAGGAGGGAAACAGGAGCCCCACTGACATGGCTGCGGGAAGAGTCAGAACCTTGCTGGGGTTTCATTTAAATGGATGCATCTCACAAATATTGGATTTCAGCTTGCTCAGGAAACAATTAAACTCCAACCCTGGTTGTGCATATTAAATTATAGCAGTGGTGAGGCAAATGAAGAGGTGCTTAGCAGAATTTAAGTAAAGAATTAATAGAACAGAAATTGGGAGCGTGAAATGAGTGTTGCATCGATCTAATCTAATGGCGAATTACCCACAGCACCAAAATAGATACAGTCGTCATAGCACTTATCTGCCCTGTAGCACCTGATGGCTGAAGGGCTTAAAGAACTTTGAAAATTACCCTCTAAAGTAATTAAATCTTTGCCTGGAAGTAGGCAGGAGGAGGGAGAAGCCATCTGTAAAAGAAAAGGCGAAGATGCTTTCTCTGTCCCTTTGTAATGCCAGCCAGGCGGGTTTCCCTGTCTGCCCTGCATTACATTGTTTTGAAGCCGACCATCGACCGGCAAAAATGAACTGTTTTTTTCTGGAACCACTGAAACTTTCACCTCATCCATGGAATCTTTCCCGTCAACGTTTCTAGAAATGATTGTCTCTTCTGACCTACTGAAATGCGTGTAACCAGTTGCTGTCTTGCTGACACTGACTCGCGGCGACCCCGTGTGTGTCAGAGTAGAACTGTGCTCCACAGGGTTGCCAGTGGCTGATTTTTCAGTGATAGATCACCAGGCCCCTCTTCTGAGGCACCTCTGGGTGGACTCGAATCTGTAACCTTTCAGTTAACAACCAAGTGTCTTGACAATTTGCACTACCGAGAGACTCTGAAAACACTTGTACAAGGAAGTACATACTAAATACTTTGTGTTATTAATGGCCTTAGTTCCCTGATCAGGTTCTAGTCTTTTTGGGAATATAGGCCATGTTTTACACATCTTTTTTGTTTTGCCACAGCATCTAGTTGGTACTGGGATTTAGGAGGCAGGGGAGGATATTAAAAATACTGGACAACTGACAACAACTGATATGACTGAGTGCTGACACCAGGACAGCCACACCACTGTGAACCCATTGAGTGTCAGACCTGTGGCGGAAGAGAATTAGTTACTAACTCACAGGGGCTGATGACCCAGTAAGCAAGGCAAGTAGGGTTTACTTGTGCTTTCTTACGGATCTGTAGTCATCGATTTCACATGGATTTCTTGGTCACTCTAAAAAAAAATAGATTCGTAAGTAAGCACAAGTGAGCCCATGCTTACCTTACTTACTTGGTCATCTGCCCCGTCAGGGATTGTAAACTTGAAAAGAGGCTTTGATTCTGTAGGAAGGTGTTGTGGGAGAGAGACAGATGCCAGCCACACCCAGAAGCAGAATCTTTGATGTGGTGAAAAGATGTGAGAAATTGTTCACTACTGATGATCTGGTAAGCAAAGTAAGCACCGTGCTTACCTCCTTGCCTATTAGATAAACCACCCCTGTTAACTCATAGGATGGACCCAAACAACATGACCAGTTTCTTCTTCTGGGACAGAGAGCAACAATATAATTAATATGATTGGAAAGTGGCATTTTTATTTTATGTTTTATAAGGAAACAAACATTTTAGACTAACTTTAAGAAAAGGTACCGAGGCTTGAAAATTCCATTTAGAAATTACATGTAATAACAATATGATGACATTAATAATGGCAACGCGACACATATTTGTGGTCCTTTGTAGATTTTTAAAAGCATGTTCCCATCCGTGATCTCATTTTGTTTTCTTTGACAACTCTGTGAGATCCGCAGGGCAGGTATTGGTATCCCCGTGTTGTGTATAAGGAAGCTGACCCTCGCAAAGATTAGGGTGTGCACCTTGTGCTATAAACACACACACACATGCCCACACATGCTCACACAGATCTAGAAAAGAAGAGATAACCTGTGCTCAGGAAGCTTGGAGTCCAGACAGCTGGAAGACTACACGCACTTCTAGGGTTGCTTGAGAATATTTACTGTGCAGCAATTTGAACGTTTCCAGGGTGCACAGAAACATTGGGCTTCATCTCAGGTGGACGAGCTTCTTAGCAGAGGTGTATTTAGAACAGAATTTTGAGAAACTAAAAGGGTGAAGCTATTTCAGAGCTTTGGTTGTATTCATTTGTAATGTCCCTGGGTGGTGCAAATGTTTAACATGCTCAGCTGCTAACTGGAAGTTTGAGGGTTTGAATCCACCCCGAGGCGCTTCGGAAGAAAGGCCTTGCGAACTACTTCTGAAAAATCTTCCACTGGAAACCCTATGGAGCACAGTTCTGTTCTGGCGTACCCAGGGTCACCATGAATCAGAACTGACTTGAAGGCATCGGTCTTTTTAAATTTTATTTATACCAATATAAATGGTTGTAACTCAGTCTAGTACAGGGTATTGTATTTTGGGATCCAATCATGGGCTTTCAGAAGGGTAACTGGATACCCTGAAATTGTATGCAACCTTTTATGTGTACGTGTGGATGTGAGCTTATCTCGGGAGTGCATCCACAATTTTCACCGGATTCTCAAGAAATTGTTATGCAAATAGTTCAGTAATCATTGTTCCAGGAAGTCTCAATTATTTACCTGAAATAAAGAAAGAAAATGACATAAGCTATGGTTTAAGGAGCCCTGGTAGAGCAGCGATTAAGCGCTCAGCTGCTAACCGAAAGAAAGGTCAGTGGTTCGAACCTGCCAGCTGCTCCATGGCAGAGAGATGTGGCAATCTGCTTCTGTAAAGATTACAGCCTTGGAAACTGTATGAGACAGTTCTACTCTGTCATGGAGGGTTTCTATAGCAGCAAGGATGGCGAGACTTTGTCTCACTGACTTTGGACATGTTATCAGGAGGGCCTAATCCCTCGAGAAGGACTTCATGCTTGGTAAAGCTAAGGGTCAGTGAAAAAGAGGAAGGCCCTCGATGAGAAGGATTGACACAGTGGTGGCAACAGTGGACTCAAACGTAGCAACGACTGTGAGGATGGCGCAGGACAGCGTTGCGTTCTGTTGTACTTAAGGTCACTATGAGTCAGAACTGACTCCACGGCACCCAACAACAACAACAACAACAGGTTAAGTTTTAGGATTAACACCAATAATTTGAAAATTTATAATGATGTATCAGTTTAAGCATTTCATTAACCTATACTTCTGTCATGACTTAAGAATATATTTATTATCTTTTATTCCAAACCTGCTTTTCCATCTTGTTTTTCTGTTTCTCCTATTTTATGCCTCCCCAATCTCCTTTTCTCAGACCCCTAACTTCATAACCTCTTCCATCTCTAGAAGTTTTCCTCTTTATATTTTGGTATCCAAAGACCTGAGATAACCTGACTAGAGAAAAACCATATGGTTCTACCACCAACTTCCTCTTAGGTGAAATGCCATCACCCAGATCCTTTGATTCTCCCTAGCTGTCCCCGTCCACATTCTGCTCAGGAGAAGAATGGGCTGCACATATCTTTCTATTACCCAACTCATTAATTTTTTGATCAAGTATAACTGCTCCCAAATGATCATCTGGTTGGTGACAGTAACGTATTGATTAGCTTAGCTTTCAAGTGGGAATTAATAGAGGTTAACGGCCCACATTTGATTATGCCTTGTTAATAGATGAGACGATGGGGGGTTGTGGAAAAGAGTGGAAATCAGCTCTGCCACAGTGAGCCCTTAACATGTTACTTGACCTCTTCTTCCCTAAGTGGCGCCACCTGTAGAAGGTCCTTTCCCATCTGCCATTTTATGATTCTTCAGTAGGCAACGTAGGCAGACAGGCCATTGTTTTGGAGAGACGTTCATCAAATCAGAGACATTTTAGAGTTTCCCAAACGCTTGCCTTATCTATTGCTTAATCAGTGGTTTGCATGAAATCATGGTGCTTATCGAAGTGGAGGGCATCATTTTTACAGCTTCCGTTAAAGAGTGAAGCCAGGCCATGGCTGGGCAGGCTCAGTAAATCATTCGTATATTTGTCAGTTTTCTTGCAGATTGTGTAATTATTGCGTTGTTTTATTTCTAACACTCATAGTGAGGATTAGAGCTGACGTTTGGTAATTGAAAGAGTGTTCTCCCTTTCATGGCATAGTTAGCAACAATTAAGAACTTTATTTCTCTCAGAAGGGTTTGCTTTTGGTAGCTGTCTGTGAGTTCCTGGGCTTTCACACAGTCATCACCTGGTGGGCTCTCAGGGAAATCTAAGACTACCAGCCAACAGCTGCAACAAGTTGAAACCGTTTAGGAAAAGAAACAGGTTGCAGTTTGTTCCTGAGAGTTTGCTTATTAAATTTCTGAAATGTTAAGAGACACATAACCTAAAGAATCTTAAATTTTAAATTGGTCGATTTTTTTTCTTCTTCAGGTCTGAGAGTAAAAGGAGCTATATGTCCTTGTCCTTCCATGTCCCTCACTGCTGTCCCCCTCCCCACCAGCACATTCGCACTTTTTGCTCTCACTCTGTGCTGGCCTGGTGCTGCTGGCCTGGTGCTGCTGGCCCATGCAACATCACAAGAACCCAAGGGGTTCCAAAACCCATTGTGGTCGAGTCGATTCTGACTCCTAGCGATCCTATAGAACAGAGTAGAACTGCCCTGTTGGGTTTCCAAGGATGTAATATTTTTGGAAGCAAACTCCACATCTTTCTCCTTCAGAGGGGCTGGTGGGTTCGAACTGCTGACTTTTTGGTTAGCAGTCAAGTGCTTAACCACTGTACCATCAGGGCTCCTTGACTCAAAGGGTATGTGGTATAATTATCTGCATTTTACAGGCCTGTGACCTGATCTGCTCCAAAAGAGAAGTCAGCCTTTCCGCTCTGCCACCCCGTTGCTTCATGCGTTCCCACTTGTTGAGGGTTTTCTTTTCTCCTTTTGGTTAAGGGATTTCTACCTATGATGGAGTCAGAGTTGATAATTTTTCCCAGTGCAACTTAATCTCAATCTCATCATACACACAAATGGGCACAGACCCAGTCCCTTTCGCACACACCCAGTCCCTTCCGCACACACATGCACACATATGCAAGCATAGATACAGACAGGCCCAATCCCTCACACACTCACACAGACACACATACACACATACACACAAACACACACAAGCACAGATACAGACAGGCCCAATCCCTCATACACACACACAAACACACATACACACACACACAGAGACATGCAAGCACAGATATAGATGTACATGAATGGGATTGCACACACACACACACACACACACAACTTATTGGAAGCAAAACTACCAGAGTCTCAAACAGTATGGCTTCTGAGTCTCCCATTTTCTCTGGCCCTGGACTGTGGCTCCTGGTGTGCTCCAGGCCATCCCCCCCATCCCTGCTTCCCTTTTTTTTTTTTTTTTATAAGAGACTCTTGAGCATCGCATCCTGCTTCCTGCATCTTCTGCCTCCTGCTGGGACAGGCTGAAGCTGAGCAGTCAAGACCACAGACAGGCTCTGCGTGCCTGCACATGGGAGTCTGTAGGCAGATAGAGGACTGGGGATTAGGGGTGAGGCTGGCCTGGGGCTTCCTCACGGGGCCATGAGCTGGGCTGACAGCAGAACATAAAATCTACTCAGAAACTCTAGGTTATAGGAAGGGGATCCTTGGCTGTTCCTTCTACTACTGTCCTGCCCCAGAGATCCTTCATATTGACTCAGCAATCATGACAGAGGATTCATAATAGTGTGATTTTAGAGACAAATGATTTTCCCACTGGATGGTGGATGCCAGAAATTCCTATTGAAATGAACCAAGCCTGGTGTCTTCATCCCAGGTTTGAAGGTAAGGGTTAGGGTGAGAAGGCCCTGGGAGAGTGAGCAGAGTGGCTTTCACCTTGGTGTGGCCTCGAAGCAATGGGCTGGGAGTAGAGAATGGTGCTCACCTCCTGCTTTGCTGCCTGCCCACTTGGTGGTCTTGGCCAAGCCACCACCTCTCTCTCTGTCTCAATTTTCCCATTTGTAAAAATAAACTGTTTAAAAACAAATAAGGGGTAGGATTAGAAGAACTTCAAAGCCCTTCCAGAACCAGCTTCTGAAAAGAGAGCCAAGCGAAGTAGGAAACTTGGCCCTAAAGTTGGTCCTGCTGCCTTTAATTGGTCAGTCAATGCTTTGGGGATATTAGCTTGTGTGAAGCTGTGCGTGTTCCCATTGTGTGGGGGATGTTGTTGTTTTGGGGTGCTGTAGAGTCAATTCTGACTCATAGGGACCCCATGTGACAGAGTAGAACTATCCCATAGGGTTTTCTTGGCCGTAACCTTTACAGGAGCAGATCATCAGGTCTTTTTCCCTCTGAGCCACTGGATAAGTTTGAACCACCAACCTTCTGATGGACATGATTGCCAAAATGCCGACCTCTGAAGAGTGATGGGGCAGGGGATCTACAAAGGTAACAGAAAGTCAAGGAAAACAGCTGTTTCATAATGTCACCGAGAGTCTCCTCAGAGCATTAGGTTAGGCAACATAAGAATTGCACACATGTATGTCTCCTGCCTAGTGGGATGTTATAAGCTGTGTGATCCTCTGAAAGTTACTTAACCTCTCTGAACTTCAGATGGGATAAGGATTCCTACCTGGAAGACTGCATGAGTTAGTGCATGCAAAAGCATATAATAGGCATTTCCTGAGCAGTCTTATGGAGACACATCCCTTGCCCGGCACTTGGCCCCGGACCGTAGCAGATTCCATAAGGCAGAGAAGAACACGAACGGCTAATATTTAGCTCTGTTGGTGCTTGCAAAGCATTATGCTTTTAAATATCCCTGCTTGCAGGACGCTTTCTAAAGGTCAGCCCTTCAGCAGGCTATTAAGGAGCATGATTAAATCATCTGGCATTTTGAGGAAAAAAAAAAAAAAACAGATGAATTTAAACAGCATCGTCCCCCTTGATCGACATTTTTGATGGAATATTAAGGTGAGATGGTTGGAGTCACTTGCGTTATTCTCCAAAGGACCTAGGGCAGCTTGGGTGGCTTGTTCTTGACTGTGCTCAGCTATTAGCCTTGTTCCTGTCACTGTCAGTTATTAAAGAATCCATCATGTTTGCGACTCATAGGTGTGTGGGGAGGGCTTCACTTCCGCTTCCCGAGGAGGAGTGACAGGGGGCAGATAACTTCAGGAGGTGAGCCAATTGGATTGATTACCATCTGCCGATGGGGTGAGAGCTTTGGTCCTAATCATGCTGGCGGGACCACCCGGCTGTCGGATTCACTCAGCAAAGGCCCAGAGAGAACGCTCGGGGTTCTCATTCCATATGCTAGCCCTGAAGTCTAGCAGCATCTCTGAATTGAGGGGGCCTTCAGAAACGTGTACAGCATCAGTAATGATTAATAATAATAATAAAACAACCGTAAATGTCATTACCAAGATTCTGGATGATGTGTTTTGCTCTATAAGAGACACTCTGAAACCTATCTCTGTGTACTTATGTGTGTGGGTGTCTGGCATATGGAGTCTCTGGGTCATGCAAATGTTTAACCTCTCAACTGCTAACTGAAAGGTTGGTGGTTCAATTCCACCCAGAGGTACCTCAGAAGAAAGGCCTGGCAATCTACTTCTGAAAGATTAGCCATCGAAAACCCTATGGAGCACAGTTCTACTCTGACACACATGAGCTCACCATGAATCAGAGCTGACTTGAGGCCAGCTGGTTTGGTTTTGTTGGTCTGATGTATACTGTGACATTAATCAGTGCCTTTTCTCTTTTTCTGTTTTTTGTGCTTCCCTTCATACGGATAACAGTCTGGGCACCTCACTTGTTCAGGAGGGCCACGTGGCAGAAAAGAAGGTAGAAGTAGCCTTTTTTTAGTCCTTTTGTCTTTGGTTTTTCTCAAAAGCTTAAATGCTTAGAAGAACCTACAGGGTTTGTTGGGGAGGTAGAAGGAAAGGAGACGTGATTTTGTAGATAATGACAGAGATTTCAGAGACGCAAGAGAGATCAGGGGACTCTCCCCACTGACTCCCACCCTACCCTGCCCTCCACTAGGCTGGGGACGAGGGGACAGAGACTCTTGCAGGAACTGAGATAACTTACTAACCCTAATGTGTTCCATGCATTTATGTTACCTATCACTCCCGTGTACCTTCTTCAGGGGTCTACACTCTACTCTCTCCTTCCCAAGGCCAGTGACATTTTCAAGAACAAATGTTATTACCTTGTTTCCCTGTCCTGGCAGCTAGTGGATTCATGAAATGACTTGCATTTCTGAGATTGCCAAGGAAGAATGCTCATTTCCCAGAATGACCAAGAGGTCTGTATCATATAACACTTAGCATTGTTGCTGAGAGTAGAACTGAACAAATGGTCTTAGGCTTTTAGAATTAGATTTCACGATAAGATGGAACAAATAACCCAAGTGTGTACAACGTTTTCTATGGGCTCCAGCATTTCATTTTTATTATACTTTTATTGAATAGTCAATAAAAGAATATGACACCCTTGCAAATAGTATTCTTGTACCCTTCTGCGATGAAGCTAAGTGATGACAGACAACAGGTCTGTGTTATCAGCATGAGTAGCATTAAGCTAATTCTTGAGCGTACTGTATTTTTTTCTATATTGCTCATGGTCTAAACACACCGCATTAATTTGCTTGGTTCCTAATAGCTGAGTAATTTCACTTGCATATTACATTGCATTCACTGGAAGAACAGTTTGGTGTTCTTGTTTTAGAACGTGGATGAATTGGTGCTATTGTTAGCTAGTAATAATACTATTCCCTTCATTCATTCCACAATAATTTACTGATGTCTGCTCATTGCCAGATGTTACTTTAGGCACCGGGGCTAGAGATGAGTAAGATATAGTAATTTAATTGTCAATGATTTTGCAGCCTGGCAGGCAAGTCAGATTCAGCTCCCTCTATCCTAATACTCTTTTGTCAGTTCTATGGCAGTGTTAGGCAAAAGGTGATATGTTGCTCTCCCAACTCAGGCTGGGTGGGGAGTAGGGCAGGCTTCCTAAAGGGGTGTGAGGTGAAGGGCAGAGGGCAGTGGGGTAACGTATGTGCAGAGATACATGTCGATTGGACATGACTATTTGACTCAAGGACATTTTCAGAACACAAAATACCAACCAATAATTTTTTTCACTGATAATGCACACAATCATGGGAGAAAAATGTGGCAGTCTGCTCTCCTTAAAGATTTATAGCCTTGGAAACCCTACAGGGCAGTTATTCTCTGTTCTATAGGGTTGCTATGAGTCAGAATTGACTCTACGGCAATTTTTTTTTTTTTAATGTATACCATAGAGAATCCTAGAATCCTATCCTGTTACAAGCCTCACCCACGTTTATAGTTCAGACACTTTCAATTAAATGACGCTCTTTTTACAGAGAGGAAGTGAAAGTACTTTGAAAAAAATGTATACCAAAGGGTATACAACAGCGCAGCATTTGACATTTTTAGGAGGGTGATTATTATGTCCTGTCTTTCCGGAAAATTGCAATACTGCCCCACAGACCGTACACCTCCAAGGGAACCCAGCTTTCAGGATCTGTACTCAGTCCTCCTACCCCTCCCATCTGGGTGACCTGCCAGGCTGCTGAAAGCTGGAAATTATCTTGCCCATTTGCCCCTGGTTCTCCACAAGCTGCAGAAACTCTTTGATTTTCTGATAGAAGAACTTTCCCTTGGACCATCAAGTTCCCAAGTGTGAGAGTCATGTCAATAAAGCCTTTGAAATGCAACAGAGACGCCAGGCCGACTAGCATGTTCGTTGGACTTGGCAGGTAGGAGACCACTGGTGGCCTGAGCAGTTCCAGAGAAGGCAGATTGACGTGGGCTGAGGATTGAATGAGATTCATGCTGTGAAAATGGAGGTCGTGGGTGGGGGGCCTCTCAGTCAGGACTCGGCCGAGGCAGGGGACAGGAAAGGTTTGGAAAGAACAATTGCCATGTTACCAATCACACCTTTTCATATTCTTAAACCTGACGGAAACAAAACAAAACACCAAACCAGTTGCTATTGAGTTGATTCAAACTCATGGCACCCCGTCTGCGGAGGGTGAGCTGCTCCATTGGGTTTTCAATGTCTGAGTTTTTAAAAGTAGATCACCAGGCCTTTCTTCTGAGGTGCCTCTGGGTGGATTCGAACCACCAACTTTGTGGTTAGTAGCCAAGTATTTAACTGTGTGCACCACCCTGGGACTAAAAGATTATGCTCATATATTTCAATTTACCCCCAAATATCCATTGCTTCCCAAACAAAAAAACTTTAACACAGTCTACCTACATTGACAACCAGAAAGAAAATGCAGTTTATTTTTTAACTCCCAAATCATTAAGGGAAACACTTCTAGAAAGCGCTTGTTGCTGTCAGCTTGCTGAAATGGGCTGACATTGTACAAATGGACACCATGTTATTACGCACATTTATACTGTCTGCGCTCACGTAGGGGGACTGGGACGCCTGTTTCCGCAGTCTGTCTGTCATCTCTTATGGGATCTTCACACATCAGTGGTATCGATTAGCTCGTGTCACAGCCCATCAGTTGGCTCAACTCCAGAAGAATGTGGAATTGCCTAACAAGCCTGCAAATGCGAATGGCTCTGCGTTGGCCTAATCACACGCGGTGTTCGTCTGTCACGTCTGTTCTCAGCCAGCAGCTGCAACTCTCAGCTGTTAAACAACAGCATGCTCCAGGGGCGCGGCTTTGCTCTCCCAGCCGAGTTGGATTTTTGCCCTCCTCCTGCTTTTTTTTTTTTTCCCACCGAGTTGGATTTTTGCCCTCCTCCCCCAGTTCTAGGGGTGAGTTTTATTCAAGAAGTACATACTTCCTACTGCTTCTTCCTGCCTTGCCCTTCTCCCCACCCCATCATCGTCCCATCATCTCATTCCCTAAAACTGATCTGGGCAATCTGACAACTTGGCAAAATTATTTTAAACACAGGCTCTTAACTGTGCTTGGAGTGACGGTGTATATTGAAGACTGTGTCCCTGGAGCCTGGAATAATGCATACATCCAATAATGCACACATTTTACTACAGGTTTTGGGAGTACATGCACTCCTTTGATGCACACCTGTTTTGTAGAGGGGTCATACCAGGGCCTTTGACAATCCACTAGCACCCAGCAGGGGCGGTCATGCGCAAATCGTCCCCCT
Source organism: Loxodonta africana (assembly GCF_030014295.1). Classification (NCBI taxonomy): domain Eukaryota; kingdom Metazoa; phylum Chordata; class Mammalia; order Proboscidea; family Elephantidae; genus Loxodonta; species Loxodonta africana. The sequence goes on from NC_087347.1 coordinate 118,313,475, forward strand.
TCAGAAAGGTGCATATTCTACGGTGCCACCTCCATTCAGTGGGGAAAGCAAACAAGCTTATACAATAAGACGAACCCAAAAAACCAAACCAGTTGCTGCCTCGTTGATTCTGAGTAATGGCGACCCCATGTGTTGAAGAGTAGAACTGTGCTCCACAGGCTTCTCATGGCTATGACTTTTTGGAAGTAGGTCACTAGATCTTTCTTCCAAGATGCTTCTGGGTGGGTTTGAACCACCAACTTTTTGGTTAGTGAGTGCTTAACCATGTGTACCACCCAGAAACTCCTCCAATAAGGCAGAGGGTCGTCAGTTGCCTCAGAAGTGCATTTATTATATCAAGGACTGGGAAGCCCTAGTGGCATAGTGGTTAAGAGCTTGTCTGCTAATCAAAAGGTCAGCAGTTTGAATCCACCAGCCGCTCCTTGGAAACCCTAGGGGGCAGTTCTACTCTGTCCTATAGGGTCGCTATGAGTTGGAATCGACTCAATGGCAACGGGTTTGGTTTTTTTAGGGGGGAGCTGGGAACACAGGATTATGCATGAGGCCAGTGGGTTACTCTGACAATTTCCTAGAGGAAGGGGATAAACATCTCTAGAATAAGGCGATGCTTTGTCCAGAGGCTTTGGGGACAGCTGCTTCCTCATAAAACGGCCCTCTGAGGGGCAGGGTAGCTCTCCTAGGATGGAAAAATGGTTGGGTCTTGGGCCAGCTGCTTCTTAGGGCTCGTGGAAATGGGGGTAAGCCTTTCCCATTATCACGAATTCTTTACAAACACACAATTTTTTAGTGGTGTCATAGCATCACACCTACATCACACCTCTGTGTTATTCACAGATTTGTAGATTTGCCTAAACCAAAACCGCTGCCGCCCAGTCGATTCTCACACGTAGCATCCGTATAGGACAGAGTAGAACTGTCCTGTGGGGTTTCCAAGGCTGTAATCTTTACAGAAGCAGACAATCACATCTTTCTCCTGTGGAATGGAGGGTGGGTTTGAACCTTTGACTTTTTGGTGAGCAGCCAAGCACTTTAGCCACTGTGCCACCAGAGCTGTACATTCGCTTACTTACTAAAATTTTATTTGTAACCCCAAAATCAATACTCGTGGTACTTTCATGGTAATTCACAGATGTGCAGAGTGGCAAAAAATTAGAGTCGTTGATACACACATTGGCAGCTGAGGTCGAAGAAGGTGATTCTGTGTTGTTTTAATTTTCGTACTATAAAGAGTGTCCATTTTATGCCATATTTTTCACATTTTTGTGCTTTTTGTTGGTGCTTTTGCCATTTAAAATAGCCCCCAAGCATAGTGCTTAAGTGCTGTCCGGTGTTCCTAAGTGTAAGAAGGTTGTGATGTGCCTTCTACAGAAAATACCTGTGTTAGGTAAGCTGCGTTCAGGCGTGACTTATGGTGCTGTTGGCCACCAGTTCAACGTTACTGAATCAACAGTATATATTAAACAAGTTGTGTTTAAACAGAACATAAAACAAGGTATATAATGATTGGTTGGTGAAACTATTGTGACCAGAGGCTCACGGGAAATTAACCCTGTCTTTCCTCTAGGAGGAACGCTGCAGTATTTGCTCCTTCATTGCTCACAGTGGCTTTATAGAACATAACTACTGTGGACAATGAGAACCAGCTGCATATACAATAATTTGATTCGGAATGTTAAGCTGTTTCCAATTTTTCACTCCTAAACGTTCCTGTAATAAACATCCTTTTAGATAAAGTATGAGCATCCTTATTTATTTCCTTTAAAATTCTTAACATTGAAATGACTGGATCCAAAGGTACGTATTTGGCTTGCTTTTTCCTTAAAGGATAAGGTGGTGGGATGGGCTGAGAAGGCATATGATTCTTAAAGAATTCTGAAGCTAAATCTTTTTTTAAAAAAATTTTTTTAAATAGAATTTGAAATCATGGCTTCTTAGGGAGGTAAGCCATTTCCCTGCCCATCCCCAATGTACTGGGCTAATTGCCAATGGACAATTTGAAATGTGATGCATATTTTAATCTTCATAGTTAAATCAATGTATGTAATACAGGGCCTCTTTCTGCATGTTAATGAATGCAGGCAGTAAAATTGTTGGACAGGGATTTCATCTTTGTCACCACAGTTCTTTAAGTGTATGAGCAGACCTGGCACCACTATGTCATCATCCAATAAGACACAACTCCAGATCTCACAGACCATGACCTTTGGTGCAAAGGTCAGAGCAGAAAAAGAAGATGATAGCAGTTGTCAAAACCCTGGAAATAGGTGGAAATAAAATGGTGTCCAAAATATGATTCTAACATGACAGCATATGTTTCTGGGAAGTAGAGACACTAGAACTTCCACATTCAGTAGACATGCTTTCTTCAGAAAAGGTGCATTAGAGGCTCTGCACCCAGAGGGTGAAGCTGCTATTCCGTTGGGGCCTGCCTTGGTGACCCGCAAGTCACATTTCCTTGATGTTTATCAGTAGCAGCAAATTTCTGTTCCTTAAGGATGGATTTGCTTACTGACAAGTGCCGTTTGTCGTTTAGAGCTCAGCCTGAAGCTGTTCAGTTAAAAATAAACTATGACTTCTTTAAGCCAAAGTCACCAATTTTTGTCTGTGGCCTCTAAACTGCCTCTGAAGACAGCTCCCAAAGAAAAAATCTCCAAAATGGTTTGAGCAATAGCAACATCACCGGCACCAGCCTTTGGACTTCCAAAGGGTGACTTTTGGCAAAAGGGGTCAAGGATTTGGATTGAGTGCTGTCTTAGTCATCTAGAGCTGCTATAACAGAAATACCACAAGTGGATGGCTTTAACAGAGAGGAGTTTATTCTCTCACAGTCCAGTAGGCTAGAAGTCCGAATTCAGGGCACTGGCTCCAGGGGAAGGCTTTCTCTTTCTGTAGGCTCTGAAGGAAGGTCCTTGTCATCAGTCTTCCCTTGGTCTGGGAGGAACCTCAGGTCCAAAGGACTCACTCTGCTCCCGGTATTGCTTTCTTGGTGGTATGAGGTCCCCAGTCTCTGCTAGCTTTACTTTCCTTTAATCTCTTAAAAAAGATAAAAGGTGGTACAGACCACACCCCAGGGAAACTCCCTTTACCTTGGATCAGGGATATGCTTGGTAAGGGTGTTACAATTCCACCCTAATCCTTTTTTAACATAAATACAATCACAAAATGGAGGACAACCACAGAATACCGGGAATCATGGCCTAACCAAGTTAATACACACACTTTTTGAGGGGACATAATTCAATCCATGACAAATGTCTATGAAGGGCTTTTCAAACTCTAAGATTCTTTGCTTCTGTTATCAATTTGATTAGTGAGAGAAAGTGTGGAGAGTGTCAAAGCAACTTTATACCACCCACTGTCCACATTTACCTCTGTAATTACTAAAGAGAACATCTTTCTGTTGTAAGTAGCTCAGAGATATCCAGAGGGAATAATTTCTGGACATTAGAAGCTGGGTATGCTTAAAGAGGCCTTGGGTGGTGCGAATGGTTAAACACTTGGCTAATTCACTCAGAGGTGCCTTGAAAGAAAGGCCTGGCAACCCACTTTCAAAAATTACAACCATTAAAACCCCATGGAGCACAGTTGTACTCTGAATCACGGGGTCACTATGAGTCGGAATCAACTCGATGGCAACTTTTTTTTTTAATTATTTGGATATGCTTAACAAAAGCTATGAATGATATTTCTGGTTTCAGTTCATTGTCTGAGTGAAATGGCTAAGACTAAACTTTCTCAAGTATCAAGCAAACTCCAAAGAAAGACTAGAGAAATCTGAGAAGACTGGGCTTGGGTTGACCAAGGCTCTTTGGGCAGCCATGTTAAATCTTCCTCACCAATCCGATGAGCAACTGCTTCATTGTACTGTTGTCTAAAACAGTTGGTTGTATTCTCAAGCCTCTTTGGGGGAATCCATCCCAGCCTTGCCTACCTTATGAGGTTGCTGTGAGCATCAAAAGAGGTAATGCAGATAAAGGACTTTTTAAACTCTAAAATAATAAAAATGTTTTTTATTTATATTTCTATTATATGTTGTTGTTGTTAGGTGCCGTCGAGTCAGTTCTGACTCATAGTGACCCTATGTACCACAGAAAGAAATGCTGCCTTGTCCTAGACCATCCTTACAACCGTTGTTATGCTTGAGCCCGCTGTTGCAGCCACTGTGTCAGTCCATCTCGTTGAGAGTCTTCCTCTTTTCCGCTGACCCTGTACTTTACCAAGCATGATGCCCTTCTCCAGGGACTGATCCTTCCTAACAACATGTCCAAAGTATGTAAGATGAAGTCTTGCCACCCTTACTTCTAAGGGGCATTCTGGTTGTACTTCTTCCAAGACAGTAGGCTGCCAGGTCCTTCTTCCTAGTCTTAGTCTGGAAGCTCAGTTGAAACCTGCCCTCCATGGGTGACCCTGCTGGTATCTGGATACTGGTGGCATAGCTTCCAGCATCACAGCAACACGCAAGTCCCCACAGTATGACAAACTGACAGACGTGGGAATTTCTATTATGTCTTTCTATTTATATTATCATAACTAGGCCATGGTTTATCTCATAGTACTAAGGGTATTATATAGTCTGGGAAATGGAATACTTGAATGTTAGAAGTCCATTTGAGTATCTAGAAAAGGTGCTAACAACTTACAGAAATCATACCAAAGACGGTGCAAGAGATGGATATTAGTGGCACAGCAACAGGCCCATTCTTCAAGACTGTTCTTCTGACAGCTTATCCCTGTACTGGCTCACCATAGCACCTGGATTTAAGGTTGAGGCTTGGCAATAGGGTAAGGCAGACTCCTTCAGGAAACCTCTAGCCGGGCACTGGGGAGCCCTGGGCCAGTTCTGTGACCTCTCTGTGTATACACCTACGTGATACACTGTAGGACAGATTGAATTGGAGGAATTTTATGGTACAGGGAGGAGAATAATGAAAGTGGGAACTGCTGATTCATAACACAAATGCACAGTCCTTATCGTGAAACGCAGCACTAAAAGCTGCAGAGGAGACCAGCATTGACCAGGCAAGAGAAACAACGGAGAGAAAAAAGCAGCTTTTTGAAAGAGAGAGCACAGGCTGAAGGATAAGAGTGGATATCGGAAATTCTCTTAAATCTATCCACCCACCTACCACTGCCATTCTCTAGTTTAACTACTATTATCTTCTGCCTGTACAATGAGACTCCTAACTGGTCTGCTAGTAGACACCCTGGTCCCCTTCCAATCTGTTTTCTTCCCTGCATCCAGACTCATCTTTTAAAACTCAAAGCTGATCACGACACCTCCTTAAAACCATTTGTGATACACAATTGCTCACAAGTTGAGGACAAAACTCTTGAAGTGACCAGGAAGGACTGGCTGGTCTGCTTCCTGCCTCCTTTCCTCTTGCACCATGTTCTCTCCCTCATGGGTTGTGTTTCAGCCACCACTGCTCCTCTTTTGGTCCCTTATGGTTGCCATGTTTCTTCCAGTGACAGGAATTCTCTACCTTTGAATTCATCCTCCTGAAGTAATTTTCACATATTTAGTCTCCACGTTTCTGGAGTTAATTATCACTTTCTCTGAGTTCCTCCTTGTCCTCCTTGCCTAGGTCAGATTTCCAGTTGTGGGCCTGCCCTGTGTCACCTTTGCAGCAGTTTTACATGCTGGTCTTGTCATGTTTGGTTATGGTGTTTGACTATCTCTCTCCTGCTAAAATGTTAGTTCTATGGTTGGAGGGACCTCGTCTGGTTTGAGTCCCTATGGTGTTCCTGGCACTTGGCACATAGTAGGCTTTCAATTAACAAATGTCAAATAAATAAGTAAAAGCAAGTAATAAGAAATAATGAACTCTCACTATAAGATTGGACCCGAGAAATCTTCTTAAAGCCTTTGTCCTGATGTTGAGAAAGTTTACAAGGTAGCTCATCTGTCTGCCTTTTGTGCTCTAGGTGAGCTGAAATTCTGTTTTATGACTTTGAGTTCTTCTAATGTATTAGAGGTCATTGCTAACATGGGCTTTCTAAATTTCTTTTAATAAAAAAGCCTGAAATTTTGGATGAAAAAGAGTCTTTTTCTATTTTCTAATCTAGTTTGGGTATTATTCAATTTGACCTGTAAACTAAGAAAATGCCCACAGTCAGACTTACTCAGGGATTGGTTGGCAGTCCTTTGCCTCTCAAGCTGTTTGTTTCTTTTGTTTTGGGCCCTACAGAAGTGACCTGGAAACCAATATGGTAATAAAAAAAGAGAGTGAAAATCATGGACAACAAGCATATTTAGCTGTTTTCTTGCCAAATGTTGTTATGTTCATTAAGACGGAGCCATCATCAAAATAATACAAAGAATCGTCCAAGAAGCAAGTTTGAAATGCAGTCTGGTATTAAATTTCTGATAACAAGAATAAATCCGGTTCTGATGAGTCCTAGTAAATAGATTTTGACTTCCTTTGTAATTTTTGAATGACATCCTTAACTTATTACTTAGGTGTGATTTTTTTGAGGGGATTACTACCAATATGTTAAAGACTCCAAGTTTGGAAACGTTTAATCATCTCCCATACCATCAATCACCAAGACTGAGTGCTCTGGGAGAGCAAGTACAGCCTTCTGATAAATTTTCCAAGGGTCTGGAGTAGCAGAGTTCAGATTTTATACAGAGTTTGCTTAATTCAATAAGCACTTCCTATGTATCCGTTAGGAGTCCTTGGATGGGGCAAGCAGTTTCTAACCAAAGTCCACCCAGAGGCTCCTCAGAAGAAAGACCTGGCAATCTACTTCTGAAAAATCAGCCCTTTAAGAACTCTGTGGAGCACAGTTCTACCCTCACACACATGGAGTCATCATGAGTTGGGATCTACTCAATGGCAATACCCACAATATACATACATGTATTTTAATTTTTTTGGTTTACCAGTGAAGTGGTAAGCACCATGCTAGTCAAGGAGAGTTCCAGGCAAGAATAATGGAGAAAGCAACTCAAAGTAGCTCCTTATTAAGGATTATTCCATGGAGATGGACTTCATAATAGCTTCATGCTTTACTTTCAGCTCCAACAGATTAGGTAACACAGCGTTAGTCCTCCAAGGCTGATGGCCTGATGAGCAGGAAAAGAGTTCCTGGCCTCTGGTGAAACTGTAAGTTGAGTTTAAGTGTTGAGAACTTGAATTTGATGGCAGCTTCCTGTACCAATTTCCCCAAGGTTTATTTTAGGAGTTTCCCCCCTAGGAAATCCTACTAAATCCTCTTTCTCTTATAAATCAATTTCTTTAAAAATGGGAGCTTGAAGATTCATATCTTTTTCAAGGCTTAACTTTGCTAGCAAAGAATTATGATTTGCTCTGATGAAGGAAATCTTAAGCATATAGAGCTAATTGCAGACCGGATTTTGCTGTATTCACTGAAGTCCAAAGTTTTAAATCATTTTCATAAATTACAGTGGAATGAAGGAAAGGAAATGATGTGAGGGCAGAGATGGTTATTTTTGTGACTTCGTATAAGAAAAGCATTTTATTCTCCACAATTACTCATCCTTTGGAAGCAGGGCCAATCCTTTATGTGGGAAAGGTAACCAGTTTTGGTGTATGATTGGGAGGGCACAGAAAGGTCTCTTTCCCACCCCAATCAAGAAATAGCCTTCTGATTGGTCTGCCGTGTCTGAAATTCCAACTATGGTGCCTTGGTTTAAAGATAAGAATCTGCTCTAAAAATGCAATTACATTCTCCAGGAAAGGTGTTATTTTATATCTGTCACAAATCCAAAAACTCCGTTGCTGTCAAGCTGATTCCGACTCGTAGTGACCGTGTGGGACAGAGTAGTACTGCCCCATAGGGTTTCCAAAGAGTGGCTGGTGGGGTCAAACTGTTGACCTTTTGGTTAGCAGCGGAATGCTTAAACACTGTGCCACTAGGGCTCCGCTTTTATAAAGGAAATTAAATTAGCTGGCCCGTTAGCTCGGCCCTGAGGAAATGGGTGTCAGGGAAGGTTCCAGTTCCTACAATATGTTCAGATATGATCATCATTGTCAGTGAAGTTCCAGAGGTGACTCCATGAGCCCTGGCCTGTGTGCTCCCTGGGGCGGGGCCAGGGTTGCTTTCGCGAATCTTCAGCGTGTGACCTGGCACACGACAGGCTCTGCAGTCCTTTTTACTGAAGTGGAATGAAAACTAATAGGTTTAGTTGGTGTCTTAGTTTCCCAGTGCTGCTGTAACACAAATACCACAAGTGGGTGACTTTAAAGAACAAACATTTACTGACTTATAGTCATGGAGGCTAAAAGCCAAATTAGGGTCATGACTGTTGATATGTTTCTTGTCGGTAGCACTGGGTGTTCCTTGGTTCCTTGACAATCTTCACATGGCATTTTTCTTCCTCAATATGTGCCCCTGTTTGTGTCTGTGTGCTTTAAGGAGTCTTGGCAGTGCAGTGGTTAAGTACTTGGCTGCTAACCAAAAGGCTGATGGTTCAAATCCACTAGCTGATCAGAGTGAGAAAGATATGGCAGTTTGCTTCTGTAAAGATTGTTGTTGTGGTTGCTAGGTGCTGTCGAGTTGGCTCCAACTCATAGCAACCCTATGTATAACAGAATGAAACACTACCTGGTCTTGTGCCATCCTCACAATCATTGCTATGTTTGAGCCCATTGTTGCAGCCACTGTGTCAGTCCATCTCATTGAGGGTCTTCCTCTTTCTGCTGACCCTCTGCTTAACCAAGCATGATGTCCTTCTCCAGGGATTGATCCTTCCTGACAACATTTCTGTCCACACACGTTAAAGATGACAGGCTTGGAAACCCTATGGGGCAGTTCTATTCTGACTTAAAAGGTCACTACGAGTCGGAATCCACTTGAGGCAACAGGTTTGGTTTTGGTTCTATGTCTTATCTGCTCTTTTTCTAACTCAGAAGCAATTAGGTTAGGATATACCGTATATGGACATGACCTCATTAACATCACAAAGAAAACCCTGTTTCCAAACTGGATAAAATACAGGGGTGTAGGGATTAGGGTTCCAACACATATTTTGCAGGGGACACAATTTAATTCATAACAGTTGGTCCATGTTAATCTGTTTTAAATAAACTCAGTGTTTTTATTCAAATTTATCTGTATGTGTAGACACCGTCTTTTATTCTTTGCCATTGCCCATTTCTATGTATCAGGTAAATTAAAAAAAAAGTTGAGGTCACAAAATGAGGCATGATTGGAAAAACTTGACAAAGCTCTTATAGTATTTGTTCAGAATAAACAGTGTGCCGTGTACGAGGCTGGTTAACATCCGAAGAAATCCTACCAGGAACTCACTCTCCACAGGTGGCTGCTGCCAGTGCTTCCAATGTTATTTCCATCTGCTCTGGGGAGTTTGATTGGCCTGAGGGATGTGGCAAAGAGATTTTCATTGCGGAAATGCGTTGTGTTTAAGGAATGTGATTGGACAGAAATACTGCAGGTTCCGCTTTTTGTTTTAGAATAAAGGATAAGAACCAGGGAAATCCAGCAGCGTATCACCTGTCAAACAGCCCCGAAAGAGAGGAGGCTGTGGTGGTTTAGTGGTAGAATTCTCGCCTTCCACGTGGGAGGCCCGGGTTGGATCCCTGACCGATGTATCTCGAGTGCAGCCACTACCCATCTGTCAATGGAGGCTGAACAGGTTACAGAGGAGCTTCCAGGTTAAGATGAGCTAAGAAGAAAGGCCTGGCAATCTACCTTAAAAAAGAAAATCAACCAATGAAAGCTCTGTAGTTCACAACAGAGGTAGAGACCAAATTTTATTAGTGGTTACAGGGGAATGGGAGTGAGGGGACAGAGGGAGTCGTTGCTTAGGGGACACTGAGAGCATCTGTGAAGGGTGATGAGTTTGGAAATGGATAGTGGTGATGACTGCATAACATAAAAGTAATTAATGTCACTGAATTTTACGTGTTGAAATGGCAAATGTTTAGTTACATATATACTTCGAAAAAAAACCTCCACTATCACCAAGTCAATTTCCATAATAAAAAGAAAAGAAATAAAAGGGTCTAGAAGGGCATTTGAAGTTAGCGTTAATTCTTACATTCAAAATAGTTGGTCACAGACTAAATGGTGCTGTGAAAAATAAATACGTAGTTATAGTTAATTTCACGTTTATTAGCTTGTTGAGATTTCTAGATGTGGTTAAAAATGAAATGTGTTATTTTGCTATTTATGGTTTGGAATTTAAGCTCTTGGGCAGTAAAAACTGGAGTTTTACAAAGCCCTTGTTTCTTTCTTGCTCATTTCCACTGGGTTCGAAATTGAAATTATCCAGAGCTGCAATAGCCTTGAAATATATTCTGTATTCCATCAAGAAACACAGCATGTCCTTTCAAAACTTAATTGAGCAGCACACAGCTAATTAGCTGTCCGAAGACATGCCATTTAATTCACAATCCAGCATTAATTTGTTCAGCACAATGAGTTTATCTGCCATATAACTGCCTTTGCCCTGTGGCTTCTCAAGCAGCTGCAATATACAAGAATGACTGATAACTCTTTCATTTAAATGTGGTGGTTGCTTTTTCTTCCCTCTTTCTTTATTTGGCCAAAAGAAGGATAAATAGCATGTCAGCGGTAGAGGAAGTTTTATGTGTGAGTGTGTCACATTTAAAGAAAATCGATGGCTATACGATCATAGCATATAGTCGTTAGAGAAATACTGAACTGTTAGGGAATGTGGAAATAATCTAATCCCAGTCCTGAATTTTATAGACGAGGAAATTGATGCTTAAAGAAGTTCTGAGTGTTGTCCAAGGTCCCTTAATAGGGTGTGACATACACATATCACACACTTTTTTTTTTTTAAAGGAATAGAGTCTCAAGTATTATTCTAGAACAAAGGAGTAGTTTCTTGTGTATCAGTAAATAAATAGATGATTGTACTGAGAAATTTAAGGAGAGTGATCCAAAAAAAAAAAAAAATTATGAATAGCAATGTAACGCCTATCAAATGCTATGTGTTCAAAGCTGCCCATCCCTCAAGCCCCAGTTCAAGCCTTATCTAGTGTCTGAATCTTCAGTAATTCTATGGTAAAGTTTACAATGAACTTTACTCAAAGAATTTAGTCATTGTCCTCAATACCTGAGAGATAACCTCTAAAGCCTTGGAATTTCACTGGTGATTGAAGTGTCTTTAAGAAGAGTCCTCATCAGGCCACACCTATATAACAAATTATGCTAATGAGGTGACCTTTGGATGGGGGTTTGACAGGCCAGGAAGACCCATGGGGTGATATCAGCCAGGTGATGTCAGCTGATCTCAGGGTATCAGGCTAGAGCTTGAGTTTAGCAATTCAACCTCAGGGTATATGACAATTATTCAATCAGTCATTCCTATGTAATGAAAGCCCCAATAAAATCTCCGGACACTGAAACTCCAAGAGCTTCTTGGTTGCTGAAAGATACTGGTTCTCAGGAGGGTGATGCACCCTTTTTTGGGACATGGCAGCTCCATGTATTGGATCCTTTCATACCTTGCACTGTATGTCTTTTCTTTATGAAGGCCCTGACTGTTATCCTTTGTAATAAAACTGTACTAATAAGTATTTTTTTTTTTTTTGGATGGCACTAGTTTTTTTTTTTTTTTTAATAAGTATAGTGCTTTCTTGAGTTCTCTGAATTGTTCTAATGAACTATTGAACACAAGGGTATAGTGGGACACAGCAGGTCAGAAGTGTTTGAGGCCCTGGGACTCCTGACCTTACAGTTGGCATCTGAGGGAATGAAGGAAAAATCCTGAATTTGTAGCTGGCAGGTCAGATGTGAGGGGACCTGCAAACTGTGGCTAATGCCTGAAGTCTTGGGCAGATTTGGAAGTCTGTGTCTTTTAATTTGAGAGATCTGACCTAGCCCTGGTGGTTAGGATCAGAAAAAGAGGTAATGCATTTGCAATTGGTGTCAGAACTGAAAAGAGCAGAAAAGAATGGAATTGAATTGTATTTGCTAGAACTGGCTTTGGTTGACACCCAATCGCCCACCTACCCCGATGTCTTAACCACTCTCCTTAGAGCTTAATCCTTAATTTCTTTAATAACCACTTGCGTTGTGTGTGTGTGTACAGATTTTAGGAGAGGCTTTGACTTTACAATGTAAGTCATCATAACAAGTCTAGTCCAGCTCATAGGAATAAGCTTTTGGCAAAATTTTTGTGAGCACCAAAATCCCTGAATGAACTTATTAGCATCTCATGTCCAAATCCGAAACCTGATGCTGTCGAGTTGATTCCAACTCATGGCAACCTTATAGGACAGTGTAGAACTGCTCCACAGGGTTTTCAAGATGGATTCAAACTGCCAACCTTTTGGTTAGCAGCTGAGATCTTAACCACTGCACCACCAGGGCTCCCATCTCACGTGTCATAACAAGCAAATGTGTAGCTCAGGGTCACTGAACAGCACCCCTGTGCTTAGGAACCAGCAGTGGTAATGTTTGATGGCGAAGGATCATAGCCTGCATGTAGTCCTGGCTAGACGACCTTTGGAAACCCTGGTGGCCTAGTGGCTAAGTGCTACGGCTGCTAACCAAGAGGTCGGCAATCCAAATCTACCAGGGACTCCTTCGAAACCATATAGGGCAGTTCTACCCTGTCCTATAGGGTTGCTATGAGTCAGAATCAACTCAATGGCAACGGGTTTACCTTTATACCCAGGCTGGGCATTTGTTACTTTTTGAAGTAAAAAATTACTTGCTCATGGCTGTACCCAGTGGAGATTTTCAAGTCCTTGTTTTAGTGCCACAAGCTCTGACATTGTAAATAAGCCTCTGATAGTTATATCAAGGGGAGTATGTTCCTCATAGAGTTTAGCCCACAATTAGGCACATAGTAAATGCTCTAAAAGTACTTATGGAATTGAGCAAACTCTTAAGGAAAGGACACATTAGAATTCTCCCCTCCTTGCCCCATAGGGCTGATGGAATATAATAGCATTCCAGCACTGTGGCCTGTCCAAAGTTCAGTTAGTCACTGAGATTTTTGTTTATGTCATGACAGACAACTGAATTGAATTGCATGTTAGACATAATTGAGAGCTTGGTTTTGCATTTTGAAGGCACTACTTAAAAATGCGTTGGTGATGACATTAGCAAAGTGCCTCCTTTAACACCCTCTACTGGCAGATAGAAACCCTGGTGGCATAGCGGTTAAGTGCTAGGGCTGCTAACCAAAGGGTCGGCAGTTCAAATCCAGCAGGTGCTCTCTGGAAACTCTATGCGGCAGTTCTACTCTGTCCTATGGGGTCTCTATGAGTCGGAATTGACTTGATGGCAATGGGTTTGGGTTTTTTGGTTATCTGACAGATTGGAGTCCTGGTGGCACAGTGGTTAAGAGCTCCACTGCTAACCAAAACGTGGCAGTTCAAATGCACCAGCTACTCCTTGGAAGCCCTCTAAAACCCATTGCCATAGAGTCAATTCCGACTCATAGTGACCCTACAGGACATTGTAGAACAGTGTTGTGGGGTTTCCAAGGAGTGGCTGGTAGATTCAGACTGTCAACCTTTTGGTTAGCAGTCTGAGCTCTTAACCACTGTGCCACTAGAGCTCCCAGAAATTCTATGGGACAGTTCTATTCTGTCCTGTAGGGTCATTATGGGACACAAGTGACTTGATGGCAATGGGTATATGGCAGATTAGGAGATATTATGCTGCAAAAGAAGCCTTGGAGTGGCTCAATGATTAAGCACTCAGCTGTTAACTGAAGTTCAGCACTTCAAACCTGTCAGTGGATCTGTAGGGAGAAAAGACCTGGTGATCTGCTCCCATAAAGATTTGCAGTCTTGGAAACCATGTAAGGCCTTTCTACTCTGTCCTATAGGGTTGCTATGAGTTGGAATAGACTTGACACACAACAACATGCTGTGGAAACCTCCTAAATCCTAGAGGCTTTTAACCACAGAGTTGGATTTCTCACGTATGCTCCATGTCCACCACAGGACAGCTAGTACTCCACTCCACGTCACCTTGTTCCAGAACCCTTCTTATAGGACAGCTACTATACTGCACATTGCTTGTCTCTGTGCCTGAGAGAAAAAGAGCCCTTGAGGATCTTTCACTGGCAGTTAGATGCTCTAGCCTAAAGGTGTCACATGGTCCCTTTGCTTACAGTTCATTGGCCAGAACTAGTCATGTGGCCTTAACCCAACACCCAATAAGGGGTCAGAAGTGCCAGCCTTCCCTGGGCTCAAGAAGCAGACAGCTGGGCATACTTGGTGAGGTTACTGCACTGGGGACCAGGCAGAGCCCTTCCATGGGCTGGTAAGACCTTCTGAACCCTAGGCCCCTTGTCTTGGAATAAGAGGTAATAATGTCCAAACGATCACAACTCTGGCAGGTTTAGCTTTGACACTGCTGGAACCTCAGCATCAAGAAAAGGAAGAAAAGCTGGAATGTCAGCCTCAGTTATGCAAAAATTAGGGCACTAGATCTCTTGGGAGGGCTGTTCCCCAAGAAAAGAAGCCAGAATATAAGCAGGACAAACAAGCCTGGTATCGTCCAGTCTATCATGACAGACGAGTCGTGTTGGGATCAGATGGTATCAGAGTGGAGTAGACAAAGTATTGCTACTCAAAGTTGATTGTTTATACTCTCTTGCAAAATCATAGCCAACACGCCCAGTTATTTATTTTTTTGTATTAAAAAAATGCAGGCTGAGGGGTTTTTAAGGTAAATTTCAAATAGCTACTACTATTTACATAGATTAATATTCTCTGAGTGGGGAAATAGATTTTGAATTTAGATATTTTTGAACCGCTCAGATATGTTCACGGATGAGAAATTCTAAAATGTTGCTGTGGAACTTGCCTGTTGATCTTTTTCTTTTAATTCGTAATTCATACAGTCATATAAATCAAGGACATTTGTTGAAGATAAAAGCCATAGTGAATCATTTGACCAAACCAGATGTGCCACAGACAAATTGATTGTTAAGGCACTGGTCATTTAATGACATATATCTCAGGCTGAGTTCTGGAGAGAAGCAAAACCAGTAAAGCGTGTAAATATATACAGAGAGAGATTTACATCAAGGAAACAGCTCACGTGACTGTAGAGTTTGGAACGTCCCAAGTCCGTGTATCAAGGTAGAGGCCTCTCCCAAGTCACGCAGTCACGGAAGCTAGTAAACCCGTGGTTCCTAGTATTGTGTGGTTGTCTATCATTTTGTGATTGTGATTTTATGTTAAAGAGGATTAGGGTGGGGTTGTAACACCCTTGCCCAGGTCACATTCCTGATCCAATGTAAAGAGGGTTTCCTTGGAGTGTGCCCTGTACCCCCTTTTATCTCTCAAGAGATAAAAAGGAAAGGGAAACGAACAGAAAGGGCAGACCTCATACCACCAAGAAAGCAGTGCTTTGGATCTGGGGTACCTTCGTGGAGAAACTCCTGGTCTGGGGGAAGATTGAAGAGAAGGCTGACAGAGAGAGAAAGCCTTCCCCTGAGCTGATGCCCTGGAGCAGACTTTTAGCCTGCTTTACTGTGAAGACATAAATTTCTCTTTGTTAAAGCCATCCACTTGTGCTGTTTCTATTTTAGCGGCTTTAGTTGACTAAGACAACACAGTTCCTACAGGGTCAAAACTGGTTTTTCTTTGGGTTAAGTTAATCATATAACGCTAATTGCGAGTGATCCCTGGTAATTGCCATGTTTGTTTGATCTAGGTAGATCATTCTTTTCATCTTGCTAAACCAAATCCTTTTGACCCCTTAATTTAGCTCACATCTTTCCAGATAATTTCCTTTAAATCTGTTTATCTGGGTTTTCTTTAGTGTGCTGTCCTTGTTAACTTGCATGGAGTCAGCCGCTGACTCATGGCGACATCATGCGCAATGGAATGAAATGTTGCCCGGTCTTGCACCACCTCCATGATCAGCTGCATATTGGACTGTTACAATCCATGGGGTTTTCATTGGCTGATTTTCAGAATCCTAGCACCTCCTAGTCTGGAAGCTCTGCTGAAACGTGTTCGGCATCATAACAATACATAAGCTTCCACTGACATATGGATAGTGGTTGGTCATGAGGTGCATCAGCTGGGAATCAAACTCAGATCTCCCACACGGAAGGCGAGAATTCTACCACTTAACCACCAGTGACCCCTTTTCTTTAGTATTGTTGTTGTTGTTAGGTGCTGTCGAATTGGTTCCAACTTATACTGACAGTATGTAAAACAGGATGAAACACTGCCCAGTCCTGTGTCATTCTCACAATCATTGCTATTTTAAGCTCATTGTTGCAATCACTGTGTCAATCCATCTCATTGAGGGTCTTTTTCTTTTTTAAACACTCTACCTTATGAAGAATAATGTCCTTATCCAGGGACTGGTTCCTCCTGATAACATGTTCCAAGTACGCGAGATGAAATCTCACCATCCTCACTTCCAAGGAGCACTCTGGCTGTATTTCTACCAAGACAGACTTGTTCATTCTTCTGGCAGTCCATGGTATATTCAATATTCTTCACCAACATTATTTGAAGGTGTCAGTTCTTCTGTGGTCTTCTTTATTCATTGTTCTCTTTTCACATGTATATGAAGTGATTGAAAATATCATGTTTTAGGTCAGACACACCTTAGTCCTCAGAGTGACATCTTTGTTTTTCAACACTTTAAACAGGTCTTTTGTAGCAGATTTGCCCAATGCAATGCATGGTTTGATTTCTTGACTGATGCTTCCGTGGGGATTGATTGTGGATCCAAGTAAAATGAAATCCTTGGCAACTTCAATATTTTCTCCATTTATCATGGTGTTGCTTATTAGTCCAATTGTAAGAATTTTTGTTTTCTTTTTTTATTAACTTTTATTGAGCTTCAAGTGAACGTTTACAAATCAAGTCAGACTGTCACATATAAGTTTATATGCACCTTACTCCGTACTCCCACTTGCTCTCCCCCTAATGAGTCAGCCCTTCCAGTCTCTCCTTTCATGACAATTTTGCCAGCTTCCAACTCTCTCTATCCTCCCATCCCCCCTCCAGACAGGAGATGCCAACACAGTCTCAAGTGACCACTTGATATAATTAGCTCACTCTTCATCAGCATCTCTCACCTACCCACTGTCCAGTCCCTTTCATGTCTGATGAGTTGTCTTCAGGGATGGTTCCTGTCCTGTGCCAACAGAAGGTTTGGGGACCATGACCACCGGGATTCCTCTAGTCTCAGTCAGACCATTAAGTATGGTCTTTTTATGTGAATTTGGGGTCTGCATCCCACTGATCTCCTGCTCCCTCAGGGGTCCTCTGCTGTGCTCCCTGTCAGGGCAGTCCTCGATTTTGGCCGGGCACCAACTAGTTCTTCTGGTCTCAGGATGATGTAGGTCTCTGATTCATGTGGCCCTTTCTGTCTCTTGGGCTCTTAGTTGTCGTGTGACCTTGGTGTTCTTCATTCTCCTTTGCTCCAGGTGGGTTGAGACCAATTGATGCATCTTAGATGGCCGCTTGTTAGCATTTAAGACCCCAGACGCCACATTTCAAAGTGGGATGCAGAATGTTTTCCTAATAGAATTATTTTGCCAATTGACTTAGAAATCCCCTTGAACCAGGGTCCCCAAACCCCCGCCCTTGCTCCGCTGAGCTTTGAAGCATTCATTTTATCCCGGAAACTTCTTTGCTTTTGGTCCAGTCCAGTTGAGCTGACCTTCCATGTATTGAGTATTGTCCTTCCTTTCACCTAAAGCAGTTTTTAATTTTTTTTTATCTACTAATTAATCAGTAAAAAACCCTCTCCGACCCTCCCTCCCTCTCCCCCTCGTAACCACAAAAGTATGTGTTCTTCTCAGTTTATACTATTTCTCAAGGTCTTGTAATAGTGGTCTTATACAATATATGTCCTTTTGCCTCTGACTAATTTCGCTCAGCATAATGCCTTCCGGGTTCCTCCATGTTATGAAATGTTTCACAGATTCGTCGCTATTCTTTATCCATGCGTAGTATTCCATTGTGTGAATATACCACAATTTATTTACCCATTCATCCGTTGATGGACACCTTGGTTGCTTCCAGCTTTTTGCTATTGGAAACAGAGCTGCAATAAACATGGGTGTGCATATATCTGTTCCTGTGAAGGCTCTATTTCTCTAGGGTATATTCCGAGGAGTGGGATTTCTGGGTTGTATGGTAGTTCTATTTCTAACTGTTTACGATAACGCCAGATAGATTTCCAAAGTGGTTGTAGCATTTTACATTCCCACCAGCAGTGTATAAGAGTTCCAATCTCTCCGCAGCCTCTCCAACATTTATTATTTTGTGTTTTTTGGATTAATGCCAGCCTTGTTGGAGTGAGATGGAATCTCATCGTGGTTTTAATTTGCATTTCTCTAATGGCTAATAATCGAGAGCATTTTCTCATGTATCTGTTAGCTGCCTGAATATCTTCTTTAGTGAAGTGTGTGCTCATAACCTTTGTCCACTTCTTGATTGGGTTGTTTGTCTTTTTGTGGTTGAGTTTTGACAGAATCATACAGATTTCAGAGATCAGGCACTGGTCGGAGATGTCATAACTGAAAATTCTTTCCCACTGTGTAGGTGGCCTTTTTAATCTTTTGGTGAAGTCTTTAGATGAGCATAGGTGTTTGATTTTTAGGAGCTCCCAGTTATTTGGTTTCTCTTCGTCATTCTTGGTAATGTTTTGTATTCTGTTTATGCCTTGTATTAGGGCTCCTAGGGTTGTCCCTATTTTTTCTTCCACGATCTTTATCATTTTAGTCTTTATGTTTAGGTCTTTGATCCACTTGGAGTTAGTTTTTGTGCATGGTGTGACGTATGGGTCCTGTTTCATTTTTTTGCAAGTGGATATCCAGTTACGCCAGCACCATTTGTTAAAAAGACTATCTTTTCCCCAATTAACTGAGTCTGAGCCTTTGTCAAATATCAGCTGCTCGTATGTGGATGGATTTATATCTGGGTTCTCAGTTCTGTTCCACTGGTCTATGTGCTTGTTGTTGTACCAATACCAGGCTGTTTTGACTACTGTGGCTGTACAATAGGTTCTGAAATCAGGTAGAGTGAGGCCTCCCACTTTCTTCTTCTTTTTCAGTAATGCTTTGCTTATCCAAGACTTCTTTCCCTTCGATATGAAGTTGGTGATTAGTTTCTCTATCACCTTAAAAAATGACATTGGAATTTGGATCGGAAGTGCATTGTATGTCTAGATGGCTTTTGGTAGAATAGACATTTTTACTATGTTAAGTCTTCCTATCCATGAGCAAGGTACGTTTTTCCACTTAAGTATGTCCTTGTTAATTTCTTGTAGTAGAGTTTTGTAGTTTTCTTTGTATAGGTCTTTTACATCCTTGGTAAGATTTTTTCCTAAGTGTTTTATCTTCTTGGGGGATACCGTGAATGGTATTGATTTGGTTATTTCCTTTTCAATGTTCTTTTTGTTGATGTAGAGGAATCCAAGTGATTTTTGTATGTTTATCTTATAACCTGAGACTCTGCCAAACTCTTCTATAAGTTTCAGTAGTTTTCTGGTGGATTCTTTAGGGTTTTCTGTGTATAAGATCATGTCATCTGCAAATAGAGATAATTTTACTTCCTTTTTGCCAATCCGGATGCCCTTTATTTCTTTGTCTAGCCTAATTGCTCTGGCTAGGACTTCTAGCACAATGTTGAATAAGAGCGGTGATAAAGGGCATCCTTGTCTGGTTCCCATTCTCAAGGGAAATGCTTTCAGGCTCTCTCTATTTAGGGTGATGTTGGCTGTTGGCTTTGCATAGATGCCCTTTATTATGTTGAGGAATTTTCCTTTAATTCCTATTTTGGGGAGAGTTTTTATCATAAATGGGTTTTGGACTTTGTCAAATGCCTTTTCTGCATCAATTGATAAGATCATGTGGTTTTTGTCTTTTGTTTTATTTATGTGATGAATGACATTAATGGTTTTTCTAATATTAAACCAGCCTTTCATACCTGGTATAAATCCCACTTGGTCGTGGTGAATTATTTTTTTGATATGTGGTTGAATTCTGTTGGCTAGAATTTTGTTGAGGATTTTTGCATCTATGTTCATGAGGGATATAGGTCTGTAATTTTCTTTTTTTGTAATGTCTTTACCTGGTTTTGGTATCAGGGAGATGGTGGCTTCATAGAATGAGTTGGGTAGTATTCCGTCATTTTCTATGCTTTGGAATACCTTCAGTAGTAGTGGTGTTAACTCTTCTCTGAAAGTTTGGTAGAACTCTGCAGTGAAGCCGTCTGGGCCAGGGCTTTTTTTTGTTGGGAATTTTTTGATTACCGTTTCAATCTCTTTTTTTGTTATGGGTCTATTTAGTTGTTCTACTTCTGAATGTGTTAGTTTAGGTAGATAGTGTTTTTCCAGGAATTCATCCATTTCTTCTAGGTTTGCAAATTTGTCAGAGTACAATTTTTTGTAATAATCTGATATGATTCTTTTAATTTCAGTTGGGTCTGTTGTGATGTGGCCCATCTCGTTTCTTATTTGGGTTGTTTGTTTCCTTTCCTGTATTTCTTTAGTCAGTCTAGCCAATGGTTTATCAATTTTGTTAATTTTTTTCAAAGAACCAGCTTTTGGCTTTGTTAATTCTTTCAATTGTTTTTCTGTTCTCTAATTCATTTAGTTCAGCTCTCATTTTTATTTTTTGTTTTCTTCTGGTGCCTGATGGATTCTTTTGTTGCTCACTTTCTATTTGTTCAAGTTGTCGGGACAGTTCTCTGATTTTGGCTCTTTCTTCTTTTTGTATGTGTGCATTTATCGATATAAATTGGCCTCTGAGCACTGCTTTTGCTGTGTCCCAGAGGTTTTGATAGGAAGTATTTTCATTCTCGTTGCATTCTATGAATTTCCTTATTCCCTCCTTAATGTCTTCTATAACCCAGTCTTTTTTCAGGAGGGTATTGTTCCTTTTCCAAGTATTTGATTTCTTTTCCCTAGTTTTTCTGTTATTGATTCCTACTTTTATTGCCTTGTGGTCTGAGAAGATGCTTTGTAATATTTCGATGTCTTGGATTCTGCAAAGATTTGTTTTATGACTTAATATGTGGTCTATTCTAGAGAATGTTCCATGTGCACTAGAAAAAAAAGTATATTTTGCAGCAGTTGGGTGGAGAGTTCTGTATAAGTCAATGAGGTCAAGTTCGTTGATTGTTGTAGTTAGGTCTTCCGTGTCTCTATTGAGCTTCTTACTGGATGTCCTGTTCGCCTCCGAAAGTGGTGTGTTGCAGTCTCCTACTATAATTGTGGAGGTGTCTATCTCACTTTTCAGTTCTGTTAAAATTTGATTTATGTATCTTGCAGCCCTGTCATTGGGTGCATAAATATTTAATATGGTTATGTCTTCCTGATCAATTGTTCCTTTTATCATTATGTAGTGTCCTTCTTTATCCTTTGTGGCGGATTTAAGTCTAAAGTCTATTTTGTCAGAAATTAATATTGCTACTCCTCTTCTTTTTTGCTTATTGTTTGCTTGATATATTTTTTCCATCCTTTGAGTTTTAGTTTGTTTGTGTCTCTAAGTCTAAGTTGTGTCTCTTGTAGGCAGCATATAGACGGATCGTGTTTCTTTATCCAGTCCGAGACTCTCTGTCTCTTTATTGGTGCATTTAGTCCATGTACATTTAGCGTAATTATAGATAAATAAGTGTTTAGTGTTGTCATTTTGATGCCTTTTTATGTGTGTTGTTGACAATTTCATTTTTCCACATACTTTTTTGTGCTGAGACGTTTTTCTTAGTAAATTGTGAGATCCTCATTTTCATAGTGTTTGACTTTATGTTTGTTGAGTCATTACGTTTTTCTTGGCTTTTATCTTGAGTTATGGAGTTGTTATACCTCTTTGTGGTTACCTTAATATTTACCCCTATTTTTCTAAGTAAAAACCTAACTTGTATTGTCCTATATCGCCTTATATCCCTCTCCATATAGCAGTTCTATGCCACCTGTATTTAGTCCCTCTTTTTGATTATTGTGATCTTTTACGTATTGACTTCAATGATTCCCTGTTATGAGCATTTTTTTTTTTAATTAATCTTAATTTGCTTTTGTGATTTCCCTATTTGAGTTGATATCAGGATATTCTGTTCTGTGACCTTGTGTTGTGCTGGTATCTGATATTATTGGTTTTCTGACCAATTTCCTTTAGTATTTCTTATAGCTTTGCTTTGGTTTTTGCAAATTCTCTAAGCTTGTGTTTATCTGTAAATATCTTAATTTCACCTTCATGTTTCAGAGAGAGTTTTGCTGGATATATGATCCTTGGCTGGCAGTTTTTCTCCTTCAGTGCTCTGTATATGTCATCCCATTACCTTCTTGCCTGTATGGTTTCTGCTGAGTAAAAAATTCTGAACTTATTCTTATTGATTCTCCCTTGAAGGAAACCTTTCTTTTCTCCCTGGCTGCTTTTAAAATTTTCTCTTTATCTTTGGTTTTGGCAAGTTTGATGATAATATGTCTTGGTGTTTTTCTTTTTGGATCAATCTTAAATGGGGTTCGATGAGCATCTTGGATAGATATCTTTTCGTCTTTCATGATGTCAGGGAAGTTTTCTGTCAGCAGATCTTCAACTATTTTCTCTGTGTTTTCTGTCCTCCCTCCCTGTTCTGGGACTCCAATCACACGCAAGTTATCTTTCTTGATAGAGTCCCACATGATTCTTAGGGTTTCTTCATTTTTTTTAATTCTTTTATCTGATTTTTTTTCAGCTATGTTGGTATTAATTCCCTGGTCCTCCAGATTTCCCAGTCTGCATTCTAATTGCTCGAGTCTGCTCCTCTGACTTCCTATTGCGTTGTCTAATTCTGTAATTTTATTGTTAATCTTTTGGATTTCTACATGCTGTCTCTCTATGGATTCTTGCAACTTATTAATTTTTCTACTATGTTCTTGAATAATCTTTTTGAGTTCTTCAACTGTTTTATCAGTGTGTTCCTTGGCTTTTTCTGCAGTTTGCCTTATTTCGTTTCTGAGGTCATCCCTGATGTCTTGAAGCATTTTGTAAATTAGTTTTTTATATTCTGTATCTGATAATTCCAGGATTGTATCTTCCTTTGGGAAAGATTTTGAGTCTTTTGTTTGGGGGATTGTAGAAGCTGTCATGGTCTGCTTCTTTATGTGGTTTCATATTGACTGCTGTCTCCGAGCCATATAAAAAAAAAAAAATAGTAGTGGTTTATTCTGTAATTGCTCACTGAATCTTATCTTGTTTTGTTTTCTTTCAATATACGTGGATGGGCTACTAGATTGTGCTGTCTTGTTTGTTGTAGCCCTTGACTTACTTATGACCTATTACCAGCTGGTTTGGGCAGTTGCCAGATATATATGCCTGAGTCTATTCACTGTTCTTGAGTAGAATCTGATTTTGGGTCATCAAGTGTGTGCTGCACCCTAACACCTATCCACCTCAAGAAGTAGTGGTGATAGTTGTGTGCACCAGATTCTATTAGCAGCTGGGGTTCACCCTCCGGGGGGGCAGGATGCTGACAGGCTTCCTCCAAGTGTCAGTGAGGTAGGTGTGTCTCTATTCCTAAAGCACCTTGCTGGGTGGGCACTGCAGCTGTACCTTAGGCCCCCAATGCAAGTACCTCTACTGATTGGTAGGTGTCACCCTCCTTAGACCCCTAAGGCAAGAGGCTAGGTGGTCTGGGGGAAGCTTCAGCCCTCAGTTCCCTGTTGTGGGCCAGTTAGGGCTCTGTTGAACAAGCAGAGATATCAGACCTGGGAAACTTGTTTTTCCAGAAAATCTGCTAAAAAAAAAAATGCAGTCAGATCCCTATCAGAACTGCCTTTGGATTATAACTGCCACCTTGTTCCCTGTAAGGATGAAAGCCCAAGATTTGGACCATATATGCTTGGCTGTAGCTGTTTCTGTGTTTTTTTTAGTCCAATTAGGGATGGATTTTTGGTCCCTTGGTTTTTTGTGGTTCCTTCTCTCAGGCCGGAAGAATGGGTTAGGAAAAGACCAAAAAAAGGAAAGTGCAAAGCAGCCACGGAGCCGGAGCTGTTCTTCCTCTGGCTCAGGAAATTCCAATGTTAATGAAGCCGCCTGGGAAGGGTGGGGGAGGGTTCAGAGAAACAGGAGAGTAGAACCCCGGAATATAGCCAAAGTTGCTTATCTTGCTTGGAATGACTATTTTATCTGAGATTCCCGAGGGGCGTGTCACCTATGTGTGCTGGCTGTGTGGAGATTGCCCCCGAGGGTCTGGCCCGCTGAAGCTGCGGTCAGATCCTCTGCTGCCAGTCCAAAGCCCAGCGTGAAGTTTCCCCTGCTGGGACGCTGCACTCCCGGCTCCAAAATCAGTCACTGCCTCCCGGGGACTTCTCGTCCTGCCAGCCAAGTCACCGCACCACCCCCGTGGACTGGCTGGGCCCCCTCCCGGGGTTAGTTCAGGGGAGTAGGGCTATGCCCCATGCTTGTGCCGTGACAGTGCCCAGTCAAAGCCTGGCGCCAAGGTTCCCCGGCTGGGACGCTGCACTCCCTGCTCCAAAACCAGTCACTGCCTCCCAGGGACTTGTCCCACCAGCCGTGTCGCCATGCTGCCTGCGTGGGCCGGCTGGGCCCCCTCCCGGGGTCAGTTCAGGGGTGTAGGGCTGTGCCCCTTGTTTGCACCGTCACAAGATTTTGTGTTCAGCTCCCCTGGGCCCAGACCTAAGCCCGGCGCCAAGGTTACCTGACTGGGACGCTGGCTCCAGACTCTGAAAACAGTCGCTGCTTCCCCGTATTTGTTCGTTCTCCATCTCTAAATCTGTGTTTGTTGTTCAGGGTTCGTAGATTGTTATGTATGTGATTGATTCACTTGTTTTTCCGAGTCTTTGTTGCAAGAGGGATCTGAGGTAGTGTCTACCTAGTCTGCCATCTTGGCCCCCTCTTGTTTTCTTTTTATGTTGAGGTGTAATCCATACAGAAGGCTGTCGTCTTTGATCTTCATCAGTAAATGCTTCAAGTCTTCCTCACTTTCAGCAAGCAAGGTTGTGTCACCTGCGTATCTCAGGTTGTTAATGAGTCTTCCTCCAATCCTGATACCACATTCTTATTTGTATACTACAGCTTCTTGGATCATTTGCTCAGAATACAGACTGAATAAGTATGGTGAAAGGATACAACCCTGACGTACATCTTTCCTAATTTTAAACCACAGAATATTTCCTTGTTCTGTTCAGAGGACTGCTTCTTGGTCTAAGTACAGGCTCCTCATGAGCATGATTAAGTGTTTTAGAATTCCCATTCTTCACAATATTATCCATAATTTGTTATGATCCACACAGTTGAATGCCTTTGCATAGTCAATAAAACACAGGTAAACATTATTCTGGTATTCTCTGCTTTCAGCTAAGATCCACCTCACATCAGTAATGATATCCCTTGTTCCATGTCCTCTTCTGAATCAGCTTGAATTTCCGGCAGTTCCCTGTTGATGTACTGCTGCAGCTGCTTTTGAATGATCTTCAGCAAAATTTTACTCGTGTGTGATATTAATGATATTGTTCAATAATTTTCACATTCTGCTGGATCACCTTTCTTTGGAAGGGGCACAAATATGGGTCTTTTCCAGTGGGTTGGCCAGGTAGCTATCTTCCAAATTTCTTGGCATAATTTTCCTTAGTATATAAAATTATTATATATACCCATAAATATATATTTTGCACATTGGTCTGTTGCTTTTCCAGTTCTTCCACCATATTTATATGTGCTTTGAACTTTCAAGAGAATGCTGAACTTAGTGAACATGTTTTCAGTATATCCCTCTGCCTTTGGGGGCATACCATTCCTCAGTTCATAACGGCAACTCAAGTCATGCTGTTAAGGGTATTTCTAGTTGCAAGTATCAGATACAAACTCTGGCAAACTTTAACGGGAAAGTAATTTACTACAAGGGTGTTGAATAGCTCATAGAAATGATAGAAAGCTGGAGAAATAGGGTTGGAAAAGAGCAGAAACTGCGGCAGCTTTGGGAGTTCATGTAGTAGGAATGAGCCAATGGTCTTTGCAGGCACCCACCACTAGAATTAATAAGTTTCAAACTTTTTTTTTTCTGTCCCTAATGTCCTTCTATCGAGATTCAAATTCACGATGCATACAATGCGATATTACTCGGCCATACAGAGAAATGAAGTCCTGATGTGTGTTGCAATGTGGATTAACGTTGAAAACATTTTGCTGAGTGAAATAAGTCAGTTGCAAAAGGACAAATACTGTATGATCTTACTTATATGAGGGAGGGGGAAAAGGGGATTTCTTTTTTCTTATGGATAATTAAACGTGTGCTAATAGCGGTGGGATGATTTGGAAAAGGATAGTGAGAATGGTTGCATGATATGAAAAAGGTAATCAATGTCATTATATTATACATGTAGAAATTGTTGAATTGCAGAATGTTTTGCTGTTTATATTTTCCCCATGATAGAAGAAAAAAAAAATCTCTCTCTCTCTCTCACACGCAAACACACACACACAAGATTCAAAGTCCTGAGAGTGCATGTCTGATTATCCAAACTCAGGGTAATCATCCAACTTACAAGCTGCCTTTGCATGGGGGCAGCAGGCACCTTGATTTACAGTCCCACGGGATTGTATACAAATTCGGGAGAGGTGGTTCCCACAAAAGAAATTGGGGTACTATTACTTTTAGAAAGCTGGAAGAAGACAAAACCCAGCCAATGCCTACACAGGGACTAGGTGATTTGGGGGTAAATGATCTAATTTGGCTGTCTGCACAATCAAAGTGACAGTCCCCCCCCCCCCCCACCGCCCCTTTAGCTATGTAGACCGCACCGGGGCAAAGTAGAAGGCTCTGCCCTAACCCTGGAATTTAGCCAGATTTGATTTTCCAGTTAGTGAAGGTTTTTTATTGGTCTGTGATTTGCCTTTGCTGCCACACTCTTGATAAATTTGTATTAGTGACGATAGTAATATTTAGAAAGCTAAAAAAGTTCCTTGATTATAAATGAACACTTCATTAATATTTAGAGATTAAACTCATTTTTTATGAGCAGATGGGAACAAATAACTTGGCCTTTACTGTGCAAAATTAATAGCAATTAATCAACATTTAGGCAAACTTGAGGCAGGTTCTAAGTGCTAGAATTTGTTGATTAACATTGTTTTCTTTTCTTAATTGACTTTTTAGGCGACAGAAGTCCTTTCAAATGACTGTTTTCTGAGAATGTGGCTGCATCAGTCTCCATTGTTTCCTGGAAACCACAGCTGTGTTGGCCCCTAGATTGATGAGTGGAGAGAAGTGTTCCCAGCAAAGGCCCTGCTGGGTGACTTGGGGAGGGCCTTTCTCTGACAGAGAACTTCAGACTAAGGCCTTTCTGATTGTCATGAGTCTTTTTTTTTTTCTAAATTTTATTTGTTTTGTTGTTTTTGAGAATATACACAGCAAAACATACACCAATTCAACAGCTTCTACATGTACCGTTTAGTGACACTGATTACACTTTTTGAATTGTGCAACAATTCTTACCCTCCTTTTCTGAGTTACATACCTCATTAACATAAACTCAGTGGCCCTAAAGTTCTTATCTAAGCGTTTGAGTTGCTGTTGTCAATTTGATGCCACAGGTTGTTGTCATTGTTGTTAGGTGCCCTTGAGTCACCTCCGACTCATAGCGACCCAATGTACAACTGAACAAAAACACTGCTTGATCCTGTGCCAGTCTCACAATCTTTGTTATGCTTGAGCCCATTGTTGCAGCCACTGGGTCAATCCATCTCCTTGAGGGTCTTCCTCTTTTTTCATTGATGCTCTACTTTATCAAGCATGATGACCTTCTGCAGGGACTGATTCCTCCTGATAACATGTCCAAAGTATGTGAGATGAAATCTCGGCCTCCTTGCTTCTAAGGAACATTCTGGCTAAACTTCTTCCAAGACAGATTTGTTGGTTCTTCTGGCAGTCCCTGGTATGTTCAATATTCTTCGCCAACACCATAATTCAAAGGCATCAATTCTTTTTTGTTTTTCCTTATTCATTGTCCAGCTTTCATATGCATACGAAGTGACTGAAAAAACCATGGCTTGGCTCTGATGCACCCTAGTCTTCAAGGTGACATCTTTGCTTTTAATCACTTTAAAGAGATTTTTTGAAGCAAATTTGCCCAATGCAATGTGTCGTTTGATTTCTTGGCTGCTGCTTCTATGGATGTTGATTGTGGATTCAAGTAAACTGAAATCCTTGATAACTTCAATATTTTCTCCTTTTATCATGATATTTCCTATTGGTCCAGTTATGAGGAATTTTATTATCTTTATGTTGAGGGACAATCCATACTGAAGGCTGTAGTCTTTGATCTTCATCAGTAAGTGCTTGAAGTCCTTCTCACTTTCAGCAAGCAAGGTTTCGTCATTTGCACATTACTGGTTGTTACTGAGTCTTCTTCTAGTCCTGATGCTGCATTATTCTTCATATAGTCCAGCTTCTCAGATTACTTGCTCAGCATACAGATTGTATAAATATGGTGAAAGAATACAACCCTGACGCACACCTTTTCTGACTTTAAACTATGCGGTATCCCTTTATTCTGTTCGAATGACTGCCTCTTGGTCCACGTACAGGTTCCTCAAGAGCACGATTAAGTGTTCTGGAATTCTTATTCTTCACAAGGTTATCCATAATTTGTTATGATCCACACAGTTGAATGCCTTTGAGTAGTCAACGAAACACAGGTCAACACCTGTCTGATATCGTCTGCTGTCAGCCAGGATCCATCTGACATCAGCAATGGTATCCCTTGTTCCATGTTCTCTTCTGAATCCAGCTTGAATTTCTGGCAGTTCCCTGTCAATGCACTGCTGCAATTGCTTTTGAATGATCTTCAGCAAAACTTTACTTGTGTGTGATATTCATGGTATTCCATAATTTCTGCATTCTGTTGCATAAACTTTCTTTGGAATGGGTTCATATATGAGTCTCTTCCAGTTGATTGGCCAGGTAGCTGTCTTCCAAATTTCTTGACATTGATGAAGGAGCACTTCCAGCACTGCATCTGTTTGTTGAAACATCTCAATTGGTGTTCTGTCAATTCCTGGAGCCTTGTTTTTTTCAGTGTAGCTTGGAATTTCTTCTGTTATTACCATCAGTTCTTGAGTACATGCTGCCTCCTGCAAAGGTTGAATGTTGACCAGTTCTTTCTGGTAAGGTGAGTCTGTGTATTCCTTCCATCTTCTTCCTGTGTTGCATACTTCCTGTGTTGTTTAATATTTTTCCTGTAGAATCCTTTGATATTCCAACTCGAGGCTTGAATTTTTTCTTCAGTTCTTTCAGCTTGAGAAATGCTGAACATGTTCTTCCCTTTTGGTTTTCTAACTCCAGATCTTTGCACATTTCACTATAATACTCTACTTTGTCTTCTCAAGCCACCCTTTGAAATCTTCTATTCAGCTCTTTTACTTCATCATTTCTTCCTTTTGCTTTAGCTGCTCGACTTTCTGGAGCAAGTTTAAGCGTCTCTTCTGACATTCAATTTGGTCTTTTCTTTCTTTCCTGTCTTTTTAATGACCTTTTGCTTTCCACAACTCATCTGGTCTTCAGTCATCAGTGTTCAACCTGTCAAATCTATTCTTGAGATGGTGTCTAAATTCAGGTGGGATATACTAAAGGTCATACTTTGGCTCTCGTAGACTTATTCTAATTTTTTCCAGCTTCAACTTGAAATTGCACATGAGCAATTAATAGTCTGTTTTGCAGTCGGCCCCTGGCCTTGTTCTGACTGGTGACATTGAGCTTTTCCGTTTTCTCTTTCCACAGAATTAGCCTATTTGATTCCTGTGCATTCCATCTGGTGAAGGTTATGTGTATAATCACTGTTTACATTGTTGGAAAAAGGTATTTGCAATGAAGAAGTCACTGGTCTTGCAAAATTCTATCATTTGATCTCTGGCATCATTTCTATCACCAAGGCCATATTTTCCAACTACCGATCCTTCTTCTTTGTTTCCAACTTTTGCATTCCAATTACCAGTAATTATCAGTGCATCTTGATTGCACATTAGAACAATTCCAGACTTTCTTCATCTTTGGCCTTAGTAGTTGGTACATAAATATGAATAATATTAATATTAACTGGTCATTCTTTTAGGCATATGGATATTATCCTATCACTGACAGCGTTGTACTTCAGGATAGATGTTGAAATGTTCTTTTTTATGATGAATGTAGCACCATTCCTCTTCAATTTGTCATTCCTGGCATAGTAGATCATATCATTATATGATTCAAAATGGCCAATACCAGCCCATTTCAGTTCACTAATGCCTGGGATATTGATGTTTATGCATTCCATTTCATTTTTTGATGATTTCCAATTTTCCTAGATTCCTACTTTGTACATTCCATGTTCCTATTATTAATGGATATTTGTAGCTGTTTCTTCTCATTTTGAATTATGCCACACTAAGAAATGAAGGCCCCCAAAACTAGACTCCATCCACGTCATTAAGGTCGACCTGCCCTTGGGGAGACAATTCTTCCCCAGACATATTTTAAGTGCCTTCCAACCTGAGGGGCTCATTTTCTGACACTATATCAGACAATGTTCTGCCCTTATTCATAAGGTTTTCACTGGCTAATTTTTTCAAAAGTAGTTCACCAGGTTCTTTCTTCCTAGTCTGTCTTAATCTGGAACCTCTTCTGTAACCTGTCCACTGTGGGTGACCCTGCTAGTATTTGAAATACTGGTGGCATAGCTTCCAGCATCACAGCAACACGCAAGTCCCCACCACTGAAAGATGCATGGGAAATCCCATATAGGCAGTTTGTAAAAGAGCTTAATGCTCAAGGCAGATGCTTTTTTACTAGTTAAGATAAACTATTATTTGATTTTAAGATGACTTCAGAGGATATTTTTGTTTTAAGGTTTAAAGATTATCTCAGGGCAATGGTTTCAGGGATTCATCCATCCTCAATGGCTCCAGAAAATCTGTATTCCTTAAGAATCTGAAATTCTGTTCTGAATTTTCCCCCTTTTGATCAGAATTCTTCTATGAAATCTTTAATCAAAATGTTCAGTAGTGGTAGCTGGGCATCATCCAGTTCTTCTGGTCTCATGGCAAAGGAGGCAGTCGTTCATGGACGTAAGAGCCACAAATTCCATATCCCCTTCCTATTCCTGACTCTTCTTCCTTTCTTACTCAGTTGTTGTGCCTTGGATGGACCCTGCAAGCTTTTAAGACTCCAGGCACTATGCATTGAACTAGAAGGTAGAACAGAGGCACTGAACATGGTATTAGGTCAATTAACTGGGATGTTCCATGAAACCATAACCCTAAACCTCCAAACCAAGAAACCAAATCCCATGAGGTGTTTGGTTGTACATAAGCAGCCTCAGCAGCTCCTTTTTTTGGTCTTTGTTGTAAATACATGTATCACACAACTTTCCCAATTCAACTTTTTATAGGTGTACCACTTATTGACAGCAATTACAAGTCAATGTGATGTTTTTCATCACAGTTCACTCTTTTTTCATCCTCTCTCCTGCCCCTGGTAACCACTAATAAGTTTATTCTCTATACATTTGTCTTTTTATATAAGTGAGGTCATACAATATTAGTCCTTTTGTGATTGGCTTGTTTTCCTCAGCATAATGTCTTCCAACTCCATCCATACCGTAGCATGTATCAAAATTTTATTTATCCTACTTTACTGAGTGTTATTCCATTGTATGTATGTACCACATTTTCTTCATCCATTCATCTGTTGATGGGCATTTAGGTGGTTTCCATCTTTTGGCTATTGCAAATAGTGCTGTGATGAACATTGTTCCGCAAGTTTCTTTTTGAGTCTTCGCTTTCAAGTCTTTTGGGTATATACCTAGAAGTAAAATTGCTGGGTCATATAGTAGTTCTATTTTTAGTTTTTTGAGGAACCACCACACTGTTTTCCACAATGGCCTTGTCATTTTGCACTTCCACCAGCAATGACTAAGGATTCCAATTTCCTCAAATTCTTGCCAACATTTGTTATTATTATTTTTTAATCTTAGCCATCTGGTGGGAGTGAAATGGTATCTCATTGTGATATTGATTTGCATCCCTCTGGTGGCTAATGATGCTGAACATCTCTTCATGTGTTTGGTGGCCATTTGAAGGTCCTCTTTGGTGAAATATCTATTCAAGTCTTCTGCCCATTTTATGATTGAGTTGTGTTTTTGTTGTTAAGTTGTCAAAGTTTTATATATATTTTGGTTATTAGATTCTTGTAGGATATATGGTTTCTGAAGATATTCTCCAGTTGGTAGCTTTTTTCACTTTTTTGGTAAAGTCTTTTGATTAACAAATTTTTTAATTTTTATGAGGTCCCTTTTATTTATTTTGCTTTTTGCTGTTTTTACTTTTGTTATTATATTAGATAATCCATTTTTGAAAGCTAGGCCTGACAGCATTGCCCCTGCTTGTTCTTGCAAGAATTTTATGGTTTTCATTTACATATTTAGTCTCTTAATCCATTTTGAATTTGTTTTTGTGTATGGTGTGAAGCATTGGTCCTGTTTCGCTTTTCTGCATGTGGAAATTCAATGTTCCAAGCACCATTTATTGAAGAGACTCTTCTTTCCCCATCAAATGGACTTAGCGTTTTTGTAAAAAATCAGTTGACCATAGATGTGTGAGTTTATTTCTGAACTCCAAATTCTATTCCATTGGTCTATGTGTCTATTATTATATCAATACCAGCTGTTTTAA
This sequence comes from Loxodonta africana, assembly GCF_030014295.1. NCBI lineage: Eukaryota > Metazoa > Chordata > Mammalia > Proboscidea > Elephantidae > Loxodonta > Loxodonta africana. The sequence goes on from NC_087347.1 coordinate 118,346,086, forward strand.
TTACTGTAACTGTATAGTATGTTTTAAAATCAGGAACAGTGTGTCTTCCTACTTTATTCTTCTCTTTCAACATTCTTTTAGCTATTTGGGGCCTCTTGCCATTCTATATAAAATCGAGGATTGGTTTTTCTATTTCCGTAAAGAAGGCTGTTGGAATTTTGATTGGATTTGCATTGAATCTATAGACTACTTTGGGTACAATAGATACCTTAACAATATTATGTCTTCCAATCCATGAACATGGAACACATCTTTCCATTTATTTGAGTCTTCTTTAATCTCTTTCAGCAGTTTACAGTTTTCATTGTACAAGTCCTTTATGTCCTTGGTTAGAATTATTCCCCAGTATTTTATTCTGTAGGATGCTATTGTAAAAGGAATTGTTTCCTTAATTTCCGTTTCAGATTTCTCACTGCTGGTGTATAGAAACCAAACTGATTTTTGTTTGTTGACTTTGTACCCTGGTACTTTGCTAAAATCCTGTATCAGCTCTAGGAGTTTTCTTGTGGTCTCTGGGATTTTTTTCATGAGTATTTTGATTGACATTATGGTCTGCTGCCTCCTACCACCCCGTTTGGTAAAAAACAGAAACAAAAACAAATGAGTTGCTGTCAAATTGATTCCGACTTACGGTGACCCCATGTGTGTCAAAGTAGAACTATGCTCCATAGGGTTTTCAGTGGTTAATTTTTTGGAAGACGATTGCCAGGCTCTTCTTCTGAGGCATCTCTGGGCAGACTTGAGCTGTCAACTTTTCAGTTAGTAGCTGAATGGTTAACCTTTTGCACCATCCAGGGACTACGGTTTGGTAATGTCATTTTATTCCATATAATTTTTGGCTTATTCCAATTGTGCTTTCTCTACAGTCCTATCCGTTAATTTTTTTGAGTTTGGTTAACAGAAGCTGTTTTCTCTTTGAAAGAAAGAATCCTTTGCAGGACACAAGAACTGCTTCATGGGTGTATAAGTTGTGAAGTTGGCCAGGCTTGCACTCAGAAGCATCACATACTTGGTTTGATGCTCTGGTGTTTCTGTCTTAAAATTCTTATTGATATGTATTGAATTGCCTCCCCCAAAAATGTGTATCAACTAGGCTGGTCCGTGATTCTCAATATTGTGTGATCATCAACCATTTCGTGATCCGATGTGATTTTCCTGTTTGTTTATGATGTTAATGAGGTGTTTTCCTATTTTTGATGTTATCGGCAGGACTCAATCTACAAGATTAGTTCATGTCTTAAGTCAATCCGAGATATAAAATTTTAAGTCATTTTGAGATATAAAAGCTAGAAGTGAGCAGAGAGATAGGGGGACCTCATACCACCAAGAAAGCAGTGCTTGGAACAGGGCATGTCCTTTGGACCCAAGGTTCCTACACTGAGAAGCTCCTAGACCAGGGGAAGATTGATGACAAGAACATTCCCCCAGAACCTGCAGAGAGAGAAAGCCTTCCCCTAGAGCTAGCACCCTGAATTTGGGCTTCTAGTCTCCTAGACTGTAAGAGAATAAATTTCCGTTTGTTAAAGTCATCCACTTGTGGTATTTCTGTTATAGCAGCACAATTTTATCAATTTTTGAACAAGAGGTCCTGCCTGTTTCATTGTTCTGGCTTTTGCGTTTGTGGTCCTTGTTTAAGGAACAAGGAAGTTATGGGGAAAATGAAAGTTTAAAACGAAAGCATAGGAAAACAAAATGGGAAAAACCTATTGATCCAAACATGTAAGAAGATTCATATTAAAACTCAGCTATGGATTCTCTGGGCTGGCACGAGGTTCATAGGGCATCCAGGGCCTGTTCCTTTTTGTCACAGAGTAGTTTTTAGACAAAGCTTCTCAGAATCTCAGCTGTAGGTGTAATGATAGCAGAAAAGCATGCTGCTAGGACTTAGGCTCTGGTGGCAGAAAGACCAACCATTACATCCAGGCCCCTTCACCAAGACCAAGTCTATTGTCATATCTGGAAAATGGGTTTTTATGAAATAACATGAGGTAACATAAGCAGAGTGTTAAACACAGTGCTGTGCATGTCCTAAGTGCTCAATAAACTACATATCCTTATTGTTAATTTTATTATTCTGGCCCTTTTCCTTCATTCTCCTTTTTACCTGTGGAGTAAGGCCTTCCCCTCCATAGCCTCAGACTCCTCTGCAGGCAGTCTTTGAGATGAAAAAGTAGCTGCTTTCACTGTCATTTCCTTGACTTCCTCTTGGCCTTCTTTGACCGCAGTGCCCCACCCCTAGCTATCAGGAAACACATGAAATTTGGTGTAAAGCTCTCTGGTGTCTCAGTCAGGGTTCTGGCTCCCTGAAATGCGGAAACTGAGGAGAGTTTAAAGGAAGGACTGTTTATAAAAAGTTTGTGCTGGGTTAGGAGTTACTAGCAAGGCACAGTGACACATACTGGGCTAGCACAGTGGGGGCTGGCACTCACGAGGCCTGAAGTGAATCAGGCAAGGGATGGGAGCAGTTATGAGGATGACGCCTGCTCTACAGGTGCTACGGCTGTGGGTAGAGGGATAGGGTCATTGCCCAACACCCAGGAGGTCCTGGCAATAAGTACCTGGAACTCACTCTCTTGCCCTCCACTCTCCTGCCAATGTCTCCTATTGGTGAAACTCATCAGGAAGCCCATTGAGGCAGTCCAAAAAAAGTCCCAGAAGCAGCCTCCAGGGGCAACAAGCAGGCAGTGAAGGGTGGAGGCTAGATATGAGGGGCACACGAGAAATACATTTGGGAACAGCTCTCCTCTTTTTTTTCACCATTCTTTCTTACCCCAAACTCACATGCATTGTTTTTTAAAGCAAAATAAGGGACAGGGAGAATGAAGCAGCAAAAGTTTTAGTTTAATTGCATTTAAAATACATACCTTTTATTTATGCCAGTTTTTACTGTAGGTCAGAAGTTCGTTTTTTATTAAGATATTTTTAGTTTTGTTCTGGTCAATTTCAGGTTACTGGGGTCAAGAAAAACAAGAACAAAAGAAAACAAAACCATCATCACCGCTTTTCATAGTGTCTATTTTTTCTTTTTTTAATTTTTTCCACACACACTTCTCTATTAAGTTGAATTTGAACTTTTTTTTTTTTTTTTGAAGCTTGTGTGCTTGAAGTTATGCACTTAGTGTTTGCCTTTTTTATATTCTAAGTCCATAGGGTAGTGTCTGTGTCTGTTTTGTTCACTGCTCTGTCCCTGGTGTCTTGAAGGGTGCTTGGCATTCAACAAATAGTTGTGCATAGTTGACTAATTTTTGTCTTCTGGATCATCTTTGAATCTTATCAGTTGCTTCCATTGGTCACAAACAAGATCTTTATTTTTGCCTATATCAAAGCTGTGGCCCTGGTTAGACCCCTTCCTTAATGTTCTGTTTCTTGTCTGAGGGGCACTGCTCCCTCGGTCCCTATAAAGAGTGAACACGACAGATGAACATGCTGAGTCCCACAACAATCAAAACTTTTCTGGCCAAGGTTGCCAGCTCTGTCTCCCACCCTACACCCCTCACATACCCCCCTACATTCCCTCACCCCAGGGCCATGAGGGGTCTGAGCCGTAATGACTCCCCCTCAGGTCACGTAAGATCTTATGCTGGGTTGGCAAAGAGGGAGGTCTAGCAGTCCAGAACTCTCTTAACCATAGCAGATGGTTTCCACTCAGACCTAACCGGAGTTGTCCTCTTATGTACTTCCTGGGATGGGGAAGATACGTGGTTATCTCTCATGTTGGGGGCATTGACCAGTTCGCTGTCTTTCCTGTAGACTGATTCTAGCAACAGCTCCAAGGTTGATATGCTCAGGAGTCATTTTCTTTCAGTTCTGTAGCATAGTATTTTATTGGAACAGCCTAATATCTAGAAAATATTCCTTTTTTCTAAATTTATTTATTGTGCTTTAAGTGAAAGTTTACAAATCAAGTCAGTCTCTCATACAAAAACTTACACACACCTTGCTACGTACTCCTAGCTACTCCCTCCATAATGTGACAGCATACTCCTCCTCTCCACCCTGTGTTCCCTGTGTCCATTCAACCAGCTCCTGTCCCCTCTCTGCCTTCTCATCTTGCCTCCAGACAGGAGCTGCCCACATAGTCTCATGTGTCTCTCTACTTAAGCCAAGAAGCTCGCTCTTCACTAGTATCATTTTCTGTCTTATAGTTCAGTACAAGCCCTGCCTGAAGAGTTGGATTTGGGAATGTTTCCAGTCTTGGGCTAACAAATAGTCCAGGGACCATGATCTCCGGGGTCCCTGTAGACTCAGTCAGACCATTAAGTCTGGTCTTTTTACAAGAGAAAATAGATATTCTTGATTAAAATTTTTCACGATAGGACTTTTCTGTGGACTTTTCAGATTGTTTCAACAGGGATGAAGAAAGCTGAAAGTTAACTTGTGAACAATAAATAGGAAGTTAGGATTTTGGGGGCCACTTCTCTGAAAGGAAATTCTGGCATGTGGTTCTACTGCAGCACTCATCACTCTGTGCTGCTTTTGCTCATGTGTTTTCATGATCTACTGGAAAGTGAGCCCTTTGAAGACAGGAACCATTACTTATTCATCCTTGTATTTCTAGTGGTTAGAGTGGTTCCTGGCACACAGCAGGTGTTCAATAAATGCATGCTGACTTGACCTGAATTGAATTCCCAAAAAGTCAGATATTCTCGTGGATTAAAAAAACCCAAAAAACAAAAACCAGTTGCTGCCGAGTACATCCAGGTCATGGCAACCCTATGTGTATCAGGGTAGAACTGTGCTCCCTAGGGTTTTCAGTGTCTGATGTTTTGGAAGTAGGTCACCAGGCCCTTCTTCTGAGGTGATTCTGGGAGGACTTGAACCTCCAACCTTTCAGTTTTCAGACTAGCTCGTTAATTGTTTGCACCATCCAGGATAGATCTCTCTAATTGTATAGTAGTATCTGCTTTTCTTGGGAGGTTATATCGTCATTCCTGGGTTGGGTGTGGAAGAGAATAAGAACCCACTGCTGTTGAGTAGATTCTGACTCACAGTGGCCCCATAAGGCTGTAAATCTCTACGGAAGCAGACCGCCACACCTTTCTCCCATGGAGCCACTGGTGGTTTTGAGCTGCCAATCTTTTGGTTGGCAGTAGATTGCTTTAACCACTGTGCCACCGGAGGAAGCTCAGTTTTTATTGGAGGCAAAATAAGTTAGAATCTTCCTATATGGTCTTACACCTCCCACTTCCTGGGTGATTTCCGTACTCAAGCAGTGTTGGATGAATGGCCCCACACTTAGTTCAAGCACAATCGTGTGCTTTCTTTCATCTGCAGGACCCTACCATTTCCTCTCAACAAATCATGCCCAGGGTCAAGACCCAGCTCAAAACACCTATATTCCCAGGAAACCTTTCTTTTTAAAATAATTTATTTTTTGTTGTTGTTGAAAATGTATACAGAGAAATATGCACCAATTCACCAACTTCTACATGGATAATTCAGTGACATTGATTATATTCTCCAAGTTACACAAGCATTCTTACCCCTCTTTCCTAAATTATTCTTCCTCCATTAACATAAACTCACTCACTGCCCCCATGCTTCATCTCTAACCTTTCAAGTTGGTGTTGTCGATTTGATCCCATATAGGTAGTTCTTTAAAGGAGCACAATTCTCAAGGCAGACATTCTTTACTAATTAAGATAAACTCTTGTTTGGTTTAAAGAAGACTTCAGGGGATATTTTTGGTTTAAGGTTTAAAAATCATCTCAGGGCAACAGTTTCAGGGGTTCACCCAGACTCCATAGCTCTAGAAAGTATGAATTCCATGAAAATTAAAATTCTGTTTCACATTTTACCCCTTTTGATCAGAATTCTGCTATAGAATCTTTTATCAAAATGTTTAGTAACAGTAGCCAGGCAGCATCCATTTCTGGTCAAAGGAGGCAGTTAGTGTTCAAGCAGACAATTAGCTATGCATTCCATTTCCTCTTACTATTCCTAACTTTCCTTCTTCTTCTGTTGCTCCAAGTGAATACAGACCAGTTGTAACTTGGATGGACACTTGCAAGCCTTTAAGACCCCAGGCACTATGCACCAAAGTAGGAGGCAGAACAGAAGCACTAAACATGACATTAGGCTAATTAATTGAGATGTCCCATGAAACCATGACCCTAAACCACCAAATCAAGAAACCAAATCCCACGAGGTGTTTGTCCTTACGTAAGCAGCCTCAGCAGCTGCTCTTCTTCTTCTTCCTTTTTGATGTTGTTGTGGAAACATATATCACACAACATTTGCTAATTCAACTTTTTGCAGGTGTACAGCTTAATGACATCAGTCACATTTATTGACTGTGCAACCATTACCCTTGATCAATGCCAAATTTCCCATCATCATAAACGAAACTCAGTGCTCTGTAAATAATGACTCCCTTGTTTCCCCTCCTCCTGCCCTTGGTAACCACTAATAAACTTTGGTCTTTATACATTTGCCTATTCTTCTCATTTTATGTAAGTGAAGTCATACAATATTTGCTCTTTGTGATTGACATATGTCCGTCAGCAGAATGTATTTGGGGTTCATCCATTTTGTGGCAAGTATGAGGACTTTATTTCTCTTTCTGAATGAGTAATATTCCATTGTATGTATGTACCACATTTTGTTTGTCTCTTCATCCATTGATGGGCATTTAGGTTTCCATTTTTCGACTATCGTGAATAGTGCTGCAATGAATATTGATGTACATATGTCTGTTTGCATCACTGCTTTTCCCAGTGAAGCTTTTGTGATTCATCTCACCCTGTTCCATTCATCATTCGTCTTACTCTCTGGCCTCATGCATTTAAGTACTGCATTTATTCAACATCATTAATAGCAATCTATGCTTGTAAACACTCTTGTACTTAGTCATATGCTGTGTGCCTGGTGCTGTGCTCGATGCTAGGGATATATCCATATGTGAATAAAATGAATAATCTATCCCAGCTAGAATCTTTGGGAGAAGTTGTGGAGAAGCTAAACCTTGATGTTGATTTCCTGGTCTCCTCTATGACCCATGGGAGCTTTCAATCCCTGCTTCAGCACCCCTCTTTAACCCATATTTGTACAAGAAGCTTTAGGAAGTGCCTCTTTCTGTAGGTACAATCCCCATTCATGCTGTACCCTCTCTCCCCTGTAAGCTGAGTTGGCCTAGAAATTGATGAAGGAAGTTCCTAGAATATGTGTTTTGGATGGGTGGGGGACACATTTCTGGGACAGGGCAGGAGGAACTCTTTTTCCAGTATTCCCAGATGGGACTTACTGTTATTTCTGTAGGGTAGCAGTTCTCAAACATTTCAATCTCAGGAACCCTTTACACTGTCAAAATTTTTAAAAACAAAGAGCTTTTCCTTATGTAGGCTGTATCTTTCATAATTTACTATATTAGAAACAAAAGCTAAAAAAACTTAAATATTTATTAATAATTTAAAATAAAAGTATTAAGTCCGTTAAAAAAAAACCCAAAAAAACAAAAAAACAAACTTGTTGCCATTGCGTCGATTCCGACTCATGGTGTAAATAACATGCTATCAATGAAAAAATATTTTATAAGACAAAACATTTAGTAAGAAAAACGGAATTATTTTACTTTAGTGAAAATCTCTTTAATGTCTGGCGTAGTTGAAGGCAGTATCCTCAGATCTGCTTCTACACTCAATCTGTTATAGTCTATCGGTTATTGTGTATCATTTATAGTGTATTGGTTGAATTTTATGAAGGAAAACTGGCCTTGCAAAGATACGTAGCTGGAAAAGGAGCAGTATTTTAGTAGCCTTTCAGATAAATATGGCTATTATTCTTTGATACTACACCAACATTTGACAGGTAGTAATTTTGAAAAAATTAGATGTGTTTTGAAATATGAAACCACATCAGTTTTTAAGGGTCCAGAAGCTGTCAAGCTCATGGTGCTGGATACAAGTTTTCCAAAGTCCTAATTTTGTATTTGAAACCTCAACTTTAATCACTGGCGACAGATATAGTTATTTCCCTGGAAATGACAGGGCCACTTCATTCATTTTTAGGAAAATACCTGCTAGATAACCCAAGTTTGAATAATCACAGTTTGTCAGTTGTTCTTTCAAGAAAAAATGGCATTCCATGAAAAAAGTGGCTAGTTTAGTTTGCAGCTTGAACAGTCACACACGTGTTTTCTCCTTGAGACAACTATTGTTCTTCAATATGAAGTGCTTTTTTATACTTATTTCATGACACAGAATATTAAGAAAATACATACTCAAGCTGAGATCTTGTAAAATCAGTAATGCTTACATCTTCACCATGGACATTCATCACTGAAAGTGGCTTTTTAACATTTTTGACTTCATGAGCAGGGCTGGAGGATACAAAGCTTGTTAGTACAGTGCCACTGCCTGGATCTGTGCAGACGTCTACAGTTTTATCCATCATTGCGTTTGGACCATCAGAGCAAATGTCGACAGAGTGAAATGGCAAATCATGTCTTAGTGTGATTGCGAAAACTGTTTGGACTTCGAAGAACTCCTGAAAGTGTCTCGGTGATGCCCTGAGGTCTGTGGACCACAGTTGGAGAACCATTGTTCTTGGAAAAAAAATTCACCAGTGTTAATAGAGTAGAAAAATTTTTATTGGATCTACAAATCTAACAAATCTTCATGGAAGAAAATATACCCTGAGTTCTCAACGCCTGACTCACTGAGAAACTTTGAGACCATGTTCGATTTATCAGCTGAGGATGGCCTGTGTATTTAATTGTTTGTATGATTTTTTTTTATGATGCAACTGTCTCCTAATTATACGGTGCTTATTTTCTTGAAAAGAAGCAGGTAATTAAAAAACACTTAAAACAAAATTAATTTTCTCCTAAGAATTTAAGGAAAGAGATACATTTCAGTGAGTTAGACGAAATCGTCGTTCCTTTTTTTTTTTTTTTTTGCTCTAGCACATGGATATTCCCAGTAAATATTTCTAGACAAAGTGAACATGTTACAAAATTATTCACAGAACAAGCAACAACAACAACAAAAAAATCACTGACGATGTCCAATCAAGCCACCCGGGACATTAACCTACTATTATTTGTTAATTCTATTCTCCATCTTCTTCAGTATAGGAATTCTTGCAAACTAAGCTTTTGTCATACTCAGTGATGGCCCAGATGTAGTATAATCTTTAATCTTGGCTGTGTTATCTCATAATGCCCCCTCACCACTGCCTCATATTTAATCAACAGCTGCTAGATGTTTCTGGAAGTGGCTGCTGCCACTTTTCATTTGGAAGTTCGAGGTTGCAGATGTGATGAAAATACCCACTTAAGTAGAGTTCCTAATGTAATTGGCAGCTGGACTAATGTCATTTATGGGCAAACCAAGGAGTATGCAGGTTGTCAGATCACACCTGTCCAGGTGCAAAGAAGAGGGAACTGAAAACACAAAAATTTCATTGAGTTTTTGTTGTGTTTTTATTGGGGGTAAGAAAAAACATCTGATCCACGCTTCATAAGAACAGATTTCATAAGGTTTACATTCTTTCTAGAGCTGGGAAAAAGTATTAGTACCAAATACATTTTTTTTTACTATTATGAGAAAAGCATATTATAATAATGCTTCAGTTGCTGACATACATTTTCTTATGCCAAATTGCTATGTATTTTTTTATGGTTATTAGCATTTTTTGGTAATTTCGTCCATATTAATGGAATATAACTTTCTCAGTAATTGATCATTTTCAAAATAATAATTTAATCCAAAATAATCCAGTTTGATATTTTCAGGGCAGAGTTTATTTTATATGTATATATATATATAAAATAACAACAAATATATATATACACACACATATATATGTATGTAGGTATTACACACACATACGTATTTATAATGTGTATTTTGCAATGGCACATACAAAGACTTACATATTAACATATAAGGGTGGGAAGAGGAATGAGAGGGAATAAGTACATTTAAAAAAGAAAAGAAAGAAAATACAAGTGAGAAGCCTTGTCCAGACTATTGATAATGATATGCCAGAAACTGAGGAGTATGGTTAACTCAACCCTCTGCATCTGAACTCAGAATAAGTTTAATATCTTGAATACTTAGTGTGATGGATTGGATTATGTCCCCCCAAAATATGCGTCAACTTGGTTAGTCCCTGTGTGGTTGTCCTCTATTTTGTGATTTTCCTGTGTTGTAAATCATAATCTTTCCCTGTGGTTAAAAAGGATTAGGGTGGGATGTAACACCCTTGCTCAGGCCACATCCCTGATCAATGTAAAGGGCGTTTCCCTGGGGTGTGGCCTGAACTACCTTTTATTTCCCAAGAGATAAAAGGAAAGGGAAGCAAGTAGAGAGTTGGGGACCTCATACCACAAAGAAAGCAGCACTGGGAGCAGATTGTGTCCTTTGGACCTGAGGTTTCTGTGCTGAGAAGCTCCCAGACCAAGGGAAGATGGATGACAAGGACCTTCCTACAGAGAGAGAAAGGCTTCCCCTGGAGCTGACACCTGAATTTGGGCTTGTAACCTACTAGACTGTGAGAGAATAAGTTTCTTTTGTTAAAGCAATACTGAAGATCCAAATTGCCCCCTTTTTTTTCACATGGTTTTAAAAAAGCATTTTATTTTGTAAATTTTCAAATATTCCCAAAAGTGCAATGAACCCCTATATACTCATTAGGAGTACCTGGGTAGCACAAATGTTTAAGTGCTCAACTACTAGTCAAAAGGTTGATGGTTCAAACCTACCCAGGGGAACCTTAGAAGACAGGCCTGACGTTCTGCTTCCGAAAGGTCACAGCCTTGGAAATCATATGAAGCACTTCTACTCTGCACGTGTGAGGTCGCTATGAGTCAGAATCGACTAGACAGCAACTAACAACAACAATATACTCATTACCAATGAGATTCCATAAGAGTCAACATCTTTTCACACTTGTTTCATTTTTCCTTTTCAACCCATTTTTTAATACAATTTCCCATCTTAACATTCCTCCCCTAAATCCCTCAGTGTGTACCTCCAGAAATTATATTTGACTTTCTCAGTGTGTGCAGTTAATATCACTTCGATGCAAATTCTATGACTGCCTTTCACAAATTCTTCCTCTAGAAACTTCTTGGGATGCTGATGTTTTCAAAGCATGCTTTTTACTTAAGTGAAAAATACACACCCACACATGAAAAACAAATGTGTTCAGTGACATTGCAGAATATTTGAGCAGAACAGCAATACCCGGCCCTGGTTAGGAAGATGTGGGCCAAGGGTCAGCTTGCAAAATGCTCTAAGGAGGGACATGAGGTATGCATTGTTCCACAGTACTCTGGGTACATGTCCTTCCACTCCTCCTTTATTGCTTTACCCTGAATTACAATCAGATGGAACCCAACATGTCAGATTAGTAAAATAAGGAGGTCTCCAGTGGGGGATGCCATCCTTCCTTGATTTTCTTCTAGAACTGTGACTTGCATTGGGCTTACACTGTCCCAAGTGGGGTGTCCATGTGTCTCTCACCCACAAGTAGAGAGACACTAGTGTCTGAGAAGCCTACTATTCCCTGATGCACACATGTGTGTGGGGAGAGAACCTCTGTAGCTTACTCAGCAGAGGTAATCTGCTGCTCTGCCTGATCTCACTCTGTACAGAAGAGCCAACTGAGATCAGTGCTACTCCCTCTTCATTTTATACTCATGCTCCCATGGCAAAGGCATGAGCCAACATGATTTCATTATGATGAAATGTGCAAAGACGCTATGCTCTGTTCTGAAACCAGCTCTCTATACAGACTCTGTCTTTTTGATTGAGTCCAATCTGTCTTTGTTAGTTGGCATTGAATCAGCTCCAACTCATGGCAACCTTATGTATAACAGAAGGAAACATTGCCTGGTCCTGCATCATCTTCATGAATGTTAGTATGCTTGAGTCCATCCCTTTGAGGATTTCTCTCGTTTTTGCTGACCCTCTACTTTATCAACAACGGTGTACTTTTCTAGTAATTAGTCTTTCCTGATGACGTGTCCAAAGTAAGGGGGCCAGGCGAGCTGAAATCTCACCATCCTTGCTTGTAAGGAACATTTTGGTTGTATTTCTTCTAAGACTGATTTGTTCATTCTTCATGTAGTTCACAGTATATTCAATATTCTTATCCAAAACTACTGTTTGAATGCATCAATTCTTTTTCTGTATTCCTTTTTCATTGTCCATTTTTTGCATGCATATGAGGCAATTGAAAAGACCTGGCTTGGGTCAGGCACAGATCATCAATTGCTCATGTGCAAGTTCAAGTTGAAGCTGAAGAAAATCAAAGCAAGTCTAGAAGACCCAATTACAACCTTGAATACATCCTTCCTGAATTTAGAGACTATATCTATAACAGATTTGATACTCTGAGCATGAAATGACTAAAGACCAGAACAGTTGTGGGAAGACATCAAAGATATCATGTATGAAGAAAGACAGGAAAGAAGGAAACGACCAAAATGGATGTCACAAGACTCTGAAACTTGTTGTAAGAACAGAGTATCTAAAGCAAATGGAAGACACGATGAAGTAAAAGAGTTGAAAAGAAGATTTGAAAGGGTGGCTGTAGAAGACAAAACATAATGATGAAATGTGCAAAGACCCAGAGTTAGAAACCCAAAAGGGAGGATCATGATCAGCATTTCTCAAGCCGAAAGAACTGCAGAGAAAATTCGAGCCTTGAGTTGAAATAATCCAGTGTAGACTTCCCTTTGTCTTGAAATCATTTTATGTCTTGAGTCTCATTGACTTTCCTTGTCACTAAGGCTGGTGGGAGAGTGCGTACTTCAGGTTGCCTTAACTCTCTGTCTTGGAATGGTAGGACTGAGGTGTCAGCTCTCCCTTCTAAAAGTTCTAAACTCTATATTAATTTAAAACCTCTGTCTATACTGCACATGTTTCATAGCCTGATTGGGTCACAAAATATGTTGTTACACCCTAATCCCACGATGCTGGCCTCCCACTCATTCTATGCTTTAGCTTCCTTACACTAAAATGGACATGAAAACATACAACACACCAACAGATGAATAAAGTAATCTAGTGCATTCCCAGAACACGTAACTTAATTGAAAGTACACTGAGAGGTAGATACACTTCTTTTCAATAACGTCACATGTATGAATATGTGTCCACCAGGTAGTGAACTTTTCCGGAGTTGATTGGAGCCATTTCCTATTTATTTTGAATTCTCCAGGGAAGTGCATGGCCAAACCGTAATAAATCTTGATGACCCACTGCCTCTGGGGATGAGCTTGTCACCTCTGAAAGCCAAAGTAACTCCAAAGCCACACAGATACAGTTTTATAACTTAGATAGCTTACTCCGGAGTCCTGAAAGACTCACTGCTTAATCTCTATGCAGGGTGTTGCTAAGCAACTGCAAAGCAGAGCATTCTGAAGGTTGGGACCTCTGCCAGCCTCTTCTCCATGAACTCCCTCTTAGCCTTCCTGGCTTCTGCTATTACCTCCTAAGTCCACATCTCAGGGCTCATCTCTTTTCAGAATCCTAGACCTTAATCTCCTCTTCCCTAATGGAAGTATGTGTTTTGCTACAAGCCCCCAGAGTTAACATATATCATCTAAATATATTACCAATTTCTGGCTCCTATTTTTCTAATCTTTTCAATGAAGGTAGAGTGTATAATCTATGTTGTCTAGAGTTCCCCCAAAAGTGGAGTATATTAGTATCACGAGAGCAGAACAAAACAGCATTTCTCTGCCTCTGTTTTCTCTAGAATTACTGCAAATATGTTGTCAGTTGCCTTCGAGTTGGCTCCGACTCATGGGGACCCCTTGTACAACCGAATGGAACATTGTCCAGTCCTGCCAGCATCTTCATGATTGTTGGTACACTTGAGTCCATTGTTGAGGGCCATTGTGTATTCTGAGTGTCTTTCAACCTAGGGCGTTCATCTTCTAGCACTATATCAGACAATGTTCTATTGTGAGTCATAAGGCTTTTCATTGGCTAATTTTCAGAAGTAGATCACCAGGCCTTTCTTCCTAGTCTGTCTTAATCTGAAAGCTCCACAGAAACCTGTCCACCATGGATGACCCTCCTGGTATTTGAAACACTGTTGGTAAAGCTTCTAGCATCATAGAAACACACAAGCCACTGAAGTGCAAAAAAATGACAGATGTGTGGTAAATTGGAACTATACTCCTCAAATATTCCAGCAAGTTCAGGACGTCCCCAGAGGGTATTATCTCTGTGCTTGGGAAAGTGTTCTTTGTGGCCTTGTATCTTCTGTTGCTAAGCTTGTGGGTTTCTGCCTTGCAGCAGATTCCCTGAGGATCCTTCTGACATTTGCAGGCCTGATGACCTCCACTGTGAGGCCTGCTGTGTTCCCAATGTATGTAACAAGTTTGGATGTGGGGATGCTCTCTGATTCCTGTTTCTTGACCTACATGAACCTATTGAAATTGCGCACTTCACTCTCGAAAATGTGGTGCGTTTAAATTCTTATTTAGCCCTGCAAAGGTGTCATGTTTGCTGAAGGACAATTGAATAAGTTTACAATGATATGGAAGGAACTCCCTTTTTTAATTTTATCTACTCAAGAACATTAACCCTCAGCAGCACGCTCTGTATCTGCTTTCAACTCCTCAGTTCTCTTGCATCCTACCCTATCCAGAGCTTCTCATTCACCACTCGCTTCTGTAATGAGATCCATCTGCCTTTACTTTCTTATGTCTCCCCTTCTTTTCTATCATTTATTTTGTAAATCAACATAAACTCTCCACTAGCCCTGGGTTTTTCCTTTCATTCCTCCTCCAGGTCCTGCCAGACTTGGTCCATTATAAAATCCTATAAAATAAGATAATTTTTTCTTTTAAGGGGAAAAAGGTGAGCAAGAGGGTTGATTTGGCAATTATAGAACTCTCTTGGGTGGGCTTGAGGGTGGAGAATGTTTGTGGCCATGCTCACATGAATAATTTTTAGCTTGTCACAAATAAATGAATTCAGGGGTAGAGAAATATGTTGTAGACATTATGAGCACAAACCCTGGAATCAAAACTTCTTACCTTCAAACCCCACCTCCACCACTCATACAGGATCCTGGGTAGGTTATTTGTTTCATTTTTTTCATCTGTAAAATGGGCTTTGGTGAAGTTGAATGAAATGATTCGTATAAAGTGCTCCATAAATGTTGGGTCTTATTTTTGGTCCCCAACTTCTCTCTCTCCAGCTTCTGCCAATTCTGGTACACTGATGTGGGACCAGAGGAAATCTGAGGGTGTCAATCCTGCTGAGACTTTCAGTCTCCTCTTCCCTTTGACCATGGCTGCTCTTCTGTGTGTCCTGTGCTTCCTCTTCCCCTGCACAAGTTCCCACCAAGATCCTTTTGCACTGCCTCGGAGATGTAACTAAGGTGTGGCAGGTATGGCAGGTATTGCACTGGCCCTGGGTGTGTGGCCAGTTTCTACCCACCTGGTATGGTCACAGAGTATCTATGGAAAATGGTGCCTATGGCAAGCACCGAAATTACACCCCTGTCCAAACACCTGACACCCTTCTTTTAGATAACTTTGTCATTATATCAGCTCAAAGATACAATTCAAACTCATTAATCTTTTTTTTTTTTAAACTTCTTTTTGTTTATTGTGATTCAGGTGAAAGTGGACACAGCAAATTAGTCTTCCATTCAATAATTCGTACACGAATTGTTCCGTGACATTGGTTGCAATCCCTGCAATGTGTCAGTTCTCTCCCCATTTCCATCCTGGGTTCCCTGTTTTCCTTCATCCTATTTCCCTGCCCCTCCCTGCCTTCTCACCTTTGCTTTTGGCAAATGTTGCCCTTTTGGTCTCGTGTAGTTGATTGTTCTAAGGTGCACATTTCTCATAGGTGTTATTGTTTATTTTATAGGCCAGCCTATTATTTGGCTGAAAGCCCACCTCTGGGTATGGTCTCAGTTCCAGGTATGAAGGGTGTCTAAGGGAAGTAGTCTTGGGGTACATTAGTCTTTTAATGAACACAATATTGTGCTTGAGGAAGGACGTTGGCCTGTACCGGGTTAATAGAAACTGCGCAGTGGTGCCATGTGCCCAGAGCCAGCACAATATCCTTGATATATCACTGTAGCAGAGATTGTGCCTGGGGGCCTGGCACTGCTGGATCTGTAAGGAATACAGGGTACACTCCAACATTCTGAGACCTCTTGCTACAATGAAAAAACCAATGACCAGGGAGTCTTGTGTCTGAGATTCTTGTTCAGGTTTGGTGTCTTAGTTATCTGGTGCTACTATAACAGAAATACCACAAGTAGATGGCTTTAACCCAGAGAAGCTTATTCTCTTACAGTCTATGAAGCTAGAAGTCCAAATTCAGAGTGCTAGCTTCAGGGGAAGGTTGTCTCTGTTGGGTCTGCAGGAAGGTCCTTGTCATCAATCTTCCCCTGGTCAAGGGATTTCTCAGCACAGGGACACCAAGTCCCCAGGATGTGCTCTGCTCCAAGTGCTTCTTTCTAGGTGGTAGGAGGTCCCCTTGTCTCCCTGCTCACTCCTTTCTTTTATATCTCAAAAGAGATTGACTCAAGATATAACCCAATCTTGTAGATTGAGTTCTGCCTCATTAATATAACTGCCTTTAATCCTGCTTCAGTAACAACATAAGATATAGATAGAATTTACCACACGTAGGAAAAATCACATTAGATAACAAAATGGTGGACAGTTGCACAATACTGGGACCCATGGCCTAGCCAAGTTGATGCATTTTTTTGGGGGGATACCATTCAATCTATAACAGTTGGGCAAGAGAATCAACAAGAGTAAGTTGGACAAATCGCTTTCCTTTGGGCCTCACCTCAGTTTCCCAATCTACAGAATGAGTAGATTAGAACAAATCATTTCTAAGATCTCCTATCTTTAAAACAATTTAATCCTTGTTGTTATGGGTACCACTCAATGTTGGCTCCACTCTTTGGCTCACCTGAGGACTGTTGTTGTGATGTCTCCTTTTAAAATAGTTCTTGTAGGTGAGCAGACCCCTGGGGCTGAATATTGGTCACTGTGCACAGGCTGGCTCCTCTCTCAGAAGTTCTCCTAGTCCCTAGCGTGTCATCAGAATTGCTCCATGCATACCTTGATGATTTATGAATCATGAGCCCAGCCACAATAACTGAAGACAACCCAAGGAGTTCTTATTAAGTAAAGAATAAAAAGTAATTTGATGCAAAGCACTTTTTCTCCTGCTCTAATATTTCTCAGCCTTTGTCAGCTCCACTGGGCAAATAAAGGGCACTGACTCCTGCCTGCAACCCACTGGCCTCACTACCTTCGCTTTTTCATGGCCACCAAAGGCTGGCCACTGGCAGTGCCTCATTGTGCCTCTTATTGTTACTGTGCCAGGAGTGAATAATGTACAAGTAGAATGTTCTTTCTCCTCCAAATGGTCACAAATGGCCTGCCACAGCATAATTATGTATTTCAGCTTTCCCATAATGGTCAGAAAAGGTTGTTTGAATTTTGCAATCAATACTTTGTTAGCTTGTGGCGTTTTCCTCTACTAGAACCTTTTTTCTAGAGGGCATGCTCATCCTCTGGAAATGAATTTTCCACTTCTCCTTGCCTACCCAAAGCCCATTCGTAGCTTGCTCTAACAACTCCACTCTGCAAACGAACCCAAACTTCTATTACTCTTAATCTTATACTGTTTTATACTGTAATTATGCTTTCATTAGTAAGTCTTTTTTTTTTTTTTTCATAAGCTGGACTATCACAACTCACTGAGTAAGAATCATATCTTTTGCCTCCTTATAATAATCAGATAGTTGACATTCAATAAATATCATTGCCAGCTGCTGTCAAGTCGATTTCGGCTCAGGGCAACACCACGTGTGTCAAAGTAGAATTGTGCTCTATAGCGTTTCCAATGGCTGACTTGTTTTGGAAGCCTTTTTTCTGAGATGCCTCTGGGTGGACTCAAATCTCCAGCCTCTGAATTAGCAGCCGAGGGTGTTAAGTATTTGCACCATGCAGGGACTCCATTCAATATATATCCTCTAGCATATAGACAAATTTTTGCACCCATAGCTATGGCTACATGGGCAGGAGACCAAGATGGGGGATTTGGCAGTTTTTGCTGTATAACCAACAATCTCAGAGTCTCAGTGGCTTACAACAGTGAATGTATACTTCACTCTCACAAGTCTAACAGGTTAGCTGTAGTTTGATTGATCTAGGTTGGGTTTGCGTAGACCAGGCTGGACTCCAGGCTTTTGGCTGGGTTCCAGTCCACTATCTGTGTCTTCATTTTGGGGCCCACTCTGAAGTGGCAGAGGCTACCTGGAGCCAGCTAACATTTCATGGCTCAATGCAAGCCACAAGGCAAAGCTTGTATCAAAGAGATCAGAACTTACTCCATCCACAGTGGGAAGCACTGCAAAGTCACATGGCAAAGGGTGGATGTATAACACTATTCTAGGGATGTAAAGAATTAGAAACAAAAATATCCAATCTTCCATGTATGGCTAGTCGTTGTTCTTTGAACTGGAAAAGACCCTGGAGGATAATCTACTCCTGCCACCTATCTCCTGGTGTACAGAATCTAAAACACGCCACTCCAAGTGCTGTCCAAGGATCATTAGCATTTACATCACCTGAGAGCTTGTCAGAAATGCAGAATCTCCTACCCTATCTCAGACCTGACGAATCAGAATCTGCATTTTAACAAAAATCCTCAGCTGATTCATATACACATTGAAATTTGAAATTTCAATAGCATTTCCATAATACTTTCCATGAAAGATGAATATTTATTATGTGAGGGAAAAATGCTTCTGAGATTAAATGAATTTGGAATATTTCAGGACTTCTCAAAGCTCTCAACATGCTAACAGACACCATGAATCTCTGGGTATAGATCCCACGGAGGGATGGACATGGAATGTGGAATTCCCCTAACAAAATTGGCCAGGGAACCCTTTTTTAACAGAGGAGCTCATGGCACAGACTTGAGGATATGAGAATTGAAGCCAGCTTAGACATGTGTTTGTTGATTCTCTTGTGAGAGTTCTCTAAGAATGGAATCCTACAGGTTCATTTTCTAGCCCATTCCCAAGTGGTCTCAAGTCTCTCCTGTGTTTATTATTTACCAGAGGTGGAAAACTTGTAGCTTAAGGATAAATATGACACGTAGATATTGTTTGGTTATCGCATACGATTGCATTGAGAAGTAGCTCCATTTTCAGATGACAATTCAATACAATTAAGTATTTGGAATACCTGATATTTGAAAGAAGCTAAAAAATAACTACCACCACCACCCACTGCTGTTGAGTCAATTCTGACTCATGGCGGCCCTATGGGACAACGTAGAAGTGCCCCATAGGGTTTCCAAGGCTGTGAATCTTTACAGAAGCAGACTGTCACATCTTTCTCCCACAGAACAGCTGTGGTCGAACCTCTGACCTTTTGGTTAGCAGCTGAGTGCTTTAACCACTGTGCTATCAGGGATCCTAAAAAATGACTAGTTCCCCATTTTTTCCCTTGCGTGAAAATCTAAGTACAGGGAATTCATAATGAACTCACCCATGAGACTATATGGTAGAGGCTCCTATAGCTACTCAGCTGATACGAATCAAATTGATAGGAGTGCAGAAGGGCAGGTGGAGTCCCTGCATGACATGAACGGTCCAGGCTGGACTACTTGCCAAAAGATTGGTGGTCCCAACCCACCCAGAAGACAGGCCTAGTGATCTTCTGAAACGTCATGCCTTGATAACTCTATAGAGCTGTTATACTCTGACACACTTGGGTCACCATGAGCCCGACTAGACAGCAACTGTTTTTTTTTTTTTTCTTTTAGAGAGGGCATGTTTGAATACCTATTCTTCCTTTTTAAAACAGATCAGATAACTGGTTAGCAAAGTGGGGACTTGTGGTAGATCACTAAGAGGTAGGGTCAGGGAACCATTGAACATCTTCCTTAATTAAGCGCTGTCTTGGGAATACAAGGTTTATTTGACTTAGCCATCACCAACCATATGCTCATTTTGAATTTAGATTCTTCCAGCAAATTTTCCTGTGTCATCTATGCTCATGGAACCCTGGAAATTACTCTGCTTGGGAAGAACAGCCTCCCACATGAATTGGCTGCCTGGGAGTGCCAGTCAGCAGTTGTGCAACATTACAAAGTCAAACTGGACGGCATAGTTTGGCCTTGGGCTCCTTAGCATCAGGCACTAACTAACTAAGCTAACTGGCCAGAGAGAAGGACTTCATTTCAAATAACAAATTAACAGTTTCCCATAACTCCATTAATGCATGGCTGGGATCCCATGAAATTGCATCTCTGACAAACTGGCTGCACTAAAATTTACTCTATGTAAAATGATTGTGCTAATTACTTTCTCTTTATGCTTTTATAATCGGCTGACTGGCAATAACATTTGCAATATAGTCATGCACTAGTGAGAAAAATCATCCAATCTCCTGCTGCAGGTCATTAGTAAATGGCTTCAGGGGTCAAAGGGTAATTTCCCCCTTTGGTGCAGTTGAAGAGGCTGGTGGAGCAAACTTCTTTTCTGTTTTTTTTGATGCCTCGGTGTCAACCAAATCTGGAGATTGATGGCAGAGAAAGTGTGTCAAGGCCAGAGGGCATTTTTTAAGCACTCTCTTTTTTTTTTCCACTCTTTAGAAACAGGCTTTAGAAATATTAAGAAGTTGGCAGTTTCTTTTATCTGTCCTCCATGTTGCATTCCATTCTTCTTCTTTCTCCACCCTCCGCCTCTCCCAACACACACACACACACACACACACACACACACACACACAATCCCAGTGCTAGCTTGCTGTTTTAGGTCTTGCTTACTTTATACTAACGGTCCTCAGCAGAAGTGGTATTGTTCCATATAGTATTTCAGAGCTGTTATGGATTGAATTGTGTCCTCCAAAAATGTATGTCAACTTGGCTAGGCCATGATTCTCAGTATTATGTGGTTGCTCACCATTTTGTCATCTGATATGATTTTCCTGTGTGTTGTAAATCCTGACTCTATCATGTGAATGAGGCAGAGTTAGAGGCTGTTATGTTAATGAGGCAGGACTCAATCTACAGGATTAGGTTGTATATTGAGTCAATCTCTTTTGAGATATAAAAGAGAGAATTCAGCAGAGAGAAGGGACCTTATGCCGCCAACAATGAAGAACCAGGAGGGGAGCACATCGTTTTGACCCAGAGTCCCTGTGCTGAGAAACTCCTAGACCAGGGGAAGATTGATGACAAGGACCTTCCCCCAGAGAGCTGACAGAAAGAGAAAGCCTTCCCTGGGAGCTGGTGCCCTGAATTTGGACTTCTAGCCTCCCACCCTGTGAGAGAATAAATTTTTATCTGTTAAAGCTCTCTACTTGTGGTATTTCTGTTATAGCAGCCCCAGATAACTAAGAGCTTTGTTGGGATCTGTTTTTAGATTCACTATAAAAATGAACTAGGGCCAGGATGTCAGATATCCTGCAATGCATGGGGGCAGTATTGTATGTCAATGAACTGGATACCAACACAGAGTTTTTCAAATGCCCCACCTCATTCGTATAGTTGGAAAATCTGGTTAGTATGATCTGAACCTGAATCCTATCTTCATTATCCTGTTCATACCAACACAAAGTATTTTTGCCCGTTTTAAATAGGTACTGACATTTCTAGGAATGTAACTGCTCTGTAAATCAACGGGAGATTACATTTTGTCATGTTTTGGAATCTGAGTTGTTCAACGTTTTGGGAAATTCACAACTCAATGGCCATGGCCCTCGAGGAATTTATATTGCCAACTAGGACATTTGTATCAGTCAGCAGTTTGGAGCTGTCATACTCCCAGTGACTCTGGGTACGGGTGCTGACTACTTCATTATGCCTTCTAGGCTATTGCCTGAAAATTGTCATTTTGAAATACATTATTATCTTTCTAAAAATTACTTTTTAAATTTCTGGTTTTCTAAAGGTGTAGGAAGGGTATGTAAGCAGATTATATTCTCGTTAAATTTTGTTTCAGGATTGTAAAAGGGGGCTTACAAAATATTTAATATTAAAGAAGGTGCTGAACCTTATAAGGTTGAGAATCACAGCTATAGAGAAACCACAAGATAAATAATAATGATTAATAACAATAATGGCCTCCTTTTCACTCAGACCTTCTCACTTGGATTACTCTAACAGCTGCCAGACTGGTCCTTCAGTTTCCCGTCTTTGTTACAACCCACCTCCACCCAGCTTTTAAGCACTCTTTCTGAAATGAAAATCTGATCATGTCACCTTCTTGCTTCCTGGGATATAACTTTCAGGTGCTCTTACCCTCGGGTCTTCACCAGGATAGATTTATTACAACTGGATTCCTTCATAATCTTAGATATTTTATTTTACACAAGTGAAAACACTCTTCTGAGAATTGGTCCATAGGCTTCATTGGACTGCTGATGGGGTCCATAGGACAAAAAAAGTTAAGACTCTATATTAAGTTCAAATCTTCGTATGGTATAAAACACCTTCAGTAATCTGGCCCTGACCACCTGCCTGATTTCATCTCTCACCACTCTTCCTGCCCTATCCACTCATGCAGATTTGTACCCAATTGAACATTACTCAGTTGTACACACTTGAATATTACTTGTAGGTTCTGAGTACACCATATTCTCGAGTCTTGTACACATACAATTGTAGCTTTTGGAATGCTCTCCTGATGGCCCTCACCTGTTTCAGGTGCCACAGTGCCTGGGGAAATCTTCCTCCTCTCTCCCAGGAAACCAAGATGCACCTCCCTCCGCCTGCTTTGCACCTGGTGCAGATTTCACAGCTGTAGCCATATTGTTATATAATCATTGATTTGTGAGCTTGTTTCCTCAATAGATGTAAAGCTGCCAAGGTCAGAGTTCACACCTGCTTACCCCTGTATCCTCTGTGCCTGGTACCTGTAGTAGGCATAATAAAAGGTGGTTGAATGACTATGTAAACACATTAATTCAGGTTGGGGGTGTTAGTGATGCTATCCACAGCTCCTCAGAAATAAGGTGTAGCCAGTAAGGTAAGGGAGCCTGAGACTAAAGACTATGGAAAAGCAAGGAAATGCCTTTGCTGTCTTGTAATGACAAAGCCATCTCCAAATCTTAGGCTAGTAGATTTCTCTCCCCTGGTATCTTGATATTTTATTTCTTCCCTTCCTCTTTTCTCACCTGTGGCTGAAACTGTCCCCCATTGGACTAGGGGAAGATAAGAGAGGAAGATGGGAGGAAGTAGAGGAAGATCCCGTGAGTTGACTAAGGCCACCTTGAACTCCAAATATTTAATAATGTTTCTAAATTTGTCAGATCCACTGGGAAAGGTGGCTCTTTACTGACAAGCAAGGAAGAGTTGGGCTTCATATCTTGATTAATATGAGATGAAACTGAGGCTGGGTACAGGAACTCAGAGGCTGAGAGAACTGGGAGGAAGGAATCCCCCGGAATTAGAAGAAGCTAAAGGGAAGGCTCTGTGCTTGCACAAAGTCTTGCATTTGAGGTTTGGGTCAATCTTGTCCAGATCTGACACCTGGACTGCACAATAAAAGACACATTTATAACAATGTCCTTCCAAATGGATAGTCAGAAGTAAAGGATTGAAGGGCCTTTGCACCTGTCCTTGTACTTTTTCCAAAGATTTTTACTGCTTATCTCTAAGAGAGAAACTCACCAAGAAGACTATTTCCTCACTATGTAAGTCAGGGTTAGGCTAGGCTGCTCTTCTAATGAGACTCAACAGTAACTCAGTGGCTTAAAAAAAGATAGAAGTTGGTTTCTCTGTCATAGAAGAGCCCAGGTGAGTTGTCAGGTTGCTGGGCAGCCTTATTCCAGAAACTCATTCTGAGAAGTAGTCCACAGGTGTCTTTTCATCT
The DNA here is from genome assembly GCF_030014295.1 of Loxodonta africana. Taxonomy (NCBI): domain Eukaryota; kingdom Metazoa; phylum Chordata; class Mammalia; order Proboscidea; family Elephantidae; genus Loxodonta; species Loxodonta africana. Next base: position 118,369,927 of record NC_087347.1, read on the forward strand.
GGCTTCTCTGACATCCCTACTTTCAGTGCTTCTCAAACTTCAACGTGCAGATGAATCACTTGTGGATCTTGTTATGTGCACTTCTGGTTCAGTCTGGGATGAAGCCCAAGATTCCACATTTCTGATATGGTCCTAGGTGATGCTGTGATGCTGTCAGTCCTCCAACCTACTGCTCTTGAGTAGCAAGGCCTGGAACAGGTGTCCTGTTTATGTGCCTGAGGTTGGATCTTACAGCTTGTAGGAGGGTGGCAGTGTCGAGGTGTAATGCTTCAAGGGCCAGGCCTGAAAGTGGCACAGCACACCTCTGCTCATATTTCACTGGTGAGAATTTGGTAACGTGGCTGGTTTGGTGGAAAGGAGTCCTGGGAATGCAGATCCAAAGCAGGCAGCCATGGCCCAGGTATATCCTGTGACTATGGGATAAGGGGAGAAGGAACATTGGCAGAGAACCAGAATATACTGCTACATCATCTCTGCAGGATTCTTCCCTAGTAGGCAATTCTGGAAAGTCATCGCATGGAACAACCAGCTTCCATTCTCTTAACCATAGTGTTACCTTATAATGCTCTGGCTCCTAAGAATTGAAGAACAATCAAGTTTCAGAAGTCCCTGGGCAGTGCAAATGGTCTAAGCACTTGGCTACTAACTGAAAGATTGGCGGTTCAAATCCATCCAGAGACACCCCAGAAGAAAAGTCTGCTTCAGAAAGATCACAGCCATCGAAAACCTATGGAACACAGTTCCGCTCTGACACACATGGAGTTGGAATGGACCCCATGGCAATTGGTTTAACCAAGTTTGAAAACACCTAAATTTTTGTATGCAAATTCAAGTTTTTGCTTATAATAATCTCCCTCTCACATACCGATACCAAACCCAAACCAAACCCACTGCCGTCGAGTCGATTCCGACTCATAGTGACCCCACAGGACAGAGTAGAACTGCCCATAGAGTTTTCAAGAAGCGCATGGCAGATTTGAACTGCTGACTTCTTGGTTAGCAGCCATAACACTTAACCACTACGCCACCAGGGTTTCCCACATACTGATATGCCTCCTGTAATAGAAGGAAAATGGAGTTAGAGTTAGTGTGCCCGTAAAACCTCATGTGAGCCTCACTCATTCATTTGACAAATATTTGAACGCTTAACTATTTAAAAATCTCTGCTAGGTAATGGGGTCCTAGCATTGAACAAGACAGGTAGAGGAGGCAGTTTTGAGCTGTAGTTGAGGGTTTTTGCTCTATAAATAATCTTCCTGACTATTAGATAACTTTTATACAGTTTTCTAGCCACAGTCTTGTAACAACTACCAAAAGATGGCATGAGACTAGGCAAACAAGGTGCTTATGGTCCACCGGGGGGCTGGACAGTTTGCCAATACTACAAATAAGGTACATGGCACACTTGTGGGGGTGAGACTGTGGAAATAATGTCTCCACCACTTGACTTCTGGCAAATTAGTTAAGTTCTCCGCCTCGGTTTCCTCGTCTGTGAAACGGTGTAATGACAGTATCTCCCAGGCTATTATGAGGATTACATAAGAGAAGGCATTTGCCACTATTGTTATTATGCTTGTTCTCAAGAGGTTTACGTTTTTATATTACTCATCAGATGTGGTCCTGAAGACTCACTGTTCTAGGGATTTTAGAGACGTGGACCCAAGGAGTTACATGTCCCCCTTAAATCGAACAAGGAAACTCATTCTATGCTCCCACTTTTCATCATTTCTTTTGAAAGAGAAATGGTTCCTTCAGTGGTAACTGGCTCCATTTACCCATCAGCTTTCAACTTACTTTCTTTGATGAGGTGTAAACGCTTTGTCAGCCTTTTCACATCACCTCCATTTTGTTTCCGATGTTGTAGATTACTCTGTTAACCATGTAGTATACTTACTAGTAGCTGGTGGTCTTTTATTTCTCCTATATCTCTGAAGAATTTCCTTTTTTTACAGGAGTGAAGTGACCTTAGCTTGCAGGGGTTTTCATGTCCATTTGAGCTCAAAGCTTTCCTTATCCCACGGTCTCTCAGATTGCCACAGCTCTTACTTAGAATTCTGTGTTATATGTCCTTATATAGTATGACCCCAGTGATCTAGAATTTGGCTAAGGTTGTGAAATAAGGCACTGTGTCATTACAGGTGACTCTTAAATGGAACACCTCAAAACCATGTGTCAATTTTAAGGACACTTGGTAATTTTCTGAGCATTTTTTTTTTTTAGCTTACCTAGAAAATAGGAAAAAAATGAAGAGGCAGTTTAGAAATACATGTATGTATTTGACACTGTTTACCGTGGATCATAAACTCCTTTGCCAATCTGATGAAATCTCTGGATCCCTTCCTCAGAAATATACACATACGTAGCACCACACATAATTTTACATAAAATTCCAGAGTTTTCCACACATCTCTTTAAGTCTGTGGGCTCCAAGCCAAGAGAATACATAAATGGAACATTCTTGGAAATTCAGAGCTAATGGAGAATACATTAAATATTTGTTCCCATATGTCAACATGTTTATTTTAAACAAAATGAGTCCGAATAGACTTCATTGAAACAAATGGATTTTATTGAACTTCTTCACTTATACCGTCAACATTTATTTATTTCAGTCGTATTTTTAAATAACATTTCAAAATTCACTTTATTGATTCTTGTTTATTCATTGAACCTCATGGAATTGGAATCTGACATTTTAAATGTCTTTCTCCCCATGCTTGGCTATGCCCATTAAGGGTGATGACCAGTTGTAGTATGATGGATCACTTTTATACAGCTTTTCTAGCCATGGTGTTGTAACAACCACCAAAAGATTGGGTGAGACTAGGCAAATAAGGTGCTTGTGGCCCACCGGGGGGTTGGACATCTTGCTAATACTACAAATAAGGTACATGGCACCTTTGTGGGGGTGATACTGTGCAAATAAGGTATATGGAACCCTAAGGAGGGGATTGGTCAGTTTTGGAATGCTGATAGGTTTAAAAGGGGCCGTCCCAGAGGTAGAAAGGGGGACTCATTACCACCAAGAAGAAGAGACGGGAACAGAATGTGCCCTTTGGATCTGGGATCCCTGCACAGAGACCTTCATAGACCCAGGAGACAGAGAGAGAGAGCTGTAACACCAGAGATGGTAAAATGGCCAGAAGCAGCAGCAGAGAAATGGCAACAGTAGAGGCCGCAGAACCAGGACATCGGCAGGAGACAGTGGTGAGGTTCCTGGCCTGAGGAGTGAGAAAGCTGAGTGCCTTTGGGCTGAGGCTTACTGGTGGATTGAGTTGCTTCTGGACGCTTATTGGCAGAACTAAAGAGCTTTGGAACACTTGTCCAAGCAGGACAGAGGCCAAGCTAAATGGCTGAAGGCCAGAGAGAGGCCTGTCTGCAGGCATGGTTGAGGAGAGGCTGTCCTGATTGAAGAACTGTATCCTGTTATTTCTGTAACCTGTTACTTCTCTAATAAACCCCATAATTGTGAGTATGGTCTGTGAGTTCTTTGTGGCCATTGCCAAGAACTGCAGAACCCAGCAGAGAAGTAGAGCGTGCCGTGGGAGGGATAGTTGGGTCACAATTGGTAAAAAGGCTGGAAGATGAAGGTATATTTACTCTCTGCTTTTTTTTTCAGTGGAATCAGTTCTCTTCTGACACACACGGTTCATGCCCTGAGTCAGAGTCGACTCCACAGCAACTGTTGTAGGTTTTCTTTCTTTCTTTTTTGATATTTTGGAAGTCAGAATAAGGGAATAATGTTGGGGATGGGGAAGTGAGAGAGAGGGAAGCAGTAAAACAGACTGGGGGTGATTTCACCAAGACTAGGGAGATCTGTATGGCCTTTGGTCCCTGTGGCCACCTCCCCGTCATTGTACTGGAGAAAAGACAGGAGCTTGGATGCTGGGGTGGAGAGGGGGTGAAGGATGGCTGCTTCATCAGTCTCCAGTGAAGACAGGTTTAGGACCCCCGGATAACTGGCCTGGACAAAGCTGGGCTTTAAAGGACCTGTGGGCTTGGATTATGTGCATATCAGCAGTATGTACTGGGAACCCAAACCAGAAGCCTTTCAGGAATGTTTTCCATGGCCTGGGAGGACCTTCACAAGGCTCTGTGGAGGAAGAGTTGGCCTAATGACTACTGTCAAATTTCCAGCTGGCTCAGCCATGGAGGTGGGGTAGGGGTGTCAGAATCAGGCCTATTTGTAACTTAAAGAAAATAAACTCCATAGCACACCCTGTACCCTGAATGTGGCAGTAAGATTCATATCCTTTAATGGAGCTCACAGGGAGGTGTGAGAAGCAAAAAGTTAGATACTTCGTTGCTGTGGAGTTGATTCCGACTCTTAGCGACCCTACAGATAGGCAAGGATAAAGAAATATGGAAATTCAGAAGAAAAAAATTTCTGGAGGGGGTTGAGAAAAGTTTCATGGGAGAAGTGGATTTTGAGCATGCTTTGAAGGACTGTATGATTTAGGTATGTGAAAATGAAGAAGTCTTCCAAGTGCAGAGCATAATGTGAACAGAAATAGCATTGTGAAGAATAAGAGAGTAGTTTGATTAAATTGTGAGTTGTCACAAGGAGACTAGTGTGAGATGTCCTTGGAAAGGTAGGCTGGAGCCATGCTAAAGATTTTTAGAGACAGAATGCTTTCATAGAAAGAGAGGTGAGGGTTGACATCTAGCAGTCTTTCTGGCCTTGGGTAAATTTATTAATCTATTTGAGTCTCTGTTTTCTTATCTATGGAGTGGAAATAATTATATCTTGCAGGGCTGTGCTTGGAATTATAATAATAACAATGATTATTATGATACTGATGATGCATATAGTGATGTCATTGTTGTAGGTGACTCCCTCCCCCCCTCATAGTGACACCATGCACAGCAGGATTGGGCTGCTGTGATCCACACAGTTTTCACTAGCTGATTTCTGGAAGTAGATCACCAGGTCTTTATTCCTAGTCTGTCTTAGTCTAGAGGATATGCTGAAATGTGTTCAGCATCATTTACGCATGCCTGCACCAACAGATGAGTGGTAGCTGTGCCTGAGGTGTATTGGCTGAGAATCCACTCAGCTCTTCCGTTGCCGTTGTTGTAGGTTCTTGTCGATTTGATTCTGACTCAAGATGACCCCATGTGTGCACATTAGTACTACTCTACAGGGTTTTCAAGGCTGTGACTTTTTGGAAGCAGATTGCCAGCCCTGTCTTCCTGGCAATTCCTCTGGGTGGATTCTAGTAGTTGAGCACGTAAAAATTTGTGCCATCTAAGGACTCCAGTGCAGCAGTATATAGACAGGGAAATGCCAGAAATTCAGGCTGGTTTCAGAAGAGGATGTGGAACCAGGGATATCACTGCTGATGTCAGATTGATCCTGGCTGAAAGCAGAGAATACCAGAAAGATGTTTACCTGTGTTTTATTGACTGTGCAAAGGCATTCGACTGTGTGGATCATAACAAACTATGGATAACACTGTGAAGAATGGGAATTCCAGAACACTTAATTGTGCTCATGAGGAACCTTTATATAGATCAAGAGGCAGTTGTTCGCACAGAACAAGGGGATACTGATTGGTTTAAAGTCAGGAAAGATGTGCTTCAGGGTTTTATTCTTTCACCATACCTATTTAATCTGTATGCTGAACAAAAATACGAGAAGCTGGACTATATGAAGAAGAACGGGGCATCAGGATTGGAGGAAGACTCATTAACAACCTACGTGATGCAGATGACACAATCTTGCTTGCTGAGAGTGAAGAGGACTTGAAGCACTTACTAATGAAGATCAAAGACTACAGCCTTCAGTATGGATTGCACCTCAACATAAAGAAAACAAAAATCCTCACAACTGGACCAATGAGCAACATCATGATAAACGGAGAAAAGATTGAAGTTGTCAAGGATTTCATTTTACTTGGATCCACAATAAACAGCCATGGAAGCAGCAATCAAGAAATCAAAAGACGCATTCCATTGGGCAAGTCTACTGCAAAAGACCTTTTCATAGTGCTGAAGAGCAAAGATGTCACCCTGAAGGATAAGGTGCACCTGACCCAAGCCATGGTATTTTCAATCACATCATATGCATGTGAAAGCTGGACAATGAATAAGGAAAACCGAAGAAGAGTTGATGCCTTTGAATTGTGGTGTTGGCAAAGAATATTGAATACACCATGGACTGCCAAAAGAATGAACAAATCTGTCTTGGATGAAGTGCAGCCAGAATGCTCCTTAGAGGCAAGGATGGCGAGACTGCGTCTTACATACTTTGGACATGTAAGAGGGATCAGTCCCTGGAGAAGGACATCATGCTTGGCAGAGTACAGGGTCAGCAGAAAAGAGGAAGACCCTCGAGGAGGTGGATTGACACAGTGGTTGCAACAATGAGCTCAAGCATAACAGCGGTTGAAAGGATGGCTCAGGACCGGGCAGTGTTTTGTTCCATTGTGCATAGGGTCTTCATGAGTTGGAACCGACTCGACGGCACCTAACAACAACAACAACAACAACAACAACAACAAGGACTCCAGGGTCTCCCGATGGAAGGAGAGACTCTACCATTGAATTTTATTGAGCACCAATGTGTCTGTGCCTGATGCTTAATAAAATACGCTGTTGTTATTATTATTTTGACCCAATTTGGATTGCTGTACTAGAGTATGAGGAATCAGGGGTACATATATTGGTAGTACTCACCAAAATTGCTACTTCTTTTCTCCTGAGTGCATGTCCCTTTGAAATTAGGTGTGAGCATGTGATTTGCAAAGACCAGTGAAATGTGAGTGGAAATAACATGCTACATCTGGGCAGAAGCATTTAATGATGGTGCATTTAATGACGTTCTCCATTCTTTCTTTCCCTGCAGTGGAAAATCAAGAATTATTGTGTTAAGATGATGGTTTTGGAAGGCAGAGGAGCTTCTGGCCATCTGGGTTCCTGAGTAACTATGGTGAGCAGAGTGCTGTGTCCCCGGCTGAGCAGTGTTGCTATGTAGTGTGAGTGAGATTTAAACCTTTGTTGTTTTAGGCCATTGAGATTTTGGGGGTATTTGCTACTGTAACATAGCATAGCTTGTCCTGACTGAGGCTTCTTTAGTACAATCCATCAATGCAGGTATAGAACATAGCTCTGTCTGGTTTGAAAGGGGTTAATTGGCTTCTCTTCTTATGTTGAATCCCTAAGGCTCTCCCCATTTAGTGTCCAAAGACTCTTGGTTGATAAATTCATTTATCAATCTTTTTCATTTTCCACATCCAGAAATTCAGCCCTCATGAGTTTCTTTTAATGCATCCAGTTCAGTCTTTAAATAGTTCTTGCTTTTTCTTCAAAAACCCACTAGTTTCTTCTTCTCTCCTTAGCTATAAACCTAATTTCTTCTGGTTTGTTTCCTATTTGTCATTTGGTTCTGTCTTTAGTAAAAATAACTGAATGTGAGTTGGATATCACAGGGAAGAGTTGCTACAAAGCCAACCCCAAGTGATAACACTGATAACATTTGTGGAATGCCTCCTACATCACAAGGCATTGTGCTAACAAAGATCTTTACATGCACCACCTTATTTAACCTTCACAACACCTTGGAAGTAGGTACAACTATTGATTATAGGTTTTACAGAAACTAGTATACGAAGCATTGATGGTTCAGTGGTAGAATTCTTGCTTGGAGAAAGACCTGTGTTCGATTTCTGGCCAATCACCTCATGTGCAGAAACCACCTGTCTATCAGTGGAGGCTTGTGTGTTGCTATGATGCTGAACAGGTTTCAGTGGAAAGTCTAGGCTAAGAAAGATTAGGAAGAAAGCCCTGGCTATCTATTTCCAAAAATCAGCCAATAAAAATCCTATGGATCACAGCAGTCTGATCTACAAAGGATCATGGGAATGGCACAGGACCAGGCAGTGTTTTATTCCGTTGGGTATGGCATTGCTATGAGTTGGGGGCTGACTAGATGGCAGCTATGAAAAAATCACAAAGCAGGTAACATAGTTAGCAAAGAGGAACCAGGACTCAAACTCAGTGATTCTGATTTTAGAGTACTTGCTCTTAAATCCTACATCATACTACATCTCCACAGGGTTTGACTGTTATTTTACCTAAAGAATACCTTTATTTGCACATCTCACTATAGATAGCCTACCAGATGTTCTCCAATGTAATCAGTCAAGCCACAGGTATTTGTTGATTACCTCTTTTCCTCCCTCCCTCCCTCCTTCTTTTCTTCCACAGATATTATTAAGCATCTCCCATGGGTTCATATATAATTCATGTTTTTAAGGTTGCAAAGAAACCATAATCTAATTAAAGCAACTTCTGTTAAGTTTTATGTAATTATTGAAGAACAATGGAATTCTAGGAACATAATTGAGTGCTAAATTATCTGGCGCAGTCTAAGTCTGAATGGCTTGGGACATGAGTGGCATTACCATGCATCACTGTGGCATGGAGTAAGCAGGGACTACTTTCTGGAGGAGGTGAGACCAGCTCTGGACATTGAAAGTTGAGTATGAATTGGATAGCAGAAGGGAGGGAGGAACAATGAGCAGTATTAAGTTGGTTAATTGAATCTATGTTTGATAAGTGGGTAGTTCAAGGAGTTTTTGCTGAGAAAGTATGCTGGTAGTTAACTGCCTCAGCATGCGAATGTGTTTGTAAGAACTCTTTCTTTGAAACCACTTTTCACTGTATCTTAAAATAACAACAAAGCTTCCAAATAATAGATACAAAAATTATAGAAATAGAGCTCAGGAAGACAGATTTTTATGGGAAAGTATTATTCAGAGGGAGTTAAAAGCTTTTCTGCTTTATAGAAGCTCTTAGAGTTGAAGCAAATCTAGGATTCATTTATAGCCTAACTCATTTACGCAGTGCTGGGAGATCTCACAAATGTAACCTCAATTCTGCCCTTCTCTGAACTCTGAGAGGGCCCCAGGCTGTATTTGTTCATAAAGGTGCATTTCTTTTTGAAGAGCTATTTGATTTAATTTTTGTTTCTCATGAAGCCTATTACTATGGGTGTAAAATTTCCAGGCATCTCGTGCTGTGTTCTCTCCTGCTGTAGTGAGGGAGCTGTGCTGTCATCTGCACTTCTCTGAGTGCCTGATTCCCAATCACAGTCACTCTTTTGTAAAGAAAAAGCAGCCACAGTTGGAAGTAAAATCTCTTTTTCAGTTTTTCACCAATATCAGCCAACATTTGCACTTAATCCAGTTGTCTCTCGTGATCCAGTGTCTTTACAGAATAACCAACCAGGACGCTCTAAGCCACCGATTTCAGTGCCCTACTTTCAATGAATTTAGAATCTCAGAGAGTTCTTGGAAGCCATATGTAAAATTTGGGTAGTAGTTGCATCAGAATCTAACTTCAGGGGGGATAATGACGAGGATCAGCCCAAAGCTGATTACCACGAGGTGGAGGTCAGATATACCTTCACCCTCCAAATTTTTTTACCAATTCTGACACCAGCTGTCCCTCCCATGGCAAACATTACTTCTCTTCTGGGTTCAATAATCCATTATAATGACCACACAGGATTCACAGACCATACTTACCGTTCAGTGGTTTGTTAAGGAAGTAACAGCGTACAATTCGGGATTGGGACCAACAGGCTACAACTCAGGTTCAGGATCCAGAACAATGCAGGCATAGTTTCCCTTCTTCAGTGCAGGACAGCTTTCTCAGCATCTGTTGGCCATACAGGCCTCCTCTCAGCCTCCTCAGGACAAGCTTTCTCTTGGCTCCCTGAGGACAGGCTCCCCTTAACCCTGCCATCTGTCACCAGGCTCGGCCATAGGGGCCTTTCCCAGTCTGTCCCCTCTGGCTCTTTTGCTGGGCCACTTCCAGACCTCTCACTGTCTTCAGTGTTACATCCTTTGACCCGTGTTCAGTTCTTTTAGGAGGTTCCTTGCCTTTTCTCTCTCTCTGCTTCTTCTCTCTTCTTTCTCCCTTCTACTTCTTGCTGCTTCTGTTCTTGCTTCTTTCTGTCTGAAAAATCTCTGTGGGGTTGGCTGCATATATACACAACTGTTTGTCAATTTCAAGGCATGTACTCTCCCAGTGGGGGCCACAAACAGACCAATTCCCTATTGGTAGGCCACAGATATGTCATTTGCCTAGTAGTTGTCTGTAGCCACCTCTTGCATAGCCAATAGTCATTTAATTTGCATAGTATATTGGCCAATCCCTGTAAGGTGCATACTAATCACAGATAGGTTGCAGCCCAGGGCCAGACAAAAGGCATCGAATCTCAGAGAGATGGCCCAAGATGGTGGCTTAATCAGAAACACCGTGCTGTCCTTCTACAGCAACCCTGGAACTCTGAGCGTAAAGTGCAAGGATAAAGAATTAGATCGAGTATCAACTAGAAGAAGAAACTGAATGAAAACAGCTAATGAGGAGAGATACAGAGTAGAGGTCACCTGTCAGCCTGACCAGCAACAGCATGGCCATCTTGAGACAAAGCCAGCAGCAATCTCAGATGAGAAGCACAGGAAGGCAACTTCATGGAATCCTCAGTAGAAGACAGAGAAACTGGGTAGGCATACTCGGAGTGAAGCAAGATGAGCAGGACATTAACCGGATCTAACCAGGGAAAGTACAGGAAGGAGGGCAAGAAAGAGTTCCAGGGATTCTGGCATCCACAGACAGGGAGGGAGCCAGGATTCAGAGACAAGACTACTTGCCAGTGTTGGTCTCTGAACATTAGGCTGGGTGATGCACAGGGAGTAATAGACCCATAGAATGTCAACAGGAAGTTCCCCACCCAACCAGAATCTTGGCAGCTCCCGTTCTTGCACTTGGTGAGGGTCAGGTCCTGGCTACAGCTAACAGAAAGTGACCAGGCACCCATGCCCAGTGACCAGAGGAACTTGCTTCCCTCCCCTCACTCTCCTGGTGATTAGTGGCATGAACCCCCCCACCCCTGCTGCCCCACCCACCTGGGGACCGCAGTGTGAGTCCCCCCCTTCACCCTTCAGCCACCCACCCAGCCCCATCTGCCACATACCCCCACCCTGCCCACCTGGTGAATAACAGTAAATGCTCCAGTGCTGCTGGTTGCCCACCACAGCACCCCCCCACCACTGCCCTGCCCACCCAGTAAGCAGCAATAAGCCCTCCAGCATTTCCAGTCACCACCCACATTCCCTCACCCACTTCCCTGTCCACTTGGTGAGGAGCAGAGAGTGCTCCATGCTCCCTGTCACCTGCCACATCCCCCCGCCTGCTGCCTAGCCCATCCAGAGAGTGGCAGAGAGCACTCCTACACTTTCAGTAGTACATCACACCCCCCGCCCACTGCCCCACACACCCAGTGAGCAACAGTGAGTGCACTGGTGCCACTGGTCATATGCCCCATCTGCCTGGTGAGTGACAGACAGATCCTGTGCCCTGGTTGCCTGCCACACCACCCTGCCTGTTTCCCTGCCCACACAGTGAGCAGCAGTATGTGCTTATGTGCCCCTGGCCAATAAATGGAAAAACATACATGCTCATGGATTGGAAGTCTTAACATTGTGAAAATGTCAATACTGCCAAAAACCATCTATAGATGCAATGCAATCCCAATCCAAACCCCAAAGCCATTCTTTAATGAAACGGAAAAAATATTATCCAACTTTATATGTAAAGAAAGAAGTCCCCAAATAGCTAAAGCAATATTGAAGAAGAAGAACAAAGCAGGAGGCCTCATACTTCTTGATTCCAGGACTTACTACACAGCCACAGTAGTCAAAACAGGCTGGTACTGGTACAACAACAGACACATAGACCAATGGAACAGATCTGAGAATTCAGAAGTAAATCCACTCAGCTATGGACAGCTGATCTTTGACAATGCATTGAAGTCCATTTAATGTGGAAGAGATAGTCACTTTACCAAATGGTGCTGGCAAAACTGGATAACCATTGGCAGAAAAATGAAACAGGATCCATACCTTACACCATGCACAACAACTAACTCAAAATGAATCAAAGACCTAAATGTTATACCTAAAACAATAGAGCTCCTGGAAGTTAACATAGGAATAAAGCTATAGGTCCTAATTTGTGGCATAAATTCACTATCAGACATAACTAAAAATACACAAACGACAGAAGATAATCCAGATAACTGGCATCTCCTGAAAATTACATACTTAAGCTCATCAAATGACTTTACCAAAAGAATAAAAAGAGAACCTACAGACTGGGAAAATTTTTGGCAGTGACATATCTGACAAGGGTCTAATCTCTAAAACATATTGAAAACTTCAACATCTCTACAACAAAAAAGACAAACAATCCAATAAAAAATGGGCAAAGGACACAGACATTTCATCAAAGAAGAAATTCAGGCAGCTAACAAATACATGATGAGATGGTCGTGATCACTATCCACTAACTAAAACCAAACTGCTGCTGTCGAGTTGTTTCTGACTCGTAATGACCCTATAGGACAGAGTAGAACTGCTCCGTAGGGTTTCCAAGGAGTAGGTGGTAGATTCGAACTGCCAACCTTTTGGTTAGCAGCAGACTTCTTAAACACTGGGCTCCTAGTAAATAGTAGACATGTTAATTCTGGTGAAAGGAAAGGTAATACACAATATGGGGAAGTCAGCACAACATGACCGAGGCAAATGAAGATGCTGAGAGGTATGCAAGAATAAAGAACAACTACGGTAAATGCTATAACATATACAATTCTGTAACAACAGTAATAACAACAAAAATCTGTCAATGGTTACATAAATAGATACGTATGCGATCTAGGTGTAGGAGGGTATATGGGAGTACATGCACGTGCATATATGGTTATAGTTGTGGGCATTTGTATACACATTTGTATGTGCTATATATATATTCATAGATATAATAGAGCACATGGGGGCACAGTTATGGAAACTTCTTAGACATATCAAACACCTTGTGGGATGAAGTTACTGGGAGTGAAGGCTAAGGACCATAGACTCAGGGGACATCTAGATTAGTTGGCATAATATAGTTCATAATGTTGTACATCCTAGCTTGACGAGTAACACCTGGGGTCTTAAAAGCTTGGGATCAGCCATCTAAGGTACAACTTTTGTTCTCCTCCCAGCTAGAGCAAAGGAGAGTGAAGGAAACCGAAGAGTCAAGGAAGAAATTAGGACTAATGACTCACACCAACCACAGCCTCCTCTAGCCTGAGACCAGAAGTAGATGGTCCCTGGCTACCAGTACTGACAGCTTTGACCGAGGATACAACAGAAGGTCTCAGTCAGAATGGGAGGAATATGTAGAACAAACCTCAAATTCGTAAAAAACAAAAACAAAAAACAGACTTTCTGAACTGATAGAAACTGGAGGAACCCCCAAGTCTATTGCCCTAAGACACCCTTTTAACTTGGAACTGAAGCCTCTTCTGGAAGTCACCTTTTAGCCAAATAATAGACTGGCCTAGAAAATAAACAATAACGCCTGTAAGGAATGTGCTTTTTAGAAGAATCAACTAAATGAGACTAAACCATCAACTTTTGCCCAAAACCAAAGATGAGAAGGCAAGGAAGGGCAGGCAAACTGGAGGGATGAAAATGGGGAAGATGGGGTGGAAATGGGGAGAGTGTTGACACATTGTGGGGATAGCAACCAACGTCATGGAACAATTTGTGTATGAAATGTTGAATGGGGAACTCATTTACTGTGTAAAGGTTCACTTAAAACACAATAAAATGCTCAATTAAAAAAAAAAAATCAAACCTCAAGTTGTTTCCAGCTTACCCAGGAAATGTCGATCAACCTGGACAAAAGTACCAAAACCTCTGAGGTAGAAAACTAGGGCAAAGGTAACTCCTCAGGGCTTAGGGGAAATATCTCTCAGGCTGTTTTTCCAAAGAACCAAGGCAAAAGGTCACATAAAGGAACTTATTTCACCATACCATCTGTTCTTACAACTTTATTTTACACATTTGGAAATCCAAGGTCTGAGAGAAGTGGAGCCTTTATCACTTGCCCATAGCTGTTAGGAACAGAGATTAGGACCTGGCTCTTTTTTTTTTTTTTTCTCCAGCCTAAAGCCCTGTGCTCTTCCCCCGACTTTCTCTGCTTCCTTCGTCCCCTGTTGGGATTGTGCTCTTAGAACTGTGGGTGGATTCATGACTGATTAATTGTTAAGGATTTCCAGTGGAGGAAGCAGACTGCATGGACAGGATTTTTCTTCATTTCTATCCTTTGGGAAATCAAGCCTTTTTTTTCCTCTTGATTAATTCTCAGTGAAAGACACAGAGCCAGGTTTTTAAGGGACTGTGATATAACTTTGTATATAATGATATATTAATCAACAAATGCCTACAGGGAGTGGACTCTATTTCCAGGCTTCTGCCAGGCTCTATGAGTTATGCAGAATGCTAGGTTGTGGTCTGACTCACAAAGATAATACAGTGTATTTGGGGGAAGTAGAACTAAACAAGAGCAAAGAAGAACAAACGTAATCAGAGGTTAGGTTACATGGTGTGAACGGTGTAGGAGTTCAGAGGGTAAGATCAGTGTGGCTGGGACTGGGAGCAACTGGGGGAATCTTCATGAAAGCAATTGAACTTGAGTTATATCTCCTGGCAGACACCTAAAGTCAGTACTAGGGTGCCCCACCCACCGTACTCTTCTCTCTCCAGACTTAGTTATCTCCAAGACTACACAAACCTCCTATGTTCATGATTTTCCAGAACAGCTCTGATTCAACTAAATTTCATTTCATTGTTGTTGTTAGGTGCCTCTAGTCAGTTCCAACTCATAGTCATTGTATGTACAACAGAACAAAACACTGCCCGGTCCTGCACCATCCTCACAATCTTTGTTATACTTGAGCCCACTGTTGCAGCCACAGTGTCAGTCCGTCTTGTTGAGGGTCTTCCTCTCTTTTGCTGACCCTCTACTTTGCCAAGTATGATGTCTTTCTCTAGGGACTAATCTATTCTGATAACATGTCCGAAGTATGTAGTCTCACCATCCTTGCTTCTAGGGAGCATTCTGGTTGCATTTCATCCAAGACAGATTTGTTCATTCTTTTGGCAGTCCATGGTATTTTCAACATTCTTCGCCAACACTGCAATTCAAAGGCATCAATTCTTCTTTAGTCTTCCTTATTCATCGTCCAGCGCTCACATGCGTATGAGGTGATTGAAAACACCATGGCTTGGATCAGGCGCACCTTAGTCTTCAAGGTGATGTCTTTGCTTTTTAACACTTTAAGAGGTCTTTTGCAGTAGATTTGCTCACTGCAATGTGTCTTTTGATTTCTTGACTGCTGCTTCCAAGGGTGTTGATTGTGGATCCAAGTAAAATGAAAACCTTGACAACTTCAAACTTCTTTCCATTTATCATGATGCTGCTTATTGGTCCAGCTGTGAGAATTTTTGTTTTCTTTATGTTGAGGTATAATCCATACTGAAGGCTGTGGTCTTTGATCTTCATTAGTAAGTGCTGCAAGTCCTTGTCACTTTCAGCAGGCAAGGTTTTGTCATCTGCGTAACATAGGTTGTTAATGAGTCTTCCTCCAATCCTGATGCCTGTTCTCCTTTGTACAGTCCAGCTTCTCAGATTATTTGCTTAGCATACACATTGAATAAACATGGTGAAAGGACACAACCTTGACACACACCTTTCCTGATTTTAAAGCACGCCCTTGTTCTGTTGGAATGACCGCCTCTTGATCTATGTATAGGTTCCTCAAGAGCACGATTAAGTGTTCTGGAATTCCCAGTCTTTGCAATGTTATCCATAATTTGTTATGATCCACACAGTCGAATGCATTTGCATAGTCAATAAAACACAGGTAAATATCTTTCTGGTAGTCTCTGCTTTCAGCCAGGATCCGTCTGACATCGGCTATGATATCCCTGGTTCCACGTTCTCTTCTGAGTCCGGCCTGAATTTCTGGCAGCTCTCTATTGATATACTGCTGCAATTGCTTTTGAAAAATCTTCAGCAAAATTTTACTTGTATGTGATATTAATGATTTTGTTTGATAATTTTCACACTCGGTTGGATTACCTTTCTTGGGAATAGGCATAAATATGGATCTCTTCCAGTTGGTTGGCCAGGCAGCTGTCTTCCAAATTTCTTGGCATAGACAAGTGAGCACTTCCAGCGCTGCATCCTTTTCTTGAAACATCTCAATTGGTATTCTGTCAATTCCCGGAGCCTTGTTTTTCCCCAGTGCCTTCAGTGCAACTTGAACTTCTTCCTTCAGTACCATCAGTTCCCGATCATATGCTACCTCCTGAAATGACTGAATGTTGACTGGTTCTTTTTGGTATAGTGACTCTGTGACTTCCTTCCATTTTCTTTTGATGCTTCCAGCATAGTTTACTATCTTCCCCACTGGATCCTTTAATATTGCAACTCGAGGCTTCAAGTTTTTCAGCTTGAGAAATGCCGAGTGTGTTCTTCCCTTTTGGTTTTCTAACTTCAGTCTTTGTACATGTCATTATAATACTTTACTTTGTCTTCTCCAGTTGACTTTTGAAATCTTCTGTTCAGCCCTTTTACTTCATCATTTCTTCCTTTCGCTTTAGCTACCCAGTTTTGAGAGCAAGTTTCATTGACTCTTCTGACATCCATTTAGGTCTTTTCTTTCTTTCCTGACTTTTTGATGACCTCTTGATTTCTTCATGTATGATGGCCTTGATGTCCTTCCACAACTCGTCTAGTCTTCAGTCATTAGTGTTTGATGTGTCAAATCTATTCTTTAGATGATCTGTAAGTTCAGGTGGAATATACTCAAGGTTGTATTTTGGCTCTCATGGACTTGTTTCAATTTTCTTCAGCTTCAACGTGAACTTGTATATGAGCAATTGATGGTCTGTTCTGCAATCAGTCCCTGGCCTTGTTCTGACTGATGATATTGAGCTTTTCCATCATCTTTCCACAGAAGTAGTCAATTTGATTCCTATGTATTTCATCTGGCAAGGTCCATGAGTATGGTCATCATTTATGTTGTAGGAATAAGGTATTTGCAATGAAGAAGTCATTGATCTTGCAACATTCTATCATGTGATCTCTGGCATCATTTCTATCACCAAGGCCATATTTTCCAACTACCGACCCTTCTTCTTTGTTTCTAACTTTTTCATACAAATCACCAGTAATTATCAATGCATCCTGATTGCATGTTCCATCAGTTTCAGACATTCTTCAATTTCTTCACCTTTGGCCTTAGTGGTTGGTGTGTAAATTTGAAGAATATTAGCTGGTCTTTCTTGTTGGCATATAGATATTATCCTATCACTGCCAGAGTTGTACTTGGCAGGATAGATCTTGAAATGTTCTTTTTGACGATGAATGCAATGCCATTCCTCTTCAAGTTGTCATTCCCAGGAAGTAGACCATATGATTGTCCAGTTCAAAATGGCCAGTACCAGTCCATTTCAGCTCATTAATGCCTAGGATATCAATGTTTATGCATTCCATTTCATTTTTGATTATTTCCAGTTTTCCTGGATTCATACTCGGCACAGTCCACGTTCCAATTTTTAATGGATGTCTGCAGTTGTTTCTTCTCATTTTGAGTTGTGCCACATCAGTAAATAAAGGTCCTGAAACTTGACTTCCTCCACATTGTTAAGGTCGACTCTACTTTGAGGAGGCAGCTCTTCCCAGTTATCTTTTGAGTGCCTTCCAACCTGGGGGGCTCATCTTCCAGCACTATATCAAACAATGTTCTGCTGCTATTGAAAAGGTTTTCACTGGCTAATTCTTTTTGGGAGTAGACCACTGGGTCCATCTTCTTAGTTCGTCTTAGCCTGGAAACTCAGCTGAAACCTGTCCACTGTGGGTGACCCTGCTGGTATTTGAATACAGGTGGCATAGCTTCCAGCATCACAGCAACACACAAACCTCTACAGTATGAGAAACTGACAGATCCCTGGGGTTCATTTCATTAAACTGGAAATTCATGGCCAACTCAATGTGATTTAATATCTAACATAATTTAAGACATTTCCCATACAGTCAAAAGAAGAAAATTCATTGTCAGGACAAATGAGACAATTTCTTTTGTTTACAGAATATGGTTGAAGGACTAGTTATTGGTGTTTAACAATCTTTAATTCTAATATATTACATTTTTGTAACATTTTATAGTTTGCAAGTGTAGTTCCTCAAATACCATTTTATTTGGTTGTAAAAGCAAACTTCAAGAAAGGTAGGATATTGTTAATACACCTGTTTCACAGATGAAGAGACTGAGACTCAGTGAGGTAAAGTTCTTTGCTCATATTTACATAACCAAGTAGATACAATGGGATCTGAACACAGACACTATAAGCTCCCATTCAGGCTCTCCTGAGTTTACTTGGGTAATCATTTTTTAATTGATACTTTCTTCTGTGGTTCTTATTGTTTCTCCTCTCTGAAGAATACTAGAAAGATAAAACTAGCCAATGAAGTACTGTCTTCATAGCTATACACTTTATATTTCAAAGTCTAGAGATGCCAGTAAATCTTTAGGAGTGATAAGAGTTATCACTAGTTCCAGTTCTGATTTTTGGTTATTTTTTAGTCTACAGGAATCCCTGGGTACTGCAAATAAATGCTCAGCTGCTAACGGAAAAGTTAGAAGTTTGCGCCCACCCAGAGGTACCTAGGAAGAAAGGTCTGGCAATCTGCTTCTGAAAAATCAGCCATTGAAAACCCTATGAAGCACAGTTCTACTCTGATACACCTGAGGTCACCATGAGTTGGAATTGACTCAATAGCGACTGGTACAGGTTAGTTTATGATGAACTGATCCTTTTCTGTAAACTTTCCTGTTATACTGAATCCATGTATGTTTTCCAATTAAAAATTTTCTGATTCTCTCCCATTTCATTGTTTTTACCCAGGCTTCTAAAACGGGAAATTGAAAATCACTCATTTCTTTTTATATTCATGGCAGATGATGGTATA
The DNA here is from genome assembly GCF_030014295.1 of Loxodonta africana. Classification (NCBI taxonomy): domain Eukaryota; kingdom Metazoa; phylum Chordata; class Mammalia; order Proboscidea; family Elephantidae; genus Loxodonta; species Loxodonta africana. Next base: position 118,388,803 of record NC_087347.1, read on the forward strand.
TTTTTATAGTTTTCCTAAAAAAATCACCAATGCTATTTTCTTCAACATTATAGAACTGTGACATCTGAAATGTTTTTCAATTAATATCACAGAAGCCTTGTGTACATTTTTAGTTTTCTCCATCACATGTGTTCTCTGAAGGCAATGTTTCCCCTTGTGACAAAGTTATGAAGTATATTTCATGTTCATTGTTCAAGTTCAGTGAACATAGGCTCAATGAGCTCAAGCATAGCAACAATTGTGAGGATGGCACAGGACCAGGCACTGTTTTGTTTTCTTGTATATAGGGTCGCTATGAGTTCGAACTGACTTGACGGCACCTAACAATAGCAACAACATCGTTCAAGCTCGAGGCTACAGAGTACCATACTTTAACTTGTTTTGTAGCACCCTAGACACGTGTGTGTGTGTGTGTGTGTGTATGTGTTGTGGAGTTAGGAGCTAGAAGAGAAATTGAAGACATGATCACTATTTTTGAAGAGCTCACGGTCTAGTTGGAGAGACAGAATACACCTTTTTACAAAAGGCATAAGAATCTATGGTCATTATTCTACTCACCACCACTCGTCTGTCACTGTGTCATACTATGGCGGCTTGTGTGTTGCTGTGATGCTGGAAGGTATGCCACCAGTGTTTCAAATACCAGGAGAGTCACTGATGGTGGACATATTTCAGAGGAGCTTCCAGACTAAGACAGACTAGGAAGAAAGGCCTGGCAATTTGTTTTCCAAAAATTAGCCAATGAAAACTCTATGGATCACAACAGAAAATTATCTGATATAATGCTGGAAGAAGCTCCCCCTAGGTAAGAAGGCATTCAAAATACGTTGTGGCTGCAACAATGGACTCGAGCCTGCCAATGACTATGAAGATGGTACAGGACTAGGCACTGTTTTGCTCTGTCGTACAAAGGTCACCTTGAGTCAGAACAACTCAAAGACAACAACAACAACAACAAAAATTGTATTTACTTGGGTAGAATTCATTCAGTCAGTCTTTCAAGATATAATAGATAAGGCCCTTCTGTGTGACTAAAAGGTATAAACAATGTTTTCTTTCACTTCTTGGTGTCTACACTTTGGTTGGGATGATTTCACGTACAGTTCACAAGTAATTATAAGACAAGGTAATGTGAGATGAGGGACTTAAAACAAAAAAATCCCCAGATGAGAGAGAAAGTATTTCTGACAACTAGTCAAAGAGGTCTTCTTGACAAAGTTCAGATTTGAAAAGTATCTTAAAGAATGGTGTAATGGGTTCAGTTGTGTTTCCCAAAAAGATACATTGAAGTCCTAGCCTATGTACCTGTGAATATGGCCTTGTTTTTAAATAGGTTCTTTTTCGGAAGACTTCAGTTAAGTCAATAAGGTAGTGCTAGAGTAGGGTAGATGCTAATGCCTTTAAGTGGTGTCTTATAAAAGGGAAGAACAAACATGGAAACAAGGTCACCCAGGAGGAGACATTATGTGAAGATGCATTTAAAAGCCAAGGAATGTCAAAAACACCAGGGCTATCAGAAGCTGGAGAAGCAAGGAAGGATCTTCCTCTGTAGTAGACAGAGAGAAAGCATGGCTCCGCTGACACCCTAATTCACACTTGTAGCCTCCAGAACTGTGAGACCATGCATTTCTGGTCTTTTAAGCCATGCATTTTGCGATATTTTGCTATGTCTGCCCTGGGAATCTAAGACCAATGGATGCAATTTATGATAGGTGGAGGTGGAAAAAATGTGCAAGCATCTAGAAGGTCCTGAATGAATAAACGAATGGATGAATAGATGAATAGATGAATAGATGCTGGAATAGCAAGGCATGCTCTGAGGCCTTCCTGACTGGGGCACTAGGTGTGTGTGCAGAGAGCGGGGCTTTGCATTTCCACCCCAGATATACTGAATCAGAATCTACATTTTTAACAAGATTCGCAGGGGAATCTTACATATAATAAATTTTGAGAACAATTGCTATACTAGTGGTTCTCAGAATTGGTCCCTAACCAGCAGCATTAGCATCACCTGGGAACTTGTTAGAAATGCAAATTCTTAGCAGGGGTTCCAACTGGAATGAACCAGTTCCACCCCTGGTGGAGAGGGGTGGGAGAGAATAACAAATATCATGACGTTTGCATTCCTTGTTGTCTTTCCACTCAGAACTTTCTATTACTGTTCATTACTTCATTGTAACCAAAAAGAGGTGGCTTCGTTTACTGTCTGTTTTATTTTTGTGGAAATTGTTACCCAGGTGAGTTGATTAGCTTACAGATGGGTTTAAGGGCTTGGAGAGATGAGTGGTCCATATTCTTTGTGCTCACACTTGACACTCAAATGATTCTATTAATTTATCCATCTTCTTGGAAAAGCTTCCTGTAACCCTGAAACTTCTCCCTTTAGGACCAAACACAAAAACAAGCTTTAATGTTTACCTTTAAAAGGGTAACATTCTGGACAGAGAGCAGTGTATTGACTGGATGTTTGATTTCCATGAAGTGTATATGCTGTTTGAATGCTGATGCAATCTTTCAAAGCTGGCTGACAGCTGGTTGACGTGCTACAGGATGGCCATACAGAGGCATCTGTTCTGACTGGTGGGTGTCCATGCCTGCTCGTTATTAATATCTCTTTAACACCATCCTTAAGTGCAGGTATAAGTGAAATACTTTTTACTTCTCAGGGTCAAGATCAATCATTTTTTAAAAAATGCTGTGTTGGTGTTTGACGGCTCCTCAAAAAGTTGAATATAGTACTATCATAAGCCCCAGAAATTTCACTCCTAGGCCTATACACAAGAGACTTGAAAGCAGCAACACAAACAGACACATATATACCAATGTTTATTGCAGCCATTTTCACTATAGTCAAAAGGTGGAAGCAACCTAAATGTCTATCAAGAGGTGAATAGATAATCAAAATGTGGTGTATACATACAATGGACTATTACTCAGCCATACAGAGAAATGAAGTCCTGATACGTGCTACCACCTTGAAAACATTATGCTGAGTGAAGTAAGTCAATCACAAAAGGATAAATATTGTATGGTCTCACTTACAGGAAATATTGAGGACAGGCAAATGTATAGAGACCAACATTATTACTGGTTATTAGGTTTATTAAGGTCAGGAGGGAGAGAAAAAAGGGAGTCATTGTTTAGAAGGCACTGAGTTTCTGTTAAGAGTGATGGAAAGTTTGTCGGCAGATATTGGTGATGTTTGCACACGATCAATGTAATGGTATTACTAAATTGCACTTGCGAAAAATGTTCATTCAATTGGCAAATGTGTTATATATATATTTTTATTACAATACATATAGCTTAAAACTGCTGTTGTTGATATGTCAAGGTTAGTGATATGCCATATTATACCAAATGGAAATCATTTTCATTAAAGTCCTGATTGCTATATGATAACTATAGGAGAATTCAAAATGGTGAACTCACACTTGATGTTTGAAAAATGTAGGCAGATCTGAAGTTGTATTAAGACAATGTGACTAAGGTGAAGATAAGAAATTGAAGTAGACTTTCCCACTATGACCTTTGAAGTTTACATTGTGTGTTTGAAGCACTGGAGTCAGACAGCCCGAGTTCAAATCCTGACTCTGCCATTTGTTAGCTGTGTGACCTTGAGCAAGTTCATTAGCTGCTCTGTGAAATGAGTATAATGATAGCATACACTTTTTAAGATTGTTCTGAGTATTAAGTAACTTAATATGTAAAAAGCTCTTACAGAAATTTCTGGTACATAGTAATTGCTCAATAAATGTTAGCAATTATCATATCACTATGATTATGCTCATTTATTTGGAATGTGACTAGGAAGTACATTACTCTAAAACATACACATAGATGAGGAATAGAAAACATTTGTTTTCTTAAGATATTTTCTATAATTATACCATCATTTTGGTTACATGTGAAGATCTTGATTACCAAAGCATGCTTACATACTAGGGCTGCCGTAACAAAATATCACAAAATGAGTGGCTTTAAAGAACAGAAATTTATTGCCTCATGGTTCTGAAAGCTAGAAGTCCAAATCAGGGTATTGGTCATGTTGATTCCTTCTGAGGACTCTGAGAGAGGAATTGTCCAGGGCTGTCTCTTAGCCTCTAGGGGCTGCAGGCAATCCTTGGCGTTCCTTGGCTGCTTATAGGTGCATCTGCGTCTGTCATCACATGGCATCTGTCTTCCCCCTGTGTGTGACCCTTTCTCCATGTCTCTTCTCCTCTCTTGTAAGACACCACACAGAGGGTTTAGGATTAAGACCCACCTGTCTTAGTCATCCAGTGCTGCTATAACAGAAATAGTGAATGGCTTTGACAAAGAGAAGTCTATTCCCTCACAATCTAGTAGGCCACAAGTCCAAATTCAGGCCGTCAGTTCCAGGGGAAGGCTTTTTCTGTTGGCTCTGAAAGGAGGTCCTTGTGATCAGTCTTCCCTTGGTCTGGGAGCATCTCAACGCAGGAACCTCAGGTCCAAAGGACACGCTCTGCTCCTGGCACTGCTTTCTTGGTGGTATGAGGTCCCCATGTCTTTCTGTTTGCTTCTCTCTTTTATGTCTCAAAAGAGATTGGCATAAGACACTCTAATCTTGTAGATCTCATCAATATAACTGCTGCTAATCCATTTTACTACATCATAATGACAGGATTTACAACACACAGGGAAATCACGTCAGATGATAAAATGGTAGACAATCATACAATACTGGGAATCCTGACTTAGCCAAGTTGACAGATGTTTTGGGGGGACACAATTCAATCCATGACACCACTTTACTCCAGTATAACTTAACTGATATCTTCAAAGAAAACTCTATTTCCAAACAAGGCTGCATTCACCACTATGGGGGATGTCTTTTAGTGGCACATAATTCAATCCACAGCACCTTCTGTTCTCTACCTCCAACTGAGTACCAAACCAAAACCAAACCTGCTGCTGTTGTGTTGATTCCAACTCACAGTGACCCTCTAAGACAGAGTAGAATTGCCCCATAGGATTTCCAAGAAGCAGCGGGTGGATTTGAACTGCTGACTTTTTGGTTAACACCCAACCTTTTAACTACTATGCCACCAGGGCTCCTCCAACAGAGTGCACCCACTCCCAAATTAGGAAGGAGCCTTCCCACCTTAAAGGGTGTGGACTGTAGCTCTCTCTGCCATGCTGGTGTGACAGAGAATCCAGAGGTGGCTGATGAGGGCAGAGGCCTAACTAGGGGGAGACAGGTAGGGTGCTGGGCCCTGGGGGTGGTGTGCGTGTCCTGGGCACTACTTGGGGCAGGGTGCCAATTAGCAGCTTCTGTTGGCCATCACAGTTTCCATCTCTAGCTGTGAGAGATCATTCAGTAATCTAACACTAATTACCCTAGGCTCTATTTTTCATAGCTAGGCCCCTGTGACAGACGCACAGGGCTCGGACTGGAGAGTGAATGCCAGGCCAAGCATTTAGAAGCCATTCCGGTGGGGACAGGTGATGGAGGTTGCCAACTGAGTGTATTAGAATGATGCTAGACCTCCTTAGATACGAGGTGACAGAGACTCAGCCTTCAAATTAAGTCTCAGTCAACTCAGAGAGATGAAGGTAGAGGGGACCGAGAGCGCAAAGGCTCTGAGTTATGGCTTGTTTGGGAACTACGAGGGGCTCTGTGTGGATGAAGCTACAACTAAACCATTCAAGGGAAGGTAGGAGAGAGTTTGAAAAGCAGTCAGGGACAGGTTCAAGGATGACAGTACCTTGTATGTGCCAGGTACTTGCCTGAGACAGCACTACATCAGTGAACAAGGCACTTATATCCTCCTGTATTCACTGAGCTTATGAAACCTGAACGACCTTGACTTTCAGGCTAAGCAGTTTGGATTTTATTCTGCAGGTGATGGGGAATGATGGAAGTATTTTAAATGATGGCATGACAAGATTAGCAAAGTATTTTTGAGAGATCACTCAGATGGAAGGGCAGCCGATGAGAGTATATTGGCTAAAAGGCCACTGCGAACGTTCTCACAAGAGCCAATGAGAGACTAAACAACACAGTGAGGCAAAGCAGAGATGTTTGGAAAGCAGAGTTGACAACATTTGATGGCCAGTTTTAAGTGGGTAGTAAGGTAGAAGGAGACGGATAACTGGTATATACTGAACAAACCTCAGAAGTCAGTGGCATCAAGTTTCTAGAAGCCTGGCACAGAGTTGGTTGCAGAATATGTACCCCACAATGCTGGCTGTGGCTGAACGACTTGCCCAGTACTTGACGCAGGATAGGTGATTAATGCTTATTAATAGAAGGCAAGATAATGTCATTCCATGATTAGTAAGGAAACCCTGGTGGTGTAGTGCTTAAGAGCTACGGCTGCTAACCAAAAGGTCAGCAGTTCGAATCCACCAGGTGCTGCTTGGAAACCCTATGGGGCAGTTCTACTTTGCCTTATAGGGTCACTATGAGTCAGAATTGACTCAATGGCAACAGGTTTGGTTTTTTGTTTTTTTTTCATGATTAGTAAATTGTAGCAGTTCTGGGTAGATCAAGGAGTCCCTGGGTGGTACAAATGGTTAATGCATTTGCCTGTTACTAAAAGGTGGGAGGTTTGGGTTCACCCAGAGGTGCCTTGGAAGAAAGAGCTGGCAATCTACTTCGGAGGCTACTACGTGGCCTCAAAAAGCCCATGGAGCACGGTTCTACTGTGACACACACACGGGATCATTACAAGTCAGAGTTGACTTTCATGGCAACTGGTTTTTATGTAGGTCAAGGACAGAGCCTAAGTGCATCATGGCCAGCACTCAAGACTGAAACAATGCAGCTAGAAGAGAATTTGAGGACGTGGCCACTGTTCTTGAAAGGTGCACAACCTACTTGAGGAGACAGCATAGACCTTTTTGCAGGTGGAATAGGATTGATGGTCACTCTCACTCCCTCATTTGGATAGAATTCAATCATTTTTTCAAAATGTTATGAGTAAGGTCCTTATGTGTGACAAAAAGCCACGAATATACCGAGTACTTATAGGAGCTCAAAATATATTGCTGTTGTTGTTGTTTAGTGCCATTGAACTGGTTCCAACTCATAGTGACTGTATATGCAACAGAACAAAACACTGCCCTGCCCTGGGGCATCCTCGTGATCGTTGTTATGCTTGAGCTCATTGTTACAGCCACTGCGTCAATCCATCTCGTTGACAGTCTTCCTCTTTTTTGCTGGCCTTCTACCAAGCATGATGTCCTTCTCCAGGGACTACTCCAACATTAGTTGGATCTAAATTCAAATCTGCTCAATATTGCAAGTCTCTCATTTTGAGATTTCTTTCTGAAGAATAGCAGTTTAGACTCCTCTTCTGGACTGGTGTACTTGCTGGTCGCAGTGCTCTCCTCATGTGGACTCTCACACAATTTCTCCTACCTGGAAGGCTAGCTAATATCCCTATTCCACTTTCAAAAAAATCCAACAAAATGAGAAAACCAAATCCGTTGCCTTTGACCTGATTCCGACTCATAGAGACACTACAGGACAGAGTATAACTGCCCCATAGAGTTTCCAAGGAGTGGCTGGTGGATTTGCACTGCTGACCTTTTGGTTATCAGCTGATTTCTTAACCACTGTACCACCATGGCTCCCTATTCCACTTTAGAGTTCACAAAGTCCTTTCAGCATTGACTAGTTATCCTGCCACTCACTTAACAATTTTCTACCACCGGGTGATATCTCCTCAATCATTCCTTTGATTTTAAATTTCAAAAATTTTGTCTTCATTGGCTTTCTGTATGTTGTCTTTTCACAGACCACCCAACTCTCCTTGAAGTCAGGGTCATTCACTTGTAAAAGGAATCAATCTTGGGCCCCCAGCTCAGACAAAATTTTTCTATAACATTCTGAACTTCTCTGTAATGCTAGTTTATTTCTATTAGCCCCTGTCCTACCAGGTGGCAGAGACATATTTTCAATTAACTTGGGGATGCCCCTGCATCTAGGAGTTAGGGCAGAGCATTGGGTCCTCACTGTCATTTTCCCACAGTGGCTTCTTCAGAGATGTCCATGGTCCTGTTTGGTCCTGAGTTATTGTCTTAGCTATCTAGTGCTGTGGTAACAGATATAACAGAAGCGGATGGCTTTAACAAACAGAGATTCATTCTCTCACAGCCTAGTAGGCTAGAAGACTGGGTTCAGGGCACTAACTCCAGGGGAAGGCTTTCTCTCTCTGTCAGCTCCGGAGGAAGGTCCTTGTCATCAATCTTCCCCAGGACTAGGAGCTTCTCAGCACAGGAACCTCAGGTCCAAAGAACACGCTGTGCTCTTGATGTTGCTTTCTGGGTGGTTAGCAGATTACGTTTTCTTCTCCAAAACAAGGTGGTTATGGATTTGGGCAACTTTAGCTTGCAGCAGTTAGCCCAGAGTCTTCAGCATGACTGGCATTTACTTATTTATTTTGTTATATATAATTTTATTTATTTTGTTTTTGTTGTTGAGAATATACACAGCAAAACATACACCAATTCAACAGTTTCTATATGTACTATTTAGTGATATTGATTATATTCTTTGGGTTGTACAATTCCCACCCTTCTTTTCTGAGTTGTCTTCCCCCATTAACATAAACTCACTCCTAAGGTTCCTATCTAATCCTTCCAGTTGCTGTTGCCAATTTGATCCCATATAGATAGTTCTTAAAAGACCGTAACACTCAAGGCAGACTTTTTTTTTTTTTTTGCTAGTTAAGCTAAACTATTATTGAGCTTTAAGAAGACTTCAGGGGATATTTTTGGTTTAAGGTTTAAAGATAATCTTGGGGCAATAGTTACAGGAGCTTGCCCACCCTCCATGGCTCCAGAAAGTCTAGAATCCATAAGAATATGAAATCCTGTTCTCCATTTACCCCTTTTTGTTCAGGATTCTTCTGTAGACTCTTTGATCCAAATGTTTAGTAATGGTAGCCAGATTCCATCCAGTTCTTCTGGTCTCATGGAAAATGTGGCAGTTGTTCTTGGAGACAATTAGCCACATATTCCGTATCTTCCTGATGCTCCCTCTTCCTCTGTTGTTCCAGATGGATGGAGAACAATTGTGCCTTGAATGGCCGCTTGCAAGCTTTTAAGACCCCAGGCACTACGCATTGAACTAGGAGGTAAAACAGAAGCACTAAGCATGTTATTAGGTCAATTAACTGGGATGTCCTATGAAACCATGACTCTAAACCTCCAAAGCAAGGAACTAAATCCCATGAGGTGTTTGGTTGTACATAAGTAGCCTCAGCAACTACTCTTTTTTTTTTTTGAGGGGTACATGTATCTATCACACAACTTTTGCCAATTCATCTTTTTACAGGTGTACAACTTATTGACAGCAATTACAGTAACTGGCTGCATAATCCTAACCCTTAATGCAATTTTTCCATCACCTGTTAACCCATTTCCCCTCCACACCACCACCCCCCCCCCCGTAACCACTAGTAAACTTTGTTCTCTATACATTTACCTTTTTATGTAAGTGACATACAATAGTTGTCCTTTTGTCACTGGCTTATTTCACTCAGCGTAATGTCTTCTAGCTGCATCCGTATTGTAGCGTGTAGTATTCCATTGTATGTATGTTCAGCGTGTTGTTTATCTATTCATCTGTTGATGGGCATTTAGGTTGTTTCCACCTTTTGGCTATTGTGAGTAGTGCTGTGATGAACATTGATGTACAAGTCTCTGTTTTCAAGCCTTTTGGGTCTATATCCAGAAGTGGAAATTGCTGGATCATATGGTAGTTCTATGGAAGCCCTGGTGGTGTAGTGGTTAACAGCTATGCTGCTAACCAAAAGATCGGCAGTTTGAATCCACCAGAAGCTCATTGGAACCTCTATGGGGCAGTTCTACTCTGTCCTATAGGGTTGCTACGAGTTGAAATCGACTTGATAGCAATGGGTTTGGTTTTTCTCTCTCTCTCTCTCTTTTTTTTTTTATGGTGGTTCTGTAGGGTCGCTATGAGTCAGAATCAACTGTATGGAAATGGGTTTTTATGGCAGCTTTATTTTTAATTTTTTGAGGAACTGCCATGCTGTTTTCCACAACAGCTGTACAATTTATGACTGGCATTTATTAAATATTGTTAGCTGCCTTCTAGTGGGCTCCAACTCATGGCAGCTTTGTGTACAACAGAATGAAATGCTGCCCAGTCCTGTGTCATCTTCACAATCGCCAGCATGTTTGAGTTCATTGTTGCAACCGTTGTGCCAATTCATCTCACTGAGGGTCACCCTCATCCTGATCAGCCCTCTCCATCACCAAACTGATGTCCTCCTCCAGCAATTGATCCCTTCTGATGACATTTCCAAAGCAAAAGAGTCAGACGATGTTCTGTTGTGATCCATAGGGTTTTCATTGGCTAATTTTCAGATCTGTTGCCTAGTCTTTCTTCTATTTATTAAATAGGATGTATTAAAATGACATTAATATATTTATATAACATTTAAAAATCATAAGGTTGCAAAGACTAGAAGTTCTGTAGGTAACACGTTGGGCACAGAGCCCTGGGGAAAGAGCAGGGAGGTGAGTCTTTCAGAAGGGGCAGGAGTGTGGGCACAAGGCAAGGCCAGGTGGGAGGTCAAGCTTTAGCTGCCTAGTGGTGATGCCAAGGCTTGGCACTAGCAACATGAAACAGGTTTGCCCTTATTTTCGATTTTATGCCTTTCTATCTGGGTGATAAGGTGGTTCTTTTCTTGGCTTAGAGAATTTGGGGAATTGCAAAGCTCAGGAGGAGGTAAGATAAGAAAAATGATGTGTAATATCTACTTTATGACATCTAAATTAGGTCTTTCTTGACTGTTTCCCTGGGTCATGCCCAGTGCTCACTTTAATAACCCACATACTTGCACTCATCTTTCATTATGTCACCAAATTTAAAGAAACTTTGTTTTTATCTATCGTATTCCTTGTTAGATGAGAGTATATTTTATATTTCTTATTAAATGGTAACAGTTACTTCTGAATGTTGATAATTTATAGCTTCACGACTAGAAAAAAAACAGAAGAGTTGGTGGGAGAAATAAACCGTTTGTTTTATTATGCTCTGGGAACTGATTATGGACATAAAAGAAATAAAGCAACTCATACATCGACCAGAGCTTATTGTATTATCAGGTAATACACCTGCCTCTCTGATAAATAGGACTCAGTAGAACAGTTAATAAAAGCTCGAGAGTTATTTGGTGCTGGTGTACAACAGTATAAAGCTACTCAAATGTTGTCAACAGTGATTTTTTTCCACCATAAGAAAGGCCTTGGAATTCTAACAGTAATTGCAGGCAATGCTTTCCTCACCATGACAACAGAGAAAGAACATCTCATGTTTTGCATTGAATGTTTTGGGGATTCTAAGTCCCAGGAGTTAGAGACTCTTATGAACACACAAAATAACCATGCACCCCAAAATGTGTGGCTTTACATTTTTTAATAGAGGTCTTTGCCACATGTAATTTTTTTGTTGTTGTTGTTACTGTTAGCTGTTGCCCAGTTAGCCCTAACAGTGGAATTAAACACTGCCTGGTCCTGTGCCATACTCATGATCAGTTGTAGATTGGACTGTTGTGATCCATGAAGTTTTCACTGGAGCCTCACATTAACCATGTGGCCTAGGCTGTGCAGGCACCATATCCACTTGGCCAATGTGAAGGTGAGGCCCAGGGGCCCCACAGTGACTGATGGTGACACTGGCTCCAGACCTCCACAGCCAACCATTTTCCCCATGATGTCTGACATATATGTTGGCAATGAAATCAAAATTACTTGGGTTGTGTTTTATAAATTGTAGATTGCCAAATTCTTGAGCTAGAAGTGACAGCAAAAGTTAATTGTGACAGCCACCTTGCCAGCAGGAGATGCCCATCTAAACCACTCAGGACACTCTTGTCTACTCTGCTGTCTAAGACCTGGAGTTCTAGAGTTTTCCCTTCACTACTTTTTTTTTTTGTTGTTATGAAGTTCTCATTGTTGATTGAAACATTTTTTACTTACTATACTTTTTTTTTTTTTTTTCCCTTGTATGGTTTCTTGGAATTTGGGGAAGCCCTGATATTGCTCCAAATACAATCCTTCAGGTAGGTGAGGAAAGGAAGGTTGTGTTGAAAACCTATTGGCTGTAGTACACAATAGCTCAGAAAGTGCTTCACCTACCCTGTTGCTTTACTCCTCAGAACAGCTGTGAACACTAAGGGGCCAACTGGACAACAGGGAAGAAGGGCTCCCGAAAGAAGCTTCTTGTTTTCCTAGCCTATCACTCCCGGAATTATCAACCGGTTGTATATTGTGACTACTGTGCCTAGACTATCTTTCTTGAATTTAAAAAAAAGAAATTATGTTTCTTTTTTGCTCAGTTCTTTTTAACACAGCTTAGATGGTCTAATATTTCAAAAGGGACTTCAGTGAAATTTAAATGGGGATAAAAAAAGCACTATTTCCAAACCACTATTTCCAGTAAAAGCAGCAAAGAGTTCTTTATGTCAAGATAATCAGATTATCAGATAATGTCAGGGATGCTGGCTGTACTCTCCCCCTTGAGCTTCCTGTCTGTTTCATAGATGAGACCTGTGGGAGCCATCTTGTTTCCCTAAGACTAGAAGCCCTTGTTCTCTGATATATCACCGTGTTCACAGTCAAATCCCAAATTCCCCAAACTAATTCTTTTTTCTATTTCAAATGGTCTTTTCTAACGAAGGACATCCCACTCAGTTCTATAGGAGGAATCTGTCTACAAAAAAACCCAAACCTGTTGCGGTCAAGTCAATTCCAACTCAGGAACCCTGCGGGACAGAGTAGAACTGCCCCCGTAGGGTTTCCAAGGAACTGCTGGTGGATACAAACTGCTGACCTTTTGGTTAGCAGCCAAATGCTTAACCACTGCACCACCAGGAAGGAGTCAGTCTAGGTCACCAGTAATTGTCACACATAAGCCCAAAGTGGGTGATCTTGTTTTCCTGACCAAAGTGATAAGCACATGTTTCTTCTGGAGAGTTTTGAGATAACACTCTGGCTCTTTCTCTTCTTTCTTCCTCAGCTCCCATAGAGAAAAGTCTACATTATGATCTCACAGAACAGTAGGCCCCCTCTTATCTGATGCAATTGGGGCTTGTGTGGTTCAAAAAAGAAAGTTGATTATAAAAATGTTATATACATACATTTTAGGAAAAACACATAAAAGTTGATTATAAAAATGATATATACATACATTTTAGGAAAAACACATAAATACATGTCAATAAAATATGGAATTTTACATTGTTTTGAGGAAGAAACCTAATTTTTATAATATGATCCAGCGATTGTTTTTATTATGATAACATTAACTGAGGTTGTTTGATAAAAACTAATTCTGTGTACCTTTATTTACCACATTAATAACTTTTGGCTCAGAACTTTGTCTTATGTCTTCCTCCCATCCCTTGTACCCTCCTTCTTCTTCCTCATCCTTAAATCCACGTGTTTCTCTCATGGCAAGTGTAATAGCTGTGTCAGACATTTTTTTACTTTCTAATGAATAATCTCCATTAACCCAGTTGTTGTTTATCATCTTCCCTAAATATTTCACATATCTAGGTGACTACTCTGAAACGTCTCCCTGCTAAACTAAAAAGTAAACCCATTGCCACTGAGTTGATGCCAACTCATGGCAACCCCATGGGTTACAGAGCAGAACTGCTCCACAGAGTTTTCTTGGCTGTAATATTTATGGAAGCAGATTGCTGGGACTTTCTTTCATGGTGTCACTGAGTGGATTTGAACTAACAACCTTCAGGTAAATACCCATTAAAACTCATTGCTGTCAAGTCGATTCCAATTTACAGCAACCCCTTCGTCAAACACAAACTGTTTACACCCGCCAGGAAACTTTCTCCCTGCTAGTCCTGAATAAATAGATACCATGCCATTTTTTAAAGATAAGCATTGTAACTATAAACTACAGCTATAAAGCTTTTACTTCCGAAAATTTTTTGACATATAGCTAGTCTTTTGTTAAGTTTGTTGGTTGGAGTTTCACTTCATCCTTATTACGTTTATCATGCCCATAAATACATCCTCCATTATTTACAATTGGGGTTAGAAAGTGAATCTAGAGTTAATAATATTGTACCAACATCACTCTCCTGTTTCGACAATGTCTTATGATTATTTAAGTTAATACCTTTGTGGGACGCTGGGTGAAGTGTACATGGGAACACTCTGTACTATTTTTGCAATTTCTCATGAGTCTTAAAATATCTCACAATAAACGTTAAGAAAGTAGATCTAGAACTTAAAGATCTGAGTGAAGATATTTGAATGCAGTACTCTTCTGAATTTTTTATTCACTTTGCACCAAATCTTTCAATTGTCTTCCAAAACCAAAAACAAAACAAAAAAACCCATTGCCATCCAGTTGATCCCCACTCATAGAGACCATATAGGACAGAGTGGAAGTGCCCTACAGATTTCCAAGGCTACAAATCTTTACAGAAGCAGACTGTCACATCTTTCCCTTACAGAGCCACTGGTGGGTTCAAACCCATGACTTTTCAGTTAGCAGCCAGGTGCTTTAACCAGTGCACTACCTATTTCAACAACAGTTTTTCTCTACTTGTGCCGCCATGGCTCCTCATCAACAATAGTTTTCAGAACCTCACCTTTGTTTTATTATAGAGACTCATCTAAACATTTAACCTAATTTCTGAGAAACAACTCTATTTTTCTACTCACTAGTGAAAAGTAATAATTGAAGCTTGTAATTATAGTAAAAAGAAGATGGAAAGAATACACAGAGTCACTATACCAAAAATAATTGGTCGACATTCATCCATTTCAGGAGGCAGCATGTGATCAAGAATCAATGGTTTTGAAGGAAGAAGTCCAAACTGCACTGAAAAAAGGCATTGGCAAAAAACAAGGCTCCAGGAATTGATAGAATACGAACCGAGATGTTTCAACAAATGGATGCAGTGCCGGAAGTACTCACTTGTCTCTCTTAAGAAATTTGGAAGACAGCTTACCTGGCCGACCAACTGGAAGAGATCCGTATTTGTACCTATTCCAATCGTTGATGTTTTTAGAAATAGATCAGTAGTCCTTTTTCTGAGGCACCTCTGGGTAGATTCAACCACCAAGTTAACTGTTTATACTACCCAGAGACTCCCTAGAAGGGATAAA
This sequence comes from Loxodonta africana, assembly GCF_030014295.1. Lineage (NCBI taxonomy): Eukaryota > Metazoa > Chordata > Mammalia > Proboscidea > Elephantidae > Loxodonta > Loxodonta africana. The sequence goes on from NC_087347.1 coordinate 118,403,941, forward strand.
AGCAAGACCAAACCCACTACCTTCTAGTTGGTTCCGACTCATAGCGACCCTATAGGACAGAATAGAACTGCCCCGTAAAATTTCCGAAGAGCACCTGGCAGATTTGAACTGCCAGCCTTTTGGTTAGCAGCCGTAGCACTTAACAATTACATCACCAGGGTTTCCATAGAAGGGATAGAGGTTATAAGTTTATCCAAGAAGCGGATGACCTGCAAGCCCGTTAAGAAAGGTTCTACTGTATAACAAGTGGAGTGATCATTCACTATCAGTTTCCTCACACTCTCTCCTCTCAAGGGCAGTAAACTAAAGCTCTGAGGGCTAGAATAGCTGCCCACAGGTGGAGTGACTTAGAGGAAGCGCTGGGGTTAGAACCTTCCTATGTTGGCTTCTTTCCTTACTCTGAGAGTATGTTTAAGTCCTGGCTGAATAGTTCTACAGGGAGCTCAGGCTTCTAATTGACCAAATTAGACTTCTAAGGCTAGGGAACAACACATTTTAGCTGGAGGAAATTTGTAAAGTTTTTTTTTTTTTTTTGCCTAAAGTTAATCTCTCGCTTGATCTTAAAAATGATATCCAGGTTTGAAAGTTTAGACAGACATTCCAGAAAAGTCTTCTTAGCACACCGAAAAAGAATTTTAAATACTTTTGAAGTCCTCTGGGCTTCCACATCAATTATGCTGGTTTCCTTCCTCTAAACATTAAACTCTTCTGGCAGAGATGAATTGTTTCTTGTGAGATTTCCTTCCCATTTTGTTTCAGTAGGATTTATACTGCTGCCTTCTCCAGGCTGACAACTTTCCTTTTCTGGGAATTCCCAGGAAGAAGAGGGATGGGGCAGGGAATGGGTGACACCTTGGGGGTGTGCATGAAAAGTAACAGGAAGTATTTGTGTTTGAAAACAGAAGTTCTATTTTTCCTTTTGCAATTTTGTAGAATCATTTTTTTTTTAAACCAAAGAACAACCAATATATAGAAGGTTTTATAAACACTAGCATATAGGTCTTCCTTTTTTTCTTTTTCTTTCAGCATCTGTCTGACTTGGTTCTATAGAATTGCCAGCACCAACTGCTTTGCAGTTGATTCTGACTCACGGTGGCCTCGTGTGTCAGCGCAACCCAACTGTGCTCCATCGGGTTTTCAATGGCTGATTTTCGGAACTAGATCACTCAGGGCATCTCTGGGTGGACTCAAACCTTCAACCTTTCTATTAGAGGCTGAGTGCGTTAACAGTTTCTGTTAGGGACTCCGTACAGGGATTAAAGTTCATCGAAAAGTAAGAAACACAGCCCATTATCCAAATGTTCATAGCATCTGGGTGGAGAACAGAACACTTTTCCAAGACGTTAATCTTCCTCCCCGCAAAAACCAACACGCTGCTTGATCAAATAAAAAAAACAAAGCCTAGGTATTCCGGTTTAAACAAAAGTCAAAGGCTCTTTCCTGCAGGACTTCTCCTAAACCTTGCTATCACTAAATTTCATTGGGAATCTCTAAGAGGGGAACTGCAGCATAAAACACTTACCATATTCAGTCAGAGGACTTTTTGGAATCACTGAATATCTCTTGAGGTTAATATTTCAGAGAGATTAATGTAGGAAATGCTGATTTTCAAACAAAAAAGAAAATTATTCCCATCCCCTTCTGACCTGATTCTTTAAGTCTGGACCTCAGAGGAGAGAGGACAGATACTGTGGGAATTATTGTCATTACTACTCTTCAGTACCATTTCCAGGTAAAGTTCTTATTTCTCATTAGCCCAAATGCAACCACTACCTTTAGGATCTATCTTTTTGTGTGCCTTCTGATTAATTAGATACCACACTTCATATGATGTCGCGATTCATGGGTCTAATATTTCCTGTTTTGAAATTACTTCTTAAATGGTAATTAAATGGCAGAAACTTGCTCCCACCTTGTAACTTATTTTAAAGATAATATTTGCCAGAGACTTTTATGAAAAAAAATAATAAGTGTGTGCCCTGGTATAAAATTGGGCTGAATCAGAAAAGAACGAACATTTTTAATGTTACTGTTGGGTCAGTGTTGAGATGGACAGTGTCCAGCAGTGTTGAGATGGACAGTGTCCAGCAGTGTTGAGATGGACAGTGTCCAGCAGTGTTGAGATGGACAGTGTCCAGCAGTGTTGAGATGGACAGTGTCCAGCAGGTACTGGTGACGTTGTGGTGATGTTGTGGCGGGGGGGGGGGAAGCTGGAGGGTATGGTTTGGCAGCTTCTAACATAACAAATATTAAAAAATCATGCTATAATATTTGCTTTGCCTTTGTCAGATCCTGTCACTTTTAAGAGTTACCTTTAATAATGTATAAAAATTAATAATGTATAGTTGTTGATATTTTAAATCTTTTCCAGTATAGGTAGAAAAATGGGAATGGCAAAATGAGTAAAGTGTTTGGCATACAGTGGGCACTCAATAAAATGCTTACTACATGCAAATATAAATATGTTGTGAAGAGTCAATAGTATTCTTCTTACACTCTAGAAGGGCCCTTTCCTAAACTGGGGAAGTTTATTTTAAAAACTCTCTGGGTTCACAAGGTGGACTTGACATGTAGTGAGTCTTAAAGCTATGAAGCTTCACCATCTGAACTTTGCTTATTGCTTCAAGGATCTGATTTATGAAGAGCAGGGGAGGAATAAATTCTTAAATGTGAAAACTGAGTTGGAAGAATTAGAGGAAAAATTAATTTTAAAGTGTAACCAGGAGCATAAACATATTTGCTCCCGTCTGGAACCAAATATAAACTTGGTTTCTGCTTAAGATACTAAAGCTATTGCTATGTAATGCCAACACATCTGGCTATCTGGCAGCAGGAGGCTAGAACATCTGGACAACTGGTTAAGTTTTAAACATTTCCATTTGACTCAGTCCATATATATGATATGAAAACCAATAGAACCAAAAATAGCACTCATTCAGTATGACAGGTTGTCTTAATAGCTTTGTAGCAAAGCCTGATCAATCTGATTATTTTTGGTGTTTAAAACGTCAAAACTCACTGGGGTTTATTAAAAATTGACTGCTTGCTTGTTGACTCTGTCTAGACACTATTCATGTCTCAAGCAAAATAGTTATATGCATAAATTATATTAAAAAAGCCAACCTTAAACGTTATAACCCTAGATTATTTGTGCACGTGTGTATGTGTGTACACGTAACCCTCGAGAAAGTTATGTGTGTTTGTGTGTGTGGGGGGGTATGTGTCTGAATGTGTGTGTACCCCCTACCCATACACATGCATAGGCTAGAGCTCAAGATGCAAAATTATTTCTACTAGCATAGGCAGGGTCCAAGGATTTCACTATGGGCCTGGCTTGATTGCAGTCTCCCTGTTGTTAGAAGAAATATTTCTGAAGCATCTTCACTGAGGTGTTCTGCACTGAATAGCAGAATTTTCCCTGGATTTCCAAAGTGCTTAAAAGTTCTTACACTAAGAGACAATTACAGAGTCCCAATGGAAATTCTGTTCAGGCGCCCCTCTTTCTAGGTGTTTTCTTAAGTCTGCATGGGGAAAACTGTTGTCTTAATTAGCTTTGTGTACTGAATGGTGGGTGGTACTGTGTGTGCTCACTACAGATTTGTTGCATGAATAAAAGAATAGATTGATGGGGGTAAAAGGAAGGGGGGTGGTCAATCCAATCTATGTGATGGCAGCTGCTTTTCCTACTGACCACTTAGTGGGGTGTTGCTCAAAGTGTGATCTGTGGGGCATATCATGGATTGAATTGTGTCCCCCCAAAATATGTGTTGACTTAGTTAGGCCATAATTCCCAGTGTTGTGTGGTTGTCCTCCATTTTGTGACTGTAATTTTATGCTAAAGAGGATTAGGGTGGGATTGTAAGACCACCCTTACTCAGGTCACCTTCCTGGTCCAATGTAAAGGGAGTTTCCCTGGGGCGTGGCCTGTACCACCTTTTCTCTTGAGAGAGATAAAAAGAAAGGGAAGCAAGCAGAGAGTTGGGGACCTTATACCACCAAGAAAGCAGTAGTGGAAGCAGAATGCATCCTTTGGACCTGAGGTTCCTGTGCTGAGATGGTCCCAGACCAAGGGAAGACTGATGCATCACAAGGACCCTTCCTCCAGAGCCAACAGAGAGAGAAAGCCTTCCCCTGGAGCCGGCGCCCTGAATTCAGACTTCTAGCCTACTTTAACAAACTTCGCTTTGTTAAAGCCATCCATTTGTGGTATTTCTGTTATAGCAGCACTAGATGACTAAGACAGGGCACAGGGATCTGAATCATTCGGGGACTTTCTAAGAAACCATGTTCCCACAGAAACAAACTCTCCAAAGCTGGGCTTTTGAACCTTACATTTCTAGCAAGCACCCACCCAGATGATTGATTCTCATATATCTTAGTGGTTATGTAGTTCTAATTCCCATCTCTATACAAAATAACATCATAAGGTCACAAGGCTTTCGTTAACAAAGCACCTTGCAGAGTCAGCTTTTTGAGTGTTAAATTTTCTAACTTGCTGCCACCAGATGAGAGAGAAATAAAGCGATTATACAGCTGCCATTTCCTTCAGCTGGGAGTCACAGGCATGTGAGACCTGTAATCAAATCCTAGGGACAAAATTCTGGATTCTATTTTTGTACAACACATTATGAAACAGTTAAAACATAACACTAATTTAAAAACCCAACCTTTTGTCTTTTAATTATTGTATTTAGCATAACAAATAAAAGGTCTCTGATACGTGGAAGCATTTTTCCCCAACTAGTCTGTTTTTTTTTTAATCATAGTAATTCATGTACATGATTAAAAAATAGTACAGAATGACTTAGAATTAAAAGTCCTGACTCTCCTGTCTTAACACAGGATCACTTCCCAGAGACATTTCTTTTTTTAGATCTGATGGTTACCTCCTTTGTCAGTTAGGATGTATTTATCCGTAAGGAATAGAAAACCCAACTACCGTGGCTTTAGCAATTTAGATAGTTATTCTCTTACAGCAAAAGATGGCTGCTCCTACTCCATTACCATGTATACATTCAAGGAAGGAAGGAGGACACGTAAATCTTGTCCTGCATCTTTTATTATGATGCAAACTACCTTTCTGGGAGGACACCATTAGCTTTCCTTTTATATCCCACTGGTTATAACTGAGCCAAATGGCCACCCCAGTTTGGAAAAGTATTTGCTTTCCAGTTACTACGGTGGGAGATGAAAAAAAAGAGATAATAGAGTTGGAATTTGTTTGGGGACATCAAAATAATGTCTGCCCTACTTGTCAACTCTTAGTAGCATGTATAACTTTTATTTCTTGATATATCAATTTAAGATTTAATCTATTGAGTATATTTATTAACTATATGATTAAGTTCACTTATACTACCACATTTCTCTTTATTATTCAAGTCTTTTCATAGTTATTATTTGGCTAATTTCATACTTTAAAATTATATATGTATATATAGAAAACCAAGATATAAAAGTTTAAGAATCTATCTATATATATATTAAACTTTTATATCTTGGTCCATTAGAATCAGACAGAATTTTGACTCTCTTCTATGTTAGATGAAGATATTTTGCCCTTACGCTTTCTTCTCTAACTTTTTAGCTCTTGCTCCTTCCATCTTCTGTATGATCAAGGTTGTTATTTTTTGCAGTTTACAATTTAACTATACATAGGTATATTTTTGATTATAGTTGGATTCTGTAAGATGAAAACCAATAAATTGCAAACATGTTACCACAACTATGGGTAGTGGATTGAATAGTGTCTCCCCAAAATTTGTGTCTATCCGGAAACTCACACTGAGACCTTACAGTCAGCCCTCCATATCCGTGAGTTCCTCATCTATGGATTCAACCTGAGGATTGAAAATATTCAGGAAAAAAAAGAAAGTTCTAAAAGGCAAAACTTGAATTTGCTGTGCATGGAGCACTACACTGAATCCATGCAAATGAAGTGATGTGTAGGCACACCCTGCTGTAACCTCCTGCCATTTCGCAGATCCTCTCTCTTTCCAGTACGCATTGTTTGAGCACTGTTCGCCTCTCTTGTCTTGTCATTATTCCTTAAACAATATAGTACATGTAACAAGTATATACGTAGCATTTACATTGGATTAAAGTATTATAAATAATCCACAGATGATTTAAAGTATATGAGAGGGTTTTAATGGGTTATATGCAAATACTTTACCATTTCATATAAGGGACTTGAGCATCCTAGGATTTTGATATCCTTGGAAGGAGCATGGTCCTAGAACCAATCACCCTTGGATACCTAAGGATGACTGTAAAATACCATGACTGGTGTTCTTATCCAAGAAGAGGAGAGGACATACAGAGACACACACAGCAGAGAAGGCCGTGGAAAGATGAAGGTAGGGATTGAAGTGACACAGCTACAAGCCAAGAAAGAATCTAAGAAGAAAGGAAATCTAGGACTCTTTCTTAGAGCTTTCAGAGGAAGCCCAGCCCTGCCAATACCATGATTTTGGACTTCTGGCCTCTAGAACTGTGAGTGAATGAAGTTATTTTGCTTTAAACTACCAAGTTTTGATAATTTGTTACAGCAGCCCTAGGACATTAACACACTATGTAGACGTTATTTGCTTCCTGCCTGAGTGTTGTTGTTGTTAGGCACCATCGAGTCGGTTTTGACTCACAGCGACCCTATGTCAACAGAAAAAAAAACTGCCCGTTCCTGCACCATCCTCTGAGTATTTGCTTTATTTAAGCCCATTGTATCCACTGTGTCAATCCATCTCGTCCAGGGTCTTCCTCTGTAAAAGACCGTCTACTAAGCATTATGTTGTTCTCCAGGGACTAGTCGTTCCTGATAATATGTCCCAAGTGCATGAGACAAAGTCTCACCATCCTGGCTTCTAAGGAGCACTTTGGCTATACTTCTGCCAAGACAGGTTTGTTCATTCTTCTAGCAGTCCATGGTATATTCAGTCTTCTTCACCAACACTGTAATTCAAAGGCATCAATTCTTCTTGGGTCTTCCTTATTCATTGTCTAGCTTTCACATGCATATGAGGTGATTGAAAATACCATGCCTTGAATTAGGTGCAACTTAGCCCTTTAAGTGACATATTTGCTTTTTAACACTTCAAAGATGTCTTTTACAGCAGATTTGTCCAATGTAGTACCTTTGATTTATTTTATTTTATTGTGATTTAGGTGAAAGTTTACAGTGCAAATTAGTTTCTCATTTAAAAATTTCTACACAAATTTTTTTGTGGCATGGGTTGCAATTCCCTCAATGTGTCAGCACTCTCCCCCTTTCCACTGTGGGTTCCCCATGCCCATTTGTCCAGTTTTCCTGTCCCTTCCTGCATTCTCATCTTTGCTTTTGGGCAGGTGTTGCTCATTTGGTCTCGTATACTTGATTGAACTAAGAAGAACGTTCCTCGTGTGTGTTACTGTTTGTTTTATAGACCTGTCTAATCTTTGGCTGAAAAGTTGACTTGGGGAGTGGCTTCAGTTCTGAATTAGCAGGTGTCAAGTGGCCATTGTCTAGGGGTTCCTCAAGTCTCTGTCAGATCAGTAAGTCTAGACTTTTTTTGTGAATTTGAATTTTGTTCTACATTTTTCTCCTGCTGTGTTCTGGACCCTCTACTTTGATCCCTGTCAGAGCAGTTGGTGGTGGTAGCCAGGCACCATCTAGTTCTTCTGGATTCAGGATAGGGGAGAATGTGGTTCATGTGGTCCATTATTCCTTTGGACTAACATTTCTCTTGTGTCTTTGGTTTTCTTCATTCTTATTTGCTCTGGATGTGTTGGGACCAATAGATGTATCTTAGATGGTCCCTTGCAAGCTTTTAAGACTGCAGATGCTACTCAACAAAGTAGGATATAGAACATTTTCTTTATGAACAATTAACCTAGATGCTCCCTGAGACTATGGTCCCCAGCCCTTAGCAATTGACCTAGATGTTCCCTGAGACTACAGTCCCCAGCCCTCAGCTCCAGTAACTCAGCCCCTCAAGGTGTTTGGATGTATCTAGGAAGCTTCTATGACTTTGCCTTGGTCAGGTTGTGATGATTTCCCCTGTATTGTATGTTGTCTTTCTCTTCATCAAAGTTAACACTTGTCTGCTGTCTAGTTAGCAATTTCACCTTCCCACCCCTTCCTCCCTCGTAACCATCAAAGATTTTTTTTTTCTGTGTCTGAAACTTTTCTTGACTTTTTATAATAGTGGTCTCATACACTATTTGTCCTTTTGTGATTGACTTACTTCACTCAGCCTAATGCACTTCGATGTTTCAGGAATTCATCATTGTTCTTTATTGTTGCATGGTATTCCATCGTGTGTGTCGTTGTTAGGTGCCTTTGGGTCGGTTCTGACTCATAACAACCCTATGTACAACAGAACAAAACACTGCCTGGTCCTGTGACATCCTCACAATGGTTGCTGTGTTTGAGCCCATTGTTGCAGCCACTGTGTCAATCCATCCTGTCCAGGATCTTCCTCTTTCTCGCTGACTCTCTACTTCACCAAGCATGATGTCCTTCTCCAGGGACTTGACTCTCCTGATAACGTGTCCAAAGTATGTGAGGTGAAGTCTCGCCATCCTCACTTCAAAGGAGTACACTGGCTGTATTTCTTCCAAGACAGATTTGTTCATTCTTCTGGCAGTCCATGGTATATTGAATATTCTTTGCCAACACCACAATTCAAAGGTGTCAATTTTTCTTCAGTCTTTCTTATACATTGACCAGCTTTTCCAGGCATATGAGGTGATTGAGAATACCATGGCTTGACTCAGGCGCACCTTAGTCCTCAAAATGACATTTTTGCTTTTGAACACTTTAAAGAGGTCTTTTACAGCAGAGTTGCCCAATGCAATGTGTCTTTTGATTTCTTGACTGCTGCTTCCATGGGCACTGATTGCGGATCCCAGTAAAATGAAATCCTTGACAACTTCAATCTTTTCTCCTTTTATCATGATGTTGCTTATTGGTCCAGTTGTGAGAATTTTTGTTTTCTTTATGTTAAGGTATAATCCATACTGAAGCCTGTAGTCTTTGGTCTTCATTGGTAAGTGCTTCAAGTCCTCTTCACTTTCAGCAAGCAAGGTTGCTTTATTTGCATAACACAGGTTGTTAATGAGTCTTCCCCCAATACTGATGCCTGTTCTTCTTTATATAGTCCAGATTCTTGAATTATTTGCTCAGCATACAGATTGAATAAGTAGGGTGAAAGGATACAACTGTAACACACACCTTTCCTTTTTTAAACCACACAGTATCCCCTTGTTCTATTTGAATGACTGCCTCTTGGTCTACGTACAGGTTCTGCATAAGCACAATTAAGTGTTCTGGAATTTCCATTCTTCATAACGTTATCCATAGTTTGTTATGATCTGCACAGTTGAATGCGTAGTCAATAAAACACAGGTAAACATCCATCGTGTGTATGTACCGTAATGTGTTTATCCATTCATCTGTTGATGGGCACTGACGTTGTTTCCATCTTTTTACTGTTGTGAATGATGCTGCAATGCACATGGGTATGCGTATGTCTATTTATGTGACAGCTCTTATTTCTCTAGGATATGTTCCTACAAGTGGGATTGCTGGATCCTATGGTATTTCTATTTCTAGGTTTTTAAGGAAGTGCCATATTGTTTTCCATAGTGGTTGTACCATTTTACTTTCCCACTAGCAGTGCATAAGAGTTCTAATCTTCCTGGAACCACTCCAACATTTGTTGTTTTCTGTTTTTTTGATTAGTGCCAGCGATGTCGGAGTGAGATAGTATCTTATTTTAGTTTTGATTTGCGTGTCTCTAATGGCTAATGGTTGCAAATATTTCCTCATGTGTCTGTTAGCTGTTTGAATGTCTTCTTCGGTGAAGTGTCTGCTCCTATCCTTTGCCCATTTTTGAATTGGATTGTCTTTTTGTTTTGGGGGTGTTGAAGTATTCTACAGATTTTAGAGACTACAGTCTTGTTGGATATGTCATAACCAAAATTTTTTCCCAGTCTGTAGGTACTCTTTACTCCTTTTTTTTTTTTGAATTGTACTTAAGATGAAGGTTTACATTACAAATTGCTTCTTGTTAAACAATTAGTACACATTGTTTTATGAGATTGGTTCCAACCTCATGACATGTCAACACTCTCCCTTCTCGACTTTGGACTCCCCATTACCAGGTTTCCTGTCTCCTCCTGTCTTCTTGTCCTTGCAGCTGGGCTGGTGTGCCCCTTTAGTCTCATTTTGTTTTACGGGCCTGTCTCATCTTTGGCTGAAGGGTGAACCTCAGGGGTGACTTCATTACTGAGCTAAAAGTGTGTCTGGGGACCATACTCTCAGAGTTTCTCCAGTCTCTGTCAGACCAGTAAGCTTGTTTTTTTTGTGTGTGTGTGTGTTAGAATTTTGTTCTACATTTTTCTCCAGCTCTGTCCTGGACCCTTTGTTGTGATCCCTGTCAGAGCAATCGGTGGTAGTAGCTGGACACCATCTAGTTGTTTTCGACTGAGTCTGGTGGAGGCAGTGGTAGCTGTGGTCCATTCGTCATTTGGACTAATCTTCCCCTTGTGTCTTTGGTTTTCTTCATTCTCCCTTGCTCACAGTGGGGTGAGACCAGTGGAGTATCTTAGATGGCTGCTCAGATGATTTTAAGACCCCAGATGCTACTCACCAAAGTAGAATGTAGAACATTTTCTTTATATGTTATGCCAGTTGAGCTAGATGTCTCCAAGACCATTGTTCCCACAGCCCTCAGTCCAGTAATTCGGTCCCTCAGGGGGTTTGGATGTGTCTATGGCGCTTCCATGACTTTGCCTTGGACAAGTTGTGCTGGCTTCCCCAGTATTGTGTACTGTCTTACCTGTCACCAAAGTTACCACTTATCTATTGTCTGTTTAGTGTTTTTCCATCCCCACCCCCTCCCCTCACTCGTAACTCTCAAAGTTTGTTTCTTTTTGTGTGTAAACCTTTTCATGAGTTTTTATAGTAGTGGTCTCATACAATATTTTTTCTTTTATGATTGACTTATTTCACTCAGCATAATTCCCTCCAGATTCATCCATGTCTTGAAGTGCTTCCCAGATTCATCATTGTTCTTTATGGTTGTGTAATACTCCACTGGGTGTATGTAACATAGTTTGTTTATCCATTCATCTGTTGACGGGCAACAGGGTTGTTTCCATCTTTTTGCTATTGTGAACAATGCTGCAGTGCACATGGGTGTGCATATGTCTTATTTCTTAGGATATATTTCTTATTTCTCTAGGATATATTCCTAGGAGTGGGATTGCTGGATCATATGGTATTTCTATTTCTAGCTTTCTAAGGAAGCAGCATATCATTTTCCAAAATTATTCTACCATTTTGCATTCCCACCAGCAGTGTATAAGGGTTCCAATCTCCCTGCAGCCTCTCCATCATTTGTTACTTTCTGTTTTTTTTTTTTTTTTAATTTATGCCAGTAATGCCGGGGTGGGGTGGGGTGGTATATAATTGTGATTTTGATTTGTACTTCTCTAATGGTTTTTTTTTTTTTTTTAATGGCTAGTTGTTCTTTTTAATCTTTTGGTGAATGTGAGTGCTTTTTTGTAGCTCCCAGTTTTCTAGTTTATCTTCTGGTGTTTGTGCATTGTTAGTTATGGATCGTATTGCATTTGTGCCATGTGTTATGTCCCCTAATGTTGTCCCTATTTTTTCTTCCATGATTTTTATCATTGTAGGTTTAATATTTAGGTCCGTGATCCATTTTGAGTTAGGTGTGTATGGTGTGAGGTATGGGTACGTCATTTGATTTCTTGACTGCTGCTTACATGAGCCTCGACTGCAGATCCAAATGAAACGAAATCCTTAACAACTTCAATATTTTCTCCATTTTCACCTGAGTAGTGTGCAGGAATTATCTTCCTTAAAGTCCACTTCAACTATCTCTTTCCTGTATTTTTTCAATTGCTAAATGACATGTCACATTTTATTACTTTTTTTTCCCTAAATATGAGCAATAATTTTCTTATACTCTGTTTTCCTTAGTTTATATTTTATTTATTTTTGACAGGATGTGTGTCTTTTTCACTATATCTCTAATATCCTCTAATGCTTATGTTATTCTGTCTATTCCATTCATCTTCTCGAAGACAATGCTTTTTGAAGCCATTGAGTTGCTACTCTAATTTGGATCAATAGCTTTCTAAGTCTGCAGTACCTCTCTCATATTAGGATTTCTTATTATTTGACTTTGGGGTTAGTTAATTTCAGCTCTATCCCTTTTCTCTTTTCTGGGTTTTCCTCTCTTTTGGTTGTAATACATCTCCAAATAATTTTCTCAGAAGATTTCAGTGAGAGGTAAATTTTCTGAGTCTAGTTTTTTTAGTATGTTAAGACTAAGGTCAAAACTTAAGAGTGATATACCAAACCATACTGTGAATCATGAGTGATGAATAAATAATTTGAAAGAATTGACCCATAGGTGTTTGTAAGAATTACTATGCTAGTTTGACTCTTGTTCGTTTTTAAGTAACTTTTTTTGTTCTTCTCTGTAGAAGCTTTTTAGAATTTTCTCTTTACATTTGTTGTTCTAAAATTTCACTGGAGTTAATTTTAACTTATTCTGCCTAGTACTAAGTAGACTCTTTGAAACTGAACATTTACGTCTCTTTTTTATTCACTGATATTTCTTTCTATTATTTCCCTGTTAATTTCTTCCTCTCCCCTTTTATCAGTTCCTTTTTTTTGTTGTTGGAATTTTACCAATTGTACTTTGAACTTTTGGGGTTTATCTTCTATGTATCTTTTTTTTCTCTGAAATTTTGTTTATCTCTTTATTCTATATTCTGAAAGATTTTCTTGACTCTATCCTCCAGAACTTCTATTTTTTTTGTATTTTGTGATCACAAGTTTTGTTATTTTTGCGTGACATTTATTATTTTTTGTGTATGAAATGTACTTCGTGATATCTCTGAAGTTCCTAGCTAGAACAAGATTTTGCAACCATTTTTGACAGCAGACTGCAGAACAAAAGCATTTTATATTATTACTAACCACACTTATACACATACAAATTTAACAAAAGTTTTAAAGAATAGTCTTACAAATTGTTGCATTCTGTTATTTTTACTTCTACATTTTACTCTGTTCTTTTCTTTTTTTGTTCTATTTCATTTTTAAAAAGACAATTATGATTGCAATACAGCAATTGATTTCACAAGCTACTAGTATGGTGCAACCTGTAAAAAAAACTATCGCTTGAAGCTTGTTTAAAATTTTGTTTTAAGAATGATTAATTTTATGTGAGGCTATTTTTTTTTTTAATTTTCCATGCTGAAGATTTTCTGGAATTGTTTTGTTATTTTTGAAGTCCACTTGGATTTAAAAAGAGGGACTAGGTTGATTTTTCTAGGTGGTTGCTATGGATTTCCTCTGCTGTTGTATATGTTTTTGGGTTAGATGACTGTCTCTGGGTGGTGCAGTTGGTGCTTGACTACTAATCGAATGGTTGGCAGCTCAAATCCACCCAGTGGTGCTGTGGAAGAAGAGTCTGGCAATCTACTTCCATAAGATTAAAACCCCCCAAAAAACCAAACCCACTGATGTTGAGTCCGACTCAGTGACCTTTTTTCTGTAAGATTACAGCTCTCGAAAACCCTATAAAATGCAGTCCTACTCTGAAACACATGGGGCCACCACGAGTCAGAATCAACTCAACAGCAATGGGTTTTTAGCTGCCATAAGTAAAATACTACTCGTGAGCACTGTTACTTGTGGGCCCAGCTTGTAGAATGACAATTTTTACATCAAGGTGAGGTTATTAAAAGGTGGCTTTTACACTAAGGTTCTTCACGTACAGAAAAGGTTGGGTTTTGCTTTCAGGATGGTGAAGCCCACCTAAAAAACCAAAACCAAAAACAAAAAAAGCAAAAGACCAAACCCATTGCCTCTGAGTCGATTTTGACTCACGGTGACCCCATGTGTTGCGGAGGAAAACTCTTTCATGGAGTTTTCAAGGTTGTGACGTTTTGGAAGCAGATCACTGGGACCTTCTTCTGAAGCACTGCGGGATGGGCTGGAAGTGCCAACCTTTGGATTAGTCGTCAAATGCTTAACCGTTAGTGCACTCAGGAACTCCTGGAGCCCATCCTAGCAGCCTGATTTTCCTCTGGGCAATTAATTCAGTTTCTTAACAGTTCTGCTGTTTTTAAAACAGTGGTGGCTGTTTCTCCTGGGAAGTAATGTCCGGTAGGCACCATTTGCTGGCAAGGATAGGGCAGTGCGTGTGTGCGTGTGCGTGTGCGTGTGCGTGTCTGCATGCATGTGTATAAGCAGATGGACGAGTAAAGCGAATTTTTTTTTTTTTTAGAATGATTAATTTCACGTGAGGCTAATTTTTTTTTTTTTAACAGTGGTCAGTAGATTAAGTTTCAGTGAACGTCTCCTCTTTTAGACACTCTTTCCCACTTCCTCTATTGGCCTTGTTGACACAAAGTCCAAAATGTCCACGGGCACCTGTGGACAGAGGGGCTCTTTCTCTTGGTTACAGCCTTCTCCCACTTATCATGGGCTTCCTAGTTACATTTTCCCCTTCCAAAGATTTCCATCCTCTTTCTGCCCTTTAGAAATTTGGTAACATTTCTTGTTTGCAGATGTCCCCTTCCCGTTCTCTTTGTTTGGTTTTAATTCTATCACTTTCATTTCACTGGAGTCTAAGAGTAAGAAGAGATAGAAACTTTTGTGCCTGTTTCCATTTTGAACCCTCTATCAGTGCTGAACTCCTTCTCTCACAGCAGCTTACAATCTTAGATTTAATGAACTGATTTCTGTTCCTGTCTACAGACTTGATCTCCTAAGTTCAGTTTTAATCCCTGATGGATTTTTTTTTCATCTCATTAGCTTCAATCCAGAGCGCTGGTGGCACAGTTGTTAAGAGCTCACCTGTTCACCAAAAGGTCGGCAGCTCGAATCCACCAATTGCTCCTTGGGACAGTTCTACTCTGTGCTGTAGGGTTGCTATGAGTTGGAATAGACTTGAGGCAATGAGTTTTAGCTTAAATCATTTATGTTACTCTTCTGCTCTGCTAGGGATTTCCTTAAGGATCCTTGTGGCTACCAGATAGAAAACAAACCATGCAGCTGAACCCTGCCCATTCTTTCATTCTCATTTCTTGCATCCCTTAAATAAATTGCTTGTTCTCTCCCCAACATACCTTGGTATTTCATTACTGAGTGCCTTTGCCATTGTTAGCTTTCCACCTTCCTCACCAGCCTCCATTCCACCAACCTGCTAGGTGACTCCTACTCATCCATCAAGTCTATGACCTGCAAGGGTCTGTTTTCTTTTGGGGTTAGGCCTTCTCTCTTCTATAAATCCATAGCACCTTGTATAGCATTTGTCACATTATTAAATTTGTTAATATGTTCCCTTTCTTACTAACTGTGAAGACTTTGAGGCCAAACACTGTCTGTTTCCTCTCCTGTTCTTAGCTCAGAGCTTGCCACATAGTATGTGCTTCGTAAATGTCCATAGAATAAATTCATGTCTGCATTACAATTTCTTTCTCAACTGGAAAATTCCAGCCTACTCTCAAGGTATTTTATTTTGCTAAGTGGATGTGCCTCAGCATTTTCTTAGCTCTGCTTCTCATTTGTCTGAAAATACCACAGGAAGAAACATACAGCAACCTTTCCATTTGCCTCCATCACCTCGTGGGGACATCTCTCAATTACTGCTGTCATTTCACTGGACCTAACCTTTACAGTCTAAACACAGAGTAACCCCCATCAATCTTTGACTCTTTTATTTAATCTACTTACACTGTTCACATTTGCTTATTAAGGTACAGAAAGAATAATGAGTTTTTTATGGGTCTTAGAGTCATGGAAATGCTGAACTGCATGGTACCTTAGAAATTTACCTGACTAATCATTTCATCCTTGAATCAGGAGACTGTGTGTGACTGAAGAAAAGGGAATGGCTTTCTTGGGGTCACTCAGTGGGGCAGTGGTAGGACCAGAATTAGTGCTTGGGCCTCCAGGTTCACAATTTAGTACTTTTTCTAGTTTGTCAAGTGTAGATTCTCCACCTGCACCCCCCGCCCCCGACACACTCTGATACAGCGAGAGCTTTCCAGTGTTAGAATTCCTCTTAATAGAAAATTATACAAAAGTTTAGCTAGTTAGTGCTAACATACTTGAGTTTATAAAGGTCTTTGAATCTTTGAGTATCATTAAGTGTTCCAACAGGGTCTTTTAGAGGGTGAAGTATTGGCAATGTGAAAGGGAAAATTCTTTATTATGCAGGACTGTCCCAAGCACTGCAGGTCATGTGGTATCCTTGGTCCCCTCCCACTAAAATGCCACCAATGCTCCCTGAATGTTGTGACAACTCAGAAAATGCCTACCTACATTTCCCAAATACCCTCTAGGGAGGCATTAATGCCTGGGTGAAAACCAGTATGTGACTTTCAGAGCAAAAGAGGTGGAGAGAGGATGTTTTATATTGATTTGCCAGATGAGAAACTTCTGTCTGGATAGGTGAGTTAACTTGCTTAAAGCCACAGACAGGGCTGTGGTGGCCCTGGTACCAGGCCTTTATTCTTGTGACCTCTGGTCTTAAGCTATTTACATCAGGCAATTGATTTATTTCCAACCCAACCCAAACTGTGGCTTACTCAGTGATGTCCTCGTTTGACCAGGATTGTCGATGTGATGGAGAGATAAGTGCAAGGTGCCAAGGTCAGAGAGGAAGGACACAGAAAGGGAGAGCATAGGAAGCAATAAAATCCCACAACCAGAAAGGGGAAAACACTTCCTCCAGGAAGCTTTTCTGCTCCTAAAATTCTCCAAGATCTGAAAAGATTGATTTAGACTCACGGCGACCCCATGTGTGTCAGGGAAGAATTGTGCTCCATAGGGATTTCAATGGCTGATTTTTTGGAAGTAGATCTCCAGGCCTTTCTTCTGAGGTACCTCTGGGCACACTCTAATCTCTAAACTTACAGTTAGTAGCCAAACACATTAGCCATTTTTACCATGCAAGAATTCCCAGTAAATGATAGAACACACCAAATTTGAGTAAGAAACTTCTTTGGAACTGCAAATTGGGTGAACTTCTTCAATGTTAAGTGATAGGAAAGCCAATGATGTGACTTCTGCAATGTACTGCTCTGTCAAAATGTTTGTAATGGTTTGTCTTCTCAGTTGGGTTGCTGGGTTATAAAGGTCTCTCAGTTCTTTAGATATGGAAACCAAGGCCATGCCTCTGGGTGGGAGTTCATAATTATTTTGACAGAAAGTTTGGTGGAGAATTGGCAGAAGACCTGGGTAGTGTTATTATTGCTCAAAAGAACCCGGAAACTGAAAAAGACCTGGATTTTGTCTAGGGAATCGGGTGACAGGGTTTTTCCAGCCCTGTTTGATTTACTCAGAAGGGACAGGGAGGCACAGACTGACTGCTACAGGGCAGTGTGGCTTGGGGAGGGTGCAAGGTGGTGGGGGAGGGAGAGCTCAGGAACACTGAGATGAAGGGTTGGGTGGAAGGATATTATTTGGGAAACTGCTTCTTTTTTAATTCTTTCTTTTACTTCTTGCCTTCCATGTCCCTGAAACTCGGTTTCCCTGTCTGTTCCAACCCTTTTTTAGGCAATTTATTTAACTACTTCAAGGTTCACCCTTTAAAGGAGTGTGTGTGTGTAAAATAACAACTGAAAAGGGATGCTGTGAGAATGAAATAAAATGAATAATTTAGAGTGCCTGGCCCTGTTGTCATATGGCCTTGGGACCAGGGAGACATATTGCCTGGGTTCGAATCCCAGCTCTGCTCTGTCGCTTATTGGCTCTTGGACCCTGGGCAACTTATTGAACCTTTTTGTGCTTCAGTTTCATCATTTGTAAAATGGAGATAATAATAGTACCACATCATAGGGCTGAAATGGTGTCCCTGAGTGGTGCAAACAGCTAATGCGCTCGGCTGCTAACCAAAGGGTTAGCAGTTCAAGTCTACCGACAGGTGCTTTGGAAGGAAGGCTTGGCAATCTACTTAAAAAAAAAAAAACAAAAAAAACTAGCCATTGAATACCCTCTGGAGCACAGGTCTACTCTGACATACATGGGGTCACCAGGACTTGGAATTGACTTGACAGCAACCGATGTGGTGGTGATAGGGCTGAAATGAGGATTAAATGAGCTGATATTTATAAAGTCTTAGCAATGTCCAGCACAGAGTAAACATTATATCAGCATTTATTAAATAACTAAAATAAACCAAACCCATTGCCGTTGAGTCGATTCCAACTCACAGTGACCCTATAGGACAGTGAGAACTGCCCCATAAGATTTCCAAGTAGCAGCTGGTGGGTTCGAACTGCTGACCTTTTGGTTAGCAGCCAAGCCTCTTACCCGCTGAGCTACGAGGGTTCCATTTGTTAAATACATAAAATAAATTAAATAAATCTCTTTTCATCCACTTTAATTCATCAATTATCCTTCTTGTAATTATTATAAACTAAAATTCCATTTTGGGTTCTATTTGAATCCTACCTGTAACCTGTTGCTGTTGAGTCAATTCCAACTCATGGCTTCCCCATGTATTACAGGGTAGAACTGCTCCATAGGGTTTTCTTGCCTGTGATCTTAACGAAAGCAGGTTGCCAGGCCTTTCTCCCTTGGCAACACTGGGTGGGTTCGAACTAGCAACCTTTAGGTTAGTAGTCTAATTCAAACCGTTTGCACCACCCAGGGTCCTATTTGGCTAGATAAAGGAGAATAATAAAGGGAAGAAGAAGAAGGAAAAAAAGAAACAAAAGCAAAAATGATGGAGGTGGAGGAGGAGGGGTGGCCATCTGTGGCCTTAATCACACCATATGTCTTGAGTCATTTGAGATATTGAAAATATACTAAGATACTTGAAGCTTTTGTATATAGGCCTTTGGGTCAAAATGGAAGAGCAGGGTGGGGCATAAATAGTCAGGAAGTCCAGGAGAGACAGGTGGCTGGAGGCTGTTGGGTTAAAATCAGGCATTTCTCCAGAAGGGCTCAAACCAAAGACTAAACCTGTTGCCATTGAATTGATTCCAACTCATAGTGGTCCTATAGGACAGAGTAGAACTGCCCCGTGGGGTTTCTAAGGAACGAGTGGTGAATTAGAATTACTGACCTTTTGGCTAATGGTCCAAGGCTTAACCACTGTGACACTAGGGCTCCGAGGGCCCAGGTTCTTTTACTGGAGAATGGTAGGAGAAATTAAGATCTGGATGCTGGATACTGGAGTGTTGTTGCTTCTAGGCCATCGCAGCTGAGAAGGCAACGAAATATATGTGTGTATACTAATGCTAACACATGCATATATACACATACCTATAAATATTTCTACATGTAACCATCTGTGTCTATATTAAACTAAGCATGAGTTCTTATTAAATTCTTCCACTTCAGTGGATTATCACATGGATCCTTCTTGTCTCCTTTTCTTGATTGTTTGTAACCACTCACCCCAGTGAGAAACCTGGCCCCCACCATTTATCAACCCTAGTAACTCGGTCCCTTAAGGTGTTTGCGTGTGTCTAGGAAGATTTGTCTTGGTCAAGTTGTGCTGATTTCCCCTATACAGTGTGTTGTCTTTCACTTCACCGAAGTTAACACTTGTCTACTGCCTAGTTAGTGATTTCCCCTCCCATCCCTTCCCTTGTAACCATGAAAGATTGTTTTATTCTATATGTAAACCTTTTCTTGAGTTTTAATAATAGTGGTCTCATACATTCAGCAATTAAGGCTGTGTCATCTGCATAATGCAGGTTGTTAATGAGTCTTCTTCCTCCAATCCTGTTGCCCTATTCTTCTTCATATAGTCCAGCTTCTCGTATTATTTGCTCAGCATACAGATTAAATAGGTATGGTGAAAGGATACACAACCCTGATGCACATCTTTCCTGACTTTAAGCAACTCAGCATCCTCTTGTTCTGTCGAACAACTGCCTCTTGATCTATGTTAAATTTCCTCATGAGCACAATTAAGAGTTCTGGAATTCCCGTTCTTCGCAATGTGGTCCGTAATTTGTTATGATCCACACAGTCGAACGCCTTTGCATAGTCAATAAAACACAGGTAAACATCCTTCTAGTATTCTCTGCTTTCAGCCAGGGTCCATCTCACACCAGCAATGATACCCCTGGTTCATAGCCTCTTCTGAAACCGGCCTGAATTTCTGACAGTTTCCTGTTGATATACTGCTGCAGCTGTTTTTGAATGATCTTTAGCAAAATTTTGTTTGAGAGTGATATTAATGATATTGTTCTATAATTTTTGCATTTAGTTGGATAACCTTTCTTGGGAATAGGCATCAACATGGATCTCTTCCAGTCAGTTGGCGAGGAAACTAGTCTTTCAAATTTCTTGGCATAGACGAGTGAGCACCTTTAGCACTGCTTTCATTTGTTGAAACGTCTCAGTTGATATTCCGTCAATTCCTGCAGCCTTGTTTTTCCCCAGTGCCTTCAGTGCAGCTTGGACCTCTGCCTTCAGTACCATCGGTTCCTGATCATATGCCACCTCTTGAAATGGTTGAACATCGACTAATTCTTTTTGGTGTAATGACTCTTTGTATTCCTTCCACCTTCTTTTGATGCTTCCTGCATCGTTTAATATTTTCCCCATGGAATCCTTCACTATTGCAACTCGAGGCTTGAATTTTTTCTTCAGCTCTTTCAGCTTCGGAAACGTCAAGTGTGTTCTTCTCTTTTGGTTTTCTATCCCCAGCTCTTTGCACATGTCATTATAATACTTTGTCTTCTCGAGACGCCCTTTGAAATCTTCTGTTCAGTTCTTTTACTTCATCATTTCTTCCTTTTTCTTTTGCTGCTCAGCTTTTGTGAGTAAGTTTCAGAGTCTCCTCTGACATCCATCTCGGTCTTTTCTTTCCTTCCTCTCTTTTCAATGACCTCTTGCTTTCTTCATGGATGATATCCTTGATGTCATTCCACAACTTGTCAGGTCTTCCGTCACTAGTGTTCAGTGTGTCAAATCTACTCTTCAGATGGTCTCTAAATTCAGGTGGGATATACTCAAGGTCATATTTTGGCTCTCGTGGACTTGCTCTGATTTTCTTTAGTTTCAGCTTGAACTTGCATATGAGCAATTGGTGGTCTGTTCCACAGTCTGCCCCTGGCCTTGCTCTGACTGATGATATTGAACTTTTCCATTGCCTCTTTCCACAGATGTAGTCAATTTGATTTCTGTGTATTCCATCTGATGAGGTCCATGGGTATAGTCACCATTTATGTTGGTGAAAGAACATATTTGCAATGAAGAAGTCGTTGGTCTTGCAAAATTCTGTCATTCGATCTCTGGCATTGTTTCTCTCACCAAGGCCATATTTTCCAACTACTGATTCGTCTTCTTTGTTTCCAATTTTTGCATTCCAATCACCAATAATTATCAATGCATCCTGATTGCATGTTCGATCAATTTCAGACTGCAGCAGCTGATAAAAATCTTCAATTTCTTCATCTTTGGCCTTAGTGGTTAGTGCGTAAATTTGAATAACAGTTGTATTAACCGGTCTTCTCTGTAGGCGTATGGATATTCTCCTATCACTGACAGCTTTGTATTTTGGAGTAGATCTTGAAATGTTCTTTCTGACGATGAATGCAACAAGAATTCTTCTTCAAGTTGTCATTCCTGGCATAGTAGACTATATAATTGTCTGATTCAAAATGGCCAATACCAGTCCATTTCATCTCACTAATGCCTAGGGTATCGATGTTTATGCATTCCATTTCATTTTTAACGATTCCCAATTTTCCTAGATTCATGCTTCGTACATCCCTGGTTCCGATTATTAATAGATGTTTGCAGCTGTTTCTTCTCATTTTGAGTCATGCCACATCAGCAAATGAAGGTCCTGAAAGCTTTACTCCATCCACATCATTAAGATTGACTCTAATTTGAGGAGGCAGCACTTCCCCAGTCATCTTTTGAGTACCTTCCAACCTGGGGCACTCATCTTCCAGCACTATATCAGATAATGTTCTGCTGCTATTCATAAGGTTTTCACTGGCTAATTCTTTTCAGAAGTAGACTGCTGGATCCTTCTTCCTAGTCTTTCTTAGTCTGGAAGCTCAGCTGAAACCTGCCCTCCATGGGTGACCCTGCTGGTATCTGAGTACCGGTGGCATAGCTTCCAGCATCACAGCAACACGCAAGCCCCCACGGTACGACAGCGAAAACTCCCCAGTACAACAAACTGACAGGTTTATTGAGAGTTTTTACCAGGAATATTTACTGGATTTTATCAAATGCCTTTCCTGAATCAATAGACATGATCATGTGATTCTTTTCTTTTTGTTCTATTTATGTGGTGGATTATGGTGATTGATTTTCCTTATATTGAACCATCCTTGCATACCTGGTACGAATTCCACTTGATCGTGGTGTATTTTTTTTTTTTTTGCTATGTTGTTGAATTCTATTTGCTGGAATTTTGTTGATAATTTTTACATCTACATTCTTGAGACACGTTGGTCTGTAGCTTTTTTTTTTTTTTTTTTGTGGCACCTTTCCTGGCTTTGGTATCAAGGTTATGTTGTTTTCATATCATGAATTTGGGGATTTGGAAGTATTTCTTCCATTTCTATGCTCTGAAATAGTTTAGTAGTTCTGATGTGAGATCTTCTGTGAATGTTTGGGAGAAATCCCCAGTGAAGCCATCCTAGCCAGGGCTTTTTGTTGTTGTTGTTTTTTAAATTACTATCTCTTCAATCTCTTCTTTTGTTATGAGTCTGTTCAGATTTTCTATCCTAGATTGTGTTAGTTAGGTAGGTAACATGTTTGGAGGAATTTGTCCTTCCTCTACATTCTCAAATTTGTTGGAAGAAAGGAGATTAAAAAAAAGAAATGGCATGGTGGGAGCCAGCAGATCAGTGCAGGTGGACATGGGGCAGGGGTGGGCCACTGTCTCTCTAGCCAAGGTGGCGTGGCATGGCCTGGAGGGAAGGGGTAGCTGGCATATGGGGCAGAAGGATGAGGGGTAGGAAAGCATGTTTCTCTGGTTCCAGCATACTCTGTTTCCTGTAGGGAGTGCCATGAAGTTGCCTTCCTATGCTCCCTGTCTGGGCTCATTGCTGGCTGTATTCCAAGATGGTGACACTGTGCCATGTGAGTTGGCAGGGTACCTCCATTCTGTATCTCTCCTTGTTCTCTGTTTTCTATCAGTTTCTTCTTCCATTCAGTGTTTGATCTTGTTCTTTATCCCTTCTTTTGATGCTTAGGATTCCAGGATTGATGACTGTCTGTTTTACTTAGTGTTTTGGGCCTTTGCTGGAGAGAGATGGCATGGTATATCTTTCTAGGGCTCCGTGTTGACTCTGCCTCCCTACCTCATTTCTTTCCTTGTTTGTTCTCTCTGTATCTCTGCTTCCAGCTGTGTTTTCCGTGAAGTTGCCTCTCTGGGCTCCTTGCCTAGGGATGTTACCTGCTGCTGTCTCAAAATGGCCATGCTGTGCTGGGCCAGCCAGCTGGAGGTAGTCTCTTTGAGAGTTTCCACATTCCTGCTTATTTTGTTCTAACTATCTTTCTAATTAGTGCTCAGTCCAATTCTTTAAACTTCCTTTTGATGTTCAGTGATCTGGGGTCATCGTATTCTTTTTACTTGGTTTGTCATATTTTTGTTGTAAGGGATGTTAAGGTGCACCTAGCTAAACTGCCATCTTAACCAGAACCTAAATTATTATTAAGTATTTTTAATTTGCATACATTAAGGTTTACTCTTCTTCACTTAAACTTCTATGGGCTTTGACAAATGCATAGTGTCATGTGTTCATCATTACCGTATCATACAAAATAGTTTCACAACTCTAAAAAATCCCCCAGTAACCTATTAGCCCTATCCCCCTTGAGCCCTTGGCTACAAATGATCTGTTTGCCATCTGTCTTTGTCATCTAGTGCTGCTTTAACAGAAATAACCACAAGTGGATGGCTTTAACCAACAGAAATTTATTGTCTCACAGTCTGAGAGTCTAGAAGTCAGAATTCAGGGCAACAGCTCCAGAGAAAGTTTTTCTCTCTGTGTTGGTTCTGGGGGAAGTTCTTTGTCATCTATATTTCCCTGATCTAGGAGTTTCTCATGCCCTGGGTCCAAACAGCATGGTCTGTTCTTGGTGCTCCTTTCTTGGTGGAATGAGGTCCACTTCTTCTCTGGTCAATTCTCTTTTATATGTCAAAAGAGATTGACTCAACATACAACCTTATCCTGTAGATTGAGTCCTGCCTCATTAACATAACTGCCTGTAATCCTGCCTCATTAACATCATAGAAATAGGATTTACAACACATGGGAAAATCACATCAGATCACAAAACGGTGGACAACCACACAATACTGGGAATCATGGCCTAGCCAAGTTGACACACATTTTGGGGGGACACGATTCAATCCATAACATCATCTCTATAGGTTTACCTTTTCCAAAATATCATATAAATGGAATCATACAGTCTATAGCCTTTCAGACTGGCTATGTTTAACTCTGTAAGAAAATGCCAAACTATCATCCATATTGGCTGTACCATTTTGCATTTCCACCAGCAATGAATTAGAGTTCCTAAAGAGCCCTGGTGGCACTGTTATTAAAGTGATTGAGTGCTAACCATGGAAGAAAGATGTGGAAGTCTGCTTCTGTAGGGATTTACAGTGTCGGAAACCCTGTAAGGTCACTGTACATCGAAATTGACTCAATGGCAGTGGGCTTTTGGCTGCTGTACAATTTCATTAGTATTTGGTATTATCAGATTTTAATTTTTTCATTTTAGCCATTGCAATTGATATATAGTGGTATCTCATCATTGTTTAAACTTGTATTATTGTAAAAATAAATGATATTTAGAATCTTTTTATATGTAGTCCCACGGTATTTTAAACTGTCCTTTCTTATTAAGAATTGGGGAAGGACAAATATCCAGGATAATTGGTATCTGGGTGTTCAAATAAATCCCCTAAGTTTGGATCAGGTAAGCAAGGATGTGTTTTAGAAGCTGGCAACATGAAGGCATCTGGACAGGTGAACAATGGT
Organism: Loxodonta africana; assembly: GCF_030014295.1. Taxonomy (NCBI): domain Eukaryota; kingdom Metazoa; phylum Chordata; class Mammalia; order Proboscidea; family Elephantidae; genus Loxodonta; species Loxodonta africana. Next base: position 118,428,949 of record NC_087347.1, read on the forward strand.
TGGGTAGATGCACCATGCTGAGACTCAAGAATCAGATAACAGGCAGCTGTCCATTCAGGGCTATGTCCTGTGTCTTCTTCCTGCACTGGACACACTCTCCCCCTCCTCCTTCTTTTTAGCAGCTTTATTGAGGCATAATTGCCATATAATAAGATGGAAAAAATTAAAATGAAAAATTTGGTAAAATTTTCCATGTATGTATGAAACCAACACCACTATTAAGATACTAAATGTATCCATTACTTCCAAGAATTTCTTTGTGCCTCTTTATAATCTCTTCATCCTGTCCTTCCTTGCCTCTCCCTGCATCCAACCACTGATCTGCTTTCTGTCACTATAGATAAGTTTGCATTTTCTGGAGTTTGATATAAATGGGTTAATTTATATAAATATATTCTGGCTTCTTTTACTTAGCATAATTATTTTGAGAATCATTTATGTTCTTGTATAGATTGATAGTTCATTCTTTTTTTAATTGATGAGTCGCGTGTGATTGTAAGGATATAAAACAATTTGCTGTATTCATACACTTACTGATGGACATTTGTGCTATTTCCAGTCTGAAGCCCTTCCAAATAAATGCCATGAACATTTGTGTATAAGTCTTTGGGTAGACATAAGCTTTCTTTTCTATCATTTAAATACCTAGAAGCAGAATTGCTGAGTCATATGGTAGGTATATGATTAACTTTTTGAGAAACTGCCAAAATGTTTTCCAAAGTGATGCACCATTTTATATCCCTACCAACAGGCATGAGACTTCTGGTTCCTCCACATCTTTGCCAAAGTTTAGAGTGATTGTTTTTAAAAAATTTAGTCACTCTAATACGTGTTCGATGATATCTCATTGTGGTTATGATGCTGATTATCTTTTCGAAGTGTTTATTTGCTTTTGTATGTCTTCTTTAGTGAAATGCCTGTTCAAACCTTTTGCCCATTTTTTTTTTTTAAATCGAAGTGTTGTGTTCTTATTGTTGAGTTTTGATAATTAAAAAATATATTCTGGATGTAAGTTCTTTATTAGATGTATGCTTTGCAAGTACTTTCTCCAAGTCTGTGACTTGTCTTTTCTTTATCTTAACAATATCTTTTGAGAGAGAAGTTTTAAATTTCAAAGAAGTCAAATTTATCTATTTATTCTTTTATGCATTACACTTTTGGTGATGTAGCTAAGAAGTCTTCAGCTAACCCAAAGTCACAGTTATTTTATTCTAGAAATATTATGTTTTTAAGCTTTACATTTATGTCTATGATCCATTTAGAATTAATTTTTGTATATGGTGTGGGGTACGGATCAAACTTAACTTTTTGGATAATGATATTCACTTGTTCGAACACTATTTGCTGAATGGACTATCCTTTCTCCACTGAATTGCCTTTTCATGTTTGTCAAAAATCAGTTATCCATGTGTGAGTCCAACTCGGGACTCTCTATTTTGTTCTATTGATCCCATTAGTCTATCTTTATGTCAAAACCATATTGATATCTGAAGCTTTTTTAAAAAGACTTGAAATCAGGTAGCATTAGCACTCCAATTTTGCCCTCTTTCACATCTCTCTTTTGGCATGTATCCCACTATATCACTAATTGACATGACTGTTTCACTAGGAAACCACGAACCCCTCCAGGTAGGAAACATGACTTACTTATCTTTTAAAGCATAAGCTAGACCATGATATTTCTTCCGTCAACCTCCAATGACACCCTGTCACACCTATCAAGGCCCAGTAATAGAAGGACGTATTGACCAAAGTCAAGATTTGGGGTATTATTAAACCTCTTCATTTTCACTCACTTCCACTCTCCCATCTTATTCCCCTCTCAGAGCCTTTGCCAGTCCTATTCCCTCTGCCTGGAAAGCTCTCCCCTAGAATCCCTGACTTGCTCCTTCTTTTTGTTCAAATATCTGCTCAAAAGTCCCCTGAAGTCAACACCTTTCCTGACCACTCTTTCTCTGGAGTGCCTTTCATGTCATCTCTACTCCTTCACCCTGATTTGGTTTTCTTCAGAACTCTCTTCTCTATCTGACATGACACTTTTTATTATGTATTTTCTTGTTTCCTTAAAGTCTATTTCCCTCACTATATATTGAGACTTCTATGAAGGGAGGACATTTGTCTCCCTCTCTCTTTTTTCCTGCTGTATTCTCAGCATTTAGAACTATAGCTGGCACGTAGTGGTTGCTCAAAAAATAAACCTTTCTAACTCAATCCTTAGTATATGCCTGGTGAGTATGAGAGAATGCAGAAAAGGGTTAACATGGCAGACCTGGGACCACTATCCTTAAAATGGTCTGCTAGTAAGGTTGACCCTTGGCTGGTATCTGGAACTTGGATTTTGGAAAGGTTTCCACCATTCCTAGGCTCACTGTGCCTTGACTGATTACACACACAGTATGGTTTACGTTGAACACCTGCTTTCCTTCTGGGAGTCACAATTTTGATATGTACTATATAGAGGGTTCCTATGTGATCAGCCTTCCAATAAAACCCTTGGGCACTGAGTCTCTAATAAGCTTCCCTGGTAGGAAACACTTCATATGTGTTGTCACAACTCGATGCTGGAGAAATTAAGTGTGTCCTGTGTAACTTCACTGGGAGAAGACTCTTGGAAGCTTGCACTTTGTTTCCTCTGGACTTCACCCATGTGCCTTTTCCTTTTCCTGATTGTGATTTGTGTCCTCTCACTGTAATAAATCATGGCTATAAATAGGACTGTATGCTGTAACCTGTGAGTTGTCCTAGTGAATCACCAAACCTGGAGGTGGTAATGGAGACCCCTGATACAGACAAGAAAAAAAAAAAAAGAAAGAAAATTGAGCAAATGGTCAGCATGAAGAAGGCTTTCCAGCAGGAGACAGAACCGAATCACAGAGCCTGGGGCTCAAGGGCAGCTCTGCAGTCACTGGGACATCTTGGGGATACAAGATAATACCCCAGTCTGTGCTGATCTAGGATACTAGGCAAAGGGCTGAGGAAAGGGGACAGCCGTTCTGGAGAAGCAGGATAGGGAGCCAGGCTGCCTGGGTCCAGATCCTATCTCCTCCAATTGATGGCTGTTTATTTTGGAGAAGTTTAACCTCTCTGTACCTAGTTCTTCATTTAAAATGGGACTAGCATTGTTGTTGTGTGCCGTCAAGTCGATTTAAGACTCATAAGTCCCTTAAGGTTTCTGAGGAGCAGCTGGTGGATTCCAACTGCTGACCTTTTGATTAGCAGCCAAGCTCTTAACCACTATGCCACCAGGGCTCCATGGGATGAATAGCAGTGTCTAATTCATAGCATTGTTACAAGGAGTAAGAGTTCATGTAAAATGAGTACTGTACATGTGGACTATTGTTATTTCAGGACCACTATGCTAACATTCACCAGGGATGCTGAAAGATTAGCTTTGCTGAGCTTCCGAGGTGCCGAGCTTGGAGGTGTGGTTTCTGGGTCTCTGTGCATCCTTCATGGGGGACCTCATTTGCACTAGTGCCTGAAATGCCTGTTTTGTTTGTTCAGGCACTGGCTTTGAGGCCTGGCTCTAATGGAAGGAGTGGATGTGGGGCAGCTATTAGGCTCTGTGAGGAGCATTCCAGAAGACTAGAAATCTGAGACTTTTAGGAATCTAAACCATTTTAGAAATCAGTACAGTGATTCATACCTCCTCTACCAGGCCCCAGCACCAGTTGCCCCTTCCCTCCGTATTCTCACTCTAAGCTCCATGAATGGGCTGTGGCTTCTCCCTTCTACTTAAATTCAAATGATCACATCTCAAATCTTCATGTAAGCTCATCTAATTTTCAGCATTGAAGGAATTGCTAAGGGTGCAGGGTCTGATGTGGTGATGTTGCTGAATCCTGGCTGTGGACAATTTGCCAATCAGCTGTCTGGGGCTCGGGCACCTTGGACATTCCGAAGTCACTCTGTATGGACCCAGTGATGGGTAACTCTCTACTCCCTCATTTTCTGCCCTGATAACTGAGAAATCTTTATGCTAAGATGGCAGACCCTAGATCAAAGAATCCTGAATCACTAAGTGGTTGTAGAGAGGACATATACCCTGGAAAGCCTTCTAGACCTGGAACAGATTTTTGTATGAGTAAAAAGTAAAAATCAAATGATACATTGCTTTGGGCAAATCTGCTGTAAAAGACCTCTTTAAAGGGTTAAAAAACAAAGATGTCACTTTGAGGACTAAGGTGTGTCTGACCCAAGCCATGGTGTTTTTAATTGCCTCATATGTTTGAGAAAGCTGGACAGTGAATAAGGAAGACTGAAGAAGACTCAATGCCTTTGAATTATGGTGTTGGAGAAGAGTATTGAATATACCATGGTCTGCCAGAAGAATGAACAAACTTGTCTTGGAAGAAATACAGCCAGAATTCTCCTTAGAAGCAAGGATGAGACTATGTCTCACATACTTTGGACATGTTATCAGGAGGGACCAGTCCCTGGAGAAGGATATCATGCTATGTAAAGTAGAGGGTCAGCAAAAAAGAGGAAGACCTTCAACAAGATGGATTGACCCAGTGCCTACAACAATGGACTCAAGCACAGCAATGATTGGGAGAACAGCGCAGGACCAGGCAGTGTTTTGTTGTACGTAGGGTCACTATGAGTTGGAACCGACTTGACTGCACCAAATAGCAACAACAAAAGATAAAATAAAGTTTTGATGTGTAATTATGGGGTTGTATATAACACCAGCATAGCCTATGATAAAACAACAAAAGATAAAATAAAGTTTTGATGTGTAATTATGCAGTTGTATATAACACCAGCATAGCCTATGATAACCAGCTAATAAATCTGTTTTGCTCTATCTGACCTACTCCCTGTCCTCTGGCCCCCATTTTACCCTCCTGAACCATAGCTATACCAGTTGCTGTAGAGTTATTTCTGACTCATGGCTGTCCCATGTGTGTCAGAGTAGAACTGTGCACCATAGGCTTTTCAATGGCTATGATTTTTCAGAAGTAGATTGCAAGGCCTTTCTTTTCAGGTGCATCCGGATGGACTCGAACCTCCAACCTTTTGGTTAGCAGCTGAGCACATTAACCGTTTGTACCACCCAGGGACTCCTAAACCATGCTAACTATCCTATTGTCAAATTTTAGCAGTTTCAATCAAGCTTCCCATTAACCATTTTGTCATAAAAACTTCCAGAAAAAATTTTGCTATGGGTGAAGTTGAGGAGAGCACCTTTTATTTAGTTAGCATTAAAAACTTAAAAATCACAAATTGTATTCCTTTGCTGATATGAGTGAGTACTTAATTAACCCAAAAAGAGTTGCACTCAAAATTTTGAGTCATGCAAAGTCCCCAGGAATGTCACTCTGCTATTGAAGACAGCTCTCTCTCTCTTTGCCATTTGTCCTCACCACTGACTCATCCATCATCTGTTCACATTATCTGTCCATCATCCATCCAAAGTGGGAAAAAGCACCATCACCAAATTTGATTTCTCTATTTCAGTGTCTGTGTTCTTTGCCCATTTTTCAGTGAGTTCCTTTTCAAATGCTAACAACCTTAGATTAGCTTGCAGAGCCTCCCTCGTTAATTGTCTGACCAGAGTAAAAATACGTCTTGGGAGACAGATTTTACTGCCACAGACCTCAGATAATGTCAAGGCACCCTGCAGCATCTGTACGACTTGGCCAACCTCAGAGCACAAACTGCTCTTTCTGAGGGATTTGACTCTGTTCTGAAAGTAACTACCATGTTAGTAAGTCAATTTTGACATTTCAGTTAGTAGGTAGTGCACTTTTTTTATAAGGTAACAAAACAAAACAAAACAAAAACCAAACCACAAACCCATAGCTGTGGAGTTGATTCCAACTCATAACGACCCTATAGGACACAGTAGAACTGTCCCATAGGGTTTCCAAGGTTGTAAATCTGTATAGAAGCAGACTGCCTCATCTTTCTCCTGTGGGGCGGCTGGTGAGTTCAAACCACTGACCTTTTGCTTAGCAGATGTGTGTTTTACCACTGAGCCACTAGGTCTCCTTCTATATGTAAGGTTAAAAACCAAAAAGCCAAACCCGTTGACATTGAGTCAATTCTGACTCATAGTGACGCTAAGGGACAGATGGAACCGCCTCACATATTTTCCAAGGAATGCCTATGGATTCAAACTACCAACCTCTTGGTTGGCAGCTGTAGCTCTCAGCCACTGTGCCACCAGGTCCTTTATAAGGTAAGGAATTATTAATGGTATGTAAGGGGAGATAAAGAGCAGTCACCCAGTGCCATTTACATGTATTCCATGAAAGCGGTGGGCAACAATCTGTCAAGGAAAGTTAAGTGCCCTCCTGCTAGGGGTGAAAGCAGAAATAGCAGCAAAGGTACTAAACTAGACAACCCCTTTAGGCCCTGCTCACTTTCAGGAGCTATAAACTATTACATTTCAGAGCTGGAAGTGCCTTTTTAGATAATCTCTTTATGTACGAAGAAACCAAGGCCCTTGAGGGTGATGTGAGCTATTCAAAGTCACAAAGCTGTTATGGTGAGGTGGAATCCCTGTTTAACTCAAATATTTAGTAACTTCGTGCCCTACTGGGGTTGCCCTGGCAAACGACATAGCTAACGTTCTGACCAACAGGGCTCACGCATAGTTTTTCTTTTATATCTCTCCTTGTCTCACGGCAAGTTGTTTGGAATGTGAAAATGGTTTCACTTCTACAACATTCTTAACTCTGAGATGCAAGATTGGCCTAATATTGTTGTAGTAGTTTAATTTTTATTGTGGCGAAATATATACAACAAAACATTTGTCATTTCAACCCCATTTTACAGGAACAGTTGAAAGTACTATGTTCACCATGTTGTGCAAAATTACCGCTATTTATTTTCTGTTTTTTTCATTATCCTTAATAGGAACTTAATACCCCTTTTCTGAACTCTGATATTCTTCCCTTAGATTAAACATTATGCTTCCCTGGGTCTTGCTTATCAATGCTGAAGCTCATGGGAGGGATAATATGTATAATTGTTAGCCTCTTGTCAGTTGTCAGTTGTTTTATTATATCATTTTTATAGATGAGAAAACTGAGGCTCAGAGAGCTTAAATTACATGCCCATGACCCAGAACTAAGAAGTACACAAGTTGGGATTCCAGTACACACTTGGCTGATTCCAAAGCTTTTATCCTCCCCTCTCAAAACTAGTTTAATATTTTAACTCTACACATTTGGAAAATACTTTTCAGAAAATCATGATAAATAGAGGGTATGCTTCTTCTCTTAAATTCTTTCTTTTCCTGTGCACTTTAATTTGTTCTTATAACTTTGGGAAATAGATCCAATTAAATACTCTCAGTAAAACTCAGTTGCCGTTACGTTGACTTCAACTGATGGGGATCCCATGTGTGTCAAAGTAAACTGTGCTTCATAAGGTTTTCAATGGCTGATCTTTTGGAATTATTTTGCCAGTACTTTCATCTAAGGCCCCTCCGGGTGGACTCAAACATCCAACCTTTTGGTTAGCAGCAATTGTATGAACAATTTGCACCATTTAGGGATGCCAATGAAATGTTAAAAAACAAAAAAAACAAAAACCAAACCCACTGCTGTCAATTCTGACTCATAAACCCTATAATTAGGGGTATTTAATTCCTCTTAAATCAGAAAGGGATGGCTTCAAGCTGGAAGTGTAGTGAGTGTTGGAAACCTAGGATTCCAAATCTCTGATTAAGAAGGGTTTCCAAGAGGGTCAGACTATTCGAGGACTACACTCAGTGAGTGAATTCTAAATGATGTCATGAGGAGTGTTGCCATGACACCATACTTCCACATTCAGTGCAATGGAATCCCCATTTCTGCTCTTAAAAAATTAACGCAGATTTATGGATATTAAATGTTTAAGCGGCTCTAGCAGCTGGAAAGAAAAATCACCTAATGAATGCCTGATTGCTTGCATGTAAAGTATTTGAAAAATGTGTTTGCAGAGTTCAAGGCGTGGCAGCTTTGGCTTTATGGTGTGCAGTGATAGGAGGAAATGGATGAATGAATATATAAATGATTGTAGGAAAACTACAGAACATAAAAATTGTGGGAGAGGGATTAAATTCACTTGAACACATTTTTCCTGAGCACTTATTAAGAGCTCAGCAACATTCAGGGGTTCTTGGAGCATGCAAAAGTAGCCTGTGACATGGTGTCTGACTTTATTTTCCCTGGATTCATGAACTAGCTGGGATGTTGTTGTCGTTAGGTGCTTTCAAGTTTGTTCTGACTCATAGTGACCTTATGCACAACAGAATGACATATTGCCCAGTCCTATGCCGTTCTCACAATTGTTGCTATGATTCAGCCCATTGTTGCAGCCACTGTGTCAATCCATCTCATCGAGGGCCTTCCTCTTTTTCATTGATCCTCTCCTTTAACAAGCTTGATATCCTTCTCCGGGGACTGATTCCTCCTGATAACATGTCCAAAGTATGTGATATGTAGTCTTGCTATCCTTACTTCTAAGGAGCATTCTGGCTAAACTTCTTCCAAGACAGATCTGTTAGTTCTTTTGACAGTCTATGGTGTATTCAATATTCTTTGCCAACATCACAATTCAAAGGCATCAGTTCTTTGGTATTCCTTATTCATTGTCCAGCCTTCGTATGCACATGAGGCGATTGAAAACACCATGGCTTGGGTCAGGCACACCTTAGTTCTCAAGGTGTCATCTTTACTTTTTAACACTTTAAGGAAGTCTTTTGCAGCCGATTTGCCCAATTCAATGTGCCTTTTGATTTCTTGACTGCTGTTTTCATGGGCACTGATTGTGGATCCAAGTAAAATGATATCCTTGACAACTTGAATCTTTTCTCTGTTTAACATGATGTTGCTTATTGGTCCAGTTGTGAAGGTTTTTGTTTTCCTTATGTTGAGGTGTAATCCATAGTGAAGGCTGTGGTCTTGGATCGTCATCAGTAAGTGTGTCAAGTCCTCTTCACTTTCAGGAAGCAATGTTGTGTGATCTGCATAATGCAAGTTGTTAATGAGTCTTCCTCCGATTCTGGTGCCCTGTTCTTCTTTGTATAGTCCAGCTTCTTGGATTATGCTCAGCATAGATTGAATAGATATGGTGAAAGGATACAACCCTGGTGCATAACTTTCCTGACTTTAAACTGCACAGTACCCTCTTGTTCTGTTCGCATGACTGTCTCTTGATCCATGTACAGATTCCTCATGAGCACAATTAAGTGTTCTGGAATTCCCATTCTCCACAATGTTATCCATAATTTGTTATGACCCACACAGTCAAATACCTTAGCATAGTCAATAAAACACAGGTGAACATCTTTCTGGTATTCTCTGCTTTCAGCCAGGATTCATCTGACATCAGCAATGATATCCCAGGTTTATGACTTTTCTAAATCCGGCTTGAATTTCTGGCACTTCCCTGTCGATATACTGCTGCAGCTGTTTTTGAATGATCTTCAGCAAAATTTTACTGGCATATGATATTAAAGATATTGTTTGATAATTTCCACATTTCTTTGGATCACCTTTCTTGGGAATAGGCATAAATATGGATCTCTTCCAGTCGGTTGGCCAGGTACCTCTCTTCCAAATGTCTGGGCTTAGACGAGTGAGCACTTCTAGCGCTGCATCTGTTTGTTGAAACATCTCGGTTGGTATTCTGACAATTCCTACAGCCTTGTTTTTCACCAACGTCTTCAGTGCAGTTTGGACTTCTTCCTTCAGTACCATCAGTTCCTGATTATATGATACCTCCTGAAATAGTTGAATGTCAACCAATTCTTTTTGGTACAGTGACTCTGTGTGTTCCTTCCATTTTCTTTTGATGCTTCCTGAGTCATTTAATATTTTCCCGGTAGAATCCTTCAGTATTGCAAGTTGAGGCTTGAATTTTTTCTTGAGTTTTTTCAGCTTGAGAAATGCTGAGCGTGTTCTTCCCTTTTGGTTTTCTATCTCCAGGTCTTTGCACATACCATTATAATACTTTGTCTTCTCAAGCAGCCCTTTGAAATCTTCTGTTCAGCTCTTTTATTTCATCATTTTTTCCTTTTGCTTCAGCCTCTTGAAGTTCTAGAGCAAGTTTCAGAGTCTCTTCTGACATCCAGTTAGGTCTTGTCTTTCTCTTCTGTCTTTTTAACGATATCTTGCTTTCTTCATGTATGATGTCCTTGATGTCATTCCACAACTCATCTGGTCTTTGGTCATTAGTGTTCACTGCATCAAATCTATTCTTCAGATGGTCTGTAAATTCAGGTGGGACATATTCAAGATCACACTTTGGCTCTCATGGACTTGTTCTAATTTTCTTCAGTTTCAACTTGAACTTGCATATAAGTAATTGATGATCTGATCCGCAGTCGGCCCCTGGCCTTGTTCTGACTGATGATATTGAGCTTTTCCATCAACTCTTTTCACAGATGTATTCTATTTGATTCCTGTGTATTACGTCTGGCGAGGTCCATGTGTATAAAAAAAAAAAAAAATTTTTTTTTTAACGTTTATTTGGTGAAAAAGGTATTTGCAATGAAGAAGTCGTTGGTCTTGCAAAATTCAATCATGCAATGTCCAGCATGGTTTCTATAACCAAAGCCATTATTTTCCAACTACCGATCCTTCTTCTTGGTTTTCAGTTTTCGAATTCCAATCACCAGTAATTATCACTGTATCCTAATTGCATGTTTGATCAATTTCAGACTGCAGAAGTTGGTAAAAATCTTCAATTTCTTCATCTTTGGCCTTAGTGGTTGGTGTATAAATTTGAATAATAGTATATTAACTGGTCTTCTTTGTAGACGTATGGATATTATCCTATCACTGACAGCGTTGTACCCAAGGATAAGTCTTGGAATGTTCTTTTTGACAATGAATGCAAAGCCATTCCTTTTCAAGTTGTCATTCCAGGCATAGTAGACCATATAAATGTCTGAAAAGTAGACCATATAAATGTCTGATTCAGAGTGATTTATACCAGTCCATTTCAGCTCACTAATGCCGAAGAAATCGATCCATTTCATTTTTGACGATTTCCAATTTTCCTTTATTCGTACTTCATACATTCCAGGTTCCAATTATTAATGGACGTTAGCAGCTGTTTCTTCTCATTATGAATCATGCTACATCAACAAATGAAGGCCCTGAACGCTTGACTCCATCCACGTCATTAAGTTTGACTCTACTTTGAGGAGACAGCTCTTCCCCTGTCTTATTTTGAGTGCCTTCCAAAAAAAAAAAAAAATTTTTTTTCTTTTTTTCCAATCTGAGGGGCTCATCTTCTGGCACTATATTGGACAACATTCTGCTGTGTTCATAATGCTTTCACTGGCTAACTCTTTTCTGAAGTAGACTGCTGGTATGTCTTAGTCTGGAAGCTCAGCTGAAACCAGTCTACCATGGGTGACCCTGCTGGTATTCAAATACTGATGGCATAGCTTCCAGCATCACCGCAACACAGAAGACCCCACAGTACAACAAACGGACAGACCCTGGGGGACTAGCTAGGACAGCACCATGAGTGCTGTCACACCAACATATTGGTTAAACACCAAATAAACCCCGAGATTCCAATGACTTAACACAGTTATTGTTGTTAGTTGCTGTTGAGCCAGATGCAATTCACGGTGATCTTATGTATAACAGAACAAAACCTTGCCAAGTCCTGTGCCATCTTCATGATGTTTGATATATTTGAGCCCATTGTTGTGGTTAATGTGTTAATTAATCTAATTGAGGGTTTTTCTTGTCTTTGCTAACCCTCCACTTTACCAAATATGATGTTCTTTTTTAGTGACTGGTCTTTCCTGATGATGTGCCCAAAGTAAGCAAGATGTTGTTTTGTCTTCCTTGCTTCTAAGGAACATTCTTGATTTTATCTTATATAGCAAAATTTACCTTTTTAAATTATACTATTCAATGAGTTTTCGCAAACATTTATAGTCATGTAAGCACTGTCGCAATCAAGACATAGAACTTTTCAAACACCCTCAAAATCTTCCCTTTGGAGTTAATCCCCTCTCTCTACTGCCAGCACCTGACAACTACTCATCTTATTTCTGTTCCTGTTTTTCCCTTGTCCAGAATGTTGTATTAATAGAATCATACAGTATGTAGTTTTTTTGTGTGTGTCTACCTTCTTTTACTTATCATAATGCTTTTTGAGAGTCATGTATGTTTTTGCATATATCAGTAGTACATTCCTTTTTTAAAAAAAATTATTGTACTTAAGATGAAGGTTTACAGAACAAACTAGTTTTTCATTAAACACTTAGTACACATATTGTTTTATAACATTGGTTAACAACCCCATGACGTGTCAACACTCTCCCTTCTCGACCTTCAGTTACCTATTACCAGCTTTCCTGTCACCTCCTGTCTTCTAGTCTGCACTCCTGGGCTTTTGTGCCCCTTTAGTCTAGTTTTATTTATGGGCCTGTTTAATCTTTGGCTGAGGTGTGAACCTTGCTGAGCTAAAAGGGTTTCTGGAGCCGTACTTTCGGGGTATCTCCAGTCTCTATCAGGCCAGTGAGTCTGGTCTTTTCTTGTGAGTTAGAATTTTGTCCTACATTTTCCTCTAGCTCTGTTCAGGCCCTCTATTGTGATCTCTGTCAGAGCAGTCAGTGGTGGTAGCTGGGCACCATCTAGCTGTACTGGACTCAGTCTGGTGGAGGCCATGGTAGATGCGATCCGTTAGTCCTTTGGACTCATCTTTCCCTTGAATCTTTAGTTTTCTTCATTCTCCCTTGCTCCCAAAGGGGTGAGACCAGTGGAATATCTTAGGTGGCTGCTCAAAGGCTTTTAAGACCCCGGATGCTACTCACCAAAGTAGAATGTAGAACATTTGCTTTATAAATGACGTTATACTAGTTCAGCTAGATGTTCCCTGAGACCATGGTCCCCACATCCCTCAGCCCAGTAATTCGGTCCCTCGGGGAGTTTTGATGTGTCTGTGGAGCTTCCGTGACCAGTTGTGCTGGCTTCCTCACTATTATGTACTGTCTTACCCTTCACCAAAGTTACCACTTATCTATTGTCTATTTAGTGTTTTTCCATCCCCACTCCTCCCCTCCCTTGTAACCATCAAAGATTGTTTCTTTTTGAGTGCAAAGCTTTTCACGGGTTTTTACAGTAGTGGTCTTGTACAATATTTGTCCTTTTTCATCTTTGCACCTTTGTTTCTAAGGTGTGTCTCTTGTAGACAGCATATTGATGGAGTCTGTTTTTTTTTTTTTTAATCCATTCTGTCACTCTGTGTCTTGTTTATGGGTGTATTTAGGCCATTTACATTCACTGTAATTATTGATAGGTATGAGTTTATTGCTACCATTTTGTACTGCTTTTTTTTTTTTGTGGTGCTAACGTTTTCTCTGTTCCTCTTACTCTCCTGTGCTGAGTTCCTTTTGTTTGTGGATTTCTTTTGTTTTAGTAGATTTTGTTTTTATTGAGACTTTTATGTTTTTCTTCCTCATTTTGAAGAGTAGGTTTGATAGGTTTCTTTGTGGCTACCTTGAAATTTACCCTTATCTTCCTAGGTTTGAACCAGTCTATTATTACTTGGTACCACCTTGCCTTCCTCTCCATTAAAAAGTTCTATACTGTAATTATTCCCTCTTTTATTGTTTTGTTGTTGTTGTCATTTACAGATCAACCTTTCTGTTCTCCTGTTGCAATTCTTTTGGTTTTGGGTAGTCCTTGAGAGTTCATTTCCTATGTTGGTATCTAGCTGGTACAATCTTGCATCCTAGATTCAGGCTGTGGTCTGATGTTGTTTGTTCTCAGACCAAAGGACTCTCTCTCTCTTTTTTTTTTTTCTTATAGGTTTGTTTTGATTTTTACAGATTCCCTTAATTTCTGTGTATCTGGAAATATCCTAATTTCACCATCGTATTTGAATGAAAGTTTTGCAGGGTTTATTATTTGTCTTTGGCAATGTTTTTCTTTCCAGGTTTTATGTGTATCATCCCATTCTCTTCTTGCCTGCGTGGTTTCTGCTGAGTAACCAAGGCTTAGTCTTATGTTTCTCCTCAGTATGTGGCTTTGTGTTTTTCTCAAGCTGCTCGCAGGAGTTTTTCTTTTTGTTTGGTTTTAGCAAGTGTCATTAAGATATGCCTTGGTGTTTCGTTTTGGGGTCTATCATATGTGGGGTTCGTTGAGCTTCTTGGATGGTCAGCTTTTCATCATTCATGATATTAGGGAAGTTTTCTGTCAGAAATTCTTCAATGATCCTCTCTGTGTTTTCTGTTTTCTCTCCCTGTTCTGGAACTCTGATCACTCATAAATTTTTGCTTTTGGTTGTATCCAACATAATTCTTAGAGTTTCCTCATTTTTCTTCATTCTTTTTTCTGGTTTTTCCTCAAACACAGTTGTATCCAAGTGTTTGTCTTCAGTTTCATTGACCCTGCCTTCCATCATTTCAAGCCTGCTCTTCAGTCCTTTTATGACACTGTCCATTTCTGAAATCTTGTTGTTTATCTTTTGGATTTCTAATTGTTGTTTTTGTGTGATTTCTGGTTTGAGTTTATTTTTGACATTTTATTCCTGTATTATTTTCCTGAATTCTCTCATTTTTTTGCCTGTATTTTATAAGTTTTCTATTTTTTCCTCACTTTTGTCTGCTTTTTGCTTCAACTCTTGGATAGCTCTGAATAGTAGAGATTTGAATTCCCTGTCAGATAGTTCTAGCGCCTTTTCTTCTGCTGGAAAGTCATCTGGTGTTTTATTTTGGATGCCTACTGGAATAATCCTCTCCTTTTTTTTTTTTTTAAATATGCTTTGATATTGTCAGATGTCTTCAGGACATTCAATATTTTTGTTGTTTCTTGGTTACATTTTTTTTTATTTTGTCCTGGTTTTTTGTTTTATTTGGTTATGTCTGAGCAGACAGGCTGTGTGTTCTTTGTTGTTTGCTCGTCTGTAGTTGTGATACTTTTCATCTCCTTCTCCAATGGGCAGGGCCAGTCACTCAGCTATGGTGCAGTAGGGCAGGCCCAGCTGAAGGGGAGTGGCTGGGATGGGTAGTTTATGGCACAGACTGGGACTGACAGGGTGGACTAGGGGTCAGTGCTGGGCAGGTTTTGGCAGGCCGTGCCTGTGCTAAGAGGTGTGATGTTCAGCACACAGTGAACACAGGCAGGAAAGAGGGAGGAGGCTCTGATGTATGGAGCTAGTATGCGTATGGCAAAGAGGAGAGAGAAACAGGAGCCAAATAAAAGGAAACACACACACACATCCCCCTCCCCCCAAAAAAAGAGTGAAAAGGGAGCTTTCCATTGGAGTGGAGAGAGGAGAACCTGAGAAACGAAGAGAAGCAAAAAAAAAAAAAAAAAAAAAAGACAAGAAAAAGGGAATAAGAAAAAAATAATAACTAGATAAAAATTTGGAAAAGAAGAAAAAAAGTATAAAAGAAAAGCCCCCAGGGGTCACACCAGTGAGGCCCTGAAGACCAGGGTAGTCTCCCAGGTTGCTCAGTATAGCCTGGCTAGAGGGGTTATAGATCACACAGCACCAAGTATTCAGGAGACTGGAAAAGAAAGTAAATGTGGACAGATGAGAACTGAGAAATGAAGAAAAACAGGAAGGCAAAAAGAGAAAGAAAAAGAAAAGAAATGCCCCCAGGGATCCTGCCTATGTGGCTGCGCAGATTGGGGGGAGTGGCTCCTAGGCCGTGCAGTGCAGTCCAGCTAGAAGGGGATCCCAAGTGCAAAAAGAGAAAGAAAAGAAACAAAACAGAACAAAGCAAAACAAAACACACCCCACAAAAAGCCTCAGGGATCCCACCAGCGTTGTGTTGCAGGCTGGGGGAGTGGATCTCCACTTGAATGGGGCTTCACAGCCTTTCAAGAAGAAGCGAAGATGGCATATGGAGCCAGGTATTTGAGAGAAAGGAGGGGAAGGTGGTGGGAGGCATGGAAGAAACCAAAAGAGATAAGAAAAGGAAAGAAGGTATACCAGCTCATGGACCCGGCAGTGTGGGTGGGGCAAATCCAAGTGGCCTAGGAAGGAAGCAGTTGCCTCCTGGCCAAGGGACTGCAGCTAGTGGGAAGCAGAGGAGGCCAAAGGGGAATGGGAAGAAGGATGGAGGTTAGGAAAGCATACTTTGCTCATTACCGGGTGCTCTGTCTCCTGCTTGGAAATTCGAGAAGCTGCCCTCCTGTATTTCCCTTCCACCAATCTGCAGTTTTGGTGGGGTGAATCCAAGTGGCACAGATGCTGCACTTCCCAGCCAGCCAAGCCACGGCAAGCAGCCAGGAAGCTCGGAGGTAGAGCAGCAGGAAGAGGATGGGGGGTGGGAAAGTGTGTATTGCTGGTTACGGGGTACTCTGTCTCCTGTTGGGAGCTCTGTGAAGCTGCTTTCCTGTGTTCCCTGTCAGCAGATCTCCAATGGGAGTCCAAGATGGCCAATCTGTGCTGCGTTAGCTGATAAGGAACCTTGGCAAGTATCTCTTCTCGCTCTCAGTCTTCTGTCAGTTTCTTATTCCTTTGGGTGTTTGGCTGAGTTCTTTATCTCTTTGTTAGACACTTCAGGTTCCAGGAATGACGTTTGTCTCTGTTTTACTTAGTTTTTTGGGTCTTTGCTGTGGAGAGATGGCATGGTGCTTCTGTCTATGGCACCACATTGGCTGGAAGGCCCTGCTTATGTTCTATTGGTAGGAATTAGACATGTGGCCACTCTGGATCCAAAAGGGCTGGCAAATTTAATCCCAGCAACAAATCTACACTCTGGGAAGTGAACATAGATTTTTGATGGACAAATACATGTTTATGACACAACCTGTTTGTTCAGCTAATATTTATTGAGAGTCTACTACTTATCACTTTGATGACAAAGGTGCACCTGACCTAAATCATGGTCTTTTCATTCACCTCATGTGCATGTAAAAGCTGGACAATGAAAAAGGAAGAGAGATGAAGAATTGATGCATTCAAATTGTGTTGTTGGCAAAGTATATTGAATATACTGTGAAATTCCAGAAGAACAAACAAATCAGCCTTAGAAGAAACACAATCTGAATGCTCCTTAGAAGTGAGGATGGTGAGATTTCAGCTTGATTACTTTGAACAAGTCATTAGAAAAGACCAACTGTTAGAAAAGAAAATCATGTTTGCTAACGTAGCGGGTCAGTGAAAATGAGAGAAACTCTCAATGAGATGGATTGACACAATAGCTACGACAATGGAGTCAAACATATCAACGATCATGAAGATGGAGCAGGACCAGGTGATGTTTCTTTCTCTTATACATAAGGTCACCATGAGTTGAAGCCAACTCAACAGCAACTAGTAACAACAACAACCACTTTTCACACACTGTGCTAAAAATTGGAGGTAAAGGGATGACAAAACCAGCCAACCAACCAAGAAACAAACTGCAGTCCTTAACAGCTTGAGTGTACAGTCTGGGTAGATTTCCGGGAAATACAATGTGCTTGTATATCCACAAAGAAATCAGTAGGAATAAAAGTGTCATTATCCCAAAGAATGGGATATATGGATTAGGCATGAGAAGTACAGAAAGACAGATGAAAGGAAAATCATGGTTAATGGGTGCTATAGATTGAATTGTGGCCGCCTCCCCAAAATATGCATTGAAGTGACAATCCTTATAACTGTAAATATAACCCTGTTTGGAAATAGGGATTTTCTTTTGTTCTGTTAATGAGGTCAGGTTGTTGAAGAGTGGGTGGGTCCAAAATCTAATCCCTTCTGAGTGGTGTCTTATGAAAAGAGCAGAATAGACCCAGAGGCACACAAGGAAGACAGATGCCATGAGAAGATATATCTAAAGGCAAAGGAATGCCAAGGGTTGCTGGTAGTCACCAGAAACTAGGAGAGACGCTCTCAGGAGTCCACATGGCCAACATAGTGATTTGGACTTTTAGCCTTTAGAATTGAGAGAAAATAATTTTCTGTTCTTTAGAGTGAGGCACTTGCAGTATTTATGTTACAGCAGCACTTGGTAATTAAGACTGTAGGTCAGAGAACTCTCCCTGGAGGAGGTAAGATTTCATCTGACCTTTTAAGGATTTTAGAAATGTCAATAAGTGGCTGGAGGTGGGGTAGGCATTTCTCAAAAGAGAAAAACAATTGGAACAAGGGAATGGAAGAAGCAGTGAGCATGCCGAGTTTGATGGTGGGTGCAGAAATGGACCCACCTCCCTGCTTTGATAAGATGCCCACTTGCTGACCTTTAGGGTACAGTATTGCTGTTAGTGTGTGCCGTTGAGTCAATTCCAACTCATAGTAACCCTATATGACAGAGTAGAACTGCCCCATAGGGTTTCAGAAGAAGCAGATCATCAAGTCATTTCTCCTGCAGAGTCGCTGGTGGGTTTGAACTAGCTTATTTAGGTTGTTTTCTAAAGAAATTCTATTCAATCTGATTGTTTTAATGACTGCTGCTCTGTTTTATTGATGGTGACTGAATGCTTTAAAATGTGGGCTTGAATACCCCATGGTGGCAAAGTTTTTCATAAATTGAATAAGTAGTGCTATTGCCTAGTGGGTGTTTTATAAATATTAATAGAGTTGAATAAATTAAGAGAGTAAAAAGAACAGTTTGGAGAGAGATCATGCCAATTACAAATTAAACCAGTGACTGTTTAAATCTAGAGATCTATTAGTACAGTTGATCTCATAGTCATTTTAATATAATATGATCTAATATGTCATTATATTGGTGCAGATTAAGTGCAGGATAGGCCATGGGTAGGTACTTCAGGTGAAAGAGATGAGACACAGGAAATTAAGTACTTACAAAAGTATGCAAACGGATTTAGAAGCGGCAATCTGGGGGCCATCACAGTAGCTGTGATCTGGAGGTCAGGAAACTGTTGCTTCTATTGCAGCCACAGCTGCTGCCCACATGACATTTTTCATGACATAGCAGGTGACAAAAAGTGGACTGTGGTGTTCAGTTATTGCTTGCTTGTTTCTGTGTCAGGAAGGTGGGTCCTTGTGCAGCATGTTCAGACTTGCCAATTATCTGGACATGGGTCTTTGAGAAAGAGAAAGTAACTTTATTGCAATGTGCAGAACAAGGAACTGGGAGGAAGTTCCTCAGATCCACCTCCTCCAGCTACAGGAAAGCAGGGCTTATATTTGATTTGGGTGGCAAGATGGCAGCTGAGCAGGCTTACTGGGGAGGGAAAATTCTGGAAGGTGGCTGGGAAACAAGAGGTGACGTGGTTCTTGTGGGACCTCTGACTTTGGAATGAGGCCTGGGTGATGATTTTCCTTCTGATTCGTTCCTCCCGTTGCTGCATCCTCTACTGAGGTCAATTAACAGTCACAGCTGGCCCTTCTGTGCATGTGGGGTGGGCCAAATCTGGCTGGCTTGGGCTAGTTTAAGGACTAATGGGTGAGGTTACACACTTACCATCCAAACCTCACATGAGCTTACCTCACTCTCAGACCCTAAATTGCATCCACACTCCTAGATCTCAAGAGGTCTAGGATATGTAGATTTTAGCCTTCTAGTCCTGTGGTTTAGGATGGAACATAGAAGGAGGTGGGTATGGTTGCCCAGCACAGTTGACAACATATAGTCCAATTATTGTATTTCTTTTCCTGGTTCCCTCACTTATCCTCTGTCTTCCTTTCTGGCAGTTAAAGGAAAAGAGTTTTGCACAAAAATACTATTGAAAAAGACATTAAAGACATTTTTTATTATTTTTGTTATTTTCAATCCGATAGTTATTGTGTTCACATCCGATTCCATTTTTATTAAAACTAGTATTATAACCAGCAGTAGTATTATAAATTCTGATTGTTGCCGTTGGTAGCTGTCGAGTCAGCTTCACTCATGTGGACCTTATGCATAACAGAATGAAATGTTACCTGATCCTGCACCATCTTCATAACTGTTGGTAGGTTTGAATCCAGCTTTGTGGCTGTTGTGTCAGTCCATCTTATTAAGAAAACATCTGATTATATTCTCCTAAAAACCAGGATACTAACTAGAACAGTTCCCACGGGAATCCTATTATATAATGTTCTGTATTTGGGATCCTGGACATGCCAGGCCTCCCATTACCTTGGCTGCTGCCCTTCACACATCTTTGTTACATTTCCCTAAACAAACTTAAATCAACAATTAATGAGATATGGGCATTTTAGTGAAGATTGAGTTGTGAGATGGGAAAGAACATTTTTAGTACGTCCCTCTTATAGAATTACATGTTAGATCACTCTTCTCCCCACCAGAGCTCCTCTTCCCAGAGTACTACTACCAGGAACTCTAAGAAATCCCCTCTTTTGTGTCAAGTAATCTAGCCACCATGGTCAGCTTACCTATACCACTCAGCAAAAACTAAAACTGGATAGTTAGCAGAACTGCCACTATCAATTGCTTCTCAAGACTGGCCCATTGCCAGGAAGGTGGGCAGATAATGGAGTGTCGTTTCTTTTTACTTCACACCCTAAATGGTTTTTCAAAGTATTTGCCAACAAAAATGGTACCTTCTTAAGGTGAAATTCTGTGCTAAGGAAATGGTTTCTTTAGTTATAGCTGTTATAAGCAGTTAGCTTCACAAACAAGGGTCTGATAGTCAACATTTTAAAGAAATGACTACAACTATAATTAGTAGTGCACTAGAAATAATAATTGTACAGGATAAAGCTTTTTAAAAGTGTGTATTAATTAAACGGTGCAATACAATAGTAATTAAAATATGGTTTAACTTAGATATTACAGCTTATTTGTATTTAACACTTTTGAGTTTTGAAGCACTTCTATCTCCCTTATTTTACTTGAACTCTACAACAATTTTATAAATGCACAGGGCAGATATTTTTTACTAAAAGGCTGTGCTTTGTAATAGTGGCTTCTGAGATTATAAAATTTGTGGCCAACTTTTCCTTGTTGTTTTCTATGGAATACGACCAGACACCTCCTCTGTGTATTTCTTTTTATACAATCATATCTGATAATCTCAACCCTATATGATTTCAAAAATAATGATAATTATAAAAATATCCAATTTTGAGCACCAATTTGTGTCAATTGCTTTGTATACATTGTTTCTAATCCCTAAAACCCTGCAAGATAGATAATGTGTACCTCAAGCACAGCAACCACCCATCTGTCAGTGATGGTTTGCATGTTGCTCTGATGCTGAACAGATTTCAGTGGAGCTTCCAGACTAAGACAGACTAGGAAAAAAGTCCTGATGATCGACTTCTGAAAATCAGCTGATAGAAACTTCATGGATCACAAAGATCCAATCTTATTGTGCAAGGATTTGCCATCAGTTGGAGGCTGACATGATGATAGCTAACAACAACAATATACATACGGAGGATTATTTAACTCACCCAAGACCAGAAAATTAATAAATACTGGGACATTATGCAAACTCAGGATCTTTGTCCTTCTTCGCCATGCTTTCTATATCTGTAAGTAGAAAGAATCCAGACCCACAACGGTTCAACTGTGATTAACAAAGAGCTATTGGATAAGAATTGCTACCTAATTTGTAAGGAGCAGTTCAAAATGAAAGCACAGACCCTCCTGTTAAATTACTGACGATTTTCAGGTGAGGACAGCAGAGCATTCAATCCAGTGCCGTGTCCTTCTGAGCAGGGGACACAGTGCAACTGCATGGCTGACATGCTCATGAAAGTGTCCGTCTTAGGCTGGGTTCTCCAGAGAAGTAAAACCAGTAAAGCATATAAATATAAATAGAGAGAGATTTATGTCAAGGAAATGGCTCATGCAGTTGTGGAGGCTCAAAGGTCCCAAGTCCGTGGGTCAGGATAGAGGCTTCTCCTGATTCACGTAGCTGAAGGCTGGTGAACCCAAGGCTGACAGGTTAGAGAGCAGGGCTCTTGCTCACAGGCTATGAAGACAGAGGAATCCCAAAACTGGCAGGCAAGATAGCAGTAAGCTGCTAGATCAAATCCCAAGAACCAGAGGTCAGATGATCAGGAGCCAGCCGCAGGATCCAGAGTGAGCAAAAGCCCATGAGACTTGCCAGGAAGTCCACTTATGTTCAATGCAGGCCACACACCCAAGGGAACTCCCTTTCAACTGATTGGCTACTCATAGCAAATCCCATCCTGGATGTGATCACATTACATCAAAGCTCATCATGGAAGTGATCACAGCTCTAGCCATTTGGGAATAGGATGTCAGAGCTTCAAAGGTGAAAGTAATTAAGCTATCTCACTCAAACAACCCATCTGGGTATATCAAAACAAAAAAAAGCAAGAAGCTAGGATACAGTAAGCAAACATAAAATAAACTAATACAATAACTTATAGATGGCTTGGAGAAAACAGTCAATATTAATTCAGATAAAGAAACAGGCCATGATCACTTCAACAAGCTCTCAAAACAAAGAATTCAGGGATCTTCTAGATGAAAGTGCATTCCTAGAATTACCAGATGCAGAATACAAAAGATTAATATACAGAAGCCATCAAGACATCAGGAAGAAAATCAAGCAATATGCAGGATAAGCCAAAGAACACACAGATAAAGCAGTTGAAGAAATTAAAAAGGTTATTCAGGAACATAAAGAAAAATTTAATAGGCTGGAAAAATCCATAGAAAGAGAGCAATCAAAAATTCAGAAGGTTAACAATAAAAGTACAAAATTAGACACTTGAATAGAAAGTCAGAGGAGCAGGACTGAGCAAGTGGAAGGCAGGATTTGTGAATTTGAAGATACAGAACCTGGCACCAACATATTTGAAGAAAAATCAGATAAAATAATTTAAAAAAATGAAGAAACCTTAAGAATCATGCGGAACTTTATCAAGAGAAATAACCTACAAATGATTGGAGTACTAGAAAAGGGAGGGATAACACAAAATACAGAACAAATTGTTGAAGACTTGTTGGCAGAAAACTTTCCTGATATCGTGAAAGACAAGAATATATCTATCCAAGATGCTCATCGAACTCCACACAAGGTAGATTTTAAAAGAAAGTCACCAAGACATATTATAGTCAAACTTGCCAAAACCAAAGATAAAGAGAATTTTAAGAGCAGCTAGGGATAAATGAAAAGTCACCTACAAAGGAGAATCAATAAGAATAAGCTTGGACTACTCAGCAGAAACCATGTAGGCAAGACAATGGAATGAATGACTTATATAAAGAATTGAAGGAAAAAAATTGCCAGCCAAGAATCATATATTCAGCAAAACTGTCTCTCAAATATGAAGGTGAAATTAGGACATTTCCAGATAAACAGAAGTTTAGGGAATTCATAAAAACCAAACCAAAACTGCAAGAAATACTAAAGGGAGTTCTTTGGTTAGAAAATCAATAATATAAGGTATCAACCCAAGATTAGAACAATGGACAGAGCAATCACATGTCAACCCAGACAGGGAAATCACAAAAACAAATCAAGATAAAAAAAAAAAAAGGCTCAAAACAGGAAAACAGCAATGTCATTATGTAAAAGAAGACAACATTAAAACAACAAAGAGGGACTAAGAAATGTCATAGATCTTTCATATAGAGAGGAAGACAAGGTGCTGTAAAGAAACAAAAGTCAGGTTTAAATTTAGAAAAATAGGGGTAAATAATAAGGTAACCACAAAGGAGACAAACTATCCTACACATCAAAATAAAATACAAGAAAAAAATAGAGACTCAGCAGGAACAAAATCAATAACAACAAAGAAGAGAAAAAGACAATATATAAAGATAATCTACTCGGCATGAAAAATTAAGTGGGTAAAAGAAACTGTCAACAACACACACAAAAAAAGACGTCAGAATGACAGCACTAAACTCATATCCATCCATAATTACGCTGAATGTAAATGGAATAAATGCAGGAATAAAGAGACAGAGAGTGGCAAAATGGATTAAAAAACAAGATCTGTCTATATGCTGCCTACAAGAGACACGCCTTAGACTTAGAGACACAAACAAACTAAAACTCAAAGGATGGAAAAAATATATCAAGCAAACAACAATCAAAAAAGCAGGAGTGGCAATATTAATTTCTGACAAAATAGACTTTAAAGTTATATCTACCACAAAGGATAAGGACGGACACTATATAATGATTAAAGGGACAATATACCAGGAGGATATGACCATATTAAATATTTATGCACCCAATGACAAGACTGCAAGATATATTAAAAAAAATAACAGCATTGAAAAGTGAGATAGACAGCTCCACAATTATAGTAGGACACTTCTACACACCACTTTCAGTGAAGGACAGGACATCTAGAAAGAAGCTCAATATAGACACAGAAGATCTAAATCCCACAATCAATGAACTTGACCTCAGAGATATATACAGAACACTCCACCCAACAGCAGCCAAGTATACTTTCTTTTCTAGTGCACATGGAACATTCTCTAGAATAGACCACATTAGGTCATAAAGCAAGCCTTAGCAGAATCCAAAACATTGAAATATTACAAAGCATCTTCTCTGACCATAAGGCCGTAAGTAGAAATCAATAACAGAAAAAGCAGGGAAAAGAAATCAAACACTTGGAAACTGAACAATACCCTGTTCAGAAAAGACTGGGTTATAGAGGACATTAAGGATGGAATACAGAAATTCGTACAATCCAATAAGAATGAAAACTCTTTCTATCAGAATCTTTGGGACACAGCAAAAGCAGTGGTCAGAGTTCAATTTATATCAATTAATGCACACATACAAAAAGAAGAAAGGGCCAAAATCAAAGAATTATCCATACAACTTGAACAAATAGAAAGAGAGCAACAAAAGAAACCCTCAGGCACCAGAAGAAAGCAAATAATACAAATTAGAGCAGAATTAAATGAAATAGAAAACAGAAAAACAATTGAAAGAATTAACAAGGCCAAAAGCTGGTTCTTTGAAAAAATTAACACAATTGATAAACCATTGGCCAAACTGACAAAAGAAAAACGGGAGAGGAAGCAAATAACCTGAATAAGAAATGAGATGGGTGATATTACAACAGACACAAATGAAATAAAAAGAAACATATCAGATTACTATGAAAAATTGTACTCTAACAAATTTGAACACCTAGAAAAAAATGGATGAATTCCTAGAAACACACTACCTACCTAAACTAACACAAACAGAGGTAGAACAACTAAATAGACCTATAACAAAAGAAGAGGTTGAAAAGGTAATCAAAAAACTCCCAGCAAAAAAAAAAAAAAAAGCCCTGACCTGGACAGCTTCACTGCAGAGTTTTACCAAACCTTCAGAGAAGAGTTAACACCATTACTACTTAAGGTATTTCAAAGCACAGAGCATAGAAAAGGATGGAATACTCCCAAACTCATTCTATGGAGCCACCATATCCCTGATACCAAAACCAGGTAAAGACATCACAAAAAAAGAAAAATACAGACTTATATCCCTCCTGAACTTAGGTGCAAAAATTCTTAACAAAATTCTAGCCAATGGAATTCAACAACATTTCAAAAAAATAATTCACCATGACCAAGTGGGATTCATACCAGGTATGCAGGGATGGTTCAACATTAGAAAAACAATTAATGTAATGCATCGTATAAATAAAACAAAAGACAAGAATCATATGATTTTATCAACTAATGCAGAAAAGGCATTTGACAAAGTTCAACACTCATTCATGATAAAAACTCTCAGCAAAATAGGAATAGAAGGAAAATTCCTCAACATAATAAAGCGCATTTATACAAAGCCAACAGCCATCATCACCCTAATGGACAAAGTCTGAAAGCATTCCCTTTGAGATCGGGAACCAGAGAAGGATGCCCTTTATCACCACTCTTATTCAACATTGTGCTGGAGGTCCTAGCCAGAGCAATCAGGCTAGATAAAGAAATAAAGGGCATCCAGATTGGCAAGGAAGAAGTAAAAGTATCTCTACTTGTAGATGACATGATCTTATTATACACAGAAAACCCTAAGGAATCCTCAAGAAAACTACTGAAATTAATAGAAGAGTTCAGCAGAGTATCAGGATATAAGATAAAAATACAAAAATCATTTGGATTCCTCTACACCAACAAAGAGGGAATCACCAAATCAAAACCATTTACAGTAGCCCCCAAGAAGATAAAATACTTAAGAATAAATTTTATCAGAGACATAAAAGACTTATACAAACAAACAAAAAAACCCTACAAAACACCACTGCAAGGAACCAAAAGAGAGCTACATAAGTGGAAAAACATACCTTGCTCATGGATAGGAAGACTCAATATTTTAAAAATGTTTATTCTACCAAAAGCGATCTATAGATACAATGCAATTCCAATCCAAATTCCAATGGCATTTTTTAATGAGATGGAGAAACAAATCACCAACTTCATATGGAAGGGAAAGAGGCCCTAGATAAGCAAAGCATTACTGAAAAAGAAGAACAAAGTGGGAGGTCTCACTCTACCTGATTTTAGAACCTATTATACTGCCACAGTAGTCAAACAGCATGGTACTGGTACAACAACAGATCCACAGACCAATGGAACAGAATTGAGAATCCAGACATAAATCCATCCACATATGAGCAGTTGATATTTGACAAAGCCCCCAAAACTGTTAAATGGGGAAAAGACAGTCTTTTTAACAAATGGTGCTGGCATAACTGGATATGTACCTGCAAAAAAAATGAAGCAAGACCCATACCTCACACCATGAGCAAAAGTGAACTCAAAATCGATCAAAGACCTAAATATAAAAACTAAACCAATAAAAATCATGGAAGAAAAAATAGGGACAATGTTAGGAGCCCTAATACATGGCATAAACAGTATATGAAACATTGGTAACGATGCAGAAGAGAAACTAGATAACTGGGAGCTCCTAAAAATCAACCTCCTATGCTCCTCCAAAGACTTCACCAAAAGAGTAAAAAGACTACCTACAGACTGGGAAAAAGTTTTTAGCTATGACATTTCTGATCAGCACCTGATCTCTAAAATCTACATGATACTGCAAAAACTCAACTACCAAAAGACAAATAACCCACTCAAAAAAAGGGCAAAAGACAGGAACAGGCACTTCACTAAAGAAGACATTCAGGTAGTTAACAGATACATGAGGAAATGCTGACAATCGTTAGCCATTAGAGAAATGCAAATCGAAACTACAATGAGATTCCGTCTCACACCAACAAGGCTGGCATTAATCCAAAAAACACAAACTAATAATTGTTGGAGAGGTTGTGGAGAGACTGGAAAACTTCTACACTGCTGGTGGGAATGTCAAATGGTACAGCCACTTTGGAAATCGATTTAACGCTTCCTTAAAAAGCTAGAAATAGAACTACAATACGATCCAGCAATCTCATTCCTTGGAATATATCCTAGAGAAATAAGAGCCTTTACACAAACAGACATATTCACACCCGTGTTCATTGCAGCACTGTTTACAATAGCAAAAAGATGGAAGCCAGCAAGGTGCCCATCAACAAAACAGATGAATGGATAAAGAAATTATGGTATATTCACACAATGGAATACTATGCGTTGATAAAGAACAGTGATGAATCTGAAACATTTCATAACGTGGAGGAATCTGGAAGGCATTATGGTGAGTGAAATTAGTCAGTTGCAAAAGGACAAATATTGTATAAGACCGCTATTATAAGAACTCGAGAAATAGTTTAAACTGAGAAGAAAATATTCTTTGATGGTTATGAGAGGGGGGAGGGAAGAAGGGAGGGAGAGGGGTATTCACTAATTAAATGTAGATAAGAACTATTTTAGGTGAAGGGAAAGACAACACACAGTACAGGAGAGGTCAGCACAACTGGACTAAATCAAAAACAAAGAAGTTTCCTGAATAAACTGAATGCTTCGAAGGCTAGCATAGCAGGGGCAGGGGTTTGGGGACCATGGTTTCAGGGGATATCTAAGTCAATTGGCATAATAAAATCTATTAAGAAAACATTCTGCAACCCACTTTGGAGAGTGGTGTCTGGAGTCTTAAACGCTAGCAAGTGGCCATCTAAGATGCATCAATTGGTCTCAGCCCACCTGGAGCAAAGAAGAATGAAGAACATCAAAAGACACAAGGTAATTACGAGCCCTAGAGACAGAACGGACCACATAAATCAGAGGCTACACCAGCCTGAACCCAGAAGAACTAGATAGTGCCCAGCTACAACTGATGACTGCCCTGACAGGGAACACAACAGAGAACCCCTGAGGGAATAGGAGAGCAGTGGGATGCAAACCTCTAATTCTCTTAAAAAGACCAGACTTAATGGTCTGACTGAGACTACAAGCACCCCAGTGGTCATGGTCCCCAGACCTTCTGTTATCCCAAGACAGGAACCATTCCCACAGCCAACTCTTCAGACAGGGATTGGACTGGACAATGGGATAGAAAATGATACTGGTGAAGAGTGAGCTTCTTGGATCAAGTAGACACATGAGACTATATTGGCATCTCCTGTCTGGAGGGGAGATGAGAGGGCAGAGGGGGTCAGAAGCGGGCAGAATGGACACGAAAAAAGAGAGTGGAGGGAAGGAGTGTGCTGTCTCATTAGGGGGAGAGTGATTAGGTGTATATAGCAACATTTATATAAATTTTTGTATGAGAGACTGACTTGATTTGTAAACTTTCACTTAAAGCACACACACACACACACACACACACAAATATTACCAGGTTCAACACCACAGAGTCACGCCTTATACACTTCATAGATTGTTACCATGGAATTTTAATTTTTTTTGTCCTATCACTCCAAGTTTTGATAATCAAACTTCACTGACTGGTGACTGGTAATATTGAAAACGAATCTGAGTTCAGGAATGAAGATGAAGGCTCCAATCTTGTGAAATGATAAAGTGGTAGCATCCTTTGAAGTCATCCGGACCTTTAAGACTGTCTCTTTTCTCACTAAGCAGGTCGTGAGGATCAAATGAGGACCAGTTTGTTAACGTGCCTTGTGAAGTGGAGAACCAAAAAAATACAAGGTATTGTATAGCCTATTCTCATTTTACAGAGAACAAAACTCATCTCTCTGGGCCTGATTATCTGTCTTCTGGCTCTCTGTGCTCCTCAAGGTCAAGCTTTTATTGGTTCCGTCCTGTTCAACAGCTGCTGCTGGGGCTCTTAGTTATAACCCAGCTGCTATCTCCTCTCACCATTACATACCAGGGCCCTGTTTATTTTCTGGTTGATGAATTGGACCTGCCTAATCCCTTGGCTTCCCCACTTTCTTCCTCGGAGTTAGAGGCTGGAAGACTTACATTTATAGATTGGGTCAGCTATGAACAAGGTGTATGCTGGGAAAGTGAAATGAAGAATGGACTCGGTTACTCTAAGGTTTATTTCCCCACCAGACTACAGAGGACAGTTTCTCTAAATAGTAAGGGCCCTCATTGGTAGCTTGGCAGCTGTCAGTTTTAATCACCCTGTGTGACACAACATCTGTGTTTAAATGACTGCAACCTGAGTCCCATGCCAGCTGGGGAATCCCCCAAAGTTACCTCTACTCCAATTATGAGGGCCTCTCTCCTTCTTCCTCTTTTTCCCTCTTTATATAAACACTTTGGGCTGAGTAGGTTGTGGAGTGAATGACCAAGACTATTCCTCTGTTCACTTTTGGCTGTTGGGATGTGTGTGTGGCTATGATGCTCACAGACTGGCAGGATTTTCTATTGCTCAATCAGTTAAAAGGAAAGGAAAGAATCTCCATGCACCTTGTTATTTGTCATCACTGTCTTTAAGTTTATTCACAATTGTTAAGATAATGGATTGGAGTTCCTGAGGTGAAAGCGCGGTGTCAACTGACTCAACTGTAAACAGCTTGAGAATGGTGTATTATTTTTTAAAGGATATAATCTGGTCTGCATTAAGTTGACAGGCTTCTCCCAGAAAAGTCCTTGCATTTGTAAAATCGTTCTTCTATGTCTTGAATCAATGCTTTAGGATATTTATTTAGGTTTTTTTTTTTTTTTAATAGGGTTTACTCTTTAAAACACCAGAGAGATTGGGTTCAGAACACTTGCTTTTCAAATTTTTATCTTTGTTATGAAGGATGCAAATAACACCAACTTGGAAATCTTTGGTTTGAGGATTTTATTTTTAATAGAAAACAACTGGCTGAATGATCTCCTTTTTCCAAATAATCTGATTTCCCTGCCTATCTCTAGGGTTTTATTTCTCTTTGATTTCTCGTACCAGTTTCTATCTTATCTCTCGGGATAATCAAATCCCCAGAAATGTAAAAGCCTTCTTCTTTGAAGCTGCTACCATTTAGAACACCCCAGCCTTCTTATCTGTCCTCCCCCAGTAGCCTCCTCAGTCCACTCCAAGGCTCAATTGAAATGTATCTTTTCTTTCTGCTATAACCCGTCACCGAAGTTACACTGCATACTATTTGTGGATATGATGTGTATGTATACTTAACTTGAACTTGTACATTTTACTAGGCTGTGTTAACAACCCACTGACAAGGATTTTACACCAATCAATCAAAAACACTTAGCTGCTGCCTCGTAGAAGGCTAGCTGGGAGCTGTCACATTTAAACATCCATGTGAGCCTGGGTCTTGGCTGCTTCTGGGAAAGGTTTGCATTCTAGCACATGTAACCCTAGGGGTTTAGGAGGTCACCCCAGGGAAGGGGGACTGAGTTAGGCTCCCTGGGATGCTGTAACAAATGACCACAGTGTAACTTAAAACAGAAATTTACCCTCTCAAAGTTCTGGAGGCTAGAAGTCCAAAATCAACATGTCAACAGGGCCAAGCACTTTCTGAAGGCACTGGGGAAAGGCCTCCCATGCTCTCTCGGCTTCTTGTGATTCCTGGCAATCTTTGCTGCTCCTTGTCTTGTAGATGCATCACTACATTCTCTGCTTCTGTCTTCACGTGGCTGTCTGTCCTTTGCCTGTGTCTGGGTCCCTTCTCTTCTATAAGGACACCACCCAGATTGGATTAGCTGCCACCCTATTCCAATATGACCTCATATTAACTTAACTAATAACATCTTCAAAGACCCTACTTCCAAACAAGGTCATTGTCATGGATTGAATTATGTCCCCCCAAAAATGTGTATATCAATTGGGTTGGGTATTGTAATTTTGTGTTATTTTATTTATTGATTGTAATTTTATGTTAAATTTTATGTTAAAGAGGATTAGGTGGGATTGTATATCCTTACCAGGTCATATCCCTGACCCAATGGAAAGGGAGTTTCATGGTGTGTGGCCTGCACCACCTTTGCCTCTCAAGAGATAAAAGAAAAGGGAAGCAAGCAGACAGTTGGGGACCTCATACCACCAAGAAGGCAGCACCGGGAGCAGAGCAAGGCCTTTGGACCTGGGGTCCTGGCGCCTGAGAAGCCCCTCAACCAGGGGAAGATTGATGACAAGGAAACTTTCTCCAGAGCTGACAGAGAGAGAAAGTCTTGCCTTGCAGCTGATGCCCTGAATTTGGACTTTTAGCCTACTTTACTGTGAGGAAATAAGTTTCTCTTTGTTAAAGCCATCCGCTTGTGGTATTTCTGTTACAGCAGCACTAGATGACTAGGACAGTCCTGTTCACAGATACCAGGGGTTATGATGTCAACATATCTTTTTTTCGGGACACAATTCAACCCATAACAAGGACTATTTACTACTTTGCATCTCAAGAGTCTTGGGTTTGGGTACAAGTTAGCTGGGTCCTCTGCTCAGAGTTTAAATCAAGGGCCGTAGGCTCATTTTAGGGTCAGGGTACTCTTCCAGGCTCTTTGGTTGTTGGTAGAATTCAGGTCCTTGTGGACTGTAGGACCTGAGTCTGCTTGCTCTTTTAAAGCCACCACTAGGTGAGTCTCTCTGACCTCAGGGAGAGCCCTAGTCCCTCTTTTAAAGGGATCACCTGATTGGGTCAGGCCCACCCAGGATAATCTCCCTTTTGGTTAATTCAAAGTCAAAGTTTAATTACATCTACAAATTTCCTTTTGATGTATAATGTAACATAAACATAGGAGTAATATTTCTTCATATCCATCATATTCACTACTCCATACTCAAGGGAAGGGGTTATAGAGAACATGGACTTCAGGGAATGGCAGGAATGTTGTGGGCCAGCTGCCTACCACAACAGTGAAAATAGCATAATCCCGGGAGTCACACAGAACTTGGTTCAACTGCTGCCCTTGGCTTTTAATGTCTGTTAAGTGATATTGTCACTGATACCCCTTCTGTCAAATGAGGATAATAATACCTACTGTGCAGCCTTGTTTTCAAGATTGGAGACAATGTGTGTAAAGATCTAGCACGGTGTCAGTCACACAGTCAGTCCTCTATTAGTGATATTATGGTAAGGAGAGGAAGAACACCGGCCTTAGCTGAGGAGGGAGGGCCTGAGGGTCAGTGGAGCAGCAGTAACAATGATGTGCTATAGACTTAATTATTGCCGACTTTTTTTCTTTTTGAAAGCTTTTGGTATAGTGTTTTAGTCTTCTAGTGCTGCTATAACAGAAATACCACAAGTGGATGGTCTTAACAAAGGGAAATTTACTCTCTCACAGTCCAGTAGACTAGCAGTCCATATTCAGGGTGCCAGCTCCAGGGAAAGGCTTTCTCTGTTGGCTCTGGAGGAAGGTCCTTGTCATCAATCTTCCCTTTGTCTAGGAGCTTCTCCATGCAGGAACCTTGGGTCTAAAGGCTTTCTTGGAAGTATGAGGTTCCCCCATCTCTCAGCTGGCTTCTCTCTTTTATATCTCAAGAGAGATTGTCTTAAATTATAGATTAAGTTTGTAGATTGAGTCTGCATAACTGCCACTAATCCCATCTCATTAGCATCATAAAGATAGGATTTACAACACATAGGAAAATCACACCAGATGACAAAATGGTAGACAATCACACAGTCCTGGGGATCATGACCTAGCCAAGTTGACAGATGTTTTTTGGGGACGCAATTCAATCCACAGCATACGGTGAGCAATATCTGCAAGTCCATGTGAAGAGAGGGAATTTGGCAAGTGATAACCAGGCGGTTTCACATTTATTTTTATATTTTCAATTAGTTCATCCTAAATCATAAAATTCAAAGAAAGAAAATGTGAAAATCTGGCCCACACCATGCAAACTTTAAGTATCTGACCATAGGGGGAGGTGGAATGGAAAACAGTTTTCTTATTTTTGTAATAGAGTTTAATTTTTCTGTTTATGAAAATAAAATGAACAAATTATAGAATTTGGGAACTACATATAAATATATAAAGAAGAAATCACAGACAAGTACTATTAACATTTGGTGTATTTCCTTCCAGTCTTTTGTCTTTGGAAAGTCCTATTATTTTGTTAGTATCTTTCTTTGCCTACAATTACAGATCCTTCTTATTTATCTTAGCAATAGATCATAGGAAGGTATCTCTTCTTTTTTTTTTTTTTTGACAGCCTTTACTTTAAAACAATAATTTTAAATGGCTGCACTCTTCAGAAGTTGCAATTTTACATTAGTTTCTGTGATCATTTGATTAATGCCTCTCCTTTCCAACTAGAATATAAATTCCGGAAAAATAAGAACCATGTCTCTTTTGCATCATTGTGATAGCCCTAGCACCTAACAGTTTCTGGCACATGGCAAGTAAACAATAAATATTTGTTGAAAGGCTAAAGAATGAATAAATGACTACATCTTATGGACGTGTTATAATTTACGTGGCACTCCATTGTTGTTAAACATTTTTTCATTATTATAAATGAAGCTGCAGTGAGCATGGCACATATATCATTTTCCATTGTGTAAATTGGTTATCTTTCTCCATAGTTTGGAGTGCAAATTACTTGCTACAGTTGCCCAAATACAATGTGCGAGTACCTATCCACGAACACTAGCGGGAAGCACAGAAGAGTTATTATTATATATTTTTAGTTGTCCTTCAGTTGATTATGATTCACAGTGACTCCATGTACTTGACCTCATGGGTGTAGAGTAGAATTGTGCTCTATAGGAATTTCAAAGCTGTGACCTTTTAGAAGCAGATCACCAGACCTCTCTTCCAAGGAACCTCTGGGTGGATTTGAACCTCCAACCTTCTGGCTATTAGTCAAGAGCTTAACCGTTTGCCCCACCCAGGGATCCCTTTATTCTAAAATTTCCCAGGCTCTCTCCCTATAGGTGTCAAAAAATAGGCAAGTGTGTAGAATTTTTTCAGTGGAGTGGAGCCTGTTTTAGTGGATTAACTGGCTGTTGACTCATAATTGAAATAGACAGGTGAAGACCCAAAGTGGGTAATCTGAGATGATGTCCCATCTTCTTCTGGTGACCCCAAAGTGATTACACGGCAATCTGGTCTAGTGAAAGAGATATTTTGATGATGAGTGCTGAGATAGAATCCTAAAAATGGACCCCAAGATTTTGTGCTTTAATTTCCAGAACCTGCAAATATAATGAGATATTACTCCCATGATTGTATCATGTTATATGGCACAGTTGGCCATAAGATAGGGAGATCATTCTGCTGGACCTGATCTAATCACACAAACCCCTTCAAAGGGCAGAGAGTTTTCTCTGGCTGGGTGGCAGAAGAGGAAGTAAGAGATTTGAAGCATTGGAATCTGATGTACTATTGGTGACATGAAGAGGGAGGGGGTCATGGAAGAAGTAGGCAGCATTGTTAAGGAGCTGAAAGAGAGCCCTGACTGAGAGTCAGCAAGGAAATAGGGACCTCAGTCCAAAGCTTCGAGGAACTAAATTCTTCCAACAACCCAAATGAGTTTGGATTTATTTCTCCCCAGAGCCTCCAGATGAGGACCTCACCTGGCCAACACCTTGAGTTCAGCATTATGAGACCTTGAGCAGAGAACCGAGTCATGCCATGCCAGACTTCTGACCTATAGAACTATGAGCTAATAAATTGGTGTTGTTTTTAACCGCTCAATTTGTGCTTATGTAATATGCAGCAATAGAAAGCTAATACAAGTATCCACCCTCGTGTTAAGCCCAGTGAAGCAGGTTCCCAGTTGCATAAATTCTTATAGATACTAGGTTTATATCAAAATCATCCACTAATATGGCCCTCTATTCTTAATTCTTGGAGCTACACAGTGTATCTTACCATCCTGAATAGAAAGTTCCTGATCGCTAATTTCTTGAACTATCTCAATCACTAAATGTAAATAATTTTAATGTTCTTCAATCTCCTGTGATATCTAATGATGACATGCTTGAAATAAAAAGTGTTTGAAACCAAGTTTTGGGAATCACTTCTGTTAACAATGAAAGATTAAAGTGGTTGTGGAAACCACCAGCAGATAACAATTATGAAAACTGGATAAAACATAAAGAAAATGTTGGAAAGCACCCAAAAGCAGAGAGATGCTGGTATGTAAAATAAAACAAAACAAAACCTATTGCTGTCAATTTGATTCCGACTTGTAGCGACCCTGCAGGACAGAGTAGAACTACCCCATGGGTTTCCAAAGAGTGGCTGGTGGATTTGAACTGCTGACTTTTTGCTTAGCAGCTGAGCTCTTAACCACTATATATATACCCAAACCCACTGCCATCGATTCGATTCCGACTTATAGCAACCTAAAAGGACAGAGTAGAACTGCCCTATAGAGTTTCCAAATATGTGTGTGTGTGTATATATAAAACCTCCTGCCATTGAGTTGATTTTGACTCATAACAACCCTACAGGACAGAATAGAGCTGCCCCATAGGTTTTCCAAGGCTATAATCTTTATGGAAGCAGACTACCACATTTTCTCTCAAAGTGGCTGGTGGATTTGAATTGCTGTCCTTTCGGTTAGCAGTTGAGCTCTTAACCACTGTGCCACTAGGGCTCCATATATAATGAAATAATGAAAACAAAAACTAAGACCCATGGCAGAAAGAACAGGAAGGGCTAAGAATTGTTAGTTATGTCTTCCTTGGCCAAGGCCACTGCCTACCCTCCATGGCTCTGGCTGTGGAATACGGTGGCAGGTTTTCTCCACAGCCTTATGGGATAAATGTGCTTAAAGGCTAGAGGAATGAAACTAGAGATTTTAAGGAGACATTCTGGTAGTACTAGAAACATGGAAGAAATGAGATCCAAATTTAGAGCATAACTTGCAAATTCCTGGCTGACAGCTGACTAAGCATGCGCTGGGCGAGACTTCCAGGAGGCATAGCAGAAAAGCAGGCAGAGGCAAGAGGCAAATCTACCCTTGAAAGATAAACCGATGTGGAACCAGATCTGTGAGTTCCATAATTTTCTTAATTGAATACATTTCCCAACCATGCACAGCTTGGGAGCTAGAAATACTGAGATAGAGTACAGAGCCCAAGGCTGACAGAGCAGCTAGAAATTAAGGGAAACCTTAGAAGCAAGGACATTACAAAGGGGTAAACTCCATTTCTACCCAGATCCTTGACTGACTATCAAATTTCAAAGGCATAAAGGAGCAAGTCTCAGGACATAAGAACAGGAGATGGATACAACTAGGTGCATACAATAGGAAAGAAAATGTTTGTAGTTAGAATCCAGGCAACTTACCTGCCTGAATGAACAAAAATCCAATAATTTTCATAAAAATATGACAGAATCTAGAGTTGCTACAATGTATTGTCTACTATGTCCAGTTTTCAGCCAAAATTACTAGACATGTATTATCTATTGTTGTATAACACATTACCCCCAAATTTAATAGCTTAAATTAAAAAGCATTTATTGTCTGAGTTTCTGAGCATCAGGATCTGGGAGAGGTTTAACATCTCCAGGGTTGCGCTCATCAGAAGGCATGACTGGGGCTGGAGGATCCATTTTCAAGGTCATTCATATGGCTGTCGGCATGTATTAATTTCACCTGATCTCCATTTTTTTCAGATGATGGTAGTCACAGATGATAAAGCCCAAACTCTATACAAAGTATGCACGTTGGATATGCAAGACCAGAACTTAGAGCTCGTTGTGAACATAGAGTGCCTCAATTCACTTCTGCGTAAAACTTTAAATCATGTGTTGTGACTTGTAATTATTTTGTAGTGTTGTAATAGTATGATTGTAATTGTAATTAATACAATGCAGGAATGTGTGTGTGTAAGTTCAATGTTGGTTGGAATTATGGAGTGTTATGATGTTATGACTTTCGAGGTTTCTTTTGAAAAAAAATTATTGAATTACTACAGTGGCAACACTTAATCTAGGAAATGGATTCGTGAGTCATGTAATCTTGCAATATGTATCTCAATAATTCTAGTAATTAAGCCCTTGAATCTGAGGTTATAATATCTTTGTTTATCCTAAGCAGGAAACTACCCTCAACATATTTTGAAGAGAAGACGACTTCTGTTAGTTACCATGTGGTTGAGTTCCAATTTCCACTTCTGTAATAAAACCCATTGCCGTCGAGTTGATTCTGACTCATTGCGACCCTATAGGACAGAGTAGAACTGCCCCATATGGTTTCTAAGGAGTGGCTCGTGGATTTGAATTACTTACCTGTTGGTTAACAGCTGAGCTGTTAACTACTGGGCCACCATAATACCCACTCGGGGTTAATGAGGAGTGTCAATGAGATCCATATGAAATACCAGTGCCTGTGGAGTGTACTGGCCTGCACAGGGTAAGGGTTCAATCAAGCTCAGCCTCATTTTCAGCCTCCAGTTTCTCATCATGGATTTTTACCCTCAGAAAAGTTTTTCCTGTTTCTCCATTGTTTCAGGCAATATACAGTATTTTAAGACAAGTTTTGACCCCCTTATTCCATGCCTCTTAAATTATGTGTCCTTGAAGTTATCCAGGACCCCTCTTTTAGAAAACAGTGGTATTGATGGGGACAGGTATTAAGTAGGGTAAAGTATAAACTATTAATTCAGTGGGGGTGTTTAAAGCAATTTCTAGTAGCAGCAAAGTAAATGTTAATTAATTAAGTCCCGCAAATACTGGCTTTTCCACATGGCGTCACCAGTCTCTCTCTCTGTGTTCTCAGTAATGCATACCTAGTCCTTGAAAAGATATTGATGCTATCAGACATAGCTGTCTTTTGTCATTTCTCATCAGCAAAGATGCTGAATATGTTTACAATCAGGTAAGATGGTCTTCCCACTGAAATTACGTCCCTTCTATATTAGTCCTCGAATTCCCAAATACCTTCATTTCTAGTTTTTTTCTGTGACTGTGGCATGGGTGACTAGGTGCTTAGGAAAGATGCATTAGTTCCATATCATTCAAGGGCCATCGATTTTTTGTCCGTGAAAAATGCTATCTTTTTCCACTAGCCTTTCTCATTTGCATAAGTACAACCACCCATACACACTCAGACGCTATCCTCTGATCTTCCCCAAAAATACATAAGAAGAAAACATCTACAAGGGCAAAGAACCCTGCAGCTGGCTTCCTATAGCCCTTCCCCTGCCTTCTGATGGTAAAAAAAAACCAACCCAGTGCCTTCTGATAATAGGAACATGAATAAAGAACAAGAAAAATGCTATTGGAAAATTGCATTCTCCCTGTCACCCAGAATCTTGAAGAAATGAAAACTCACTGTGATGAGGTTAAACCTAGAATTATCTTCAAGGTTGTCTTTTTCCCGTTTTCTTTCTTATTTGAGCCTTTAGATGGAATGATGTGTGGGTGTAATTAATTGTCATAATATTAGAATTGCTCTGGCAAACTTGAGTTCAAAATATGATCCCTCACCCACTGCTCAAGCTGAACTGAGAATTAAACTTCAAGTAGCCCCTTCAATCCCCATATCTCAGCCCAAAACAAAGCAGTCACCCATTGAAGCCTGGAGGCAAGATGTCAGGAGACCATGCTCCTGACTGAGGCAGGCCAGCTAGCTGATGACCAGAGTGTCCACAGATGACATATACCCAGGGGACTTCACTAGTGCTTATGGTCTAACTTCCAGTCTGACAGGCTTGGAAACAGCTTTTGTCTGCACATGAGGAGTGGGCAGAATAACAATTACCAACCTTGAGGAAAATGATGGATGGAGTGCATGTGGAAAGGGTTCATGGGTATAAGAGAAAATTAATTAAAAGTGAAAGTGTTGAATTTCAAGGATGAAGGAAGAATTCTAAAAGCATTGCAGCACCGAAACAATAACATCAACTACCCAACAATAAAAACAGGTACTTAAAAAGAAAAAAGAAAACCTGAATGGCCCTCAATTCTTTGTGATGTTATATGCCAGAAGATAATGAAGCAATGATTATAGCAGTTCAAAGAAAGAGGTTATGCCCCCAAATTCCACCCTTAGCCAAGTCGTCATTCATCTAAAAACAACAAAAATTTGGACTATAGCATTTACATACATTTTTCAAAAACAAAACTAAGAAAGAAAGTAAATGAACAAGCCTAAATAAATGAAGTAAAACAAACAAAAAAACACCCAGCAAACCAAATACAAAGAAATAGAAGGAAAGGATTAATAAAGATTAAAGCACAATTTTATAAATTAGAATATAATAAAAGAGTGGAATTTGTATTTACTTTCAACAGCTTGTTTTGTGAAAAACAATAATATAGATAAAATATTAATTAATCTAATTAGATAAAAAATAAACATACATGCAAAATTAGGAGTGATAACTATACACAAATTAAATCAACTATATAAAAATAATCTGTAAAGTTGTAGGCAAATAAGCTTCAGAGTCTCATTAAAATATATAATTTTTGGCAAACAATCAAAATTGGTACACCATGAGAAAGAAGATAGGAATAAATCAATAACCCTAGAACAAATCAAAAGGTTGTCTAAAGAACCAGCTACAAGAAAGTGGCTTGATGGTTTCATGAGTGTGTTACAGTCCTTTAAGGGATAAATGGTGCTGATACTTCAACTTTGCAGATCCTGGGAAGATAAACACTTGAAAATAGTTTTATCTATTTTTAAAAGGATAGTATAAGTCTGATAACCAAAAAGTAAAAAAAAGACGGCACGGTATAAGAAAACTCCCGATTAATTTCTCATTTGTATATGAAGCAAAGATCTTAAATAAAATATTAGAAAATCAAATCCAGCAGCATAGCCAATGAATAATTCACCATGCCTAAGTAGATTTATTCTAGGAAGGCAAGTAGGGTGCAATGTTAGGAAATCTATTAATATAATTCATGATATTAATAGGTTAAAGGGGAAAACATAATTTTCATAGTTGTCAACAACACATCTGATAAAATTTAGCATCATGATTTTCAAAGCAAACTCAGTTTTTAGGAATAGATGTATTCTTCCTTAACATGAGAGGGTGGAGGATCTAAGGCAAACACCAGTGGCAGGCTGTCATGGATTGAATTTTGTTCCCCCCACAGCCAAAGTGTGTGTATCAATTTGGCTTGGCCATGATTTCCAGCATTGTGTGGTTGTCCTCCATTTTGTGATTGTAATTTTATATTAAAAAGGATTAGGGTGGGACTGTGACACCACCCTTACCCAAGTCACATCCCTGATCCAATGTAAAGGAAGTTTGCCTGGGATGTGGCTTGCACCACCTTTTATCTCTCTTGAGATGAAAAAGAAAGGGAAGCAAGCAGAGAGTTGTGGACCTCATACCACCAAGAAAGAAGCACCGGGAGCAGAATGCATCCTTTAGACCCGGGGTTCTTGCACAGAGAAGCTCCCAGTCTAGGGGAAGATTGATGAGAAAGACCTTCCTCCAGAGCCAACAGAGAGAGAAAGCCTCCCCCTAGAGCTGAGGCCCTGAATTTGGACTTTTAGCCAACTTTACTGTGAGGAAATAAACTTCTCTTTGTTAAAGCCACCCACTTGTGGTATTTCTGTTATAGCAGCACTAGATGACTAAGACACGCCTACCAAAAACATACTAGATTAGATGAGGTCAGAAGAAATGAAACAATACCTATTGTTATCCTTGCTATTTAGCATAGTTTTGGAAATCCTAGTTTATGCAAATGGCAGTGAAGACAACAACAAATGAAAGAGGTATGAAAAGTGGAAATGATGACATTACATTATTGTTTATAGGAGATGTGATAACATGAATGTCTATCTGGAAAACCTATTACAACCAACAGTAACCAGCTACTGGAAATAAGAGAAGTTCAAGAAGATTTCAATGATTGTTGACTACATAGCAACAATGATTAACTAGAAAATAAATTGGCAAACAAATTTATAGTAGCACCAAAAAGAATTACCTGGGAAAAAACTTAGCACATCCTGAGCCTGTGTCGCATAGTGAGATTCTATTGTTTGTGTGGTTTTGCACAGCTTTGGAAAAAGTCAGATTCTAACTGTAGTGCTTCCTCTTACTAGTTACGTAACCACTATCGAGCTAACTAACCTGGGCTTACGTCTTCCTCTGTAAATCTGATAGAATAGT
Source organism: Loxodonta africana (assembly GCF_030014295.1). Classification (NCBI taxonomy): domain Eukaryota; kingdom Metazoa; phylum Chordata; class Mammalia; order Proboscidea; family Elephantidae; genus Loxodonta; species Loxodonta africana. The sequence continues at coordinate 118,470,106 of NC_087347.1, forward strand.
ATCTCATGAGATTTTATGAAGATCGAATGAGACAATGTATCCAAAATCCTCAATAAAATGCTGGCACATGGTGAGATGAAAACCAAAAACAAACAAACCCAATGCCGTGGAGTCGATTCTGACTCATAGCAACCCTATAGGACAGAGTAGAACTGCCCCATAGAGTTTCCAAGGAGCTCCAGGCAGATTTGAACTGCTGACCCTTTGGTTAGCAGCCATAGCACTTAACCACTATGCCACCAGAGTTTCCATGGTGAGATGATTACTGAGAAATTTCCAAAGCCCTATTGGTCCATGGTAACACTTCACCTCAGCAAAATTAATCATCTGCACAAATATGCATGGAAAAAGTTATGCACGTGTGTACTTTGTGATTTTGTTCTAATAGAGAAAAATTAGAAACAACTATATGTCAAATAGGAGGAAGTTCAAACCCACCAGATGCTCCTCAGGAGAAAGATGTGGCAGTCTGCTTCCATAAAGATTACAGTCTGGGAAACCCTATCAGTCATTCTACTCTGTCCTTTAGGGTCACTATGAGTTGGAATCAGAATGATTGAATACATTATTATACATCTAAATCATGTATGGGGCCCCTGGGTAGTGCAAAAGATTTAGTGTTCGACCACTAACCAGAAGGATAGTGGTTCGAAACCACCCAGAGGCACTTTTGAAAAATCAGCATTGAAAACTCTATGAAACGCAGTTTTACTCTGACACGCATTGGGTTGCCATGAGTTGGAATCAACTTGATGGCAACTGGTTTAAAGCGTGTATGGTATTTGCATTTATTTAAAATATGATATGGTAGTACATTCATTGATATGTGAAGATTGTCAGAGTATATCAGGCGAAAGAGACAAACAAAAATATAATGTATGATCTTATTTTGGTAAAAATTTTGTATATAATCTTATGTATTTAACTGCAGAATAAAAAGTACAAAGACATATACCAAAATACTAATAATGATTGTCTATGGGTTGTTGGATTTCAGGGTATCGATTTTTTGTTTTTATTATCTGGATTTTCCAATAATTCTATAACAAATATTAATTTCTTATATTGATTAAAAAAAAAAAAGTAAGTAAGAAGCAGATTGCTCTCTTGCGCACTGAAATTGCTTGTCAAATCCTATAGGCCAAGACCCTCTCTCTCCTGACAAAGCTTAGGTGGACATTGTCAACATTTAACTCTCAGTTTCTTTGATCTGTGTGTTCTGGCTAATTATCCCACCCCACGTGATTGACACTTTTTGCATATGTTAATGTATTTAATCAAGGATTGCTTTGACTTGAAAACAACTGTCTGTTTGATGTGATTGTACATCTCTGCTCTCCTCATGGAGCCCTGGTGTCGAAGTGGTTAAGTGTCTGACTGCTAACCAAAAGGTCAGCAGCCAGCAGTTCAAATCCACCAGTGGCTCCTTGGAAACCCTATGGGACAGTTCTACTCTGTCCTGTAGGGTCGCTATGAGTCAGAATCCACTCGACAGCAATAGGTTTGGTTTTTTTTGGCTCTTATCATTCAGCAAATACTGGCTGAGCATTCAGACATTCTGCTAGGTGTTCTATATGAGCTGTTTGCTGAGAATCCTGGAGGGATCCAATAAATGGTATCCCATTTTCCTGTCCGGGTTCTGAACTAACTGAGAAAGAAGACAAAAGAAAACAAAACTTGTTTGCTAAATTCCTACCTTGGGAATAGCTGAGGGAAGTTGCTTCCACTGGCCTGAGTGGAGAGGGGAGGAGAAAGCGTCCACACCTTGTGGCAAAAAAATGTGGACCACCAGGCAGCTCATTCCCAGCTGAGACAGAACAAGGCAATGCTCTGCTTCCTTGTTTCGGTGCTTGTATTGTAAACAAGTGTTCTTTTTGCTGCCTATTCAGTGCAACATTTTTTGCATTTTTTTTGGCTATTCGGCTTTTAAAATGGCTCCTAAGCATAGTGCTGAAGTGCTGTTTAGTGTTGCTAAGTGCAAGAAGGCTGTGATGTGTCATATGGAGAAAATACTGTGTTAGAGAAGCTTTGTTTAGGCATGAATTACAGTGCTTTTGAAGGTGAGTTCAATGTTAGTGAATCAAGAATATATATTAAATAAGATGCCTTTAAACAGAAACACACGTAAAACAAGGTTATGTATTGATTGGTTGATAAAAATATGATCAGAAGCTTGCAGGAAACTATCCCTGTATTTCCCCTAGAGGCAATGGTTCTGTATCACTAATTCAGTGTTCTCAGTGACTTATAGAACATAACTACAGGTAGTCCCTGACTTACGATGGGATTCTGTTCCGGTGACTCCGTTGTAAGTCAGTTTTGACCTAAGTCGGTTTTGGCGTTAAGTTGAATATCTCTCTTTTTTTTTTGTTCTCATTATTATTGCCTTTTATTATCAGTATCTTTTTAAATTCAATCTTTATTTGTCTTTGGGGGTTGGGAACATTACATGGAAACTTACAGATATATTTAAATACACTTAAAAAAATACATGAATCATAAAAATTTACTCAATGGTGAAGAAGAGTTGGGTAACATTGGCATTTTGTCAGTTGTAGCAATGACTCCCCTTGTGGAAGGTTCTGAATCATCTGGGTTATCTCTGTGAATGGGGATGGCATTTCTAGCCAGAAAATTAGTGAGAGTTGTCTGTATGGTTCTTTTCATTTTTTCGTCATATTTTGCAGTAACATCTCAAAGCTTCCTGAATCTGCCTGTCAACTTTAGCAAGTGATCAGCATTTAGGTCCATATTTTCAAGGAACTGAAGCCCCTGATTTAGTTTAGAGAACTAAATCTGTAGAGCAGTATTTTGAACAGTAACTCATAAAAGTGAATATCTGTGAATGAACATCTCAGAATGATACCATCAGCAAATTACACACTGCAACATCGAACGTAGTACATATTATTAATGATAACATGTACAAAAAAAAAAAAAGGCAAGTCCTAAGTGTGGTTCTTCGTAACTCGAATACGTCGTAAGTTAGGGACTACCTATATTTCAAATAATGAGAATCGATTGTAACTTTTTCTGCCTTTCCTGGAGAAGAGCAAGGCGGTGGGGAACCACAGAGAAACAAGGAGTGGGATGCTAACATGATCTTTCCCTGGAGAAGGAAAAGATCAGGGATAGGAACACCCTCCCCAGGAAGGTGATAGTGGTATAAAAGGAAGTCTGCTTTTAGCTTCAAAGTCATCCCCCACTTCTAACCACTTTTTTTTTGGGGGGGGGGGAGCGTATCTTCCTGGGACTCCTGGTGGGCAGTGTAGATTTTGCCCCGAAGGACTCTGAACTGGGGCAGAAGAGTAAATTACTTAAATTAATCCTGAGCCCGCTTTGTGACAAAAGCTGAAAATTCATTCCCAACTCTATTTCCCATCCCAAATTATGTCTAGTCTTATTTTCCAATATAGCCTGCTGGAGATATTACGATAAGTTTAAATGATAACATGAAGACACTCCAATAACAAAATTCAAGAATATATAGATGCCCCAAGTTGAAAAGAAACTTTGTCCCATTATCAGATTCCTGGGGAGAAATTAATCCAAAACTTCAATTTCTTTGCAAGTTCAAGGGCAGAGAAATTAAAGTCAGAAATCAAATTCACTTGCCCTTGTGAATTAAAAGTCCTATGAAATCAAACTGTTTCCCAATTTCTTATTTTGGTCTTTTTTAGCCAGTGGTAGTCTTTTGGGTTGGATTGAGTTTCTTTCAGCAGCTTTCTCTGGGGTGATAATGATCTCTTCAGGCCTCAGAAGAGAAATTTGTCCCGTGTCAAATCTCTAGTGAGCTTCACTTTTCCAAGACTCTAGAGTTACTAGGACACTAGTGGCTACTAGCACTGGCCCCACACAGGTTTGGTGCAACCTAACACTTGTCCCGTGTACCTCACAAAACAAAGGCTTGGGGAAACCATCCCTTAAGAAAAAGGTGAAGTCCATTATGGTTTGCAGCAGACAAGAGCAGAGGATTTTATTTCATTTGAATCCAGCTGAAGTCTTCGTAAGTCATTGCCACACAGAAGTGCCTCCATAATTTTTTAAGGATTGAAGAAAAAATAATAACTCTAACTATAAAACACCAAGAAGATGGCACAAGGCCAGGCAATGTTTTCTTTATTATACATAAGTTTGCCATGAGTTGGGGCCGATTTGGTGGCAACTAACAACAACAATAAATCACAAAGATTGATTTTGAACAAATACCCCAATTTCTGCTTCCAAAAATTGTCCTGTTAGGTTCATAATCTTATCCCAAATCAGTTGCATTTCTCAGAACATTCTCTTTCCCTCCAAATAACTTCCCAGAGGGTTTTCTTGTAGGCGCCTATTGTTTTTCTACTCTGGCCCCATGTTTCTGTACCATGGTAGCTGTGCCTGAGTTCCTTTGTGACGATGCCAAAACCTGTGCCACGCGTGCCTCCCTTGGTACCCCACTCTGGTCCTTACGGCTCTGAATTTCTCATGGTATGGTCAATGTTTGCATGGATGTTTGTCTCTTGGCTCCAAAGCAGTTTTTCTGTTGTCAATTTATCAAAGTTCATTATGAAACAGCTCTTTCGATGTCAGAAGCTACTTCTCTTCCATTGAAGCTCTCCACAAACTCTTCACTTGTCTTTCAGCTGTACCCTGCTCACCCAACAAAACCCATTATGAACACTTATTATTCAGACAAACCCTGGAGAGCTCATCAACCCATCAGTTTATAAAAAGATTTACTCTGTAGGCTTGGATGAAACACTGCCATAGTTAATTACCTTTTCTTCCTATTCTCAAAAAAGGGCACAATTAATGAGCATTAAGTGGGCTGATTTGTTGACAATTTATTCTTCTGCTGCAACTCATTCTCAATAAGGATGATACCTATAACCAGCCATCTGCGTTTTAATCCTCTTCACAAATTAAAATGAAGACAATTGCTTGTTCTTATGTTTTTAAGTGACCCATGGGTACCTGCCAAAAAGCCTGGAAAAGACATATTTCCTGTTGACCTAGGTTTTGCCTTCAACATCTTCTTGGAATGCCAGAAATTTTGGGAAACTCTGAGACACAAAAGGAAAAATGATAGTCAGCAGCATTTTGGAAGATGTTTAGTATAGACAGAAAAATGACAACCTGTATTTGGTGCTTACCAAGTGCCAGGCACTGTGCTAAATTAAACCCTTTTCATTCAATTTCTCCTCCCTGTTTCATTTTTTCTCCATTGAATGTGCTGCTTTCTAAAACATTATGTAAGTTTGTTTATTCATATTGTTTGCCATCAATCTTCCCCTTCTGGAATCTATGTTTGATGAAGGCAAGAATTATTGTCTATTTGATTTCCTATGGTACCCCTACTTCCTAGCTCATAGGAGTCCTCAGTAATTATTTGTTGCATTAGTGAATTTTTAATTCCATGCAGTGGGTACTATGATTATTTTTATGTTGAAGAGAAAACGGGAACTTAGAGAGGTTGTGCAACTTGTCCAAAGTAAGCTTAGTAAATGGTAGAGCCAAGAATCAAAACCAGGGCCTGACTCCTGATTCCACCATTGAACAACTTGTCTATGCCACCATTGTGATCAGTAAGGTTGTATGTCAACTTGGCTGGGCCATGATCCTCAGTGGTTTGGCAGTTCTAATGTATTCTGGCAGTTGTATAATGATGTGATCACCTCCATGATGAGATTTGGTATAATGTGATCATCTCCATGATGGGGTCTTCTGTGAGTAGCCAATCAGTTGAAAGGGGGTGTGGCCTGCATCCAACATATGTGGACTTTCTGTCAAGGCTCATGGGCTTTTGCTTGCTCTGGATCCTGCAGCTCATTCCTGTTTGCCTAAACTACAGTTCTTTAGACACAAGCTAGCAGCTCACCTGCCATCTTGCCTGCTGGTCTTGAAATTTGTCTGTCTCTGCAGACTGTGAGCCAGGGGAAGCGTCCAGTCTGATGCACCGACTTGTGACTTTTCAGCTTCTACAACTGTGTGAGCCTTTTCCTTGATATAAATCTCTCTGTATATATTTACACACTTTACTGGTTTTGCTTCTCTAGAGAACCCAGCCTAAGACATTTTATGCCGAGAGTGGTTCTAGAGAAACAAAATTGTAGGATGAGTTTTCTAAATTGGTTGTCAAGTCTGGTTAGTCTTAAAGATGTTGATGACTCTGCTTCCAGTTGTAAAAAAGGCATTCCCAATCCATGACGTGAGGTGGCAATAGAAATACTCAAAATATCACCACCAATAGATCAGGTGTTGATGAGAGGTTAGGGTCTGGGTGGTTGCATGTTTGATACCTTCCTACAATTTTTTCACAATGAGAGGCATAAGGAAGCTGGTTGGTTGGTCCTACTTTAGCTAGACGAAGTGGAAAAAGAAAGAGATAAGCTCAGGGCTTCAAAGTCAAATCTCAAGCACTGCATAAATGACCTCAAAGTTTCCACTTGTGCCTTGAAAGAAAGGCTTATTTCTTGTAGTAACAGAGCTGATATTGGCAAAACCCAAACACAGAGTCTTATCATAGAGTAGCTGAATGACAACACCAACTGAATTCCCAACCTCTAGTGGTGTCTGAAGTTAAAATGAGGGCATTGAACGGGAAGAAATGGGATACTGAAACTTGGGATGGGGACATATGGGCAGGTAATCAAGAAGCTGGGCATGCTGAACCCCTAAATCCCATTAAGTCACTCCTACCAATAGATCCAGCCCTTTTGCTTCCATCTGAAGAGATTACTCCCTCATTTTGTGCTAAGCTACCCTCCCCAATAAAACTATTAGCCTGTCCACCCCCACCTGATGAAATTAACCCAGTTGTATCTGAAGAACCTTTGTCTGAGTCATTGTCTGGGGCATTGCCTGAGTCAGATGTTTTAGAAGACATTGCTGAATATTCTCAAAACACATATGCACCACCCATTTTGGTTCCTAGACCTAAAACAGTGAGCCCCAAAAGGTAAAGTACAAAGCATGACCCAGGAGGAAGTATGCTACGCTCCTAAAGAACTGCTTGAGTTTTCTAATACATACAAACAGAAACCTGTGGGAATGGCTGTTAAGGAAGTGAGATAATCATGCAAGGAACTTAAAGTTTGTCAGTCTAAGTTTATTGATATGGGCACAGTAAGCACAGATTATTCATTCCATGTTTCAGCTCAAGAAGTTAGGAAGTTTATTTGGTTGGGTTGCTGAAGCATGGATTATGTGGTGACAACACTAAATCAAGGTGAAGTACCAGGCTTGCCTTGGTATACTTTTAAAAGAAGATATCCAAAGGCTTAGGGAAATTGGCATATTAGAGTGGATTTATCAGGTTAGACCCACAGACCCACACATGGAGTGCCCAGAGAACACATTTTTTACCACAATGGTGAGGAAGAAATTTGTGAAGAGAGCCCTACCATCCTTGAAGGCTACCGTGATTGCTATTTTATGTAAGTCAGATTTGACAATGGGAACTGCCCTAACTGAGCTAAGACACCTAATGACTGTGGGACAGATTGGACCCCGTGGTGGTAGGGCCCAAGTGGCAGCACTCCATCAACAAAGATGAGGTGGGTGTGGTTACTGTAATGGACAATGGAGTCAAAGTAGTAATCAGAATAGTCTGACTCGTATGGACTTATGGCATTGGCTATTTAGTCATGGTGTCCCTAGAAGTGAAGTAGATAGGAAATATACTAAATATTTACTTGATCTATACAAGAGGAAGAATTCTAGGTCAAGTGAACAGCAGCTTAACTGGAATCACCGGAATAGAGAGTCACAGCCCCTCAGTCAGTTCCCAGACTTGAGTGAGTTTAAAGACCCACAAACCCTTGAAAGAAGGGGAGGCTGAGTCCCCTTGAGGAAGGACCTCACTATACTGCCAAAAATTTATACTGTTAATATTTTCTCCTAGCATTCCTCAAATGGATTTAAAGCCTTTTATGAGAGTGACTGTTCACTGAAGAGAAGGAAGCAATCAGACTTTTGGGTGATTATTGGATACTGGCTCTGAACTGACACTAACTTCAGGACACCCAAAACATCACAGTGGGCCAACAGTCAGAGTGGGGGAATATGGAAATCAGGTTATTAATGGAGCCTTAGCTCATGTCTGTATCACAGCAGGTCCATGGGGTCCCCCAACCCATCCTGTATGATTTCTCCAGTTCTAGAATGCATAATTGGAATATATAGAAGTCTCTGAATGGGCCAAAGAAGGGCAGATATTTGTGTCTCATGTGAATGTTCACCGAAGGATGGCCTCATCAGAGGAGGATTTTAACAATCAAGTTGATAGGATGAAGCATTCTGTGGAAACTAGTCATCCTCTTTCCCCAGCTACTGTCATCATTGCCCTATGGGTTCATGGTGGCCATGGCGGCAGGGATGGAGGTAATGCATGGGCTCAGCAACATGGACTTCCACTCACCAAGGCTGACTTGGCTACAGCCATTGGAGAGTTCTCAATCTTCCGGTAGCTGGGACCAACGTTGTGTCCCTGATATGGTACCATCCCTTGACGTGATCAGGCAGAAGCCTGGTGGCAGGTTGATTAAATTGGACCACTTCCATCATGAAAAGGGCAGCATTTTGTTCTTACTGGAATAGACACTCTGGATACAGATTTGCCCTCCCTGCATGCAAAGCTTCTGCCAAAACTACTATCTATGGACTTACAGAATGCCTTATCCACCATCATGGTAGCCCACACAGAGTCACCTCAGATCAAGGGACTCACTTCACAGCAAATGGAATGCAGCAATGGGCCCATGCTCATGGAATTCACAGGTCTTACCATGTTCCCCATCATCCTGAAGCAGAATGATGGAATGGCCTTCCAAGGACACAATTACAGTGCCAGCTAGGTGGCAATACTTTGCAATGATGGGGCAATGTTCTCCAGGACATGTATATGCTCTAAACCAGCATCCAATATATAATGCTGTTTCTCCTGTAGTTAGGATTAATGGGTCCAGGAATCAAGGGGTGGAAATTGGAATGGCACTACTCACTATTACCCCTAGTGACCGACCCAAAAAAATTTTTGTTCCCTGTCCCTGTGACCCTATACTTTGTGGATCTAGAGGTTTTGGCTCCAAAGGGAGGAATGCTCACACCTGGAGACACATCACTGATTCCATTGAACTGGAAGTTAAGAATGCCAACTTTGGGCTCCTTATGCATCTGGACCAACAGGCAAAAAAGGGATTTACCATATTAACTGGTGTGATTGAACCTGATTATGAAGAGGAAATCAGATAGACATTACATAATGGAGGGAAAGAAAAGCTTGTCTGGAATGCAAGGATCTCTTGGGGTGTCTCTTAGTACTACCATGCTCTATGGTTAAAGTCAAGGGAAAACTACAGCAACCCAATTTGGATATGACAACTAATGGCCCAGACCCTTCAAGAATGAAGGTTTGGGATACGCCACCAGGCAAAGAACCACAACCAAAGATGCTTGCTGAGGGCAAAGGAAATACAGAATAGGTGGTAGAAGAAGGTAATTCTAAATACCAATTATGACATGTGATCAGTTAGAGAAATGAGGACTGTAATTGTTAGGAGTATTTCTGCCTTGTATGTATCAAATTTTTTTTTCATTTTTAAAATATAAGATGTGTCTTAGTTATCTAGTCCTGCCATAAGAGAAGTACCACAGTGGGTGGCTTTAACAAACAGAAGTTTATTCTCTCACAGTCTAGTAGGGTAGAAGTTCAAATTTCAGGGCTCCATGTTCAGGGGAATGTTTCCTCTCCCTGTCAGTTCTGGAGGAAGGTCCTTGTTATCAATCTTCCCTTGATCTAGGAGCTTCTCAGCATAGGGACCCTGGGTTCAAAGGCTGTGCTGTGGCCCCGGTGCTTCTTTCTTGGTGGTGTGAGGTCCCTCTGGCTCTCTCCTGGCCTCTTTCTTTTATATCTCAAAAGAGATTGACTGAAGACACAACCTAATCTTATAGATTGAGTCCTGCCTTATTAGCATAATTACCTCTAATCCTGCCTAATTAATATCATAGAGGTAGGATTTAGAATACATAAGAAAATCACATCAGATGACAAAATGGTGAACAATCACACAATACTAGGAATCATGGCCTAGCCAAGTTGACACATGTTTTTGGGTGGACATAATTCAATTCATAACATTTAGACTGGGAAAAGATTGCTGACAAGGACCTTCCTCCAGAGCAGACAGAGAAAATCTTCCCCTGGAGCCAGTGTTCTGAATGCGAACTTCTAGGCTCCTAGACTGTGAGCGAATATACTTGTTTGTTAAAGCTATCCACTTGTGATATTTCCGTTATACTATCACGATCACTAGACAAGATGTAAACAGGGCTTCTGTGTTTTCAGTTGTATGTGTGTTAGTTGTAGCATGTTAGGAGCATGTATGACTTTATAATTGTCTTTTTTCAGAGATGTATGGTTTAAGGATATGTGTACAGGTGCCAAGTTGATTAGGGGTGGACTGTGATCATTAAGATTTTGTGTCAACTTGACTGGGCCATGATCCTCAGTGGTTTGGTGCTTCTGATGTAGTTTGGCAGTTGTTCAATGATGTGATCACCTCTATGATGAAATTTGGTATAATGTGATCACCTTCATGATAGAATCTGCTGTAAGTATCCAATCAGCTGAAAGAGAGTTTCTTTGTGGGTGTTGCCTGCATTCAATATAGGTAGACTTTCTGGCAAGGTTCTCGGGCTTTTGCTTGCTCTGGATCCTGTGGCTGGCTCCTGTTCATCTGAACTCTGGCTCTTGGGACTCAATTTAGCAGCTTATCTGCTCTCTTGCCTGCAGATCTTGGGAGCCAGTAGAAGCCTCCATTCTGACCCACGGACTTGGAACTTTACAGGTTCTACAACTGCGTGAACCATTTATTTGAAAGAAATCTCTCTGTGTATATATTTACATACTTGTTTTGCTTCTCTAGAGAACCCAGCCTAAGACAGCTATCCACCACTTTCAATCCTGACAACAATATCTCTGTGAGGTAGATACCACCCGTATTTTATAGATGAGAAAACAGAAGCCCAAAGAGATCAAGTAACCTGATTCAAGCCACATAGCTGGTACATAGTGAAAACAGACCTTGAACTTGTTTTTTTTTTTTTAACTCTTCGGTTCCATGCACATTTTTCCTATACCATGATGCATTGGTGAGCAGTATTTAAAGTTAATATGCTTATACATTTCAGCCTCAAGTTATGATGATGTTGAGAATAATAGACACTCATAAAGGCAGAAAACATAAACTGGACATAGTTGAAATAAAAATATGAGGTGCTCAAGGATGTGGAGAAATTGGAGCCCTCATGCATTGCTAGCGGGAATGCAAAATAGTACAGAACATGGAAAACGGTTTAGTGATTCCTCAAAACTTTGAACATAGAACTACCAGACGACCCAGAAATCCCAATCCTAGGTATATAATGAAAATAATTGAAAGCAGGAATGCAAACAGAAACTTGTACACCAATGTTCATTGCAGCATAATCCACACTAGTCAAAAGGTAGAAACAACCTAAATATCCATCAACAAATGAATGGATAAAAATGTGGTACATACATGCATACAACGCATATTCATCTGTAAAGAGAAAAGAAGCCTTGATACATGCTACAACGTGGATGAACATTGAAAACATACTGAGTGAAATAAGTCAGTCACAAAAGAAGAAATACTGTAAGATCCCACTCTCGTCAGACTGGCAAATGTATAGAGACCAGAGCTTATTAGTAGTTACCAGGGGTGGAAGGGAGGGGAAAACAGGGAGTCATTGCTTAGCGGGCGCTGGGTTTCTGTTAACGGTGGTTGCATAATTAGGAAAAGGACAGCGATAGTGTTTGCACAGCATGATAAATGTAATCAATGCCACTGAATTATACATGTAAAAATTATTGACTTGGCAAAATGCTCTGTTATATATGTTTTTACCACAATAAAAAAAAATTAATGCAAAGTGAAAGAGAGAGAGAAAGAAAGGGAGAGAGAGAGATGAGCTTCTCATGTCACATGAGCCAGAATCCAGATTTCCTAGGGGCCACCTCTCACCATCTGGTGTCTCAGGTACTAAGGAGGCTGCAAGCCCTGCTTGTGTGTGCACCATCCCTTGTGACTGAAGTATACTTCCTCTTTCCAGCTTTTGCCTCTAAAAACAGATTTGTTTGCTGTCCATTTATTGAAGTGATAAGTCACTGATCAGAGTCCAGCTGGGAAGGCTGTACATTAACCAGTCAGAGTCGTGAAGGGTGCCATAAAAATGATATGGGGAGTCACTGTAGGCGCTCTCCAAGCCCTGGAGGTACTCAGGATGAATGCTCTCTATCCTGCTTTTGTATTCGTGTGGGCATGAGCAGATGAATATCAAGTGCGGCTCAAATCCACCTGTCCAGATTCTAGCAGACACAGCTCTTTAGGGAATACGGTGCTTAAGAAGTCAGTGATGTTTAGAAATCCTTGTGCCTGTCAGAATAATGAATGCAGCTAATAAACATTCTAATTAGTTAACCTGGAGAAAAATCTTTGCCACTGTCGAGTGGACATTTTCATATTATCCTGAAAGTAAACATTACCTTATCACAGACCGTGGTTTAAATGTTAGTCTATATCTTTTCTTGGGTTTAGACACTGTTATTGACTATGCAAAAAAGCAGCAAAAAAGACTTAATAAAAAGTGACAGCAGGCAGCTCTCCCTGCCGGCAGAGATTAAGTGCTTAGCTCTTGGCATTTCAATTACCTAAAACTAATGGAATAAATATTTTACAATATTATTGCCTTTTGGGGGGTAAAACACTCAAAGGAAAAAAAATACATGAAATAGGATTCTGTTCTTTTCTTAATGAAATAATTGAAAATGGATTTAGTATCTGAATGTGATCATTACAAAAAAAATAAAGATACTAGGACAAATATCGGTGTGAAGAAATCAGAATGTAATTTCCTGTATGCATGGCCTTCCCCATTGTTATTTCACCCCCAGCATCACTTTAAAATAATACCCTCTGACTCTTTCCATTTTTTTTTTTTTAACTCTTTCCATAAAACCATTTTAGCTGAGCTCAGATGATTTTATGATGACCTAAATTTATTAGGGACTTTTTTTTCTTTTTAATCATGAGGCTAGTCAAGAACTTCCATCCTCAGAGAATATTGTATTTTGGGTGTCGTGGGGTTGAGGGATGATTAAGTTTACTCTTTGAATGAGTTTTCAATGATCCTAGTTTGAGGCTGTCCCCTGAACTCTGGCTCATTTAAGACAGGAAACACAAATAGGAAACAGTTGCCCGGGGAATGTGTTTTTTCGATAAAATGTACTTCTTTTTCACCAAGTGCAAGGGTTGCCATGCAAAGACAGTAATGGCTCTTCCCCATTGATGTAAATTAATAGGGCCCAAAGATAAATCACACACTGCTAATTTCAGTGTTCGATGTCTTTGGTGAGAGGGAAATGGTCTATTTTTCCTTTAGGTATGTCATCATCTTCCCCTAAGTTAATAAAAATGATGTCAAACTTGAATCTGCAAATGGCTGGCACACTCTGTGATGTCACATTGTATCTGATGGGGCCCCTTAGTTTATAGCTATTGTTTGTAGAATTTATAATATTGTGCGTGTGTGTGTGTGTGTGTGTGTGTATAAACAGGCAAGTTTTATAATAAAACTAAACATTGAAAAATACTCATCATCTTTTAAAAGATCTCTTTCCCTGATCACATGACTTGTCCTTTGCACATGGCATTCTCAAGAGAAATTCCATAGAGGCATGGGTTTTACATGTTGTCTTAGACATCTAGTGCTGCTATAACAGAAATACCACAAATGGATGGCTTTAACAAAGAGAAGTTTATTGTCTCACAGTCCAGTAGGCTAGAAGTCTGAATTCAGGGCACCGGCTCCAGGGGAAGGCTTTCTCTCTCTGTTGGCTCTGGAGGAAAGTCCTTGTCATCAATATTTCCTTGGTCTGGGAGCAAGTCAGCACAGGAACCTTGGGTCCAAAGGATGCACTCTGCTCCTGGCGCTGCTTGCTTGGTGGTGTGAGGTCCCTATCTCTTTTGCTTACTTACCTTTCCTTTTATCTCTTGAGAGATAAAAGGTGGTGTTACAATCCTCTTTAACATAAAATTATAATCACAAAATGGAGGACAACCACAGAATACTGGGAATCATGGCCTAACCAAGTTAATAACACACTTTTTTGGGGGGATATAATTCAATCCATGACACATGCTTATTATATTTGTTGTGTAAAGGTAATAAACAGATGATTTGTTTATTGAAATTGCATCTATACAGGACACAATACTTACACATCAAAAGAAAGCTCTAGATATTTTATCTTTTTTTTTAACTGAAGATTTATGTATACTGGAAAATATACATGGAATGAGAATTATTTATGAAATTAATTATCTGAAAAGATTATACTTCACAGAAAAATACACACTTAAAAAAGTAAAGGGATTTGTGTGACAATGAAGACTGAACAAACATATTCTCACGCAATGATTTGGTAAATTTTGCAAAATGTTGTAAAACAAAATTATTGCGCAACTTTTAATTTACAGGTTAAAAACATGATCAAATTGTGGTCCAGATAGATTAAGCAATCACCTAAAATCAGTTGCCTAGAAGCAGTAACAGAATCCAGGCCTCAATGACCTAGACATCTAAACCATTAGTGTGAACGTAGAATTTGCTTCTTAAGTCTGCCCACTTCTCGGAAACTTCATTCTATCAATTTGTAGCCACCAGCACTCTCTCCCAAACCACAGCAAGAGGTGGTTTCAGTTATTGCCCTTCTAGAATAATTTCTCAATATAGCAACCAAAGTGATCAAAGATGTAAATACAATCCTTTAATCCCCCAATTAAGCCCTCCAATGCCTTCTCATTACTCCAAAAATTAAATCCAAATCCTTACCTGCCTACAAGGCCGTGCATGATCTGACTCCTCCCTTACTACCACCCCGTTCCTTTTCACCTCATCCTCTGGCATCATTCTGACCTTTCTTGGTCCCTGTCCCTGGAATCCTCCTACTGTAGACGTTGGAAAGTAGAGCTTGGAATGTAGACCTCCCTCACTTCTTCTGGGCCTTGACTCAAGTTCCACCTCCTCTCTGAGGCTTTCCTAGACACGCATTATCTTAGCAGATTTCTTCATAGAGCTTTTCGATATCTGATGTTTCGTTTACTGATTTGTTTATTGTCAGACTTCCCCTACTAGACCCCAAGTAATATAAAAGCAAGTGCCTCACCTGTCTTATTCAGTATTCTATCTCTAGCTTCTAGGACAGTGCTTGGCACTTTGTTGGTTCTCAATACATATTACATAAATGAATGGATGAAGAATGACTCCTGGACCTAAAATTTCTCCCGTAAATTAGGGACATTTTTTCTCTACTTAAGTATAGTGCAATGCATTTCTACCTCACATCACTAGAATATACTCTGTTCTCTACCATGTTTATCTGAATGCTTAACTAGGAAACATTTATCCAATTTAGAGTGGGTAGTTTTAAAAAATGAATGGTACGACTACTTGTGGTAATACTTAGAATAAATAACATCTGTTTATTTTTAGTGACATCATGAGTTAGGAATTCTTGTACATATGCCCTGGGCTTCTCCTGGTAGCAATTACCCTATGAATAGGGTGCCCCGATGTGTTTTTATTTCAAAACCAGTCATTGGACCTCATGGTCACACTCTGGATTCATGGTTCAGAATCCCACATTAATTGACCAACTGAAAGGATAAACATTATGGTCAAGATTTAATCCTTACCCCACCAAGGTGCAGCCCCACCGTAGGTACAGATATATTTCTCCTAGCTTATTTTTTTCTTATTTGTATTTATAATCTAGGTACTTAGGCACTGAGACGGCTGTCTGTTCTCTCTTTCATGTACTCAAGGCCAGAGTCAGCTTCTTAGGACCGCCTTACTACACTTTGCTCAAGGCTCAAATTACCGCCATTTATTTCCGGAAGTGCACCTCATATGTGTTTTTATGTTTGGAGCAGTTGGTAGTTTTTACAATAGCTGATGCTTCTCATTCAATTCTGAGCATGTGGCTTGGGATGTTCTTGCGAAATTGAGTGCCTGCATTTTTAGAAGGTCCAGGAACTCTGCAATATAATATAGGAGCATACATTATTTCTGAAAGATGAAGGGAAAAAAGAAATCTTGTATATAAAATTCTAGAAAATGTCCCTATTGATGAGGCATTTGAGGAAAAAGATGATGCCCTTTATTTAATTTTTAAAAATAATATTTTATTGTATTTTTGGTGAAAGTTTACACAGCAAATTGGGTTCCCGTTTGGCAGTTTCTATACAAATTGTTCAGTGACATTACACACATTTTTTTACCATGTGTCAGCATTCTCTTTAATTGTGTTCTGGTTGTTCAATTTCCAGTGCTCTAGTTTCCCTGCCCCCTTTTCTTGTCATCTTTGCTTTAGAGTAATTGTTGACCTTTTGGTAAATGATGCTCTTAAATACACTTTTTTTTAAGCTTATGAAAATTTTAAAGATAATGTTAACACTGTGGAAGGGTTTTGATGAGAATTACTTGATGGGTCTCCTCACATTGCATGATGAATGAAACAGAAGAGTTTATACCAACTGCATTTATTGACACCCAAACAAATTCCTTAAGAATCCTCCCCCAAATTCATTGAGTAAGAAGTTTTCTGTCTCTAGATAGCTTTGTTTTCACGATAACCTGGATCTGTAGTTTTACTGGGATATTCTCTTCATAATGCAGTCTTCCATTTTCCTGAGATAATTTTAAACCTCTGAGTCTCCTCAGACTTGTTAAAATTTCCCAGACATTTCTAAAGGATTTCTTGATATTCAAACATATTTATAGTTCCACAGCATGGTGAATGTAATTAATGTCACTGAATTGGAATTGGAAAAATGGTCAAAACGCAAAAGTTTTATTATATGTATTTCACTACAATTAAAAAAAAAATTTCAACTATTAATCAAACCATACGGTACTGGTGAAGTAACGAACTGACAGATAAGTGAGACAAAATGTAGATTCTAAAAAATGATCCAATGATACTTGCAAATTTAGCATCTTAAGTCAATGGAGAAAAGATGGATTATTTAATACCTAATTATTCAATAACTAATGTTGGATTAACTGGCTAGACATCAAAAAATCTGAGGCTTAGATGAATTGGTATCTCAAGTGTAAAAATTATACCATATCAAAACTAAATGCAAATCTGGATGAATAATTTTGATTATTCTGGAGCTGAGAAGACCTTTTTAAATATGACACCCCAGCTAGGAAGCACAGAAGAATAACTGATTTTACTACTTAAAAATGATTAACTTTCTTATAGAAAAAAATGCTATGAAACGAAGTTTGAAAGTGAAAAATTGGAGAAACTGTTAGCCATGTAGGTCAGTATTAGTTCCTCTAAAATATTTTTTTAAAATATTATAAAGTATGGAGAAAAATATTAATATCACTATAGAAGAACGTGCAAAGGACACAAACGATTCACAGTAGGATGGCCAATAAACAGAAAACAACTGCAGCTTTTTCCCCTCCGTTCGTTTGGGTTGCATGTAAAAAAGATTGCTAATGCAACATATAAAAAGAATATAGGGAAATGGACATTCTCATGCACTGTTAATTGGGTACAAATTAGTACAATATTTTTCAAGGGGTACTTGGTGGAAGGTACCCAAAAAGAGAAAATTTTAATCCTTTTAGACCCAGCAATTCCAATTCTAGAAAATTATCTTAAGGAAATAATGGGCCAACTGTCAAAAGATAAATATTTAACGATGATCATTGTAGCATTGCCTGGAGTATTGAAAATAAAAATAAGAAGATTCAAGTTTAACATCTGTTAATAAGGAAAGAATTATCCATTTCATGAGCTTGGGTTCAAAATAAGGTAACACCTCTCCTTTTTAAGTTCTTAAATTAAAAGGTCCAAGTATCCATTTTGCCTGTCATCAATATATCCTCTTCTCTTCCTGAGATTTGCTCTCCCATGATGATCTCAGGGAGTTACCAAGGTACTTTTTCACACCCAAAGAGTTAGTTTGGACTACTTTGGCTCACAGCTGGAGCCAGATCTCAGCTGTGTTCCCTTGAGGCTGGAGACCACCAAAAATACTGGTTTCTTTGGACAGGACCATCAGTCTATCAAGCCGAAGGTGAGGGTTGCAACTTCTTTCTGGATGTTTGACATTGTCAGATGTGCAACTGGAGAACATCATAACTCACATCAGGTCTGAATAATGTGGCAGAGTCTGAGCCTCTTGTTCCGGTCACTGACCCTGACCCAAGAGCAGATTCCTTCAAAAAGGTACAAGTAGCCCTTCGATGATGAGGGAGGACAATTGCCACCAGTCCAACTCTGTATCCTTCACCCCCAACCTGGGCCTGCACTCTTAATAATGCTTTAGCTTTACCTTTTGCTACCCACAGCCCTTCCCCAGGGAGTAAGCAGGGCTTGTGGGTTCCAGTGCCCACCAGCCCCAGGCATTTCTTCCCTCATACCTAGACATGCTCACTGGTCTTGTCTTCCTCTATCCATACGGAGATTTCTTTAAAAGGATTTTGTGGTCAGGATAGATCACCCAACAAGTTTCCATATCTTTCAGTTTTAATGAAAGGGATTGGGGTTTGAAACTTTCCCTTCAGAAGGCTCCTAGGTTCCATTTGCAGCATTTTCTTTACATATCTCAGCAGTACTGAAACTCCAGGTTCCAGTGGTTTGTTTGGCCAAGAAAAAAAAGAAATTAAAGTTTTACTTGATATCTACCTACTCCACTGAGGGAGAGGGGTTCTGGAGAAAGGGTGAGTAAGATAGAGAGAGAGACTGAGATTGATGGATGCTTTGTTTTCTGGGAAATTTGAGCTTAACAATAGATATAGTCTAAAAAATTAGAATTATTGGGTCAAAGGGCATGTGAGCTTGTACTAATTTCAATATACCACCTTACTTTTTATTCAGATATATCCAATCACAAGTACATAGATGTTTTTGCTTTCATTTGTCGTTAATTCCTAACATTGCCAACGTAAGAACTATGTTATTATTATTATTGTATATAACCCATTGCTCTAGAGTTAATTCTGACTCATAGCAACCCTATAGGACAAAGTAGAACTGCCCCATGGGGTTTTCAAGGAGTGCCTGGTGGATTTGAGCTGCTGACCTTTTGGTTAGCAGACAAATGCTTAATCATTGTGCCACCAGGTCTGCATATTATATGTAGTAACCCAACCAAAACAAAACCCAGTGCCATCGAGTCGATTCGGACTCATAGCAACCCTACATGTGGTAAAGTAATACATTATTAACTCACGAGCATTTAGCATCAGTAGGGAACCCCTCTGTGTGTGTATTCAGGTATGTTACATGAAATTCAGTTAGATAATGAGTTCCAGTGCTTTAATTTTATGGCTAAATAAAACCAACTCTTAATTAGTTCCTTATTCTTCTCTGAAATATGCTATAAAACAGTTACTGCTCTCCACAGAAGCCATTTCTCAGAAAATATCAAGCATTTCAAAATGGCATCATTAGGACATTGTATAATAGTTCAGATTTGTTGTTGTTATTGTTGTTGGTAAGGCATTTGGTAGCATAAACTTTCATAACATCATGATGAGGAGGTATGTTGATCAGCCTTTTGCCCAAGTTTTTTTTTTTTTTTTTTGGGACACTAGGCATGGGCTTGAAAGAATAAAGTTTATTTATTTATTTATTTTTAATTTTTTAAAATTGTATTTAGCGTCCCAGGGTGGAGTAGGTGTTGGGAAGGTGGGAAGAGGCTAAAAGCTGGAATAAATAGCATCTCTCCAAATCTGGGTGACTGAGGCCGATCTCTGGCTTGTCGACTCACTACAATGTTCTGAGCCATTTGTATATTTTCTCATTCGTTCACTCCGCGGCTGTTCTTCTGAGTTAGCACCACTGTCAGGATCCTGAGGCTTAGCTGGGCAGGGAGCAGAAAGAGGACTGAATTTTTCCAGAGTCTTCAGGGAAGATGCTTGCAGGAACATGTCCCTACTTAGATTAGGAACATCAGGAGAGTGCATATACACTATGGGAATTAGGTCAGGTTTCCATATTTGTTTAAACTGAGTCAGTTGGTAGTGTGGTTCTTTGTTTAACTCCTGAAATCAGTGCACTTAGCCAGCCATGAGTGAGGCCTCAACACGGATGTGAGAGGAAAGGAAATTTTTAATGGAGTGGAAATATTTCAGCAATGCTTATAATTTGCCCATGAGCCAGATACACCTGTGTTGGCTTAGAAATGAGATCTGCATGAATTAGCAAAATGCAAGCCTCATTTGAACTCTAACTAGATTAAAGACACTGATGAAGCCAGGCTGGTTTATCATATAATTGGGAAAACGAGGACTTTCTTAAGAAGTCATCTACTGGAGCACACTACCCTGCAGTGTTATATTGAAGAAACCAAAAAAAAAAATAAATAAATAAAAACCCAAACCCATCGAGTCAATTCCAACTCATAGCTACCCTATAAGACAGAGTAGAGCTGCCCCATACAGTTTCTAAGGAGCAGCTCATGGATTTGAACCGCCAACCTTTTGGTTAGCAGCCATAGCTCTTAACCACTACACCACCAGGGTTTGTGCTAAAGAAGAAAAAAAAATTTTATTTACCTATCAGCTTTCATTGGGAAACTGCATTTTAAGCCCAGAGAGTTGCCACTCCTTAAGCTGCAGTTTCCTGCTGGCGATTTAGCAAGTCAGGTGACAAGGCAAATGGGATAAAAACAAATCTCACAGCGTGTTTCCCATGATACAGTACTTTAGCCACTTTTACTTTCTGAAATAAGCAGAAAGTTTAGAGTAAAATCTTATGAAAATGTTTTCACTTTTCTCAAAATAATTCATGCACATGGTTCTAGAAAATAGAATAATATGGACAATCTTATAATGAAAAGCAGTAGCTTTTTAGGTGAGCCACAGATTTTTGTGTGCTACCAAGGACTGTGAACTATTAGGGAATAATTATACATAACACCTAACCTGGCTGTATATTTTAGGCATTCTCTTTAAGGTTGTGTGATAAGCTCAATATGGCTGTTTATTTTGTTTGACAGTTCTTGCACTGACAACGTCTATGGGAGTCTATGTCTGTGCTTCCTGCCCTTGAGTCTGCTTGGGCTCTGTGACTTTTATAACCAGTTGAATTTCGTAGATGTGATTCTGTGACAGTTTTAGGGCCCAGGTCTTAAGAGACTGGAAGCTTCTACCTTTTGTCTCTTGGAATACTCATTCTTGGAACCCAGCTGTCAAGCTGAGAGAAAGCTCAATTATTCCCTTGGAGAGGTACATGTAGAAAGGAACTAAGGCCCCCAACTGACAGCCCTAGCTGAGCTTCCGGTCATCAGCCAGCACCAACCCACGATCGTGTCAGTGAACCCTCTTGGAAGTGGATACTTCAGCTCCACACAAGTTGACCTCGCTAATGCCATGTAGAGAAGAACTGCGTACCCATGCCCTGCTCAAACCTGACTCACAAGCTTATGAGATATAATAAAGTGGTGGCTGTTTTAAGCTATGATGTTTTGGGGTAATATATTATGCAGTAACCGATAATCATAACAGGAAGTATGGCATAATGGAAAGAGTACAGAATTGGAGACTTAGAGATTTGGTTTCAAATTACGGCTCAAATATTTATTAACTATATTATTTTGGGAAAGTTACTAAGCCCCTCTCAGTCTTATTTTCCTTAACTGTAAAATGGCAATAATGACATCTCTCTTAAGATCTATGGTAAGGATTAGAAATAAAATATGTAAAGTGACTAGTATATTTCCGGAAGATGATAATAACTCAATACGGCAGCACTTGTTATTCATCTGTTAACCCACTCATCTGTACCTTGTTCATCTTAAGAGGCTTTTCTAGACTAAGGGAATATCCTTTTTGAAAATCGATTTGACAGTGTGATTCAAGACTTTAAAATGTTTATACATCTTTCGACAAATCATTCAATTTTATCATTCTAATCTAAGGAAATTTTCCTAAGTGCTGACTGTAATATACGCAGTATTATCAGTGAGATGAGATGCTTATATAGTTTCTTGATCTCTGCGCAGCCCTTAAAGAAATTATTTATGAATATATATTCACTCAAAGTCCATCACTGTGTTATGTAGACACGCCAACTAAGATTCGGCAGACTATGGCTGAACCTACCTCCTCCAGGAAACACCACCCCCAACATACTCATTGTGAAAGTATCAACAACCTAATTAGGAAGGTTACGCACATATGAAATAATTCAGTGAGGCAGTGTAGCTTTTGAGATGTACCTTTTATTTAACAAATATTTATTGAGAGCTGACAAAGTGCCGAAGCTCTGGTGGTGTAGTGGTTAAGAGCTACGGCTGCTAAACAAAAGGTCAGCAGTTCGAATCCACCAACTATTCCTTGGAAACCATATAGGGCAGTTTCACTCTGTCCTATAGGGTTGCTATGAGTTGGAATTGACACAATGGCAACAGGTTTGGTTTTGGTTTTAGCAAAGTGCCAGACTTTGGCTAAGATCCTAGGGAAAAGGAGATGAAGCCACAGCCTCTGTTCTGTCTAAAGTCTATTGAGTGGTCATAATGGGCAGTGTCCACCCTCCTTCTTATACCTTCTGTAAATGTCTTCGCCTTGATGCCTTCAGTGTCACCATCTTTCTACTAAGAACAATCTCCGCATTTTACCAGTTAAAGCATTTTCTTGACTCGGCTTGAACTCTACCTTCTCTAAGCAGTCTGCCCTGTATCTACGCTACATGATTTCCAGATTCTCTGGGGGAATCACAGTAGCTAACTTCTTGTAGCACTCACCATCTACTCATCCATGGCTGCTCTGTGTGGTTAGTTTTGTGTTTTAATATCTGTGTATGATTTCTACAAGCTAAAGATTGTTTATCAGTGTATCTCAAGGGAAATGCTACATGTATATATGAGAAACACCTGAGGATCTTAATAAAATGCACACTTTGATTCAGTAGTTCTAGGGTGCAACCTGAGATTCTTCATAACTAACAAGCTCCCAGGTGATGTTCATGCCGCTATACATCAGATCCCAGGTTCTTGGGTGGCACAAATGGTTAAATGCTTCATTACTAACCTAAGGGTAGGCAGTTTGAAGCCACTGAGCTGGTGGGTGTAGAGATTATAGCCAAGAAAGCCCTATGGAGCTGTTCTACTCTGTAACACGTGGGGACATGGGGTTCCCATGAGTCAGAATTGACTTCACAGCAACATTTTTTTTTTTTTTTTTAAATAACTCAGCTCACACTTTGAGTAGCAAGTAGCAAGGTGGGTGGTATAGGATAGACAGTATCAGATTGTCGTTTCTTCACCTCAGCACCTTGGACAGTGACTCAGTTATTAGGGTGACCAGTATTCTTGGAGCAAGAACGCTCTAAATGCTCTGAATAATCTTAGGTATGTTTCTAAACTCTCATTTACATTACACACTATAAAACGACCTTGTATGGCTTTTGTAAAGTCAAAATTAAATTAGGTATTTTAAAGCCCTTGGAACTGTAGAAGTATATAGCAAGGGTCTGATAAATACTTTTTCTTAGTGGTGATGAAGGCAATCTGTCCTTTCGTAGGCTCAAAGAGCTGGTCTTAATGTTGTGAAGAAGCAAATTTTTTAGGAGGGAAGAATGTGTTATTATGAGATTTGGCTTGATTTTTAAACATTGCTGCATGTCTATTTTATGAATTCGAACATATATCCCAAGAGCTATATAGAAAAAGATCATGGCAAATGTAAATGTGCATGGTTTAGCCCATGTGTTATTTCTAGCCTCTCCAAATATAAAGCTATCTTGAAGACAAAGCCGATCAATAATACCAATGGAGAAAGCAATGTCACTCTCATCTTCCTGCTGCACCAGTTCCTACCCAGTCTGTTTGGCAGAGATAGCGTTCAGGCATTCTCCAAATGAGGCCCTGGCAAGGCCTCTCAATAAGATGACTTAGAAGGTGAATACGGAGGGGGTCAGCATGAGGCATTCTGTGCTCAATTAATTTTATCAGAAAGACATTGCACACTGAAGAAACCCATGGTGGACTCCCTGAATCAGCTTCCTCATCCACTAGCAGAAAAAAATAACTGTACCATCTCTCGAATTCAGACAGCTTGTATTTCAAATGGGAGAGGTCATCTTTCCTGTATGGACTATATTTCAGAGTAGCCAAATAATTGGTGAGATTTTTTCTTCTTTTTTCTAAAGAATCATAGCTAATAAATGAGAAAGAATGATAGAAATGGACCTTATTGCAGACCTTAATGGATCTTGATGATGGTCCTCAGTAGTTGCTAAAGTCGTTAGGTAAGAGTTTGATGTGAAACTTTATAATAGTTAGATCAGGATGGTGTGAATTGAATTCACTAATTGATCTTTTCATCACTAAAAGGGGTACAACTGGAACATTGGTTTTTTCCCGATGTAAGGCTATAGGAAGCTTACAACCATAACTATGAGGTATTGTTGATAAAAGAAAGAACCAATCAATAATCAGGGGTCTCGATCTATCTCTCAGTTTAAAGAGAATATGGAGAATATAGGATCGTATTAAATGATATCACTAGGATATAATCAGCCAAATCTATGTATTCTACAAGACAAATGATTCAGTTTCTTAAAAAAATGTTGTTGTTAGTTGCTGTTGAGTAAGCTTTGATTTATGGTGACCTTAAAAAAAACCTTGCCTGGGTCTGTGCCATCTTCATGATCATTGGTATAATTTGAGTCCATTGTTGTGGCTATTGTGCCAACCCATCTTACCAAGGGCCTCTCTCACCTTCTCTGGCCCTCCACTTTACCAACCACATTGTCCTTTTCTAGAAATTGATCTTTCCTCATTATGTGTCCAACGTAAGGGAGCCGAAGTCTTGCCATCCTGGCTTCTAAAGAGCATTCAGGTTGTATTTCTTCTAAGACTGATTTGTTTGTTCTTCTGGAAGTCCATAATATATTCAATGTTCTTCACCAGCATCACAGTTCAAATGTATCAATTCTTCTGACTTCTTTTTCCATTGTCCAGCTTTTGCATACATATAAGGTAATTGAAAAGACCATGGCTTGGGTCAGGCACATCTCAGTTATCATTTTTGCTTTTTAAAACTTAAAAGAGGTCTTTTGCAGCAGATTTGTCTATTGGAGGGCATTGTTTAATTTCTTGACTGGACTTTGATCATTGATCTAAGTAGAATGAAATAATAAATAACTTCAATTTCTTCTTCATTTATCATGATGTTGTTTATTGGTCTAGTTGTGAAGATTTTCATTTTCTTTATGTTCAGGTGTAATCCACACTGAAGGCATACATTAAATGCTTCAAGTTGCCTTCATTTTTGGCAAGCAATATCTTGTCATCTGAATATTGCAGGTTGTGAATGAGTCTTTCTCCAATCCTGGTGCCAGTTCTTCTTCATACAGTCCAGCTTCTAGGATTTTTTGTTCAGATTGAATACGTAAGTTGGAAGGGTTGCATACCTCTTTCAATTTTGAACCATGCACTGTGCTGTTGTTCTGTTTTAACAACTGCCTCTTGATCCATGTTCAGATTCTACATATGTACAGTTAAGTATTCTGAAATTCCCATTCTTCACAGTATTATCCATAATTGGTTATGATCTGGAGCCCTGGTGGTGCAGTGGGTAAAAGCAACATCTGCTAACCAAAAGGTCAACAGTTTGAATCCACCAGCCACTCCTTGGAAATCTTTGGGGGCAGTTCTACTTTGCCCATTAGGGTCAGTACGAGTTGGAATCAACTCGACGGCAACAGGTTGTTATGATCCATTCAGTCTAATGTTTTTGTGTAGTCAATAAAACACAGGCAAATATCTTTCTGGCATTCTCTGCTTTTGACCAAGATCTATCTGACATCAATAATATTCTTTATTCCATGTCCCCTTCTGAATCCATCTTGAACTTCTGGCAGTTTCCTGTAGTTGTCTTTGAAATAAATAAATAAATAAATAACACAAAACAGAGAGAATCATATATTAAGAAAGACTTAAGATACATTTAATTCAAATGCCAGTTATCAGGGCAAGACAGTGTGACCCAATAAGTTAAACCAATCAACCACGTATTTCATATAGAAAAAAGCAGACATCATGTTCAAGTATTCAAGGACTAAGCCACTTTATGAAATAGTTTTGATAAACAAAGGATGACCCGAGAAGCATTGATTTAAAAACAAACAAAAACTGGTAGCAAGAACCCAATTCATTATACCAATAGTTTATACAACTGTAAAAATTATTAAAGAAGAGTGTACATATTGTAAACCTTGAAAATGTAGTGGGGGGAAAACCAGCTGTTTTTAACTGAACTGAACTCAAGAAGGAATTTTTTGAGTAAATTCTTATAAATATAACATTGAACAATGTGAACAATGTCTGAAACCAAAATTATGCAAAAGAAAGAAACAGCCTGTCACTTGTAACCAATAGGTCTTGATTAATGTGCCATACTACCTTCGGACATAACACTGTTTTTACTGCTTCCTTGGGTTAGAATCTTTCAGAAAGTTTGAAGACTTACTGAACATTAACTAAAATACTGAATAAGGTCATCAAAAGCCATTGTAAGCTCATGAATGATGTGGTATCTTGTTATTATTGTTGTTACTATTATTGTTAGTTTCACATTATATTTTAAAAATTAAAACTTCAGAATATCAAAGTTTTCTCTGATTGTCTTCCTGATTCCAGCACATTCTTCAAAAGTAATGACTGCTATCAGTTTTGTGTGTCATCAACCAAGATTTTTTTTATATGCTTTTCTTTTTAGTTATAGATGTAAAAAAATATATACTCCATTTCTTCCAACATTGATTCTTACTATGGAAAACCATGAGAAAAATTTGATTTTTGACCCAACTAATGCTTTTGCTCAGATAAACCACTCTGAGAAAATTTTCTTTAATCCTTGAAGTTTGGTAACCTCTTTACAAGTATATATTTCTGTGTTAATCACTGTGTAATTTTTCTGGAACATTACACACACGCACACACATGTATATGCACACCACATGCATGTAACAATAGAAGAAAATGTCTCAAGATATGGTGAAAGAAAAATTTTCTGAAAGGAAACAAATTCAGATATATTTTTAGTTCAGAAGATGTTTCTTGTATTATATTTTGAACCTTTTTCCTTCTGTTATTTATTTCAACAACACCTATTATATATGTATTGGATCTCCTTGTGTTAAAAATTATTCTCCCCTTAATTATTATGAACTCTTTTTTCCCATTTTATTGTCTCAGTTCACTTGTTTCAAGCATGCCCCTCATGGCCATGCCCATTTTCAGCAGAGCAAATTATGCTTTTACTCTTTATAATTTGTGTTTCAGTCCTCTGAAAGTTTTTTATATCTTCCATTTCTTTATTGAGATCTGTCAGCTTAGTATTCATTTACTTCTTATATTTCTTTTTTTGATTTTGTGTCTTTTATTTACACTTTGATTTTAAAAAGATCATACTTTCTTTAATTTATTTGATATCACAAAAGTCTTTTGAATTTTTTTTGCATGGTTCTGAAGATTCATAATCATCTGATTTTTTTTTTGTTATATTATTTTTCTTTGTTGTCTTTTTTTTGTCTATGATGGTTTCTAATTGATTATAAGTCATGTTTTTTGTGGGCACATTTGGTGGGCTAGCTGTTGTCTAGAATATATATGGCAAGGAGCTGGGGAAGTGAACCAGCAGAAAGGGTAAGTTAAAGTATATTTTTTCCAAACACCTTCTCACCAACCCTTACATGTATCCTGCCCCAAGCATATATCCTCTCTGTCCCCTCAGAGTGCAACTAGCACCCTTTCTGTGTGAGTAGGCAATCTCTATGGCAAAAAGAACAGTTCTATAGTTCTGTATGTCAAGTCTCTCTCTCCTTAGCGTTTTAAGCACTTATTTATGTAGTTTCAGCCCATTGTAAGAGGCAGCTGTAACACAGAAAACCCACCCAGCCACACTAGAAGCTGGGTCCTTGAGAAATGTTATGTCTGCTGAGTTCCTCATTAGTTCCCCTCCTTTAATTCTCTTAGGAGCAAAAAGTTAGTGTTGTTCAATAGCTCTCTCAAACCTCTGACCTTGAAGTTCTAAATAAGGGGATCGTGGTTTGGGCTTTTCAGGCCTGACTACATAATATTTTAAATGTCCTGTCATATAACAATGTAATGTGTCATACTGTATCTCTGCATTTTTGCTAAATTTGATATGAATTCAACATGTTTTAGACTGTGGATATTTTGTAGCTTCGGTGAAGACAGAATTTTCTCTCATCACATTTTTCTGCTGGGTGATAGACATGTCTTTATTTTACTATTTCTACCTAGCTCTCTCCCTGTTTAAGTTCTATTAACATGTATTTTTCTAATTTTAAGAGTTAAAAAAAACTCTACGCAAGAACTCGGAAAAAAAAATAAGGCACTAAGCCCTCCCCCCCCACCCCACCCCGCAAATGACCCTTTACCCACCGTCTACCAATAACGGTGCTTAACAGGTAGCTTTTAATACTTTGGTGTCTGTCCACGGCCAAGTAGGTCATATGAAGACCAGTAGATAGGAAGCCAATTTATTTTTTTAAACCCAATATTTAATTGTTCACCTGATGACAACAAAGCCAGAAAATATAGCTAGTTTCAAATGTGATTATTTAATGGATAAATCAAGAAATATTGGTGTAAGCCTATTATTTAGTGATTTTAAAAGCACTAACAATAGAAACAGCCAAGAAAGATAAATGCATCTACCTCAGGTAAATGGAAGAGGGAAGTCGGGAGAAGTCAGGCAGGAGACTTACTACTTATCCTAAGATTTTATGTTTTATTTGATTTTTTTTAAGTTATGTAAATGGGTTAACCCGTTGCCATGGAGTCAATTCTGACTTTGGTAAAATAAAATTATTCATTAAAAATAAAAATTCAAAATACATTAGATGTCACTAAAAACAGATGTGGGTTTTTCACAATTTTTTTTTTGTTTTACATTTTGTTAAATGCTTCTCTTATCACAGTTCTCAAATATCAAATTGTTAAATAATAGAGATTATATAATGTATAAATGCTTAGACCTCCATTTTGGTTACGTATATCAATATGAACATCAACATCAGCTTTTCTTGGCAACTATTGATGCGCTGTGTCTTATTTACGTAATACTTCCTGATTCTCAGTGCTAGATCACATGCCTTAGTTATTATGTCTTTGTTTAGATTAGCTTAAACACACACACTTGTCATTAAAGTCATATATATTTCATTTTATATTTCTTAATAGTCTGTTTGGGGAACGTGGGAAGCATCCTTTATGCCCTGGGGTGTTTCTGTTCCTGGATTTGCAACACTAAGTTTTTCTATCACTTCTTTCAGCAACCCAGTGTCAAACAACTGCATTGCCATCCTCCTTGTCACCTTGCTGGAAGACTCCTGACTTTGAGAGGAAAAAAAGGCAGAGGCAAGTAACCCATTTTCCAATCCCAGGTATCAGCTACCCTTTGGGTCTATTGGACCAAGTTTTCTTCATCTGCATAAGTGGGGTGTTCAATTGGCAATTGGTAACGTCCATCAGGGATACATAATGTTCTGATTTTATGAAAGAGAGGGAAATATCTCATTAATGTCATACACACTGAATTACCCTGACAGAGAGGCCAGACTATTCAAGGTTTCTATCTCACATCTCTAGTTGGCAAGCATATATAGCTTTACATCTTTTCACACAACTTTACATCTGCCAAGTGCTTGAAATGAGAGGGAAAATTGGACATGGGTGTCATTGAAGAGAAAAAATATAGTAACTGGGAGGTACGGTTATAATTAATTTCTGAAATATAAGGATATGAGGGTACTTGGATATTGTTGCAGTTGGAGAAATGAACGGGAGATTTATTCCTACCAATCCAATCTTTTTAGTCATCTGGAGAGTCTCCATGATTCCTGGGAAAAAGGAAAAAACAAACCCACTTGCTTAACTTCCCTTCATTTCATGAGCCATCATGTGAATGAATTCAAAGAGCAGTTAGGTGAACAGGCAGAAGAAGTGGAAATTGATAATGGGTCAGAAACCTCAGGTTCTAATCCTGCCTCTGTGAAAAATTCCTGTGTGGTATTAGGCAAGGCATATGATTTTTCTGTGCCTCAGTTACCTCATCTATTATATTGGAATAATAATCTTTGCTGTGCCTAGCTCAGAGGATTTCTGAGAGGATCAAATAAGATAACAGAGGATTCATAAATGTAACACAAATGTCAGGCTTTGTTTTTATTGTTTTGCTCTATTTTGCTTTGGAATCCTTGGAATTAAGCACACAGATGAAAGGAATAAATGAATTTTCTAAACCTATGGAGAGATGGCCTCAGTCAACTGCTAAAGGTTCCTGCAGGAATTGAGGGATTAAATTTCTCCTGCTTTTATGATTGATGTGACCTTGGAGAGCTCCTCATTATTCATACCTGGCTCTAATTATGAGGAAATAGTCTCATCTGGTTGAAAACAGGCAGGTATCTCCAGCATCCTTATCAAAGCCTTTGGAGCTCATGGTGACATTAATAATAAATGAACAATTGCTTGCAGACTTTCAATTCAGCAACGTTGCTTTTTCCGTGGTTAGATCAATTCTAGCATGTTTGGCTCTTGTATTTCAGATGTCTTTTGCCAAATGAATGTCCAAAGAATTAGCGGGATGCAATGATTTTGCTCTGCTCACCATAAGCAGTTTTCAAGTGACTCTTGGTTATGAAAATCTTTTCAAGGATTACTAATCTAGGTCACTTCTGGAGTGCTTTTGGTCCTCTAATCTCTGATACTGATGGTTCCATTAGAAGGACCTGGGCAACAGAAATTTGGGAGTTACCCAAGTTGGGTTGTAGATGAGGATTGGGTGGACTTTAGGCTTCTGCAGAAGGCAGTTGAAAAATTGAACTTGTCTTTCTGTAGTTTCTCTTTATTCCACTGCCCCGCCCCAGTCCAAGCCCTCATCAGCTCTTATCTGACCACTACAGAAACCTCCTAACAGTACTTCCTGCTCCACTCTCTCCCTGCTTCAATGGATGAAGCCAACGTTAGCTTTTCAAACAAATGCCAACTTAAACAACTTATTCATCTGGCTGAAACCTTTTAGTGGTTTTCCACTGTACTTGGAATAAAATCCCAAGTCCCCGCATGGTCCCTAGTCTCAGGCTCCATTGTTCTCCTCCTTCTCAACTGGGCTCTAGCCATGCTGGACTTCTGTTAGATCCCTAAGCCCAGCTCCCTCTTCCCCCTTTACAGTCTCTGCCCATGCTTTCTCACCCTGCCTTAGCTCTCTTCCTCTTCTGTTTGTCTAACCTCTACTAATCCTTTGCATTGAAACTTGAAGTGGGTTCTTCAGGTCATCACTCCAATTCTAAAATAAAACTCATACTCTATCTTGTATTTCCCCTACATAGAACTTAAAATTATGGCTATTTGTGAGTACATATTTAGATGTATAATGATTTTTTTTAATTTAAACTTGAAAAATATTTTTATCATGATGAAATACATACTTGCAATTTCAACTATTTTTATGTGACAATAATTATGTTCACTACTAACTGCTTCCAAATTTTTTTCATCAGCCTTATCAGAAACTCAGTATCCCT
Organism: Loxodonta africana; assembly: GCF_030014295.1. NCBI lineage: Eukaryota > Metazoa > Chordata > Mammalia > Proboscidea > Elephantidae > Loxodonta > Loxodonta africana. Next base: position 118,501,760 of record NC_087347.1, read on the forward strand.
TAAGCAATAACTCCCTATTTCCTACTCCCACCTGCCCCCTGGGAAACCAAAAACCATACCAGTTGCTGTGGATTCGATTCTGACTCCTGGAGACTCTCCTTTGTCCTACAGGTTTACTATGAGTTGGAATTGACTCGATGGCACACAACACGAACAATATCCTTAGAACTTACCTGAGTGCCTGACATATACGAGGGGCTATAAATATTTATTGAATGAATAAAAAACTAGTTTCTTGTGTCATCTGTCAGCTTTACCTATTCTTATTTCTAACAACACTGTATGAGATACCTGGTTTCAGCCCTTGGATGGGCGGGTGCATTCTCATAGGTCTGTGTAGACTGGTGTCTCCATTCTGATCTTGGTGATCGTGATGCCTGTACTCTCCCTGTTGGGCAACTACTCCCTGTCCCAAACCAGGCCAAATCCTTGGAACCTGTCTTCAGAATGATTGCTCTAAATCTGATTCCTGCTTACCTCACCTACTGATCTGAACCCTTGCTCGTAGCCTATTTAAATGGAACTCTTCAAAATTTTTTTTTTTTCTTGAAACTTTAGTGTTCTGCTAGGCCTCTCTGTGTAATAGCGGTAACTCTTTTTATGTAGCACCACGGTGGCTAGCACAATCCTAACTCAACTTCTTGTCTTGTGTAAATATGAAGCCCAAACAGAAATATAAATTAATCTGCATCAAAGATATATCATTGCAGCAATTTACAAGAGGTCAGGCTAGTCAGTGAGGATTCCCCAAAGTCATAAGATTTAAGAATGTGAATGTTACACTATGGGAATAAAAGTATAAATATAAGTACAATGAATAGACCAGATGTACATTCATCTAACATTCTTCTTCCACTACTGTTGTTAGAAGGCAAGATAAATTGCTTTTTTTCAGAAAGAGACTTCACTTCAAATTTTGTGAAAGCTTTAAATTGTCTGACCTTTGACTATCCACATCTCCTCCTAGGTACTGAGCTCTCTAGTGGAGACCAGCTGGATTTATTCCTGAAGTATCCTACAGACATCTCAGGATGTTTAATACCTACAACACCAATATACCAGTTTTGTTGCAAATAACTCATAATACTTCATGAGGTAAAGGGCGATAATACAGAAGACTTAAGAATGTTACCTCAATACATTTATCTTTTTTTTTTTTTTTAAACAATCTTTATCCTCTCACTAATAAATGTGTGCCTGTTAGGAAAAAGTTCTCTGGCTCTAACTCATCTGATAGCATTTTTTATCACTGTAAACAAAATACCAGAGAAAGGTCGAGGCTGTTTCTGCCTTCCCCTTTGCCAATTTACAAAATAAATGTTTACTAATTTGGTCATTAGTGTTTAAACTACTGAACTGAAGACAGATGGTCTTTGAACAAAGACTGAAAAGAGGAGACCGAGCAGAAATTCTCACAAGACCAGAACTCAAAACACCAATGATTATATCTTATCTGTCCCAGGGTCTTTGGGGGAAAAACATGGCTCTAGATTTTCTGAAAACGCATACAGTGTACACAAACCAATAGATGTTGGAAAACCTTTTCCTGACATAGTCTTCCAATTTTTTAAAAAGCAAATCATGTCTGAGTTTTGCTTTGTAAACTGAACTTTGCAGGACAAGTATATCAAACTGAGGCATTATTAAATGCTCAAGTCCTTGTTTCATTTTTGGGATTCAGTAAACATTCTTTTGAAAACAAACCAACTCAGTCTATGTCAGTACCACCCAAAAAGAGATTATACTGAAATAAAAATTCTTTTTTTTTTTAACCTGCATAGATTTATGATGTGCAGGGAATGGAAAATTTTTACCGTAGTCAAGTTTTGAGGGCACTATGAATCTAAGTGAGAGTACGAGATGTTGGATGGTGAAGATTTTCTTCAGGACTGACAGTCATGCTAAAAACCAGGCTTGACTGGGGAGACGGATTGCACACAACGTGACTGCAGAGTCGATATGGGTTTGTGCATCACTATCATGAGTTACAAAGAATAAAAAAAAAAGTCCAAGTAACGATCGTAACACAAAAACTCAACTGGTGCCTACAAGTCTACCATTAAGGTCCATTACTCTGGGGGAAGTCAAGTTTGTTGGTAGCCATCCTGGTTAGAAATCACCTCACAATGGCGGCTAAGTGGTAGAATTTATGCTTCTCATGCAGGAGACCCAGGTTTGATTCCCAGCCAATGTGCCTCATGGGTAGCCACCACCTGTCTATCTGTGGATGTTTGTGAGGCTCTATGATCCTGAGGAATGTTGCAGTGGTTACGTGCTCAACAGCTAACTGAAAGTTTGGTGGTTCAAACTCACCAGCTACTCTGCGTGCTTCTATAAAGATTTACAACCTTGGAAACACTATGGGGCAGTTCCACACTGTCCTGTAGTCAGTATGAGCTGGAATCCACTTGACAACAACAGGTTTTTTTTTTTTTTTTAAATGGTGCTGAACAGGTCTCAGTGGAGCTTCTAGACTAAGACAGACTAAAAAGAAAGGTCTTGAGATTAACTGCCAAAAATAAGCCAGTGAAAACCCTATGTTATCAGTTTGATTCCATATAGACAGTTCTTAAACGGGCATAATGCTTAAGGCAGTTTTTTTTTTTTTTTTTTTTTTTACTAGTTAAGCTAAACTATCATTTGGTTTAAAGAAGACTTCAGGAGCTATTTTTGGTTTAAGGCTTAAAGATTATCTCAGGGCAATAGTTTCAGGGAGTCCAAAGTCCATGAAAATTTGAAATTCTGTTCTGCATTTACCTCCTTTTGATCAGGATTATTCTACAGAATCTTTGACCAAAGCATTCAGTAATGGTACCTGAGCACCATCCAGCTCTTCCGGCCTCATGGCAAAGGAGCCAGTTGTTCATGAAGGCAATTAACCACACATTCTGTATCCTCTGCCTATTCCTGACTCTCCTTCTTCCTCTGTTGCTCCAGGTGAATAGAGACCAATTGTTGTGCCTTGGATGGCTGCTTGCAAACTTTTAGGACCCCAGGTGCTACAAAATGAACTAGAAGGCAGCACAGAAGCACTAAACACATTATTAGGTGTTTAGAGTTTAGAGACAGCTTTATGTATACTTTTACCATACATTTAATATGAAATTTACTTTATGAAATAGCAATTCCCATTGAGACCAAGGAGTTCTTAGGGCATTTGCTGTCCATCTGTATAAAACCTCCAAGGCACCATAAGGGAGCAGTGGGAAGAGGGAGATGCAGTTGGACAATAAGACCACAAAAGGATCCATACCTGCATGTAGCATCATCTAAACTGGACAGAGAGAGAAAATCTCAAGGAAGGAAAATTTTGAAAGAAAAGGCACATTCCATGGGCTAAGACAAAAGAGAAAGTTTTAGGAGTTCTTCTCTTCCTCTCGCTCTTCCTCCTTTTATTTCTCCGAATATTTACAGAAAATTACAATCCTGTTCTGGATTGAGAGGGGATGTAAATCTCCTGGCTCCAAACTTGTCACAGCCACCATTTGCCACTGCCAACCACCTATGGATTTCCTATAAGCAGGGTTCATTCATTGTGAAAATTAGATAATTGAAACCATCTATCTGCTTCAGGCTGCTGGCTGCAGGGCTGACGCTTGCCTGTTGCCATGACGAGTAATTTTCAGAATGAGATTTTAGCCACAATAACTCACTGAACAATACACAGTTGCCCTGTTCCGTTTATCAGGAAGACAGGACCTTTAAAAAAAAAATTAAAATTATTTATTTATTTTTTATTGGCTTCTAATGATGAAAAAGCAACCTTCTCTCATCAATTAGTATTCCAGCCAGCCCCCTCTCTTCTGCATTTGCTCATCTTCTTTGCTCCAAAAAAGATACGATGAAAGAGCGCAATTCTGTCGATAGTGGTCGCCTGGGATCACTCAGTCATTCCTTCCAGACAGCAGGGTATTGATTATGGTGCAGATCCTGAAGGGATTAAATCAGAGCATGTGGAAAATCCATAGCTTGTGTGGCTTCACAGATTCGCACATGGCATCCCCATTGGAGGGTTTAATTACATTTCTGTATCTTTCTAATCAGAAAGGAAAGTCTTAAAAAGAGAGAGTCACAGGCTTGGAACACTCTGAATTTTATAGGATTAAAAATCAGTTGCTATCAAGTTGACTCAAACCCGTGGCAAGCTCATGTGTGTCAGAGTAGAACTGTGCTCCTCAGGATTTTCAGTGGGTAATTTTTCAGAAGTTTTTTTTAATTTTTCAGAAGTAGATCAGCAGGGCTTTCTTCTGAAGTGATAGGATCAAAAGCAGTCAGCAAAGAAGATTCGAGCTCAGTGAGAGCTGGTGCCTCGTCTGCTTTTGGTCTCTGCCTTGTCACCTGTGTCTAGAGGTATTCAGGGCCCAATAGGTGCACTTGATAAATATTTGCTGAACAAATAAATGAGTGAAATTGCAGTCTCTTCCACTTTACCTCGGACTCTTTGGATTCCCGTGCCCTTCCCCTTTCCTTCACATCTAAACCTGCTCTTACAACTCCGTTCTGTTTAAGTCTAAGTGCCTGAAAGCTTAAAGCATCATTTCCCAGAGCTTGTCTCTGAAATCCACTCTGGGAAAAGAGGGCTCCAGGCTCACACAAGTTTGAGAAATGTGCACACTAAGTTCTATTCTTGGTAATTGAAAATGCCCAAGTCTCTTTCTCCTGAGTTAGTTAGAAAATCTGGCTAACTTTGTTTAAGTCAACTTTCCCTGAACTTTTTTACCTCCTTATTTCATTTGGAAAATATTAATTGAGCATCTACAGTGATCCAGGAAATGTTTAGGCACGGGGGTAAATTCCTGTCCTCAGGGAATTTACATTGTTGTAGGGAAGGCAGGGACAATTCAAATAAAAAACAAAACATTCAACACATCTAACGGTGCTCAGTGCAATAGAGAAAAATAAAGAGGGAAGAGGCCCAAGGAGGGCTTTGATGGGGAGTTGCTATTTTAAGATGAGTCGTCAATGGTTGTCCAAAAAAATTCCAAACCAGTTGTGGTTGTATCGACTCCAACTCATGGCGACCCCACGTGTGTCAGAGTAGAACTGTGCTCTATAGCGCCTCAAAGGCTGATTTTTCAGAGGTAGATCACCAGGCCTTTCTTTCTGAGGCACCTCTGGGTAGACTTGAACTGCCAACCTTTGTATTAGTAGCCAAGAGCTTAACCATTTGTGCTTCCCAGGGACTTGACTAAAAAAGGTGAGGGAATGAGTCCCTGGGGGGAAAGGCATTCTGGGCAGGGGAAGCTGCAAGCCCAAAGGCCCTGATAAAGGCCTTGGAGTGTGTCAGGAAATCAAGAAGGCCAAGGTCAGGGAAATAAAATGTGGGGCGAGGGGGAGAGGACATGGATATCGTGAACCAAGATATCCAAACCCACTGTCATCAAGCTGATTCTGACTCATAGTGACCCTACAGAACAGAGTAGAACTGCCCCCATAGGGTTTCCAAGGCTGTAAATCTTTACAGAAGCAGACTGTCACATCTTTCTCCAGTGGAGTGGCTGGTGGGTTTGAACTTCCAACCTTCTGGTTAGCAGCTGAGCGCTTTAACCACTGTGCAACTGGGGCTCCTTATGTAGATCATAGTTAACCAGGAAAGGTTTTACTGTGTTTTCAGGCACTATCTCCTGAAATGCTAACTGGGACAGGTTACCCTTGCTCAGAATCCACCTCCTCCCTCTGGATAGGCAATCTCACAGTTAAAAAAGAACAAAAACAAAAAACCAACCAACCAAACAAATAAACAAAAAAACTGGGGCTGAAACAGGGAAGTTGGGAAAAATAAAGTTACCTTCTTCGCAAAGTTATTTTAAGGATTAAATTAAATAAACTACATAGAGTTTCAGGCATATAGTTAATGCTCAAGAAACGTCTGTTCTCTGAGTTCTGTTTCTTTCTCATTTCACCTCCCATAATCCATGTCGTCTGCCATCCTAATTGATCGCTCTGCTATACTTTGTGGAGATGGCTCGGAACTGGGCAACACTTCCTTCTGTTGTGCATGGGATGGCAGCTAACAACAATAGAGCATATGAGTAACAAGTGTAAAGTACAGAATCAGGAAAGTCATAGGAGAGCAAGCATGAAAAGTGGAGAGATAAAAAGCAAAAGCTTAACGTCCACAATGCAGAAGATTTCACAAATCAAAAAGATGATTAGAAACCAAGCAGCCCCCCAAAAAGATCCAAGAGGATCAAAAAGAGAGAAGACTATGCAGCAGGGTTCAGGGCTTGAGCTATAAGTGAGGTGTGGTGCTTGGTGCTAAGCTACAAGGACTCATAGCCATACGACTCTAATAGTGAAGGGGGCGCCTGGTATCCACCAGGGGCTTCTTAGGGTGGTGAATATTAGATGGTTCTAGGGGATACATGGGAGGAGACGGCGCATCTTTGACAGCCCATGGTGAATAGGTGGAAAGAAGTAGACCCCGCCAGATATGTGGGGCAATATAGTTTATGACAGAGTCCCTGGGTGGTGCAAATGGTTAACATTCTTGGCTGTTAACCAGAAGGTTGGTGGTTCGAGTCCACCCAGAGGCACCTCAGAAGAAAGGACTGATAATCTACTTCAGAAAAATCAGCCACTGAAAATCCACTGGAGCACAGTTCTGCTCTGACAAAAGGGGGTGCCATGAGTCAGAATCGACTCAACAGCAACTGTGGTTTTTTTTTTTTTTTTTTGGTACTGTTTCTAATGACAAACTATTGGCAACTTCAGGTTAAATTAGAATTTGCATGACAGTTCCTGTTTTCTTATATCATGATCAACGCTTGACATTATTAGACTTTGTCAGTCTGTGGGTATGAAAATGTATGATATTTTACTCTATATTTCCCTGATTATTAGTGTTATTGAGCATTTTGTCAAATGTTTGTTGGAAATAAGTGGAAATTGTTGAAAATCACTACCATTTATAGAAGTTATTTATAGGTTTAGTCTTATTTCTTTCAGGTAATGGTTATCAGATATTTCACTGTTGCTCCATGGGTGATTACTTGTATTGTTGCCAGTCCTTTAGTATTAAAAGCAATATTTCAATGAATAACCTTTTAACCAGGCTATGTTGCACACATTTAGACGTATTTATTGGGTAAATTCTTAGAAGTAAAATGACTGGATCAAAATTATGTGTAATTATAATAATTTTTAGGAAATTTGTTTGGTTCACTTCTTTAGTAGGCGATACATAAACATGTAACAATTTTGAAAGGAACAAAAGGGTCAAAGAGTGAAAATTAAGACTTCAGCCCCTCTGTCCACTAGCCATTCAGTTCCTCTCCTTGTTGCATTTACTGCTATCAGCTTGTAAGAAGTCCTCCAGAAACATTTCATGCATTGTTGTTGTCTCGAGCCAATGAGTAGTTTCCGATTCATAGGACCCTGTGTGCAACAGAACAAACAGTGCCCAGTCCTGAGCCATCCTCACAATCGTTGTTATATTTGAGTCCATTGTTGCAGGCACTGTGTCAATCCATCTTGTTGAGGGTCTTCCTCTTTTTCACTTACCCTTTACTTTACCAAGCATGATATCCTCCTCCACAGATTAATCCCTCCTGATAACATGTCCAAAGTACATTAGACAAAGTCTCACCATCCTTGCTTCTAAGGAGCATTCTGGCTGTACTTCTTCCAAGACAGATTTGTTCATTCTTCTGGCGGTTCATGGTGTGTTCAATATTCTTCACTAACATCATAATTCAAAGGCATCAATTCTTGTTTTGTCTTCCTCATTTATTGTCCTGCTTTCCCATGCATATGAGGCGATTGAAAGTATCATGGCTTGGTCAGGTGCACCTTAGTTCTCAAAGTGATGTCTTTGCTTTTTAACACTTTAACAATTTAAAGAAGTCTTTTGCAGCAGATTTGCCCAAAGGAATGCATCCTTTGATTTCTTGACTGTTGCTTTCATGGCCTTGATTTTGAATCCAAGTATAATGAAATCCTTGACGACTTCAATGTTTTCTCCGTTTATCATGACGTTGCTTACTGGGCCAGCTGTGAGGATTTTTGTTGCCTTTATGTTGAGGTGTAATCCATACCGAAGGCTGTAGTCTTCGACCTTCTTTAGTAAGTGCTTCTTGTTCTCTTACTACATGCATAAGAAGCAATTATTCACACGAAATTTCTTTTATTTCGGCAGATTTGTGTTTTCTTCTGCATGGTAGTATACGGGAAGAAGAAAGCTCTTGCCAGGACGCTGATTAAAAGAGACACAGGTTTTGGTGTGAACATCCTGATAGGAACATATTTCTTTATTGTCTTGTCATTTAGCCTAGCCATACATACACTGTTGCCATGATGGATCTCACCAATAAAAGTGGTTTGTTCTTTTAATTTCATTAAGCCTAACACCTCACGCTAGAGGATAGGGTGCCTGTGGATGTGGGGGCTTGCCCTGTTTCTGAGCACAAATTTTTGATCTTGCTTCAGTCTGGATTGGTTGCTATCTGTATTCGGTACACAGCGGTTATACTGGCATCCCCGTTCACCATCATACTGGAGATTCTCATTGCTTCTCCCTTGGAATGTATCTGTTGTTTCTTATATCCCAAAATGTAACCTTTCTTAGATAACTCCTTCATTTTATGGGAAAGAATCTTCCAGGAGCTTTCCGGGAAAGAAGTATGTGGGAGATAAATCGAACACTTAAGGTTTGAAAATATCTTCAGTCTATTCTCATTCTTAATTGGTGATTTGGCTGTGTTTTGAATTTTATGTTGGAAATTATTTTTCTTCAGAATCTTGAAAACATTGATCCAGCTCCCAGTATTGCGTTTGAGAAATCTGAAAAACCCTTTCATTCAGTCTGGAAGCTTTTAGGATCTTTGTCTCCAATGAGCTGCATTTTCACGCCTAGGTCTATTTTCCATTTTGCTGAGTTCTTGATAGGTTTTTACAATCTGGAATCTGTCTTTTAGTTTTAGGAAGTTTTCGTGAACTATTTCATTCATAATTTCTCCTAGCCCTTTTTTTTCTATTTTCTCCTCCAAGAATTCTAATAATTTGAATTTGTTCTTTTGGATTGGACTTTAGTTGTCTTGTCTTTTCTTCCTCTCATCTCTTTGTTTTGTTTTACTTTCTGGAGATTTCTTCAAGTTTATATACTATCTTCCTATGAAGCTTTTAATGTCTGCCATCTTGCTGTTAATTTCAAAGAACTGTTTTGATTTGTCCTCTGGATTTTCTTTCCTAGAACATCCTGCAGTTTCTTCGTGGATGCAATGTTTTCTATTATTATTCCATTGGTTCTAATAACATTTTATTTGAAGTTTTCTTATGCTAGCAAGTTTCTTCCTTCTCCCTTTGAGTTTCTTTAAGTTTTTATTTATTTATTTGTTTTTTCTGTTTGATAGTCTTCATTTTTTATGTTAGAAGATTTCCTCAGGCTTTATGAAATCAGTGTTTGTCTGCTCGTGATTGGGACCTGAAAACCTGTTCAGAAGCTCTGACTGTGCAGCTTAGACTTGTTGACCTGGAGCTTCACTTCTGCCGTGATCTGGATGAGCTATTTGGAGGGGAACCCCCAAATGTCTGTTTCTCTAAATTTTTCATCTGGGGCTGGTCATACTCTTCAGAGAAGAATCTCACGATCTTCAGACTGGAGGATAGAAGTCTGGTTGCTGTATTTTGGAAGTAGAACGAAGTCCATAGGCTGGAGGTATCAGAATCTAGCTTTTGGCATGTATTGCTATTTCCTGTTAACTGCTATCAAGTTGGCCTCCAGCTCATGGTGACCTCATGCACAACAAAATGAAATGCCGCCCAATCCTGTGCACCCCCATGAACAGTTGTGGATTGTACTCTTGCAATCCATAGGGTTTTCATTGGCTGATTTTCAGAAGTAGATAGCCCAGGCCTTTCTTCCAAGTTCATTTTAGTTTGGAAGCTCTGCTGAAATCTGTTCAACATCCTAGCAACACACAACCCTCCACTGACAGAGGGTGGTGGGTGCACATGAGATGTATTGGTCGGGAATCAATTCTGACTCATAGCGATGCTATAGGGCTGAGTAGAACTGCCCCATAGGGTTTCCTAGGTTGTAATTTTTATGGGAGCAGATCCACAAGTCTTCTATCCCACAAAGTGGCTGGTGGGTTCGAGCCACTGACCTTTCAGTTAGCAGCCAAATGCTTAACCATTGTGCCACCCCAGCTCCTCTGGCCTCCCACATGGAAGGCAAGAATTCTACCACTGAACCACCAGTACCTCGCGTTTGGCACTTGCATGTGCCTTTAACCCCCATGCTTTCAGTAGTTTACCCTTGGTCTTCACTGTGGCAACCGCTTCTCAGTTCAGAGACCCTCTTTTATTCTCTTTCTAGGAAAAAAAGCCCTCCGGATTTCTCTCTGGCTTGAGGAGAGGATAATCACTCAGTGGTGTGAAGTCAGGGAGGAGATCTTGGGAAATAACTGTTTTTTGAACAGATTTTGACAAAGTCTCCTCATTTTTGGTGTCCACCCTCTTCATTCTTAATTCCATAAATATCTAGAGTTGCCAGTTCATGGAGCTTTTGAGGATTATCTGGTATAAATTAGGTTGATTCACTGTGAACCTAGGGTTCTGCTGTCTTTCATCAATTTGCTTTAGAGATTTCAAAATATTTTTTGCTCTTGTCCACTTTCCTATTCTCAATGTCTTTGTGGTTTCACATTGCTTTTTAAAATCCCTTTATCTTAAATTTTGAGAGGTTTGGGGAGGGTATAAAAATAGATTTGTGTTTTAATCCACCATGTTAAACTGGGACTTTCTTGATAGGTCAGCTTTTTGGGGGAGCAGAAATTGGGGAAAGTCCAGAGCATAAGGTATTCCTGAGGGAAAAAGCTAATGTGAGACCTGTCTGGGGGTCCTGGGTAGTCTGAGGGAGGCAAGAAGACTCTTGACATCTTTTGTTGTTGCTGTTTTTGTTAGCTGCCGTTTAGTCAGCTCCAACTGGAGGCAACCTTATGTATAACAGAACAAAATGTTGCCAAGTCCTATACCATCTTCATGAGTGTAGGTGTATTTGGGCTCATCTTCCAGCACTGTATCAGACAATGTCCTGCTGTGATCCATAGAGTTTTCATGAACTATTTTCAGAAGTAGATCATCCTAGTCTGTCTTAGTCTGGAAGCTCTGCTAAAGCTTGTCCACCATGGTTGACCCTGCTGGTATTTGAAATATCAGTGACATGGATTCCACCACCATAGCAATGTGCAAGCCACCACAGTATGAAAAGCTGACAGACAGATGCAGATACCTCTTAAGGGTACTTGAAAAAAGCTGTGGGGAACCTTGAAAGTAAACTTCATCTGCTTCATTATTTTATTTGTTAGCATTCCTGCACCCACACACTGCTCACAACGTTCAGAAAACTTCAGAGACAGAATATTCTCCATCTTCCAAATAAGACTCCACTGCCATTTCTAAGAGGGCATGGCTGAATTTAAAATGGGACTTGTGTGGTGTGTGCCTTCTGCTGGGGTAATAAATGGTTCAGCATGCAATCTCACAGCTCCATGTGGCATATTTTTAAGTACTGTACTTGCAGATGACCTTTTACAGAGGTAAATTGCATATAAGGAGCTGTAAGTGTCACATTTAATAATGCTTCAGGGACATTAGGAGGAAAGTAACAGTTATTATTCGGTGATAGTGTCCCATTATTAACTTACAGGTTGCTTGCTGAGCAGTCAATCCAACTTCAGCAACAGATGTTTCCTTCTCAAGCTTTAAGAATTGATTCCAACTGGCAGAGCTGTGTTCGATAAGTTAAGGCGAGAAAGTAGGAAACAAAGATAAAGGGAAAGAAAAATGCTTAATTAAGAAAATCTAAACGGGACATTAAAAAAAATTGATAAATGGTGCACTTTAAAGAGACAGCAATCATCTTTGTGCTTGAATGGAGTGTGAGGGGATCTTAGGCCTTTGAATAAGTTGGTCCATTTGCAGTCTTCTCTATGATGCATCCTGAAGGTTATTTTTATGGGAATTTCCTGTCAAGTTCCTCTAAAAGACAGCAGCAGAATTAAAATATCACCTCCATAATCCTTAGTTCAATGGTGCTTTTTTACATCCTAGAAAGAAGTGAAAACTTCGATCTGATAATGACTCTATCACGTGAACTTTACCAACTGACACCTTCCCTCCCTTCTCCTCACTTCAAGGTTTTCTGCACAGGGAGAATTGCTCTCCTCTTTGCCCTCTGATGAGTTGTGTTCACTCCCAAATTCTTACTTTTGTTGTGATATTCTTCCACTCTTCCTGAAGGACTCTACCCTGGGAGTCAGGAACCTTTTCTGTAGAGGACCAGATAGTAAATATTTTTAGCTTTGTGAGCCATATCACCTCTGTTGCAACTACAGTAGTCCCCCCTTATCCTGGGAATATGTTCTAAGACTACCAGTAGGTGCCTGAAATTGCTGAAATACAGAACCCTATATACACTGTGTTTTTTCCTATATGTACATGATAAATACCTTTTATAAAGTTTAATTCATAAAATAGGCACAGTAAGAGATTAACAACTATGACTAATAATAAAATAAAACAATTATAACAATATGCTGTAATAAAAGTTATCTGAATGTGGTCTGTCTTTCTCAAAATTTTTTCTTTTCACTTAATGGAAGCACTTCACAGCTTCGCTTTGGCATATCCAAATTGCCAGCAACACTACTCTTGTGCTTTGGGGTCATTATTAAGTTAATTACGGGTTACCAGAACACCCTACTGCAATACAGAGACAGTGGATCTGATAATCTAGAGGACTAAGTGACTAATAGGCAGGTAGCATATACAGCGTGCATACATTTGATAAAGGGATGATTCACGTCCTGGGTGGCAGAGCGGGAAGGTGTGACATTTCATCATGCGATTTAGAAAGGTGTGCAATTTAAAACTTATGAATTGTTTATTTCTGGAGTTTTCCATTTAATATTTTTGGACCGAGGTTGACTGCAGGTACCAGAAACCTTGGAAAGCAAAACTGCAGATAAGGGGGAAGGGAACTATTGTACTCAACTGCACTGTTGCTACATGAAAGCAGCTCCAGGCAATGTGTAAACAAATGGGCGTGGCCAGATTTGGCCCTGGGCTGTAGTTTACTGAGTCCTGCTCTGGCCTCCTTTGGAACGTTAGAATGCTACTGTTCCATTAATTAGAGTCCTGGTGGTGCAGTGGTAAAGAACTATGGCTGCTAAGCAAAAGGTCAGCAGTTCAAATCCACCAGCTGCTCCTTGGAAACCATACTCTGTCCTGTAGGGTCACTATGAGTCAGAATCCACACGAAGGCAATGGGTTTAGTTTTTTGTGTTTGGTTTCATTTATGCTGACTCTAAGCCCTGTATTCTCCAAAGGACCACCCCCAGCACATCCTCCTTTCAGGTCCCTGAAAGTGCCAAGTTTTCCACCTAACTGTCTTCTTAGGTGTTGCTCAGTGTCTACCTGGCTAGAGTAATTCTCTGGTGCTTCTCATGACTTGCTGTTTCTCATCTTCCAGGTCTCGTGACAGAAGCTAAACCAGGTCTTGAACTGAGGCTTTTGGTTTCTTTTCTTACCCCCTTCCAGCGTTCTCACCCCATCATGATGCATAGATAAGACAAAATGAATTAAATCAAATTTATAGCCCCATTTAAGAGTCCCTGGATGGTGCAAATTGTTCAGCACTGGGCTACTAATCTAAAGGTTGGAGGCTTGAACTCACCTAGAGGTGCCTTGGAAGAAAGTCCTGGCAATTTACTTCTGGAGGATCACAGCCATGAAAATCCTGTGGAACGCAATTCTACTCTGCAACATATGGGGTGACCAGGAATTGGAATCAACTCAACGACAATTGGAAGTTCCCGTCCCAAGTTCATTGTTTTTAGCTCTCAGTAAAGCATCCTTTACCCACTTACATCAGCCACTAAGAGACATAAAAACGTAGTTTCCTACGGGTTCCCAAGGACTAGCTCAGAGATCAAGGCAGGGATGGAGGTAGGAAAAAGTTCAGGTTAAAAAAAAAAACTTTCCCTTTCATCCTCATTCAGTTAAACAAAAACAACAAAACAAGCGAAACACAAGAAAAAATCCTCACCAAATCTAGTTTTAAAATAATGCTTTTCTCTGTGCTTTCACTTGTCTCCTGAGAGATAAAAGACATAAAGTGACGGGCCAGCGTAGCCCATCCTGGATGCATTTAGAAAGACTTGCATTCTTTGTGATTCTGAAGTTCTAATAAAATATTTAGGCTTATATTTCTCTGTCCGGCTTCATATATCCTTATGTGACACTCTGAGTATTTGGACTCCAGTAGTTGCAAATGTTATGTTTGATGGGTGAGGTGTTCAATGTGTGTAATTACTGCTGGGGAAATCTCCCCCTTACATTCTTCTATTTAGAAAGCTCCCCAGATATTTCATGAGAACTTACAGAAAATAAATTTCCATCAAGACACACACACTCACAGAATTGAAAAGCAAGACATATAAACATATGAGAGTCAAAATGATTTATTCATCGTTTTGGCTATTGGATAAAACATGAATGTGAAATTAGCAAATTAAATTAGATTAATACCTCATCTGGCTAGTAACATAGTATTAATAGCTTGATTAAGACCATTAATTATTTTTATGCCCCATATGACTAGTTCTTGTTGTTAAGATGGTCTCTAAAGGAAAGGAAATACGGAGCCATCCATTACCACCAGGCAGAGATCCTGTGACTTTTTAAGCACTGAATGGAAGCTATGAGCCACCTTAACACCTAATCAGAAGGATTTGGGATCATAATTAAAGGCACTGAAACAGGGTGTGCTCAACAAGAAGGACAGCCTGTTATAATAATAGAGCAAGGCATACACACCCCTCATGTGATTTCCTCCTGGGTATTTTCCATCAAAACTCCCACCTGCTGCCTCATTTTTTATCATGTCATTGCTGAGAGAGATGATTGTAGTGCGACTTGAGGTAGAGCTTTCTGAATTTTCATTAAATGAAAAAAAAAGTTGTTATGAAAAAAAGTCCTTACTTTTTCAGTAGTACTTCTCATTTTTTTCTTATTTGGAAAGGTTCTGAATGATTTGGAAGGAAATGGACTGAACATGTCATACTGGGATTCCAATATTAATTTATGTTGCAACAATATGGAATTGCCATTTTTGACAGCCAAAAGTGTTGAATATCAGCAAATTCTTATGATATAACTTAATAATGAGAGCTGTTATGTATTGATCTTTTCTTATGTGTCAGACACTGCTATGTAAAATCCATATTTTCTTATTAATCTTCATAATAATCACATTAGTTGTGGTAAGAAATCTTCATTGGCTCCCCCACCCTTGCCAAAGCCACTTCAAATGGACTTGCTCTCACTACCACACCCTTGTCCATTTGTCCTACTGTAGTGGCTTGCATGTTGCTGAGATGTGGAAGATATGCCACCAGTATTTCAAATACCAACAGGGTCACCTATGGTGAACAGGTTTCAGTGGAGCTTCCAGACTAAGACAGAGTAGGAAGAAAGGCCTGGTGATCTATGTCTGAAAATTAGCCAATGAAAACCTATGAATTACAACAGAATATTGCCCGGTATAGTGCTGTAAGATAACCCCCTAGATTGGAAGGTACTCAAAATACCCAGTGGCCACAACAACCCCAGCAACAGACTAGAGCATACCAACAATTATGAAAGCAGCACAGGACTGGACAATGTTTTGTTCTGTTGTGCATGGGGTCACCATGAGTCAGAGTTGGTTTGATAGCAACCAACAACAACAAACTAAGTGAAGTTTCAAGATCAGTCCTTTATTCCACTCCCCCACTACTCCTTCCTTCCAATCAAATAGACCCTCCTAAGCTCTTTCTATAGAAACGTTTGAGACCAGCCTGCCTAAGACACAGGCATTGTTATCATCACACACATCTGAAAGCTCAGGGATTGATGGGGGAAGAGAATTGGAACACAGAGGAGGCAGGATTTTAACTCAGGTTATTCTGGCTCAAAATTCTGAGCTCCTTCAATGACATCAAAATATCTGTATGTGTCTTAGTCATCTAGTGCTGCTATGACAGAAATACCACAAGTGGAAGGCTTTAACAAAGAAAAAAATATTTCTTTACAGTAAAGTAGGCTAAAAGTTCAAATTCACAGCATCAGTTCCAGGTGAAAGCTTTCTCTCTCTGTCAGCCTTCTCCTCAAATCTTCCCCTGGAATAGGAGCTTCTCTGCACAGGCATCCTGGGTCCAAAGGATGCGCTGGCACTGCTTTCTTGGTGGTATGAGGTCCCCATTCTCTGCTTGCTTCTCTTTCGTTGTATCTCCTGTAAGATAAAAGGTGGTGCAGGCCACACTCCGGGGAAACTCTCTTTACATTGGATCACGGATGTGACCTTAGTAAGGGTGTTACAATCCCATCCTAATCCTCTTTAACATAAAATTACAATCATAGAATGGAGGAAAACCACACAATACTGGGAATCATGGCCTAACCAAGTGGACACATGTTTTGGTGGGACACAATTCAATCCATAACACTATGCTTTATGATTTGATTGCCTGGTATAAAGCACTGCGAAGGTGACCTAACACGTTCAAGCTACACTGCTTGAATTTACCCTATTAGTATAGTTGAGTGAGATGAATAGAGATGATTGCTCTTTCCTTGTGTTATGTCGAAGATGGAAGGGACCTCAGAGACTACCGGGAACAAGTAGTTCTCAAACTTTAGTATGTTTCAGTGTCAACGGGAGAGCTTGCTAAAGCATTCTGGGTCCCATCCCCAGAAATTCCACATCCAACTCTGGGGTGGGTCCAGAAAATTTCACTTTTCAATGAACACCCCAGGTGATACTGAGGCAAGTGGGAAACTTCAGGCAAGAACTTGAGAAACACTAACATAGTCCAACTGTCTTATTGTACGCATGAAGAGAAGAAAGTCAGTCCAGAGACGTGAAACTCCTACGCTTATTTCTCTGCTAGTAGTATTGGTGCCAGGACTAGGATCTTGGTTTTAAACTCCTGACCTAGTGGAATGATTCCTAGACTTTAGCGTCAGACCCAGGAAATGTGCATGTGCCCTAAGCAGTGTCACAGATTAAATAAATGACATGTCTCACACATGCAGCATTTGTTTACTGATACACACGTGCGTGCTTTTTAGCCAAATAAATTCACTTAAAAGTGCTGCTTAATTCACAGTAGAGTTTTCCTTATATATTTTCTCCATTATCACCATAGCGTCTGTAGAGTTTTGTTTGAATATTAAATAAGGGTCCTCATCTTTGAGCAGAGAGAGAGCTGTTACCTCATGGCCTTTTCACTAGCCCTGGTTGCTACCTCATCCTTTATTTGGGGTGGAAAGTAGAGGATAGAATCAGGCCTCAACTTACCAGCTTGCATAGATCAGCTGGTCCCTGCTTCAGCTATTTAGAGTGAAAAACGTAATAAATCCAGTCCTCTGCAGAGTGGACCTAAAGCCAACCCGATCCTTGGACAGTTTAAGGGATGCTATAAGTTGGAAGATGATTGGATTCATTCAATCAAATAATATTGAGGTGGCAGTTCCTTGCATATGGTAGATACTTAGGCTGAAAAAGAACCTTAAGATGAGGGATATGGGATGGGAGACATGGGGATTAAACACGAAAATAAAATGAGTCACCCACTACTGAACGCCATGTGAATAGCAAACGGGAACTCCACGCACTTGGTGAAATGCTCATGCCATGTGTGTGGTACTCTACTTGCATCTAGAAACAAGACCTGTGGACCTGGGCAGCTTGTACTTCCATTTGGGAGCACTCTGTGCTATCTCCTAGCAATTAACTATTTCAATAAGTTTTAATATCTTAGTTCATGATTTTTTTTTGCATTCTTTAACTGTACCTGTTGGTGTCTTTCCTTCAATTGTGTCCCACATTCCTGTTGTGACACCATGCACTCTCATTCCTTGGGTCATACCAGGCAGGATACAATAAAAAGAAAGGGAGTAACAACCAAAAGTAATAGTGATAATGCTGGTCATTTGAACATGTTACCTCTGTCTATTCGTGCAAGTCTCTATACCAAGGGGAGATCCTAAGGTGCTTTATACTTTCTATTTGTACTCTGTAGAATTCTCTTCTGAAGCTAGTTCTTCTGCTCCCCCACCTGTTTAGTTTTTGCCTTCTTGTTGTCTGTCCTCTTGATGCTCGCTTTGTTTTTTCAACATTTGGTTTGTTGCTCTATTTGATGGACAGCTATTATTTAGGCTTCTCAGCCCCCATTCTGTCTGGACAGTGCTTGCCCTTCTTGGAAGAAGAATACATCCCCCCTCACCTGCTCTCACCTGATGCCTCTCTTCCCTGCATCCACTGATTAAGTGCACTCAGTGACTCTGTGAAGTAGGGCTCCAGCATGGCCTGGTATGTTCAAATTCCTTATCAATAAGATTTCAGCATAGCATGAGGACTTTTGGGGCATAGTCAAAAACAGAAAGAAATTATTGGTGCTCATGGAATCCATTTTGACAAGCTTTTTGAATCCAACATGTTAGACTTCCAGCTAAATCAGTTATTCTTTAGGAAACTAAGGGCTAAATTTTGTGGGAGCTCAGAAATGACTCTGATTTCCAGGTAGAAATTACCTGAAAGCTTGAACTAACTTTCCACCAGGAACTATACCCCAAAACTTGAAGTTAGAAATATCATGTTACAAACGTGTATTGGCCTTCGTGATAGACACAATGCTAGAGATTGAATGACAGAATTTTGCAAGACCAACAACTTCTTCATTGCAAATACCTTCTTTCACCAACATAAATGGAGACTGTATACATGGACCTATCCAAATGGAACACACAGAAATCAAATTGACTACATCTGTGGAAAGAGATGATGGAAAAGCTCAATATCATCAGTCAGAACAAGGCCAGGGGCTGACTGTGGAAGAGACCATCAATTGCTCATATGCAAGTTCAAGCTGAAACTGAAGAAAGTCAGAGCAAGTCTATGAGAGCCAAAATATGACCTTGAGTATATCCCACCTGAATTTAGAGACCATCTCAAGAATAGATTTGACACAATGAACACTAGTGACAGAAGACCAGAAGAGTTTGGAATGACATCAAGTACATCATACATGAAGAAAGGAAGAGGCCACTGAAAAGAGGAACTGAAGAAAAGACCAAGATGGATGTCAGAAGAGACTCACAAACGTCGAGCAACTAAAGCAAAAGGAAGAAATGGTGAAGTAAAAGAACTAAACAGAAGATTTCAAAGGGTGGCTTGAGAAGACAAATTAAAGTATTATAATGGCATGTGCAAAGAGCTGGAGATAGAAAACCAAAAGGGAAGAACATACTTGGGTTTTCTCAAGATGAAAGAACTGAAAAAAAAATTCAAGCCTCAAGTTGCAATAGTGAAGGATTCTATGTGGAAAATATTAAATGACTCAGGAAGCATCAAAAAGAAGGTGGAAGGAATACACAGAGTCATTATACCAAAAAGAATTAGTCGATGTTCAATCATTTCAAGAGGTAGCACATGGTCAGGAACCCATGGTACTAAAGAAAGAAGTCCAAGCTGCTCTGAAGGCATTGGCTAAAAACAAGGCTCCAGGAATTGATGGACTATCAACTGAGATGTTTCAACAAACAGATGCAGTGCTGGAGGTGCTCACTCGTCTATGCCAAGAAATATGGAAGACAGCTTCCTGGCCAACTGACTGGAAGAGATCCATATTTATGCCTATTCCCAAGAAAGGCAATTCAACTGAATGTGGAAATTATTGAACAATATCATTAATATCACACGCAAGCAAAATTTTGCTAAAGATCATTTGAAAGCGGCCGCAGCAGTATATCGACAGGAAACTGCCAGGAATTCAGGCTGGTTTCAGAAGAGGACTTGGAACCAGGGATATCATTGCTGATTTCAGATGGATCCTGGCTGAAAGCAGAGAATACCAGAAGGGTGTTTACCTGTGTTTTATTGACTATGCAAAGGCATTCAACTGTGTGGATCATAACAAATTATGGATAACATTGCAAAGAATAAGAATTCCAGAACACTTAATCATGCTCTTGAGGAACCTTTACTTGGATCAAGAGGCAGTTGTTCAGGCAGAACAAGGGATGCTAATTGGTTTAAAGTCAGGAAAGGTGTATGTCAGGGTGGTATCCTTTCACCATACTTATTCCATCTGTATGCTGAGCAAATAATCCAAGAAGGTGGACTATACGAAGAAGAATGGGGCATCAGGATTGGAGGAAGACTCATTAACAACCTGTGTTATGCAGATGATACAGCCTTGCTTGCTGAAAGTGAAAAGGACTTGAAGCACTTACTGATGAAGATCAAAGACCACAGCCTTCAGTATGGATTACACCTCAACATAAAGAAAACAAAAATCCTCACAACTGGACCAATAAGCAACATCGTGATAAATGGAGAAAAGATTGATGTTGTCAGGGATTTCATTTTACTTGGATCCAGAATCAACAGCCATGGAAGCAGCAGTCAAGAAATCAAACAATGCATTGCATTAGGTAAATCTGCTGCAAAGGACCTCTTAAAAGTGTTGAAAAGCAAAGATGTCACCTTGAAGACTAAGAAGTCCCTGACCCGAGCCATGCTGTTTTCAATCGCATTACATGCATGTGAAAGCTGGACAGTGAATAAGGAAGACCCAAGAAGAATTGACGCCTTTGAAATGTGGCGTTGGCGAAGAATATTGAATATACCGTGGACTGCCAAAAGAACGAACAAATCTGTTTTAGAAGAAGTACAACCAGTATGCTCCTTAGAAGCAAGGATGGTGAGACTGCGTCTTACATACTTTGGACATGTTGTCAGGAGGGATCAGTCCCTGGAGAAGGACGACAAGCTTGGCAAAGTACAGGGTCAGCAGAAAAGGGGAAGACCCTCAACGAGGTGGATTGATAAAGTGGCTGCAGTGATGAGCTCAAGCATAACAACAATTGTGAGGACGACTGGGCAGTGTTTCGTTCTGTTTTGCATGGGGTTGCTATGAGTCGGAACCTACTCGAAGGTACCTAACAAAAACAAAGTGCATTGACTACAAATGACTTTCCTAGGTATTAGGAAATTATAAAATAAAATAACCATGAACAATTTAGATATAATATTCTTAAAAAATTTATCAGGGAAAGGGCAATATATAAAGAAAATCTACTCAGCACATAAAATCAAGTGGGAAAAAGAAGCTGTCAACACACAAAAAAAGACATCAAAATGATAGCACTAAATTCATACCCATCCACAATTACCCTGAATGTAAATGGACTAAATGCAGCAATAAAGAGACAGAGAGTGGCAGAATGGATTAAAAAACAAGATCTGTCTATATGCTGCCTACAAGAGACACACCTTAGACTTAGAGACACAAACAAACTAAAGCTCAAAGGATGGAAAAAAATATCAAGCAAACAACAATCAAAAAAGCAGGAGTGGCAATATTAATTTCTGACAAAATAGACTTTAAAGTTAAATCCATCAGAAAGGATAAGGAAGGACACTATACAATGATTAAACGGACAATACACCATAAGATATAACCAAATTAAATATTTATGTGTCCAATAACAGGCCTGCCAGATACATAAAACAAACTCTATCAGCATTGAAAAGTGAGATAGATAGCTCCACAATAATAGTAGGAGACTTCAACACACCACTTTCGGTGAAGGACAGGACATCCAGAAAGAAGCTCAATAGAGACACAGAAGCTCTAAATACCACAATACTCCAATTTGACCTCATAGACATATACAGAACACTCCACCCAACAGCAACCAACTATACTTTCTTTTCTAGTGCACATGGAACATTCTCTAGAATAGACCACATATTAGGTCATAAAGCAAGCCTTGGCAGAATCCAAAACACTGAAATATTACAAAGCATCTTCTCTGACCATAAGGCCATAAAAGTGGAAATCAATAACAGGAAAAGCAGGGAAAAGAAATCAAACACTTGGAAACTGAACAATACCCTGCTTAAAAAAGACTGGATCATAGAAGACATTAAGGATGGAATAAAGAAATTCATAGAATCCAATGAGAATGAAAACACTTTCTAACAGAACCTTTGGGACACAGCAAAAGCGGTGCTCAGAGGCCAATTTGTGTCAATAAATGCACACATCCAAAAAGAAGAAAGGGTCAAAATCAAAGAACTATCCCTACAACTTGAACAAATAGAAAGAGAGCAACAAAAGAAACCCACAGGCGCCAGAAGAAAACAAATAATAAAAATTAGAGCTGAACTAAATGAAATAGAAAACAGAAAAACAATTGAAAGAATTAACAAGACCAAAAGCTGACTTTTTGAAAAAAATCAACAAAATTGATAAACCACTGGCCAAACTGACAAAAGAAAAACAGGAGAGGAAGCAAATAACCCAAATAAGAAATGAGATGGATGATATTACAACAGACCCAACTGAAATTAAAAGAATCATATCAGATTACTATGAAAAACTATACTCATGCAAATTTCCTAGAAACACACTACCTACCTAAACTAACACAAACAGAGGTAGAACAACTAAATAGACCCATAACAAAAGAAGAGTTTGAAAAGGTAATCAAAAAACTCCCAACAAAAAAAAGCCCTGGTCCGGACGGCTTCACTGAGGAGTTCTACTAAACTTTCAGAGAAGAGTTAACACCACTACTACTAAAGGTATTCCAGAGCATAGAAAAGGACAGAATACTACCAAACTCATTCTATGAAGCCACCATATCCCTGATACCAAAATCAGGTAAAGATACCACAAGAAAAGAAAATTATAGACCTATATCCCTCATGAATGTAGATGCAAAAATCCTCAACAAAATTCTAGCCAATAGAATTCAACAACATATCAAAAGAAAAATTCACCATGACCAAGTGGGATTCATACCAGGTATGCAGGGATGCTTCAACATTAGAAAAACAATTAATGTAATCCACCACATAAATAAAACGAAAGACAAGAATCACATGATTTTATCAATTGATGCAGAAAAGGCATTTGACAAAGTTCAACACCCATTCATGATAAAAACTCTCAGCAAAATAGGAATAGAAGGAAAATTTCTCAACATAATAAAGGGCATTTATACAAAGCCAACAGCCAACATCACCCTAAATGGAGAGAGCCTGAAAACATTCCCACTGAGATCAGGAACCAGAGAAGGATGCCCTTTATCACCACTCTTATTCAACATTGTGCTAGAAGTCCTGGCCAGAGCAATTAGGCTGATAAAGAAATAAAGGGCATCCAGAATGGCAAGGAAGAAGTAAAAGTATCTCTATTTGCAGATGACATGATCTTATACACAGAAAACCCTAAGGAATCCTCCAGAAAACTACTGAAACTAATAGAAGAGTTCAGCAGAGTATCGGGATACAAAAAAAAAAAAAGATAAACATAAAATAATCAGTTGGATTCCTCTACACCAACACAAAGAACATTGAAGAGGAAATCGCTAAATCAATGCCATTTACAGTACCCCCCAAGAAGATAAAATACTTAGGAATAAATCTTGCCAGAGAGGTAAAAGACTTATACAAAGAAAACTACAGTACACTTCTGCAAGAAACCAAAAGAGACTTACATAAGTGGAAGAACATACCTTGCTCATGGATAGGAAGACTTAACATTATAAAAATGTCCATTGTACCAAAAGCGATCTATACATTTAATGCAATTCTGGTCCAAATCCCAACGGCATTCTTTAATGAGATGGAGAAACAAATCACTAATTTCATATGGAAGGGAAAGAGGCCCAGATAAATAAGGCATTACTGAAAAAGAAGAACAAAGTAGGAAACCTTACTTTACCTGATTTTAGAACCTATTATACTGCCACAGTAGTCAAAACAGCCTGGTACTGGGTACAACAACAGATACATGGACCAATGGAACAGAATTGAGAATCCAGACATAAATCCATCCACGTATGAGCAGCTGATATTTGACAAAGGCCCCAAAAGAGTTGAATGGGAAAAAGACAGTCTTTTTAAAAAATGGTGCTGGCATAACTGGATATCCATCTGCAAAAAAAATGAAACAAGACCCATACCTCACTTCATGCACAGAAAATAACTCCAAATCGATCAAAGACCTAAATATAAAATCCAAAACAATAAAGATCATGGAAGAAAAATAGGGACAACGTTAGGAGCCCTCATACATGGCATAAACAGTATAGAAAACATTATAAAGAACATAGAAGAAAAACTAGATAACTGGGAGCTCCTAAAAATCAAACACTTATGCTCATCCAAAGACTCCACCAAAAGAGTAAAAAGATTACCTACACATTACCTACAGAAAAAGTTTTTAGCGATGACATTTCTGATCAGCGCTGGATCTTTAAGATCTACGTAACACTCTAAAAACTCAACTACAAAAAGACAAATAACCCAACTAAAAAATGGGCAAAAGATATGAGTAGACACTTCACTAAAGAAGACATTCAGGTAGCTAACAGATATATGAGAAAATGTTCACGATCCTTAGCCGTTAGAGAAACGCACATCAAAACTACAATGAGATTTCATCTCACTCCAACAAGGCTGGCATTAATCCAAAAAACACAAAATAATAAATGTTGGAGAGGCTGTGGAGAGATTGGAACACTTCTACACTGCTGGTGGGAATGTCAAATGGTACATCCACTTTGGAAATCGATTTGGCGCATCCTTAAAAAGCTAGAAATAGAACTACCATACAATCCAGCAATCCCACTTCTTGGGATATATCCTGGAGAAATAAGAGCCTTTACACGAACAGATGTATACACACCCATGTTTATTGCAGCACTGTTTACAATAGCGAAAACATGGACGCAACCAAGGTGCCCATCAACGGATGAATGGATAAATAAATTATGGTATATTCACACAATGGAATACTACGCATCAATAAAGAACAGTGAGGAATCTGTGAAACATTTCATAACATGGAGGAACCAGGAAGGCATTATGCTGAGCAAAATTAGTCAGTTGCAAAAGGACAAATATTGTGTAAGGCCACTATTATAAGAACTTGAGAAATAGTTTAAACTGAGAAGAAAACATTCTTTTGTGGTTACAAGAGGCGGGAGGAAGGGAGGGTAGGAAAGAGGTATTCACTAATTAGTAGATAAGAACTACTTTAGGTGAAGGGAAAGACAGCACACAGTACAGGGGAGGTCAGCACAATTGGACTAAACCAAAAGCAAAGAGCTTTCCTGAATAAACTGAATGCTTTGAAGGCCAGTGTAGAAGGGGCAGGGGTCTGGGGACCATGGTTTCAGGGGACATGTAAGTTAATTGGCATAATCAAATCTATTAAGAAAACATTCTGCATCCCACTTTGAAGAGTGGTGTCTCGGGTCTTAAACGCTAGCAAGCAGCCATCTAAGATGCATCAATTGGTCTCAACCCACCTGGATCAAAGGAGAATGAAGAACACCAAGGACGCAAGGTGATTACGAGCCCAAGAGACAGAAAGGGCCACATGAACCAGCGACTACATCATCCTGAGACCAGAAGAGCTAGACAGTGCCCGGCTACAACCGATGACTGCCCTGACAGGGAACACAACAGAGAACCCCTGAGGGAACAGGAGAGCAGTGGGATGCAGACACCAAATTCTCATAAGACCAGACTTAATGGCCTGACTGAGACTGGAAGGACCCTGGTGGTCACGGCCCCCAGACCTATTGCCCCAGGACAGGAACCATTCCCGAAGCCAACTCTTCAGACATGTATTGGACTGGACAATGGGTTGGAGAGGGATGCTGGTGAGGAATGAGCTTCTTGGATGAGGTGGACACTTGAGACTATGTTGGCATCTCCTGCCTGGAGGGGAGATGAGAGGGTGGAGGGGGTTAGAAGCTGACGAAAAGGACACGGAAAAAGAGTGGAGGGAGAGAGCAGGATGTCTCATTACGGGGAGAGTAATTGGGAGTGCGTAGCAAGGTGTGTATGGGTTTTCGTGTGAGAGACTGACTTGATTTGTAAACTTTCACTTAAAGCATAATAAAAACTATTTTAAAAAATATCGCAGATATACCTTAAAAAGATATCAATCCAGGTAGATTGACAAGATTATTATAAGCATTAATGATCATTTTCTAACACTGAGGGGAAAATCTGGTTTCTTGCTTTTGTTGCATACATCCTAGATAGGCCTTTGAAAAGACAAAACTATGCACGAACAAGATGAATCAGACAGTTTGCAAGTATGAAAATAAGGAACCATTACTTGGCTGGAAATATTCCAGCAAAGAGCCTAACCATTTCTGAGAGATGGGTAGGAATTTTTGAGAACAAGATTCTTTGAAGAACGTAATTGTGCTAGGGAAGAGAAATGTCAGCTCCTCTTGAATCTTTAGACTTAGACATAAATGGACTGATCTAATTATAGGGAAAGTTGTTTGTATATTGGAAATGCATTAGAAGGTTTTACCCCCCTTCCCATGGGAATAGCTTGTCTGGGAGGGATGTGTCTGAAGCCTTATTTTGTTTGATTTGAAAGAAACTTGAAGACTGAAGGGCGGAGTTGGTTCTGCTTTGACTATTGTAATGCCAATATATTTTTATTTAATGCAAGCCTTGTGGCTCCTGGTCAGGAGAGAATTGTGCTTGTGTAATGACAGATTTTCTGGATGAAGGGAAGAACACGTGGGCACTTCAGATTTTTCTGCCACATTCTGAATAGAGTGTAAAAATATGTGTTGCCCTTTCTAGGATGCTGCATTGACTATTCACCACCCGTCTGTCAGTGTGTGGTACTATGGTGGCTTGCATGTAGCTATGATCCTGGAAGTTATGCCACTGGTATTTCAAATACCAGCAGGGTCACCCATGGTGGTCAGATTTGAGTGAACTTTCCAGACTAAGATAGGGTAGGAAGACAGGCCTAGCAATCTACATCTGAACATTAGCCAAAGAAAGCCCTATGGATCAGAACAAAATAGTGTGCAACTGGATTCAAAATGCCAACAGTCATGAAGACGGCACAAGACTGGGCAATATTTCATTCTGTTATACATAGGGTCACCATGAGTTAGAACCTACTTGATGACAGCTAACAACAGCAATACGTTGACTCTAGGTGGTTTGCATGCAGCTTAGAGATAATCCTTCAATTGCCAATGAATTTACAGAATTGTACCTTCTAATTTAGGGTAACATCAGCAGGCAGGGAGCAAAAATAAGTGGGTTTATAAGATAGCCACACTGGGTGAGTGTGATCCTGAAGGAAGCAATGGAAACCTCTTGTTTTGCTTTTCTCTCAGGTTAAGGAGAGGCACTTCGACCTGCACCAATAGCCATTCTTTGGTGTCTATGTGTCCTAAACACATCACTACCTTGGGTAGACCGCTCCAGATGTCAGTTTCAATGAGATCCCTCCCCTTTCATTAAGTTCATTAGCCTTGCCTAGTATTCTAGTTCCGCACTGTGGACTATTGATGGGGTCCTGGTTCCCTGTCTTGCTCTTCCCCTTATCCCATCTCCTAGCTGCCCTAAGTTCTTTGTCCTGCTTCTCACAATCCAAGACAAGTTTACACTGAAAAACTCATGAGGTATTGAGCCCTTGACAAAGAACATACAATTTGTGAATCTTTCACACAAAAAATTCCTGACAATTGGTCATCCAGCCTACTATGTGTGACAACCTCCCTTCTGAGTTGTGCTTAAACACCCTAATCATTGGAAATTGCTTTTTTATGTTGAGCCCAAATTCTTCTTCCTATAGTTGCACCGACTGGCCCAGGTTCTGAGAGAATTTAAGTGATGATTTACTTTCAAAGACACGTGACCAGTAGGTGACAGTGTTAACCACCATTCCTCACTGCCACAAATGAGAAGATCTTGGAATTAAGTCAGGTTCCCAGGCTAAGGGTGGCATGGATTCATTCAAAAAATATTTTTTGGGTGCTAATGAGTGCCAAGCACTGGACAGTTGACAAAGGGCATGAGGAATAAATCTAATCCCTATTCCATAGGAAAAGCCTTCAAATCTTTGAAGACAATTATCTTTTAACCATTGAGTGATCTGTAGGCTTATGGGCTTACTATAGCCAGTTCTTTCTATGTATGATTTGACTTCATCATCCTTTATAGGGAGCCTCATCAGGGCAAGGACCATACTGTTTTTCTCACCATCATATTCCCAACCCCCTGTTCGCTTCCCCTCCCCCCCAAAAAAGTTACCATTGAGTTGATTCCAACTCATAGTGACCAAACGGTAGCACTCAGTATGGTTGTTGAAAATAATGGGTAAATTTTGCCCATTTTTTTGAATTCTTCTAATTTGGGCTGGAATTTGAATTGAACTTCTTTTAGTTAGAATTTATAGGCTTACTTCCTGAATAATACAGATTCAGGAAGAAATCGAAATCCCTTTACATTATGACAGCAGATTGATCACAAAGTGTTGCTTTAAGGGAACTACCAAAAATAAGTGTATAAGTGGTCTAGTCAGGCCAAAGAGGGTACTGCAAGAAAAACTAAGCTCACAACTACAGTAAAACTAGAGATCTTGGAACTGGTGAAAATGAGAAATGCAACATCTAAAAAGGGTTGAGTATACCATGAGCTTCAGGCTAATTTGTCTAAATGAAGATTTTCCCAGAAAAGTAAATTCCATTTTTAGTTATTTTATTATTTTCAGCAGAATATCTTGAACTATAGTTCTCATCGGTAGAGCCCACAATTTTTGCATGGGTATTTTTTTCCTAAATAAATATTTGTATTTTGAACTCATTGAAGTTAGTACCTATGTCAATTTTTGGTCAATTTATTCATGTATTGTCCTCTGACATCTCTTAAACTATTGTTACATATTCTTGTGTTACTTTACTTTTTTTCACATATGCTATTTGTTTCTTTAACAGGAGTAAAGCTGGTTTTTGTATGCGCAATATCTTTGTGTTCTCTGCATGTCAGGACTGTTACAGCCAAAACGCTGTAACAAATAGGCCTACCAATGTATAATGGCTTAAATGCAACAGAAGTTTATATCCTACTCATTTAACCAAGGCAAATGTTCCTGGTCCTTGAACAGCTTTCCTCTACATGTAGATTAAGGGACCCAGCTCCTTTCAACTAGTTGTTCTTTTGTTCCCTAGGACCTGTTATGTCTTGCCTCAACTTTGTAAAAGCTGAGAGTCTAAAGGAGCCAACACCTGTTCTTAAAAGTTTGGGATACAAATGCAAACATTCCCAGCAGTGTCATTGGAGAGATGAGTCGTATGGCCATAATGTAGGCATGGGAGAGTGGAGGATGTAGTCAGGGCCAGATTAAGGCATGTACTGGCCCTAAACAATGATAATCTGTGGTGTCCCCTCCTCTGCTTACTCATGTATTAGAACGGAATATGTAAGTTATATATAAGCGTGTATATATGTGTGTGTGTTAGCTATTCATGATGTAAGTTCTTTCTAAATGTGACTGTATTAATGATTGAATGCAAAAGTGGCGTATGCCATTTTAGCAGAATGAGATGAACTGGATTATAAAATTTTTAATGGACACGGAGTACAAAGATTTTTACTATACACCACATTTTCTACAAAAGGCATATGTCGCTTATTCTACAACAAAGAAAATGAATCACTTAACTTGGTTGTTTCAACAATCAGTGTAAAATTCTGTTGATCTCCTACAACAAAAAATTGACTTTCACCAATTTTACTTTAAGTGGCTCATACATCAGTTTTGATGCTTGTTTTTTAATAAATGTCGTAATTATAAATTAACAAACAAAAAGGTGTCATGAAGGAAAATTTAATGATCAGAAGACAAATATTACAGCGAATTACTATATTTTATTTTTAGATAGATCTTTCATCTCCAACATGATATAATTGAAAACATTTCTTTCTATTCTTTGCTCTTACAAGTTCTTCAATGAGTTCATCACAATTAAGCTGCCAAATAATATCTACTTCCATACATAATAAAGATAATGAATCAAGTCTTTCTTGAATCATTCTTGTATGCTGAGGCTTTTTGAGTCTCTTTAGGGACAAAAATGAGCTTTCTACTGTGCAGTTTGTGATCATTAAAGTTAGGAATATGCATAAAGCAATTTCAACACTGGGAAATATGCATTGAATTTTATCTTCTGTTATGGAATCATACACGCCTACAAGAATAAAATTTGTCTTTCCTGAATGTGGAAACTTAGTTCTCATGTGAGAATGAAATTGATGCACTGCTGTATAAAGGTTTGTATTTAAGTCATCAGGATAAACCTGACTAATTTCTTGGATGCCTTCTTGTGTTCTTCATCAGGTACATCCACATAGTTTAAGAAGGAAAATCCATTTGAAAGAACTTCATACACTTTGGCCCTTCTTTTCATGTAAGTTTCAAGAGTGTCAATGATGGTGTAGCATATGGTTACCTGAAATTGATCTCTTGGACTCAATAATTCTGGAACACTTTCATCATTTACTTGTTTCTTTCTCCTACTTCTGCAATGGTGAGCTGCCTGATAATCACTTGGCAGTATTTGTTTTGCTGTGCTTTTAAAAATTTCAAAATCTTCTCTTAAGTTATGTAAATACTCTGTTAATGACCGGTAGAGATCTGTGCATGTCTTTAAATTTACTTCTGAATCTTGGAGAGCTTGACTTGTTCGATGAAAATCCTCAATGTATTATTCCACGTAACCAGCGTAAATACGTACTCTAGTGTTCACATTTTGTTGGTGATGTTTTCAGCTTCTCTTTCGGCATCTTTTTGTGTCTGGCCTTCAGCAATGTTTTCTAAGGCATCTAGAATTTGAGTGTACCATTCCAGGATTGCACTCATTGCTACAGCTTGTGCTTCCCAGCATGTATTAGAAAGACATTTTAATGCCAGATCATTGCCTAAATATGTTTTAAGAGCTGCCCATCAGTGAGTAGAGGCAGCCAAAAATGTGCAGAGCACTTAACAAAGAAAAAAAAAAAATCTACTGCTTCCGGGCAACAATCTACTGGGCTACATCCTACAAGATTAAGTGAATGTGCAGCACATAGTAAAAAATGGCATATTTATTATATTCTAAAATTTTCTGTTCCATGCCTTTATGGCACCCTGACGTTTTGGAAGCATTGTCATAGAACTGCCCTCTGCACTTAGAAAAACCAGTTTGCAGACTTCATATAAATAGTGAAGTACTTGATTTGCAATTTCTTCACCAGTGTGATTTTTTAAGCTAATAATTTGACAAATCACTCAGCAGATTTTCCGTCAGCTGGAAAATCTTAAAAACCATACCTAGCTGATGCGTATGAGAAAGATCAGTGTTGGAATCTACAGACAAACTGAAATATCAAACTAAACTAGTTTCACTGAAAATAGCATATCAGCTCTTATTACTTATTAAGTTTATTAATTTTTCACACAATTTTTTAAACATACACAATGGGTTGCTTTTTCCTGTGTTACCATATTTTGAGATGTGACCTGCTAAAATGGATTGAACTGTTCAACAAGTTCAAGTAAACCCCCCCATTTCCATTTTGTGGGGACCAAAACACTTCATTTCTTCCTTGAAAAGATAGACCACTTTCTGCAATTGTTATAAGGACAGCAACAATGTGTTGCAAAACACTTTCCAGTACTGACAT
Source organism: Loxodonta africana (assembly GCF_030014295.1). Classification (NCBI taxonomy): domain Eukaryota; kingdom Metazoa; phylum Chordata; class Mammalia; order Proboscidea; family Elephantidae; genus Loxodonta; species Loxodonta africana. The sequence goes on from NC_087347.1 coordinate 118,533,321, forward strand.
TCTTCATTAATTTGTGTTTCCAGTTCATGAGTTAAGCCAAAACCATATCTTTGGTTTAGATATCAAAACACATGAGCTCTATGAATTGAACTATTTTCATGTTTACCAATCATATTCGAGTTGCACCAATTGCTAAATCCATCTGTAGCAAATAGAGAAGTAAATGATTTAGTACTGGGTACAGAACAATACACAGAGCTGACTGATGGAGACTACAGTAGCCACTCCCTCTTAAAATTTTCACCATTAGCTTCGCATGCTAGAAATATATTCTGGCTTCAGAACCTTGTTTGTTTACCATCCTGAAATTTTTGACATGGCTTTTCAAATGGTCCACTGTGATATTGACAATCACTTGGCCCTCTTTCAATTCAATAATTTACATCATTAGAAGAAAAGTTATTCCATAAAGCAGGATCTATATTTCTCTTAATTATGGGGTCTGCAGATGGGACAATTTCACATTCTAAAACAGTTTCGCTGTCTACACCATTACTAATTTTTTCACTACAGCAAGGAATGGATGCAGAATTCGGAACAAATTCTGTTATATTAGTATTTCTATTAGTAATTTCAGCACTAGTGGTACTAGTACGACGATTTGCACACATTAAACTCGACTCGAGTGTTCAGTGGAAGAAGTCTCTTCTGATTCATTATGTTTTAAAAAGAAAGTTAATTTTGGAATTGCCTTTAGGGACTCACAAATCCTTTTTATCTTCTGTGAGCTTTCGTTTTTGTACTCCACTTAGTTTTTGCTATTTCACTTTACCTGGATATAAAATTATGTCACTTTTTTAAAATTTGGTTCTGCCATAGCAAATAAATTTGAATATATAAAACGAGTAAAATTTATAAAATAAAATTTACATTCAAGTTAGGAAGTTAATGCAAAGATTTATATTGGAGAATAAGTAAAAAAACTGATTTAAAGCATGTAATTTTGTTCTTCAGGTCTGAGATAGTCAAAAGAAATAGTGCTTACAAGGCACTCAAATAATTCCATTCATTTGTTATGTGAGGTTTGTTGGTTGACCCTTCCCAGAGCTCCACAAGTCTTTTTTGTCTTGAAATAATACTTCAAAACTTGTGCAATCATTTTCCTTCCTTTGATGTGCGTATTCACAGTTCATTGGACTACTGCTGATGCCAGACTGGGATGAGAATGACCGCAAAAAGCATGATTCAAATGCAAAAGTATGCTCAATCTGAAGACACATTTTGCACAGAACGGGACCAGATATATCATGAATCACCTGATTATAGCACCACTTGCACGTTCTTATATGGTCGACAAGGTTATACTCGATCTATCCAAAATGAAAAGGAAGATATAACTGTTATCAAATACAAAATTCATAAAATGTGCCTTTTTTTTTTTTTCTTGTGAAATTGTTCAACTCCCATGTTTGGAGATACATACATTATTGGTGTAACAATAACATCACTTCTTTTTTTTTAATTTTTATTGTGCCTTAAGTTAAAGTTTACAAATCAAGTCAGTCTCTCATACAAAAATTTATATACTCCTTGCTATAAACTCCTAGTTGCTCTCCCCTAATGAGACAGCACACTCCTTCCCTCCACTGTCTATTTTCATGTCCATTTGGCCAGCTTCTGACCCCCTCTGCCCTCTCATCTCCCCTCCAGAAAGGAGCTGCCCACACAGTCTCATGTGTCTACTTGATCCAAGAAGCTCACTCTTCACCAGTATCATTTTCTATCCTACAGTCCAGTCCAATCCCTGTTGGAAGAGTTGGCTTTAGGAATAGTTCCTGTCTTGGGCTAACAGAAGTTCTGGGAACCATGACCTCCGTGGTCCTTCTAGTCTCAGTCAGACCATTACATCTGGTCTTTTTAGGAGAACTTGAGATCTGCATCCCACTGCTCTCTTGCTCCCTCAGGGATTCTCTGTTGTGTCACCGTCAGGGCAGTTATCGGTTGTAGCAGGACACCTTCTAGTTCTTCTGGTCTCAGGCTGATGTAGTCTCTGGTTTACGTGGTACTTTCTGTCTCTTGGGCTCATAACTACCTTGTGTCTTTGGTGTTCTTCTTTCTCCTTTGCTCCAGATGGGTTGAGACCAATTGATACATCTTAGATGGCCACTTGCCAGCATTTAAGACCCCAGAAGCCACTCTCCAAAGTGGGATGCAGAATGTTTTCTTAATAGATTTTATTATGCCAATTGGACTTAGATATCCCCTGAAACCATGGTCTCGAAACCCCTGCCCCTGCTACAGTGGCCTTCAAAGAGTTCAGTTTATTCAGAAAACTGCTTTTGTTTTAGTACAGTTGTGCTGACCCCTCCTGTATTGTGTGTTGTCTTTCCCTTCACCTAAAATAGTTCTTATCTACATTTAGTGAATACCCCTGCCTTCCTCCCCACTCTCATAGCCATCAAAGAATATTTTCTTCTCAGTTTAAACTTTCTCGAGTTCTTATAATAGTGGTCTTATACAATATTTGTCATTTTGCAACTGACTAATTTCACTCAGCATAATGCCTTCCAGATTCCTCCATGTTATGAAATGTTTCAGATTCATCACTGTTCTTTATCAATGCATAGTATTCCATTGTGTGAATATACCATAATTTCTTTATCCAATCATCTGTTTTGTTGATGGGCACCTTGCTGGCTTCCATCTCTTTGCTATTGTAAACAGTGCTGCAATGAACACGGGTGTGAATATGTCTGTTCGTGTAAAGGCTCTTACTTCTCTAGGATATATTCCAAGGAGTGAGATTGCTGGATCGTATTGTAGTTCTATTTCTAGCTTTTTAAGGAAGCGTTAAATCGATTTCCAAAGTGGCTGTACCATTTGACATTCCCACCAGCAGTGTAGAAGTTTTCCAGTCTCTCCACAACCTCTCCAACAATTATTAGTTTGTGTTTTTCGGATTAATGCCAGCCTTGTTGGAGTGAGATGGAATCTCATTATAGTTTTGATTTGCATTTCTCTAATGGCTAATGATTATGAGCCTTTCCTCATGTATGTTAGCTACCTGAATGTCTTCTTTCGTGAAGTGCCTTTTCATATGCTTTGCTCATTTTTTAATTGTGTTATTTGCCTTTTTGTAGTTGAGTTTTTGCAGTATCATGTAGATTTTAGAGATCAGATGCTGAACGGAAATGTCATAGCAAAGAACTTTTTCCCAGCCTGTAGATAATCTTTTTACTCTTTTGGTGACTCTTTGGATGAGCATAGGAGTTTGATTTTTAGGAGCTCCCAGTTATCTAGTTTCTCTTCCACATTGTTAGTAATGTTTTGTGTACTGTTTATGCCATGTATTAGGGCTCCTAATGTCCCTATTTTTTCTTCCATAATCTTTATTGTTTTAGATTTTATATTCAGGTCTTCAATCCATTTCGAATTCGTTTTGTGCATGGTGTGAGGTATGGATCTTGTTTCATTTTTTTGCAGATGGATATCCAGTTATGCCAGCACCATTTGTTAAAAAGACTGTCTTTTCCCCATTTAACTGACTTTGAGCCTTTGTCAAATATCAGCTGCTCATATGTGGGTGGATTTATGTCTGGATTCTCAATTCTGTTCCGTTGGTCTATGGATCTGTTGTTGTACGAGTACCAGGCTGTTTTGACCACTGTGGCAGTATAATAGATTCTAAAATCAGGTAGAGTGAGGCCTCCCACTTTGTTCTTTTTCAGTAATGCTTTCCTTACCCGGGGCCTCTTTCCCTTCCATATGAAGTTGGTGATTTGTTTCTCCATCTCAGTAAAAAATGTTTTTGGAGTTTGGATTGGAATTGCATTGTATCTATAGATCACTTTTAGTAGAATAGACATTTTTACAATGTTAAATCTTCTTATCCATGAACAAGGTATGTTTTTCCACTTATGTAGATCTTTTTTGGTTTCTGGCGGTAGTGTCTTGTAGTTTTCTTATTATAGGTCTTTTATGTCGCTGGTAAGATTTATTCCTAAGTATTTTATCTTCTTGGGGGCTATTGTAAAAGGTATTGATTTGGTGATTTCCTCTTTGACATTCTCTTTGTTGGTGAAGAGGAATCCAACTGATTTTTGTATGTTTATCTTGTATCCTGATACTCTGCTGAACTCTTCTATTAGTTTCAGTAGTTTTCTGGAGGATTCCTTAGGGTTTTCTGTGTATAAGATCATGTCATCTGCAAATAGAGATACTCTTACTTCTTCCTTGCCAATCTGGATATGCTTTATTTCTTTATCTAGCCTAATTGCTCTGGCCAGGACTTCTAGCACAATGTTGAATAAGAGTGGTGATAAAGGGCATCCTTGTCTGGTTCCCGATCTCAAAGGGAATGCTTTCAGACTCTCTCCATTTAGGGTGATGTTGGCTGTTGGCTTTGTATAAATGCCCTTTATTATGTTGAGGAATTTTCCTTCTATTCCTATTTTGCTGAGAGTTTTCATCATGAATGGGTGTTGAACTTTGTCAAATGCCTTTTCTGCATCAATTGATAAAATCATGTGATTCTTGTGTTTTATTTATATGATGGATTACATTAATTGTTTTTCTAATGTTGAACCATTCCTGCATGCCTGATATGAACCCCACTTGGCCATGGTGAATTATTTATTTATTTTTGATATGTTGTTGAATTCTATCAGCTAGACTTTTGTTGAGGATTTTTTGCATCTAAGTTCATGAGGGACATAGGTCTGTATTTTTCTGTTTTAGTGATGTCTTTACCTGGTTTTGGTATCAGGGATATGGTAGCCTCATAGAATGAGTTTGGTAGTATTCTGTCCTTTCTATGCTCTGTGCTCTGAAATACCTTTAGTAGTAGCGGGGTTAACTCTTCTTTGAAATTTTGGTAGAACTCTGCAGTGAAGCCGTCCAGGCCAGGGCTTTTTTTTTTTTTTGATGGAAATGGGGGAGTTTTTTCATTATATTTTCAATCTCTTCTTTTGTTATGGGTTTATTCAGTTGTTCTACCTCAGTTTGTGTTAGTTTAGGTAGTAATATGTTTCTAGGAATTCAACCATTTCTTCTAGGTTTTCAAATTTGTTAGAGTGCAATTTTTCGTAGTAATCTGATATGATTCTTTTAATTTCAGTTGGGTCTGTTGTGATACTGCCCATCTCATTTCTTATTCGAGTTTTTGTTTCCTCTCCTGTTTTTCATTTGTCAGTTTGGCCGATGGTTTATCAATTTTGTTAATTTTTTCAAAGAGCTAGCTTTTGGTTCTGTTAACTCTTTCAATTGTTCTTCTGTTTTCTATTTCGTTTAATTTTGCTCTAATTTTTATTATTTGCTTTCTTCTGATGCCTGAGGCTTTCCTTTGTTGCTCTCTATTTGTTCAAGTTGTAGGGATAATTCTTTGATTTGGGCCCTTTCTTCTTTTTCTATGTGTGCATTTATTGATATAAATTGACCTCTGAGGACTGCTTTAGCTGTGTCCCAAAAGTTCTGACAGGAAGTGCTTTCATTCTCATTGGATTGTATGAATTGCTTAATGCCAGCCTTCATGTCTTCTATACCCCAGTTGTTTTTAGCAGGGTATTGTTCAGTTTCCAAGTGTTTGATTTCTTTTCCCTGCTTTTTCTGTTATTGATTTCTACTTTTATGGTCCTATGGTCAGCAAAGATACTTTGTAATATTTCAATGTTTTGGATTCTGCTAAGGCTTGCTTTATGACCTAATGTATGGCCTATTCTAGAGAATATTCCACATGAGCTAGAAAAGAAAGTATACTTGGCTACTGTTGGGTAGAGTGCTCTGTATATGTCTATGAGGTCAAGTTGGTTGGTTTTGTCCTTTAAATCTTCTGTGTCTTTATTGAGCTTCTTCCTGGATGTTCTGCCCTTCACCGAAAGTGGTGTATTGAAGTCTCCTACTATAATTGTGGAGCTGTCGATTTCACTTTTCAGTGGTTTTAGAGCTTGTTTTATGTATCTTGCAGTCTTGTCATTGGGTGCATAAATATTTAACATGGTTATATCCTCCTGGTATGTTGTCCCTTTATCACTGTATAATGTTTTTCCTTTGTGGTGGATTTAACTTTAAAGTCTATTTTATCAGAAATTAATATTGCCACTCCTGCTCTTTTTTTTTATTAACTTTTACTAAGCTTCAAGTGAACGTTTACAAATCCAATCAGTCTGTAACATATAAGTTTACATACATCTTACTCTGTACTCCCACTTGCTCTTCCCCTATTGAGTCAGCCCTTTCAGTCTCTCCTTTCTTGACAATTTTGCTGGTTTCTCTCTCTCTCTATCCTCCCATCCCCCCTCCAGACAAGAGTAGCCAACACAATCTCAAGTGTCCACCTGATATAATTAGCTCGCTCTTCATCAGCATCTCTCTCCCACCCGCTGACCAGTCCCTTTCATGTCTGATGAGTTGTCTTCGGGGATGGTTCCTGTCCTGTGCCGACAGAAGGTCTGGGGACCATGGCCGCCGGGATTCCTCTAGTCTCAGTCAGACCATTAAGTATGGTCTTTTTATGAGAATTTGGGGTCTGCATCCCACTGATCTCCTGCTCCCTCAGGGATTCTCTGTTGTGCTCCCTGTCAGGGCAGTCATCAATTGTGGCCGGGCACCAACTAGTTCTTCTGGTCTCAGGATGATGTAGGTCTCTGGTTCATGTGGCCCTTTCTGTCTCTTGGGCTCTTAGTTGTTGTGTGACCTTGGTGTTCTTCATTTTCCTTTGCTCCAGGTGGGTTGAGACCAATTGATGCATCTTAGATGGCTGCTTGTTAGCATTTAAGACCCCAGATGCCACATTTCAAAGTGGGATGCAGAATGTTTCCATACTAGAATTATTTTGCCAATTGACTTAGAAGTCCCCTCAAACCATGTTCCCCAGACCCCCGCCCCTGCTCCGCTGACCTTTGAAGCATTCATTTTATCCCGGAAACTTCTTTGCTTTTGGTCCAGTCCAATTGAGCTGACCTTCCATGTATTGAGTGTTGTCTTTCCCTTCACCCAAAGCAGTTCTTATCTACTGATTAATCAATAAAAAACCCTCTCCCACCCTCCCTCCCTCCCCGCTTCGTAACCACAAAAGTATGTGTTCTTCTCAGTTTTTACTATTTCTCAAGATCTTATAATAGTGGTCTTATACAATATTTGTCCTTTTGCCTCTAATTTCGCTCAGCATAATGCCTTCCAGGTTCCTCCATGTTATGAAACGTTTCACAGATTCGTCACTGTTCTTTATCGATGCGTAGTATTCCATTGTGTGAATATACCACAATTTATTTACCCATTCATCCGTTGATGGACACCTTGGTTGCTTCCAGCTTTTTGCTATTGTAAACAGAGCTGCAATAAACATGGGTGTGCATATATCTGTTTGTGTGAAGGCTCTTGTATCTCTAGGGTATATACCGAGGAGTGGGATTTCTGGGTTGTATGGTAGTTCTATTTCTAACTGTTTAAGATAAACGCCAGATAGATTTCCAAAGTGGTTGTAGCATTTTACATTCCCACCAGCAGTGTATAAGAGTTCCAATCTCTCTGCAGCCTCTCCAATATTTATTATTTTGTGTTTTTTGGATTAATGCCAGCCTAGTTGGTGTGAGATGGAATCTCATCGTAGTTTTAATTTGCATTTCTCTAATGGGTAATGATCGAGAGCATTTTCTCATATATCTGTTAGCTGCCTGAATATCTTCTTTAGTGAAATGTGTGTTCATATCCTTTGCCCATTTCTTGATTGAGTTGTTTGTCTTTTTGTGGTTGAGTTTTGACAGAATCATGTAGATTTTAGAGATCAGGCGTTGGTCTGAGATGTCATAGCTGAAAATTCTTTCCCAATCTGTAGGTGGTCTTTTTACTCTTTTGGTGAAGTCTTTAGATGAGCATAGGTGTTTGATTTTTAGGAGCTCCCAGTTATTGGGTTTCTCGTCATCATTTTTGGTAATGTTTTGTATTCTGTTTATGCCTTGTATTAGGGCTCCTAGGGTTGTCCTTATTTTTTCTTCCACAATCTTTATCGTTTTAGTCTTTATATTTAGGTCTTTGATCCGCTTGGAGTTAGTTTTTGTGCATGGTGTGAGGTATGGGTCCTGTTTCATTCTTTTGCAAATGGATATCCAGTTATGCCAGCACCATTTGTTAAAAAGACTATCATTTCCCCAATTGACTGACACTGGGCCTTTGTCAAATATCAGCTGCTCATACGTGGATGGATTTATATCTGGGTTCTCAATTCTGTTCCATTGGTCTATGTGCCTGTTGTTGTACCAGTACCAGGCTGTTTTGACTACTGTGGCTGTATAATAGGTTCTGAAATCAGGTAGAGTGAGGCCTCCCACTTTCTTCTTCTTTTTCAGTAATGCTTTGCTTATCCGGGGCTTCTTTCCCTTCCATATGAAATTGGTGATTTGTTTCTGTATCTCCTTAAAATATGACATTGGAATTTGGATTGGAAGTGAGTTATATGTATAGGTGTCTTTTGGTATAATAGACATTTTTACTATGTTAAGTCTTCCTATCCATGAGCAAGGTATGTTTTTCCACTTAAGTATGTCCTTTGAATTTCTTGTAGTAGAGCTTTGTAGTTTTCTTTGTATAGGTCTTTTACATCCTTGGTAAGATTTATTCCTAAGTATTTTATCTTCTTGGGGGCTACTGTGAATGGTATTGATTTGGTTATTTCCTCTTCGGTGTTCTTTTTGTTGATGTAGAGGAATCCAAGTGATTTTTGTATGTTTATCTCATACCCTGAGACTCTGCCAAACTCTTCTATTAGTTTCAGTAGTTTTCTGGAGGATTCCTTAGGGTTTTCTGTCTATAAGATCATGTCATCTGCAAATAGTGATAACTTTACTTCCTCCTTGCCAATCCGGATACACTTTATTTCTTTGTCTAGCCTAATTGCCCTGGCTAGGACTTCAAGTACGATGTTGAATAAGAGCGGTGATAAAGGGCATCCTTGTCTGGTTCCCGTTCTCAAGGGAAATGCTTTCAGGTTCTCTCCATTTAGAGTGATATTGGCTATTGGCTTTGCATAGATGCCCTCTATTATGTTGAGGAATTTTCCGTCAATTCCTATTTTGGTAAGAGTTTTTATCATAAATGGGTGTTGGACTTTGTCAAATGCCTTTTCTGCATCAATTGATAAGATCATGTGGTTTTTATCTTTTGTTTTATTTATGTGATGGATTACATTAATGGTTTTTCTGATATTAAACCAGCCTTGCATACCTGGTATAAATCCCACTTGATCATGGTGAATTATTTTTTTGATGTGTTGTTGGATTCTATTGGCTAGAATTTTGTTGAGGATTTTTGCATCTATGTTCATGAGGGATATAGGTCTGTAATTTTCTTTTTTTGTAATGTCTTTACCTGGTTTTGGTATCAGGGAGATGGTGGCTTCATAGAATGAGTTGGGTAGTATTCCGTCATTTTCTATGCTTTGAAATACCTTCAGTAGTAGTGGTGTTAACTCTTCTCTGAAAATTTGGTAGAACTCTGCAGTGAAGCCGTCCGGGCCAGGGCTTTTTTTTGTTGGGAGTTTTTTGATTACCGTTTCAATCTCTTTTTTTGTTATGGGTCTATTTAGTCGTTCTACTTCTGAATGTGTTAGTTTAGGTAGGTAGTGTTTTTCCAAGAATTCATCCATTTCTTCTAGGTTTTCAAATTTGTTAGAGTACAATTTTTCATAGTAATCTGAAATGATTCTTTTAATTTCATTTGGTTCTGTTGTGATGTGGTCCTTCTCGTTTCTTATTCGGGTTATTTGTTTCCTTTCCTGTATTTCTTTAGTCAGTCTAGCCAATGGTTTATCAATTTTGTTAATTTTTTCAAAGAACCAGCTTTTGGCTTTGTTAATTCTTTCAATTGTTTTTCTGTTCTCTAATTCATTTAGTTCAGCTCTAATTTTTATTATTTGTTTTCTTCTGGTGCCTGATGGGTTCTTTTGTTGCTCACTTTCTATTTGTTCAAGTTGTAGGGACAGTTCTCTGATTTTGGCTCTTTCTTCTTTTTGTATGTATGCATTTATCGATATAAATTGGCCTCTGAGCACTGCTTTTGCTGTGTCCCAGAGGTTTTGATAGGAAGTATTTTCATTCTCGTTGCATTCTATGAATTTCCTTATTCCCTCCTTGATGTTGTGTATAACCCAGTCTTTTTTCAGGAGGGTATTGTTCATTTTCCAAGTATTTGATTTCTTTTCCCTAGTTTTTCTGTTATTGATTTCTAGTTTTATTGCCTTGTGGTCTGAGAAGATGCTTTGTAATATTTCGATGTTTTGAACTCTGCAAAGGTTTGTTTTATGACCTAATATGTGGTCTATTCTAGAGAATGTTCCATGTGCACTAGAAAAAAGAGTATATTTTGCAGCAGTTGGGTGGAGAGTTCTGTATAAGTCAATGAGGTCAAGTTGGTTGATTGTTGTAAGTAGGTCTTCCGTGTCTCTATTGAGCTTCTTACTGGATGTCCTGTCCTTCTCCGAAAGTGGTGTGTTGAAGTCTCCTACTATAATTGTGGAGGTATCTATCTCACTTTTCAGTTCTGTTAAAATTTGATTTATGTATCTTGCAGCCCTGTCATTGGGTGCATAAATATTTAATATGGTTATGTCTTCCTGATCAATTGTCCCTTTTATCATTATATAGTGCCCTTCTTTATCCTTTGTGGTGGATTTAAGTCTAAAGTCTATTTTGTCAGAAACTAATATTGCTACTCCTCTTCTTTTTTGCTTATTGTTTGCTTGATATATTTTTTTCCATCCTTTGAGTTTTAGTTTGTTTGTGTCTCTAAGTCTAAGGTGTGTCTCTTGTAGGCAGCATATAGATGGATCGTGTTTCTTTATCCAGTCTGTGACTCTCTGTCGCTTTATTGGTGCATTTAGTCCATTTACATTCAGCGTAATTATAGATGAATAAATTTTTAGTGCTGTCATTTTGATGCCTTTTCATGTGTGTTGTTGGCAATTTCATTTTTCCACATACTTTTTTGTGCTGAGACGTTTTTCTTAGTAAATTGTGAGATCCTCATTTTCATAGTGTTTGACTTTATGTTAGTTGACACGTTACGTTTTTCTTGGCTTTTATCTTGAGTTATGGAGTTGGTATACCTTTTTGTAGTTACCTTATTATTTACCCCTATTTTTCTAAGTAAAAACCTAACTTGTATCATTCTTTATCGCCTTGTATCACTCTCCATCTGGCAGTTCAATGCCTCCTGTATTTAATCCCTCTTTTTGATTATTGTGATCTTTTACCTATTGACTTTCATGATTCCCTGTTATGTGTATTTTTTTTTTAATTAATCTTAATTTGTTTTTTTTTGTGATTTCCCTTTTTGAGTTGATATCAGGACGTTCTGTTTTGTGACCTTGTGTTGTGCTGATATCTGATATTATTGGTTTTCTGACCAAACAATATCCTTTAGTATTTCTTGTAGCTTTGGTTTGGTTTTTGCAAATTCTCTAAACTTGTGTTTATCTGTAAATATCTTAATTTCGCCTTCATATTTCAGAGAGAGTTTTGCTGGATATATGATCCTTGGCTGGCAGTTTTTCTCCTTCAGTGTTCTGTATATGTCGTCCCATTCCCTTCTTGCCTGCATGGTTTCTGCTGAGTAGTCTGAACTTATTCTTATTGATTCTCCCTTGAAGGAAACCTTTCTTTTCTCCCTGGCTGCTTTTAAAATTTTCTGTTTATCTTTGGTTTTGGCGAGTTTGATGATAATATGTCTTGGTGTTTTTCTTTTTGGATCAATCTTAAATGGGGTTCGATGAGCATCTTGGATAGATATCTTTTCGTCTTTCATGATGTCAGGGAAGTTTTCTGTCAGGAGTTCTTCAACTATTTTCTCTGTGTTTTCTGTCCCCCCTCCCTGTTCTGGGACTCCAATCACACGCAAGTTATCCTTCTTGGTAGAGTCACACATGATTCTTAGGGTTTCTTCATTTTTTTAAATTCTTTTCTCTGTTTTTTTTTCAGCTATGTTGGTGTTAATTCCCTGGTCCTCCAGATGTCCCAGTCTGCATTCTAATTGCTCGAGTCTGCTCCTCTGACTTCCTATTGCGTTGTCTAATTCTGTAATTTTATTGTTAATCTTTTGGATTTCTACATGCTGTCTCTCTATGGATTCTTGCAACTTATTAATTTTTCCACTATGTTCTTGAATAATCTTTTTGAGTTCTTCAACAGTTTTATCAGTGTGTTCCTTGGCTTTTTCTGCAGTTTGCCTTATTTCGTTTGTGATGTCTTGAAGCATTCTGTAAATTAGTTTTTTATATTCTGTATCTGATAATTCCAGGATTGTATCTTCATTTTGGAAAGATTTTGATTCTTTTGTTTGGGGGCTTGGAGAAGCTGTCATGGTCTGCTTCTTTATGTGGTTTAATATGGACTGCTGTCTCCGAGCCATCACTGGGAAACTAGTTTTTCCAGAAAATCCGCTGACTGGGACGCTGGCTCCAGGCTCTGAAAACAATCGCTGCCTCCCCGTATTTGTTCGTTCTCCGTCTCTAAATCTGTGTTTGTTGTTCAGGGTTTGTAGATTGTTGTGTATGTGATTGATTCACTTGTTTTTCCGAGTCTTTGTTGCAAGAGGGATCCGCCATAGCACCCACCTAGTCCGCCATCTTGGCCCCGCCTCTCCTGCTCTTTTTTGATTGTTGTTTGCTTGTTATATTTCTTTCCATCCTTTCAGTTTTAGTTTGTGTCTCTAAGTCTAAGGTGTGTCTCTTGTAGGCAGCATATAGACAGGTCGTGTTTTTTTAATTCATTCTGCAACTCTGTTTCTTTATTCATGCATTTAGTGCATTTACATTCAGTGTAATTAAGGATGGATATGAGTTTAGTGCTGTCATTTTGATGTCTTTTTTTGTGTGTTGTTGACAGTTTCTTTTTCCCACTTAATTTTTTGTGCCAAGTTGTTTATATATTGTCTTTTTCATTGCTGTTGATTTTGTATATGCTAGATCTCTATTTTTTTCTTGCATTTTATTTTGATGAGTAGGATTGTTAGTCTCCTTTGTGGTTACCTTAATATTTACCCCTATTTTTCTAACATTAAACCTTACTTTCATTAGTTTATATTACCTTGTCTTCCTCTCCATATGAAAGATCTATGACTACATGAAACATTTAGCCCCTCTTTATTGTTTTAATGTTGTCTTCTTTTACATAATAACATCGCTGTTTCCCAGTTTTGAGCTTTTTTTATCTTGATTTATTTTCGTGATTTCTCTATCTGGGTTGACATCTGATTGCTCTGTCCAGTGTTCTAGCCTTAGGTTGGTATCTGGTATTATTGATTTTCTAACCAGAGAACTCCCTTTAGTATTTCTTGTAGTTTTGGTTTGGTTTTTACAAATTCCCTAAACTTCTGTTTGTCTGGAAATGTCCTAATTTCACCTTCATATTTGAGAAACTGTTATGTTGTATATATGATTCTTGGCTGGCTATTTTTTTCCTTCAATGCTTTATATAAGTCATCCCATTGCCTTCTTGCCTGCATGGCTTCTGACGATTCGTCCAAGCTTATCCTTCTTGACTCTCCTTCGTAGGTGGCTTTTCGTTTATCCCTAGCTGCTCTTAAAGTTCTCTCTTTATCTTTTGTTTTAGTAAGTTTGATTATAATATGTCTTTCTGACTTTCTTTTAAGATCTACCTCATGTGGAGTTTGATGAGCATCTTTGATAGATATCTTCTCATATTTCACGATGTCAGGGAAGTTTTCTGCCAACAAATCTTCAACAATTCTGTCTGTATTTTCTGTTATCCCTTCCTGTTCTGGTACTCCAATCACTCGTAGGTTATTTCTCTTGATAGAGTCCCCCAAGATTCTTAGGGTTTCTTCATTTTTTAAAGTTCTTTTATCTGATTTTTCTTCAAATATTTTGGTGCCAAGTGCATTATCTTCAATCTCACCAATTCTGCCTTCCACTTGCTCAATTCTTCTCCTCTGACTATTGAGTTGTCACATTCTCTAATTTTATTGTTAACTTCTGAATTTCTGTTTGGTGTCTCTGTATGGATTCTTGCAGCATATTAAATTTTTCATTATGTTCTTGAACAACCTTTTCAGTTTCTTCAACTGCTTTATCTGTGTGTTCCTTGGCTTGTTCTGCATATTGCCTGATCTCCTTCCTGATCTTGTTCCTGATACCTTCAAGAGTTCTGTATATTAATCTTTTGTATTCTGCATCCAGTAATTCCAGGAAATCACCTTAGTCCAGAAGATCCCTTGACTCTTTGTTTTGATAGCTTGTTGAAGCAATCATGGGCCACTTCTTAAAGTGATTTGATATTGACTGTTGTCTCTGAGCCATCTATAAGTTATTGTATTAGTTTATGTTTGCTTACCATATCCTGGGTTCTTGCTTTGTTTTGTTTGATATGCCAAATGGGTTGCTTGAGTGATTTGGCTTGATTAATTTCACTTTTGAAGCTCTAACATCCTGTCACCAGGTGGCTAGAGCTGTTATCAGGTATATCAGGCTAGGAGTCCATTCACTTTTCTTGTATGGATTCAGTTCAGGTGTCCAGGTACTTGGTTATCAAGTGTGTACAGGCTCTGTCCTACAGTCTTAGAGGGGCAGGGGTGATTGGAGTAGGTACTGGTATCTGGTTGCAGCAGGGGGTCACACTGTGAACAAGGCAGGGGGCTGACAACCATCCCCCAAGTGTCTGTGAGGAAAGTGCATCCCTGTTTCCCAGAGTGCACAGGTGGGTGTGTTCTGCAGAAGGACAATGGGCACCTAATGCTTTTGGTTGTAAGGACTGGGAGGTATCAGTTATCCTTGGACCCCTCTCACAGGTGGCTGGGTAACTTAAGTGGAGCTATTTGTCCTTAGGCCCCTGCTGTTGGGTAGGTAATGACCCTGTTTAATAGGCAAAGCAGTGTCAAACATCAAACCCCCACCTCTCCACTGCACAGTTGAAACAGTTGCAGTCTGCCAACAAGGGCCTATTCTCCTGAAATACGCCCACATAGGTCCATGCAGGAGGAAAGGCATTCGAAGTCCATGGACCATTTGTGCCTGGACAGGAGCTGCCTCTGTCCTGAGTTCCCCAGGTAAATGGATCTGGCAGATTATCTCTCCCAACAATTGTGAATTTATTCCTTCTCCAAGGCCAGAAGAATGTCTCAGGGCACTCAGGAGGGCCTATCTCAGGCCTCGGGAAATCAGCAGCCACTGAAGCCACTTTGGGGCCTAGGGTGTGGTAAAATATACAGAAGTAGTTAGATTTTGCTGAGAAAGTCGTTCTTTGGTTTCAGAGGTGTGGTTAAGCTGTTTGGCTGGCTGTTTCTCCCTGAGGAAACTGTGGCCAAATGCTACCACCAGCCTGCAGTAGTTGCTCCCGGGAATGGTACCTGAGGGTTCCTGGTGATTCAGGTCCATCAACTCCTCTCTGCTTCTGATAATAGTCTCTCCTTCCCTATGCCATTCAGTTCGTTTTCTAATTTTGCCTTTGATGTTCAGGGGTCCTAGCTTGTCATAAGTATAATCGTTTCACTTGTTTTTTCAGGTCTTTGTTGTAAGAAGGATCACTGCAAGCATCTGACTAGCCTGCCATCTTGGTCCCACCCCCAACATCACCTCTTGATGAGCAAGTTTGTTTTGTGAGTCATAACAATATCAATCAATTTTTTAAAAGAAAGACAGTCTGAAGGGGAATGGAAAATAAAATGCATTTGTGTAGTTTTTATTATCTAAATATTCATTTAATTCATTTCCTCAAGGAATTATTTAATTTCCTTATGTGGAGATACATATTCTGATGAAATTTAAATGTAATGTTCTAATAAATGCCCTTTATTGCTTTCATGGAAGATGAATTCAGAAACACACTCATTTTTGCAAAACAGAGCTATATTTTGCACAATAAATAAGTATTGAATTTTGGGTTTTCTTAATGTGCCTAATACCTCATGTCTTGGTCATCTAGTGCTGCTGTAACAGAAATACCACAAGCGGATGGCTTTAACAAAGAGAAGTTTATTCTCTCACAGCCTAGTAGGCTAAAAGTCTGAATTCAGGGTGCCAGCTCCAGGGGAAGACTTTCTGTCTCTGTTGGCTCTGGGGGAAGGTCCTTGCCATCAGTCTTCCCTTAGTCTGGGAGCATTTCAGTACAGGAACCTCAGGTCCAAAAGACACACTGTGCTTCCGGTGCTGCTTTCTTGGTGATATGAAATTCTCAACACTCTGCTTGCTTCCCTTTTCTTTTATCTCTTGTAAGATAAAAGGTGGTGCAGGCCAAACCCCAGGGAAACTTCCTCTACGTTGGATCAGAAATGTGGCTTGAGCAATGGTGTTACATCCCACTCTAATTCTTTTTAACCACAGGCAGAGATTATGATTTATAACACATGGGAAAATCACAAAATGGAGGGCAACCACACAGGGTCTAACCAAGTTGACACATACATTTGGGGGACACAATTCAATCCATTATACCTCATTTATTAGCATATGTAGAGTAATATCAAGCAGTGTGTCCTATACAAAGACAATAAAAAACAAAACTCACCTGATACATAAAATTTTTTGTGTTAGATAAATATTAGTATTTCTAGTATTTTTTGGACACTTGCTATGTTGGTATTGTGTTAAATTATTTCCCGTCTTAGTATTATGTTAAATGTATGCTAGATTGCATCTGTGTGTATGCCAACCATATTTTAAAGTTAAACTTATAAGTATTATTGTTTACAAAACTTAGGACGTAACTGTGTATATAAATGTTATAGAGTTAAATAGTGACTTGATTGAATTCATTGCAATGGTTGACTTATTTGAGTTTCCTCATTTTTGCACAGCATCCAGGACTGGAGTTCCCATTGGTTGTTTACCAGGACATGTGCAAGAGCATACCCTTGTGTTTGTATCATGGCAAAGAACATTGATGGCCCTCCTGGCTGGAGTTGCTGGATCAGCAGATATGGATGTACAAGATGGTTCTCTCAGAATGAGTCAGAGACCTGTTATCTGTTAATATAATCTGTCCTTGCCCAGTAACTGGTCATGTTGGATCCAGTTGCATATTGGGTGAATGTCACAAGAGTTAGACTTGACCGCCCACCCCACCTCTTGTTCGTTAAAAAGAAATATTATACCCCCAAGAGACTTGTCACGGAGTTTCAATTACACTGGAGGGGACCATGGGAGACAGATGTCTACAAAGTTATTGAAGCAGTAGGGGTCTCACAGCTTAAACAAACTTGCAGGTGGGCACCCTCGTGACCTTGCATGAACTTTATTTCCGGCTGGCACATTCTTACTCACTGGAACCAAACCCACTGCCTTTGAGTCAGTTCGAACTCATAGTGACTCTATAGGACAGAGTAGAACTGCCTCATAGAGTTTCCAAGAAGCACCTGGTGGAGTCGAACTGCTGACCTTTTGGTTAACAGCTGTAGCACTTAACTACTTAACCACTATGCCATCTCACTCACTGGAGCTAGTATCAATTTCATTTGGTGCCCTTCCACTGTGGCCCTTGCTTTTCCTTGGGTTCTGTCTGTTTGGCATTTATGGGTCTTTGCTTTGGACATCCGGTGCCCCTGTTTTGTTGATGCTCTAAGTATGTGTTTACCTTGTTTAGGGTAATCTGTAATCCATCCCTGGATGTAGTCCTTTCCTGGTCAGCCATTTTTCAGGCACAACTTTATACTGTAGAAGGCAAAAACAGATTTTGATGGACAGCTAACTTTCTTTGCTAAGCACAAAACAAGGTTTAACAAATCTTTGTCAATGTATTTATATCATCAGTAAAAAAAAATTGCTTTTATTTCTCTCTGGAACAGCACTATTAACCATTGCTTAGAAATTTTTAAAAATTCCGTAATGGTGTACACTAGATTGTGCGTTTCTTTGATAACGATTTGAAAGGTTGCTGATGTTTATCTAGGGAGATATGAAGCAATTTAATATTAATTGCTAACAAATGGATAAGATTTACAAGAATTGTCAAAGCTGAAAGCTCCAAATACTCATTCCTCACAATAGAAAATTTATTATCCCGTTATGCTTATTTCTATCAGGGTTCCTACAGTGCAATCACTGTTGGCTATTAAATTTTTATTGCACATCTAATTTATCTTTCCGTCTAGTGGGGAGACATATTAGAGAACTCATTTGACATTAGTATCATCTACTCTTCTCCTTTTCTCACCATTTCTGTGGCCCCCGAAATAGGTAGGAATATATTTGTGTCTTTGGTATTAATTATACAGGAGCTGAGGAGAACAAAGCTTGCTGCCACCTGAAGGGAATTATCCAGCCAGAATTAGCTTTATGGAGAACCAAGTGGACTTCCATTATAAACATCCATTTTCAGTGGTTTATAAAGAATTCTGGAAAGCATCAATCTAAGAGCTAAAGCTTGGTTTTCATCGATTAAAATAGAAAGGAATTTTGGCTTCCAAATATTAAAGACGGACTGCTTGTTAAATGTCGGAGCAGAGGGGTTACTTAGTTTATAAAGTGCTGTAGTGAAAATCAAGCTTTATGTTTCTGAAGGGATACCTTTTATGTGCAAAGCTTAACAATCTCTATCTCTGCCCCTCTGCCTGCCTTTAAGGGTCATATATAGTTGGAACAAGAGGAAAACAATGATATGGGATACAGAAAAACAACTTTTCAGCCCCCAGTGCTTTTTTCCTAGCAGGACCAGATTCAATGAAAATACCCTTAGCTTTGGCAAAGGGGATGTATTCTCTTAAATTGCAGTAGGATTTCTAGCTCTTGGACCCAAGTTATCAAGGCAGAGCCAGGTTGTATTATTAATGAATCTGAAGCTTTTGTATCTCACGGAATTTGATAACACACTGAAGCTATTTTTTTCCCATTAAACAACTACCAAAGTTTTGTTTGTATTTTGTTTGTAGATACTGAAATTGACACAATATCAGCGATTCCATTTTTAAGTAAGTCAGGGATGTTATGTACTTTCCTTTGATTTAAAACCAAGGCCTATGCATTGGTCTGCCGAGCTCAGGAGGGAGTGGAGGTTGCCCTGCCTCTCCTAGGAGGAATCTCTGAATCCTTGGAAGAGTGATGGTTATGACTTCAATATGGCATCCTTCCCCACCCACTGAGATCACTTTTTTTCTCTTTATCTCACTGAATGCATGTAATCTACATATTTGCCAGTGAGTATATGTGTTTCATTATAGAGTTTGACATGAATGCCCTGGAGGAGAGTGCAATTAGCGCTACAGAAGAAATAGGTTTTAGATCTGACATTTACGGGGCTTTGACACTGGATGGTTGCTTGGGGCTTTATGTGTTTCTGAGTAATTTTTCCATCTTTTGGTTATTACCTGGATGCAACAGGCAGTTAAGGAAGACTGAGCACTCCACCAAAATTGAACGACCTTCCCCATTTATTTTCTGAAGCACTGTTCTAGGACCTCATAAATTACATGTGGCCTCACCACACCATCCAGCGTGGTTTCCACTTCGGCCATGACATGTTCTTGCAGCCACACTCTCCAAAGTCCTCCTGTCTTCCTCCATTACTGACTGCTGTGAGGGAGAATGATAGGGCTTCTGGCAGCATTGGTCCAGGGGACTGCATGTCCCCCTGAGTACTGACCAGCAGCAGGTATACAGTAGGTGCTCAATAGATGTTATTTCTGCAATGTTTAACACGTTGACTGATTTGTTCCAAAGACCTAGGAGACCTTTCTGCCAACCCTTTTACTCGAACTGATTCGAAAACTCCTTCCTTTGAAATCCTCTAAGACACACACACACATAGAGAGCGAGAGAGAGAGAGCAGTCTTTAAAAAGGTTCATTGGTTACAAGTAACGAATTTAAGGTAAAGGAGGTAGTTATTTTAAGCAAAGTACAGGCACTCCTGGCTCACATACAGAGGGACAGGAACTGGAAAGTCACAAATTGGGACTGCTCCCTCCATCTTTCACTGTGTTCTGCAAACTCTCATCTCAGGCTCTCTCTTCATTTTCTTACTTTTTCTCAGAAGAACAACTTTCTCTATCAGGCATACTTCCTGTGCTTCCCAAATAACTTGGAAGAAACTTTGGCTCACATGATACTGACCCCAGCCCAACTTTATATGAATATTTGGTTCAAACACACTCCATCGACTCTGCTCAGTTTTTATGTCCTTTATTTCAGATTCGTAAGTTTGGGCCATGCCACCAATCTGTGGCCTAACAACCGATGGTCTCCTGTGGTCAGGGCCAACACCAGTTAGTTGGAATTCAGAAGCCACATAGTGTCATTTGCTAGGAAGAGGTGATTTACTGTGTTGTATTAAAAAAAAAAAAAACTTTTTTTATATGTATTGAACCATAAATTGTTTCATTATTTGAGGAATTTATAAAAGTCAAAGAACAGAAACTACAGAGAAGTAGGAAAGGTTTTGCCAAATATTTCAGGCAGAAATGAAGTAAAGGAAGATTTTTTTTTTCATTCCTCTGGTTTCTGAAAAATTTTCCAGGAAGAATCTAACTTATATTCTGTATTTAAATAACTATACAATTCGTATAATAGAAGAGCATTTTTTTCCCCCTTTTTTACTAAGTAAATGTTGAATAAATACTTAAAGAATATTAGTTTGCAAGGCCAAGAAATGATAAATCTGTCCAGGTTTCCTCCATCTTCCAGGCTGGCCCTGATTGCATCTGGCACACACAGCAAGTTCTGTTCCACATTATCGCCCAAAGCTGTGTTCAGGAATTTGCCCAGCTTCCTGCGGAAGGTCATCTAACCCTTGCTGCTCTGGACTGCTGGCTTAGTCTCTCCCCTGGTCAATGGTTGCCTTGGGTGGAAGAGAAGCTCCCAAGGAAAGGGGTGGAAGAATGGGGTGAGGCAGCCACGGAACACTCCTTTGTCTCTGCCAGGATGGTAACTGGCACCTTGTAACAGTCACAGAGGAAAATAGAGCTCTGGATCTGAGCAGAGGCTAATCTTTTACCAGGCTGTTCTGCATTTTAGTTTGATTTCCTCCCAGCATGTTGCCTCTCTGCAGAGCCTCATAAAGTCTTTCTGATTTGGTTTGGCAGCATTAATCTAAAAAACATGTTCAATGGTCTGAGCATGGTTATTTGCATGGATTTTTTTTTTCTTTTTACATAACTGCTGGGCCTTGTTAACACTGAGCCGTTGCGATTACTAAGACCTGTCTCCTGTCTTCAGCCTAGAGTCTGGCTCCCCTCCAAGGGGGTTGGTGTCTGCAGTTGTGTCCACCTGGTACTATGCTTTGGTTTCATTCTCATCCAGGGCAACTGCCTGCTTGTCAGCATGGAATTAATGCATGTGGCCCGAGTGGGAGGTGGCAGCACCTCTAGGCAAGCTGTCTTCCTTGCAAACTTATTCTCTCCCTCCTGGGGTCAGGCTCCCCCAGGCGCCCACAGCGCAGCTCTCCACTGGGACCATCTCTGGGCAGCAGTGATGGATTGCAGTGTTCGGAAATTCCTGGCTGGAGCTGCTGTCAGATGCACTGAGAACAACTGTCATCAGCGCAAGGAGAGAGAGCAAAGGACTCACCTTAAAAGCCAGGCACTTTCCTTTCCAGATTCTGTGTCGCTTGCTATTAGCATCAACAGCACAAGGCAATACAACTTTTAACTCTCCTGACTTCCGTAATTCTGTCAAAGGCTACCCAGGCTCTTCTCCATGCAAATGCTGAGACTTGTGGTCTTGTGTCCTTGTTAATTCCTCCCTTTTCCAGAAACTTAATGAGCACGGTCATGCTCATTCCTTCCTAGCCACCATTACTTTCTGGACAAGATTCCTCGCCAAGGCCCTCCTCATCCTGCCTAGCAAGGACTGAGAAGTAATGGTAGAGAGCCAGGAAGAGGGTACTTTTATGTAAACAAGAAAAACTGTATATTTCAGACTGTCATTCAGAAACAAGACATTTTGCTTACAAAAAGTGGTTCAAAACCATTTTGGTTTTTAGTCCTAGACAGATTCCTTTGATGATTTGCTTTGGTGGTTTACCAAAGCTCAGCTACTGGAATTTATCACTTGTAACTCCCCTAAAACTTGAAGGAACTTTGGACTAGAAACTCAGTAACAAGAAAGAAAAACAAAATACAACTGAAAACAGGAAGAGGATCATTGGAATGCAAGTCCCAGTCATTCTACAAGGTTCATTTTATGTCATTTTTTCTCTATGAAACCTCTGTGGACTGCTCTAGCATTGCACAATGGTATGTTTTCTCTAGTATTCATAAAAAAAAAACAAACAAAAAAGCCCATTGCTGTCAAGTTGATTCCAACTCATGGCGACCCCATGTGTTACAGAGTAGAAATGCTCCATAGGGTTTTCTTGCCTGTAGTCTTTTAAGGAAGTAGAACACAAGGCTCTTATTCTGAGTTGCCACAGGGTGGGGTTTGAACCCTCTTAGCTAGCAGCCAAGTGCAAATTGCTTGTGCTACCCAAGGATCTCTAATACCCATAACCCAAAAACCAAACCCATTGCCGTTGAGTCGATTCCGACTCATAGTGACCCTATAGGACAGAGTAGAACTGCCCCATAGAGTTTCCAAGGAGTGCCTGGTGGATTTGAACTGCCTACCTTTAGGTTAGCAGTCGTAGCACTTAACCACTATGCCACCAGGGTTTCCTAATACTCATAGATCTTATAATTTTTTAATATAATTTTATTTATTTTGTCATTGTTGTTGAGAATATACACAACAAAACATACACCAGTTCAACAATTTCTACGTGTACGTTTAGTGACATTGAATACATTCTTTGACTTGTTCAACCATTCTCACCCTCCTTTTCTAAGTTGCCCCTCCCCCATTAACATAAATCCACCGCCTCCTGAGGTTCCTGTCTAGTCTTGAGTTGCTGTTATCAATTTGACCCCACATAGATCTTAAAAGAGCATAATGCTCAAGGGAGACATATTTTACTAGTTTGGTTTTAAGATTTCAGGAGATATTTTTGGTTTAAAATGATCTCAGGACAATAGTTTCAGGGGTTCATCCAATCTTCATGGCTCCAGGAAGTTTGGAGTTTATGAGAATTTGAAATTCTGTTCTGCATTTTCCTCTTTTGATCAGGATTCTTCTGGGGAATCTTTGATCAAAATGTTCAGTAACAGTAGCTGGGCACTACTGAGTTCTTCTGGTCTCATGGCAAAGGAGACAGTTGTTCCTGGAGGCAATTAGCCACATACTCCATATCCTCTGCCTATTCCTGGCTCTCCTTCTTCCTCTGCTGTTCCAGACAAATTGGAGACCAATTGGTGTGACTTGGACAGCTGCTTGCAAGCTTTTAAGGTCTGAGGCATCACGCATCAATCTAGGAGGTAGAACAGAAGCACTAAGTATGTTATTAGGCCAATTAATTGGGATGTCCAGTTAAACCATGACCCTCTAAACCCCCAAAGCAAGAAATCAAGCCTCGCGAGGCTTTTGGTCATACATAACCAGTCTCAGCAGTTGCTCTCCTTTTTTTTTTTTTTTTTGGTGGTAGATGTATCTATCACACGACTTTTTTTTTTTTTTTTAACTTTTATTGAGCTTCAATTGAACGTTTACAAATCAAGTCAGACTGTCACATATAAGTTTATATACACCTTACGCCATACTCCCACTTGCTCTCCCCCTAATGAGTCAGCCCTTCCAGTCTCTCATTTCGTGACAGTTTTGCCAGCTTCCAACTCTCTCTATCCTCCCATTCCCCCTCCAGACAGGAGATGCCAACACAGTCTCAAGTGTCCACCTGATATAATTAGCTCACTCTTCATCAGCATCTCTCTCCTACCCACTGTCCAGTCCCTTTCATGTCTGATGAGTCGTCTTCGGGAATGGTTCCTGTCCTGGGCCAACAGAAGGTTTGGGGACCATGACCGCTGGGATTCCTCTAGTCTCAGTCAGACCATTAAGTATGGTCTTTTTATCACACAACTTTTGCCAATTCAACTTTTTACAGGTGTACAACTTATTGACAGCAATTACAATAATCTGCTGTGCAACCCCCAACCTTAATCAAAGTGATACTTCCACCATTGTCAACCCGTCCTTTCCCTTTCCCTCCTGCCCCAGGTAACAACAAATAAACTTTGGTCTCTATACACTTGACTTTTTCTTGTCTTTTTATATAAGTGAGGTCATACAATATTTGTTCTTTTCTGATTGACTTACTTCACTCAGCATAATGTCTTCCAGCTCCATCCACATTTTAGCATGTATCAAAACTTCGTTTCTCCTGTTGGCTGAGTAGTATTCCATTGCATGTATGTATCACATATGTTTATCCGTTCATCTGTTGATGGGCATTTAAATTGTTTCCACCTTTTAGCTATTGTGCATCGTGCTGCAGTGAACATTGGTGTACAAGCCTTTGAGTCTCTGCTTTCAAGTTTTTTGGGTACAAACCTAGGATTGAAATTGCTGGGTCATATGGTAGTTCTATTTTTACTTTTTTGAGGAAATGCCACACTATTTTCAACAATGGCTGCACCATTTTGCATTCTCATCAGCAATGGGCAAAGGTTCCAATTTTCCCACATTCTCACCAACATTTGTTATTTTCTAGTTTTTTTTTTTTTTTAGTATTAGCCATCCTAGTGGGAATGAAATGGTATCTCATTGTGGTTTTGATTTGCATCTCTCTGATGGCTAATGATGCTGAGCATCTTTCAGTGTGCTTGGTGGCCACTTGAATGTCATCTTCATTGAAAAGTCTATTCAAGTCTTTTGCCCATGTTGTACATGAGTTATTTATCTTCTTGTTGTTAAGTTGTCAAAATTTTATATACATTTTTGTTATTAGATTCTTGTCAGATATATGGTTTCCAAAGATAGTGTCCCAGTCGGTAGCTTTTTTTTTTTTTTTTTGCTTTTTTGGTAAAGTCTTTTTTTTGTTGTTGCTCTCTTTCTATCTGTTCAAGTTGTAGGGATAATTCTTTGATTTTGGCCCTTTCTTCTTTTTGGATGTGTGCATTTATTGATATAATTTGGCTTCTGAGCACCGCTTTTGCTGTGTCCCAAAGGTTCTGATAGGAAGTGTTTTCATTCTCATTGGATTCTATGAATTTCTTATTCCATCCTTAATGTCTTCTATAATCCAGTGGTAAAGTCTTTTGATGAACAAAAGTTTTTAATTTTTATGAGGTCCTATTTGTTTACTTTGTCTTTTGCTGTTTGTGCTTTTGTTCTTATATTAGGTAATCTGGACTGACAGCATTGCCCCTGTTTTTACTTCTTAGAATTTTATGGTTTTAGTGTGCACATTTAGATCTTTACTCCATTATAAATGTGTTTTTGTGTACAGTGTGAGACGTGGGTACTGTTTCATTTTTCTGCATGTGGAAATCCAATTTCCCAGCACCATTAAGTGAAGAGATGCTTCTTTCCCCATCAAATGGACTTAACACCCTTGTCAAAAATCATTTGACCATAGATGTGTGGGTTTATTTCTGTACTCAATTCTATTCCATTGGTCTATGTGTCTATTTTTATACCAGTGCCAGGCTGTTTTGATTATTTCAGCTGTGTAATATGTTTTAAAATCAGGAATTGTGAGTCCTCTCACTTCATTCTTCTCTTTTAACTTTGCTTTATCTATTTTGGGCCTCTTGCCATTCCATATAAAGTTGAAGATTCATTTTTATATTTCTGTAAATAAAGCTGTTAGAATTTTGATTAGGATTGTGTTGTATCTATAGATCATTTTAGGTAGTATTGTCATCTTAACAATATTAAGTTTTGCAATCTATGAACATGGAATATCTTTCTGTTTATTTAAGTCTTCTTCAATCTCTTTCGACAGTGTTTTATAGTTTTCATTGTATAAGTCCTTCACACCCCAGTTAGATTTATTCCTAGATATTTTATTCTCTTAGATGCTATTGTAAATGTAGTTGTTTCCATAATTTCCCTTTCAGATTTCTCATTGCTGGTGTATAGAAACCCATCCGATTTTTGTTTGTTGTCCTCGTACCCTGCAACTTTGCTAAATTCCTCTATTAGCTCTAGAGGTTTTCTTGTAGCCTCTGGGATTTTCTGTATGTGGGATCATATCATTTGTGAATAGAGATAATTTTACTTTTTCTTTTCTAATCTGGATGCCTTTTATTTCTTTTTCTTGTCTTATTGCTCTGGCTAGTACTGCTAATACAATATTGAATGGAAATGGTGAGAGCAGGCACCCTTGTCTTATTTCCAGTTTTAGGGAAAATTTCTCAGTCTTTCTCTATAAAGTATAATGTTGGCTGTTGGTTTTTCATGTATGCTGTGAATCACATTGAAGAGTTTTTCTCTATTCCAATCTTCTTTAAGGTTTTCATCAAGAAAGGATGTTGGATACTACATCCATAGAGATGATCATGTAATTCTTTTCCTTTGTTCTATTGATGTGGTACATTGCATTGATTGATTTTCTAATGTGGACCCATCCCTGCCTTCCTGTAATAAATTCCACTTGGTTATGTTATATGACTTTTAATATGCTGTGGCATTCTGTTTGCTAGTATTTTGTTGAGGATTTTTGTATTTATATTCACGTGATATATTGCCCTGTAGTGTTCTTTTCTTGTGATGTCTTTGTCTGGTTTTGGTATCCTGATTGTTTTCTTCGTAGAATTAATTAGGGAGTATTACTTTTTTCTCTATCTTTTGGAAGAGATTCTTCTCTAAATGTTTGGTAGAATTCCCCAGTGAAGCCATCTGGTCCAGGGCTTTTTCTGGGGAGAGGTTTTTGATCACTGATTCAATCTCTTCCCTAGTTATTGGTCTGTGTAGGCTTTCTATTTCCTCTTGAGTCAACTTGGGTAGGTTGTGTGCTTCTAAGAATTGTCCATTTTATCCAGTTTGTTGCCATTCTATTGTTCAAATATTATGTCATAATTCTCTTTATTTCTATTAGCTTAGTTGTAATGACCCCTCTTTCATTTTTTTTTTTTTTTTGATTATTTGCATCTTTTCTTTTTTTTCACTTTGTCATTCTAACTAAAGGTTTGCCAGTTTTATTGATCTTCTCAAAGAACCAACTTCTGGTTTTATTAATTCTTTCTATTGTTTTTCTGTTTTCAATTTTATTTATTTCTGCTCTGATCTTTGTTGTTTCCTTTCTTCTGGTAGGTTTAGGCTTAGTTTGCCCTTCTGTTTCTAGTTTCTGGAGTTGTCAAGTTAGGTTGTTAATTTGAGTTCTTTCTACTTTCTTCATGTAGGCATTTATTGCCATAACTTTCCCTCTAAGTACTGCCTTCACTGCATCCCATAATTTTAGTATATTGTGCTTTCATTTTCATATGACACTAAGAAATTTTTTATTTCTCTTTTGATTTATTCTTTGATCCATTGGTAGTTTAATAGCATGTTGTTTAATTTCCATATGTTTGTGTATTTTGCAGGGTTTTTTTTTTTTAATTTCTGGCTTAATTACATTGAGGTCAGAGAAATTACTTCATATAATTTCAATCTTCTTCAACTTATAAAGACTTGCTTTGTAGTCTAAAATGTGGTTTATCCTGAAGAATAATCCATGTGCACTGGAGTAGAATGTATATAGTGCTGTTTTGGGGTGAAGTGTTCTATATATACCTGTTAAGTATTGTTCGTTTACAGTGTCATTCAGGTCTTCTGTTTTCTTGTTCTTCTTTCTTGATGTTCTGTACAATATTGAAAGTGATATATTCAAGTCTCCAACTGTTGCTGTAGTACTCCCTGTTTCTCCATTCAATTCTAACAGTGTTTGCTTTATATATTAACTTCCTTGATGTTGGGTGCATATATTTTTATTATTGTTAAATCTTCTTGATTAATTCACCCTTTTATCAATATATAATGCCATCTTTATCTTTTTTAACTAATTTTGTCTTAAAATCTTCTTTGATGTTAAGATTGCCACCCCAGCTCTCTTTTGGTTATTATTTGAGTGGAATATATATATATTTTGTCTCCCATCCTTTCACTTTTCAACCTATTTGTGTCCTTGGTTTTATGGTGTGTCTCTTATAAACAGCATAGAGTTGGATCTTTTTTTTTTTTTTTTAAATCTATTCTGTCATTCTATGCCTTTTCATTGGAGCATTTAGTCCATTTACATTCACTGTATTGTTGTTGCAGTTAGTGCAATTGAGTCGGTTCCAACGCATAGAGACCCTACATACAACAGAACGAAAAACTGCACCAGCCTCACAATTGTTGTTATGCTTAAGACCATTCTTGCGGTCACTGTCTCCTTGAGGGTCTTCCTCTTTTTCACTGACCCTCTATTTTACCAAGCATGATGTCCTTCTCCAAGGACTGATTCCTTTTGATAACACGTCTGTCTTAGACATCTAGTGCTGCTATAAGGGAAATACCATAAGAGGGTGGCTTTAACAAAGAGAAATTTATTTCCTCAAAGTAAAGTAGGCTAAATGTCCAAATTCAGGGCATCAGCTCCAGGGGAAGGCTTTTTCTTTCTGTCAGCCTTCTCATCAATCTTCCCCCAGACTAGGAGCTTCTCTGCGCAGGGTCCAAAGGGTGGTGCTCTGCTCCTGGCACTGCTTTCTTGGTGTATGAGGTCCCCAACTCTCTGCTTGCTTCCTTTTCCTTTTATCTCTTGAGAGATAAAAGGTGGTATAGGCCACACCCCAAGGAAACTCCCTTACATTGGATCAGGGATGTGACCTGGTAAGGGTGTTACAATCCCACCCTAACCCTCTTTAACATAAAATTACAATCAGAAAATGGAGGACAACCACAGAATACCAGGAATCATGGCCTAACCAAGTTGATACATGCATTTTTGGGCAAACATAATTCAATCCATGACAATGTCCAAAGTATGTGAGTTGTAGTCTTGCCATCCTTACTTCTAGGGAGCACTCCAGTTGCACTTCTTCTGAGACAGATTTGTTCATTCTATTGGCAGTCCATGGTATATTCAGTATTCTTCACCAACACCACAATTCAAAGGCGTCAATTCTTCTTTGGTCTTCGTTATTCATTGTCCAGCTTTCACATGCATATGAGGCAATTGAAAACACCATGGCTTGGGTCAGGCACACCTTAATCCTCATGGTGACATCTTTGATTTTTAACACTTTAAGGAGATCTCTTGCAGCAGATTTGCCCAATGCAATGAATCTTTTGATTTCTTGACTGCTGCTTCCATGAGTATTGACTGTGGATCCAAGTAAAATGAAATCCTTGACAATCTCAATCTTTTCTCTGTTTATCATGCCTTTGCTTATTGGTTCAGTTGAGAGGATTTTTGTTTTCTTTATGTTGAGGTATAATCTACACTGTAGGCTGTAGCCTTTGGTCTTCATCAGTAAGTGCTTTAAGACCTTTTCACTTTCATCAAGCAAGGTTGTGTCATCTGCATAATGCTGGTTGTTAATGAATCTTCCTCTAATCCTGTTGCCCCATTCTTCTTCATGTAGTCTAGCTTCTCAGATTATTTGCTCAGCATACAGATTGAATTGGTGTGGTGAGAGGATACAACCCTGACACACACCTTTCCTGGCTTTAAACCATTCAATATCCCCTCGTTCTGTTTGGACGACTGCCTCTTGATCCGTGTACAGACTCCTCATGAGCACGATTAAGTGTTCTGGAATTCCCATTCTCTGCAATGTTATTCATAATTTGTTTTGATCCACACAGTCAAATGCCTTAGCATAGTCAATAAAACACAGGTAAACTTATTTCTGATATTCTCTGCTTTCAGCCAGGATCTGTCTGACATCAACAATGATATCCCTGGTTCCACGTCCTCTTCTAAATCCAACTTGAATTTCTGGCTTTTCCCCATCAATATACTGCTGCAGCTCTTTTTGAATGATCTTCAGCAAAATTTTGCTTGCATGTGATATTAATGATATTGTTCAGTAATTTTCACATTCGATTGGATCACTTTTCTTGGGAATAGGCATAAATATGGATCTCTTCCAGTTGGTTGGCCAGGTAGCTGCCTTCCAAATTTGTTGGCATAGATAAGTGAGCACTTCCAGTTTGTTGAAACATCTCAATTGGTATTCTGTCAACTTCTGGAGCCTTGTTTTTCATCAATGCCTTTAGTGCAGCTTGGACTCCTTCCTTCACTACCAGAGGTTCCTGATCATATGTTACTTCCTGAAATGGTTGAACGTTGACCAATTCTTTTTGGTATAGTGACTCTGTGTATTCCTTCCATCTTTTTTTGATGCTTCCTGTGCCATTTAATGTTTTCCCTGTAGAATCCTTCAGTATTGCAACCCAAGGCTTGGGTTTTTTCTTCTGTTCTTTCAGCTTGGGAAATGCTGAGCATGTTCTTCCCTCTTGGTTTTCTATCTCTAGGACTTTGCATGTGTCATCATAATATTTTACTTTGTCTTCTCAAGCCGCCCTTTGAAATGTTCTGTTCAGCTCTTCATCATTTTTTTCTTTTACTTTAGCTAAAGAAAAAAATTATATTCACTGTAATTGCTGATAAGAAGTGACTTACTTCTGCCATTTTGTTATTTGTTTTTTGTGTGTCTTAAGCCTTATTTGTCTTTGTCATTTACTACTGATTACTTTTGTGTTCTGTTGGTGTGTTGTAGTGAGCCTTTTTGGTTCCCTTCTCCTTTCCTTTTGTGTATTTTTTTTAAAAATATATTTTCTTAGTGGTTACCATGAATATTACATTTAACAGCTTGTGTTTATAACATTCTAGGGTAAGTTCGTACCAACTTAACTTCAGTAAGGTACAAGAAATTCTATATCTATAGCCTTCCTCTTCTCCCTTTTTGCTGTTGTCACTAATTATGTCTTTATATTTGTGCCCTATAACATAATTATAATCTTTGGTTTTTTATATATTTGTTATTGAAAATCATAAAGGACAAAACATTTGGAATGATCAAGCACAAATTCCTTAATACGGGCCCTTATACTTGTCCATGCATTTCACTTTATTAAGGTTCTTTATTTTTATGTAGAGCTTTAAATGACTTCCTAGTGTCTTTTCCCTTCCATCTAAAGAACTCCGATAAGTATTTTTTGCAAGGCTGGTATGGTGGATATGAACTTTCTCAGCCTGTGCTTGTCTGGAAATGTTTTAATTTCTCCTTCATTCCTGAGGAATAGTTCCACTGGTTAGAGTATTCTTGGTTGACAGGATTTTGTTTTGTTTTGTTTTTTTCCAGCACTTTAAGTATATCATCCCATTGCCTTCTGGTCTCCATTTCTGAGGAGAATTTGACATTTAATTTTATTGGGGATCCATGGTATGTGACTGTTGGCTTCTCTCTCACTGCTTTTAGGATTCTCTATCTTTACTTTTTGAGGGCCTAACTATGATTTGTCTTGGTGTGTATCTCTTTAAGTTTATCCTCCATGGGGTTCTTTAAGCTTCTTGAATTTGTAGATTCATGTCCTTCATTAGACTGGGGCAATTTTCTGTCATTGTTTTTTCAAATATTCTTTCTGTCCCTTTCTCTTGCTCATCTCCTTCTGAAATTCCTGTATTTTAGGTCTCTTGTTATTATCCCATTAATTCCATTAAACTGTGCTCATCCTTCTTGAACCTCTGTTCTTGTTGCTCTTCAGCATCTGTAATTTTAACTGTCTTATTCTCTAATTCCACTGATTCTTTCTTCTGCCTGATTAAATCTGTTAGTAAGTTTTTCTATTGTGTTTGTCATTTTATTTATTGTCCTTTTCAGTTGCAAATCTCTTTTTTTAATCCTCATTTTGTCCTTGCATTGTTTCCTTTATTTCTTTTAGCTTTTCGTCTATGTTTTCCCTTAGTTCTTTAATTATGTTTAATGTTGTTGCAGTATAATCTTCCTTTTTTTTTTTTTTTCCATTTTTTGGTCATTCCTAGATGGGCTTTCACTCCTTTTGTCATGTTCATTTGTCTCTGTTCTTTGTGTGTCTTGTGATCTTTTTTGCTGGGACATTGGAATTTTTGAGGGTGTTTATTTTCTCAAGTATTTAGTGTTTTTGGCCATACTACTTTCTGCAAAAAGCTTTTAGGCAAGTGAAGCCTTTGGCCTTTACTTACCATTTCCTTTCCCTCTCTGTGACAGCTTCTTCTTCCTCCCTGGCTAACTAGGATTCTGAAGTTGCAGTCTCTGTTTTTAATTTTCGGTCTCTCCCAAACTCGCCAGAGAACATTCTGTGGTGAGTCTATCCACCAGCAAGCACCACCAATCAGGTGAGAGATCATGTACTTAATTGATCTGTCCACCAGGAGACGCATTCCTCTCTCTCTCTCTGGTTATTACTCCCTTCCCTCATCTGTCTCTACAACCTTACCCTTGTGGCTTTGTTGTTAAGAACTGCTAACCAAAAGGTCGACGGTTCGAATCCACCAGGCATTCCTTGGAAACCCTATGGGGCAGCTCTACTCTGTCCTACAGGGTCACTATGAGTCAGAATCCACTCAACAGACTGTGTGTGTGTGTGTGTCTAGGTGGAAAACCCACACCCAGAGAGCTCCCTTCAGGGCTGGGTGTTGCCCTCCAGTTTTGTCTGAGGCTTTCTTCCCTGTGCTATTTATATCTGAGCTGGCATTTAGGGGAAGCACAGGTGAACTTTCCTGTTTCAGAAGGAGGGGCTGGCACTTCCCAGAAGGACCTCTGAGAAATCTGTGTTGTTTTCTGAGCCCCAGTGGCCCTGTGGTGATTGCAGGAGCAGCCTCCACTTAGCTGACCTACCTTCTGAGTCCACCGTAGGGAACCTTCCGTAGGAGTTTGTATCAGTCCAACAGCCTACAGTTACCTGTTGGGGGAGGGGTTGTCATACTTCAAATGGACCCCTGGGGAGGTCTGCTTTGTTGCTTTCAGAGCCCCCCACCCTATAGTATATTGGCTGTGGGTGTTGCCCCTACTAAAGATTCCTGCTTCCTGGCACATAGCAGTCACAGTCAGCAGTCCTTAGTACCAACTAGAAGGGGGAGTAGAAAGATGCAACTGGTCCTCAGGGAGGTCTGTCTTGTTGGTTCCAGGGGCCTAAGCTCTGGAGTGCACAGGGAGGCAAGTATAGTGCTGCCTACGGGAGCAGACTCCACTTTCTTTTGTTTGTGTCTTTAAGTCTAAGGTGTGTCTCTTGTAGGCAGTATATAGATGGATCATGTTTTTTAATCCGTTCTGAAACTCTCTGTCTCCTTATTGGTGCATTTAGTCCATTTACATTCAGAGCAGCTAAAGATAGGTATGAGTTTAGTGCCGTCATTTTGATGCTTTTTTTGTGTGTGTTGTTGACAGTTTCATTTTTCCACTTACTTATCTGTGCTGAGAAATTTTTCTTTGTCAATCGTGTGTTCCTCTTTTTCATTGTAGTGGAATTTGTTTTTGCTGAGTCTTTATGTTTTTCTTGTTTTTTGTTTTGAAGTGTAGGATTGTTAGTCTTCTTTGTGGTTACCTTAATATTTACCCCTATTTTTCTAAGTTTAAACCTAACTTGTATTTCCCTATATCACCTTGATTTCCTCTCCATATGGAAGATCTATGTCTACTTTATTTAGTCCCTCTTTATTGATTTAATGTTGTCATCTTTTACATAATGACATCGATTCCCTGTTTTGAGCATTTTTTTTTATCTTGATTTATTTTTGTGATTTCCCTATCTGAGTTCATATCTGGTTGTTCTGTCCTGTGTTCTAGTGTTGGGTTGATAGCTGATGTTATTGATTTTCTAACCAGAGAATTCTCTTTAGTGTTTCTTGTAGTTGTGATTTGGTTTTTTGCAAATTCTCTAAGGTTCTGTTTATCTGTAAATGTCTTAATTTTGCCTTCAGATTTGAGAAACTCTTTTGCTGGATATATGATTCTTGGCTGGCAATTTTTCTCCTTCAATGCTTTATATATGTCATCCCATTGCCTTCTTGCCTGCGTGGTTTCTGCCGAGTAGTCCAAACTTCTTATTGATTCTCCTTTGTAGATAACTTTTTGCTTATTCCTGGTCACTCTTAAAATTTCTCTTTATCTTTGGTTTTGGCAAGTTTGATTATAATATGTCTTGGCCACTTTCTTTTGGGATCTTCCTTGTATAGGGTTCGATGAGCATCTTGGATAGATATCCTTTCATCTTTAACCAGACTCCACTTTGGGGGAATTCTGTAGCAGTTTGCAACAGCCTGACAACCTACAATTACCAGGTGAAGGAGGGGGTATCCAGCAGTGGTCGGATCCCCATGGACGTCTGCCTTGTTGCTGTCAGAGTATCCCTATTAGATTGTTGAGTGTAAGTGCAGCCTCCACTCAAGACTCCTACTTCCTAGCATACAGCTGCCTCAACCAGCAGTTCTCAGTGCCAACCAAAAGTGGGGTCAGAGTAACCCTAATTGACCCCCAGGGACATTTGTCCTGTTGGTTTCAGAGGCCAGAGCTACAGTGTGAGCAGGGAGGCAAGTAAAATGCTGATGATGGGGGCAGACTCCACTGCTGGACCCTTCTGTAACAATTCACAACCAGCTTGCAGGTGACAGTGTCTGGGTGGGGTGGGGTTGTCACACTCCAAATGGACCTACAGGGAGGTCAGTCTTGTTGCTATCAGAGTCTCCCTATAGTATGTAGGCTTTGGGTGTTGCCCTCACTTAAGATGCTTGCTTCCTAGCACACAGCAGCCTCAGTCAGCAGTCCTCAGCACTGACTGAAAGGGGGAGAAGACAGACCTGACCTGACTCCCTAGGACATCTGTCTTGTTGGTTTTGGAGGCTTGAGCTATAGGGTTCAGGGAGGCAGGTAGAGTGTTGACTGTGAGAGCAGACACCACTGCAAGGGCCTTCTGTGGCAACAGACTCACAGCTGACAGTGTCTGGGTAGGGGAGGTGCTGGCGCACTTCAAAGGGACCTCCGGGGACATCTGCCTTGTGGATTTTAGAAAGAAGCTTGGGATCCTGTCTCTTTGTACAGGCAGGGGCTGTGGTGGTTAGGAAAGCAGGCTCCTTTTGTGGGGCCACTTCCCTAGTTCACAACAGCCAGTGGCCCGCATGGCTAAGGGGAGGGGCAGGGATTGTGGGAGAAGTGATTTTCCTATCTTAAGTGACTCATTGTTGATTAGTTTATTTTTGCCTGTTTGCAGTTTCTTAATGCTTTCCTCTGTGTCCCAATTCAGAGTCTCTCAAAGCCGAACACCATTTCCTTGTAGTTTTTCTTGTTTATTTGTGGGGGAGGGTCAGGATGATGGTCTGTTTATACCACTATCTTCCCAGAATCTGACCCTGTAATTTTACTGTGAAATATATGAGTTATATTTGTATAGCCTTATGTCAATTTCTACGTCTTGAAATACTGCAACCTTTTTTTTTTTTTTTTCTCTAAGTTAAGATGTAAGGGCCTTGGGGATGGGGGCCATATCTTCTTACCTTGAACAGTGATAAGAATCCAGTAGCTTAGACCTTGAGCATTTTTTTCAGGTTCAATTACAAACTCTAAAGCAAGCATGAGAAAAAGCTTTTTATCAGAGTGGGTGTTATTGATGCTGTTATGAAAAGCATTATTGATTTATTTATGGCTCCAAATCATTCTAGAAAGTGATTTGAGACAGCTTATTTCTATATTTCTAGCTATATAGACACAGTGGGATAAATTTAAAAATGAAAGGTAAGGAAATGGCAGCAGGGGAAAATTAAATCAGGAAAATAGAATGAGTAGAGATTAGGTTTGATAACACATGATGATTTTCATAAGACACTGTTCAACTACTGGAGATGAGCCTCAAATTTGGTTGTAAATTTATCAGTAGCCACAATAAAGGGGAAACACAATCTGTTGTAAAAATTATGGTGATGATAAAATGAAAACAAACCAAAGGCAGGTAAAGCCATGCTATTTGTGGTTATTGAGATCTAAGTAATCTACGACTCATGATTCCAGAGAATAGATATTACTGATGTTGTGGAGAAAGTCATTGACAACATTTTCAAAATAAGACAAGTTTCTCATAGTATTCCCTATTACATGGCTGAGGTTGTATCATTCTAAAAATAGTTCTGTGAAGGTTCCAAACAGTGCATCAGGCAGTAGTATTTATTTTGCTTAAACAGAACACATAAATTTAGTTGTTTGTATATCAGTGTTGTTGTTGTTGTTGTCGTTGTTGTTAGGTGCCTTCTAGTTGGTTCCGAATCATAATGACCCTGTGTACAACAGAATGAAACACTGTGCGGTTCTGGGCCATCCCCACAATCGTTGTTATGTTCGAACCCATTGTTGTAGCCACCATGTCAATACATCTCATAGAGGGTCTTTATCTTTTTTGCTGACCCTCTACTTTTCTAAACATGATGTCCTTCTCCAGAGACTGGTCCTTCCTAGTAACATGTCCAAAGTAAGTGAAATGAAGCCTCACCGTCTGGCTTCCAAGGAGTACTCTGGCTGTATTTTTTTCAAGACAGACTTGTTCGTTCTTCTGGCAGTTCGTGGTGTATTCAGTATTATTCACTGACACCATAATTCAAAGGCATCAGTTGTTCTTCTATCTTCTTTATTCATCCTCCAGCTTTCTCGTGCGTATGAGGTGATAGAAAATATCGTGGCTTGAGTAAGGCACAGCTTAGTCCTCAAAGTGACATCTTCGCTTTAAAGAGGTCTTTTGCAGCAGATTTGCCCAACTCAGTACGTTGTTTTATTTCTTTTTTAAATTTTTTTGTTATTGTGCTTTAGATGAAGCTTTACAGAATGAACTAGCTTCTTATTAAACAATTAGTATGCATATTGTTTTGTGACATTTGTTACAACCCCACGACATGTCAACGTTCTCCCTTCTCCACCTTGGGTTTTCTAATACGAGCTTTCCTGCCCCCTCCTACCTTCTCGTCCTTGCCCCTGGGCTGGTGTGCTTCTTTAGTCTTGATTTGTTTTATGGGCCTGTCTAATCTTTGGCTGAGGGTGAACCTCAGCAGTGACTTCATTACTGAGCTAAAAGGGTATCCAGGGGACATACTCTTGGGGTTTCTCTAGTCTCTGTCAGGCCAGTAATTCGTCTTTTTTTGTGAGTTAGAATTCTTTCTACATTTTTCTCCAGCTATGTCTGGCACCTTCTATTGTGATCCCTATCAGGGCAGTCGGTGGTGGCAGCCATCCACCATCTAGTGCTGGACTCAGTCTGGTGCAGGTTGTGGTAGTTGTGGTCCATTAGTCCTTTGGACTAATCTTTTCTTTGTGTCTTTGGTTTTCTTCATTCTCCCTTGCTCCAGATGGGATGAGACCAGTGGGATATCTTAGATGGCCGCTCACAAGCTTTTAGACCCCAGACACTACTTACCTGCTGCTGCCATGAGTATTAATTATGGATCCAAGTAAAATGAAATCCTTGACAATGGATTATCATGATGTTGCTTATTGGTCCAGTTGTGAGGATTTTTGTTTCCTTTACGTTGAGGTGTAATCCATACTGAAGGCTGTAGTCTTTGATCTTCATCAGTAAGTGCTTCAAGTCCTCCTCGATTTCAGCAAGCAAGGTTCTGTCATCGGCATATCACAGGCAGCTAGTGAGGCTTCCACAAATCTTGATGCCACATTCTTCTTCATATAGTCCAACTTCTCGGATTATTTGCTCAGTTTACAGATTGAATAACCATGGTCAAAGGATACAACTCTGATGCATACATTTCTTGATTTTAAACCATGCAGTATCCCCTTGCTCTATTCAAATGACTGCCTCTTGATCTATGTACAGGTTCTCCATGACCACAATTAAGTGTTCTGGAATTCCCATTCTTCACAATGTTATTCATAATTTGTTATGATCCACACAGTGAAATGTTTTTGCATAGTCAATAAAACACAGGTAAACATCTTTCCGGTATTCTCTGCTTTCAGCCAAGATTCACCTGACATCAGCAATGATATCCCTTGTCCTAGATCCTTTTCTGAATGCAGTTTGAATTTCTGCCAGCTCACTATTGATGTACAGCTTTAACCACTTTTGAATAATCTTCAGCAAAATTTTACTTGTGTGTGATATTAATGATATTTTTTGATAATTTCCACATTCGATTGGCTCACCTTTCTTTGGAATGGGCACAAATATGGATATCTTTCAGGTGGTTGATCAGATAGCTGTCTTCCAAATTTCTTGGCACAGATAAGTGGGCGTTTCCAGTGCTACATCAGTTTGTTGAAACATCTCTGTTGGTATCCTGTCAATTTCTGGAACCTTGTTTTTTGCCAATGCCTTTAGTGCAGCTTGGCTGTCTTCCTTCAATATCATTGGTTCTTGATCATATGCTACCTCCTGAAATGGTTGAGCATCTGGTACAGTGACTCTCTGTGTTCCTTCCGTCTTCTTTTGTTGCTTCCTGTTTTGTTCAATATTTTTCCCATAGAATCCTTCAAAATTGCAACTCGAGACTTGAATTTTTTCTTAAGTTCTTTCAGCTTGAGAAATGCTGGGCATATTCTTCCCTTTTGGTTTTCTAACTCCATATCTTTGCACATTTCATTATAACATTTAACTATGTCCTCTTTAGATGGCCTTTGAAATCTTCTGTCCAGCTCTTTTGCTTCATCATTTCTTCCATTTGCTTTAGCTGCTTGATGTTCGAGAGCAAGTTTCAGATTGTCTTCTGACATTGACTTTCTTCTTTTTCTCTTCCCTGTCTTTTTAATGACCTCTTGCTTTCTTTATGTATGATGTCCTTGATGTCATTCTATAACTCGTTTGGTCTTTGGTCATTAGTATTCAATACATCAAATCTATTCTTGAGATGGTCTTTAAATTCAGTTAGGATATATTCAAGGTCATATTTTGGCTTTTGTGGACTTGTTTTAATTTGTGTATCAGTAAGTGTTGTCAATCAACTCAGTGGTGGGCAAGCTTGACAAACTATCACTGAAGTTATGGATGTGTTTCCTAGTAAGTAGAAGGACATAAAATATTGCCCAAAGAGGAAGTCTGAGTATGCATGTAAATATATACATAGAAAAAGATAAAACATCTCACTTGAAACAGCCAAAAAGTAATTATAGTGTAAAAATTCATAGCCATGCCTTCCATACCAGCAAATAAGAAAAATAGCTGTAACCACACATCTAAAGTGGTCTCAAGGATAGAATAAAGAGTAAGAAATGTTCATTTACAGGTCTCTATAAATTTTTTATAAATTTACATTTAAGAAACTGGATTAGGAATTTTATTTGTTTTGATTTTGACAGCATATTATCAGTGGCAATGATTGGGTAGTCTCATAAGCTCTCAGAATTTGTGGATGGGTAGGGAAGAAAGGGATAACATGGAGAGTGGTCACTAAACTATAGTGTGCTAGGCAAAGTGTGCTGAAGACAAGGAGAAATGAGCCTGATGATAGGAGAGAGGGAGAGAAGATAAGAGGGAGAAAAGCAGGAGGATCCAGGGGACAAGAAAAAATAGGAAAGATAAAGAGACAGGAAAAAAGGGAGATTTAGAGAAAGAAATGGGAAATAAGGCATTTCTCAACCTTGAACTGTGGTCAGCAACTTGAATTTCATTGCAGGAAATCATTGAGGATTAGAGGCTTTCCCTTTAGAGAATGGATGGTGATGAGAAATGGCAAGGACTTTTCCTTTCCTCTCTGCCATCGGTCCCTTTTTGTTCTGGCTTACAGATTCTTTTCAGCACCCAGAGCTGCCATGGCACAGCACTGGTGGAGGAGGGTACTAGTCTACAGGGAAAACGAGAGATAAGAGTTGTGCTCCAGAACAATGGAAAAAAGAGCTCAAGTGTCTTGATCACCTATGACTTCATAAAATCTGATAGAGTTTGATTTTGGTTTCATAGTAGATGGGACACCATTTCAAGTTTTTACAAAGGTGAGCAATGGGGTCAAATTTTTATTTTAGAATATCATTTTGGCAGCGGTATGGAAGATTGACTGGGGAGGGACTTTCCCTTAATTATGCCTCCAAATATTTTTGCGATGAGCCCTCTGATTGCTGGTATTTCATGCCAACCTGAAGTGCTAAGTGTTTTTGCTCTGCCCACTGTTTCTCCAAAAATGGTGTTTTAGTTACCTAGTGCGCGGTAACCCAAATACCACAAGTGGGTGGTTTTAAAGAACGGAAATTTATTTTGTACAGATTCAGGGCATGGCTCTAGGGGGAGCTTCTTCCTTGTCAATTTCAGCTTCTAGTAACACTGGTGGCATAGTGGTTAAGTGCTATGGCTTCTAACCAAAGGGTCGGCAGTTCGAATCCACCAGGCGCTCCTTGGAAACTCTATGGGGCAGTTCTACTCTGTCCTATAGGGTCGCTATGAGTCGGAATTGACTTGACACCACTGGGTTTTGGTTAGTAGCTCCCATCAGTCCTTGTAGATGCATCTGTCCCTTTCGTCTATCTTCTTCGTCCTGTGGATGTCTGTGTGTCCATTATGGTCTTTTTATAATTCAAAAGTGATTGGGTTTAGGACCTCCTTCCCAAACTGGGCGTGACCTAATTAACATAACAAAGAAAACCCTATTTCCAAATAGGATTACATCCTCTGAAGGTATAAGGGTAAGGATTCTAACTTGTATTTGGGGGACACAATTTAATCCATAGCAAGTGGTCTTATAATAGGTCCAAGGTCTACATCGATGGATACCAAAGAACAGCATGCAGACTATTTTTCCATAAATACTATTTTTA
Organism: Loxodonta africana; assembly: GCF_030014295.1. NCBI lineage: Eukaryota > Metazoa > Chordata > Mammalia > Proboscidea > Elephantidae > Loxodonta > Loxodonta africana. The sequence continues at coordinate 118,573,744 of NC_087347.1, forward strand.
ATAAGTCATTCCTTGTTCAAAAACTTTCTTAAGTCCTTCATTTCTTACAGAGGAAGACCTAACTTGTTAGTCCACCATCTGTGGCCTCTCCTATCTGATATCACTCCACATTCAAGGTATTTCCCATCTTTCTTACTCTAACTCTCCTCTCTAATCAAATTGGTCTACTTATTCTACAAATAAACCAAAACAACAACAACAAAAAACCCACAACAAATCAATTGCCATTGAGTCAATGTTAACTCATGTTGACCTCATGTGTTGTAGGGTAGAACTGTGCTCCATTGGGTTTTCAATGGCTGTGACCTTTCGGAAGTAGATTGCCAGGTTTTTCTTCTAAGGCACCTCTGGGTGGATTTGAACCCGCAACCTTTTGCTTAGAAGCTGAGCAGTTAACCATTTGTACACCAGGGACTCCTATTTCCCAAATTGATGCTGTTTTTTCTTCTCAGGAGGTTCTCTCTCTTTTTACTATTCTTTGCTTTGGTATTCAAATGTTTTAACATTTACATAGTAAAATTTCTCTACCTTTGTTATTTTATCAATTTCTTCTATGATTAAAAAAATGTTAGGCCTGACAAGTATCCAATTTTCTTTTACATTTAAATGGTCACATTGTTTACATGTAAATCTTTTTCCAGAGTGCATTTTGGTGTACAGTGTGAGATAAAGATCTATTTTTTTTCTTTTTTACAAATAGTTATGCAATTGCTGAGCTTTTTGTAAATAAAACTCCCTCTCATATTTATTACAGTTAAAACGTATTAGATTCAGACATATAATAGTGGCTATTTCTCATTTTTCATTCTTCTATTTGTCTGTGTTTATAAAAGGATCATTTCAAATGTAATATTTTAATGTATTTTATTATATTGATAGGCAGTACTGAGAGCCTCTCGCAGTTTCAAAACTGTATTGGCCTTTCCTAGCATTTTTCCAGATGAACTTCAAAAATTGCTTTGTCAATTTTCCACAGTCCGCCCCCCCAGCCAAACAAAGAAAAACAAAACAAAAATTGAAGCAAGAAAGCAAACCAACAAAAACCCATTGGGTTTATTTAGTATAGTTGCATTAAACATAAAATTTATTTTGAAGGAATTAGTTGACCTTGTGATAATCCTCAGTCTTCACATTCAAGGCTATGGCATGCAGCTCTGTTTATTGTGGTCTGCCCTTGTTTCTGTCAGATCGTTATTGCGCCACAGATTAAAGGAGCGGTTTGTGTGAGAACCAGGCAGCTAACACGCTGTCAAGGCCAGCAGGATCTCTTCTAAGGCCTGGCTCTAAAGCTTGAAAATGCAGGCACCTGGCTTTGTTAACACGCCTGGAATGGTTTGTTCCTCCTAGAGAGACTTAAATATTGTCCAGAAACTGGATGTATGAAGTCAGAATGTCAGTTGATTGATTGATTTGCGAAATGAAATGAATATAGAAGAAATTGGATACCTCTGTGCTCTAATCAGAATATTGCCTTCCCATTTTTTTTTTTTTTATTAGCACACTCTCAGGGAAGGCAACATATGAGATTATTTTGTGAGCCTGAATCAAACAAGGGATTTGAGTTACGTGATTTAAATATTGAGCTAAGTCAGGCGACATCAGCCTGATAAGTCCATCTTTTCCATATGTGTATGTTTGCAAAGGGAATCCCTCACTGAGTGGCGCAGACGGTAAGTGTTCGGCTACTAACTAAAACGTTGGCAGTTTGAATCTGTCCAGAGCCACCTCGGAAGAAAGGCTGGTGATCTACTTTCAAAAGATCAGAGCCATTGAAAATCCTGTGGAGCACAGTTCTACTCTGATACAGGTGGGCTCTCCATGAGTCAGAATCGACTCCACAGTGACTGGTTTTTCTGGTCTACACTTGCAAAGTCATAAGAAAAGGTGTTCTTGTCTGTATTTTTCTATTCAGACTATATTTTCTGTATTTTGTTTTCCTTTAATCACTTGGAAAATGCATCTTAATTTTAAAATTTAAATTATACTTTTAAAAGTATGTAATTAATTATAACTTAAATTATACTTTTTAATTTTAAACATACTTAGGCTTCCAGCTCATGATGATGCATTGGAAACACACGTTTTTCTTCCCTCCTTGCTGACACACTCATTAACATTGTCCTAAAGGCCCAAAACGTTATAAATCAAGAGAGCAGCAAAGAGGTCCATTCATTTATGAGATAACTCAATAAATTGCTGGAAGACAAAAGAAAAAAAACAGTAAACAGTGTTGTCTGATCACAAAGTGGAGAAAGACATGGATACCAAAGAAGTTTGCCTCAGAGGAAAGTGACTTTCAGCCTGGCAGAATCACAGGAAAGCACCAGGTTTTGATATTTGGAAGGAAGAAAGAAATAAGATGTGATCTGACAATCGCAAACTTGACAGTCAACGAATAGAATTGTAAAATTGGCATCCCTCATTCACACCCAGTGTTCAGAGAATAGGCAAAACTGGCATTTTCCCTGAGAAATTCTTTTGCACTGACCAGATGAATGACCAGCTCCCCACTCTTTCACTGCAAAGCTATTCCTGCTGACCCACAGATCTGTGTTGAATGCCATCCTAACTACTTCCTCACCTGAAAGCAAAGGTCAAAGGTGAAAGACATTTGCAGAAAACTTGAAGCCTGAAGGAGAAGGGGGATGGGACTTAAAGGGTCATGTGAGGCAGCTAAATTCTTCTTTTTCTCAAAGTGGTGTTAAAAAATAATATCAAATATTAAAAAATCCAACAACAAGAGAATCAGGATTTTACTTCAAAACATATAGGTTAAAAACTTGGAAAACAAATCAGAAGTGATTAAAAATAATTGATTCCAGTTAATGAGATTGGGGAGAGTTGAGCAATGGAATGTTACTTTTGATTAAAAACCCTTCTGCACCTCTTCTTTTTTTATTATGTATATGTAGTATTTTGGACAAAAAGTAATGAAAACATTCAATTTGCAAAACAAATTTATAAACAACAGGATATCAGAAGAAAACATGTTTCCACTTATATTTCTCAATTTTTAATGTTTAAAATAAGACATCTTTTGTAAGAGGAAGAGTCCCTGGGTGGTATAAACAGTTAACATACTTGGCTGCTTAGCCAAAATTTGGAGGTTTGAGTCTATCCAGCAGCACCTCAGAAGAAATGCCTGGCAATCTTCCAAAAAATCAGCCCTTGAACACCCTTGGAGCACAGTTCTACTCTGCAACAGATGGGATTGCCATTAAGCCCTGGTGGTGTAGTGGTTAAGAGCTACTACTGCTAACCAAAAGTTTGGCAGTTCAAATCTACCAGCTGCTCCTTGAAAACCATATGGGGCAGTTCTACCCTGCCCTATAGGGTCATTATGAGTCAGAATCTACTGGACGGCCACCAGTTTAGAAAAACTCAAAGGCATCTGGTTTGTAACAGTGCCTAACTAAATATCTGGCACATAGTAGATGCTTGTGATGGTTAATATTGTGTGTCAATTTGGCTGGAACGTTATTTTCAGTTTGGGCAGTCATATAATGTTGTGATCACTTCCCTGTTGAGATTTGATATGTGACCACCCCCATGATGGGATTTGCTGTCAGTCGCCAATCAGCTGAAAAGGAGTTTCCTTGGGCATGTGGCCTGTGATGAACATAAGCGGACATTCTGGCAAGACTTGGGGGCTTTTTGCTCATCGTCAATCCTGCAGCTGGCTTCTATTTGACCTCTGGTTCTTGGGACTTGAGCTAGCAGCTTACCTGCCATCTTGCCTCCTTGTCTTGGGATTTATCAATCTTTGTAGCCTGTGAGCAAGAGCCCTGCTCTCTGACCTGCCGATCTTGGGTTCTCCAGTCCCTGTGGCTACGTGATTGAGGAGAGGCCTCTGCCTGACCCACAGACTTGGGACATTCCAGCCTCTACAACCGCGTGACCCATTTCCTTGATATAAATCTCTTTATATAGATATTTATTTGCTTTACTGGTTTTGCTTCTCTAGAGAACCCAGGCCAAGACAATGCTCAAAAAGTATTTCTCAAATGAATGAAGCTATTAGCCCTCTTTTACTTTTTTCTCTCATCCAGGTACTTCTTAGTTTTTATTTAAATACTTTGGAATTTTAGATCTAGATTATTATTTTAATTTTTAATATTCAATTTTGTTTACATCTTGCAAACTCAATGATTAACTCATGTCATTGATTATAGGCCTTCCTTTTAAAACAACGATTAAAACCAAAACCTCCTCTCCCTTGAGTATTTAATTTTGAGTAACCTTTCCACTAACTGGTCTATATTTTTCAGTAATCCTCTCAGAAAAGGTATTTGGATTGTAGAAGTTTTGAGCCTTTACTTATCTAAAAATAACAGTCTGTGGCCTTTCTACACAAATGACAACTTGAATGAAAGTAGAGATCTTTAGCTAACAGCCTTTTACCTAAAATTCTACATTGTCTTTCATTTTCCTCTGGTGTTTCATGTTGTGAAAGGGCAGTTTGAGCTCAGCTAGAACGTGGTTGCTTTATGGCTTATTTGTTGACCCTTGGATACCTGTAGGATTCCTTCTCTAGATCAGAAATTCAAAATCTTTCTCAGGAAGTCTATTTTCATTAAATTTTCCAAATCTTTGTGAGCCCTTTTAATTTCCAAAGATGAGGTAAAACAAATCCTGAACTGAGTATCATCGCAGTTCATCTTCTCAACTTGGAAGTCCCTTGTTTTTACTCTTAAAGAGAAAGAGTATTTTTGAATACGTGAAAGTGGCTTTTGAAAGCCACTAAGGGTAAAGAATCACCATATCAGATGAAAAATATAAACCCTATAGATATATAATATTACTGTGGCTTATTAACAGGGTAATTTTTCCTTTTCCTAACTATTCATAGAAGAAACCAATACACAGAGAATGGCTGTGGTTTCTAGTTCCATTAAACTTACTCAAGGTAGATCAAAGAATTTGATTATATGTCAGCAAGTGAAAAAAAAAAAAAACAACTTAGGTACAGTTCCACAGGACTCTGGTTAGTTGAATACCCTATTTTTCGTTTGAGTGCCCCTGGTATTCTTGGTATTTTTCTAGTATCTTGCTGCCTGCCACTGAGTCAAAACTAAATTTCACAAAGGCAGAGATGCTATCCACTAATTGTCTGCATCCCACATAGTGGGATAAATGGAGGGTGCTCAATTAGTTTTGACTGACAAATGTGCAAAGCATTCACTTGGATAGGTAGTCTTGCAGGGTGTCCCAGCTTGATTGTAAGCTATAAAAAAACCTATAATTCAAGTATGCTTTTGAATATTATGTGGATTGATATACTGAGCCTTCCTAAGCCTGTTTACATGAAGTTCCTAGGACCTTGCTTCTCAAAGTTTGGTTTGGGGACCAGCAGCATCAGTGTCACATAGGAGATTGTTAACAATATTAGAATCTCAGGCTTCCTCCTGTCGTTCTAGATCAGAAACTACACATTGCATTTTGAAAAACATTCTACCGGAAGGTTCTTGGAACAGATACATCCTAAGGAAGGAGGTAATTGAAGCATATACAGGGTATTGTCAGAGGAAACTCTGAAGCCCTCTGGCTGTATTCTCATGGGTAGAATATGATAGCTTAATAAAACAACCGGTGGAAATTAAAATCTGTGTGGACTTTGAGTTCACTAGTCTCCTGCAGAGTTAGCAATCACATGAAACAGCTCCAGGGCTATTGGCAGTGCTAGAATGCTCTTAACCCTGGCACTGGTGGACTTATTGGCATCTGCACTGGGTATCATCTGCATAGCTGCTGCTCTTGGCTTTGCAGCAACAAGAGGCATCAACCCAGCAATCCGGAATGGAAGAGAGGAAAAGTACTGTCAGCCTCTTGTTGCCAAGAGGGCTAATTTTTGGAGCATAGTTTCACTTCCTATCTTATAGAGAAAATGAAGCCATCAGATGAGTGGCTTGTCACTTACAAAATTGTCTTTACCAACATCCATTCTTTCCTTCTTCTCTTCTTTTACACTTATGTTCTGATCCCATGACTTCTTGCTTGATTAAGGATATCATGCTATTATTTATTCTTTTAAACTCCCATATCTTTAATTTCTCTTTTAATACTGGAACCTTCTAATAAATACTTAAATATGATAAAACATTTCTCTTCTTAAAAAAATTAGCTCTGTCGAGCCCACTTTCTGCACTAGTTATGTTTTTTCTCCTCCATTTTAAACACAAGCTTATTTAAAAAGTTGCAATCATCACTTCCAATTCTTCATTTCCCATTTGTTTTATTGCCTCTGATTTTTAAAGTTGTGAAAAATTATGCAAATGCATAAAATATATATGTATGATTTAACAAAAAGTTAAAAAGCTAACGCAAATATAATAATCACCCATATGAAGAAATAGAACGTCACCAACCCAGAAGTCCCCGGGAAATTCCTCAATATTTTCTGCTTCCTCTATAGGTAATCACTTTCCTGCCTTTGTGAAAATTAGTTCTTTATGCTCTTATCACCTATGTATGCGACTAAATAATACAGTTTCTTTTTGCCTGTTTTTCAGCTTTATAGAATAAATCATACTGTGCATATTTTTTATGTCTAACTTCTTTTACTCAATATTATGCTTATGAGTCATCCATAATGCTGGGTAGAGCTGTAGTACATTTTCACTACTGTATAGTAGCCCATTGTATAAATATACTGTACTGTGTTTATCCTACTCTAAGTGAACATTTGGACTGTTTACAGTTTAAAGTTTATTATGAAAAATATTCCTATTAAAATACTTACACAAGTATCCTGGTGCACACATATAACTTTCTATAAGGTCTATTCCTGGAATTGGAATTACTACATCATCCCAGTCCCAGTGCCGTCGAGTTGAGTCCGACTCATAGCGACCCTACAGGACAGAGTAGAACTGCCCCATCATAGGTCATATACTTTTAATTTAATAGATAATGTCCAACATTTTCCATTTCATTAGCCACCTATGGTCTTTCTTTTTCTGATACCCTCATCAACATTTGATATTATCAGACTTTGAATTTGTAGTTTTAATTTTCAATTCTCTGATAATGAGGTTGACCACCTTTTCATGTATACATTGGCTACTTATGATTTCTTTCTATATAGTGACTATTCAAGTCATTTGCCAATTTAAAAATCAGATAATTTATTTCTTATTATTTATAAAATTTTATTATACATCCTGGGTAGTTGTCCTTTTTCAGTTATTTGTGCTACAAATATTTTCTACCAATAAGGGCCTGTCTTTTTATTATCTTTGTGGAGATTTGATGAACATAAGTTCTTAATTTTAATGCAGCTGAAAGTATCAGTATTTTCCTTTATGGAGAGTGTTTTTGTGCCTTGTTTAAAAATCTATGTTTTCAGCTTAAACTTCTGAAGAATTATCTTGTAAAATCTTTACAATTTCACCTTTCACCTTTAGGTCTTTAATCTTTCTGAACCTCATGGCTATGAATAAAGTGATACAAAGGTTCAATTTCATTTCTTTTTTATGAATACCTGTTTGTCTAAGAACTTTTCACTGTAATATCTATAATTTCCCCACTGATCTCTGATGCCATATTCATCATGTAACAAGTATCTATTATGGGTATGACTAAGGATTCATCATTCTACTGGCTTATTTATCTATCCATACTTTATTATCACAGTTTAAAAAGTAAGACTTAACATACTGTACAGGAAGCCCCTCTCAGCACATTTTTCTTCAAGAGTGTCTTGGCTATCCATGGCCATCCAAGGCCAAAGCTATCCTTGCATTTCCATATAAATTTTAGAATGTGCTTGTCAAGTTCTGTAAAAGTAATCTTGTTGGATTATTGCATGACATAGCCCTAGATCCATAAATCAATTTGAGAATAAAAAACTATGTAGTTAAATTCTCATTTTCTACCATCACAATCATGCCATCTGTGTACAAACACAATTTTGTTTTGTTCTGTTCCCTTCCCATTCCTTATAAATTAGATTTGTTTGTCTTTTGTTACTACATTGGCTTAAATCTCAAATTAAAATGGTGGTAGTGGGAATTTTTGTTTCATTTCTAATGCCAAAAGGAAAGATTTAAATAGGATGTTAGGCCAAGGTTTTTATTTATTTATTTTTTTAATAAAAAAAAAATAGATACCTTAAATTGGGTTAAGGAAGTTTCCTTCTAAGATTGGCTTTTGAAGTTTTTTTTTTTTACTTGAATGCATGTTGAATTTTATTGCGTCCTCTTTCTGAAACCACTGAAATGATTGTATAACTTTTCTTCTATAATTGGTTAATGATATTAATTAATTTTCTAAAGTTAAAAAAAAAAACACAACTTGCATTACTGGTATCAACCCAGTGTTTTCTAAGATTAATGTGTTGGCTTTGTTAATATTTTATTTAAGATAGTTGTATGCATGTTAATGACTAAGAGTGGTCTGCAAATTTTCTCCTAATGCTGTCTTTGTTATGCTTAAGTATCAAATAAATCTGTGAGAGGTGTTCTCTGATTTTCTGTATTTTTTCTTTGCTTTTTTACTATACTCACTGTGTAATATTTAAATTATTTATTCATTAAACATCCCTTGCTCAAGTCATCTGAGCTTTAAGTTTTCTTTGTGAGAACTTAAAAAAAAAAAAAAAAATACTGATCTATTTCCTCCAATGACGCTTTCTAATCCTTTTTGATTTGTTTGAGTAACTGTATTTTTTCTTGGACTGTGTATTTTTATTTTAATGATTTAAAAATATTGTTGGTGTAAAGTTTATTTTTGTATCCCTTTATTATCCATTTAATATCCTTAGCATCTATGGTGACATTACCTTCTCCATCCTTTGTATTGGTTAAATGTATGTCACTCCTGTATACCAGAGGTTTATCAACTTTGCTACTCTTTTCAATAAAATACTGTGAATCATCTCTATTGAATTTTTTTTTTTTAGTAATTTCTCATCATATTTTTACTATTTCTTTTATATCTTTCATTGGTTTAGCGTGCCATATTTTTTCTGATTTTTTGAAATTGTATCACAGATTGGGTTCTCTGGAGGCAGACATGGAGATGAAGTTTATGGGGCAAGATGAGAAGAAGCAGCATTAAGGCAGAGGGAAATGAAACTGTGATGCAGTCCCCACAAGCCTCAGCCAACTTGGCAGGGAGTCCTGGAAAGAATATTGCTTATCATGATTTCCCTGCACTGGGCTTTCAGCCTTGAACTAGGCCTTTAAACCCCTTCTCCATTCAGTTATGAGGGCTGTTTCATCTTGGGCATGACCTCAGGCTAGGCAGATTTCTGCAGGTGAGGCAGACCTTGAAGGAGTTAACAGATGAAGGTTATATGCTAGCTGCACTACCCATAGCTAGGCAGCAAATCCATCTCTGGGGGAGGACATGGGTGGCATATCTCCATGTCAGAAGGACACTTGTTTTCTGATACATGTGTCAAACCTATACATTTCACTCTAATTTTTCCTTTATTTATGTCATGGATTGAAATGTGTCCCCCCAAAATATCTGTCAACTTAGCTGGGCCATGAGGCCCAGTATTGTGTAATTGTTCACCATTTTATGTGACTTCCCTATGTGTTGTAAATCCTATCATTATGATATATTATATTGATGAGATTATTTTGATGAGATCTACAAGGTTAGATAGTGTCTTAAGCCAATCTCTATTAGGTATAAAAGAGAGAAGCAAGCAGAGAGACATGGGAACCTCATACCACCAAGAAAGCAGTGCCAGGAACTGAGTGTGTCCTTTGAACCAGAGATTCTTGCTCTGAGATGCTCCCAGACCAAGGGAAGATTGATGATGAGGACATTTCTCCAGAGCCAACAGAGACAGAAAGTCTTCCCCTGGAGCCGACACCCTGAATTCGGACTTCTAGGCTACTGGACTATGAGAGAATAAACTTCTGTGTGGTAAAGCCATCCACTTGTGGTATTTCTGTTATAGCAGCAGTAGGTGACTAAGACAAGCTACATCTCATAAGTTTGCAATGTAGTTTTTGTTACTATTCAGTATAAACACACTTCTTAAAATTTCTCTGTTATGATTTCTTCTTTGACACGTAAGTTTAGGTAGATATATTATTTTTTCTTAATTTCCAAAATACTAGTATTTTTCCTAGTTGTATTTTGTTATTAGTTTCTAGTTTAATTACAATATGGTTGTAAACATGGTCTGTATGATTCCTTTTCATTGGAGTTTGTTGAAACTTGCTTTATTTCCTAATATATACTCATTTTTGTAAATTTTATCCTTAAAAATAATGCGTATTCTGTAGTTTTTAGGTACTGCTATTTGTGAGGCTGTGAGAAGAATCTCAAACCACCAAAAAGGCCATGAATCTGCCAGTGACTAGTATGGATTCCTTTTTTTTAGTATACTCCTTTAAAACAACAATATCCTTCAGTGTTGAATCACTAAAACCTTCAGTATGGGTTCAGAATGAGTTAAGTCACTAAGAGAATGGGATTCAGGGTAAAGGAGATAGCAGGTAGCAGGTGGAAACTATTGGTATATGGGGTACTGTCTGAGCAGGGAGGACCCGTAGGGACTTCATTAGAGGATGAAGAAAATAAATGCCTGAATGAAAGAAGAAAGAGGTTTTCAGGAGATAGAAGAGAAGAAAAAGTAAAGGGGAGATGGGAGCACTTGAAAGACAAACTCTGCTTGTTGTTCACCTTACTTGCTTCTTCCCTGAAATTCACTGTTCTCCAAAAGCAAAACAGCTGTGACTTTCATTCGGCAGCGGTCATGTAAAAATGGTGCATTCAATTTGGAAGACCCATCTTCATGAAATGTGGAGAAAGTCTCCAGAAAACAGTCACAGGATAGAAGCTCCTGTCAGTCCTGGCTAGCTATTAAAATAGTAATAATAATGTCACATGCTGGTTGGATTTTCCTTCTCAGTGTCCCCCCACCCCCCCGCCCCTGTGCTTCGTTCTTCCTGCATCCCTGCCTTGCTCCCAACTGCACAAGTCCCAGAGGGAAGGGGCCAGGTAGAAAGTGGAAAGAAAGTAGATTTCCTGGCTTTGTTTTTCAGTGTCACAGGGCCCTTAGGGAATCAGAGAGGTATCAAGACAGGGGCAAAATATTTGGCAGAAATGGGGTTTGAAAAGAGTAGAGATATTTCCACATGTAGAGAAGATTCTTCATTCTGGAGGGAGGGCAGGAGTAGGGGTGCTAATGATAGCAGGGATTCGATGGCCCCAGAGGGAGGGCTCTGCACACTGCTTCTCTGGCAGGGACAAAACTCCACAAATCGGAGGCTTTTGTATTCTGTTTAGACAATGATATCTCAGGAAGGTGTGGCTGCTTGGCATGACAGACAGGGCCGTAGACAGTCTCATACAGGTTTCTGCTCTGGTAGGGCATAGGACTAGCTGAGAGCCCACAACATTAAAGGACACTTGAAGATGTGAATGAGGGGTACATCAGCAGTGACCCAGTGCCTTCCTGTGGAACAGATGTCACTTCCTCATCACTTACCTTGGAACAACATAAATAGTTTCCCTACTTAAAGGAAGTCCCAGGATAAGAACAGGAAACTGTAGAGTAGCTGAGATTAGGCTTCCATCACACAGGATGACTGGGAGCTGAAAATAACATTCACACACACACACACACACACACCCCACTGCTTAAAAAAGAAGGCTTATTAACACACAAGTTTATTGTAATAAGTATCTTACATACACTATATAATTTAATCCCCACAGTAACCTTGAGAGATGGATATTATATTCATTTCACAAATACGGAATGGAGGCTCAAAGAGTTTAAATATCTTGCTGAGATTTAAATCCAGAGGTGCCTGATACTGGATTGCATGTCCTTAATTGCTATGTGCCTATCTCCGTATATTGAGACCTTCCTCCTCTTGTATCTTGATTCTGGTCCCCTGGTCCCGTGATGTATCTCTCCCTACATGATCTGTAAGATTCTTTTCTGATTCCAATGAATGTTCGGAAGATAAATTCTGAAAATTATCCGTTAACAATTTCTCAAACATTGACTATAAATAAAGCCTTACATTATGAGTCCAAAACAAAGATATAAGGATTAAAAAAACAAAAACAAAAACAAAAAAACCTTCTAATTATGGGAATAAATTAACGTCTTAATCCAAATAAAAAAGTGTCTTAATCCAAAGAGACTTAATATCTAGGAGTTAGCATTAGGGAGAGAGATGTGTGTACAAACAACGCAGAGTCATGAAGGGAAGGCAGGCTGGACATGGAATTAATCACCTCTGAGACTGTCAATTACCACCTGTCTGTCTCTGTCAGTTGTCCTACTGTGGTGGCTTGTGCATTTCTGTGATGCTGGAAACTCTGCCACTGGTATTTCAAATATCATCAGGGTCACCCATGGTGGACAGGTTTCAGTGGAGCTTTTAGACTAAGACAGACTAGGAAGAAAGGCTTGGTGATCTACTTCTAAAAATCAGACAATGAAAATCTTACGGATCAGGGAAATGAACCCTCTAGGTTGGAAGGCCCTTCAAAGGCACCCAGCCCAGGACCCAGTGCCCAGCGGCCACAAAAATGTGTTGTACTTGGGGTTACCATGAGTCAAAGCCAACTTGATGACCATTAATGAGTCTATCAAAGGAGAGGACTGGTGTCAACATGTGGACATTTTAAAGATTTATTACAGCAGCGTAGGTGATGGTACACACACATATACACCCATTGCTGTTGATTCAATTCCGACTCTTAGTGACCTTATAGGACAGTAGAACTGCCCCATAGAGTTTCCAAGGAGCACCTGGTGGATTTGAACTGCCTACCCTTTGGTTAGCAGCCGTAGCACTTAACCACTACACCACCAGGGTTTCCATAGTACAGAGTCCTATTAGGGTGTGGGGAGAGTAAGGGTAATATGGGATCCTGGTTTAAATTTATTCCCATAATTGAAGGTTGATTCTAAAATACGTTGAATTAATGAAAGTTCAAATACAGTGCCTTTAGAAGGTAACCACACTTTGTGATGGTTCCTTAAAGCCATAGGCTAAAATTCCCGTATGAAAGCCCCAACATTTCAAGGGAGCCACCATAAGCTAGAGGGGACCTTGTTGTTAAGAGATTCATTTAGAGCTTTCTGAAATTTCTGTTTAAACCCAGAGCACTTCCTCTCTGTTCTCAATTTTCTCTCTCTGGTTGCATCATTGTTCTTTATTGACTGTTTTATAAACTCTTGTTGCCTGTGCTTGGTTAAGGAAAGTAGTCTATAATCTTGGCAGAGCAGATAAGGACTATTAAACCCAGGGCCTGCTTCCTGAGACTGATTATGCAGGGATGGATTACCCTATAAGCAAGTTACCCACAGACTTAATTGTGTTTTCACTTGGGTGGTGAAATTGTGCATTACAGATTAGTAAGTAAACATAATTAAGCCTGTGCTTACCTTGCTTACTGTAAACTCGTGCGTACTGTGCTGATTGGTTAACCTTCCCCTAATTATGAGGCTGCTTTCCTGGAATATCAGACTACTGTTATGGGTTCTGCTGTCACTCTCTCTGTTCAGTATACGTTAGGACAGCCAGCATGACCTTAAAATCCCCCTCAAATCAGTGCTTCTTTAATTATGAATTAAATGTTCAGCTCTGTTCCTTCAAGGAGATTTGAGATCGGGCAGTGTGGGGTGCAGGATTGTCTTATTTTTCTGGTGGTTCTGAAATAGATGTAACACAAGTGAGCAGCCTTAATAGATTAATTTTTCTCACAGTTCAGGAATTCAGGGTCCTGGCTCTAGAGGAATACTCTCTCTGTTGGTCCTGGGAAGATCCTTGTCTCAGCTTCTTTAGCCCTAGTGGCCCTGGGTTCCTTGTCCGTCCTCACACGTGCTTCTGTTTTCCCCAGTGTATGCTTGATTCTCTCTGTGTCTAACTGCTCTCCTTATAATTTAGAAGCGATTAATTTTAGGACACATGCTACATTGACATGACCTCATTAACATAAAGACAACCTTATTCCCAAACAGGATAACATCCACAAGTATAGAGGTTAAGATTCCAATTCATATTTTGAGGGGACATATTTCAACTCATAACAAGGATCCTCCAAGTTGACTTGTCTAACTTTTCCTTATCAATTTGTAGTTCTTTGTGTAATCGGGATATAAGACCTTGGATTGTTATACGTGGTTAAAAATATCTTCTCACATCAGGGTGAAGCTCTCCTTGAGCCTTCAGTAAGAAATGATCTCTCTTTTCTCTGTGACCCCGGAGTGCTCTATTTGTGTTTATTCTGATTGCCCTACCCACAGCCTAATGTGTGTCATGTCTAGTTGTTGGAGAGTCCATGAACTGTTTTTGTTCACTCAGCACCACTTACCCAATTCTAATTTCAACACTATTTCTTTTGAAAATTCTCCTTACTCACTCCATGCCATTCTAATAGGGCTACCAATGACAGTACCAGGTTTCTCTGTTCACAGGATTGGGTCTAAGATTCAGGCTTGGCCAGTCACAGTACACCATTATCTCAGCCTCACCGATTGGCTCTATGATAAAATAATGGTTCTAAAGTGGCCTATTAGAGGTCTGCCCTGGGATTTTTGTACATATTCTGGGAGACAGATGGTCTTTTTTTTCCCTTTGAAGCACAAGCTGAAAGAATGTGACTGCAAAGCTAATTATAGTGATGTCCCCTAACTTACGGTAGGGTCCAAGGAAATGAGGCCAAAATACAACTTTAAGTGCAAGTAAGAAGTAAAGAGATGAAAATTGAGAATTTTGATGCTATTTGAACCCCTGGATGCAGTCTTTCTTGAGATTAAATTCTCTCACTTCTTATAATTGCTAAAATCATTCTTTATCTAAACTTAAACCAGAATATAAGTTTCTTGAATGAGGGCAAGGTTTTTTATTTTCTCTCACTAGTGTAATTCCAAAGGCCTAGAATGCTGCCTATCATCTTGTTGTTGTTAGCTACTGGTGAGTCAGCCCTTACTCATGGCAACTCCATGCAGAGTGGGGTGAAATGCTGCCCAGTCCTGTGCCGTTCCCATGACCGGTTGTGGGTTGGGCCACTGTGATCCATGGGGTTTCCGTTGGCTGTTTTTCGAAAGTAGATCCCTAAGCCTTTATTCCTAGTCTGTTTTAGTCTGGAAGTTCTGCCGGTACCTGTTCAGCACCATAGCAACACATAAATCTCAACTGACAGGGAACTGGTGGCCGTACATGAGGTGCCTTGCCCAGGAAGTGAACGTGGGCCTCCTGCACAGAAGGTGAGAACTCCATTACTGACCCACCAATGTCCTGAAACATATTTTCTCATTCAGTATTTGCTTAATTCATATTTGCAATTGAATGAAGCAGGATAAACGCAGTATGAATATCTTTCCAACTATTTTACGGGATTTGTGGTGGGGGGGTCAGCAATGGTGGGAGTTAGAGCTAGTTTGTGAGGCCATGGTATACATTTGTTGTTATTGTTCTGTAGGTTTTTTTTTTTTATTTCAAAATATGACACATAGGAAAGTGCATAAAAGCATAAGTAGTGTAATGGGAGTCATTGCAAAGAAACCTCTGAATCATCCATGTGGGTCAAGAGATAGAACACTGACAACATTTTAGAAATTACTCATATGTGCCTTCTGGAATATCTCCCCCTTTCTACCAGCTGGAAGTAACCACTATGCTACATTTTATGGTAATCACATCTTTGCTTTGCCTTATAATTTTAGCACCAATATATGCGTCCCTTGCTACAGTTTAGTTTTGCCTTTTGTGATCTGAATATCAATAGACTTACACAATAGATATATTTTGTGCCTTGCTTTTTCACTCAGCATTGCCTTTATATGATTTATCCAAGTTGATGCACATTGCTTTAGTTTATTTTCATTGCTATAATTTATAAATATAACATATTCTACTGTTGAAATAGTTTTTCTCCAGGTTTTGGCCATGAAAATCTATGCCGCTATTAAAATTCTCGTGTATGTAGCCTAGTGCTTATGTGTTGAAGTTTTATACAGTAGGAGTGAAATTGGTGAGTCGTAGGGTATTTCTGTTTTTTTCTTTAAGAGATAATGCTTGTTGTTATCAAATCCTTGCCGATACTAGGCTTTCTCATATCTTTCTTTTAGCCAATTTATCAATTTATTATGTGTGTATAGTTGTATCTCATTGTAGTTTTATTTTGCATGTCTCTGATTACTAAATAACTTTATTTTATTTTATTAGCCATTCGGATTTTCTCTTTTGTGAAATATCCAGTTTTCAACCCACTGTTTTTATTGATATGTTTTTTTTCTTTTTTTTAATCAATTTATAGTTCTTTGTATATTCTGGATACAAGTCCTTTGATAGTTTTTTGGTTAAAAATATCTTCTCATATTCTGTGGCTTGCTGTTTTCACTTTCTTTATGATATGTTTTCACAAATAGAATTTCTTCATTTCATTGTTGTCAAGTTTATCAATATATTTCTTTATAAATAATACTTTTTGTGCCTTCTATGATCTGGTATCCAAAATGACGCAGCATCATTTTTGCCACAATTAAAGGACAAGGACTCAGGCTCCACCTTTGGATGGGAGGAATGTCCAAGATTTTGCAGATGTCTTTTAAAACCACCTTGCTTGGTAAAATCAGATGAGTGTTTTTAGAGAAGGAGCACCAGGACCCATTTAAAGAAAGAAAGGCTGAAATCGAGAGACAAAGGTTACAGATACTGGAGAGAGGAGGGATCAGAATACATATGTTTTATCTCTCATAGGTGTTAGTTTTCCATATTGTGCCGTGAATCTTTGAGGTCAGGGCTATGCCTAGCAAAGATATGTAGTAAGGACTTGTTGGTTGACTGGTTTGCTTTAATAAATGAGTCATCAAATCTTGACCAAATTTCTATGATAGTTCTTCCAGTTGACCTGATTGGTTTAAAATATTGATTGGCTTGCCTCTAAATATTGAATTTGGGGCTGGATCTTAACCAATATGCTAAATAGAAGAAACTGATTTTCTTCTGACTACAGTTAGGGTGATTAGAATCCTCTATTGCTTCTGCTTTTGGCCATTTAACATACTTTCTCTCCTATTTTTTTGCCCTTGAAAATTAGCCACCTTATCTCCCATTCTTTCTGTTATATCAGGAAAAAACTGAAACCAAACCAAACCCATTGCCACTGAGTCGATTCCGACTCACAGTGACCCTATAGGATGGAGCAGAACTGCCCCATAGAGTTTCCAAGGAGCGCCTGGTGGATTCAAACTGCGGAGCTTTTGGTTAGCAGCCATAGCACTTAACAACTACTCCACCAGGGTTTCCTATAACAGGAGAGATTTGTCAAATTTATCCTTGATGGAGTCTTACTCTTAAAAGCTTAATCGAAAATAATTATGTTCAATCTTTTGAGCATTTTAATATTATATTTTGGAGACACTAAACTTTAAATCTAAAATAATTACTTTCTGATGAGTATGGGAGCGTAATGTTCATTCATACACTTACCAATTTCCAAGGAGTTAGGAGAAAACTTATTACAAGACATGAGCTATTCCATTTACAAGCAAAGATTCTCCATCTAACTGTATGCTGGTCTGCCTGGTATAGCCATTTGCCCTTGAATTTATCCGGAACCAAACCAACAGCAGATTGGCTTTGCACTTGTATTTTCATGCAATCTGTGACTTGCCTCCTCTTCCCAATTAGCCAGCTTTCTAATCAATTTAATTCATCTCTGACAACAAGCCATATTTTCCTACCTTGTTGGTAAGCATGTCATGTAGAACAGTCAGAAACCTCTCTGAAGTCAAAATATATTGTTTGTCCCTTCCTCCCTGTGTACAAGGTCTGCCTCTTTGTCAGAGGAGGCAATTGAATTGGCCTAACATGATTTGTTGGTCACAAAGTCATGCTAGTTATTACCTGTCATTGTGAGCCCTTCCTTGTGCTTGAAATTGATTAGGCATCTTGATCCTGTAGTTAGTGTACTTTTTGTCCTTGTTTTAGAGCCTGGAACACTTCAGTGCAACCCTGGACTACTGTGAGCATGCATTTACTTCTATTCCCAGTTCATTTAAGATAAAGAGTTCATTCGCTCTTTTTTTTTTTGAGGAAGCATTTTTTTAAATTTAATTATTCAAACTAATGGGTTTTATTGTAATGAAATTTAAATAATCATAATATTTTATTGTGTTTTAGGGGAAAATTTACACAGAAAATTAGGCTCCCGTTTAACAATTTTTATGCAATGCTTACAATTTCTGCAGCGTGTCAGCATTCTCATTATTTCCGTTCTGTTAGTTCTGTTTCCATTGATCTAGCTTTCCTTCCCCTCCTTGCCTTCTCATCTTTGATTTTGGGTAAGTATCCACCACTTGGTCTCATATAGGTGATTGTTCTAGGGAGCACATTATTCATGAGCCATGTTGTTTATTTTGTAAGTCAATCTATTATTTGGCTGACAGGTAACCTCTGGGAGTAGCTTCAATTCCAAGTTCAAAGAATATCCTAGGGGGATAACCTCAGGGTTTTCTCTAGTCTCTATTGGTCCAGTCAGTCTGGCCTTTTTTTTAGGAATTTGAGTTTTGTTCTACATTTTTTTCTCATTCTATCATGGACCTTCTATTGTGTCCCTGGTCAGAATGGTCGGTAGTGGTAGCTGGGCACCATCTAGTTCTTCTGCTCTCAGGTTAGAAGACGCTGCTATAAGTCCCATGGGCTAGTTTCTTCTTTGAGCTTTTGATCTTCTTCATTATCTTTTGCTGTATACAAGATCAATAGTTGTATCTTAGATGGATGCTCCCAAGCTTTGAAGACACCAGACAATACATATGCCTACAAATACACCTATATGTGTGCACGCATTTACTTGCATATGCCCTCCTATACACATACATGCATCCATATCTGTCTATGTAACCACATACATATTTTTTGGTTGTTCTTACTGTTGTTGCAAAATTGCGTATGTTACAGCATTTACCGAAATTGCCCCTTTTTCTCATGTACTTCTTAGTGTCTTTACCTTGGTCAAGTTGTGCTGACTTCATCAATATTTAGGATTGCCTTTCTCATCACCAAAAGTAACAAGTGTCTCCTGTCTAGAAAGTGATTCCCCATCCCTCTGCCTCCCATCCATAGTAACAAAGAACTTTGCTTTCTGTGTGTATATCTATTATTGACATTTTATATAAGACCATGTAATATTTGTATTTTTGTGACTTATTCACTCATCATAAGGTCCTCCAGATCCATCCATGTTACAGGATGTTTCACGGACCCCTCATTATTCTTTATAGTTGCATAGTATTCCATTGTATGTATGTATGTACAATTTGTTTATCCATTTATACACTGAAGGACCCTTAGGTTGTTTCTGTCTTTTTGCTGTTTTGAATAATGCTGCTCTGAACATAGGTGGGCATATGTCTATTTGTGTCACTGCTGTTATACCTTTAGGATGTATACCCAGGAGTGAGTTTGCTGGATTATAAGGTATTTCTATATTTATTATTTTGAGGAAGTGCCATAATGTTTTCCATAGTGGTCGTACCATTCTACAATCCCATCAGCAATGTATAAGAATTCCAATCCATTCACAACCTTGCCAGCATTTGTTGTTTTCTTTTTTTGATCATTGCCATTTTTGCAGGGGTGAGATGGTATCTCATTGTAGGTTTGATTTTTATCTCTATAATGGCTAGTGATTATGAGCATCATTTCATGTGTTTGATGGTTGCTTGAATGTGCTCTTTGGGGAAGTGTCTGTTCATGTCCTTTGTCCATTTTTTGAGCAGATTGTTTGTCTTTTTGTTGTTGATTTGCTGAAGTTTTCTATGTATTTTAGAGATTAGACCCTTATGAGATATGTGGTTGCCAAAGATTTTTTTCTCAGTCTGTAGGTTCTCTTTTTACTCTCTTGGTAAGGTCTTCTGGTAAGTGTAAGTATTTAATTTTTAGGAGGTCCCAGATATCTAATTTATCTTCTGTTATTCATGCACTTATTTTTGTTTGATAGGCTATTTATGCTGAAAATTTAGTTCCCTAGTTTGGCCCTATCTTATCTTCCAGGAACCTTATAGCTTTAGCATTTAGGTCTTTTATCCATTTTGAGAAAGTTTTTGTGCATGGTGTGAGGCGTGGACCCTGATTCATTTTTCTGCATATATGTATCCAGTTTTGCCAGTACTGTTTGTTAAATAGACTGTTTCTTCCCCATCGAATGGACTTTGACACTTTGTTGAAGACCAGCTGCTCATGGATGGATGGATTTACTGCTGGGTCCTCACTTCTATTCCATTGGCCTATGTGTCTGACACAGAACAAGTACCAGGCTGTTTTGATTACCATGCCTGTACCGTAAGTTTTGAGATTGGGAAGTGTTAGGATGCCTACTTTGTTCTTCTTCGATATTGCTTTAGTTATTCGGGGACTCCTTCCTTTCAACATAAAGATGGAGATGAGTTTTTCCATTTCATTAAAGAACGTTATTGGGGCCTGGATCAGGATTGTATTATATCTATAGATCGCTTTTGGTAGTATTGACATTTTCACAATGTTAAGTCTTCCAGTCCATGAACAGGGAATGTTTTTCCATTCGTGCACATCTCTTTTAGTTTCTTGCAATGGTGTTTTATAGTTTTCCTTTTATAAGTCTTTTAAGTCCCTAGTAAGGTTTATTCTTAGGTATTTTATCCTTTTGGGGGCTATTGTAAATATTATTTTTTTTTTAGATTTCCTTTTCAGAGTCCTCCTTTTAGTATAGAGAAAACTGACTTATTTTTGTGTGTTGATCTTGTGCCCTGCTACTTTGCCGAATGCCTCTATTAGTTCCAGTAACTTTTTTGTGGAGTCTCTGGGATTTTCAGTGCAGAGGTTCATGTAATCTGGGGATAAGAACAGTTTTACTTCTTCCTTTGCAATTAAAAAAAAAAAAAAAAAACTGGACCTGTTGCTGTCTAGTCAATTCCAACACATAGCAACCCTATAGGACAGAGTTGAACTGCCTCATAGGGTTTCCAAAGAGCGGTTGGTGGATTTGAACTGCCAACCTTCCATTTCTTACTTTATTGCTCTAACTAGGACTTCCAATACTATACTGAATAAGAGTGGTGATAAAGGGCATCCTATTCTCATTCTAGTTCTCAAGGGTGATGCTCTCAAACTTTTTTGGTTTTCAATATACACTGTTAAATTATAAGTAATTTTCCTTCTATTCCTATTTTGCTGAGAGTTTTTTTTTTTAATGTTTTTATTGTACTTTAGATGAAGGTTTACAGAAAAAACTAGCTTCTCATTAAACAGGTAGTACACATATTGTTTTATGAAATTGGTTAACAACCCCATGACATGTCAACACTCTCCCTTCTCTAACTTGAGTTTTCAATTACCAGCCCTCCTGTTCCCTCTTGCCCTCTAGTCCCTGCACCTAGGCTAGTGTGACCCTTTAGTCTCCTTTTGTTTTATGGGCCTGTCTAATCTTTGGATGAAGGGTGAACCTCAGGAGTGACTTCAGTACTGAGCTAAAAGCATGTCCAGGGGCCACACTCTCAGGGTTTCTCCAGTCTCTATCAGGATAGCAAGTCTGTTCTTCCCTGGTGTGTTAGAATTTTGTTCTACATTTTTCTCCAGCTCTGTTCAGGCCCTCTATAGTGATCCCTGTCAGAGCAGTCAGTGGTGGTAGCTAGGCACCATCTAGTTGTACTGGACTCAGCCTGGTGGAGGCCGTGGTAGTTGTGGTCCATTAGTCCTTTGAGCTAACCTTTCCCTTATGTCTTCAGTTTTCTTTTTTCTCCCTTTCTCCCGAAGGGGTGAGACCAGTGAAGTATCTCAGATGTCCGCTCACAGGCTTTTAAGACCCCAGACACTACTCACCAATGCAGAATATAGAACATTTTCTTTATAAACCCTGTTATGCCAACTGAGATAGAAGTTCCATGAAACCATGGTCCCCACAGCGCAGTAATTAGGTCCTTCAGGAAGTTTGGAAGTGTTTATGGAGCTTCCATGACCTTGCTTTGTACAAGTTGTGCTGGCTTCCCCAGTATTGTGTACTGTCTTACCCTTCACCAAAGTTACCACTTATCTATTGTCTATTTGGTGTTTTTCATCCCCACCCCTCCCCCCTCCCTTGGAACCGTCAAAGATTGTTTCTTTTTGTGTGCGAACTTTTTCATATGTTTTTGTAGTAGTGGTTTCATGCAATATTTGTCCTTTTATGATTGACTTATTTCACTCAGCATAACACCCTCCAGATTGGTCCATGTTATGAGATGTTTTGCAGATTCTTCATTATTCTTTATTATTGTGTAGGACTCCATTGCATGTATGTACCATAGTTTCTTTATCCATTCATCTGTTGATGGGCATCTAGGTTGTTTCTATCTTTTTGCTATTGTGAACAATGCTGCAATGAACATGGGTGTGCATATGTCTATTTGAGTGAAGGATCTAATTTCTCTAGTATATATTCCCAGGAGTGGGATGGCTGGATCATATGGTATTTCTATTTCTAGCTTTCTAAGGAGGCACCATATCATTTTCTGAAATGGTTGTACCATTTTTCATTCCCACCAGCATAAGTGCATAAGTATTTTAATCTCCCAGCAGCCTCTCCAACATTTACTATTTTCTTTTTTTCATTCGTGCCAGTAATGCCGGGGTGACGTGGTATCTCATTGTGGATGGATTTACATCTGGGTTCTCAATTCTGTTCCATCGGTCAGTGTATCTGTTGTTGTATCAGTACCAGGCTATTTTGACTACCATAGCTGTAGAGCAGGTTCTGAGGTCAGGTAGTGTGAATTTTCCTACTTTATTCTTCTTCTTCTTCAATAGTGCTTTACTTATCCGTGGATTTTTCTCTTTTCATATAAATTTAATGATTAATTTTTCCATCTCTTTAAAGAATGTTGTTGGTATTTGGATTAGGATTGCATTGTATTTGTAAATTGCTTTGGTGAGAATAGTCATTTTCACAATTTGAGTCCACCTATCCATGAGCTTGGTATGTTTTTCCATTTATGTAGATCTCTTTTGGTTTCTTGCAGTAGTGTTTTGTAGTTTTCTTTGTATAGGTCTTTTATGTTCTTGGTTAGATTTATTCCCAAGCATTTTATTTTTTTAGGGGATATTATAAATGGTATTGTTTTTCTGATTTTCTTTTCATTGTTTTCTTTATTGGTCTATGGGAATCCAACTGATTTTTGTATGTTTATCTTGTATCCCACAAGTCTGCTGAATCTTCCTATTAGTTCCAGTAGTTTTCTCATGGAGTCTTTTGGGTTTTCTATGTGTAATATCATATCATCCACAAATAGGGATAGTTTTACTTCTTCATTATCAGTTTGGGTACCCTTTCTCTCTCTCTCTTTTTTTTTTTTTGCCTTATTGCTCTAACTAGGACTTCCAGCACAATGGTAAACAGGAGTGGTGATAAAGGGCATCCTTGTCTTGTTCCTGTTCTCAAGGGGAATGATTTTAGCCTCTCTCTATTAAGACTGTTGGCTGTTGGTTTTGTATAGAAGTCCTTTGTTATGTTGAGGAATTTCCCCACTATACCTATTTTATCGAGGGTTTTTATCAGGAATGGGTGTTGGACTTTGTCAAATGCCTTTTCTGCATTAATTGAGATGATCATGTGATCCTTTTATTTATGTGGTGGATTACATTGATTGATTTTCTAATGTTGAACCATCCTTGTGTACCTGGTATGAATCCTACTTGGCCACATTATTTTTTGATATGATGCTGAATTCTAGTGACTAGAATTTTGTTTGAATTTTTGCATCTATATTCACGAGAGATATTGGTCTGTAATTTACTTTCTTTTTTCTTTTTGTGGTGTTTTTGCCTGGTTGTGGTCTCAGGGTTATGCTGGCTTCATAGAATGAATTTGGAAATATCACTTCCTTTTCTATGTTCTGAAATAGTTTGAGTAGTACTCGTGTAATATCTTCTCATAATGTTTTTTAGAATTCTCCAGTGAAGCCATCTGGGCCAGGTATTTTTTGGAGAGGCGGGGAGAGGGAGTTTTTTAAATTACCTTTTTGATCTCTTCTCTTGTTATGGGTCTGTTCAGATTTTCAACATCATTTTGTGTTGATTTGGGTAGGCAGTATGTTTCTAGATATTTGTCCATTTCCTCTAGGTTTTCAAATTTGTTGGAGTATAGTTTTTCATAAAACTCTGTTATGATCCTTTTTATTTCAGTTGGGTTTATTGTAATGTCCCCCATTTTATTTCTTGTTTGGGTTATGTGCATCCTCTTCTGTTTTTCTTTTGTCAGTTTGGTCAGTGGTTTGTCAATTTTGTTGATCCTTTGAAAAAATCAACTTTCGGTTTTGTTGATTTTTTTCTATCGCTTTTCTATTCTCTATTTCATTATTTCTGCTCTGATCTTTATTATTTCCTTTCTTCTGGTGGCTGTGGGCTTGTTTTGCTGCTCTCTGTTGGATTTGTATAGCTAATGTTTTGATTTCGTCCTTTTTTTTTTTTTTTTGACGTGTGCATCTGTTGTTATAAATTGACCTCTGAGCACTGCCTTTGCTGTGTCCCAAAGGCTTTGGTTTAATGTGTTTTCACTTTCATTTGATTCTAGGAATTTTTTGATTCCATCTTTAATATCTTCTATTAGCCAGCAGTTTATAAGCAGGGTGTTATTCAGTTTCCATGTAATTGATATTTTTTCCTTGCTCTTCCTGTTGTTAATCTCTACTTTGATGGAGTTGTAGTCAGAGAAGATACTTTGTATTATCTCAGTATTTTGGATTTTGTTAAGGGCTGTTCTGTGGCCTAAAATGTGATCTATTCTGGAGAACGTTCCATGTGCATTGGAAAAGAATGTGTACTTTGCAGCTGGTGGGTGGAGTTCTATATATGCCTATGAGTTGAAGTTGGCCGATTATGTCCTTTAGATCTTCCGTATCTTTGTTGAGTTACTTTCTAGACGTTCTGTCCTTTACCGAGAGTGTGTGTTGAAGTCTCCTACTATTATTGTGGAACTGTCAATTTCTCTTTTCAGTGCTGTTAGAGTTTGTTTTATGTATTTTGGAATCCTGTCATTGGGTGCATAGATATTTATTATGGTTATGTCTTCATGATGGATAGTCCCTTTAATTGTTATATAGTGCCCTTCTTTGTCTTTTATGGTGGATTTTGTTTTAAAGTCTATTTTATTTAAGATTAGATTGCCATTCCTGCTCTTTTTTGTTGCTTGTTTGCTTGATATGTATTTTTTCCATCCTTTGATTTTTAATACATATACATCTTTGTTTCTAAGGTGTGTTTCTTGTAGACAGAATATTGATGGATCCTGTTTTTTTTTTAATCCATTGTCTCACTCTGTGTCTCTCTATGGGTGCATTTAGACCATTTACATTCAGTGTAATTATTTATAGGTGTGAGTTTATTGCTGTCATTTTGTAGTGCTTTTGTGTATGTGTGTGTGTGTGTGTGTGTGGTGCAGACGTTTTCTTTGTTCCTCTTACTCTCCTGTGTTGAATTCTTTTTGTTTGTGGGTTTTTTTTTTTCATTTCTTTTGTTTTTGTAGATTTTGTTTTTATTGAGACTTCATGATTTTCTTCTTTATTTTGGTGAGTAGGTTTGTTAACTTTCTTTGTGGTTACCTTGAAATTTACCTGTATCTTCCTACATTTGAACGAGTCTATTATTACTTGGTATTGCTTTACCTTCTTCTCCATTAGGAAGTTCTACTTTCACCATTTATTCCCTCTTTTATTGTTGTGATGTTGTTGTCATTTAAAGATTAAACTCTCTGGTTTCCTGCTATAAATCTCTTGGTTGTGAATATTCCTTGAGAGTTAATTTCCTAAGTTAGTGTCTGGCTGGTGCCGTCTTGCATCCCAGATTCAGGCTGTGGTCTGATGTTTGTTTCCAAACTGAAGGACTACCTTTAATAATTCTTGTAAGCTTGGTTTGGTTTTTACATGTTCCCATAATTTCTGTTTATCTGGAAATGTCCTGATTTCACCAGCAGATTTGAACAAGAGTTTTGCAGGATATATTATTCTTGGCTGGCAATTTTTTTTTCTTTCAAGTTTTATATGTATCATCCCATTGCCTTCTTGCCTGTGTGGTTTCTGTCAAGTAATCACAGCTTAGTCTTAATCACATCTTAGTCCCCTCTGTATGTGACTTTTCCTTTTTTCTTGAGCTGCTCTCAAGATTCTTTCTTTGTCTTTGTTTTTAGCAAGTATGATTATGATATGCCTTGGTGATTTTCTTTTGGGGTCTATCCTATATGGGATTTGTTGAGATTCTTGGATGGTCAGCTTTTCATCTAACATGATATTAGCGAAGTTTTCTGTCTGCAATTTTTCATTTATCCTCCCTGTGTTTTCTGTTTTCTCCCCCTGTTTGGGAACTCCAATCGCTCAGATATTTTTGCTTTTCATTATATCTCACATAATTCTCAGGGTTTCTTCATTAGTCTTCATTCATTTTTCTGATTTTTCCTGAAACAAAATGGTATCCAAGTATTTATCTTCAATTTCGCTGATCCTGTCTTTCATTGTTTCAGGCCTGCTCCTCAGACCTTCTATGACACTGTGCATTTCTGAAATCTGCTTGTTTACCTTTTGGATTTCTAATTGTTGTTTTTGTATGATTTCTAGTTGTGAATTTGTTTTGGCATTTTGTTTCTGTATTATTTTTCTGACTTAATCCATTTTTTTTGTCAGCATTTTCCATAAATTTGTCTGTCTTTTCCATGAATTTGTCTATTTTCTCCTCATTTTTGTCTGTTTTTTGCTTCAACTCTTGGATATCTCTGAATATTAGAGATTTGAATTTCCTATCAGGTAGTTATAGTGCCTTTTCTTCTACTGGAAAGTCATCTGGTGTTTTATTTTGGATGCCTACTGGAACCATCCTGTCCTTTTTTTTTTTTTTATGTTTTGATATTGCCTGCTGTCTTTGGGACATTCAGTTATTTCCCTCATTTATTGATTGTAGATCTGTTTGTTTCATCCTGCTTTTTAGTTTTATTTGGTTACTTCTGAGTAGGTGGGCTGTGCATCATTTGTTGTTTGCTTGTCTGTGGGCATGGTACTTTTCACCTCCTTGTTCAATGGGCAGGGCCACTTGCTCAGCTATGGTGCAGCAGGGCAGGTCCAGTTGAGGGGGAGGGGCTGGGATGGACTGTTTGTAGCACATATTGGGGCTGACAGGGTGAGCCAGGAGTCAGTGCAGGACAGATTCCAGTAGGCAGTACCTGTGGGGCTTGGGGGTGCGATGTTCAGCCCACTGTGCAGGAAGGCAGGAGGGCCTTGTGATTTGTGGAGCTAAGATGGGTGTGGGAAAGAAGAGAGGAGAGTGTAAAAGGAGCCCCCCCCCAAAAAAAGGTGCTGAGGTAACCTGCCATTAGAGTGGAGAGATGAGAATTTGAGAAATGAAGAAAAGCAAAAAGGAAAAGAGAAAAAAAAAATGCCCCCAGGGATCCCACTGGTAACTGGGGAAGTGGCTCCCAGGCCTCAGGGTACAGCCTGTCAAGGAGGGGTAGAGAGGACACACAGCACCAGGTATTCAGGAGACACAAAAAGAAGGAAAACAGAGAGAGATGAGAAACTGAGAAATGAAGAAAAACAAAAAGGAAAAGATAAAAGAAAAATAATTAAAGAAAGGTCCCCCGGGATGCCACTGGGGTGGCTGCACTGATCAGGGAAGTGGCTCCCAAGCTGTGCAGTACAGCCCAGCTAGAAGGGGCAGAGATGGTACACAGTGCAAGGTATTCAGGAGATAGGAAAAGGTAAGTAGAGAGAGATGAGAAACAAAGACAAAAAGGAGAAAAGAAAAAGAAATGTCCCTAGGGATCCCATTGGCAGAGCTGTACAGACTGGGGAAGTGGCTCCCAAACGGTGCAGTACAGTCTGGCTAACAGGGGCTCCCAAACCATGAAAATAAAAAGAAAACAACCAAACAAAATAAAAACAAAAGTCCCCGGGGATCCCAGGAGCATGGCGGTGCAGACCAGGGAAGCAGTTCCCAGCCAAGCAGCACTTCATAGCCTGTCAAGAAGAAGCAAAGATGGCATATGGAGCCAGGTGTTCAAGATAGGAGAAGAAGGAGGTGAGGCATAGGGAAGAAGCCAAAAGAAGCCAAGAAAAGAAAACCATCAACAAAGAAATGACACTGAAGGAGCCAGCTGGTGTGGGGAGGGTGAATCTGAGTAACACGGAGCAGGGGCCTCCTGGGCTGCAGTCACTTGGCCTGCTGGGAAGCAGTGGAGGCCGAGCAAGGGAAAGAAGAGTAGGGTGTGGGAAAGCGTGTACTGCTGGTTTCCAGGAGCTCTGTCTCCTACTGGGGGCTCTGTGAAGCTGCTTTCCCATACTCTCTGTCTGCAGATCTTCCACAGGAGTCCAAGATGGCGAAATCTGTGCTGTGTTATTAACAGGGGACCTCCGCTCATATTTCTCCTTGCTCTCTATTTGATGTCAGTTCCTTCTTCCATTCAGTGCTTGGTTGAATTCTTTATCTCTTCATTTGATGCTAAACGTTCTAGTATTGACATTTGTCTCTGTTTTACTTAGTTTTTTGGGTGTTCGCTGTGGAGGGATGGTGTGGTGCTTCTGTCTATAATGCCATGTGGGCTGTGCTTCATAGCTGAAAGTTTTTATCAGGAAAGGGTGTTGGATTTCATTAAATGCCTTTTCTGCATCTATTGAGATGATTGATTCTTTTCCTTTGTTTTATTTGTATTGAATTATGTTGATTTTCTAATGTAGAACTATCCTTGCATCCTTGGTATAAACCCCCCTTGATAGTGATGTACTATCTTTTTAACATGGTGATGAATTCTGTTGGCTAGAATTTTGTTGAGAATTTTTAAATCTGGGTTTCAGAGGGATAAACCAAACCAAACTCATTGCCTTATAGTCGATTAGGACTCATAGCAACCCTACAGGACAGAGTAGAACTGCCTTATAGAGTTTCCAAGGAACACCTGGTGGATTTGAACTGCTGATCTTTTGGTTAGCAGCCGAAGCACTTAACTATTATGCCATCAGGGTTTCCTTAAGAGGGATATTGGTCTGTAATTTTCTTTTTTAGTGGTGTCTTTGCCTGACTTTGGAATCAGGGTTATACTGGCTTCATGGAAAGAATTAGAGAGTATTCCTTCCTTTTCTGTGTTATGGAACAGTTTGAGTAGAATTGATGTAAACTCTTCTCTGAATGTTCGGTAGAATTCTCCAGCATGTGGGCCAGAGCTTTTCCCTGTTTGGAGTTTTTTTTTTTTTTTAACCTCCAATTTCTTCTTTTGTAAGGGTCTGTTCAAATTTTCAACCTCTACTTGGGTCATTTTAGGAAGGTAGTATGTTTCTAGAAATTTGTCCGTTTCTTCTAGGTTTTCAAATTTTTTGGAGTACAATTTTTCATAATGTTCTATTAAGATCCTTTTTATTTCAGTTATTTCTGTTGTAAAGTCACCCATCTTATCTCTTATTTTTGTTATTCGTATCTTCCCATTTTTTTCCTTTGTCAGTTTGGCCAGTGATTTGTCAATTTTATTGATTCTGTCAAAGAGCCAACTTCTAGTCTTGTTGATTCTTTCTATTGTTTTTTTAATTTTCTATTTCTTTTATTTCTGCTTTGTTCTTTATTATTTCCTTTCCTCTGGTGACTTTGGACTTCTTTTGCTTCTCTTTTTCTATTTGTTTGAGTTGTGGGTTAAGCTATTAATTTTAGCCTTTTTTTCTTTTTGAATGTGTACATTTATTGCTATAAATTCTCCTCTGTGTGCTGCTTTTGCTGTGTCCCAAATATTTTCATGTGTTGAGTTTATATTCTCATTTGATTCTAAGAATTTTTAAAAAATTTCTTTTTGTAATA
Organism: Loxodonta africana; assembly: GCF_030014295.1. NCBI lineage: Eukaryota > Metazoa > Chordata > Mammalia > Proboscidea > Elephantidae > Loxodonta > Loxodonta africana. Next base: position 118,603,509 of record NC_087347.1, read on the forward strand.
TATTCTATTACCTAATGGAGTCCTATGGCACAGTGGTTAAGCATTCAGCTGCTAGCCAAAAGGTCTGCAGTTCAAATCCACCAGCTGCTCCTTGAAAACCCTATGGGGTAGTTCTACTCTGTCCTATAGGGTCACTATAAGTCAGAACTTACTCGAAGGCAACAGGTTTGATCTTTTTGGTTATATTATCCAATAGTTTTTAAGTAAGATGTTATTCAGTTTCCATGTATTTAATCTTTTTCCTTGTTCTTTCTGTTATTGATTTCTAGTTTTATAGCATTTTGATCAGAGAAGATGCTTTGTATTAATTCTATTTTTTTAAAATTTATCAAGTCTTGTTTTGTGCCCTAAAACATGGCCTATTTTGGAGAATGAGCCATGTGATTGGAGTAGAATGTGTACTGGGCTGCTGTTGGGTGGTGTCTTCTGTGTATGTCTATGAGGTTGAGTTGGTTTTGTTATTTAGATCTTCTGTATCTTTTTTTTAGTTTCTTTCTAATTATTCTGTCCATCATTGAAAGTGGCATGTTAAAGTCTCCCACTATTATTAGAGAACTGTCTATTTCTCTTTTCAATTCTGTTAGAGTTTGTTTTATGTATTTTGAAGCTCTGACATTGGGTGCATAAATATTTATTACGTTACGTCCTCTTAATTGATCGACTCATTAATCATTATATAAAGCCCTTCTTTGTCTTATATGGTGGATTTTGACTTAAAGTTTATTTTATTAGAAATTATTATTGCCACACTCTTACTGTCTTTTGGTTACTGTTTGCTTGTATTTTTTTTTTCATTCTTTGATTTTTAACCTATTTATGTCTTTGTGCCTATGCTGTGTCTCTTATAAGCAACATATTGATAGGTCTTTTTTTTTTTTTTTTTTGGCTCCATTCTGCCACTCTCTGTCTCTTGACTAGTGCATTTAAACAATTTACATCCAATTTTTAGTTATTATTGATAGGCATGAATTTACTGCTATCACTTTGTTATGCTTTTTTTTGTGGTGTTAATGATTTCTTTGTTCTGCTTAATTTTCTGTGCTGAGTTCTTTTTGTATATGGATTGTCTTTTGATATCCTTCATTGTTGTTGATTTTGTGTTTACTGAGAATTTTTTACTTTCTTCTTTATTTTGGTGAGTAGATTTATTAATTTTCTTTGTGGTTACTCTGAAATTTTTCTTTATCTTCCTAAGTTTAAAACAGTCTGTTATATCTTGATATCACCTTGATTTCCTGTTCATGTGGAAGTTTTATAACTATAAAATTTATTCTGCCTTTTTGTTTTGAAGTCGTGTCTTCATTTACAGATTGACATTTCTGGTTCTCTGTTTTCAATTTTGTGACTTTATTTTACTTTTGTGAGTTCTTTATCGGCTTCATATGTAGGTGATGCTGTCATTAGTCTTAATCTCAGGTTGTTGTCTGATATTGTTGGTTCTCTGTCCAAAGGACTTCCTTTAATATTTCTTGTAAGGTTGGCCTAGTTTCTACAAATTCCCTTAATTTCTGTTTTTCTGAGAATGTCCTAGTTTTGCCAATGTATTTGAAAAACAGTTTTCCTGGGTATCTGAGTCTTGGTTGGCAATTCTTTTCTTTCAGCGTTTTATATATGTCATCCCATTGCCTTCTTGACTGCATGGTTTCTGCTGAGAAACCAGCTTAGTCTTATTGGTTTCCCTCTGTAGGTGATATTTCATCTTTCATGAGCTGCTCTCAGAATTCTTTCTTTGTCTTTGGTTTTAGAAATTTTTATTATGATATGTCTTGGTGATTTTCTTTGGGGGCCTATCTTGTATGGGGTTTGTTGAGCTTCTTGTACTGAAACCTTCTCTTTTATGATATTAGGGAAGTTGTCTGCCCATAAATCTTCAAAATTTCTCTCTGTACTTTTTTTTATCCTCTTTTCTGGAATTCCTATTACACATAAATTATTCCTTTTGATAAGGTCCAACATAACTCTTAGAGTTTATTCCTTTTTCATCATTCTTTTTTTCTGAATGTTCCTCAAACAAATTAGTATCAAGAGCTTTGTCCTTCATTTCTCTGATTCTTTCTTTCATTGATTCAATTCTATTTCTATTTCATTTCATTGAATTATCTATTCCTGATATTTTACTGTTAATTTTTTGGATTTCTAATTGTTATTTTTGTATGATTTTGTAATTATCTGTTTATTTTGTAATTTTGTTTTTGTATTGTTTTCCTGAATTCTTCTGGACTTTTGCCTGTGTTTTCCTTGATCTCTTTGAGGATCCTGTATATAAGCCTTTTGAATTTCTTATCAGGTAATTCTATTGCTATTTCTTCCTTGGGAAGGTTTTCTGCCCCTTTATTTTTCTCACTTGTTTGAACTATCTTACCCTGTTTCTTCATATGACTTGTTATTGTCTTAGTCATCTAGTGCTGCTATAGCAGAAATAACACAAGTGGATGGCTTTAACAAAGAAAAATTAATTTTCTCATAGTCAAATATGCTAGAAGTCCAAATTCAGGGCATCAGCTCCAGGGGAGGGCTTTCTCTCTCTGTCAGCTTTGGAGGAAGATCCTTCTCATCAATCTTCCCCGGACTAGGAGCTTCTCCGAGCAGAAACACCAAGTCCAAAGGACAAGCTCTGCTCCTGGTGCTTCTTTCTTGGTGGTATGAAGTCCCTACTCTCTGCTTGCTTCCCTTTTCTGTTATCTCTTATAATATAAAAGATGGTGCAGGCCACACTCCAGGGCAAGCCCCTTTACATTGGATCAGAGTTGTGACCTTAGTAAGTGTGTTACAAGCCTACCCTAGTCCTCTTTCGCATAAAATTACAATCACAAAATGGAGGACAACCACACAATACTGGGAATCGTGGCCTAACCAAATTGATACATATTTTTGGGGGACACAATTCAATCCACCACATGTCTTGAAGGCATTAGGTGTTAATTAATTTATATATTTCTTTATTGATTGGATGCGCGTTTGATTGGTGATTTTTTTTGTTTTGTTTTGTTTAGGTTTATTCAGAGCTTTGTTTCTTCTCTTTCTTTTAAGAATCTCTTTCTTCCTTTGTATTATTTTAATTGTTGTTTTGTGGTTCTGGTCTATGTGTGACTTTGGTGATTTCTATTGTCTAGGCATGATTTCCTCTCACTATAGGGTGGCTATAAGTCAGAATCAACTCAACAGCAACAGGTATTTTTTTTTTTTTTTTAGTGGGTATGAATATTCATGTGCAATTCTTCTGTGGTTAGGCTCGTATGTCTTCCCTTACTGGACTGAGTGGAGGTGGTAGTGCAAGTTCTTTCCTTCATATTGGGTGACAAGTATTAGGTGGTCAGGCCCCTCCACAGCCCTTGTGGGGTCATTAGGGCCTTCCAGGTTGGTGTTAGCAGTTAGTGCATCTCTGTATCTGCTGTGAAGGAATAGGAGTGCTACCCAAATGGCTGGGGCATTCCTGCTGTGCACCCACAAGTTGGTATCTCAGTAGGTGGTGGGGTATCAAATGGTTTCAGTGCAACCACAGACAGCCCGTATAAACTGTTTGGCCGTGGGATGTGTGATGTTGCAGCCAGACACATGTTGGATGAGGATACTAGGATCTCCTGCTTGTCGCGTGGCAGAGGTGCCTGCCAGGGTGTGCGTGGGTCACAGGTCACCAGGTCAGTGGCATGGAAACTCAATGCTGGTCACCAGCTGGGCAGGGCAGTGGGGGTGGGGGGTGGTCTCATGCCTCTGGTCACTGATATGGTGGCGGGAGCACATGCTGCCGATCATTGGATGGGTGAGGCAATGTGGGGTTGGGCAGAGGAGGCACAAGCCTCTGGTTGTAGATCTAACAGCACTGGAGTATGTGCTGCTGATTACCAGGCAGGCAGGGTAGTGCAGAGATAGGCAGGGAGGGCACAATTCTTGGGTCACAGGTTTGATGGTGTGGGAGAGTGTTTTGCAAATCACCAGGCGGGGGGTGGGGGGACCATTTTGCTGGTCACCGGGAGGGTGGGATGCATGTTCCCCCAGTCTCTTGTGTGGGTGCAAGGGCACTCCCTGTAAAGTCCAGTCAGAGATCAGGACCTGGCCCTGACCAAATGCAAAGAGGGGTGCTGTCCACAGTCAAGTTGGGTGAGGAATCTCTAGCTGCCATTTCAAGGATCCTCCACTCCTCCAGCACCACCCACCCAAATGATCAGGGACCACTGCTGCTGAATAGTTCTGTCCCTATTTTCTGGCTTCCTTCCTGCTCTATGGTCACCTGGATCCCTAGGGCTTTCACCTGCCTTACTGCACTTTTCCTACTTAGATCTAGTTCATGTTCTGCTCACTGTGCTTCACTCCAGGTTTGTCTATATAGTATCTCTGTCTCCTCTTGGGGATTCTGTGAAGTTGCCTTCCTGTGCTCCTCACCCAAGAATACTGTTCACTTTGTCTCAAGATGGCCATGATGTGCTGGGCCAGTTACAGGGAACCTGCTGTTTTCATTCGGTTTCTCCTTCCCTTCAGTGTTCAATATAATTTTCTCTTCTTCCGTTTGCTCTTCTGGGTTTCCAGATTGTCATCTGTACCTGTTTCTCTTGGTTTCTTGGTTCTTTGCTGTAGGAGGATGGCATGGTGTGTGTGACTAAGCCACAGTTTTGGGCTGTTTCTGGAGGTCATTCTTTTTCTTAAGCTCAGAAATACTCAAAAAGAAAAGTTAATTCTTCCAAGGACTCCTGGGATGTCTTATTACTAGTCTAGATTTTATATCACTAGAGTTGAATTGTGGGACCCTGGTGACACAGTGGTTAAGAGCTATGGCTGCTAACCAAAAGGTTGGATGTTTGAATCTACCAGGTCCTCCTTAGAAACTGTATGGGGCAATCCTACCCTGTCCTATAGGGTTGCTATGAATAGGAATCGACTTGATGGCAAGGGTTTTTGTTTTTTAGAGTCAAATTAGGTTTTCTATCCTCATCAATATGAGTAGCAACAAATGTTTGTTGAGTCTCTGCTATGTGAGTGGCATTGTGCTACCAGGTGGTGTGGGAGGCATAAAGAGGTTTATGATGGTCTCAAATCTGTGTTGTCTATAGAAAACATGAAGACATGAAAAAATAATTGATGCTATTTTGTTATTTTGTGTGAAGAATAGAGAAAAGAAAAATGATATAGTTTTGTAGTAGATTGCATGATTTTAGTTTTCACATTTTCTTTGTGCCTGATTGTCCATCTATATTATTTTGAACAGTAGCCTGGACGTACTAGTATATTTCATTTTGATCAAGGGCTCCCTGGACTTTCACTCATTCTTTATTTCTCTATATCCTTAAATTTCTTAGCTGTAGTAAAATATATTTCTTTATTCTTACTGTCTTTACACAGATTTCTTATTATTTTCTTTGTTTGTCTGTCTTTCTGCTGTTCTTTCTGTCTTTATCTTCTTTATTCCTGTGCCCAGTAAGGGTTTGTAGGTATGTTATTCCAAGACTGAGAGAATTTTTTTTTCAAAATTGTTGATTGTAGGTTCTCTTGGGAACCATCGCTATTCCAGTAAAGGCTTGGTTGTTGTTTTTAGTTGCTGTCAAGTCGATTTTGACACATGGCAACCCCATTAGTTGCAGAGTAGAACTGTGCTCCATAGGGTTTTCAAGGCTGTGATCTTTGGGAGGTAAATTGCCAGGCCTGTCTTCCAAGGCACCTCTGGGTGGGTTTGAACTGCCAAACTTTCTGCTAATAGTCAAGCTCTTAACTATTTGCGCCACTCAGGAACTTCAATATTTTTGTAATAAGATGTTATTGCCATCAACAAAATACATAAAATATAAATTTATATTTATAAGCATATTTATAAAAATTATATTTATAAACATATAACTCTTTATAAAATAACATAAATGATAGACAAAAATATCCAATAACCACCTTTGCTTTTACAAAATTAAGTTACAATATTGAACTAGAGAGCTAAGTAAAAATGTCCCAGGACAAACCAGAACACTTTCCATTACACTCAACTATTATCAATCACTTTATAAATAAATTTTTAGCTAAACTTTAAGGAAATATTTTCTTTAACACTTATTGATAGGACTTCTGCCGTTAGATGACCCCAAGTCTGACAATTGAGGAAAGGGATAGCAGATGATATTAATGAATATTGTTAATTATGTCAGGTGTAATAATAGTAACATAGTTATGCAGGAAACAGTTTTTGGACATGGATGCTGATCTACTTAGGGTAAAGTGTAATGATGTCTGTAATGACCTTGAAAATGTTTGGCCATATATATGTATATGTTTGTATATAATCATACAAATATAACATATAAGGAGCCCTGGTAGCTCAATGAGTAAGAATTCAGCTGTTAACTGAAAGGTTGACAGTTTGAATTCACCAGTGGCTCCATGGGAGTAAAGACCTGGCAATCTGCTTCTATAAAAATTCCAAAACCAAGCTCTTTGCTACTGAGTCAATTCCAATTCATAGTGACCCTATAGGATGGAGGAGAACTGCTCCATAGGGTTTCCAGGGATGTCATCTTTGTGGAAGCAGACCGCCGCACCTTTCTTCCATGGAGTAGCTGGTGGATTCAAACCACCTACTGTACCACCAGGGCTATATATATATATATATATACATACACATGTACATGCATACATACATATATACATACATATATACATACACATATAGATGTGTGTACATATATGTATATGTATGTACACACACACATATACATTTATGCATATATATGTGTGGTGCCCTGGTGGTGCAGCGGTTAAGAGCTTGGCTGCTAACCAGAAGGTCAGCTATAGTTGGAATCAGCTCAACAGCAATGGGTTCAGTTTGGGTTTTATATATGTATGTATAACATAAACATTATATATACCAAAAACAAAAACAAACCCACTGCCATTGAGTTGGTTCCTACTCATAGCAACCCTATAGATACAGTAAAACTGCCCCATAGGGTTTCTAAGGAGTGGCTGGTGGATTTGAACTGCCACCTTTTGGTTAGCAGCCAAGCTCTTAACCACTGGGCAACCTGGTCTCCAAAGCGCACTGCCACATCTTTCTCTCATAGAGCTGCTTTTGATTAGCAGATATATATATATATGTATGTATGTATGTATACATATAAACCCAAACCAAACTGGCTGCCGTGTTGTTGATTCCGACTCATAGCAACCCTACAGGACGGAGTAGGACTACCCAATAATTTCCAGGGAGCATCTGGTGTATTGGAACTGCAGGCCCTTTGGTCAGCAGCCTAGCACTTAGCTACTAAGCTACCAGCATTTCCTATATATATATATAACACACATATAAATGGTCCCTAGGTGGCACAAATGGTTTGTGTTCCAATCCTAACCTAACAATTGGCAGTTTGAACCCACCCAGTGGTACTGTGGAAGGAAAACCCCGGCAATTTGCTTCCATTAAGATTACAGTCAAGAAAACCCTCTGAAGCAGTTCTGTTCTGTATATGGAGTCAGAATTGACTCAGTAGCAACTAACAACAACAACTATGTGTATAATATATGAAGTCTCAGCTGTTGGACTCAGAAGCAGCATTTTGAAAGCTTTTTTTTCCTCCTGTTTATTCTGATAACTGCGTCAGTTTGTGGCTTATGACAACACCACAATCTTCTTTCAGTTTTTTATTTATATAACATTGGTTCAGAGTCTCTGGGTGGGGCAAATGTTTAAGGCACTTGGCTGGTCACTCAAAGATTGGAAGTTTGAGTCCACCCAGAGGCTCCTTGGAAAAACGTCCTGGCGATCGACTTCTGAAAACCCGATCATTGGAGCGCATTTCTACTCTGGGACACATGGGGAAGCCACGAGGCAGAGCCGACCGGACAGCAACTGGTTTTAGTCATTGGTTTGTCTACTGCTACTGGCTCTAATCGATTTTTCTAATGCATTGAAGGGAGTCTCAGTTGCATATCATATTACCCACTTAATGTTCCGAGCCTCACATTGTCCTTTAGTGTAACTCTTCTCCTTGCAGACAAATAAAAGGAAAAGGAGGCAACTGGGAAACTCCTGGGTTTGCATCAAAACCTGCAATGCATCCATGCTCCTCTTCTACTTCTTTCCTCTGTTAAAATACACAAGGAATATTTGATGAACAAATTAGTGGGGGAAAATAATAATAAATGATGTTTCAAACACATAGGTGGCCCTTTATACAAGTTTATTGAATAAATAAATCTCTATAACTTAGGTATTTTAAAAATAAGCCAAAAGCCCCTCCTTCCTTGAGACAGCTCATGAAAGACTGAAATGTTTTGTTTTGTTTCCAAAAATAAAAGAGCAGAAACATTTCAAAAGAAAGTTATATTATGATACCACTTGGCTCTTGGCATAAACAACATTTCCTTGAAGGTAAAGGGTTAAAAGTAGATCAAGTGACTTATAATTTTATTTCCATAAAGCAAAATCAATTAGTATGATGTATGCTGTTGAAATCCAAGCGAATTCTTTCATAGTTTAATTGCACAAAAGTGTCTGTGAAAAAAAAGAACGTGGATCAATAATTGATTTTCTCTCATTTAAATTTTTTATTCTCTGTCATTTCGGGTACAGACTAGAGAAAGTGAAGACCTTTTTAAACTTCCGGCTTATTTGAAGTGTGCGATGGATGGATAAAAGCAAGCTTCTTCCAAACAGTTCTCTTGCTCTCTCATCATTTTAAATCTGTGGATGTGAAGAAGATACTCACTTTTTGAAATACATTAAAAACAACAACTGCAAAAAAAAATCAAGCTTGAGTTAATAGAGACAAGTGTGAGGTAAGGTATAAATTTGCTGCATAAAGCACAGAAAATGTACTTCTTCTGACTCTCAGTCATTCATTTATTTGCACAAAATTTTGTGCATCTTAGTGATGTAAAAACTTTAGAGGTCTTTTAATGTGACCTTCCATCCTTAGCACTCCTAAGGCGTGACTGACCATCTTGTCTTCAGATACTGGAAGGCTCCCACTGTACACCATCAAATCGACTCTTGACTCTGGTGACCCCATGTGTGTCCGAGCAGAACTTGCCCCAAAGGGTTTTCAATGGCTGGTTTTTCAGAAATCACCAGGCCTTTCTTCTGAGAACTTCTGGGTGGACTCGAACCACTAACCTTTTGTTTAGCAGCCGAGCACATTAACTCTTTGTATCATTCAGGGATTCCGTATGAAAGCCACATCTTTCTATTACTGGATTAAGTCAAAATCCAAAGAATTATATTGAACTACAGGTTATTTTAGTAATTTTTGCTGATTGATCCTGACTTTATCTTTTGGGGATACAAGAATGCAATCAAGGGAGGCAATATATTATTGAAAAGTGGTTCTCAAGTGTGATCCTTGACCACCAGTATCAGCTTCACTTGAGAACTTGTTACAAATACAATTATCAGACCCCACCCCTGAGATATTGAATCAGAAATATGGGCCTAGCAGTCCATGTTTCAACAAGCACTCCAGCTGACTCTGATACATGCTAACATTTGAGAATCTCTACTTTAGGTATTCCTCATATAAGTAATGAGTGTCATTCTAGGAGCGTTTCTAGAATTGTTACCTTCCTCTGAAAAGTTGTGAGTTGACTGAATAAACACAAAGGCCTTTCCTATTATTTTTTTAACATTCAAAATCAAGTCCTTCAAATTCAAGAAACAGCAAGTCCTTATTCGGATTGATGAGATTAAAAAATGAAAAGAGCTACTTTTGTCATTTTGTATTTATAACTTACACAAAGCAACCATTTCTGATCATAATCAGCATCACGGAAGAAAAGTAAATGTAGGAAAAAATTCAAAACAATGAGCAAAAAATGATCAAGTAAAAACTTTTTCTTTCTTCATCTTTTTTTTTTTTTTTTGGTAAATTAGTTGAATCATTTCTTTTTGCTACTTTACATGTCAGAGAAAGCTTATCCTGGTGCTCTCCAAGTCTAACTGGAATGATAATGACTAACTGCGGGGAAGATTCTAAGGCTGGCTCTAATCTATCTCTTTGTTACTTTGCAGATGAGGAAACTGAGTCTGAAAGTGATCAGTAGGCCACCCACATGAAGTGTACAGGCAAATGCAGTGAGTTAGCAGTAGATTCTGGACCAGAAACAGTCTTTAGATTCTTAGTCCTTTGTGCTTTCACATTCAAGACAGGCTGCCTTTCTCTTTCTTATTATTTTACCCATTTACTCTTACTTGAGGTAAAATGCCCATGACATAAAGTTTACCATTTTAGCCATTTTAAAGTGTACAATTCAGCGGCAACTTTCACATGCATTTCTCTAATTGTTCTGGATCTATCCTTGTTACCATGAAAGTCACAGAAATACGGCAGCATGGCGTGGGGCCCTTGGGCTTGCTGTTCACGGTTATGAATGTGGCCTGACATACCCTGGTGTGAATATAAAATTGTTTAAAAAGCATGGATAATCCAAAAATGAAGGCAGTACTCTTCTACCATTATAACTTGGGTTCCTTGAACATCTCTGAACCACAAGACCTAAAAAATTCCACATCTGAAGTTGTTGAACTTTATAGTGAATTGGTGTAAGAATTAAGTTGGTAGGTGAGTGAAGCATTTGTGTGGGGAGGAGATTATTATATTTTCCAGGGCTCCTCCTGGCCAGAATTCTTGGCTTCCTGATTTTCATTGCTATGCGCTACCCACAGTGTTTATCTGTGAAACAGTCATCAGCAATAATTTACTGAGCAACTGTAATAAACAGGCAATTAGGTGCTTAGCAGAAAAAATAGGGCATATGTAAAAACTGCTAGTTAAATTATCTCTCCGACTAATCCATCCTGACAGCACCCATTTCTTTTTCCAAGTGGTTTGTTCTAAGCAGATATGTGTTGATAGATTATCGATATCAAATAAAAATGTTTGTGGGCCCAGGCAGGTAAAGCAAGTGGGTGAAAGAAGGAGAGGTGCATATTCTTATACCGAGCAGTGAGAGAAGGGTTGTCTTTATGACGAAGGAAGCTACTGCCAAGCCTCGGCTACTCAGCCCTTCAGGGGATGTCAACCACTGAGCTATATATTATGGTTCTTTTCAAGAGAAGCTAGGAATATGGATTCCATGTGAATTCTTTCAATTTTTAAATGTCTTCAGTTTATAAAGCACTGTGTCACCCACACAAAACATGACACGGCCTTCATTTTGACCTGGATTTCAGTTTGTGAACTTTGGAGCTCAATGAATCTCAGGCATTTCTAGCAAGTGAGCCTTTGGAGGAGTACCTAATCATTTGCTCCTGAACTCTGCAATTTTACCCTGAGACTATAACCAGTTCCTGACTTCCTAGGAGCTCTTGTGTTTGATAGCAAACAATACAATACAAGCTTGACACTGGAGGAAGTCTTATTTCCAAAATTTGTGTGCAACGAGCTTCTCATTAGGGAATTTGATTTGCTGTATGTCTCGCTCCAAACATCAAACTGTGTTTCCAGCCAGCCAATGGGATAATCATGCCCAAGATGTCCCCACATGCTCCCAAGGACGTGCTGGAATCCACTGGGGTTTGCATAAAGATGCTAAGCCCATCGTTATGGATTGGAAATGTTCTCCATCTCTGATGTGGGTAATAAAACGAATCAGTGTGTACTGTGGAAGTGACAGCACAGAACGTAAGCCAGCATTGCAGCGTCGGCCAGATGAGACATCATACATACTTCTGCGGCTTCTGGAACCTGTGGAGAAATCACAGCAGATGCACTTATTTTGCTTTGTTCATTTATTATTTATGACTTTGGTTTAGGTTGATTATGAAAACAAAAATTGTCTGCTTTACAAAACAATCATTTGTTGTAACATCTCTAGGGTGGTGTTTCTCAAATATTTTGGACCATGACCAAGTATGAAATACATTTATTACTATAATTTAATGTGCCTGTATGCACGTGTTCATGTTCTCTTTCTCTCACTTACACACATACGCACACACACACAGAAATAAAATTTCAGGAAAGTGTTTACTCTCTAAATAAAATGCGCTCTGGTATTTTATTTTCTTATCTTTCCATTTCTCTTTTAGTCTAGCCTAGCCTAAATTATTCCATTCCATTCTATTCCATTAAAAGATCACAAAAAATGATAGATTCACTAGTGAGTTGCAACCGACAGTGTCAAAATCAAAGTTCTAAAATATGTCAGTGTTTAGAGTGAAAGCTGCTTGGTCTGATTGCCCAAGTTCAATACATTTGCCCAAGTAAAACGTAAGCTTTACTCTGAAAGACACAGAGGTATTTTGAATTAAATGCATATGCTCATTCCCTCTTAGGTACATTTTAGAGTTAACGCGTTAGCATTAAATGGTGACATAGAATTATTTAATATATTTACTTGCTGGATAAATCCTAAAATTCTGAAAAAAAAGAAAACGAAGGAAGGAGATAGAGAAGGAAAGAGTGGAAGAGAGAGAAGAAGGAAGGAAAAAAATGCCTGTGGTTGGTCCCAGTTCTTTAGTTAGTTCTTTCATTCTTCATCCTAATATCTCTCATTAATTGAGCATGTATTATGTGTAGGGTGGGACTAGGATAAGATGACTGAGGCACCTAGGGTCCAAGATTTAAGGAAGAGCTCATATTATTTTAGATTGCCCCCAAACAAACTTTAACCAATCCAACGTTCAAATAAAGTTGAGACTTTAAAAATGGATAAGAATCAGGGCAAAAAAAGAAAAAAAAAAAAAGAATTCCATTTTTCTAAGACGATATGATTTGGAGGATATTAAGAATCAGAATAGGGTATTCAGATGTGCTATGTCATACTGGGATTTGGGCAGGAATAAGAGGGCTATATCCTGTCTTAAGGAATCCTGGTGGCGCAATGGTTAAGTGCTCAGCTGTCAATTGAAAGGTTGACAGTTCAAACTCACCAGGGGCTCTGCAGGAGAAAAGGCCTGGTGACCTGCCTCCATAAAGATTATAGCCTAGGAAACCCACAGGGGCAGCTCTCCTCTGTCCTATAAGTTCGCTATGAGTTAGAATTGACTTGAGGGCACACAACAGCAACATCTGGGTCTTGAAAATCTTCAAAATCTATGTCATATTTGGTTTATTTCTTTTTTTGTGAGATTTACCTTAACTAGATCAGTCCTAGGTAATGCTGATGTTGATGACGTGATGTTGATGGTTGTAAATACAGTAGCATTATATAGTGCTAGGCACTACATTAAGCGCTTTACATGCATTAGGCCATTTAATGGCTTGGCTACGCATTCTCTCTTCTCCATTCAGCTGGCCTATTTCCTCCTCGTACCCAGGTAGCTCTCCTCCCACTTGGTTCTGTAAGCTCAAGACTGGCTTCTCTGCTGCTTGCTTTGCGAAGTGTGCCATGAAGCCTGTTAGCTGAGGAGCACAGCGTGCGATACCAGGAATATGCTTGCTCTATTCATTTTCATTGACCATCATCACCCTCTAGGCTCTGTACAAGACACTGCAGGGAAGTAAAAAGCCAGGGATGTGTTAAAGATTCTCAAAATGTTTCAGGATAAGTAGTCTGGGTTATCTATAAACATTAAAACACAATCCAATATTCGCTTCTCTCTTCTCTTCTTACTTGAGTAGCAGTTTATCAAACACTTTCTTCACTTTGCTTCCAGGGTGCCTTAGACTCCTGCTTCTCCTCTTATCTTTCTACCTCTATCCACTTTTCAGGGCTTTTTTTGTTGTTGTTATTTGTTTTCCCCTCCCTTTTCACTCGTCCTCATCTCCCTGACCTCTCAATGCTTGAGCACCCCAGAGCGCAGTCCGTGGACTTCTTTTACTTCCTAGGTGAGTGTTACAGGTTGAATTATGTCCCCGTCCCCCCTGCCCCCGCCAAAGATATGTTGAAGTCTTAACTCTCCATACCTGTGAATATGACTGTGATGGTAAAGGTCATGTGTCAGGTTGGCTGGGCCATGATTCTCAGTGGTTTGGCAGTTATGATATAGTTTGGCACTATGTAAAGATGTAATCACCTCTATAATGAGGTCTGATATAATGTAATCACCTCCATGATGATATGTTGTGAGCAGCCAATCAGTTGAAAGAGAGTTTCCTTGGGGGTGTTTCCTGCATCATCAATATAGGTGGACTTTCTGGTAAGGCTCACTGGCTTTTGCTTACTCTGGATCCTGCAGCTGGCTCCTGTTCATCTGACCTCTGGCTCTTGGAACTTGAGCTAACAGCTTACCTGATGTCTTACCTGCCAATCTTGGGATTCGCCAACCTCCACAGCCTGTAAGCCAGAGGCTTGCTGTCTGACCTTCTGATCATGGCTTCACCAGGCCCTGCAGGTACATGAGTAAGGGGAAGCCTCCAGCCTGGCCCACAGACTTGGGACTTACAAGCTTCTACAACCGTGTGAGCCATTTCCTTGATGTAAATCTCTCTATATATGTATTTACACACTGCACTGGTTTTGCTTCTCTAGAGAATCCAGCCTAAGAGAGTGACCTTGTTTGGAAATAAAGACTTTAAAGATATTGTCATATAAGTTTACCTAAGGACATACTGGAATAGAGTGGGTCCTATTCCAATGTGAGTGGTGTCCTTATAAAAAGAGAAGAGACACAGAGATACAAAGGGAAGATGGTCACGGTAAGATGGAGGTGAGATTGAAGTGACCTACAAGTCAAGGAATGCCAAGGATTGCCAGCCATCACCACAAGTTAGTTAGTTAGGAGAGAGGTGTGGGACATTTTTTTTCTCAAATCCCTCAGAAGGACTCAACACAGCCCAAAACCTAATTTCAGTTTCTTAGCCTCCAGAGCTGTGAGATAATAAATTTCTCTCTTATAAGTCAGCAATTTGTGGTACTTTTATACAGCAGCCCTCGGAAATTACACAGTGATCTTATCTAGTTCTATTGCTTTGATCTTTATGCTGTCGATCCTCAAATTTGTTATCTTCAGCTGAGACCCCTACCCTGAACTCCAGATCTCTATAGACAACTGCCTACTTGATATCCACCCCAAGATGTGCAAAGCACTGCTCAGAAAAGAGTTAACATAGCAGGCTGAGGCTGCTATCCATAGAAAGGTCTGCTTGCAAGTTTGAACCTTGGCTGGCATCTGGGAACTCAGATTTCAGGAAGGTGGCCAGCTATCCCAGAACTAATAATAGCGGCTCACTGTGTGTATATTTTTTGTGCGAACAATGTGGTTTATGCTGAACACCTGCTTTTTTTTCTTCCTTTCTAGATTTTCTGGTAGTCTACACTTTGTATGAGTTGTCACAAATTGTTGCTGGAAAAATTAAGCACATCTTGTCTGTCTCTAGGGGAAGAGGACTCTTGGAAATTTGCACCTGTCTTTCTCCAGACTTTGCCCAGTGTGCCTTTTCCTTTTGTTGACTTTATATCATTTCGATGTCATTTACCTTATCTATGAGTACAGCTATCTGCTGAATCCTGTGAGTTCTTTCAGCAACTCTTTGAACCTGGATATGGTCTTGGTGACCCCTGACATAGACATCTTAAAACTAAAAAAAAAACTAAATGCCCCAAAATGAGCTCCTGATAGTCTTCTCAATAATCAGTCTAACAAAAATAAACAATGACTCCCCCTGTGATTCCTTCTAGAATCTACCCCATTTTTGCTAATGGCAATTCCATTCTTCCAAGTTACTCAGGCTAAGAAACTTAGCACCACCTTTATTTCTTTCTATCACAGTCCATGCCTGGTCTGTCAGCATATTCTGTAGGCTCTACTTTCTAAATATAACTAGAATTCAACCAATTTTTACCACCTTAACTGATAAGTACCCTGGTCCATGCCACCACCATTATGCATCTCTTAATTGATCGTGTAAGTTTCAACAAAGCAGACAGAAAATCCTGCTAAAAATGTGAATCAAATTAGGTAAATCTTCTGCTCATAAGACTCCAATGGTCTCCCATTACATCGCAGAGTAAAAACCAAAGTCATCACTTCCGTCTGCCTGATCTGGACCATTTTACCTCTGTATCCCCTCCCCATCCTAATGCTCTCTCCATTGTTCCTGCACCTCCAGGCACACCCCTCTACAAACCAGGCAGGCACTGCTCCAGGGCTCTTTAAATTATTTTCCCTTTGTCTAAGGTGTTCTTCCCCCCTAATATTCACATGACCAGCTCCATTCCTCAAATGGCACATTGTCAGTAAAGACTTTCCCAGTTAATCTACCTAAAATTTGAATCCCACCCTAACAGTTTAGATCCCCTTCCTGCTTTTTTTACTTTGCTTTTTTCATTTTCTAATATATTAATGTTGTACTTATTTATTTTACATACTACCTGCCTCCCTTATTAGAATATAGACTTAATTAAGAAGGTATTTTTATGTATTTTATTCACTCGTGTAGTTTTCAGTGCTGGCAAAGTGTCTGGCTTATAACCCGCTGCTGTGGAGTCAATTCTGACTCATAGTTATCCTATAGGACAGAGTAGAACTACCCCCAGGGCTCCCAGGCAGCAGCTGGTGGATTCGAACTGCTGACCTTTTGGTTAACAGCTGAGCTGTCAACCACCGTGCCGCCAAAGCTCTGCCTGGCATATTAATCCATTAACCCATTGCCATCACATTGATTCCGATTCATAGCGACCCTATAGGACAGACTGGAACTGCTCCATAGGGTTTCCAAGGAGCAGTTGGTGGATTCGAAATGCTGACTTTTTGGTTAGCATCCAAACACTTAACTCCTGCACCACCAGGGCTCCCTGCCTGGCATAAGTAAAAATAAGGGGCCAATTAATACTTGTTGAATAAAGTAATGGATGAGAAATCAACCTTGACCTACACTGTTGTTCTTTTTATCTCTGTGTTGTTGTAGTCAATTACCAACATTGTTCTAGTTCTTCACCCCTCCAATTCCATGTTATAAGGTGGCTTCACAGTTCCTCCCATCAAGAGATAAAGTCTATTTCCTCACCCTTTGAATCATGGCTTTTGATTTCCTTTGGCCAATAGAATATAAATGTGCCATTTCTAGACCTCAGCCTCCAGAGGCCTTACCTGCTTACATCCTCTGTCTTGGAACCCTGTGTTTGTCAGGAAAACAAGCCCAGGGTAGCTTGCTGGAGGATGAATGACTATGTGGAAGAGACAAAAATTATCCTAACTAAGGTCATTCTAGACCAGTCAGCTCCCAGGCGACTTGCTAGCTGACCACACAACTGAGATTGTATGAGATTGGCCAAGCTCAGCCCAGATCAGCATAGCTGCCCAGCAAACTCACACATTGGTGGCAACAATAAATACTTATTATTTTAAGCCAACAATGTTTTGCAGTTTTAGCTATCACGGTATAAAAGTTGAAATGTTACAGAAAAAAGTTCTTGCTTCTTACTGGTCAAGAACAAGCAGGTAAGGCATGCAGAATTTTTCTCACGAGCAAAGGTTTATTGAAGAGGCTTGCAAGCGGAGATGAGGAGGGCCTAAAAAATGCATACCCCCATCTCACAGAACAAAAGACCCGGGTGGGTTTTTAAAAGTTCTTGGGCAGGAAAAGATTCATGTTTATTCACAGGCATAGGTGGGGATATGTTAACCACTGTGTGTGCAGCAGCTTTCCAAGATGGCTCCTGCCTGGAGGCCTCTGGGATTCGTAGCAGGACTTATTATGGGGTGTCGTGCCTGCACTGTCTCCCAGCTGCTGCTGCAGCCCCTCAGTGCCCCTGGTGGAAGGTCACACAGCAGTCACAGATGGATGTTCTGTGCATGTCCCTGGGGCTGGTTTTCTCCAGCTGCTTCTGAAAGACAACTTTAAAGAAGTTTTCTGATACCCTACTCCATTGTTCTGGGGAATGGCTTTGTTTCTGTGCCCTGGCCCATTTCTTGTTACTTGGTTTGCAGATTTGGGGGGCCCTCTGTTCCCTGTCTTAGAAATCCATAAATATGTATCTGGTGTTTTCTCTTTGACAGAAAAGGTGTGTCACAAATGTCTTTTCTCTTTGAGAGACAACATAAAAGAAAGCTTGTGGACTCAGGAACCGGATTGAATTGAGTTCAGTCCCAGCTCTATCACTCACTAGCTATGTGACCTAGTGTAATCACTTAAAACTTTTGACTTTCTCATCAATTTTTTGTAAATTAAAGATAGGAATACATACTCACAGAATTATTGTGAGGATTAAATGAAAAACACGTCAAGTACCTGGAACAACCAGTGATGCTGATCTCAAAAATATTACTAATTTCCCTAATAACTACCTATAACAGGATCATCCATAATTAATCTAAATACTTGTGGAATTTGTAATTTTTCTTATTAGGCCCATCAACTTATTATACTTGCCATTGACTACGAAAACTATGCTTCCTTTTAGCCATCCGAAGTGATCACTTTCTAACTTCAAGGGGGGATTCTTAGAGTTGATATCCCAAAGTTTGGTGAATTGACTCATTTCTCTTCCATTTGTACCCTTCATGATCTTATTGTCTTAGATCAAAGACCGTCCTTGTTTTCTAATTCTGAACTAAAGAGGCCTAATTTCTAAACAACATAAAGATGACTGGGTGCTTGTGATTCAGTGCCCTACACCTGGAAAGTGACTGAAATATTCCCAGCAGTCGTTGGTTGCCTCCGATAAGTCCGAGTGAAATATGGCCTTTTAAATGCAAAGACAGAGATCCTTGAACTGTCCATTCCAAGCCCTACAAATCAGCCTGTTAATACCTAGGCAGCTATTTTAAAATATTTATCCCTTTATTTTATGCAATCTTCAATAAGAGAAGCATACATGTTAAACTTGATATAATGTTTTAGGCATTAGCTTTAATTTAGAGAAATAAATACTAAAGAGAAACAAGTTGTTTTCTTATTTTCTTTCTTTTTTTTTTTAAAGAGAAGTTAGCTTAAGCACTGCATTCTACAACTGACATCATTTTTAAGTGCTCTGTATTGATTAAATGTTTTAGCTGGATTTTTAAGTCTGATCAGAAAATATGAGTCGTAAATCATGGTGTGATTTTTCTTTTGATCTCATTTTAGTTTTCTCTTTCTCCTTTGAGTCAGAGGAAAGATTAAAAATGATAACGACTTCTGGTAAAATTCTGGAGACACAAAATAAAATTGATTACTGATGATCAGTCTTATAAAAAAAGCTTAACATACGGTTTGTTAAAATGCATGAACATGGATTCATTGATACCTCATTTTCTGAAGAATAAAATTGATTTTTCTATATTAACCACCTCTTCAATAAACCGTCACTCTTCTAGTCAGGTTGTTAAAATGATTCTATTTCAGACACTTTTAATCTGATGTCATTTTAGAAAGAAAGCTGTAGAAAGATTAAGATCTCTTGTTTGAAAGCAGGGCCTTGATTTCTCCTTTATACTTTACTAGTAGGATATAAAGTTAAAGTTGTAAGGCAGCTTACATATTTTTAAAGCATTATTTATTATGCTTTTTACACTCAGATAAATCTGAACATGTACCTATAAAACCCTCTAGTTATGTCATAGAAGTTACATAACAAGAACATGCAGTATTTTCAGTATAAAGCCAAATTTTATTGTGGTGATAAAAACAACAAAAACAGTTGCCATTGAATGGATTCCCACTCGTGGTGACCTCACGTATGTTAGAATAGAACTGTGCTCAATAGGGTTTCAATGGCTGAATTTTCAGAAGTAGCTCATCAGACCTTATTGCTAAGACATCTCTAGGTGAACTGGGAGCTCCAACCTTTCAGTTAGCACCTGAGCAATTAACCATTTGTATCACCCAGGGTCGCTATGAGTCGGAATCGACTCGACGGCACTGGGTTTGGTACTTTTTTTTTTTGGTTATCACCCAGGGACTCTAATTGTGGTGACGAGGACACTGTAATCAACTGGGTCTCTATCTCTCTAGGCCAAGTGAACAATTGAGAAGAGGAATTGATTATCTGGCTGACGCCCACAAAGCCATTTTGTGTGATTATATTTGGTGTCTGGATTACTTAGAGTGGCAACAACCTACACTATTTCTGTCTTTCAGATTTAGATTTTATAGGTCACTGCTTCCAAGTAGAGTGAAGTTGGGAATACATTAGCTACAATCATAAAGGCTAACACTTCACTAAACATCAGCACTCTCTGAAGAGGATGTGGAATCCATTTCAAACGTTGGAATTTGGCTTTCCAAGCCTCCTCCTTTCACAGGTAAGATGGGTTGCCTGAGGTTATACAACTAGAAAATAAAACTAGCAATGGGTCCCAGGTGTATTTATTCCCCAGATTGGTGTTTTTTCCTTGACTTTAAAGAGTGCTTTCTTGCTAGTAGGTGGTTTGGAGAGCAAGGGATGATTCTGAGGAGAGGTGTAAGTGTGTAGGGGATGGGAGGAGGGACTCTAGGCTGTCTTCTTTTCTCCTACTCCTACTCCTCCTCACATTTTTGCTCCGGGGGATATATGTTTAAAGAGAACGCCAAAGGCAGACTTGATCAATGGAATGGAGAGCTAAAAGTTCTGTAGAGCTTTGGTAACTCAAGGAATCAACAAAAAGGGAAGGGTTTGCAAGCTAAAACAAATTCTATTTTATCCCTGTCATCTTACCTCACAGCAGCCACGGCCTTCTAGCTCATATGCTAACTCCACACATATATGATATAAATGTAAAACCCTGAATGTGTCTATAATTGTACCCCAGGTAGCACACTCCCATATTTGAACTTCTTATGGCAAAATATTCCCAGTTGATCTGGACTGGTCTGGCCTTCAGCAAGTCCCAATTCCAGTGTCACCTGAAAGTACCAGGTCTATTGCTAATTAGCAGACTCAGATTAGGAATGCGTAACGAATGGACAACGACCAAAGCACGTATCCATATGATTTTTATCAGACGGGAACCAGATGGCATGAACTGGGGCGCTAATGAAAAACAGTCCTCATCAAGATGAGAGATTTCTATTATTTAAATAATATTTTAAAAATAATTATGACAATCACACATGCACATAGTAAAAATGAAAAAAAAAGTTCAAATGCATATACATTTATAAAATAAAAATGAGTCTTCCTCTAACTCCAAATTCTAAAGGTAACCATCATCTGTTTGGGGGGGACATCTTTCCCCAAATTTCCCATGTGTATTTATGTATTTATGTGTCTGTCTATCCACCTATCTTTTCATGAAGCCAAATAGGAGCTTACTCTCCTATTTTTCTGTACTTCAGCTCAGTGCCTGGCATGTGAAAAACACTCCATGTTATCTTTCATTATTATTGCAGATTTTTAGCTATGTCTCACTCTAACTCTTCCTTTTGTCCATTCTAAAAGAGCTGTCGAGTCCTGCAATTGGTCCCTTTTCTGTCTGTCACCATCCACCACTGCTGACATCTTGGCTTCTGCCCCTTTGTTAGAGTGAAGCTTTGCATGATCTAAGGCAGCGGTTTCAGCTCTGGCTGGACTTTAGAATCTCCTGAGAAGCACTTCAGAACTATTGGTGGCTCAGCCCTGACCCAGAATAATTAACTCAGGATCTCTGAGGGTGGGTCCTAGGCACAGCTTGTCTCTTAAAGTTCCCCAGTTGACAATTAAATGCAGCAGGTTTGAGAACCACTAGTCCAGTGTTTCAGCTTGCCAGGACCACTTAGGCCTGTTATATAGTATTTCTATAGGCTTGCTATGAGTCGGAATCGACTCAACGGCAATGGGTTTGTATAGCATTTAAGTTCTTGTTCCTACTTTTGGATTATGCATACATTTGATTAGCATCCCTTCTGATTTCTCCATTCTTGTTACTGGCAGAAAAATCTCCGTTAATTGTTTCTTTTTTTGCTTGCTTTGTGATTCAAATCTTTTTCTCTGAAATCGAATATAGAAAATTTCCTGGTACATTGAAGGTTTGGGAGTTATTTACATTGTGCACAATTGAGGTTTTATGTATTAAGGAAATATTAAGGCCCCAGATGATCTGACCGACTCAGTGGTGCCTAACAACAGCAACAGGTAATTAGTTAACTTCTATGGGCTGTAGCAACAATTTTGCTTTTAATGATTCCTCTTGATTGCTCTGTCTCCTTGGAAATTTCCAGGCTAAGTTTCCACCTTTCCTCTGTTCAACTTAATCAAATATATGCTTGCACAAGTGTCACCCAGATATGATAATCATATTAATAAAATCTTCTCCAGTGCTTAGGCTCATGGGCCATTTTTCTAGGACTAATGGATTCACGTGTAACACTTGTTGGCTGCACTATATCAGGCAGACTTTCCATGGGCGTAGCTATTTAAGGCGAGTCAAGAGTATTTAGCGTGCGTATTTTAATGGCAGAGAATATGTTTTGCCAAAGTTGTTATTGGTGGAGAGTCACATAGACAGTTGAAAGGGCTCATATCACCTCTATCTCTGATCCCATCCATCCCATGGAGCCATGGGAGTCCCATGTCCCAGATAGAGGCTGTTTCTTAAGCCTGGGTCTCAGAATGAAGAAGGCATGGTGCAGAGCTGCCGTGAACCGTTACCTGACATGAAATGTGGGCAAAAAATAAACCTTCATCTCTGTAAGCCACTGAGGTTTTGGGTTTATGTGTTACTGCAGTATAACCTAGTGAAAGTAAATTAATACTGTCACAGACCTAATTTTAACAGAACTGAAACCAGAACCAGGGCTACCGATTCCCAAGGTAAATATCCTTTTCATGGTATTTCAAAACCTTTCATGAGTTAGGGAGCCCTGGTGGTGTAGTGGTTATAAGCTTAGCTGCTAACCAAAAAGGTGAGCCTTTCAAATCCACCAGGCACCCCTTGGAAACCCTATAGGGTAGCTCTACTCTGTTCAGTAGGGTCACTATGATTTGGAATCGACTTGACGGCTGTGGGTTTTTTCATAAGTTAAGAGCATGTTTGAACATTTCAAGGATGGTCAACATTTATAAGAGACTGTTGCTAGGACACACATGAGTATTAGAATATTAAGATATTTGCACAGTCCATCAAATTACACTTAGGGCACATCCACAGCCAAGTGAAATAGAAAATTGAAGCAATTGGCTAGTCAGTTTAACTTCTAATATCCCTTGCCTCAGTTATTTAGATCTTTAAAGGAAATTATTATAATTATTTTTTTAATTATTCTTTTTTTATTCTCTTGGGTTTTAAGCTTACTTAGGTATAGATGCATTCTTAAAATTTCCAGATTTCCTCTAAAGACAGTTTGACGTAAGATAACTTTTGAAGTGGAGCACTAGATAGAAACAGCCCCTTTCTTCTCCCATCTGAGAACTGATTTCAATAAAATCCTGACTGAATTAACTGGAAATCCTTGCACAAAGGTCCAGAGGCATGAAAAAAATCATTGCATGAAACAGTCTTGAGTTATCACATATCACTGCCAACTGCTAAAAGTAACACTCACAGCAGTACCATATTTTAGTGTCTGACTTGGAGATGCCATTTAATCACTTTTATCTCACATTTGGATTGTCTTCTTTTATGGAACTAGCTTAACTACTTTTTATTTTTTTATGAGCTAATGAGCCTGATGTACCACTTTCTGTGTTCTGAGGTAACGGTAATTTAAATATATTCAGCTTCAGCTGTCCTCCACAGCTGGACCTGAAGGCTGTTTGGAGCAAGGTTATGTCTTTATAGTAAACAGTGCTATGGAGAAGCTGCCATTTGGCTCTTAGTTTTATTGCAAGAAAAAATATAGTCACAGGTATTCACTTTATTTTCCATCTTATTTTCTTAGTTTAAATGTTTTTCCTTCCCAAAGGTAATATTTTCTTTGCTTCTTCATGTTTTAAAATAAAACTGTAGCAAAATCTGTTCAAGAATTTCTAGATGTGAAGAGAGCAAAGTTCTTATGAACCACTTTCTGGATAGGGAAAAGAGGAAGCAAAAGAAAAATAAATAGTGTCTCAAAAACAGAAAGAGGAGGTAGGGCCAACATGGCACCCTAGACAGATGCACCATACTGTACCTCTGCAGCAAAGACTCAAAAAACTAAGTAAAACAAATACACACGCCAATTGTGTAACCCTAAGCATCAAATGAAGGGATAAAGAACTAGATCAAACACCGAATGGAAGAAGAAACTCACAGAAAACAGAGAAAGAGGAGAGCTACAGAACGGAGGCCCCATGCCAACTAACACCACACAGTTTTGCCATCTTGGAATACAATCAGCAACAACTCTGGACAGGGAGTACAGGATGGCAACTTCATGGACCTCCCAACAGGAGACAGAGCACCCAGTAACCAGAGAAACACTTTCCCACCCCTCACTCTTCTGCCCCATATACCACCTCCACCCCAGAACATGTCCAGCTGTCTTGGCTAGAGAGCCACTGGCCAGCAGCCAACCTGGGTTCACCCCATACCCACCCACTGGCTCTGCCACACCATTATTTTCTTTTCTTTCTCCCTCCCACCTTGCACCATACACCACATCTATCCCTTTCTGCCAGGCCATGCTGTACCACAGAGAACAGGGAGCCACCAGACAAACCACTGCCACTCTGGGTTTTCCAACCTTCATCTGCCAGCTCCTGCCACAACATTATTTTTCTTCTTTTTCTGTTTCTTTCTTTTCTTTCTCCTTTCCATCTAGCCTTGTATGCCACTTCCCCCCTTTCTTGCCAGGCCACACTGCAATACCATGACTAGGAAGCCACTGACCTGCTGCCTCCCCAGGCCCACCCCACCACTACTCCTGCAGGGCTACTATTTCTTTTTTTCTTTCTTGTCATTCTCCCTTCTACCTAGTCCTTTATGTCACCTCTCCTCTCTTTCAGCTGGCCTTCGTTCTGCTGCACTCTACACTTACCAGCACTCCCCATGCCATGAGTTTTTTAAAAATTTATTTTAATTTTTTTCTTTTCTCTTTCTTACTTTTCTTTCTCCCTCCCACTTAGCCCCGTACACCACCTCACCTCTCTGCCACCAGACCCCGCAACGCAACTGTGGCAATGAGCCCTCAGGGCCACCATCACCCTGGGTCCACACTGCCTCCACCCACTGGATCCTGCCACACAATTTTTTTTCTTTTTTCCCCTTTTTACCTTTTTTTCCTCCCTCCCACCTAGCGCATATGCCACCTACACCCCTTCCCACCAGTCCTCGCTGTGCTGCCGTGGCTAGACAGCCACTGGCCCACTGCCACCCCAAAACTACCCCACCCCCACCTGCTGGCACCCATCGTGTTGCCATTCATTTTTGCTTTTTTTTCTTTCTCTTCTTTCTTCCTCCCACGTAGCCCCATATGCCACTTCCCCTCCCTTTCCACTGGCCCTTGGTCCTACCCATCCCCACTTGCTGGCCCCCACTGCACAGCCAGTATTTTAAATTTATTTTTAAATTCTCTTCTCTTTCTTCTTTTTCTTTCACCCACCTAGCCCAATATACCACCTCCCCTACCTGCTGGACCCTCCACAATGCCATAGCTAGAAAGCCACCAGTGCCAGCCTTCCACTGCCATGGGTCTTTGTCATCCCCAACTGTGGCCTCCACCACACTGCCATTTTTTCTTTTCTCTCTACCTCCCACCCAGACCATTATGTCACCTCCTCTCCCTTCCCACTGGCTCCTGAGCTACCACACCACCACGTGCTGGCTCCCACTGCACTTTTTTTGTTGTTTTTCCCTTTATTACTTTTCTTTCTCCCTCCCATGTAGACCTGGATGCCACCTCCCCCCACCCTTACCGCTGTCCCCAGGCCAGCCCAGCCCCCACCTGCCATTTACACTTTTTCTATTTTTCTCTTCTTTTCTTCCCCTCTTTTTTATTTTCTCCCCCCCCACCCCGCCCCACCTAGCCCTGTACACCACATCCCCTTTCTGGTAGCACCCACCACGCTGCTGTGTTTAGAGCATCCCCAGCAGTCGTATTGCACCAGACCCACACTAGCCCTCGCTTATTACCACTTGACCAGCTGCTGAATAGTAGGAATATAGTCCATACTACTCCCTGCCTGACACCCCAGCCCATCTGGTAAGAGGCTATGAAGGCTCCCACACCACTGGACCAACATCAGGAGGCACACAGCACACACCCAGTTCACCCTCATTCACATTGCCAAACCAGTGTACAGGAAAGTGGGCTTACCCTGCCTGCTGCTGCCTTGCCCACCTGGACAAAGTGGTGAGACCTACTGTGCCCATAGATGAGCAAGCAGCAAAGCACACCTAGCCTACCTGTCCTGATGTATCAAAACAAAGCAAAGAGCAGGATGACACAAAAAAACATAATCAATACAGAAAGAAAATAATATTTTAATGTCTTGGAGACAACAGGCAATATCAAAACATACAAAAAAGCAGGACAAGATCACTCCAGTAAGTAATCAAAATAAAGAATCAGATGACCTTCCAGTTGTAAAAAAGGCAGTGGAACTACCTGATATGGAAGTCAAAAGTCTAGTATTTAGGGCTCTCCAAGAGATTAGGAAAGAGATCAAAGAAAACACAGACAAAACCATGGAAAAAATAGACAAAATCGTAGAACACATGGACAGACCAATGAAAATGTAGCCAAAATCAAGGAAAACACAGACAAAGCAATAGTAAAATTCAGTAAAACAATGCAAGAACAAAACATCAAAATAAATAAACAATCAGAAATCATACAAAAACAGCAACTAGAAATTCAAAATATGAAAAAACAACTCAATAGGCTTTAGAAAATTTGAAACAATGGAAGACAGAATGAGATTGAAGACTAATGCATGGGTGCCACTTTGTTTGAGGAAAGGTCAGAGAAAAGAATGAAGAAAAATGATGAAAACCTAAGAATCATGTGGGACAAAATCAAGAGCAAATATTTGGATGTATTTGTAGTTCCAGAACAGGGTGAGGAAATAGAAAACATAGAGAATGTTGTTGAAAGTTTGCTGGCACAAAACTTTCCAAATAAAGGTGAAAAGCCAACCATCCAAGAAGCTCAACAAACCCTGTATAGGATAGACCTGAAATAGAGTCACCAAGGCATATTATAATCACACTTGCTTAAAACAAAGACAAAGAAAGAATTCTGAGAACAGCTTGAGAAAAGCAAAAAGTCACATACAAAGGGGAACCAATAAGACTAAATTCTGATTACTCAGCAGAAATTAAGCAGGCAAGAAGGCAATGGAATAACATATATAAATACTTGAAAGAAAAAGAAAAAGGTCAATCAAGAATAATACATCTTGAAAAACTCTCTCAAATATGGTGGTGAAATTAGGATATTTCCAGACAGACAAATTAAGGAGATTTGTAAAAACCAAACCAAACTTACAAGAAATATTAAAGCGAGTTTTTCAGTTAGAGAACCAACATCAACAACAACTGTAGTCCAGGACACAGGATAGCATCAGCAAGATACCAACCTAGGTAAAGAACACATCATACCCAAACCTTTGAGACACAGCAAAGACAGTGCTCAGAGGTCAATTTATAGCTATAAACGCACACATCAAAAAAGATGAAAGGGCCAAAATTACAACATTAGCCACGCCACTCAAACAAATAGAAAGAGAACAGAAAAAGAAGTACACAGCCATCAGAAGAAAGGAAATAATAAGGATTAGAGGATTTCTTAGTGACCTAGAGCTGCTACAATACCACAGGTGGATGGCTTTAACAAACAGCTATTGATTCTTTCACAGTTTAGGAGGCTAGAAGTCTGAATTCAGGGTGTCAGTTACAGGGGAAGGCCCTCTCTTAGCTCTGGGGAAGGTCCTTATAAATCTTCCCCTGGCCTATGAGCTATTCAGCACAGGGACCCGGGGTCCAAAGAATTGGTCCTCCTGGTTCTTCTTGTTTGGTTGGTAATGAGATCCCCCTGTCTCTCTGTTCACTTCTCTCTTTTATATCTCAAAAAAGATTGACTCAAGACACAGCCTAATCTTGTAGATTGAGTCCTGCCTCAATAACATAACTCCCTCTAATTCTGCCTCATTAGCATCATAGAGATAGGATTTACAACACAGAGAAAAAGGACATCAGATGACAAAATTGTGGACAATCACACAACACTAGGAATCAAGGCCTAGCCAAGTTAACACATATTTTGGGAGGACACAATTCAATCCATAACAAAGGAGAAATAAAAGAAATAGAGAACAGAAAAACAATAGAAAGGCTCAATAAGACCAAAAGTTGGTTCTTTGAAAAGATCAACAAAATCAACGAACTTTTGGTCAAACTGATAAAAGAAAAACAGGAGAGGAAGCAAATAACCCAAATAAGAAATGAGATGGGGGATATTATAACACACCCAACTGAAATAAAGAGGACATTACAGAATAGTATGAAAAATTGTACTCCAACAAATTTGTGAACCTAGAGGAAATGGACAAATTTCTAGAAACACACTATTTACCTAAATTTTAACATAAACTGAGATAGAAAATCTGAAAAGACCCATAACAAGAGAAGATATTAAAGAGGTTAAACAAACAAACAAAAAAACTCGAAACAACAACAACAAAAAGCCCTGGCCTAGATGGCTTCACTGGTGAATTCTAGCAAACATTCAGAGAAGAGCTCACATCAGTACTATTGAAACTATTTCAGAGCATAGAAAAGGAAGGATTATTACAAAATCCTTTCTAATAAAGCCAGCATAATCCAGATACCAAAGCCAGGCAAGGGCACCACACAAAAAAGAAAATTATTGTTAATTATCTCCCATGAATATTCTCAACAAAATTCTAGCAAATAGAATTCAGCATCATATTAAAAAAAAAAAAAAGTACTCCATGACCGAATGGGATTCATACCAGGTATGCAAGGATGGCTCAACACTAGAAAATCAGTCAAAGTAATCCACCACTTTAAGAGAACAAAAGAAAAGAATCGCATAATCATCTTAATCAACACAGAAAAGGCATTTGGTAAAGTTCAACACCCATTCCTGATAGAAACTCTCAATAAAATAAGAATAGAAAGGAAATTCTTCAACATAATAAAGGACACCTATACAAAACCAGGAGCTCTGGTGGTGCAGTGGTTAAGAGCTAGGGCTCTAACCAAAAGTTCGTAGTTCAAATCCATCAGTCACTTCTCAGAAACCCTATGGGCCAGTTCTACTCTGTCCTTTAGTGTTGCATGAGTTGGAATTGACTCAACAGCAATGGGTTTAGTTTTTTGTTTTTGGTTACACAAAACCAACAGCCAACGCCATTTTCAATGGAGAGAGGCTGAAAGCATTTTCCCTGAGAATGTTAACAAGGCAAGGATGCCCTTTATCACTGCTCCCATTTAACAGGGTGCTGGAAGATCTAGCTAGGGTAATAAGGCAAGAAAAAGAAATAAAGGACATCCAAATTGGAAAGGAAGAAGTAAAACTAACCCTATTCACAGATGATATGACATAGCCCCAAGGATGCCACGAGGAAACTACTAGAACTAATACAAAGATTCAGCAGAGTAGCAGGATACAAGATTAACGTACAAAAATCAGTTGAATTCCTCTACACCAACAAAGAGAAGTTCAAAAAGAAAATTAGGAAAGCAATACCAATTATAATAACCTCTAAAAAGATAAAATAATTAGAAATAAATCTAACCAGGGTTGTAAAAGACCTATACGAAAACAACTACAAAACACTATTGCAAGAAACCAAGAGAGACCTACATAAATGGAAAAATATACCATGCTCGTGGTTAGGAAGACTCAATATTGTGAAAATGTCAATTCTACCCAAAGTAATCTACAGACACAATGCAATCCCAATCCAAATACCAACAGCATTCTTTAACGAGATGGAAAAGCTGATCACCAACTTTATATAGAAAGCAACGAGGATAAACAAAGCATTATTGAACAACAGGAACAAAGTAGGAGGCCTCACACTACCTGATCTCAAAACCTATTACAGAGCCACCATAGTCAAAACATCCTGGCACAATGATAGACAGACCAATAGAACTGAATCAATCCATCCACCTATGGTCAGCTAATCTTTAACTAAGGACCAAAGTCCATTAAATGGGGAAATGACAGTCTTTTTAACAAATGGTGCTAGCAAAACTGGATGTAAAAAACAAAAAAAACAAAAAACTAACAGGACCCATACCTCACACCGTGCATAAAAACTATCTTGAAATAGATCAAACACCTAAATATAAAACTTAAAATGGTAAAAATAATAAAAGAAAAAAGAGACAATGCTAGGGTCCCTAATATATGGCATAAAGAGAATCCAAACCATAAGTAACAATGCACAAACAAGAGAAGATAAATTAGTAACTGGGAGCTCCTAAAAATTAAACACTTAATGCTCATCAAAAGACTTCAAAAGAATAAAAAGAGAACCTACAGACTGGGAAAAAAAAAAAAAAATTTGGCTACAACATGTCCTACAAGGGTGCAATCTCTAAAATCTATAGAATATTTCAATACCTAAATAATTAAAAGACAAATAATCCAATTAAAAAATGGGTAAAGGATATGAACAGACACTTCACCAAGGACATCTGGGCAGCTAACAGACCCATGAGGAAATGCTCATGATCATTAGCCATTAAAGAAATGCAGATCAAAACTACAGTAAGTTACCATCTCACCTTGAGATCACTAGCGTTAGTCAAAATGACAGAAGATAACAAATATTGGAGAGTTTTCAGGGAGATTGGAACTCTTATGTACTGCTGGGGGAGATTGGAACTCTTATGCAATGCTGGTGGGAATGTAAAATGGTGCAACCACTATGGAAAATGGTATGGCACCTCTTCAAAAAGCTAGAAATAGAAATACCTGTTGTTGTTGTTAGGCGCCATTGACTTGGTTCCGACTCAGAGGGAGCCTACGTACAACAGAACAAAACACTGCCTGGTCCTGTGCCATCCTCACAATCGTTGTTATGCTTGAGCCCCTTGATGCAGCCACGGTATCAATCCATCTTGTTGAGGTTCTTTCTATTTTTTGCTGACCCTCTACCAAGCATTATGTCTTTCTGCAGGGACTGATCCCTCCTGATAACATGTCCAAAGTATGTGAGATGTAGTCTTGCCATCTTTGCTTCTAAGGAGCATTCTGGTTGTACTTCTTCCGAGACAGATTTGTTCATTCTTTTGGCAGCCCGTGGTATGTTCAATAAACCATGGTGCCAGTTCTTCTTCAGTCTTCCTTATTCCTTGTCCAGCTTTCACATGTGTATGAGGCAGTTGAAAACACCATGGCTTGGGTCAGGTGCACCTTAGTCTTAAAGGTGACATATTTGTTTTTCAACACTTTAAAGAGGTCTTTTGCAGCAGATTTGCCTAACGTGACGTGTCTGTTGATTTCTTGACTGCTGCTTCCATGGGTGTTCATTGTGGATCCAGGTAAAATGAAATCCTTGACAATGTCAATCTTTTCTCTATTTATTATGATGTTGCTTATTGGTCTAGCTGTCAGGATTTTTGTTTTCTTTATATTGAGGTGTAATTCATACTGAAGGCTGTGGTCTTGGATCTTCATCAGTAAGTGCTTCAAATTCTCTTCACATTTGGCAAGCAAGGTAGTGTCATCTGCATAATGCAGGTTGTTAATGAGTCTTCCTCCAATCCTGATACCTCATTCTTCTTCATGTAGCCCAGCTTCTTGGACTCTTTGCTCAGCATACAGAACGAATAGGTATGGTGAAAGGATACAGCCCTGAAGCACACATTTCCTGACTTTAAACCACGCAGTATCCCCTTGTTCTTTTCAAACAACTGCCTCATGGTGTATGTATAGGTTCCCCATGAACACAATAAGGTGTTCTGGAATTCCCATTCTTTGCAATGTTATCCACAATTTGTTATGATCCACGTAGTTGAATGCCTTTGCATAGTCACTAAAACACAGGTAAACACCTTTGTGGTATTTTCTGCTTTCAGCCAGGATTCATCTGACATCAGCAATGATATGCCTGGTTCCTTGTGCTCTTCTGAATCTGGCTTGAACTTCTAGCAGCTCCCTGTGAATCTACTGCTGCAACTGCTTTTGAGCCTTTGAACCAGCAATCCCACACCTAGGAATATATCCTAGAGAAAGAAATATTGTCACATGAATAGACGTATGCCCATGTTTACTGCAGCATCATTCATGACAGCAAAAAGATGGAAACAACCTAAATGCCCATCAACAGATGAATGGATAAGCAAGTTATAGTATATTTATACAATGAAATAATACTCAAAGATAAAGAACAATTATTACTTTCCAAAACATCTCACAACATAGATGGCTCTGGAGGGCATTATGCCGAGAGAAATAAGTCAATCAGAAAAGGAAACATATTGTATGAAACTACTATTATAAAAGCCAAAGAGAAGGTTTACACACATAAAAAAACAATCTTAATTATGAGGGAGGGGAGGGTCGGGGAGGGAAAACCACTAACTACATAGTATACAAGTTAACTTTGGTGAAAGGAAAGACAGCACACAATATAGTGCAAGTCAGCACAACCTGACCAAGGCAAACTTATAGAAGCCTCCTAGACACATCCAAACACCTTGAGGGACCAAGTCACTGGGGTTGTGGGTTGGGGACCACGGTCTCAGGGGACATCTAGGTCAATTGGCATTTTTTAGTTCATAAAGAGAATGTACTACATCTAACTTTGGTGAATAGCATCTGGGGGTCTTAAAAGACCCGGTCCTGAGCAAAAGAGAATGAAGGAAACCAAAGACACACAGAAAATATAAGACCAAAGGATTAATGGGCCACATGAACCACAACGTGCACGGGCCTGAGCCCAGAAGAACTGGATGGTGCTGGGCTACCACAACAAACAGCTCTGGCAGGGATCACAATTGAGTGTCTTGGACAGAGTGGGAGAAAAATGAAGAACAAAATTCAAATTCACCGAAAAAAGACCAGACATACTGGTATAACAGAGATTGGAGAAATCCCTTAGTCTATGCCCCCTGGACACCCTGCTAACTCAGAACTGAAGCCCTCCCATAGTCCACCTTTCAGGCAAAGGTTAGACAGGCCTATAAAACAAACAATAACGCACGTGAAGAATGTGTTTCTTAGTTCAATCAAGTATACGAGACTTGACGGGTAACATCTGCCCAAAAGCAAAGATGAGAAGGCAGGAGGGGACAGGAAAATGGGATGAGTGTGCATGGGAAACCCCAGGGTCTAAAGGGAAAGGGGGAGAATCCTGACACGTTGCGGAGATTGCAACCAATATCACAAAACAATTTGTGCATAAATTTTTGAATGAGAAACTACTTTGCACCTAAAACTCAATAAAATTAAAAAGTGTATAAATAAAACATGAGAAAAAAAAATGAAGAATTTGTCCTCATTCTTGAGTACAATTTTTTAAAAATGATAACCCACATAGTGATGGTATAAAGACCATCACAGTGGGCAACAAGAATGCTAAGTCCTAGTTTGGGGCCCTCAACTAGTAAAAGCCATACCTAGGGCAGATATTTTCACTTTTCTAGGTCTAAATGTTCTCATCTACAAGTTGGAGCCATTAGATCAATATGTATTTACCTCTGTTCTCAGCTGTGACCTTCTATCCTTCTAAAGAAGTCACTTCAGGAAGAGGAACCATTCAGTCTAAACCAGGAGCTTATCCTGGGTGTGTACAAAAAGACAGATGGTCTGCATGAGTATCAGAGGCACTGCTGGCAAAAGTGCCTAAACATTCAGAAGATGAAAAAAAAGAAAATCTAACTGCTTTCAAGTGCAAGACACTGTTTAATGCTCCAAATACTTCTAGGAGTGCATTGCAACTTGCATTTTTTTTTTAAGTTCAGCAAGCCTTGTTGCAATCCCTAAAATAACCTTTTCTGATTCCATTTTTTATTTTGTTTTTCTTAGACCTTGAATTGTCATCCACCCAGCATGAATTTTTTTTTTTTTTTTTTTTTTGTAAAACACTTTAAAGAAAATATACCCATTCTGGACATTTCTGAAGAAAATGACCTCTTACCTGCAAGATTGCCAAGGCATTTGTGTTAAAGAGGTGATCTTTTCACCTGGAGGCAATATGGTATATCTTGATTTATGCCGTTGACATGCTTTAAAGGTTAAGAAAATGCTCAATGTATTTCTTCTTTTAAAGTTAAAGGGGGCACTTCCTCAGCTGTGGCTGCTTAATGTTTAAAAATATGTTTTAAAAATAACTATAATTATAAAGCTGGAATTGGTGAAGGAACGAAGTTAAATTTTTGGGTTCAGTATAATACGCAGAACACTGCTGGCACATACACAGTACTTTGGGGGGAACATGAGGCAATTTTTTTTTATGAGGCAATTTTAGGTGGGGAAAGGATGTAGAAGGTGTTGAAAAGCCGAGTCGCTTCTCCCCTGACTCCTCTGGGACTGAGTATCTTTCTTGACACTCAGGAGATACGTAATATGGGTACATCCTCTAAGCCAAACCTTTAGCAGGAATTTACACTTTTTACTTGTGCAAATGAAAGCTGGAAGGATAAAGGAAATTAAGTCAGAGCATTGCTCTTGGATTTTATCTCTCTGAAATATTTAAGGTAAATGATGAGTTTGATTGAACTGATATTGGCAAAGTTGTACCTTGGAGTCTGCTGACTATGAGTTCATTGTGAAAATATAGTGATACTGAAGGGAAGAGTACTGGACCACACTCTGTCCACTCAAGCTAAGCTATTCTAGCAAAGCTGATTTTTTTCTCCCCTCTGGCCCTCATTTTCACAACCTGTAAAATGATGGTGTTAGACTAGATGATTTTTAGGGTGGTTTTTTGTGACATTTCTCAGTTCCTTTTTTTTTCCAGTAATTCTGTATTTTCTGTTTTCTTGACCTCTAGAACTTTCTTGATGTTCTACTCTTTCATGTTGGAAGGGAATGATCTACTGAATAGAACTTAATGTGTGACTTCCCATATTTATTGATTTTTGTTGTCATTGTTGTGTATTTCATTTATAACTTGGCTTTTAACCTCACAAAATTTATTATTGTTTTATGTCAATTTTTAATTAGATTTACCTACCTACAGTATTATCACTTTTCTCTTCATTCCTTCTTGTATTTCAAACTTTCCATCTGTGATCATTTTTCTCCTTTCTGAAGTCTATACTTCAGAATTTCCTTTAGCTAGGCTCTGCTGCAGGTTTTAGTTTGTTTGACTATGTCTTTAGTTTGTCCTCATTCTTGAAAAATATTGTTGGATATAATATGCTTCACTGGCAGTTTTCTTTTAGCACACTTGAAGTAATTCCACAGTCTTCTGGCTTCCATTGTTGTTCTCAAGGAGTCAGCTGTCACCTATGAATATAATGGTCACTTCTTTGAAGATAATGACATTTTTCTCTAGCTGCATTTAATATCTTTCTTTGTCTCTCACTCTCTCTTGCTGCATTTCAATAGTAATGTATCTATATATGGGTTTGTTTTTATTTGTACTGATTGAGATTCACTGGGCTTCTTGAATTTGTGGATATATACTTTTTAACCAAATTTAGCAATCTCAGCTTTCATCTCTTTAATGATTTCTCTTCTCCAGTTTATCATCTTTACTTCTGAAGATATAATTATTTGTATGATGGAAACTTTTTATTCTATTTTTCATGTCTCCTAATCTCTTTTACCTTATTTTCCATATCTTTATTTTTCCGTGCTCCATTCTAGATAATTACTCCTGATCTGTCTTTCCATTGTCCAGGTTTCTTCTCAACCGGACCAACTGGCTATTAATTAATGTGGGCTGTAATTTAAATATTCATGAGACTTAGTTTATAGGGTTGCATTCTTTTGGTCTGCTTAATTCTCTCTTTTAAAAAGGGGAGTAGGTGAATTTGTTTCTGATTCAAATTTCCACTGAGGGTATAGCCTTTTGGAATTCCAGCTTTTTGGGAGTTGGGATTCTTCTACTAGGGTTCCCTTCTTTGACAGGGCTTAGGCTTTATTCCTCATGACACAAAAATTGAGGTTTAAATTTTCCATATTTGACAAAAACCCTTACAGCCAAATGGTTTTAACTTTCCACTTACATCTCTTAGTTCTTGCTTTCTCTTAGGTTTTGGTCTTCTTTAGATATTTTATAATCTCCAGCATTTTAATGAATATATATATGAATGAACATGATAAATGAAAAAATATTAAAGTTATCAAGGATTTCATTTTACTTGGATCTACAATCAACACCCACAGAAGCAGCAGCAAAGAAATCAAATGACACATTGCTTTGGGAAAATCTGCTGTAAAAGACCTCTTCGGAGCATTAAAAAGCAAAAATGTCACTTTGAGGACTAAGGTGCACCTGACCCAAGCCACGGTATTTTCAGCACCTTGTATGCATGGGAAACCTAGACAATGAATAAGGGAGATGGAAGAATTGATGCCTTTGAATTAAGATGTTGGCAGAGAATTTGAATATACTATGGACTTCCAGAAGAATGAACAATCCTGTCTTGGAAGAAGTACAGCCAGAATACTCCTTAGAAGCAAGGATGATGAGACTTCTTCTCACATATTTTGGACATGTTATCAGGAGGGAACAGTCCCTGGAGTAGGACATCGTGCTTGGTAAAGTAGAAGGTCAGCAAAAAAGAGGAAGACTCTCAATGAGATGGGCTGACACAGTGGGTGCTACAGTAAGCTCAAACGTAGCAATAATTGTGAGGATGGTGTGGGACTGGGCAGTGTTTTGTTCTTTTTTATATAGAGTTGTTATGAGTTGGAACTGACTCAATGGCACCTAACAACAACGTATATGGGTCAGAATCAACTTAATGGTGACAGGTTTTTTATATGTATATAAATGTGTATGTGTACATGTATGTGTGCAATTTGTACAGAAATATTTTATGGGTTTATATTGTATCCTTCATGTTGTTTAGTTGATTTCAGTGGAGGGCCATTGCAGGTATCTAGCCCATCATGTTTCCTCCCAAAATCATTTTTCTCATTTATTTCTGTGATTATACTTTCTTTTAAAATTCCTACTGCCTCATTAGCCTGGGTTATCTACTTCCACTGCAGGCCCCACCTTCTATTTTTGGCTTCAGGGTTCTTTCCTCAGCCCACTTCTCCATTTGCCTGTGCTTCCCAGGTGATTTTATCTAATCCCAGGATTTTAAATACCATCCATATGATGATTTTCAAATTTATATTTCTAGTCTAGGCCTCTCCCTGATACTTAGGTTTGTATTTCTAATTGTCTATTTATTAAATACTTTCATTTGGATCATATTTTGTGGGGAGGGCTTCTCAAATGTGACATGTTTAAAACAGGAGTCTGGATTTATTCTAATTTTGTTACTCCCCCTGAATCTTCTACTTCTGAAAATGGCTCCCACCACTTTCTAGCATTGCCCAAGACCTATCAGTTAATCTTGATTTTGGCCTTCCTTTTATACATACCAATTGTTTTACATATCCTCCAGAAGATCCCCTTGCTCCATCTCTCAAATATATCCCAAATCTGATCACTTTTCACTACATCCATTCCTAATATCATTCTAATACCTAATATCACTGAGAGATCTCCAGTGGCCTCCCACCTCTTTCTTTCCTGCCATTCCCCCTTCCAGACCATTGCTATTCCTTCTGAAAGATCCAGAGTGACCTTTAATTGTATAAATCAAACTTTGCCAAATTCCCTGTTACCAACCTTAAATGGTTTATTATGTTACTTAGAAAAACAAATTTTTATTGCCCATAAGAATATGCCAATTCAACCAGTTAATAATTGTTAATACCCCTAGCAAGTTTACTTAATCTCTCTGTCTTTAGTTTTTCTCATCTATAAAGTGTCTGTAATAATAAAATCTATCTGAGATGGGTTTTAAATTATTAAATTAACTTATAAAGTTAAATCATTTAGAAAAGTAACAGAAATATAGTAAATGATTTCTCAATATGTCATTATTATCTGAAAATACATATTTTGCTTACTTCATTATTGTCAATTTAGTACATAAAAATGCAAGTCCCAAGGGAGAAGGGGTTAATTGCCATATTCATCATTGTCCTCTATTGCTAGACCTGTTGTATGGCACAATAGAGGTATTCATTCAAGACTGAATACCTAAATTATTTGTCCATTTGCTCATTATTTCATTCCACTCATATTGAATGAGTATCTACTGTGGGTCAGACACTGTGCTAGGCTTTGGGACTACAAACACAAATATGTTCCCTACTTTGTCCTAATGGGGCTAACTCTCTGGTGGCAAGCAAAGATGTAACTGAAGTACAATGTGATAAATGCTCTATTAGAGGAAACCACTGATATTCCTGAGGACTGGTTACGTGGAACAGAGAGATGCTTTTGAATAGGGGTTCTTTAGTCAATATTTTACATCATCAACTTGTATGATTGACCTAATATTCTGGCTTCTGGGAGTAATCTTGGGTAGGTCACAGTAAGGAGGAGAAATTTGGGCATCTAGCTCTCCTAGAGCTCAGCAAATTTCTACAATGAAGGAAAGGTAAATTTGTGAATCAACAGGCATAGGACTATTCCACTGAAACTAATGACTTGGAAACAATAGGCTGGAACGAAAAAGCACTGCTGTGTTGGGAGTGGCTGCATTATCCTCCACAGAATAATGATCAGAGATGCCCATTACTCTGGGTTATGAAGAAGGTACTTTCAGTTAATCATGGCCCTACAGAGACAGAGCAATATCCTTGAGAGCTTTCCTTTAAGGGCAGAGCACCTTACTAAACTTCTAAAGAGAAGGACCTTGAAAAATATTTTAAGTAAGGGGAGAAGATAGGCATCATGGTGTGAAAACACAAGCCAGCATTTTGAATAAACTATCAATATTAAATTCTAGTTTCTCTACTTCGTGGCTATGTGATCTTAGGTAAGTGACTTAACCTCTCTGAGTATCTGTTTCCTTATCTTTAAAATGAGAATAATAGTATCTACAGGATTGTTGTAAACATTGGAAACAATGGACATAAATACTTGGTACATAGCAGGCCTCCACGGCCATTGTTATTCAATTGTTGGCAACTCTTTCTTTCTTTGCAGTTATTTTTATTATTCTTGGTAACTTCTGACTCATATACTAAAAGCTTTGACTCCTGTAATAATCAGCACCTCAGGTATGGCCATGGTAACAGCCATGTCTTGTTTATATTCAAGTTAATATAGGGCTGCCTACATGAATTTGTGTGAATGGATTTCAAGAGTCATGGAAAAATTTCACCAATTGCCAAATGCTAAACTAGAGCTTGAAATACTCAGTGACTTCCACCTCCCTTTTCAATGTAAGATAAAGCTTAGATACTGCTTCATTCTTGAAAATCCTTCTTTGCTCTCTTTGTTCCTTTACATTTGTCACTGTACCACCTTCTCGGCATACCTTCCAAATAAAATTAATCTCTTCCCTCTCTATGTAGTCTAGCCACATTTTTTACATTTACCATTGTTTGTGAAAACAAAAATGCTATTGATTGTAAGATTCATGCAGATATTCGAGATATTTTATTATGAAAACTTGTAAAATATAATATATTCTAAACTAGACAGCAAGATCTTTGAAGGCAGGAAATGTATTCACCTGACCTGGCAAAACTTCAAGCACTTTTTTGGACGTAAATAACCAATTCCAGATTATTTCACCAGGCAGTCCTTGAAAACCCTATGGGGGCAATTCTACTCTGTCCTACAGGGTTGCTATGAGTTGGAATCTACTTGACAGTAAAGGGTTTTTTTTTTTTTTTTTTTTTTAATGGGTTTATTTAGATATCTGGGTTTCAATGAGAGTGCAGAAATCATAAAAACACTTGGGAGGATGAGGTTTAGTGGCTTCTGGGAAAGAAAGAAGGGCAAGAAAGTTATGTAGGGAAGGGAGATGGCCATAACAGAAGACAAGCTTCCTTGATATCTAGCGTTGATGAGGACTGTTCTTACTAACAGCATACTTGCAGTCTTATCTTTAAAACATCTTCAAAAAATACACACCCTCTCCTCACTTATCGACATGGTTACATTCCAAAGACCAGGTCGTTATGTAAAATTGGTGTTACGTGGAAATGGAGATGACCATATCAGATCACAAAATAGAGAATGACTACATCATTACATAACTGCCAAATTACATCATTGCCTATATGCCAAGTTCCATCAATACATAGGAGCCCTGGTGGCACAGTGGTTAAAGTACTTGACTGGTTCAAAACCACCAGTGGCTCTGTGGGAAAAACATGCGGCAGTCTGCTTCTATAAAGATTTACAGCCTTGGAAACTCTATGGAGTTGCCATGAGTCGGAATCTACTTGACAGCAGTGGGTTTGGGTACATCTTTGCTAACTGCCAAGTTACATCATTACAAAACTGCCAAACCACTGAGAACCATGGTCCAGCCAAGCCTACACATAACCTTAACCATCAAAGTCAGCATTACTTTTGCCTTGCATCTCAGCGTTCATTACTGCCAGATATATGTTGTTAATGTGCAAAATAGTCAGATATTAGATTTTCTTACTCTTGTCATCAATGTGAATTGTCAGATAGCAAGATAGTCAATAAGTGAGCAGAAGGTATAGTTATTTCCATACACCCTCAAGTAACTTGTTGAAACATTTTATGCACGCAAAAATGTGGTTTTAGATGGAAGAAACCCAATGCATTTAAACCCCGAATGCAAGAAAGTGTGTGATTCTGCCAATGAATTCATTTTGCAAATAGATGCATATAATGAATTGTAAGTAATTATAAAGTAATTATGTAAATTATTAAGTGATAATGAGTTAATATGACATATATTTATAAAGAGCAAATTATTGTTGAGCTTTCTGCAATACCAATGGTAATCATAAAAAACAGTACAGGGAAAAAATTTTGAAAAAGAAAAATTTTACTAGCCCAAGCCTACGGATATAAGGAGTAAGTGAGAAATGTCAATGTGCAATCTATTTGCACTACATTTATGGCATTTTCCTGATTAATTGACCTTTTCTAAAAGGATTAATTGGATTAGTCCAGCACAGCTTGTTCTTCATGAGCCCATACTAGTTTCCAGTGATGACTGTTTCTTTTGGCAGAAATCTGGCAGGGATTACCAGCCATCTCATTAAACTCTTCCCCCAGCCCCGGAAGATAACTTTCCACAAGTACAAAAATCAAAACCACAATAGCTTACATATGGGCTACTGAGACTTCTCACTACTCCACGATATCTCAAAAATTGCTATCATTTACTTATGATCAGTTCTACATGTTCTATCATTTATTTATGATCAGTGTTGCATGTTCTTTTGGTGGCCTGAGATATAATTATTGTGCACTTACACATTTGTATTTTATAGAGCAACTAGCTGTTCTTATTTCTCTTAAACTTGCCAAAATTTTGCCCACTAACTGGAAGTCTTATTGGCATTTGAGATCCCCCCATAACCAAACTTGGCACACTGTTCTGATCTTTAATGATGGCTCCTAAGTCTCAAGAAGGCTCCTCCCAAAGAAGATGCGACAGCATCTAGGGCACTAATGAGCGTTGTTTGACAAAGCCCTCCATCAACTTTCTTGAATCAGGAGTCAAGGTCTGGGAGGAAGACTCACAGCTAGCACTGAGTATGGCAAATGCATGTAATGGAGAAGCTTACTTTGGTTAAGCAGAAGCCTGTGTGCTAAGGAAGAAAAACGTTGAGGAACTCTAGCTAAAACCAGATTTATCCTAATTTTCATAATTCACTTTGTTTTCTCCCTCTATATCTTTGTTCATGCAAAATTTGTCTAAGAAATCATAATTGCAAATAGGAATTGAAAGATGAATAGGAGTTAGGTGTTAACCAGGTGAGAAGTTAGAGAAGGCTGTTTTAGGCAGATTAAACAGTATAAGTGAACAAAGTGAAGCCCTCTGTAGGAATTGCTGGAACTGGGTGAATTAAAAAGTCGAGGAGCCCTGTGCAGAGAATAAAGAGAAGGCTGGTATGAGATGAAGCTAAAGACCTGATGTGACTGATGAGGTTTTCTTGGAAGATGATGGCAGGACATGGGCCTGGAAAGTGAGAATTCCAGGTTGTAAAGGGCTGTGTGTAAAATACTAAGGAACTTAGATTTTGGCTAAAAGCCTTTATTAGCATTAAGTTCCCAAGCAGAGATTGCTCTTGTTTTATAATTATCACCCTGGGGGTAGCACGAAGGATGGATAAGGGGGAGAGAAATCAGAGGTGGGAGAACACCAAGGGTAGGAATGTTTATTAGGAAGCAATTGTAATAATCCAGAAGAAAGATGATAGGAACCTGAACCAGGGCAGTGAGAGAAAAGAGGAGATTTTGATTTGTGGGGCTATAAGACGTTGCTCTTTGTAACCAAGGAAACAGTTTTGGTTCTTCGCCTAAAGAAAGAGTGGAAATACGTCATAGCAAAAGAGAAAGAATAGGGAAATATTGCTTTCCTAAATCCTTCTGTTGCTTGGATATTTTAATTTTGCCTCTCCAATTCCTATGCTGACTCATAATAGCAGTCAATGGGGCAATAATGGCAGTTAACGCCAGGCAACTTCAGTATGGAAGTGCAACCCACACTGGGATCCTTCACTTCCATGATCATGATGAACCAGAGCATAATGTACGACATGCCTGGACTGAACACTTTAAATAAATGGTCAGGGACCATTCTATGTGGTAGTCTTCTATGGCTGCAAATAATAAAAATGACCAGACAAAGTGAGTGTAAGAGCCTTTCGGCCCTGGAACTATAAAGGCATGAGTCATTTTACTAATAGACCACCAAACACTGAATTCCTCTGCTGGGCTCCATTCAGAGGCCTGGAACTGAACTGTTAACAACTGTAGAACAACAAGTGGAGGGCAGCGGGCCAATGCCTGAAGTATGAGAGATCATAGACAAGGTGGACTCCCGACCTCACTGACTGGTGATGTAGTCCTATAGGAAGAGGAACTAGTGTCTTGTAGCTAAAAGGGAGAAATCTCTTTCTGAAGAGACCACTGGAAGAAATATTACACTTGCTTTCATCTCACCCATAAGAAGTGATGGGAACCCACATGATATGGAAAGGAGCAAAACGGGTTAAAGCTAAGATTAGGGCATAATTCTTCAGCAGCCAGATAGCGATCAGGAATCTGGGGAGGTCTGTGCTGTGGGATAGCCCAAAAAAACCCAGTGGGATAGAGATCCCTTTAAAGCCCATTAACAGATAAGATCTGCTTTTAAAATTCATATTTATTCCAGAAAGAATAAAACATTTGGCAGGTTGTTGTTGTTAGTTGCGTTTGAGTCAGATCCACTCATGGTGACCTTATGTATAACAGAATGAAACGTTGCCCAGTCCTGTGTGTCTTCATGATGGTTGGTAGGTATGAGCCCATTGTTGTGGCTACTGTGTCAGTCCATCTCATTGAGGGTTTCCCTTGTTTTTGCTGACCCTCTGCTTTACCAACCATAATGTCCTTTTCTATCATTTAGTATCCTTCCGTTTGCTGATATTCTAGCACGTATCAAAGGCCTGTGTCTGCATATAAGACATCAGGGTCTGGGTTGGGCCAGGTGTGGTATTTACCAGCAAGTGCTTCTGGCAGTGCAATTAAAGATGTCCATTAAAGACAGAAGCCCAGGACCAGACTGGAGAGATGTTCCTGTGCCAAAGTGGAGTCAGCAAGATTAGGAACATGGGCAAGTCTAGAAATGGGGCATGAGATGAGCTGAAGGGAATGGCTTAGAATAGAGTTTATGAAAGTGTCAGGAGCCTTCTTTTAGTGGATGTTGGTTTTGTGGAAAGGTGTGAACCTGCAACCTAAAAGTATAGAGCATGTTCAGACAATTGTAACAATTTGCCGTGTTTTTCAGGTACAAACAAACATCTAGGTCAGTGGTTTTCAGTGTGGTCTCTGGGCCAGCAGCATCGGCACCACCTGGGAAGTTGTTAGAAACCAAATTCTTGGGCCTCACCCTACGTTTGCTGAATCAATGACTCTGGAGGTGAGACCGAGCAATTTGTGTTTTAACAAACCCTACTGATCTCAAGCAATGTGGAGATGTGCTCATGCGCGTGTGAGGGGTAGCATTGAAGGTGACAAAGAAGGATATAAGTTGGGAAGGGTGGAGTTTTGTTTTACGCAGTCTGTCTTCTCTGGGTGTGACACCCACTTCCCTTCTCTTAACCCCATGAAAGATGGAAGATGATAGAGTAAGAATCCTAACCCAAAGTAATATAATGGATTGACTCCCTTAAGAAATTATCAAGATGGGCACCCACTTTCATGTGTTTCCTCCATGATTAATTAAGCAAAAAAAACCCCACTACTTTCATT
Source organism: Loxodonta africana (assembly GCF_030014295.1). Lineage (NCBI taxonomy): Eukaryota > Metazoa > Chordata > Mammalia > Proboscidea > Elephantidae > Loxodonta > Loxodonta africana. The sequence goes on from NC_087347.1 coordinate 118,647,561, forward strand.
TAGGTGGAGCTCAGCTGGAACACCACTGATTAGTATAATCACCTTGGATGTGGAGGCCACAGAATTCTTAGGAGAAGAACATCTTTCAAATCTTCTCAGCCAAGGAAACCCAATAGCTCCTAACTCTTGCCCCTGTAGCCCTTCTGAAGTTGTTTAAATAGCTCACAGGGGTTAAATAAAAATTTCAAAGTACTATTTGAATGATATTAATTTGCAATATATTCTTCTAGACCCCAAAGATTTAATTTTTTAAAAATGCTGCTTGATCATTAGCACAACTGATGTTCTCATTAATAATCTGAGCTGCCAACATCATGTCCTGGCTACCTCCTTGCTCTGCTATTTGCAAGCTGGGCCCAAGAAGCTCTTAGAAGTCATTGCATAATAATCAATTTGCTTTGCTTTCCTCCTAAATTCATTAAATTCTCTTCGAGGCTGCCCATTAAGCATGCATTTCTCATCAACTAAGTGGTTTAAAATGAGAGCCTTTGAACACTTCTAATTAGCTATGTGAAGTTTAGAACAAGGCTAACAGAGACCCCAAAAGACTGTTATTTGGAGTTTCAGGCCACAGATTGCTAGTTGCCAAGTAATAGAAAATCAAGAGTGTGTTTTTTTCTTCCCTGAAGATCTCTTTGAAAAACCAAGATAAAAGGGAGTGCACTATTTACAGTAGTTGTCACATTTGTGGCGAATAATTGTTATTTAGGTTAACTCACTTGCATAAGAAAAGTGTTGCCTCACTGGGAAAATAATGAGTAGGTTTTGCAAGCCCTGTAGGACTTTTTGGAGCACTGGTGGCACAGTGGTTAAGAGCTAGACTGCTAACCAAAAGCTTGGCAGTTTGAATCCACCAGCTGCTCCTTGGAAAACCTGTGGGGCAGTTCTACTCTGTCCTACAGGGTCGCTATGAGTTGGAATCAACTTGGTGGCAATGAGTAGTAGTAGGTAGAGATGCATTTATTTTATTTTAATTTGGGAGGATTTTTTTGTGGAAGGAATGACTACTGATCTTGAAATATGCCCTCAAAATACAGAATGGATAGACTGTTGTTAGTCAACTCTAATTAAGATAAAACTATTTTGACCTCCACAGATTTTCCTTACTGCCTTCAGGTTCTGCGAGTCAATTTGGAAGAACCATAGCCTATAGTGGTGAATTAGATGAAGCCTAGCACAAGGTACATAAAGGGATCAAGCGTCTTCAGCTTTGACCCCAGATACCACATACGGTAGGTCCCCATTACGAACAACTTGTACTTGTCCTTTAATGTTATGTAAATTTGCCCTTACTTTGAAACAATTGAACCAACCCCTACTCACAACAAATTCTTCATCACAATCACCTGCACTTGGTGCAATGCAGCTTTTAAATCAATGAAAAAGCTTCAACCCTTTTCTTGCATTAAAACAACAATAACAAAAAAAACAAAACCTTTGCCATCGAGTCAATTCCAACTCATAGGGACCCTGTAGGACAGAGTAGAACCTCCCCATAGGTTTTCAAAGGAGTGGCTGGTAGATTTGAACTGCCTATATTTTGGTTAGCAGCTGAGCTCTAAGTAAGGCTAAATAAGAACCATATGCACCTGTTCTGATTTACCTAAAAATTCAACTTAAAGATACAGTTAGGAATGGGTCTTGTTCGTAACCAAAGGACCATCTGTACTACAATAAGTTCAATGAAATTTCCAAACCTCAGTAGATTGGCCTTGGAAAAAAATCAAATCATCCGCATCAGTCCTTCACATACCACAAATGAGAGAAATTATTTAGTTCAAGGATTCCAAACAGCCGACTGTATTTTCTTTGGCCGATTTGATGTTTTAGATACTTAAATCAGTAGAGTGCTTTCAGTTTTGGAACACATGAAAAGAAATCCATGGGACTTAGTTTGGTATTCTGACTCTTTTGGTTAAATTGGTCTTGTAAGAAACAAATCTTCCTAATGCTTTTTTTCTGTTAGCAGGGCAAACTAAGCAACATCTCAGTTTGTTTCCCCTCCAAACCTAGCAGCTGAGTCTCTTAAGACCCTGAAGAATTTATCACTAATGAATATTTGAGAGCATATTTTATTGTTTTGTATGCTTAACATATTACTTGTTTCCTTATTTACATGATAAGGTCCATGTAGAGAAGGACCACTTATACTTCTTTTATACTTTCCCTGTTACATGCAGTACGGTATCAGACATATCATGGCTTTTCAACCAATGTAGGTGCTATTTGTAGACATATATCTGTGCATACCCATCTATAGCTATATCATCTATATCTATATCTAATGTAGGGGGTGTTGAGAAGAAAAGGGAAAGGGTATTCTTAAAATTCTATGAATCTGATCATTGCTCTCACCAGTAGAGCATGCCATCAAATGCAGAAATAGGACCAGTTAAACGAACATCACAGACATGGAATATGGATGTTCTAGTTGCATCATATGCTCCAACTTCACACACACTGCCAGACGGGAGGTGAGTGCCCTGAACAAACACCTGGTAATGAGTATTAAATAAAGAAAGAAAAGAAAAAACAAAACAAAAGTTAGTAAAGGCATTTTTCTCTTCTTGCTTTAGGCCTTGGTTCAAACTAATTTCACTGTGTCCTCTGTTGCTTCTTATGATGTTGGGTTTTATTTTCTGGGGGAATTGTAGGCTTTCTCTAGAAAAGCTTATTAAACAATTATTCTTATCACTAAGGGCTGCTCTTTGACAGGTAGGCTCAAGGGCTAAAGAGGAACACCTTTCCCTGGAGGAAGTGGCAAATGTGAAGAAAGAATACAAGATATAATTCTAATGTGGTACAGCCCAGCCACACTAGAAAACGGTGATGAATAATTCAGGAGAAAACAAAGTGCAAACTTAGAACATTTTGTGAGCACACTAGCAATCTTAGAAAAAGAGATAAGTAGACTTGGAGAAGAATTTAGCCAGATCATTTGGAGGCTGGAAACCCTGGTGGCGTAGTGGTTAAGTGCTACGGCTGCTAACCAAAAAAGGTCAGCAGTTCAAATCCACCAGGCACTCCTTGGAAACTCTACGGGGCAGTTCTACTCTGTTCTATAGGGTTGCTATGAGTCGGAATTGACTCGGTGGCAGTGGGTTTTTTTGGGGGGGGGGGTTTAGGAGTTTTTTTTTTTTTTTTTTTTAGGAGGTTGGCTTAGAATTCAGTATTATTTTGTCTGAGTAGTTGGCCTGCCTGGTCCCAGTCTAGACTGGGCATGGGTGAAAAGTGGGGGGAGGAGAGAGTGAGCACATGAAACCAGGCAGAGTGACTTAGAGTCATGCCAAGCACACTTCTTCCTTTGTGCAATAATAGGAGGATCTCTGATTTCTGCCTCTCTCTTAGTTGTGATGGTTTTTACCTAGAGACCTCTGGGATCCCTTAGTAGGCTTACATCCTGAAAGCCCAGGGATGTCTTAACCTGGCAGGTAAATTTAAGATGGAAAAGATAATAACCACATAACCCCAATATCAGAGTTCAATTCTGCTGGTTCAGGCTGTGCTTTGTCATTCTGGTTTCTAGTTCTTGCTTGCTCTTCTAGGCCTATGAAACTGGCATAGTTCTATTTTGTCTTAGCTCAGCAATGGAATCAGAAACTCTTATGGATTGAATTGTGTCCCCCCAAAATATGTGTTACAAATCCTAATCACTATACCTGTGGTTATAATCCCATTTGGGAGTGGGTTTTCTTTGTTAAGAGGACATATCAGTGTACGGTGTATTTTAAGCCAATCACCCTTGAGATATAAAAAGAGCAGATTAGGCATAGTGAAGCAAGCAGAGATGGGGGAAGATAGATGCCATGCCACCCGAAGATTATCAAGGAGCCAAGGTATAGAAGACGAAGAGACAAGGACCTTCCCCCTAAGAGCTGACAGAGAGAGAAAACCTTTCCCTAGAGGTGGTATACTGAACTGGGAGTTACAGCCTCGTAAGTGTGAGAAAATAAATTTCTGTTTGTTAAAGCCACCCGCTTGTGGTATTTCTGTTATAGCAGCACCAGATAACTAAGACAGAATTCTTGCCTACCACAGAGATCCTACGAATGTTCATTAGACTCCTCCTACTTAGTTTTTCTCTAATTCTTCTTCTTCCTTACCCTCTCCCAGCCAGGATTGTCCCATTTTCAGCCACGGCCAACCATGACTTTTCTTTCTTCCATTTTTATCCTCAAATTCAGGCTACTTCCATTCTCCTGGATTTTTCTAGAACTAATGATGGTGTGGGGCTTCCCCTCTTCCTCCGTCTGCTTCTGGGAAGATTGGAATCATGATGAAGTTGTCCAGGAACTCAATGATTCAGAAACCTGAAAGTTTGGGAGACATGCTAGTCACCTTCTTGAATTATAGCCTCTATCTGACAATTGGAAAAATCTCTCAGGTTCATTGTATATCACTCCAATTCTTGTGGCTATTTCTGTTACCATAAAGTGGGCAAATCGAACAGAATTATTCTCCTAGACCACCACTCATCTGTCATTTTGTAGTACTGTGGTGGCTTGACTTCATCTCATGTACTTTGGGCATGTTATCAGAAGGCACCAGTCCCTGGAGAATAACATCAGGCTTGGTAAAGTAGAGGGTAGGTGAAAAAGAGGAAGACCCTCAACAAGATGGATTGACATATTGGCTGCAAAAAATGACCTCAAACATAGCAAAGATTTTGAGGATGGTGCAGGACTGGGCAGTATTTCGTTCTGTTGTACATACGGTCACTATGAGTCGGAACTGAATTGATGACACCTAACAACGACACTCTCCCAGAGCGCCTCTGTCATGAAATCATATGCCAAAGTATGCTCTTTATGCAGATCTAAGGTGATCCATGCACTTCCTGTGAGACTTCCTTGCGGCCTTCTTCTGCGTGGATTATGTTCTCCCGAGGCTTAGGAAGGAGGTTCTTTTTGCAGGAATGAGCATGTAGATTTGCTATCTTATGCTAAATCTCAGCGAGAGAGAGAAAAAAATCTTAGAAGAGAGAGAGAGAAAGAAAAATTAAAATTTAAAGGACCAGCAAAAATAAATGTGATTGGCTTTGTGTCTTCAAGGAATACCCACCACCATGTGCATAAAAATGTTCTTCTGTAGCTATGGGGAAAAAATCCTCATGTCATTGTGATTTTGGAGAAACCATCCGCTCTCTGATAAGTTTCTCTCTGAAAGCTCATTTGTAACTTGGATTTTGATATATGACAAACATAACAATATTATTAATAATGATAAGGACCCCTGACCTATCCACATGAGCCTATTGAATTCTTAGAGTAACGCATGTATTACATATTTTGCAATGTATCGAAATTTTTAACGACAGTTTTTTGAAAAGAGTAAATTTAATTAAAACAGAATTGGGAAATAGATGTAGACTTTTTAAAAACTCCGAAAGGACTTAGTCACGTCTTCAAGGAGCTTAGACACTTCTATTATTATCATAGTTACCACATGACTTACCTTTGATTCTGGTATTTTCTCTACTTATGTTATTTTTATAAAATATGATTAAGACTATTTTTTTTTTCTTTTTTGTCTTCTTATTTTTTAGCTCATATATTGAATAGAAGAATATGGTATTGGGGGGAATAGACATACAATACTGAAAGAGAGATTTTCTGTGGTAACCTCAAAGTGTTGAAAAAAAGAGTTAAAAAATAAGAATGAGTATGTGAGAAAAGGAACTACTGAGATGGTCTTATCTAGATTGACAAGAGGAAAACAAAATGTTAATTTGGCTGCATAGACAGTTCTTGTTTTATACAGTTCTGATATGCATGGCTCTCAGTTATCACAGTTTAGTCAAATAACATCAGTCCTAACAATGTGGTTTGCATTTTAGTTACCACGATATATTAACTGTGAGTAATTGCATAAAGTACAAATTTCCTGGAAGGCTTCAGGTCACAAATCACTACAGCTGCATATCATAGTCAGTGATCAGTCATGTCCCTTCTTTTAAAGTCTGTGTGACTGGTCTCTGCACATCTATTATTCAATTCACACACAGACAGCAAAGCATGCAGTTGTGTTGTATCCTTGTCTCCCAGTGATGAGCCTACCTGAAATTTTACAAATATGGGTAATGAAAAGACAGAAGTGTCCAACAAATATGAAAATGTGGTAAAGAAACAGAAAGTAATAATCAAAAAAAAAAAAAAAAAAAACCAGTTGCTGTCGAGTTGATTCTGACTCATGGCAACCGCACACGTGTCAGAGTAGAGGTGTGCTCCACAGGACTTTAACTGTTTGCACTCCCCAAAGGACTCCATGAAAGTGATAATGCTGGACGTGAAATTCAAATTGAACATTGACACTGCCATCATTCAAAGGCTGTAGATGGGGAGCCAGAAGAACTAAGTGAAGGTAAACTTATTGACATAAATGAGGAAAGTGATGAAAGGAAAGGAAATGTCTTAGGGGAAATGACAATGGTAAAGAGCTTTACCTGAAGGGAACTCTTGGAGGTATTTCACAACATTAAAAGTACAAAGGATAAAACGTTTGAAGCTGATCTAAACTTAGAAAAAAAGGAATATGATAATTCATCAAGACACAGAATAGCTGCTCACTCCGTTTTGTAAGTTATACCATGAGAAGGCAAGTACTGTTTAAATTACTCTTGACAAATATTTTTACCAAAAAAAAAAAACAAAACTGTTTTAGTTTTCAATGTTTCTAATATTTTAAATTGCAGAGGTCTAAATAAATATGAGGTGTTTTTTTTTTTTTTTTCCATCACCTTATACATTTATGGAGTACGTGGGTAATGCAATGGAAACCCTGGTGGTGTAGTGGTTAAATGCTATGGCTGCTAACCCAAAGTCTGGCAGTTCGAATCCACCAGGCGCTCCTTGGAAACTCTATGGGGCAGTTCTACTCTGTCCTATAGAGTCGCTATGAGTCGGAATTGACTCAATGGCAACAGGTTTAGTTTTTTGTTTTTTGGGGGGCTAGTGCAAAAGGTTAACACGCTAGGTTGCTAACCGAAAGGTTGGCACTTTGAGTCCACCCAAAACCCACTGAAAGAAAATTTGGGCTTTCTACTTCCAAAAAAATCAGCCATTTAAGACCCTTTGGGGTGCAGTTCTATTCCGACACACATAAAGTTACCGTGAGTCAAAACCAACTTGATTGCAACTGGTTTTTTATACATAAATAACTGATAGTAAGAGAGCTTTTAATGCTTCAACAAAAAAACTTTGAAGGTCAGAGGAAAAATGTAATTCTCCCCATTGATTATTGGGATCGGTTTGCGCAGCTTGAGCTTGCGCAGTCACTGTGTGCTCTGGCACTACCACGCAAGGTAAGGACTGCCTGTATTCTCGTTAAAAGGAAAAGAGACATTGAGTCAGACCTTTTACTATGCACAAATGAGGTGGTAATGTTGGTCCAAGACCTTGACTGGTAGTCTTAAGTAACTTTATGTAAGTGAGGGGAGAGAGGCTTTGGCAGCTGAGAACATGTGCAGCCCGGACATAAGCAAACTAGGTCCCAGAATTTGTCTCTACCATGAACTAACGGTGGTGATTCAGTGGTAGAATTTTCATTTTCCTCGTGGGAGACTGGGGTTTGATTCCTGGTCGATGCACCTCAAATGCAGCTCTCACCCAGCTGTCGGTGGCAGCTTATATGTGGCTATGATGCTGAACAGGTTTTATAAAACTTCTAGTCTAAGACAGGCTCAGAAGAAAGGCCAGGTGGTCTACTTCTGAAAATTAGCCAGTGAAAATCTTATGGATCACAAAGGCCCAGTCCTGTGTGCATAGTGTCTCCATGAGTTGGAGACCAGCTTATTACTTGCTAACAACAAACAATATGAGCCAATAGAAGGAACATTCTATTGTAAACCAAGTTCTTAATGTCCTGGAACCCCAGACACTTAGATTGAGAAAGTATATTGTCCTAGTCATCTAGTGCTGCCTAACAGAAATGCCACAAGTGTATGGCTTTAACAAAGGGAAATTAATTTTCTCACAGTCTAGTAGGTTGTAAGTCCAGATTCAGGGTGTCGGCTCCAGGGGAAGGCTTTCTCTCTCTGTCACCTCTGGAGGGATGTCCTTGTCCTCAATCTTCCCCTGGTCGAGGAGTTTTCAGGAGCAGGGACCCCATGTCCAAAGGACATGCTCTGCTCCTGGTGCTGCTTTCTTGGTGGTATGAGGTCCCCTACTTTCTGCTTGCTTGTCTTTCCTTTTATCTTTTGAGAGATAAAAGGTGGTTCAGGCCACACCCCAGGAAATTCCCTTTACCTTGGATCAGGGAGGTGACCTAAGTGAGGGTGGTGTTACAATCCCACCCTAATCCTCTCAATATAAAATTACAATCACAAATTGGAGGACAAAAAAAAAAAAAACAATATTGGGAATCATGGCCTAACCAGGTTGATACACACATTTTTGGGGGGACATGATTCAATCCATGACATATATCATTTGGTCTCAGTTTACAAATGATGAAATTGAGGCCCACACAGGTTATAAGTGAAGTGACTTATTAGAGATCCCATAGCTGGGTAAGCTGCAGAGGGTTGAAAAGAATGGCAATCTCTTGATTCTTGGTCTACTCCCTTCTTCACTAAAAGAGCAAACCTTTATGAGGCTACTCCCCGCTCCCCCATGGAAATGATTAGAGAGGGTTCTGTCTGTTCACCCCAATATCTGTATGGAAAATGCAGATTCCCAGTGGATTCCTCTGTTCCATTTCGATGCTTTAGTTTGTTTTTTTACTGGCCTGTTAGACTGTCTTAGAAAAACATTTGAAATAGAGCTAGGTTTTCCTTGACACTGTTAAATCAAGAGCTTTTTCAAGGCAATTTCTTAAAAGCCATTTAAGTTGTCCCACTAGATAAATACCTGCTGATGACTGTTCTATTCACCAACTAATTTCTGAGCTTTTCTTTGCTCAATTGCCTGTTTGGTTTATGTAATTTAACATTTTGGTGTCATATGTCTTTACTTTCCATTTTTGTTTTCTTCTTACTGGAGGCAAGCAGATAGACAAGGGAGAATGATTCATCAATCTTCCTAGCTTGAAATTGTTGTCCCTTTTTGTTTCTCTGTGGAATTTAAATAAACTGATGTGTATAAAGGCATGAATAAGGGTTGGTTATACAGATATAGAGTTTGACTTTTTTGAAATTCAGTGCCAAATGACATGCTGAAGTTTCTCATGAATTCAATAATACAGTTCAGCAAACACACAGCATATTATCCTGTTTTATTCTTTATAGTACAATTCACTATCTAGAATTATGGTGTTTATAACGACTATTTACTTTTTATTTTGGTTTTTCTTTACTAATATCTAAGCTCCAGTCTTGTCTGTCTTGTGCACTTGATTCTAGAATAGTGCCCAGGACATAGTAAGGCATACAAAATATTTCTTGAATGAACACATAAATTAATTAAAAGCTGGGGGCTATGACAAGTATTGGGGATACAAAGATGAATAAGGCACTGTTTTTGAACTAAAGGAGCCCCAATCTAATTGGGGTGGGAGGCACCCACGAAACCAAATGTATTGCAATGCAGTTAAGCTGGTAAAACAGCAGGGTAAAGGAACAAAGAAAATGCATTGGAGAAACTAATTAACTTTCTCTTGGGGAGAGTGCAGCTCAGATCATATCTGAATTCAGTTTAGAAGTAGGGCCAGGAGCTCACTAAGCAGACAAGGGGGTGGGGAACAAAGAAAAAGGTATTCTAGGGAAAAGAAATAGCAAGTGCAAGGACACAGAAACACAAAGGAACAAGGCATTTTCAGGGAACTGTAATTACCCTTTGGTATTGCTGGAGCATAAAGAGGGAAGTGGGAAATGGCAGCTAACTACCAAGGAAAGACAGGGTCAGTTCACGAAAGAGAAAGTCGAAAGTCCAGCATCAACTAATACTTTTTGCAGGTTGTTTTCCTTGAAAGGCATTGTGCTAGTATTAGCATCATAAAGAGCCCTAAAGCATAGAATTTGCAACCAGAAATTTAGTTGGGAAGACCTGAGATGAAGCTAAAAATATAAATAACAATACAAATTAGCATATTCTAAGTATCAGTCTTTTCTCCATGTCTTTCCAAACTCTGTGTCCTGTTTGACTACTCTTTTATCCAGCTTATTCTTTAGGAAGCCTTCTCTCACCTCCTTAAAAATAACCAAATCCACTGTCATCAAGTCAATTCCAACTCTTAGTGAACCTATAGAACAGAATAGAACTGCCCCATAGGGTTTCCAAGGAGCAGCTGGTGGATTCGAACTGCCGACCTTTTGGAAAGCAGCTGTAGTGTTTAACCATTGCATCACCTGATCTCTCACCTCCTAGACTGTCTAACTGACCCATCTCCCTGCTTTTGTACTGCCCTGTTCCTTCCCTCTTACCATAGCGCTCCCTCCCTATGCTGCACTGCCAGCAGTATTCTTATGCACATGCTGTTTAGCCCTGGAGTGTCTTCCTGAAAAGACTCGCTTAACTGCCTCAGCCAAATGGGTTCTTATAGCATAGTGCCTAAGGGTGCATTCCCAGGATTTTTTTTTGTGAGAAATTGTTTTTTGATTCTCTTCAAATTCCCTGAAATAATGATGTGTCTTAGACACATTTTTGTCCAACTATTAGATGTAAAATTTCCCTGGGTTGTGCAAATGGTTAACGTTCTGCTACTAATAGAAAGGTTGGCAATTCAAATCCACCCTGTGGCACTACAGAAGAAAGCCCTGATGATCAATGTCCCTAAGATTATAGTCATTGAAAACCTTATGGAACAGTTCTACTCTGACATACAAGAGGTCACCATGCGTCAGAACGGACTCAAAGGCAACTTTTTTTTTTTTTTAATTGATGTCTTTCCAGGCCACAAAGTTTTGATAGATTTTGTGATCTCTATGCACTACCAAATGCTCTCTACCGGCTACTCTTTAGTTTCTCTTCCCTGGACTATTTCCCTGAAACCACTTCATTAAAGAGTCTCCAAAAACCAAACCCATTCGCCATTGGGGTTTTCAAGGAGCGGCTGGTGGATTCAAATTGCCAATCTTTTGGTTAGCAGTCAACATTTTAAGCACTGTGTCACCACTCCACCAGGGCTCCAAAGAGTCTCCATTGAGACTGTTTTCAGTGTGTACGTGTGTGTGTCTGTGTGTGTGCACGCTTGCTTGTTTACTTGACAGTACGACTTATACAACTTTTGTCAGTCATTATAAACCAAAACTGCTCTACATTGTATTAAATAAATGGCAAACGAGAAGTTTCAGTGGAATGAACCCTGTGAATAGTGAAGTAGGGTTTTCACTGGCTGAGATAAAAGGCAATGTGGTTTGCTAACTGTTCGTTGGTTTGGAATTATGCAGTTCGTTTCCCGTCTCCCTCATTCTCACTGACTGAGAATGTTCACTAACACTTATGCATTATAAAACCAAAACCAAACCCACTGCCTGTTGAGTTGATTTTGACTCATAGCGACCCTACAGGGTTTCCAAGGCTGTAAATCCTTATGGAAGCAGACTGCCACATCTCCCTTCCACAGAGGGGCTGGTGGGTTTGAACCGCCGATGTTTTCGTTAGCAGCTGAGAGCTTTAACCACCCTACCACCAGGGCTCCTTTATGCATGATAACATTAAATATTAAAAATATTTTGTTATAATTTTCTGAATATATATTCTCTTTTATTTTAGAAAAATAATTGTCAGGTGGGGTTACGGCATTAAGCTGGACACCTGGTATCAGTTTTCTGTGGCTGGTGTATCTAATTACCACAAACTTAGTGGCTTAAAACTACTTTGATTTATTATCTTATAGCTCTGGAGGTCAATAGTCTGAAACAAGTTTCACTGGACTGAAATCAAGGTGTCAGAAGGGCTGTCCTCCTACTGGAGGCTCTAGAAAAGAATCTGTTTCCTTGTCTTTCCCATTTTCTAGAGGCTGCCTAACATTCCTTGGCTCATGGCCCCTTCTTTAAATCCATCAGCATAGTATCTTCAAATCCCTGTCTGAGCTCTTCTTTTGTTCCCCTCCTCTACCTTAAAGGACCCTTATGGTTACACTGGGCCTTGTTGGATAACCCAGGATAATCTCCTTATTTTAAGATCTGTTGATTAGCAATTCTAACACCATCTGCAACCTTAATTCTCTCTTGCCACCATGCAATATAACATTGTCACAGTTGACAGGGATGAAGGCATGGACAACCCTGGGAGCAGAGGGACATTATGTTGACTAACATATCCAATTACTTAGCTATCTGTCCGCTAGGCTGTGATTCTGACACTGCTTCTCCTTTACAGTAGGCACCAAGAAGTAGGCTATAGGTGTTTAGAGAAAGGATCCATCTCTCAGAATGCGAGTTGTGTGTGTAACATCCTATAAGGGATGAGGCTTGATTTGAGCCTTGAAGGATAGATATTATTGTTATGAACTGTCTAGGGAGCCACCACCCATCTGTTAGATTGTCATACTGTGGTGGCTTGTGTGTTGCTATGATGTTAGAAGCTATGAAGCAGGTATTTCAAATAATATGGTGGACAGGTTTCAGTAGAGCTTCCAGACTAAGACAGACTAGGAAGAAAAGTCTGGTGGTTCACTTGGAAAAACTGGCCAAAGAAAATCCTGTTGATCATAACAGAATATTGTTTGGTATGATGATGAAAGATGAACCCCCTAGGTTGGAAGGCACTCAAAACACGCAGTGGTAACAACAATAGATTTGAACACACACCAGTGATTGTGAAGACGGTCCAGGATTGGGCAATGTTTCATTCTGTTGTAAATGTGGTCACTTTGAGTCAGAGTTAACCCAATGGCAACTAAAAACAGCAACAACAATCCAGGGAGGAAGACTAGAAAAGAGGCTCAGAATAAAGAATATACAAGTGTTGTTTATATAACAATGAGCAGATTGGTGAGAGAAATGTGTTTTTCCATGAACCAGGGCTTTTAGTAAAGCAGTACTGTTGTAAGGTGCCAAGTGGCATTTTGGCAATTACATGTCTATTTCTTTTTCCTTCATGGCTGGTGATCTGCAGTCCTACTGGGGTTATGGAAGATGCTGGGGTCTGAAGCTTACCCAAACTCAACAACTGAACTTTTTGTGTCTCTGGTCTCACTGAGGCTGGGTGGCCTGGGGAAAGTTATAATCAGGGAAAGTCTGTCCTTAGCTAAGGACTTAGTAAGAAGTTGAAACAGTGACATTTCTTAGTTAAATTCTCTCCGTTCCCCAAGTTCTCAGAACACTCACCAGGTGCACATCCATTTCCATCTCTAGGAAGCCTGTGATCGATGGAGTACATGTGACACAAAGTCTGATCCAGGCTGTGGCAGTGGGAGGAGGCTGCTTCTCAGGTACCCCCAGGACTCCTTGCCCTCACTACAACAGAGACTGGATCTTTCAGAAAATCATGTCTGTTAAGTAAGAACCCTAGGTTTCTGTTAGAATCAGTTACCATCTAATCTCAGAAGACACATTCCTGCCTTTGTTTCCTTTTTCTCAAGCCTTAATCATTTCTCAGCTTGATCACTGTAATAGTTTTACACTACTTTCTGCCTCTGTCCTCACTGTGTTCCTAAGCATCTGAGTAATCTTTCTAAAGTATAAAGATGATTATTTCTTTCCTCATCTGCCCTTCAGCCATACCTTCCTTGAATTTCTGCCTCCTAATCCTCTTTTAATCCTCTACCAGTTGGTATCAACTCAATAGCAATGGGTTTTGTTTTTGTTTTTTTAATCCTTAACTATGGAGCCCTGGTGCAGCAGTGGTTAAGAGCTCAGCTGCTAAGCAAAATGTTGGCAGTTCGGATCCACCAACTCTTCCTTAGAAACCCTATGGAGGCAGTTTTACTCTGTTCTATAGGGTCACTATGAATCAGAATCAATTCCATAGCAACAGGTTTGGTTTGGGTTTAATCCTCAACTTGGTAGCCTGATGGCATAGTAGTTAAGGCACTTGTCTGCTAACTGAAAGGTCAGCGGTATGAACACACCAGCCTCTTTGCGGGAGAAAGATGTGGCAGTCAGCTTCTGTAAAGATTTACAGCCTTGGGAACCCAACAGGGCAGTTCTGCTCTGTTCTATGAGTTGGAATTGATATCATGACAAGGAGTTTGGTTTACTTTAATCCTCAACTCTTCTTATTCCCCACTACTCACTATCTTGGACTCAAACATATCAACAATCATGTAGATGGTGCAAGACCCGTCAACATTTCGTTCTGTTATATATGGAGTTGCCATGAGTAGAAGTCAACTTATGGCAACTGTTTTAGTTTTCTAGTGCTGCTGTAACAGAAATAACACAAGAGGATGGCTTTAACAAAGAAATTTATTCTCTCACAGTCTAGGAGGCTAGAAGTCCAAATTCAGGGTGCCAGATCAAGGGGAAGACTTTCTCTTTCTGTTGGCTCTGGGGAAAGGTCCTTGTGCCCTATTTGAGGAGCTTCTCAGCACAGGGACCCCAGGTCTAAAAGGACGTGCTATTCTCCTGGCTCTTGTTTCTTGGTGGTATGAGGTTCGTATGTCTCCCTGCTCTACTCTTTCTCTTATATTTCAGAAGAGATTGACTTAAGATACAACCTGTTCTTATAGATTGAGTCCCACCTCATTAAAGTAACTGCCTCTGATCCTGCCTTATTAACATCATAGAGGTAAGATTTACAACACATAGGAACTTTACATCAGATAACAAAATAGTGGACAATCACACAGTGCTGGAATCATGGCCTAGCCAATTTGACACAAATTTGGGGGCCAAAGGGTAGAATGTCATGGGTTGAAATGTGTCGCTCAAAAATAGAGGAATCAGGGAGGGGAGAACTGGCAGAGGAGCAGATGGTTTGTATACAGTATTTTTACACAAATAAAGTGTGCCTTCTACACTTTTTTACCAGCCATAACTTCCCCCACAAGACATTTTCATAAGTGCTGCTATGCTGTTTCTTTTCCACATTTTGCTGTAAAAAATTAGCATAGTGAGCTTATAAAAATACCTTGCAGGGGGAGGGCACAGCTGGCAAACAAACTTAGAAGGCGTGTGTTATTTGCATAAAAATATAGTAATTGTACCTGGATCAGTCATACCTCTGCCGTGATGCTCCTGATCATGTGCTCAGCCACAGAAGCCTGGCTCCAAGTCGGCCACAGAGTTCTGGGTTTCATCTGGCTTTATGTTCCCCCCTTGCCGTGGAGTCGATTCCAACTCATAGCGACTCTATAGGACAGAGTGGAACTGCCCCGTGTGGTTTCCAAGGAGCGCCTGGTGGATTTGAACTGCCAGCCTTTTGGTTAGCAGTCGTAGCTCTTAACTACTACTCCACCAGGGTTTCCACTGGCTTTATATATATATATATATATATATTTTTTTTTTTTTTTTTTTTTCTACTTGAGACTCTAGTTCCATGAACATCTTGCCTTTCTTTAGTCTTCTCTCATGGGTCTGGAACGTCAACTTTTGGACACTCAAAACAAAGAATAACCAATTTTACTCTCATTTCTGAACAATGATAATAACTTTCCACACTTCTAAGGACACTTGGTCATTCCAAATCTCTTTATACTCCCATATGGATGGAGCTTTATTTAGAATCAAGATAAGAACATGATTTCTCACTTAAGAGTGATTCCTCTGTGAATTCCAGGTGATTTTCTGATGCTGCCCTTTCAAACAGGGGGAAATATGAAACATGCAAGTCAACTTGACTGATCTGAGCTGCATGAGTGTCTGCTACCTCATGCCCACAGAAAAGGGCATACAGAGGCTGGAGCAGTTGGCATTCAGCAGGATATATTAGTTTGGCTCTGCTCCATCTATTGCAATTGTTCATCTTAGCCTCCATCTTTCACCAAGATAGAATCGCCTTGCAATTCCTATAATCTTTCTTTGCCTTCTCATTAATGTCTAGACTTGCCAATCCTTTGTCAGGTGTGAAATCCCCTAGCATCTTTGCAGGCCATCTCTTAATTGGCATTTCTGAAGGCAAGGGTGAGGTTTAGAAGGCTTTTCTTTCTTATGGACAGGTATGAGTGGGCTGGCAGGCTAGGTCCTTTCCACTGAAGGTAGGTTTTTGTTGATTGTAGGCTGGGTCCTTTCCCTGGAGCTATAAATGTACATTGGGTGGTAGTATAAGTGAGAGTGGACAGTTCTCTCCCGTCCAAATAAAAGGTGATTACTTGAGCTCCTCTGTGAACCCCTCCTCAAGGGTGGCTGGCGTACATAGGATAAGAGATATCTACAGCTAGGAACGAGATCAATTCCTCCTTGTGTACTGATGGTTATCTATAGTAAATATCTTTTTTTTTTTTTTTTTTGCCTGTTTGTATTCTCCTTCTACTAGTAATGACAAATTTGAGAATTCTTTGGGGGAGTCACCTGCCTCCCTTACACTCTCCAAGAGTATGTCCATGGCATTAAACCCCATCCTCCCTCATTAACAGCAGAAGGAGCCTTGCAATTGCTGGAAGCCAGGCTAGGGAAGGCAGGAGATACTAACATTGTTAACAACGGCCATCATTCAAATAGTCAGCTAGATTATGGGTTAAAAACATTGTCTTTGGTTATGAATAATTTAAGCCATATACTAGAACATTGAGGTAGATTTTTGGACCAAGCCATCGCAATGCAATATTTTGTGAGTTTGCCTCCATGTGCAAAAAAGAAAAAAAAAATGGCTGCTGTTCTCTTCAAAAGGCTAGGTAGCCATGTAAGGCAAAGGCTATTTTCTTACTAAATTCAGCTCAGTTTCCTGTCTCTGGCCTCTCCTGTGGCAAGCTTAACATAACTTTTGCATAAATCTTCATTTCTCTTAATGGAAATTGAATGTAGACCTTGGAGATCCCTGGCCAAATCAGGCATCATCTGTTTACACCGTTCTTCTGAATGGAACCCTTGGACTTGAGCTGCTTGCCTCCATAATGAGTTGCAGGTGCTGGGAGAAATTGGCATGGCTCCCCTTAATTACTTGCCACGTGGCTAGTCTGATGAGAGGGACATCAGTGCCAGAGAGATGTTTGAAGCAGCCAGCAGCTGGCAGTTTTGTCACCTACTAACCAAGGCAGATTCTTGGACTAAGAGTTTGGGAGAGAAAACGGAAGAAAGTTCCTCTCTTTTTTAATAAATATTTTTAAGAGCATTAGTTGGAGTCTAGTTTAATTTTACGAATAAAAGGAGAATTAGAACAATATAATTCAAAGGTGTAAGTGTTGGTATGAGAGAGTTCTAGGGTAGAATTCTAGCTTGATTGCACTAGCTATGTGCCCTTGAGCAAGCTATTAAAAGTTTTGAGTTTCAGTTTTCTCACTAATAAAACAGTGATAAAAACAGCTAACCTGACGGGGTTGTTAGAATTTGTACTAATATGAGTACACACCTAGGAGAGTATTGGCCAGTAGTTCTCAAAGTGTGTATCAGCATCACCTGGGAGCTTGTTAGAAATGCACATTTTTGGCTTATGGATTGAATTCTGTCCCCCTCAAAATACATATTGGAACCTACCCCCTACACATGTGGATGTAACCCCGTTTGGGAAAGGGGTTTTCTTCATTAAATTAATGAAGCCACATCAGTGGAGGGTGTGTCCTGAAACTAAGCACATTTGAGCTATAAAAAGAGCAGATTAGACACAGAAGTGAGCACAAATGGGCGAAGACAGATGTGTGAAAATTACCAAAGAATCAAGGAACAGAAGCTGAAAGAGACAAGGATCTAACCCCCAGGGCCAACAGAAAGAGAGCCTTCCCGTATAGCTGGTTCTCTCAATTTAGACTTCCGGTCTAAAACTCTGTTTGTCAAAGCCGCCCACTTGTGGTATTTCTGTTATAGCAGCACTAGGTAACTAAGACACTCCCCTACCACCACGGCTGAATTGGAAATTTCAGGGGTGGTTCAGCAATCAGGTTTAACAAACTCCACAGGTGATTCTGAGGCAGCTAAAGTTTGGGAACTACCTATGTAAGCTTTCAGTAAATGATTTCTAAAATGAGTAAAAAGGAGCCAAGATCTAAAATGTTAAGTAAAAACAAAAGTCAGAAATCAAGGTCTGGCTCCCCGAAGGAGTCAGAAAAGTTGACCAAAGGGAAAAAAAAAAAAACAACAAGGAAAATCCATCCCAAATGGAGCACTGTGGAGCTCCAAAAAGCACATAGCTGGGTGTCCTTGACAGTGCAGTCTTGTGAACCCCACCTGGGATCACAGGTCAACCTGTGAACACCTTGTCCCCTTGTCTGCTCCTCAGGCGAAGCTGTGACAGGTACTTTCCTCTGGTATCTGATTGTTGTCGGGTCTATCAAGTCTGTAGCAGTGATTTTGTATTTTTAATCCGTTTATATCTGAACTTTAGATTTGAAGCATTTGAAATTTGAACATAAACTTTATAGTAAATTATCTAAAATAATTCAAATATTTTATCCTGATAGAATTATGAAATCCTCACTGCTTAAGGAGAGTGGTTTCTGTGTAATAATCACGAGTAGTACCTACAGCTCTATTTTTTATCTTTTGATGAAGATTCTGAATATATTCAACCTATATTAAAGAAATGGTGACATGATCAACCTTTTCAAAATTAAAATCAATACCTAAATTTTCTATAACCATTTACAGAGTCCACCCAGAGGTGCCTTGAAAAAGAGGTCTGGTGATCTACTTCTGAAAAATTGGCCATTGGAAATTCTACGGAGCACAGTTCTAACCCTGACATACACGGGGTCTCTATGAGGCAGTCGACTTGATGGCAACTGGCTTGTTATCAGACTTGTAAACAAAGTCTATTACTATACCTTGGCTTCCTTAGAGAGGGAGTCTAGATATGCCCCATAAACTTTAGTTCCATATTCTGTATTGCTTTGCACATAGTAGGTACTCCACTGTTGTTAATTGAATGAACGGTGAGAGGAACTAAGTCTATTGTTGCATAACACCCAAACACAACCTATGTGTATCAACTTTTTTTTAAAATAACAGAGTTTCTTCTTTCAGAAATATTGCTTAAAGCTGCTGAAGAACTAAATGAGGTTTCTGAATTGAGGTTGAACAGGAAGTCTGGAAAAAGTTACTTCCATCTTTCTCTATCAGCAAGCAAGATCCCGTGGGCTGTTGCACGCTTCAGGCTAGTCGATGCTCTGATTACATGATTTGGGGAAGCTGGTAACTGTGTTTGTGGGCATAGGCGAGGGAGGCTAGAGAGGCCCCCCAGTGCTGAGAGATTCCTCCGGGGGCAGGACCTAATTTTGGAGAGTAGCTTTGCCTCATACCCCGTCTCAGAGCCGTGACAGATGTGTGTTATTTAAACTCTGGAAATGAGAGGAGAAAGTATCTAAAATGAGCATGATGAAATGGACCCTTATTCAATTAGGAAGACGAAGCCCAGTTTTGAGAGGCAGAATGTCATTACAGGATTGGATCACTTCCAGGAGGCTGTGGATGGTTCCCCAGCTCACTGCAGAGGAAATTCTCACAGACTGAGCCTGGGCAGATGGTGTTCGTCTTCCTCCTCCTCCTCCCAACCGCTGTGGACCCTGGGCTCACAAGACACAGCACTCCACAGTCTCAGCTGATGCCATAAAGCCAGTGGTCTCAACTTTGTGCATATCCTCAAAACACCGAAGAATATGAACTCACACTCCTTTTTGATCTGCCTGAGTTGGCCACAGATTGAGTGACTAAATGTGAAGATATACTGCAATCTACTAAAAAAAAAAGTTGTCATAGAGTCAGTTGTGATTCATGGCGCCCCCATGTGTGTCAGAGTAGAACTGCGCCTCATAGGATTCTCAATGGCTGTGACCTTTTGGAAACAGATCACCAGGACTTTACCCCTGGGTGGGCTTGAACCCCTTTTGTTTAGCAGTTGAGCATGTTAGCCATTTGCACCACTCAGGGACTGCTAGACCAATGATAAGTCCTCTCTAAAACCACATCCGGCCTCACGTAAAGTCCATGCGGCAGTCACAAACTCCAGGTGATACAGAGTAAAAGCAGAAGGCCATAATCTTAGGGTGGAGGTACTTCAGCTGAAATCCGTATATTACTTTTATAATAGTTCCACTGGGCAACTGGCTGGTTAAAAGACATTTCAAACTCAGATGCTTTGCAATAAAAAGAAAAATCATTCCAGATTTTAGAAGTATGACAATTGTAAGTACAGGGCTGCAGCATAGAGCACAGGGGTGTACGTATATAACCCTTGGCGGTGCCATTCACGTGGATTTTGATGTGTTCTACAATGTACAACTCATACAAAGGTAAGTGGTAGTTGTGTACGAACCCTTTTGGAAAAAAATATAGACATCCTTTGAACAGATGATTTTTCTTCTTAATTTAACTATTCACAATTTGTGATTTTATTGTAGACAAATTTTACTACAAACTAGATAAATCCTGCAAACATGGCTTGACAGAATTCCTCTGCTCTCAAACTTTTAAATACCTGAGTCCTCACTTCAGTCACCATCTCTGTCCCATCATCTCCTTAGATAGTCCAACTGGGAAAGCCACCTGTGGATGCTCTGTCCAGGCTCAACACCTTAGTCCTCTAGTGCTGCTATAACAGAAATACCACAAGCGAATGGCTTAACAAAGAGAGGTTTATTGTCTCACAGTCTAGTAGGCTACAAGTCCAGATTCAGCATGTCAGCCCCAGGGGAAGGCTTTCTCTCCTGTTGGCTCCAGAGGAAGGTCCTTGTGATGCATCAGTCTTCCCTTGGTCTGGGAGCATCTCAGCGCAGGAACCTCAGGTCCAAAGGATGTGCTCTGCTCCTGGTACTGCTTCCTTGGTGGTTTGAGGTCCCCATATCTCTCTGCTTTCTTCTCTCTTTTATATCTCAAAAGAGATTGGCTTAAGACACTACATAATTGTATAGACCTCATCAGTATAATTGCTGCTAATCCATCTTATTACATCATAGTGATATGGTTTACAACACGTAGGGAAATCACATCGGAAGGTAAAATGGTAGACAATCACACAATTATAGCAGGGAATCATGACCTAGCCAAGTTGACAGGTATTTTGGGGGGACACAACTCAATCCATAACAACACCCATGATCTTAACTCTTTCCTTCTTCTACACAAAACTTTTCAGCTTTAAGTCACATTTTCAAGTCATATTCCTTCTCCTCTTGATAACACAAAAGCTGGTTCATATTACAATATGAAAGACAAGAATGTGCTGAATAAATCCAGGGAACACACAAAGTGGCCTCCTCCAGATTAATACACTTTCTCCTATCCTCAGGTTGTAGGCCTTTGCAGAAGCAATCTGTCATAACTTTTGTCTTCCGACCTTCTATCCACATTTTGGGTCCTCCATTTCTTACCCTTGGAGTTATTCTCATCCACCTTCTTCAAGATCTTACCTCCTGTTCACTCAGTCCATGTCTCCAATTTTAAATCATTACCACTACATAACTTTTTTGGATCACAGGGTGAATGAGGGTGGAGGGTAGTGAAGGAAAACTCAACCAGGACCCTTGGTGGTGGCCTTTGGAACCAGAGAGAAAGGGAGAAGCAGAGGTGAAGCTGGGGTCCTCCAAGGCCTCAGGGAAGATTGGGGGGAGGGTGGTGCTCCAAATTGCATGATGAATTTTCATGACAGTGAGGTGTAGAGTACCACTTTATGACTTTGATTGCCAAGTGTAACTTTTCCTTCAGATGTGTGTGCACATACTGAACGCACATAAACACTCATTCCCCAAGGAAAGACATTAATTCTTTGTCTAAACCCCTAAACAGGAAAATAAGTCAATTGCTAAGTGCCCTATAATTTGCAAAGCCACCTCTTTTTCAATGGAGTTAGATTTTTATATTATTAAGAAAAGAAAGAGCAGTCCCTATCCTATCTGTTTTCTCCAGAAAGCAGAGCCTACAGAAGTGAGTATAGAGGTTATAGACCTCTTATTTTATTAGAGAGTTCAGTACAAGGGGTGGGAGTGAAGGATTCAGGAGTGCAACAGGGCAGGGGTGTCAGCATTTTCTGAAATGCCTTAGTTAGGTGACAATTGTTAAGTACAAGCGATCCTCAATTCCACAGGTTTGTTGGAGAAGCTGGGTCATAGGATCATCCACCAGTGTGAGAAAGGAAGAATTTATTTACTGGTTTCTGTATCCCACTGGTCAAAGTTTACTCCACAGGGACTTAATTTCCCTTCACCTTTGGACTGTGTATGTGGGAATACTAGGCAGGATTTTCTAATGGCTTTAATGAGGAAACATGGGGTGGGTGGCAAGAGAGGCACTGTGTGGACAAGAGGCTGCGCCTGCGCGAAGTAGCGGAACCCATGTATGAGTGGGGCCAAAGTCTTTCTTCCTTTCCCTCACTTCTCAAATTCTATATCCTTGGGAATGAGAGAAATTAATCCATTACTAAGCCATATGCTGTCTATTTTCCTTCTTTTTTTATTTTATAGGAGAAGCACATAATATTTACACACAATACACACACGCATACATGCACACACCCCACATAAAGACTCTAAATAGTACCAAATGGGTTATATGAAAAGTAATTATCTGCTAGCCAAGTTCTATTCCTAGAAGAAACCATTTTTAATTATTAAAGAAAAATGACTTTATTGCTTTCTAAAGAATGAAAACGTGTTGTCATTGTTTAAAATTCAAGCAGTAATGAAAAGTATAAAAATGAAAACAGAAAGCAAATACTCCGAATAATAACACCCGGAAATAATTATCTTTGACATTATGTGAATAGTTTTATAGACATTCCTTCAAATATAAATGTGGAGGTAGGTAAATACACAGATGCATATGTGATAGATATATAGATATAATTTTACTAAAATGAGATAATGTTTATAGTTTTTATTAAAATTATTGTAGTTTTTTCAACTGTTATGAAACAGAAATGCAACTGAAAGAATAATGGAGATTCAGATAAGCATTTTCTTATAATTAAGACATGTAATTTCTCTTAAACTATGTAATATACCTGTGCAATGAAAAACCAAGAATGAGAAAAACAGTGAGAATTTGGGGCATTTATATTTTTTTAGACACCACATTTAAATTTTATTTTACTTTATACTAAACAACTCCCTAGTATGAAAGATAGGAGATTTAACACTCTCACTTCTTCCCTCTTTTAGTCATTCTCTTTCCAGTTAGGGTTGTTACATTATTTTTACACTTTCAAGGTTTATAACATCGTCTATTCAGTAACCATAATTCCCACAATTATATCATCTAACTTGTAAATTAAACTGAATCCAGAGCTTATAACCAGTCATTTCAATTCCTTCTTTACTCCTGAGTTCTTACTTTTATTTCTCCATGAGTTGGCTGGTTAAATTTCCTGAGTTCTTGCATGCTTAAGAACATCTCTGTTGTCTTTATGCTCAAAGAACAACTTGGTTTTGTATATTCTTAGACTACTCTTTCTTTCTCTCAGATCTCTGTAGACACTGCTCCATGGCCTTCTGTATTGACCACCCAACCAACTCTTTGACTAAGACTTCTTGAATCATCTTTTGATCAACTGGATTTGTTTCTGAAATATTTTTGTTCTTTATAAGAAGGGATTTTTGGTCATTGTATTGTTTGAGCTTTTTTTGTTTGAGAATACAGCCTGTTATCTTTAAAACTGAGCAACATTGGTGATTACTATTCCTTCAAAACTCAATGCCTTTGCGCTGATTCATTTTCCTGTTACAATCACTATACAATGTTTATATATTTTCAGATGCTTTATAACGTGACGTCTTTAATTCTATTCCCACAATAACCCTGCATGCCCAATACTGCTATCCCCATTTCATTGATCTAGAAGTTGAGGTTCCAGGAGGTCAGTAATTTCGTCAGTGTTACACAGACTGGTAGTAAAGGCACAATGTGTGCCAAGGTCCTTCTGCTCCAGTATATCCCCTCTTTATTCCCTGCCACCTTGCCTTCTAAATGCGAAGAGTTTGAGGACGGGAAGTGGGTGAGGCATAGGGCAGCATATGGATGGAAAAGATGATTTCACTTTCTGAAGTCTATTACCAGGTATGTCAAAAAATAGAATTTCCAAGAATCCTGAAGTCATTAAAAAAAAAAAAAAAGTGCTGGTGAAATTAGAGAACATTTCATAGCTCTATGCCCTACTGGAAGATTTTTTTTTTCAGGTTGACAGTTTCTTGGAATTCTAGTCACTGGTAGTAATGTACTTTGCTCTATCCTGTTACAATAAAAAATGTGTTCTGTTTAGGAAAATTAAAGGCATTGCATTAAGATCCATACTCTTATGTCAGCTCCATTATCTTGAGTCATATTTAATGGCAACCTAATATCTGTAGTCATGAACTACATATATCAGGAATATTTTAAATGCCAACCTCAGAGGGATTGTTTTTTGGCATTTAAAATACTCCTTAAGTCCAAGCAATTCAAGTGATTCCACACACAACAAGATCTGGAACCTTAAGTCAGATGGCAAAGCAATGAGCATCTATGAGCAGAGTTCAGAACAGCTAGAACAATGGCCATGCTTACATGTATACGATCTGATAAAAATGAATGGGTCACGTGTCACAAATGAAATACATAACCCTGATAGATTGGGGCCTTTTCATTCCGTCTCAGGAAAAAGTAGAGATGTTAGATTATTTGAAGTATAAAAGTCAAAAGGATTTCTTTCACATGGGAAGCTAAAGCATGGATTGTAATTTTCTGTTCCCATTCAGAAAGGCTTCCCAGTCCTCAAGAGGAGGATGAGAGCAGTCTGACAGTGACGAATACTCTGCGTCTCCCACCACGACCGCCCACAACACTAACCTGCTCTCTTACTTCTTGGCACTTCATCGTTTAGTGACATTCAGTCCTTAACTGATTAATGTATTACTTATCATCATCCACCACTAGGTTTTTTAGCTCTGAAAATATAGCCCCTCCAACTAGTATATTTCTTGGCACATAATAGGTATTCAATAAATATTTGTTACTGTTTTATTGTAAGTCTTATCTTCTGAGCCAGGTTGTAAACTACCAATGGCCAGAGTTCACAGTTTATACTCTGAACGGTCCGTTGGAGCCAATAATGCTGAGCAGACAGCACGATCTCAATGATGATTTGTTATATTGAGTTGGATTGAACTGTATGGAATCTTGGCTTCTGGCTTTGTGATTCCATAGTACTTTGTACATGCCTCCTTTATAGACCTGATTCAACTCTACTTTTACTTTTTATTCCTACCTCTGGCTGCCTTTCAACATTTTGCACTCTCTGAGGGAAGTACTTATATCTCATTCTTCTTTGAATTATTCTATACATCGTAAATGATGAATAAGGAAAGGGAACCAACATTCTATTAACTGTCTGCTATGCCAGGCATGTGGCTATGCTCTACGCTTTATGAATGTTAATTTAATTAATCCTCACAAACCTTGGGGAGTCAATAATTTAACCTTCCTTTTATACTTGACATGGAGCCCTGGTGGAACAGTGGTTAAGAGCTCAGCTGCTGATCTAAAGGTCAGCAGTTTGAATCCACCATCCACTCCTTGGAAACATTATGGGGCAGTTCTATTCTGTCTTATAGGGTCACTATGAGTCGGGATGGACTCTACAGGAATTTTTTTTTGTTTGTTGGTTGGTTTTGATTTTATAGTTAACAACACTAAAGCTCAGAGATTGTTTTCTCTAGATAAGGTATCTGGTAGGGGCCACAACAGACATGGGTACCCAGATCTTTCTGACTCCAAAGCCCTTGCTGTTTCCTCTACTTTGCTGCCTCACTTGCGCATTCCTGAATGAGCTAACAAAAAGGAACAGCCAAGCTAAGTCCCAAGCAGACTTCTTCTGCGCAGCCCACAAATAAGTTTGAATACTTAGGGTATTCTTACAAAGGGATAATATTCATTTCAAATTCATTTGTGTAAGCAATACCTCCTACTCCTATTTATCAAGGCTGCTTTATTCAAGCATATTCTTCAAACACTAGAATACTTAGATATAGCAGGATTCTACACCAGTAATCACATATGATTTTTTCTCTTTCTTAGTGATGTATGTGCCAGAAAATTCAACTTGGAGTCTGTCTTAGGTACCTAGTACTGGTGTAACAAAAATACCACAAGTGGGTGGTTTGAAAGAACAAGAATTTATTGTGTCAATTTTGAGAGCTGGCAGTCCATTCAGGACATCAACTCTAGAAAAGATTCTTGCCTCTTTAAGCTTCTGTAGCCCTGGGTGTTTTTTTTTTTTTTTTGCATCCCATAGACTGTAGACACCTCAGATGGTGTCCTCCCCCATATATGTGATTTTCTGTATTTGTTTTCCCTTTTAGAAGACACCATTGATAAGGGATTAGATAGTTTAAACTTCCCCTACTCCAGTATGACCTTATTAAAAAAATTAATACACCAAAAAACCTATTTCCAGCAGAGTCACATTCATGGGTACAGGAACTAGGACTTCAGTGTACCTTTTTGGGGACATAATTCCATCCAAAACAGAGTCACTGAAATAGCCTACCCATTTCATAGTCTAGAAGATTAAGTGTGGACAACTTGGAATAATATAGACATTTTACTCCCTGCCTGGAAGTTTGCTAAGCTGCTAAAACATGAAGGCCCCTCTAGAGCCCACTGTATGCTGTGTGATGAGAGAGCTGTTCGGAGAACCTGGAGAACCTGATATAGATGTATATATACCTCCTGGTTCAGGGACAGAAATGAACGTACCTCCAGAGATCTGCCTAGGGAATTCTGAAGGGTAAAGGTTTGTTGGAAGAGTCCCTGTTGACAGTAAAGAGAGAAATTAGTAGTAGTGACAAGCCTATACCTCTACAGCTTGACAAGGCACCCAGTAAACCAAACCAGTTGCCATGATGTCAACTCTAACTCACAGAGACCCCATGTGTGCAGGGTAGAACTGTGCTCCTTAGGGTTTTCAGTGACTGATTTCTCAGAAGTAGATCACCAGGCCTTTCTTCCAAGGAGCCTCTGGGTAGACTCAAATCTCCTACCTTTCGCTTAGCAGCCAAACACATAAACCGTTTGTACCACCCTAGGATGCATGAGATTGTTGTACAAAATGAATGTTTAAAAAACAAACTGGCTGAAGCCACCTTAAAGAATTTCTGCACAAGGAGGCTTCTTGCCAAGCAGTGGCAGAATTTTGCACTTTTGCTGAGGCTGAAATTAATTTCCTTTACCACTTGATTTTATTTAGAAACTCTCTTTATTGACTGGCTTCTTCATTTTCCCCCAAAATAACTAGACAATTCTATAGCCATCCTCCTGATAGGAATCACAAAGGGCACAGTAGTATAGTTTCAGATGTCCTTCAGTTTGAAGCAGGATATTCATCTAGCAGTTGAGGAAGAGGGACCAACCCACATGGAGAAGGGCAAGTAGTGTTGGGTCCTGGATCTTGGTGATCCTCAGGTCAGGAGGCTGGAATTACTGTAGAATGGTAGAGCTGAGACTCTGATAAAGTTACATGAGGCGACATATGGTGGTAAAGACTTACCTTTTTCTTCCCCCTCCTTTTTGCCAAGCCTGATTCCAATATTCTATTTTTAGGATATTCCTTTCTAGTTTTAGATTAATTGGAGGAATTAGCATAGTGAAATTTTACTAGTTTTTGCTTTTCGACATGTTTATCTTGCTTATGAAGAGACATATGTGCCATAACTCAGTTAAGTGACTAAAATGTGATTGTTGATGTGACTGCTGGGATAAGTAAACACCTCTGTGGGTATGACCTGCAAATAATCAAAGGATTTCTGGGTTTTGGTTGGTTAGAATTAGAGTGGAGGTCAATTACTGAATATCATACCAGTCATGAAAATTACAGGTGTGCAAAATAAGGCGATCTTTCTTGACATATTTGTTTTATATTTTAATAGCGTATAAACATTATTTGTATAAATAATCTGACAATATTCATTTCAACAGCTTCTGCCCTAAAAACGTATCCCTGTCCTCCCCCAAAAAAGCTAAAAATATTTGTGCATGTATGTTGTGTAGCTTATGCAAATCACACTTCTGTGATTAAAATCGGGATAGTTCCAAATGCAGTTGAGTGCTTTGCATTCTCATGTTAAATTTGGGTGTGGGGAAAGGGAGATCGGGACATTCGTCTAAGTCTATAATGAGGAGAAGTTCTACTCCATAAGGCATGAGCTTGTCATAAATCAGAATCAACTCGATTTTAGAAACGGTGTTTTTCTTTTCTTAATCATCACCCATGAGCAAGAGCTCTGTCTTAGTCACCTAGTGCTGCTGTAACACAAATGCCACAACTGGGTGGCTTTAAAAAAAGAAATTTATTTTTTCACTTTTCTGAAGGCTAAAAGTCCAAGTCATGGTCTTGGGTACATCAGCTCCTTCCTTGTTAGTAACCCAGAGTGTTCCTTGGCTCCTTGGAGACGCTCATGTAGCATCTGCCTTTCCCCGTGTGTGCCTATCTCTGTGCCTAATTTACTCTTTGAGTAACTCAGAAGTGCAAAGATTTAGAGCCCACACTACTCAGACATGATACAATTAACATAACAAGGAAAAGCTATTTCCAAATGGGATTACAGCTACAGGGCTTAGGATTCCAACATATATTTTGTGGGAACACAATTCTACCCATAACAGGCCTCTTAAAGTAGACATGTTTGTAGGAGGCAAAGGGAGAAGCCTGGGTGGTCATTAGGTGGGTAGAAACAAAGTTGGGAAGTAATGCTACTCTTGATGGTAAGTACTAAAAAAATATATAACTAACTTAGGAAAACAAGACCAATCCCACACTCTTCACACTGGTTCAGATGGATCATTGTCAAGTATAGGTTGGGTAGGATCAGGGCCTGGACAAAGCTCAGCTACAGTATAGAACTCTGCTGTGCTTGTAGCCAGCCAGGGTGAGGAAAAGCAAGGGGCTTTAAGAACTAGAGCAAGTGCATAGAATGATGAGAGAGCAAGTAACAAAGCAGATAGAATTACAAAACTGTAGCCTGAGTTAATTGTTCTCTTCACCAACTGGTAAAAAGTGTTGGTGTCCAGTACCAGGACAGAGGAGGAAAGTGAGAAACTGCTCAATTGGGGATGATAGCTAGGTTTTTGTATACTTAGAAAGATTTTAAAGTTTATCATAACTACATATTTATGGTATAGAATCTTTGTTTGTTTCAAGTTTTATGGCTTTATTAATAAAGCCCTTGAATCAATCAGGAACGTGTTCAACTAAAAAATAAAGAAACCCTGATTAATCCTGGATTAAGAAACTAAAGGCATAGTTGCCACACATGGTAACAAGTCTGGGGGTAACACTAAACCAAATAGATTTAAAATAACTTCAGGGACCCAGGCCTCTCCCATGTTTTTGTTTCACCATCCTTACTATATTGACTTTTGTACTTATGTAGGTTGGTTGATGGGCCCTGGAAGCCACCATACTTCCAACCCACATGACTGAATCCCACACTGAAGAAGGAGAATGGAGAATGGCCTTCCTCAGTAGTTTTCTGCTTATATCACAGTCCTATGTTCCATATCCATATCTAGGTGAAAAGGAGACCAGGTAAACACGTTTTTGGCTTTTACATTCTTTATAACAGAGTCTGGCATAGAAGGTTGTTGAAAAGGAGGTTGCATCCGCCCACCTCTAATGTTGTCCCACAGCCAGTCTAAGAATAAACATTATGTAAGCAATTGTTAGGTCACACAATATGTCCTGAATTATTAATACTTCTCACCTTCCAAATATAGTGATAAGAGAGCAGTGGTTTTAAATTTTTCTTGCTTCTCTCCTGATTTATGTAAATTCAGCCCAGTTTCTTCCATACCTGGGCAGGCTAAGTAACACTCAGGCATAGCAATTAAGTTATATCGTGAGTGCCAAGTCAGGTCAATTGGAAGGATTGCCAAGACTGCCATGTATAGATGGGTTCCGAGGTTGCTTGAGGCCTGGCAGGAGAGTGTGCCTTGATGTTTGCCACAATGAAGAAGGGGGAAATATTTGCCCATATTCTCAATGTCACCTCTCCCTTATTTTCAACAAACGTCAGTTACAATATAAGCACTTCCCTGAAAATTGTACTCATTTTCTTCTTTCCTCATGTATTTTTTCTTTCCCCAGGTATTTTAATGAGCTCTTTTAATGCCAGTATTTCTCAAGAAAGGGCATCGTAGACTTTTACTAAGTAAAAAGCAGCTGAGATGTTCTTAAGCTGTAGAAATGGAGGCTAGGATGACTGTCAACTAAACTTGGTTCTCAGAGATTAAGGAATTCAGCAAGTCCTTAGGCTGTCATCATTAGTTTGGTAATCTGAGGACTAGGTTCTAACTAATGTTTAAAAGAGCGATGTTTACCACATTAATTATATTTTCATTTGCACTATCATTCTCATAACTGGTTATCAGTTGGAGCAAAGCTTTTTGCCCAGACTACAAAAAACAAACAAAAAAATAAGTAAGTTCCCATGGAGATGATTCGACTCATGCTTACCCCACGTGTGTCAGAGTAGAACTGTGCTCCATAGGGTTTTCAATGGGCAATTTTTTGGAAGTAGATTCCTGGGCCTTTCTTCCAGGGTAGACTTGAAGTACATCCTTGCAGTTAGCAGCCAAGCTTTTAACTGTGTGTGCCACCCAGGGCCCTCAAATAGCAACCTTAAATTTTTCTACCCAAATGTATTTCTGCTCAAAATTATCTGTTCGTAAAAATGAATAGTCATATTTTTTATAAGATATAATTTAGGGAAGTTAATTTTTATTATAGGTTCAGTAAAATACCTTTTATTCTAACCTATAAGTCACAATATCCTCCGAACACAGAATGCTCAAGGTCTTTAGGAAGATTTGTGAGGAAGCACAAAAAGCAACCCAAGTATACTTTTCATCAGAGTCCTATTTTTGGCAAGAATTATTCAGCTTGAGAGGTCACAAAGGATGATAAATACCAGCAGTCCAAAGGTTAAGTTATTTTCTTCCACACAAACTTTAATCAGTTTTTTCATTTTTAATTCTTGTTTTAGACACAGAGAGTATAAAAAAAATCCCTTTAATGAGCTTACTTTTTTTTCTTCCATGAGCAATGACTTAAGTAATAGAGCTTGCTGAGTGTCAGTTCTTGGTCAAGGAAAATAATACCTGAGCTTTTTAATAAAAAAAGAAAAGAGCTTTTTAATAGAATGTTTAAAACTGAGAACACAAACAAGCCGCCGTGATAAACTGATCACAGTAATTTAGTAGAAAGATTATATAAATAGAAATTTAGAGAAAAAAAATCAGTCACACTTCTGATTGTCTCTAGCCTCCCAGAATAGGTACGAAGAGAAGAGTAGTACAAGACTGGGAAGGGCCTTTTGATAGGAAGACAGAGTCTCTAAGTTTGAATATGCCACCAATACTTGCCAGCTGTGTGACTTCTGAAAAGGCACTTAACTTTTCTGAGTCTCATTTCCTTATCCAAGAAATGGGTGTGCTGATTTCTATCTAAAAGTATAGGTTTATGAGTATGACTATATTTAGAATTATGTCAGCCACATTATTGGCACAAAATAAATTTGAACTAAATGATAAGTCCTTTGCAGGAAGACAACCTATCTAACTCATAGTTGTAACACCAACATACTTTTAATTTCTGGTTAAATAAATGAAACTCAAAGAGTTTTACTGAATGAATGACAGAATGATGTATTATTGGAAACTGACTTTTCACTTACTTTCCTTTAATATTCAAAGTTTGTCCTAGATGATCTTCTACCTCTCATGGTTTATGATATTTGATCCAGGATAAGATTTGAATCTTAAGAATGGCATGAAAAATCAAGAAGTGAAAATACAATCATAGACAAGACAAAGTTTGTGCCCATGGATAAGCCACTAACCCTCAGAAGGGTGGGTAACAATTTTCTGTCTTTGGATTTCTTTTGTTAAAATTACAAAGCGGTGTGTATCTGTTGGAACAAGTTCAAACCAATCCAGTCCTGTATAAAAATTTTTTAAAAAGTCGGTTTGTTCTTTTGTCCATTCCTAACCACCCTCCTATCCTACTCCCTAAGAGTAATTGGTAACGAGAGTTTGGTGCATATTGTTTCAGATCTCGCTCCCTTTTACCCTCTCTCTCTCATATATGTATATATGAATACATATATTCAGATGAAGGGATAGCTATAGTTTTTTTTCAAAATGAATTAAACCATTCAGTAAGTTCATTTATAATTATAAAGAAAGGAATAGAGAGCAAGTCCTCAAAGAATAACTACATTGTGCAATTTGCTATACTATGAAACCTCAAGACATAGCTGGGACCAGGCCTAAAGAATCTGTTTTCATCCAGGATGGCTTTTTCTGGTAAACCCTTCTTATTTAGATGACAACCTTCACTCCATCTATCCTGGACTGACTTGGTAATGATCAGGCCCACTAATGTTCCTTCTTCCTTTCTAAATCTAACTGAAATGATCTGACATTAAATAACAAAGCTGCTCACCTGATCAATAGAAGCACTGGATACTCTCTGGGTCAAGTATTGGACAGAGTTACTAAAATGGAGTTGAGATGTTGTTTCAAGAAATGTACACTTGAATTGAAGAAAATCCAATGACGTTTCATTATTTTAATACATTTTCCTTTTTGGTACAGGTAGATTTACTGCCCTTGAAACTATAGCTAGCTGAAACTTTTCACTGGGAATTTCATGGTCCGGGTATTACCAGAGGCTGGTGGTGGTAGTTAAGGTTTTAGAGTTTTCATTGTGAAGTTCTGTGTCCCCTTCTGCCTGCCTTTAGTCATCTGGCCCTTAGTACTTTTTGCTATCTGTCAGAGACCAGAAATGGAGACCTGAGGAATGGCCATACACCCTGCAGAAACTGCCCTGCATATTCCTCAGAAGTTTCCCTTTTAAACACCCTGAGTCATTGTTTCTGTAAACCATAAAAAAAGTTCTGGAATTTCTAAAATTTTGAGATTTGACCTTTTCCATAAATCATTTGTGTTTGGAACTGACATAAAAACCCTCTAAATTCTGACTTTGCTTTTAAACTCATCACTATGGGTCCACATTTCTTTTTTTCCCACCAAAATTCTATCAGTTTCCACAAAAGGACAATTAATAGCAAAAGATATGAAAAAGGTAAATTAACACTAGCCCCTGACATAGTCATCCAGGTGATTGTGGTGTAAAGGCCCCAGCTCTCTTCGGGCCATGTGACTGTGGTTCCCCATCCCAGTCCATTCTGAGCACCTTGCTCAGGAAGGAAAGAGCTCGGGATTAGATAGTGGTATATGCTTAGAAAGCTCAATTTTGGGAAA
This sequence comes from Loxodonta africana, assembly GCF_030014295.1. NCBI lineage: Eukaryota > Metazoa > Chordata > Mammalia > Proboscidea > Elephantidae > Loxodonta > Loxodonta africana. Next base: position 118,680,757 of record NC_087347.1, read on the forward strand.
AATAAAAAGGAATAGCAAGGGAAGAAACAAAGAAAACAAAGAACAGATTGGAACTCAAGTAGATAGGAGCAATTCCACACCCAGTTTTGGAAAGGACAGGACTGAGATTCAGCCAATGTCTTAGGTTGGGTTCTCTAGAGAAGAAAAACCAGTAAAGTGTGTGTGTGTGTATGTATGTGTGTGTGTGTGTGTGTGTGTGTATATAAATATATATATCTCAAGGATACCAAGGAAACAGCTCACATGGTTGCAGAGGTTGTAACGTCCCAAGTCCATGGATCAGGATAGAGGTTTTCCTGGTTCAAGTAGCCACAGTTGCTGGTGAACCCAAGATCAGCAGGTTGGAGAGCAGGGTTGTTTCTCACAGGCTGTGAAGACTGACGAATCCCAAGATCAGCAGGCAAGACTGCAGGTAAGCTTCTAGCTCAAGTCCCAAGAACTGGAGGTCAGACAAACAGGAGCCAGCTGAAGGATCCAGGATGAGCAAAAGCCTCTGAGCCCTACCAGAATGTCTGCCCACACTAGATGCTGGCCACACTCCCAAGGAAATTCCCCTTAAACCAATTGGATAGTCAGAGCAGATCCCATCATGGGGGTAATAACATATCAAATCTCAACAGGTAAGTAACCACAGCATCGCACAACTGCCAAAACACTGAGAATCATGACCCAGCCAAGTTGACACACAATCTTAACCATCACAGACAGTAAGTTCGTAGCAAGTTTCAAAATCTTAAAATATTTCTCTATCAGTTGATATTAGTAACCGTGACAAGTATTCTTTTCTGGAAGGGCATTTTTACATGAATTTCCCTCCAGTGATCACATCTAGTACCTGTTTGGATCCAGATAGAGAAAGGAAAGAGGTGATATTAAGTCTATTGTTAAATATTTTGACTATTTTCTTTTTGAAAGGTGAAAAATCTTCCAGCATCTAAGCTGAGAGGTTAGAGATAAGAGATCTTAATGAAGAGTACAAGAAAATTTCAAAGACTGAAAGAAGGGGGGCAGGGCAAATTACGACTGTGCATGTCAAGGTTGGAGAAACTTCCATTTACCAGGAGGCAGAGCAAGAATTAAGATTTGTGGTATAAAATGTTTCTGAAACATTCAGCCCAAGCTCACACTACAGTATCTCTGTGCTTGATAGATGATTTTGCATGGGCATGGAAATAAATCTGATCTAAAACTTTGCAATTCTAGTTGCAAAAGTTAGCAATACCAGGTGAGTTGCTAATTAACTAGTTGAAAAATTAACAATGCTCGGTGAGTTGCTACAACAATTCTCAACTAGAGTTTATTCTTTGGTAGCAGATATAAGGTTAAAAGCACCATTATATGCTGCCTTAAAGGGAAAAAAAGACATCTGAGAAAACAAATAGGGTATGAGTGGAAGTAACTTGGCTCCCTACCACTCCTGTTGCCTTGGCCAGGTGAAGAGGCATTCAAGCTAAGCCATTCAAGGATGTCTCAGAATTTTCTTGCCACTCAATGGT